>NC_087347.1:0-1250000 GCF_030014295.1 Loxodonta africana | reverse complement strand
TGCATACCTTGCTTATTGGGCAATCTGGCCCTGCCATACCCAGCACCAGGCTCTGGAAAAAGCAGGGTGCCTGGAGCAACTGAGGAACGGAGCTGCCCCCACACGCTGTCCTGGAGGCTCAGCCTGGGGCGGAAGCTCCCTACTTCCATCTGGCTGTATGGCCTCTCAGCCCTGAGGTCCCCGCAGGGGGGCTGGTGAACTGCTGAGGTTGCTCTGTGTCTAGGAGTGTCCCCACAGGAGGGTGACAGAGGGAAACCCTCTGGGCTTTTTAGGGAAATTAGCATTGCAAAGAGGGGGGGACCCCAGATAGTCAGAACAGGTGGCTACCTGGGATGCTGATTTAACGGAGGGGACTTTAGAAAGAGCGCTTCAAGGAGCTTAGCAGAGATATTACTGAGTCAATCTGAGAATAAAAGTATTTGGAGATTGAAGAAATGGCTTCCAAAAAATGGAATAGAGACAGTAAAGAGTAGATGGACACTGACTGCTGACAGCCGAGCTCAGCCAGGGCACCACCCCAAGGAGCAACTGCCCTCTGCCCAGGGACAGCACACAGGGGAATCCCAAGAGGAAGTAGATTAGGGAAGCACAGCCGGGGTAACCAACTAAGGGGAATGGATAAGAAACTAGTCAAACAAAGAGAAGAAAAAATTGTCCCGAATAGAAGAAAGACTTCAGCTCTTCAGCCCCAGTGAGCTTGCTGGGCGTCAGGCAGGATCAGCCAACTCTCAAAGAAAACAGGACCTTAGCTACTGTGGGTGTTATGGATTGAATTGAGTCCCCCCACTAGAATTTATGTTGAAGTCCTTATCTCTGGAACCCATAAATGTGATCTTGTTTGGAAATGAGGTCTTTGAATATGTTATTAATTAGTATGAAGTCATACCAGAATAGAAACAAAACGAAACAACAAAATCCATTGCCATTGAGACGATTCTGACTCATAATGACTTTGTAGGACAGAAGTAGACCTGCCTCACAGGATTTCCAAGAAGGGGCTAATGGATTTGAACAGTGGACCTTTTGGTTAGCAGCTGAGCTCTTAACCATTGAGCCAGAAAAAAGAGCCAGGGTGAGTACTAATCCCACGTGAATCGTGTCCATATAAAATGAGAGACAGGGAGAGACAGGAGAGATGGCCATGTGAGGATGGAAGCAACCACAAGCCAAAGAATGCCTGGTGCCCCTGGAAACTGGGCGATCCAAGGGAGGATTTCTTAGAGCTAACACACAGAGAGAACATGGCCCTGCTGACACCCCGAATTCAGATGTCCAGGCTCCAGAACTGGGAGGAGGTTAATTTCTGTTCTTATGAGCCCCCCACATCGTGGTGCTTTGTTACAGCCACCACAGGGAACCAGTGCAGTGGGCAGTGTGTCAATCTGAGGACAAAGAGAAAACTTTGATGCTCCTGAATACAGAGGTGTTATCAGGGACAGAACAAGCCAGCGCCATGAACAGTTCAAAAAGTAAAAGGATAATATTCTCAACTGCACAGGAATCAAGGAAATTAAATTGCAATGTAAAGATAGTATCAGTTTTGTTTTTGCATTTGAGGCTGGTGGGAATGTAAGCTGATACCACTTTTCTGGAGGGAAACCAGGGATGTTTAATAAAATGTGAGATTATGTGTTGGTGTTTGTAGTGTTGGAAACGATCCATCTGGGTTGTTCATCAAAAAGGAACGTTTAAAACTTCAAGATCCTATGCAGTCCACAACCTCGGAGCCCACTCTGGTGGAAACGCCCTTCAGGAGTGGCATTTCCGAGCCTGATTTGTGATGTTGGGGCTCAGTGTCATCGGTTTGGAGCTGC
The DNA here is from genome assembly GCF_030014295.1 of Loxodonta africana. Taxonomy (NCBI): domain Eukaryota; kingdom Metazoa; phylum Chordata; class Mammalia; order Proboscidea; family Elephantidae; genus Loxodonta; species Loxodonta africana. Next base: position 1,248,186 of record NC_087347.1, on the reverse strand, counting down.
GTGTCTACTGACCATCCAAGGGGGCGGGGAGACAGGGGCAGCCGTGGACCAGTGGGTGGGGAGCTGCCCCCTCATTAAGGAGCACCCAGGAAATGGTTCCTTCTTCACAGCGTGTAGACCATCAGACTCAACCTCAAATGTCCCAGCAGGTGACACATCTGGGGGAGCCGGGCTTCAGGGACGACGGGGCAGGTGTATGAGTCTGAGTCTCCTGAGGCTGCCATAAAAAAATGCCACAGTGGGTGCCTTTACAGAACAAGAATTTGTTTTCCCAGGGTTCAGGAGGCTGGAAGACCAAGTTCAGGCTGTGGCTCTGGGAGGAGGCCTTCCTTTGTGCATTTCAGCTGCTGGTAGTCCTTGGCACCCCTGGGCCTGTGATGGGTCTATCGTGTGTTCATCTTTATGTGGCGTCTTCCCCCTGTGCAGGGTGGACTACCCAGTGAGCATGGTACATACCAGCTTACAGCTAGCACAGTGCTTTGATGTGGTGAAAAACAGGTGAAATTGTGTACTGTAGGTTGGTAAGTAAGCACAAGTAAGCCCGAGCAGCCCCCTGTGTGTGCCTCTGTGTCTATTCTGCCCTTTTTATAACTCAGCCAGGATTAGGGTTAGGACCCACAGTACTCAGACATGACCTCGTTACCATAACAAAAGAAAACACCATTTCCAAACAGGTACAGGGGTTAGGACTTCCACATATCTTTTTGGGGGGCACAACTGAACTCATAACAGCGTGTGTGTGCTTGGTCCGAGGTAGCGATACATGATGGGGATGAGGGCAGCCTGGGGAGACCGACTGAACTGATGTTTCCAGAGAAGCTGGAAATGGAGGTTTTTATGTGAAATCTCCCCATTAAAAAAAAAAAAGCTGGCAACTAATTGAAAATGTGTCAAGACACAGAGCAGTGGGAACAAGACATATCTGTGGCTCCTCCTAGGTCAGCCGCCCTGGGGAGACGCCCTGCCTGGGCACCTGACTTCACCTTTGGGTGGACATGGGGACTTCACACAGATGATGGGGGTCTTGGAGGCCCCGCTTCCCTGTGGGGACAGGGAAAGGGAGGAGGATCCCCTCCCTCAGTCTGGTTGTGTTGGCCGAGAGTGCTAACTGTCCTTGGGGTCCCCTCCCTCTCCTCTAACAGGAGATCCTGGGAGTTTTACTGGACAAACTGCCACCCCCCCCCCCCCGCAACAGGAGGCCGACTGGCCCTGGCCGTTGGTGTAAGCACTGTCTGAGTCCTTCCCTAGAAAGTGGGTCCATCCTTCTTCCCTCTCCCTCCCTGGGCTGGGGCTTGGGGTGGCCACAGAGAGAAGGACGGACGAGAGGATGCCCAGAGACAAGGATGGGTTGCACAGAGCCTGGTCCTGAGCTGCCGCCCCTTATGGGCTCTCTGCTGGGGGGCAGTGTGCCTGTCCCGCTGGCGTCGCTGGGATTTAGGGTTCTTCTCGGGCCACTTCATCTCCCCTCAATGAGCACAGAGGGCTGAGACACCTCAAGGCAGGGGTGCAGTCAGGGGCTCACGGGTGCCCCTCACAGGGCAGCTTCTGCAGCAAGCTCCCAGAAGGGGAGTCCACCTCCCACCCCAGCTCTCCTGTGGGGCCTTTCGGCTTGGGGGCCAGGAGGCACTGGTTTCCAATAAAATACGTTCAAGCATGAATTTCAGACACCTTTGTTTTCTTTAGTCTGACTGGGGGAGGCAGGAGGGGCGGCCGTGAAACACTCTTCTGGGATATTTGAGTGTCGAAGCCAGCGCTGACCCTTGGTCTCCAGGTGGAATCCACCACCAGGACTGGAGGCCCCTTGGCCCTGGAGCTCCCAGCCACGCCAAGCCCACACACCACAGCAGGCTGTTCCCAGGTGCAGGGGACTCCATGGCTCTGCCCGAACTTTCTTAGAATTTCTTAGAACAGCCTACATTTCCAATCCCCCCGCCAACTCCTCTCTGTAGGGAGGAGGTCAGCCCTCCACCTGCCCCTCCTCAGTACCCCAGTGAGCTAATCCCACAAGGTCTCCCAGGGCCTGAGCTGACAAATGGATTTACATCTCAGTGTCCACATTTGCTGTGAAATCACACGATTTCTTACTGTTTCAGAGCTTGTTTTCCATTTGAAGCCCCGTGTTTAGGACTCGAGGAGGATGCCCTTCATTTCCTTGCATTCACTCCCTGCCCCGCTCCCAGCACAGAAATCCTCTGGCTCACACCTATGGTCCTACCCCTTCCAACTGATCGGTTACTCTGGGAGCAGGTTTGAGGTTCATGTATTTTTAAGGAATTGTTGGAAATTAGTTCTTAAGTCATGATTTGCCTGCAACACTCTGCTTTGAAGGAGCGTTTTGGTCCATCCCATTGTCTTGATTCCCAAACCACGTTCAGGATCAGGACATGATGGATGGGCCAGCACCCCCGCCTTCACCAGGCACGCCTGCTAGGAGCAGTTTATGGACCCAGTGGGTGGACCGTGGCCTTGCTCTGAGCGCTGGCTGAAAGTGGGGGCTTGCTTTGTTCACAAATAATCGCAACCACAGGAAAGAAGCTACAGCCACCGTGATGGATTGACTTGTGTTCCCCAAAAGATAAGCTGAAGTTGAAACCTCTCTTTGAATGTGACCTTGTTTGGAAATAAGGTCTTCGAGGGTGTCATCTGTTAACATAAGGCCACACTGGAGGAGGATTGATCCTAATCCCATCCAGTTGGTGCCATTAAAAAGAGAAGACGCAGAGAGACAGAGGGAAGAGGGCCAGGTGAAGAGGGAGGCCAGACTGGAGTGAAGCATCCGTAAGCCAAGGAACCACCAGACGCTGGAGGCTAGGAAGGGTCTGCTGACACCCGAATCTGGACTTGTGGCCTCAGAGCTGTGACAGTGTACATCCCTGTTCTCTTTAAGCCCCAGAGTGTGGTGCTTTACTACGGCAGTCCTGACACCATCCAGGTGCCCTGGGCAGGAGGGGCCATGGGAAAGAACCCTCCCCATGCGCTGGGCGTGCAGGGCGGGGGGATGGGGCTGCGGGCATCTGCTGTGTCCACAGGTGCAGGCGGGGCCTCCCGAGGAGTCACACCCAGCACTGTGGCTTCGCCTTCCTACTTGATGGAGTGGGCTGTCGACCACATTTCTGTCCCAGCAGAGAGCAAACTGAACGTCTCAGCATACACAAGGCACTGGCTGACTTCACAAGCTTCGTTTGCTCTAGTCGTTTCTGTGTGAACTTGGGCGTTTTGTTTTCATTTAAAGATTCGAAGTGTACATTCAGTGGCATTAGTTATTTTTGCTGTGTTGTGCAGCCATTGCCCCAACAGAAGCTCTGCCCTCTGGCACTGTCTCCTCAGGCAGCAGGACTTTCCGTCACTCACCTCCTTCCTGGCTGTTAGCGTGTCCCCTACACGAGGTCACGGTGAATGGCCCGTCGCCCTTCACCCCACAGGCCATCCCTGAGGCTATCGAGGCTGGCAGCTGTCCGGTCCCCCAGAGGCACCCGGGGCGGAACATCCCCGCCTGTCTGGGGTCTGCGTGTCCATTCTACATAAGCGCCTCCTGGCTCCTTGCAGGTGAGGTCGTCCAACCTGCCACCTGTCTGGTGGGGGAGGTGGCTCAGTCCCCAAATGAAGGTACAGACCGCCTTTCCTTCTCACAGGAACCTCTGTGCTCAATCAGCTGACCTTGAAAGACTTCCCACTTGCGGCCAGCAGAGCACAATTGGGCAGGCTGTGGGGGCTTCTCGGCTGAAGAGGGGTAGGGGCGGGGGTGTCCACACAGCAGGCACGGATGGGAGGCAAAGTCTACGTGGTCCACTCGGGCTCTCATGCGAGGGCGTCTCTGGGTGGAATTGGGGCAGCTGACATGGTGCCCCTGCCAAGGTCAACGGTGGCCCTCCCCACAGCACAACACTTGTTGGGGAGCCCCCCCAAATCCCTGGGCTGCCACTGGGCCACCTGTTCCTGACACGCCCCCCTGTCCCTTCTGGACTCCTGCCCCTGGCCCCCTCTACGATACTGAAGCTGCAGACCCACCAGGAAGGCCTTGACGCAGCCCTGGATGTGGCCAGCTGCCGGCTCGACACCCAGACAGTGGGGCCTTGTCCGCTCTGCCCGGGGGGTTGGCCAGGCAGATATTTCCTGCAGATAAACCACCTCTGGCTCTGTAGCAGCTGCACAGCCAGGAAGCCCTTTCCTGGTCTCCCTGCATCGGGCCTGGGGGCCAGGGCAGTGAGGCCGGTGAGTACCCCCCTCCTCACCCCGCATCAGGCCTGGGGGCCAGGGCAGTGAGGCCGGTGAGTACCCCCCCTCCTCACCCCTGCACCTGAGCCTGGGGGCCAGGGCAGCTGAGTCCCCTCCCTACTCCCCCCTGTACCTGAGGTCCTGCAGTAAACTGAGCCGTCCAAGCCCTGGAAGATCCAATACAAGACGCGCTGGCCGTGGAGTCTGGGGGCTGGGGCTGGCCCAGAGTGTCCAGAGGAGCCCAGGCAGGATGGCGGGGAGGGGGGAAGGAGCTGCAGAATGACTCCAGCTGCCCAGCCAAGGGTCGGGCGCCAGGACAGCATGGGTCTCTTCCTTTGTCCTAGAACATCCATACCAGGGAAGCCACCCCATCCCTGCGGAGGGCCTGCCTGGGAAGGTGAATGGGCATTTGGCCATAGACGCCTGGGTCACTTTGCAAAGAGTCACAGTTCTGGTCATGCAAAGCCTGGAACTCTGCTTCTTTTAAAGTGAGGTGGCAGAGCCAGGGAAGGTTCCCCTGGGCCTCCGGAGCTCCATGGAAAACCGTGGCCTCGGCAAGGATGCTCTGAGTGCCTGCAGCCCTGTTCTCATGGTGGGCCTCAGTTTCCCCCCGTACAGTGAAAGGCTGACCAGCTGGTCTGTCTCTGAGCCTGTGGTGGCCTGGCTCCCTGCCTGCTTCTGCAGGCTGCGCTGACACCCGGCTCGAGGCAGGCAGGTGGCCCAGCTCTGGGGAGGGAGCCAAGCATGCAGAGAAGGTCCCACTTGTGCCCAGGCAGCCCCAGGCGATGTGTGGCATCTGCACCTGTGTCCAGCTTGGACACAATTGCCCTTTGACTGCAGAGCCCAGGGCTTCCAGGAGACAGGATACTGCTCTCAGAGCCCCAGAGGTGGTGGTGGTGGGTAGGAGTCTCCAGCCAGGGTGAATCTGGGTCATGCTGGGGGATCTGCTGGGGCTTGGTGGGCAGCAGGGATGGACCTGTGAGCTGCCTTCCAGGGGCAGGAGGTCCTAGACTAAGAGTGGAATGAGGTGGAGGTCTTGTCTGGCTTGGGGATCTCAGGTGTGGGGCTCCCTCGGGTGCGGGGTGGTGGATCTCCTGTGTGTCCTTGTCAATGTGGGGGGTGTGCAGCTTTGATCCTTGCCAAGGAGTGGTGGGGAATACCGTTCATCCCCCCTCCCCACTCATGTCTCCATCCCCACACATCACAGCACCCCCTGGCCCCGACGACCCTCCAGATCCTCCATGTGGCCGGAGGTGCCTTCTTCTAGTGAGAGCTGTGTGTCCCTGTGTGCACATGTGTCTGTGTGCTCATTTCTGTGCCAGCATGTGCACACGCGCGCGTCTCTGTGTCTGTGTGCATGTGTGTCCTTGTCTCTCTGTGTGTCAAGCATCTCTTTCCATGTGCCATGTGTGTTCCTCTGTGTATCAGTTCTGAGTGTTTCTCTCTTTCTGTGGGTGCCTCGGGTGTCTTGTGGGTCTGTTTGTCCACTGTGGCTGCCATGCTGGTGGTGGGGCCTTAGGAGGGGTCACTGAGCCCCTCCTTGTCTGGAGCTCTGGGCTCTCATGTCCACTTGGGCCATCTCCTGCTGGGCAGGTTCTATGATGACCCTAACACCGCCTTGAGAGGAGGAGAGAGCCAATCCCACAGACACTTGGGGACTCAGTGGCTGTGGGTGAGGGAGGGAGGAAGGATGCTGGGTAGGCACAGGGTAGAGGGCTGGCCCCCTTCGCCACTGACTGCGCCCATCCTGCAGAGATGGGAGCCCCACATACCCCTGCGCGCTCGGTGCTCTTCCAGCGGGAAAGGACCGGCTTGACGTACCGTGTGCCTGCGCTGCTCCCCGTGCCCTCTGGGCCCACCTTGCTGGCCTTTGCTGAGCAGCGACTCAGCCCCGATGACTCTCATGCCCACCGCCTGGTGCTTCGGAGGGGGACACTGGCTGGGGGATCTGTGCAGGTGAGGAAGGCTGGGGGGCTCTGTGCAGGTGGATGGGGATGCTGGGGAGATCTGTGCAAGTGGAGGGAGATGCTGGGGGCTTTGTGAAGGTGAGGGGGGCTGGGGGAGGTGAGGGGGATGCTGGGGAGCTCTGCACAGGTGAGGGGGCCTGGGGGGCTCTGTGCAGGTGGGGGGATGCTGGGGACCTCTGTGCAGGTGAGGGGACCCTGGGGAGCTCTGTGCAGGTGAGGGAGATGCTGGGGGACTCTGTGCAGGTGAGGGAGGTCTGGGGTCTCCGTGCAGGTGAAGGGGTGCTGAAGGGCTTGGTACAGGTGAAGGGGAATCTGTGAAGATCAGGAGGGGTTCCATGCAGGTAAGGAGGGTTTCTGCACGTGAGGGGCTCCAGGAAGTTGAGGGAGGATGCTAGGGGGACTCCTTGTAGGTGAGGGAGGTTATAGGCTCAGTGCAGGTGGTATCCCATCTTAGAGAAAGACGCAAAAGGGTCTGACGCTGTGGCAGTGTCCACTGGGCAGACCCAGGTCTGAGTCTGGCCGTGGCCACCTCTGCAGTGGGGCAGCCTGCATGTGCTGGGGACAGCGGCGCTGGAAGAGCACCGTTCCATGAACCCCTGCCCTGTGCATGAGGCACGCACGGGGACTGTCTTCCTCTTCTTCATTGCGGTGCTCGGCCACACGCCTGAGGCTGTGCAGATTGCCACTGGCCGCAATGCCGCCCGCCTCTGCTGCGTGACCAGCCGCGACGCGGGCCTCACCTGGGGTGGTGCCCGAGACCTCACCGAGGAGGCCGTGGGCAGCGATGAGCAGGGTAGGCTGGTGGGTTGGGAGCAGGGAGGGCAAGGGGGGAGGATGGTGGGCGCAGAAGGCAGGACAGGCAGGGCGGGGGTGGGGGGATGGGTGTGGGGGACTGGCAACTAGAGGCCAGCAGCCTCCACTGGAAAAAGTGGGCCTGCCACTCCCTGAGGACGTGAGCCCAGCTGCCCACATCCCTGAGGTCTCGGCCCCACCTTCTTCATCTGACCCTCGCCATCTCTCCCCTTCCTGGGCTCATTTCTTGGCCCAGGAGAGGGTAGATGCTGAGGTCCCTCTTGGCCTCCAAATAACAGCTTCTGTCCTGCCTCCTCACCATGTCCTCTTCCTCCTCCCCCTCCTTGTCCCTGTTTTGAGGGCCCAGGCACGAATCACAGGGCAGGTGGCCAACCCCAAAGCCGGGCTTTCCTTCCATTCCTGCTGACCCCCAGCCTGACCACCCACTGCCCTCCTGGACTTGGGTGCCTCATTGAGGGGCGTGGACATGACACACCAAAGCCGACCCAAAAAGTGAATACTGCCCACTTGTGTGGACCCTCCCAGGGGACACAGCCAGGGCTGGCTGTCTCCAGACCCTGTCCCTGAGGGCTGACCTGAGGGCTGTCCCCATATCCCACCCCGAAGGTCCCCTCACTTCCACCACCCTCCCTTGCTGCCTTGTCTGCCATAGCAACTGGGCAGTGCCCCCGCATGGCCATTTGTCCACTTGCTCTGGGGGCTGGCGGCTTTTCCAGAACTCTGGCTAAGGGGGCTGCCTGGGATCCTGCTGGGATGGGGGCTTCCGGCAGATGTCTTTTTAATGGCCTCGAGTGCTGTGTCCAGCTTGTGAAGAAAGAACAGTGAGGGCCCAGGGCAGCGGATGAGCCAAGGGAAGCAATGGTCAGTGGGCGGCTGTTCCCTGAGGCCCCGCACACGCTGTCCTGGCTGGCGTGGCCACGGCTCCAGCCTCAGTTGGCCCTCTCTGTCTCCCTAGACTGGGCCACGTTTGCTGTGGGCCCTGGCCATGGGGTACAGCTGCGCTCGGGCCGCCTGCTGGTGCCAGCCTATACCTACCACGTGGACCGCCGCGAGTGCTTTGGCCGCATCTGCCGGACCTCCCCCCACGCCTTCGTCTTCTACAGTGACGACCTCGGCCAAAGCTGGCGCCATGGGGGCCTCGTGCCCAACCTTCGCTCAGGCGAGTGCCAGCTAGCGGCTGTGGAGGGTGGCCCGGGTGGCCCTGTGCTTTACTGCAATGCGCGGAGTTCCCTGGGCAGCCGCGTGCAGGCGCTCAGCGCTGATGAGGGCACTTCCTTCCTGCCTGGGCAGCTGGTGCCCCCACTAGCAGAGACCTCCCGTGGCTGCCAGGGCAGCGTGGTGGGCTTTCCAGCCCCCTTCCCCAGCTGGCTTTGGGCAGGCACCCAGCTGGTGGGTGCCAAGAGCCACCCCCAACCTCCAAGCTCTGGTCCCAGAGTCCAAGGGTCCCTGAAAGAGGGTGACGAAGACCCCTGTGGGGCAGCAGTGGTCTGTGGGGATGGCCCTGGGGAGCTTGGCCCAGGGCCTGGGCTTGGTGGGGATAGTGCAGCCTCTGAGGCCCCTACTCCGAGCCCCACGTGGCTGCTCTATTCCCACCCGACGGGGCGCCGGGCTCGCCTTCACATGGGTGTCCGCCTAAGCAGGGCTCCCCTGGACCTGCACAGCTGGACAGAGCCCTGGGTGATTCATGAGGGGCCCAGCGGCTATTCTGACCTGGCTGCTCTCCCAGGCCGGCACATGGGGGGCCTGGCCTTTGCCTGCCTCTACGAGAGTGGGGTGCGGGTCTCTTATGAGGAGATTTCCTTCTGCCTATTCTCCCTGCGTGACGTGTTGGACAACATCCCCCCACGGAAGCAGCATGCGCACTGCCTGCCTTCCTGACGGTCAGCAGGGACCAAGCATGGGTCGGCTGCTTGGGGTGCCTGTGGGGAGCAGCCTGGGTATGGCTCCAGTGTCTCTGCCCCTGTATCTGGAGCCGCTGAGAGTGTCTTTGTCAAGGATCCTGCTGGATATAGAGAAAAGGCTGAGCTTTCTCACTTTCATACAAGCTTGGCGGGTCTCCAGGAAGAGGCACAGCCTTGGGTGGGGGGCAGATGTGGGCTCTGAACTGTCACGGTCCCCCCTGTCCTGCAAGGATGTACCTAAGGCTCCTGCCCACCCTGGGCTGGACTGTGGGACTATGGATTCCATCAGGTGCTTCCTGCCCCAGGAGCTTTCCCATCTTAACCCTTGCTGTGCTGGTTCTTTCCCAGTTCATGCATGAGAGATAAAAGGGACTGTGACCTCATGTCCAAGTTTACGTCTCTGTCTTTTCTTCTCATGTCAGAGCTGCTTCTTGGCCATAATACATGGCATAAACGCTATACAAAACATCACTAACAATGCACAAACACCAGAAGAGACACTGGATAACTGGGAGCTTCTAAAAATCAAACACTTATGCTCACCCAAAGACATCACCGAAAGAGTAAAAAGATTACCTGCAGACTGGGAAAAAATTTTGGCTATGATAAATCTGATCAGTGTCTAATCTCTAAAATCTACAAAATACTGCAAAACCTCAACAACAAAAAAGACAAATTAGCCCAATTAAAAAATGGGCAAAGAATAAGAACAGGCACTTCACCAAAGAAGACATTCAGGCAGCAAACAGATACATGAGGAGATGCTCACGATCATTAGCCATTAGAGAAATGTAAATCAAAACTACAATGAGATACAATCTCACCCCAACAAGGCTACTATTAATTAACAAAAAACACAAAACACCAAATAATAAATGTTGGAGAGGTTGTGGAGAGACTGGAACACTTATACACTGCTGGTGGGAATGTAAAATGGTACAACCACTTTGGAAATCGATTTGGTGCTTCCTTAAAAAGCTAGAAATAGAACTACCATATGATCCAGCAATCCCACTCCTTGGAATATACCCTGGAGAAATAAGAGCCCTCACATGAATAGATATATGCACACCCATGTTCATTGCAGCATTCTTCACAATAGCAAAAGGATGGAAACGACCAAAATGATCATCAACGAATGAATGGGTAAGCAAATTATGGTATATTCACACAATGGAATACTACTCAATGATAAAGAACAACGATGAAGGTGTGAAATATTTCATAACATGGAGGAATCTGGAAGGCATTATGTTGAGTGAAATTAGTCAGTCACAAAAGGACAAATATTGTATGAGACCACTATTATAGGAACTCAAGAAAAGGTTTAAACACAGAAGAAAGCATTCTTTGATGGTTACAAGGGTGGGGAGGGAGGGAGAAGTGTATTCACTGACTAAAAAAAAAAAAAAAAGATAGTAGATAAGAACTTTTTTAGGTGAAGGGAAGAACAACACATAATACAGGGGAAGTCAGAACAACTGGACTAAACCAAAAGCTAAGAAGTTTCCTGAACACAACCAAACACTTCGAGGGACAGAGTAGCAGGGCAGGGGTCTGAGGACCATGGTTTCAGGGGACATCTAGGTCAATTGGCATAACAAAGTATATTAAGAAAACTTTCTGATTCCCACTTTGGTGAGTGGCTTCTGGGGCCTTAAAAGGTAGCAAGCAGCCATCTAAGATGCATCAAGTGGTCCCAACCCACCTGGAGCAAAGGAGAATGAAGAGTACCAAAGACACAACGGAAATATGATCCCAGGAGACAGATTAGGGCCACATAAATCAGAGACTCCATCAGCCTGAGACTAGAAGAGCTAGATGGTGCCCAGCTACCACCGATGACTGCCCTGACAGGGAACAAAACAGAGAGTCCCTGATGGAGAAAGAGAAAAGGAAGGACCCCAGAGGACATGGCCTTTGGACTCTCTGTTAGCCCAAAACTAAAACCATTCCTGAAGTCAACTTTTCAGACAAAGATTAGACTGGACTATAAGACGTAAAATGATACTGGTGAGGAGTGTACTTCTTGGCTCAAGTAGACACATAAGACTATGTGGGCAGCTCCTGTATGGAGAGGAGATGAGAAGGCAGAGGGGGACAGGAGCTGGTTGGATGGACATGGGGAATACAGGGTGGAGAGGAGGAGCGTGCTGTCACAATATAGTGAGAGCAACAAGGGTCACATAACAATGTGTGTATAAGTTTTTGTATGAGAAACTGACTTGAATTGTAAACTTTCACTTAAAGCAAAAAAAAAAAAAAAAGCTGCTTCTGGGACCTTCTACCCAAACTCAGCCCTGGCCTGGCCCCCCTCAGCCAGATTCCGCTCACCAAGGTGGCCAGAAGGAGGATGGGTTGAGAGAGAAAACTCGCCTCACAAACATGGTTTTCTAAGTGTCTGAGGCACCTCCTCTCTGGCTGCCCCACCTCTGTCTGGGTTTGCAAATGGGCAAGGTCTGCCCATCCCTGAATTTCCTGCTGAAGGAGCAAGTGTTTGGCAGTCAGCTCCGTGAAGCCAGCGGGCTGAGCAAGAAGGAGCTGCTCTTAGGACACACACATTCACCGCATCCTGACCTACTCTGGAGGGGCCACAGGCTCTGTCTTAATTTTTCTCCAGGGAATAAGAATAGAAAGAAGTTAGAAAGAAGCACCAAAGTGGTAGCAGTGATGTGGAGAGAGAGGGACATTTGAATTCATGGTCGCCTTCCAACCTAGGGGCTCATTTTCCATCACTATACTGCACAGTGTTCTGTTGTGATGCATAGAGTTTTTATTGGTTAATTTCTGGAAGTAGATCACCAGGCCTTTCTTCGTAGTGTCTTGGTCTGGAAGCTCTGCTGAAACCTGTCCACCATGGGTGAACCTGAAGTATGGGAAATACCACTGACATAGCTTCTAGCACCATGTTATTAGGTCCAGTCAAGTCAGCTCTGACTCCTAGTGACCATATGCACAGCAGAACAAAACACTGCCCTGTCTTGTGCCCTCCTCACAACCGTTGTTATACTTGAGCCCATTGTCGCAGACACTATGTCAATCCATCTTGTTGAGGATCTTCCTCTTTTTTACTGACCCTCTACTTTACCAAGCATGATGTCCTTCTCAAAAGACTGAAACCTACTGACAACATGTCCAAAGTATTTGAGACGTAGTCTCGCCATCCTTGCCTCTAAGGAGTATTCTGGTTATACTTCTTCCAAAGCAGTTTTGTTCATTCTTTTGGCACTCCATGGTATATTCAATATTCTTTGCCAACACCACAATTCAAAGGCGTCAATTCTTCTTCGGTCTACCTTATTCATTGTCCAGCTTTCACATGCATATGATGCGATTGAAAACACCATGGCTTGAGTCTAGCACACCTTAGTCTTCAAGGTGACATCTTTGCTTTTCAACACTTTAAAGAGGTCCTTTGCAGCAGATTTGCCCAATGCAATGTGTCTTTTGCTTCCTTTACTGCTGCTTCCATGGGTGTTGATTGTGGACCCAAGTAAAATGAAATCCTTTACAACTTCTGTCTTTTCAATCTTATCATGACATTGCTCATTGGTACAGTTGTGAGGATTTTTGTTTTCTTTATGATGACGTATAATCCATACTGAAGGCTGTGGTCTTTGATCTTCATCAGTAAGTGCTTCAAGTTCTCTTCATTTCAGCAAGCAAAGTCATGTCATCTGGATATTTCAGGTTGTTAATGAGTCTTCCTCCAATCCTGATGCCCCGTTCTTCTTCATATAGTCCAGTTTCTCGAATTATTTGCTCAGCATACACATTGAATAGGTATGGTGAAAAGATACAACCCTGACACACACCTTTCCTGACTTTAAACCATGCAGTGTCTCCTTGTTCTGTTCAAATGACTGCCTCTTAATCTATGCACAGGTTCCTCAGGAGCCCAATGAAGTGCTGTGGAATTCCCATTCTTCACAATGTCATCCAGCATTATAGCAACACGCAAATCACCATAGTATGACGCACTGACAGACGTGTTGTGATGATATATTCTGTAACATCAGTGTGCTACAATTTGCTCGACATTGTCTTATTTAGGGACGTTCAGATTGTTCTTACTCGCTTTGCCGTTACAAACAAACAAACAAAAAAGAAACAAAGCTGCATTAAATACCCTGGAACATACAGCTGCACAAACCGGAGCTTTGGTTTCTGTGAGGTAGATTCCTGAATGTAGGGCAAATGAGCAAAGGGTCTTTAATTTTTATTTTAATAGATAATAACAGACTGTTTTCTCAAAAAGACTAGCAATTCACACCCTATCAGTAGCATATGAGAGGGCTTGCTTTCTCGCACCCTTGCCAGCCCTTCGTGTTGTCTATCGTCTTACTTTTTCCAGTTTCCATCAGGGCATGTACTGGGCATGTACTGGGTGACAGTGAGCTTTGCCCTGTGCTTATCGTCCTGGGTGTAGATTCAGAAAGGACCGACAGCTGCATGGGCAAGCAGCGGGATCTGAACTTTCCCATCTGTGCCTGATAATTTCCTCCCTCCTCCTTGCCAGAAAACACCATTCTGCCAGGCTCTATGCCATGTGGACTCTCTGCTGCCATATTGGGTAGGGACAGGGCATCCTTACGAGGTGGAATCTGTGAAGGAAAGGAAAACAAAACTGGGTTCTGGGTTGTGAACAGCTCAGGGCTGTACTAAGAACAAAGTGGTAGACAAGTATGGAGTAAGGTAGGTTTTTATCTTCATTCAGCTTCAAGCTCTGAGCCATTATCAAGAATGGTTGGGAGATGGAAGAAAGGGAGGACTACCAGCCTGAGCAGGGAACTCTGACTGGGGGTCTCTTGCAAGGTGCCCAGGTTAAACAGTGACCTTTAGTAGGTATCCATGAAAAAGTAGAACAACCATAATATATGGAGTTAGAAGTTCTAGAAGAAGTCAAGCTGTGCTGCCATTTACTCCTCAGAGTCTTTTTCTTCATCTAGGTTGGTGGGCCAGGGAAAAGTACAAGACGTTTTCACAGATAGTTGGGGTGCAAGGCTGTGCTGGGACTCCACACCTTTTCTGGGTAGACCTAAGTGTGGTGGCTAGTGTCTGGGGTCAGAGAGTTTTGGCACAGGGATATATGTGGCTGCCTATGAACTCCAAGCAGAATAAACCAAAAGAAAACCACACCTAAGCATATTGTAGTGAAACCACTGAAACCAAAGATAAGAGAAAAACCTTAAAATCAGTCAGAGAAATGGATTAACTTGAAAGGAGCAACGTTTAGATTGGCAGTTGACTTCTCAGTGGAAACGGTGAAAGCTGGAAAATAATGGAAAAGTGCTGAAAGAAAATAGCTACCAGCCAAGAATTCTATACCTGGCAAAAATATCCTTCAAGAATGAAAATAATGACATTTTCAAATAAGCAACAATTGACTGAATTTGTCACCAGCACATTCCCCCAACGGAAATATGAAGGGGCATTCTTTAAGTAGAAGAAAAATGATGCCAGATGGAAGGTCAAATGGTGAGCAATGATATACATAGATAATGGGTAAATCTAAATGAATATTAACTGCATAAAATAACAACAACAATAATAACGTGTGGGATTTCAAGTAACATAGACTTAAAATGCATAGTAAAAATCGCATTTAAGTTAGGAAGGGGATAAATGGGATGAAAGTGTTCTAAGGTCCTTATATTGTCCAAAAAAAGGTAAAAGCACCAGTTTATATTAGCTAACAGTACATATTGTAATCTCTAGTGTAAACATTAAAAGAATAGCAAAATTGTATAACCACCAAATTAGTAGAGGTGACAAATATAAAAATATTAATCTAAAGGCAAGGAACGAGAGAAAATATACATAGAACTAGCCAGATAGATAGAAATCAAATATTAAGTAGTTGACTTAAACTCAAAAAATCAAAATTATATTAAACACACATTGACTAGAAAAAAATTGCCATGCTGACAAAAAACAAAAACAAACCAGAAACAACCAACTGTATTCTATTGACTATAGAAAATGCAGAAAGTTTGAAAGAGAAAAACGTTGTTGTTGTTGTTGTTGTTAGGTGCCATCAAGTTGGTTCTGGCTCATAGCAACCCCATGTACAACAGAATGAAACACTGCCCAGTCCTGTGTCATCCTCACAATCATTGTTATGTTTGAACCCATTGTTACAGCCACTGTATCAATCTACCTCTTGACCAGGGTCTTCCTCTTTTTCACTGACCCTCTGCTTTACCAAGCATGATGTCCTTCTCCAGGGACTGGTCCCTCCTGATAACATGTCCGGAGTACATGAGACAAAGTCTCTCCAACCTTGCATCTAAGAAGCATTCTGACTGTACTTCCTCCAAGACAGATTTGTCCGTTCTTCTGGCAGTCCACAGTACATTCAATATTCTTTGCCAGTGCCATAATTCAAAGGGATAGACCATGAAAATATAAACATGAGACAACTGATGTAGCTATTGGTTGTATCAGGCAAAGAAGAGCTGAGACCAAAATATTACTAGTGATAAAGGGGTATATTTCAATATGATAAAAGTTTCAATTCACCAGGAAGTTATAACAATTCTAAATTGGTATGTACTTAACATTATGCCTGAAAATATAAAGCAAAAACTGACAAATCTATAAAGAAAAATATGGACCCCTGGTGGCTCAGTGGTTAAGAGCTTGGCTGCTAACCAAAACGTCGGCAGCTCAAATCCGTCAGCCTGTCCTTGGAAACCATATGGGGCAGTTATACTCTGTTCTATAGGGTTGTTATGAGTTGGAATTGACTTGACGGCAACAGGTTTGGATTTTTGGTTTATAAAGAAAGATAGACAAATTCACAATTAGAGTAGAAAGTTTTAAACACAGGTGTCTTAGTAACTGATAGAGCAAGCAGACAAAAATATAAGCAAGGGTATAGATTTGAACAATTTGATTAATAAACTTGGTCTAATTGACATACGTAGAACACTGCATAAAACACAGTATGCACAGAGCATGCGTTCTATTCATATACATTCAGACATTTATAGGAACTGACATTATACTGGACCATAAAAGCAAATTTTTACAAGCCTCTAAAGATTAAAATTTATAGTGCAATTGAGATAGAAATAAAAACAAAAGATAATTAAAAACCTTCACATACTTGGAAGTTAAACACAATTCAAAATAACTCATGGTTCAAAAAAGAAGTCGTAGTGAAAATTAGGAAAGATTTTGAAATTAATTATGCAAATACTACATTAAACTTTTGGATACAGCTAAAGCCAGGCTTAGGGGAAAATGTGTAGCCTTAAAATGCATGTATTAGAAAAGAAGGAAGGCTGACAATCATTGATTTCAAGAGGTTTTAGGTTTACAGAAAAGGAGCACAGAAATAGGACAGAAAATTAAGCGTGAAGAAAGTAGAAGGCAGGTGTCTTAGTTGTCTAGAGTTGCTGTAACACAGATACCAGAAGTGGGTGGCTTTAAAGAACAGACATTGATTTTCGCACAGTTCTGGAGGATGAAAATCCAAATCAGGGTCTTGGCCATGTTGATTCCTTCCTTGTTGGTAGCTCCGGGCCTTCCTTTGTTCTTTGGAGTCATCACATGGCACCTGTCTTCCCCATACATGCTTGTCTCTGTGTCTTTTTGGTTCTTTTCATAACTCAGAACTGAATCAGTTTACGACACACCCTACACTGGTATAACACCATTAACATAGCATTAGATTGCATTATGGAAGGAGATTACATTGAGATTAGGACCCCCACTCATTTTTTTTTAGGGGGGGGACACACAATCCAATCCATAACAGAAGGGAATAATAAAGATGAGGGCACAACTAATGGAATGAGAAAACTCATACAACAGAGGACATAAACCAAGGTGAAAGTTGGTTTTCAAAAATAGATAAACCCTGGTGAGTCTGATAAAAAAAAAAAGGGAATAAAATACAAACAACCAAGACAAGAACAAAAAAGAAAACCACTAGAGATCCTAAAGACATAAGAAGATTTTATGAGTACCTTTACACGAATACACTTAAAAAGTAGGCAAATGGCCAGTTCTTAGGAAAACATGACTTATTCAAGCTGATACAAGATGAAATAGAAAATCTGAAAAATCCTATTAAAGAAATTGAACCCATAATTTGGAGTCTAAGCACTAAGAAAACTCTAGGTCTGCACAGCGTTCCTAGTGACTTATCCCAAACATTTAAGGAAGGAATAGCAGACATCTTGCAAAACAGAGGCACCACAGACTCTGAGGGGCTGCCCCAGGGGCCCCCACAGGCTCCCTCCTCCCTCCTGTGCCACAGGAACTCTGTGCCCCCAACAGGGAGGGGAGGCCTTCACAATGCTGAGTGTCCCCCGGCAGGGCAGGGGCTCACGAGGAACATTGGGTACGCTATGGAAAATCCAGCTCACAAAGAATAGCTGTAAAAACCCTAAGTTATGAGAAGAGAAAGAAGAACATGGGTGGGAATATCTGTGTAATCTGAGCTCGCCACATGACGGGTGAGTTTACCAAACTGTGATAGGCCTATTTAATGATCAGGAAGATGGAAATAGAAACCACAGGGAGGCAGCGGTCCACTCCCACGTGAACGGCTGAGATGACAAGGATGGAGAGTGGTTGGGGTCATAAGCTAGAGGACACTAATACGTGGCCAGGGAGCAGGTTAACACAGGACACAGCCCAGCCACTTTGGTAGCCAGTTTGGCCTGAGGTAGGCAAGTGTCTACCTCCTGGCCACACAAGGACTTCACAGCAGGACAGAGCCCCCAACTGGCTCCCCACACCATGTCCCAGAACCTCTCTTGAGGCCGTCTTTGTCCCCTGGAGGCCCATCCCAGCCCTGCGGCCCCTTGGGGAGGGAAGTGCCTGGGTGAACCCCAGCCCTTAGAAATCCTTCAGGGCCTCCTTCAAACCCCACCCGCCCTCCATATTTGGCCGTGGGGAGTTCCCGGGCTCTGTCCAGTAGCGGAAGTGATGGGTGTGTGTCTGCCAGGCCCCACTGACCACTGGTGTACAGAACCATGGGAAGGTACTGGGGTACCAGGGAGTGGCTGGGAGAGGCAGGGGCTGGGAGTCCACCCTCACTGAACACCTCTCCCCCCAGGCCCTGACAGCAACCGGCACTTCCTGGCAATCAGATAAGCAGGGCCAGCAGGGACTGAGGGCTGTAGGGAGGTGATGCCATCTTTCCACTCAGAGTGGTTCTCAGAGGGTGCCTCCAATGTCCTAGTGAGCCTGGGACAGTCCCAATCTGCCCATGCCAAACACTGTGGGGAACCCACACCCCTGCCCTTACCCCTGCCCAGCTCTGGGCTCCCTGGGACTGGGCCAGCTGGGCAGGGTTGGGCGATGCAGGGGACAGAGTCCAGGGCGGGGAATGTCCAGACCCAGCTGAGGGTGGGTGTGATGGGGCAACAGTCGACTTGCTTCAGCAGTTGGGGTGCAGACAGTGCTGGCCACACCTCCGGGGCTCCCCCTAGGACTCCCTACACCCTTAGCCTTCCCAAACCTCAGGATCTTGTCCTGGACCCAAAGGGGTGTCTGTCCGTCCACACCGAGCCACCCTGACACTTGACTGCCTAAAGGGCCTTACTCCGCAGGCCCAGCCCAAGCTCCTGCAGGCCCCACCAGCTGCCAGCCTCACCTCTGCCCCTCCCAGTCCCTGGTGAGCCAGGTCAGCAGCCCTGGCTCCTGCTCCCAAGGGTTAGAGGCCTTTTGACACCCTGTTGTCATCCTGAAGCTTTTCCTGTTGGAGACCTTGGCCTGCACCCCTCCCCCATCCTGCAGGCCTTGACCCCTGAACGGGGGTCCCCAGTGGAGTTTGGACTCTTGGCCCCCTCAGCCCCACAAGACCTTGGACTCCTCTTTTAAAGATGTCCAACCCCCGTCCCAGCTGCGCAGACGAGGGTAGGGAGTTTTGGGTAGGGCCTCCAGAGGTCTGGGGCAGGGGACAGCTCCACTGACTCTCCCAGGGCAAGGAGGACCCCCCACTAGCAAGTTCAGGCACTCACAAACCCACTCGCACATCAGCAGCATCAGCGAGGACACATGCATGATGGTGAAGTTAAAGATGGGGGGGAGGGGGAAGGCCAGAGGGGGAGGGGGAGGGGAGGGTGTGGGGCTAGGGCAACAGGGGAGAAGGTGGGAAGCTGAAGGGGGCAGTGGGGGAGCCATGGGCCTGGAGGGGACTGGGGGAGGCAGCGGGGGAGAAGGGGGGCTGAGAGGACATCAGAGGAGGAAGCCGTGGTGGGGGGGCAGGAGAGTCTTGGGCAGTTTGCACGGCTCCACCGCAGTGGGGAGTCTTTGTCTGTTCCAGAAGGGGGAAGAGGAGGATGGTGTCCTGGTTTCTGGTCGGAACATCTGGATGGTGGTGGGAGTTCCATTCCATAAAATAGAAAACACTGAAATGGACCTGGCTTGTAGGAAAATTCTCCGATTTCAGTTGTAGAGGGGCTGGGTTTGGGGTCCTGAGGTCAGGGAGGGCTGGATGTAGGGCTATGGGGCTGTTGGCACCAAGGCCTCTAGGTGGGGAACTAGGCTATGAGAGCACCCTGAGAGGGTCCCATAGGGCAGGACCTCAGGGCGGGGGCCCCAGAGGACCCACAGATGAGACTGAGAGGAAGGAGTGGCTGGACAGGCAGCAGTGGGAGGCACACCTCAGAGACTGACCCGGGCAGCACGCTCTGGACTGAACGATGAGGGAAGACAGGTTCTGGTGGCATTCAGGCATGGCTCGATCAGGGCTCCGACTCTGCTTCTCTGTGTTTCTCTCCTCCATGAGCTGGCTTGATTTCTGGCTGGGAGCACAGACACAGGCCTTGTGATCTGAGCCCAGGAACATTGGGAAAAAGATTGCCCGGCTTTCCCTGCGAGTGAGAACAGCTCTGCCGGCACCCGCATGCCTCATCAGCCTGGGCTGGGCCATGGACAATTCCAGAACCCCCCCTGTGCCCTGTGGAGCTGGGCACTATGTGGCTTAGTCAGGGCCTGGCCTAGTCAGTGAAGGGCTGACCCTAAACCCGTCCCACCCTCCACTGGGGCTGAGGACTGCAGCATCCCCCCAAGAACATGGACGGATGCGGGGCAGAAATATGAATGAAAATTGGGGTGCTGTGGGGAGGAGGAAACAGATGCTAAGTGCCCCCACCCTGGCACGAGGGAAAAGCAAGGCTGGGGTTCCAGCACCCCTGAGAGGTCACTGTGGAGTTAGCCAGACCTGTCCTGGTGAGAATGGGAGCAGAACCAAGGAGTGTGGAGATGAGGAGGGGCCAGGACGCAGGCAGTGCTCTCCATGTGGGGCCAGAGAAGACTTAGATCGCCACTGGGCAAGGTATGTTACTGGTGTTTAGATTCAGGCTCCTCCAGCAGGCACCCACTTGAAGGGCTCTGGAAGCCAACAGAGGATACAAGCAATGTGGGGGTTGAAGGCTGGGGGAGCCCAGGGCTGGGGGCACTTCTGGGCCTGGTGCCCAAAGTGGGAAGGACGGGCTGGGGGCCCAAGGTCAGTGGTCAGCTCCAGGAGGGAAGCAGCGACAGAACCCCCTTGGCTTGGAAGACTGAAGGACCCGCCCAGGGAGGAGGACTTGGTGACCCCTGGGCAGATCTGTCCAGCCTCCTTTCTCCCCTGGGTAATCAGCAGAAGGGACTGCCACATCCTGTCCAGGTAAGACTGCATGTTCTGGACTCCTCACCTACTGGATAATTGTCTACTGTGGTGGGCACTGGGTTGTCCACCAGGTCAGCATGTCCAACATGGGGGAACATTCTCGAGTGTCCTGACCTATGGGGTGTACCCTGCCTGTTTGGCCCACTGAGTGTCCCCCAGCCCTGCTGCTGAGCTGGCCAGGGGTGGCCTCCTGGAGCCCCTAACCCCGGAGCCACCTGCAGGGTGCAGTCCTCGGTCTTAGTCCTGGATGGACTGTCTCCCAGACAGGCAGGGAGGAAGCTGCTGGTGTTGCCCCTCCCCCACCCGGCCAACCTGCCAGCGAGGTCTGGCTCAGCCCTGGTCCCCATGGGCACCATTTCCTGGCAGTGTCTGGAATAGGCCTTCCAGTTCTCAGAGCTGAGCCTGACCAGGCTGGGTCCCCAGGGCTCTAGGCTGGCCGGGATGGGGACAGTGGTCAGCAGGACCCACACAGGGAGATGGACATCTCACAGTGCCAGGTGGGAGATGGCTGGCTGAGCTGTCCCTGAGGGTCCATACAAGTGATGGGGAGAGGGCAGGTGGTCAGGAAGAGGGCACTGAGGACCAGGGCAGATAGGAGTACTGGTGGTGGAGAGGCTGGACAGAGGGAGGTGGTGGGACAGGACCCTGGGGGCCTGGGGGTCAGTCGGTGGGGTGGTCACTCCTGCCACTGGGCTCACCTGCCTTATTGGGAAGAGCCTGGCTGGGGTGGCAGCAGCCAGAGCCCAGGCACCTCCCAAAGCCGCCACTGCCACCTAGAGAAATGCGCAGAGGCCGCGGTGAGAGTTGACACAGAGCGTGGGTGGTGGGACATGCCGCCCCAGCTTCGCTAGTGACACATGGGACCAGGGGCACGGCAAGAAGAACGGAAACAGTGAGTGTGGCAGGCTGTGGCGGGAGGTGGCTTTACGGGAAGGCAAGATGCAAAGTGCTGACTCCGGCGCCACCCGCCCGCGTGGCTCTCTGTTCTATCTGAGCAGGTGGCCGCTGGTGCGAGTCACAGCTGGGCTCAAAGCAGACAGGGGCTCGCTTCCTCCACCCAGCTGGTGCTTCTTTCTTCTTTTTGAGTATCAATATGAACTTTGTGCTCTTTTATGTAAACTCAGAGTGAACTAATCAGTTAGCTTTCTGATGTTTATTTTAGTGCTTTTTGATGCTCATATTGCTCCGGTGTCATTTTTTACACTAGTAACTTCTTTTTTTTAGAACAGCTTTGGCTTTACAGAGAAACCCTGCAGAAAGCACAGGGCGCTCCCCTTACCCTCTGCCTGCCACACGGTTTCTCCTGCTGCTGACCTCTTGCACTGGTGTGCTACGTTTTTTACAGCTGAAGGACAGATATGGATACACTGCTATTAACTAAAGTCCACGGTTCACATCGGTTTTGCTCTTTGTGCTGCACAGTCCTCCGGGTTTTGACAAAGGTGTGTCACGTGTCCGCCGTTACAGCATCACGTACAATAGCTTCCCTCCCTGTGTCATCATGACTTGACTCTAACGAGCCTACTGTAGCTTTCCTGCCTTTGGGAACATCAGTTTGTTCTCGATACCCCCCTGGACTTCCCACCATGACTTAGAATGAGCTGTCCATCCAACGAGCCCTAGTCCCTTTTCAAAGCTAATAGGGTTGTCCCCGCATCCAGCTCTTTCCCAGGGGCAGGGCTAGGTAATACAATTTTAAAAAAGGAGAAGAAGAATGAGTTCACCCTATTTCCATTATAAACAGGAAATCACGGAATTGTGCTTTTTTTATTTATTTTTATTTTAGTTTTCGTGTTTTATACTTACGCTAAAAATTAATTACTTGGCTTATTTTACAAAATACATTTAATAGTTCTGAAATATCAGTGCCAACATTTCTACCAACAGCAATGCTGCGTCCATTCAAGAGTGTGAAGCTGTCCTTTGAGTGCTTAGGGGCGTCCCGCAACCATGGTGTGAAGTTGGAACCCTGTGTTCTAAGTTCAGCTGGAAGTGATACCTTTTTCTTGGGGTGGTTATGCCATCAAGGTGATACATAGTTAACTTGATACATGTTTGTTTCAGTTTGTTGAAAAGTTTTAGGGGTTGCTCTTCTTTTGGATATAATGTCTTTAATCATGTTAAAACATTTCCTCTATTCCTCTGTAACATTGCCCGAACTAGGACCATTCAGAGAAGGCTCGCTCCCTTTCCTGGTCTCCTCTCACCTGTAAGTTACCATTTTGCACTTGGCTGCTAACTGAAAGGCTGGAGTTCGAGTCCACCCAGAGGTGCCTTGGAAGAAAGGCCTGGCCATCTACCACCAACAAAGCAGCCATTGAAAACCTGTGGAGCACAGTCCTCCTGAAACACAAGGGGCCGCCATGAGTCAGAGCTGACTGGTGGGCAGCTGTTTATCTTTCCGTTGTTTCTCATCACAAGCAAACACTGCGGTGTGTTTCCTAGTCCTCCCTTCCTTACTCTCTCCACCGGGCTGCCCATCTTGAAAGTCAGTCTGTGTTCAAGCCCAGAGGATCCAGGGGCTCTGATAAATACCTGCCTTACTGCTTTCGGTCCTTCTGTCTTTTGCTGTTGCAAGCCCAGCCCATGGCCGCCTGCCATTTCACATTTTTGCCCATTACCCTGGGGAAGTATTTCTATGGGGGTTTGACCGGTCAAAGGGGAAAAGCTTCCCTGAAGTGACTCAAAAGTGCCCAGCTCTCTTCCTGGTCAGCATGTCTACCAGTGACGCAGGCGAGGCCTCTTTCCCCCAGGGCCTCAGACAGGTGAGAAACGGTATCTCTGTGTGGCCTTAATTTGTATTATCTTACTGTGAGTAATACTGAACATCCTTTAATTCCACTACACATATATGCATCTGTGTGTATGTATCTATATGTATATGTGTGTACATAAATAGGCATTTTTTAATTAAAAAAAATTTGTGAACTGTCTGGTCGTAGTTCTGCTCACATCTCTACTGTGTTTTGGCTTTGTTCTTCCTGCATTTTAGGAGATCGTCATATAACAGGGACATCAGCATTTTGTGTGATATATTGGAAGTATTTCCCCCCATTTAAGTATGGTTATTTTATCATGCTAACATCTTTTCTTCAATTTATAGAGTTGAATGTATTTTTTTTCTTTACCTGTCCTTTGATTTTTTGTTTTGTTTTGGTTTTGCCCTTTGATTACGAGTTATGCTTAGGGAGGCTTTCCCTGACCCTGTCCTACAAAGGAATCCACCCACATTTTCTTTGACTGCTGGCGTGGTTTCATTATTTTACGTTTGTGTCTCTGCTGCTTTGGGATTTGTGCTGGCGTACGGCATAAGATATGTGTCCAAGCCAATCTTTTCTGAAACAGGTGTCAGTGTCCCAACACCACCTAGGGAAAAGCCCATCTTTTCCCCACTGAGTGGAAGCCTCTGACATCAGCTGCCCTTCTGGTCTTTCCGTGGGCTAACACCGCACTGCCCTGACCACGGGAAGCTTTACTGTCGGGTAAGGCTGTCTGTTTTCCCTTCTGTTTCAGGATGTTCTTGACTGTTAGTAATTTGTTTCTTTTTCCATATGAAGTTTATAATGAACTTATCTAGTTCTGGAAATGCGGATTTTTATTGGTGTCATGGTAAATTTGTAAATGAACTTGGGAGGAAGTGACAGCTTTAGAATGTTGACTCAGCCTAACTGAGAATGCTGTGTGTCCACTAATCAAATCTCGTCTTGGGGTCGAAGGTCTCCTCGCAGAGGCTCTGTACCCGTCTCCTTCAATTTATGCCCAAGCACTTTCTCCTTCCTGATGCTGCTGTGGATGGGATATTCCCTGCCACTTTGTCTTCTCGTGGTTCTTGGAATTATGAAAGTCACCTATTCTGCATGCCAATTTTGCATTCTCTTCTTGACTAGGTTTTCTCATTGCTTGTGGTGGTATTTCCGTGGAGTCCACTGGGCTTTCCAGCTCACGGGACCATGGCCTCTGCAGGGTCCTCCTCCTGGTTCCTCTGGCCCTGGGTCCCTCTCACCTTGTCTCAGCTTGCTCCTCCAGGACCACATGTAGATGGCAGCATTTCACCTTCTTCCACCTCTTGCCTCAGGCACCAGAGGTGATGAGGGCTGTGTCTGAGGGCCTTGGCCAGGCTCACTACACCGGGTGTGTGTGAAGGATGGGCTGGGGAGGGGTGTCTGCCATTGTTGTTAAGGATGGAGGCCAAGGTCCCTCCAGCATCAATGCCCCACCCCCCAGCCACATCTGTCTGGAGGAGGAGAGCAGCATCTCCCGTGCACTCAGGACAGGGACCTCGTTTCCCCATTCGGTTGTGTCCTGCCCCCTACCTGGCCCCCGCCCTGCCCTGGAGGGACCCCAGGACCAGGGTTGGAGCAGGGCAGTCACAGGTCTGAGCACTCTTGGGACACCCGCCTGTGAAGCTGACTTGGTCTGGTGAGGGGCCGTGGGACCCCCTGGCTCAAAGCCTGGAAGTTTGAGAGATTTCATACTTCTGGGTGTGTGGTGTGGGGGTTGTGTGAACACGAACAAGGAGTCCTCAGAGGGGCTGTGTGTTTCTGGGGACAGTGAAGGTGTGGGGGCCACGGAGTCAGGCCAGACCCCTGGGCCTGACTCAGCTGGGGTTTCAGCGGGCAGGCACATTTCCCCCCCAGGGTCTCAGCTCACCCGCGGAGGCTGGCTCTCTTCTCCCTCCCACCCATCCCTTCAACCACCCTAACGGACAGTCTTAGGCCCTTTTGCAGAGATTCCATTATTATTTAATTATAATATATAATATAATAAACCCTAGTGGGGAGGGGTTGCCCAGCCTGTGAGTGCTGTACCTAGGATGGGGGCACTTGCTCCTGGGCCCCAACCACCTGGTGGCCACTGGCCACAGGGACTCCAGGCACCCTGCTCTATGGACAGCAGACAGCCGTGCCCGGACGGAAAGACGAGCTGCCAGTCTCGCCATTGGCACCCAGCAGAAGGGCACCTGCCCCCAGAAGGGGCTCTGTCCCCTGCTCCCCACAGGTGGGTGGCAGAGATGGTTACACAACGCTGGGATGAGCAGTGAGGCTGCAGCCCCTCAGGGCGGCCCTGACCCTGTTGGGTGTGCCTGTCTCCTCCATTATGGGGCACCCCCGGGCCCCTTCCATGCAGCTTCTGCCACAGCCCAGGCCTTGCCTGTGGGGAGGAGCTGGCGGGCCCTGGTGGGTGGGTGTTGGAGGTGCGAGGAGCCCAGCTGTGCCGCAGCTGTGATTACAGGGGCCAGCTCTGCCCACACAAGGCCTGTGGCTGGGGCTGTCCCATCCTCCTGAGTCCTGTCTTCCTCAGCCTGGGGCGACAGAGGTACTACCTGCTGCCCAGGCTTGCTGTGAGCACTGGAGAGTCCAGTGTGACTTCAGCCACCATGCAGGGCAGGAGCAGGGCAGTCCTGTGGGGACAGGGCTCACCCCTCAAGTGGCCCCACTGTTCCCTGACCTGCATGCTCTCCAGAGTGAAGGAGCTGGCCTTAGCTCTCAGCGGGGGCCTCAAGGCCATGGGGGACCGAGGCCAGTGGTCAGAGGGGCCAGGAGCAGTGAGTGTCCTCTGGCCTCAGAGGCCGGGGTCCCCACAGGCCATCGGCTGAGCCCCTGCGGCCCATGTGGGACACGCCATCTGGGAAAACAATGGTGGCGTACTCTGTCTGCTCGGGTAAGCAGGCACCGGGGGGCTCTGGGGTCTTCTCCCTTCGCTGGAAGTCCAGCTCGCCGTAGTCCACAGTGAACACAGGTGTGGCCGAAGGGTCCTCCTTCTTCCAGGAGAAGAAAGAGGGGGAGGTCAGCTGCTTCTCTGAGTGACCGATGCAGCTGTGCTGCTGCGGGGACCCAGACACCCACCCGGTTCCTGACTGCGACTGAGTGTGCGGGTTCTTATTTACAGAGGGGCTGTCCCTAGGTGGGATGGCACTAGAAAAAAAAAAAGTCCCTAGGTGTGGAGCCACAGAACACACACATTCACACGTGTCCACGGTTGTGTGCGCAGGTACTCACCACACACTCATACAAGGGTGCACACAGGTGCTCAATCAACATGCACACGTGCAAGCGTGCTCACATGCCAACACATGCATGCCCACACTTTCACACAATGTGCTCGCACCTACGCACACACACTCACACATGTGCACACATGCTGACATACACACTCACAGTGGGTCATGGGGAGGGTGGCGGCTACCGTAGGTGGCCTGGGTGGAAGCTGGGGTGAGGTCCCTTCTCCCAGCACCAAGCTGCTGGGTGAGCCACGGGGTCAACACCACAGCTGGAGGAATCAAGCTCTGTGGGGGCAACAGGAATGAGGCACAGAGGCCTGCCCAGGGGCCCAGGCCGGGGAGATCCTGGATGGAGGGGCTGTGAGTGGGGCCTCACTCCCTCTGCCACTGCAGGTAGGGCTTACTCCTTCCTGGGGTCCAGCATCCCCATCTCCCAAACATGGGGACATGGGTGGTGACGCAAGGCCTCTGAGCTGACAGGGCCGGGGCTGTGCCTACGGCCTTTTACTTCTGGTCCCACAGGCTAATGACTGTTCCAACTCTGCCCAGCGCTGCTAGGTGACGGGCTTGGGGTGGGGTGGGGGGTGGGGGCTTGTCTGAGGGGGTGGGGGAAGCGGCTCATCTCCTCTGGTCAGCATCTCTTCCCTCCCCCAGCACAGGAAAAGCAATGACGGTGCCCAGCAGCTGTCCACAGACGCGCATGTACACGTGCACACAACACACAGCCTTTACGTGCACACACGTACACACATGCACTCTCTGCTGACAGTGTGGGTCCACCGCCCTGGGAAACAACGGGAGTGCCCTGGGGACGTCAGGATGAGGGATGGAGGCAATGCTGCTTGGAGTCTGGGTCCCAGGCTGCAGCCCCTCGGGTCGCCCTCCCTGTGCCAGCCCCTCCACCTGCCCCCCCGCAGAGCCAGGCACACAGGGAGCGGTGGCAGGAGGGGAAGGGGGCTCACCGCAGGCTGGCCGTCGCTCCGTGCTCCGCTGGCTCCTGCAGAGCGACCTGGGCATCAGGTGCAGAAGTGCTAAGGTGTCCTTCAGGGCCGCCGCCCCGAGGGCTCCACCCGCCTCTCCTGGGGGCTCTGTGTGCCGGGTGGGCGAGCACTGCCCCGCTTCCTGACTGTCTGGTTAACCTGCCCCCACCCCCTGCAGCTGTGTAGTGAATAGGAGCCTCCCACCCGCATTCACTCGAGTGTCTGTTTGGACTGTGAGTTATCAGGTGCACAACTGCATCTACGGCCTGGTTTCACGCTTCCGGGCAAGGGGCCTGCTGTCTGCACCTCAGTGTCCTCTGGCAAGGTCAAGAAGCACGCAGTCAGGTGTGTGTGTGGGGGGAGACAGGGGTGTCTGCAGTGGTCCCCTCACATGGTCGGGGTGTGTGTGGTGTCGGGGGGGGGACAGAGGTGTCCGTAGTGGACCCCTCACATGGTCGGGGTGTGTGTGGTGTCGGGGGGAGACAGGGGTGTCTGCAGTGGTCCCCTCACATGGTCAGGGTGTGTGTGGTGTGGGGGGAGACAGGGGTGTCTGCAGTGGTCCCCTCACATGGTCAGGGTGTGTGTGGTGTGGGGGGAGACAGGGGTGTCTGCAGTGGTCCCCTCACATGGTCAGGGTGTGTGTGGTGTGGGGGGAGACAGGGGTGTCTGCAGTGGTCCCCTCACATGGTCAGGGTGTGTGTGGTGTGGGGGGAGACAGGGGTGTCTGCAGTGGTCCCCTCACATGGTCAGGGTGTGTGTGGTGTCGGGGGGGGGACAGAGGTGTCCGTAGTGGACCCCTCACATGGTCGGGGTGTGTGTGGTGTCGGGGGAGACAGGGGTGTCTGCAGTGGTCCCCTCACGTGGTCAGGGTGTGTGTGGTCTGGGGGGAGACAGGGGTGTCTGCAGTGGTCCCCTCACATGGTCGGGGTATGTGTGGTGTGGGGGGAGACAGGGGTGTCTGCAGTGGTCCCCTCACATGGTCGGGGTATGTGTGGTGTGGGGGGAGACAGGGGTGTCTGCAGTGGTCCCCTCACATGGTCGGGGTGTGTGTGGTGTGGGGGGAGACAGGGGTGTCTGCAGTGGTCCCCTCACATGGTCAGGGTGTTTGAGGGGGTTGAGGGCAGGCATCCACAGCAGGGCGCCTCACGGGTGGTCAGGGTGTGAGGGGGCAGAGGCGTCAGGAAACACCTCCCTCAGCTCTGTGGCTGAGCAGCCCTGACCACAGGCCTCACACATTGCTGCTTACAAAGCACTTTCACAAAGTCCCCGGCCCAAGGCCTATGAGGTGCAGCCTGAGTTGGGGGGCGTGAAAAGAGGCTGCCCAGGCAGAAGGTGGGGAGCGTCTCGGAGGTGGCCTTTCTGTGTGACCTTGAGAAAGGCCTCACCTCTCTCCCCAGAGAAAGTGCCCTGGAAGGAAGTGACCAGGGTCTTTGAGAGACACGATGAGGTGGGGGGGCCCTCCGGTCCAGCTCTTTAAGCAGCAGGGTGGGGGTCGAGGGGAGGTGGAGGGGTGGGGGTGCAGAGGAATGGAGGAAGGAAGAGAGGTGTACAAGAGGGGTGAGGAGGGAGGAGGGATGGATGGAAGTATAGAGAGATGGAGGGTGTGGGAGGGAGGAGGATGGAGGGGTGGAAGATGGGTGGGGGATGAGGGAGGGTGGGGAGGGGTCATGGAGGGAGATGTTTGGGGAGCGAAGCCACATGGGGCTGCAGGAGGGCATTACCTTGAGTGCCCCTGGGAAGGACAGTGGCCAGGACCCAGGCCAGCAACAGCAGCACCAGGACACCCACTAGGACACTCGTGATGCTGATGACCAGGGCCTGGAACTGGCCCTTGGGCCCAGGTGCAGGGCTGGGGTGTGTGGTGGGTGATTCTGAGACTCTGTCTGGAGGGAAGACACAGATGGATGGGACCTCAGGCCTCGAAGCTGACCAAGGCCTGATGGGGGCTGGGGCAGAGGCCCCCTTTGGGAGAGGCCCCACCTCCCCGCAGACCCCCCCAGATGAGTGACCTGCCTGGCCTGGGGCTGCATAGACCCCCTGCCCCGGCTGCCCCCGACGCCCCTGGGTGCCCCTCTGCCCCCTGCCTGGCCTGAGGCCTCACCCGTCACTGTGAGCTCCGCACAGGGGCTCTCAGTGATCTGCGTCTCAGGGGGCAGGTTGATGGCCCCGCAGTAGTAGGTGTTGCTGTCGTTGCGCAGGACGGTGCTGATGTGCAGACGGAAGGCCTGCTTGCCCGCCAGCTGCGTGATGCTGAAGCGCTGGTCCCGGGCTGGCTCGCCGTGGTCCTTGGGGAAGGCGGCCAGCTTGACCGACTGGTTGCTGGGGCTGCTCCGGTACCAGTTCAGCATGGTGGGCGCTGTCATGTTGGGGTAGCTGCAGAAGAAGGTGGCTTCCCCGCCCTCAGGCACTGTCAGCTGGGCTGGCAAGAAAGTGAGGGGGCTCCCGGGCCTTTCGGGGCAGACTGGGGAGAGAAGGGCCAGCCATGAGGGAGGGGCCCAGGCAGTCTGTGAGACCCTCTGAGACTTCTGCAACCCACCCCATGCAGTATGTCTGTCAAGGGGCCTTTCAGCTTCTTCTTGCATGCCCCAGCGATGCGGCACTCACTCCTGCCAGGTGGCCCCTCACTTTGGCAGCTCTCGTGATGGGACTTTTCCCTTTGACTTTACTGAGATCTGACACTGGGGGCTTCTGTCCACTGCTCTGGCTCTGACCCTGGGTCCCCCATTTGTCTCCCAAGGGAGATCATAAGGGCCTTCACTGCCCCCTGTGACTCCAGAGCTCTGCCCACTCCTGGGCGTCCTGGTTCCGTGTCCACTGGCCAGCCAGCCTTGAAACACCTCAGTGGAGCAGGGGGCTCTAAGGTTGGGCTGGGCGGGGGTTGGGTTCCCATGGAGATCCCTAGCCTTGGGCTGAGCTTGGCCCTCAGCAGACTAAGGGTTTGGCCTTTGCTACCGTCTCTGACGGGTCAGAACTGGGACCAGCCAAGGCCTATTGGGGTCACCGTGTATAGGCATCACTGGCCAGCTCCACCACCCACATACACTGTCAAGACCAGGCTCACAATGAGAGCAAGGAGGCCTTGGAGACCATGGCCCACCTTCCCTTATATGGACCAGGAAACAGGCCTGACCATCCTGTGTCTATCCACCCCAAGTTACATCTGGCCAGCCCCCCAACAAGGACTCGCCAGACCATGTTACTGCAAGAGCCCTGGTCCTGCCAGGCGCACTGAGGCCACGGGCTCTTGGTCATCACTGGGCTCCAGGCCTCTTCCTGCCAAGGACCTTCCTCACTGGCCCACAGCTCATATACACCTGCGTATGCACACATACTCACGGTCCCACACACCCATGCACAGTCACACTCACAGATGCACACACATGCACATGCACTCACACACACTCACACAGCCACATTCATGCACACGCACATATATGTACACACACAGCCACACGCACACATAGGTACACACAGCCACATGCGCACACACACACAGCCACGTCCATGCACAGCACACACATGTGTACACACACACACTCACAGCCACATGCACACACGTGCACACACATGTGCACACACACATTAGGCTTGCTGGCGCTGGTGGAGGGAGCCCCCCGACCCCCCAGCGAGACCCATGTAACACACAGTGGGAGGCTCCTGGCACCCTGCACTGAGGTCATCTTGATGGCCAGTGTTAAACGACACGACAACCTTGGGAACATAGCTCAGAGCCCAAAGGTTATTGGAAGGTGGGTCCCTCTCCCCACCCCCACACGTACCCCACTGACTCCCACGTTGGTGCCAGACAGACTCAGTGATGGGGGTCCCAGGGCAAGTGCCCCTCAAACCACGTCCCTCTGGCTCTGCCTGAGCTGTCTTTGCCACCCCAGGTGAGTGTCTAGTTTCTAGGTGCCCACCCACCTCCAAGCAGTGACACAAACAGGCCTTGGAGGGACCTTAATGAACGTGCTTGTTGCAGTGGACGCCTTGTCCTCACAGATGCACAGCCTGGGTTGCCATGGCTACGGGTTCCTCTGCTCCTAGGGACAGGCTGGCCTCTGGTGGGTCACAATGACCTGTTTGCGGCATGATGCCAGGCTCTGAGGGGGAACCATGCCTGTGCTCAGTGCCTTTCCTGGTGCAGTCAGAAGCCCACCCGGCGAGGGCTCAGAAGGAAGGACAGCCACTCCAGGGCTCCTGTGACCAGGATGACCTCTCCCATCACTGAGGAGCCGAAGGAGGTATTCAGAATGACCCCCATTTGCTTAAGACATCACAGATTTTAAAGGGCCCGTTGGCCTTGAGGTGGCTGGGCCAGTGTGCTTCTGTGGTCCTGCGTTGTCACAGCAGTGCTCAGGGACAAATGCAGGACTATCCCACCTCCGCAGGGCAGGCAGGGCTAGCACTGTCACCCGTTGCAAACTAGGAAGCCAGCCTGGGCCCCCACCACTTTCCCACCCTGCAGCTTCTCTGGCCTCTGACAGTGGACAGTGCCCAGCCCATGGTGGTCAGTTCGGCCCTATTGTATCTACTGGTCCCGTCTGAGCATTACACTGGGCTTGAGTGTGGTCACGACCCTGTGAGGCAGGCCTCGAGGCCATCTTCAGGCTGGGGCCCCGTGGAGGGGTTAGTGGGCCTGTCCTGGCAGTTCTGTGGGGGAAGGGGTGTCCACGGAGCCTGGCAGGCTGTCTGTACCGGCCACAGCCTAGGCCGGGAGGGGTGGCAGGCCAGCTGTCTGAGCCCTAACTGAGCCCTAATGACCCGTGGAGCAGGGCGGTGCTGGGCCCCACGGGGGGTGGTGACATTGGTGCCAGATGGTGCCCTGGAGGGAGCAGAGGAAGCAGCCAGCTCTCGGCCAGTGCTGGGCACAACAGAGCATCGCAGACAGCCACACGTTGCGAACATCTAAAGCAGCCAGTGCCCCTGGGGCTATGGGGGCCATACTGGGGTCCCCGCTGCTGGAGAGGAGAGTCTGTGCACAAGGATACCACGTGGGTGAAACACCAGAAGGAGCTTCAAATGCCTGTAGCAGATGGTGATGCAGTGGTTAAGTGCTCAGCTGCTAATGGAACGATCAGTGGTTCGAACCCACCCGCCGCTCCTCGGGAAAAAGATGTGGCTGTCGGCTTCCGTAAAGATTAAAAAAAAAACCCAGAAACCAAACCCACTGCTGTCGAGTCAATTTCAACTCATAGTGACCCTATAGGACAGAGTAGAACTGCCCCATAGCGTTTCCAAGGAGTGCCTGGCGGATTCGAACTGCTGACCTTTTGATTAGCAGCTGAGCACTTAACCGCTACGCCACCAGGGTTTCCTCCATAAAGATTACAGCCTTGGAAAACTTATGAGGCAATTCTACTCTGTCATATAGGGTTTCTATGAGTTGGAATCGACTCAACGGCAACTGACGAGCAGATAATGTTTTCTGGCAAGGGTGCTGACGGAGGGCTGAACTTTGGGACTGTGGGCGAGGATTTCCTTCATCCCTGTGGCATGAACCTTCGTGAAACTAACCATATCATCTGTGAAATGAAGTTCTAAATGTTGCCTACTTTTCTACAGAAATTGATACAGGGACAGGTGGGCCTCATGTCCTTTTTCTGGTTGCAACCTGCTGCACCTTGCCCGGCCACTGACACGCCACACCATGGGTCCCTGCTGGGTCCCCGAGAAGGACCCACAGCTCGTCTCTGATGTAAACTCCCCTCAAAGAAACCCGAGATCAACCCAGAGGGTGCTCCCCCGCCCCCTGCCTTGTGTCTTCAGGAAACCACATGGGAAGACAGAGAGGAAAGGAGGCTAAGAAAACGGAACATCTCCTTGGGGCAGTGACCCTGGCCTGCTTCCAGACCACGGGAGAATAAATCAGCCAAACTTGTTGCCGTTGAGTTGGCTTTGGTCACGGCAACCCCGTGTGTGTCAGAGCAGAACTGCGCTCCGGAGGGTTTTCAGTGGCTGATTTTTCAGAAGCAGATCGCCAGGCCTTTCTTCTGAGGCACGTCTGCGTGGACCTGAACCTCCAGCCTTTCGGTTGTCAGCTGAGCATTTAGCTGTTTGCGGGAGAAATAAAACCCAGCCCCAAAGGCGTTATGGAAGATGATGCTAACTAAAAGAAACACTGTTACTGTATTTAAATCCTAAAAACCAAACCCAAACTCCTAAATGTACTAAAAACAGAAGTTACAAATTGCGAACTAATTTGAAGTGTCGGATTGATTATGCTCCTTCAAATGGAAAACATGCTGAATGGGTAGATGTAACACACTTCAGGCGATCAGTTATGCATAATGTGTAAAGTTCAAGGTCACAGTAAAAGGGGACGTTTATATTTATAAATACTGCCAGAAGTTAAAAACCCATTCTCGGGAAATTCTAGGAAATTTCACCTAAAAATGTTAGCAATAGTATGTTTACCAAACCAGTGTCATCACGGAGACCCCGACTCATGGCAACCTCACGTGTGTCAGAGCAGAACTGCACTCAACAGGGTTTTCAATGGCTGGTTTTTTGGAAGCGGGGAGCCTGGCCTTACTTCCGAGGCTCCTCTGGGTGGACTCGAACCTCGAACCTTTCTGTTATCAGCCAAGAGTGTAACCATTTGCAGGGAAAATAAAACCCAGTGCCCAAAGACTTGATGGGGCTCTTGGGATGCCCACATGCAGATGCCTATTTGACAATGGTACAGCTTATAGGTGCACAAGAGACAGCTTCGTCCCTGGAAGAAGCACACCGGAGTGTTTGGGGGTAAGGTGCCCCTGGGAGCTGCTGCCCGTGCTCCCACGCTTCAGTGGGACCCAGCCCTGTGCGTAGAGCGGGACAGCAAGTGAGCAAACTTCCCCAGCAGGCGGCTCTGGGTGAGGGTGCTCCTGTTCTGTATCTGTCACTTTTCTGTATGTTTGACAATTTTCGAAATTGCAAGATGGAAATAATCAAATGAATGAACTTAAAAAAAAAAAAAGTGTCGGGGAAAAAAAGGGCCAGAGCTGGAGGAGGAGCATAGCAGGTGGCTGGCACAGTGGCACTGATAGCAAAGGGGTCCTCACAACACGATCCCTGGGACGAGCGGGGAAATGGAGGCACACTGCATGGGAGAGTCTGGCCGGCGCACGAGTGGGAGGGTGGCATTGGGAACTGGAAGTGGGCAGTAGGAATGGTGCTCTGATACCCCACCTAGGGGAAGCCCTGGTGTTAAGTGGGGTCAGGGACACACCCTGGTGTTGGCTGGCCCGAGTCATGGCTCCCCGTTGGGTCCCATTCTTCCTCCTGTGATGCTGCCCTCCCTGCCGTCTCCCCAGAGCCCGACAAGGCCCAGTGGGCAGGCTTTTGGCCATGGGGCCTTGGGTTCCTCCTCTGACTGTGCGCCTCTAATGGGTCTCCAGCAGCCTTGGGTCTTCCTGGGACAGAGCGGCCAGCGTGAGGAAGTGGGGGCCACGGCGGGCAGCCCCTTCGCAGGAGCAGAGAGGGTCTGGGTGGTGGCTGGGGTCTTTGGGCTTAGGGATTCAGGGATAGTAGCCCCAAATGGGGTGTCATGGCTCTGCCACCCGGTCCCCCATGTCATGGCTGTGACACCGCCGTGCCCAGCAAGGCCAGAGCAGCCCAGGGCCTGGAGACTGGAAAATCACCTCTAGACCTCTGGCCTCCGTCCCTGTGTCTGTACAATGCCTGCCAGCTCAGAGCCTGAAGGCTGAGGGTGAGGGGAGCCCAGGAGGAAGAGCCCCTTCTCCAGGGACCCAGGGCCTCAGGACCCCTCAATGGGTGGTCTGCACCAGGGGCCTGGGGGCCATGGCCACTGTACCCCAGGGCTAGCCCTTCCAAGGATGCTCTGAACCATGCTCAGGACCGGTACACCCCGACGGCGCCTCACGTTTTCAATGAGATAGAGCAACATCACCAGGCCGTCCAACCTGTGACTCCTGTGGCCAAAGCCAGCCCCACGCCAGGAGGGGACACCACAGGGAAACACAGCTGAGAGAGAGGCCAGCGGGACTCTGGCCGGTAGGACTCTGGCCAGCAGGCCTGTCACCCACAGAGAGAAGGGGTGGGAGACCAGCGTGGGCGGCCCTGACCCACGGACACTGAGGGAAGCTGGGATGAAGAGAAGGATGCTGCCAAGTGAGGCGGACAGGTGAGGTGGGAGGTAAGGAGGGGCAGAGCCCAGAGAGGGCATTTGGCCGCCTGGAGCCATGCATCACAGGGATGGGCAGTGCTGGGCTGTGAGCCTGGCCACCCACAGCAAGGACAGGCTTTGCAGGACCAAGGCCATCCCTGCACCTGTCCACTGTGCCCGACCCCAACCCTCTCCCTGTGCCCGCTGCCCCCCCATCCCTGACCCTGTACCTTGGAGCTGTCCCAGCCGCCAGCCCAGCTGCAGTACCATCCAGATGAGCTGCCAGGGCGTCCACACGACCCGCATGCCCAAGTGGCCCCACGCCGTCCCCGGCGCTGCTCCTCCAGGGCTGCTCAGGGTGCCTGGGGCCCAGGCGGGTGGCAGCGGAAAGGAAACTGTCCCAGGTCAGGTCGCTGGGAGGGAACTTGCCTGTGCCCCCGCCCCCTCTTCCTCCCCCTTCATGTGGGTGGGGTTAGAGTTAGGGTTGGGGGGGCAGGGTGGGGTGGGGAGCAGAGAGACACAGACAGACACAGAGACAGAAACAGGAATACGTACATGCAGAGAGAGAGAGACAGAAAGAGAGAGAAACAGGGAGAGAGAGGGAGGGAGGGAAGAAGGAAGTGAGGATGGAAAAAAAAAAAGGCTGGGAAAAAGAGGGAGAGAGACAGAGAGGCAAGAAGGAGGACAGAGGTGATCGCCCAACCACCCCGCTCTCCACCTTGGCGGATGAATCTGGGCCCCACGAGCAGTTTTTGTCTCTTTGCTTATTTGTTGTCACCTCTTTCCACTTCCCACCTGCACTGCCTCCTCAGAGTACCTGAGGCTGGCGGGTGGGGGTGCAGAACCTTCTGCCCCCCAAGCTCCAGGCCCAGGGTGCCCAGGTCTCCAGCCCCTGAAGCCTGAGGAAGAGGGTCACCCTCTTTGGGCCCAGGTTCCTGGAAGGCTGCAGTGAGGGGGGCAGAGCAGGGGCAGGGCAGGGAGGGGCAGTGGGGGAGGGCAGTGGGGGGAGGGGCAGTGGGGACTGGGCAGTGGGGGGAGGGGCAGTGGGGGAGGGCAGTGGGGCCAGTGGGGGCAGCAGGGCAGTGGC
This sequence comes from Loxodonta africana, assembly GCF_030014295.1. Lineage (NCBI taxonomy): Eukaryota > Metazoa > Chordata > Mammalia > Proboscidea > Elephantidae > Loxodonta > Loxodonta africana. The sequence goes on along the minus strand of NC_087347.1, from coordinate 1,211,480 downwards.
AGTGGGAGGGGGGGCAGCAGGCAGGTGGCTCCCAACACTGTGCACCTTCACCCCTGCTCTGCCCCACATGTGCCTGGGCCGCATCGTCCAGGTGATGAGCCCTGACCCCCTCTGGGCTCTCCTGTGGTCTCAGGATTTGACTCCGCTGGCTGCTCTTTCCTCCCTCTTGGCCACCGAGACCCCAGCTGGGCAGGCAGAGGGCAGTAGGGGGGCATGGGCTGACCCGCCCACAGCATTGGGCCACCCCCCTCAGGGGACATCTGAGCTGTTTGGTGGTCCCAGAGAGCAGGCATTTGCCCTAGCCCTCCTGGCTCCTGCTGAACATTCCTGGGCCTGGGCACCTGTCTTAGTTGTCTGGTGCTCTGGGGGAAGGTCCTTGTCATCGATCTTCCCCTGTTGAGGAGTTTCTCAGAGCTTGGACCAAAGGAAGCGCTATTCTCCTGGCTCTTGTTTCTTGGTGGTATGAGGTACCCCGTCTCTCTGCTAGCTTCTCTCTTTTATATCTCAAAAGAGATGGATTCAAAATACAACTTAATCTTGTCGATTGGGTCCTGCTCATTAACATAACTGCTTCTAATCCCACCTCATTAACATCAAAGAGGTAGGATTTACAACACATAGGAAAATCACATCAGATGACAAAATGGTGGACAACCACACATTAGTGGGAGTCACGGCCTAGCCAAACTGACACACGTTTCTGGGGGACTCAATTTAACCCATAATAGCACGCTTCGCTTCCAGCCTCAGGGCCTCCAGGGTGGGCTTTCACTGGGTCCCACACAGGCTCCTGGGGCAGCCACTGTTCCAGGTCTGACCATTCCCTGAGGTCTCCTGACAGCCTCCCCCACGCTGGGCCTGTGGGTGGCCAGGTGCTGGGTGTTTGGATCCGTGAAGAGGCAGGGGTTTGGGGCACTTGGGGTGGGGGCTGGGCCTGCAGCACAGTCCGACTCCCACGCCTGGCTGTCTGAGGCACACAGTGACACCACCGGCCCTCTCTGGGCCCAGCGGCTAGGTTGCCATGTGTGAGTTGATTTGATAATATCGCTGCATTTTGCTCGAATATTTTGTCATCTGCAATGGAAAGCTGAAGGCATGAAACTGCTGATATTAGTGACGAGGTGCTTGCGTGGGTCTCTGGGCTCAGACCTCACGGCTCGAAGGCGCTCGGGCGCGGCTGAGCAGGAAAAGCATGAAAGCACACTCAGAAACGGTGGAAAAAGTTCATCAAAGACAAGTCTACAGCAGGCGCCTGGGAGGAAGCGGGGGATCGTTAATTTATGAACAAAGGGCCACTCTGATCAGACCATGTGGGAGGTGTGGAGGGGGAGCCCCGGGCCAGAGGGCTCACTGGGGCTGGGGAGGCTCTGTCCGGCTTGAGGCCTCCAGGGACCTGCAGGTTGCCACCTAGCCAGATGGTTAGGGTGAGCAGGGCTGGCCTGGAGGGTGAGGACACGCAGACCCAAGGGGACAGCCCATGTGGACACATGTCTCCTGGCACCCCCACCCTGGTGTCCCCTCCCCTCATAGGGCCAGAGCTCTGGGGGTGTCAGGGGGCCCCTGGGCTGGGGATGAGTCAGGGTGAGGGTGGGGACGGTCCACCCCTGTCCAGAGGTCAGGCTGGCATTCGACCACCCCTTCAGAGGCCCTCAGGCCTGGCACTGAAAGGGGTCCGTCTGGACAGAACCTGCCCCCCCTTACACCCCTCAGCGCTTTAGAACATCATTTCCTTCCTCTGTGGTTAATGTCTGCTCTGTCCTCCCGCTCAACTGCCGGCATTCCCTGGCGGGCCTGGGGCCCCGGCGCGGGGACCCCCTGTGTCACTGCCGGCTGGGAGGGAAGAGTGGCCATGTGGGCCCCAGGGAAAAATTCCAGGATTCGGATTGCCCTCCCAGCTCCTTCTTTCCTGTCTACTCGCCCCCACTCTCCTCTCTTCCTCCCTCCATCCTCCCCCCTTCCCCATTTCTCCTAATCAGAAACCGGGGCTCGGTGGAGAGATGGGCACCGAGTCGGGAGGGGCTCTGCTGAGGCTGGGGCCGGCGCTGTGAGGCCTCCAGGGCCCGCCGCCTGCTGGAAAAAGGGGCGCGCCGTTAGGGCGCGGGGGCAGGGCCAGTGGGCAGAGGCCCCCGGAGAGCCCAGAGGCGGGGCTGGGGAAGCGCGTCCTGGGACCCGCCCTGAGCTGACGCCGGGTGCAGGGCGGGTGTCGGGGGACAGAACACAGAAGCCTCTCCCGCGAGGGTGGGTGGGACAAACCTGATTCCTGGGACTGAGTCTGGGAAGGGGCTGGGACCGGGGCTGGTGGAAGGGACAGGTGGGTCTGGGGGCCAGGGACGCAGTCTCCTGGAGCTTCAGCCTAGCAGCAGCCCTCCTGACCCCTTATCAGCACCTCTACCCCTACCACAGACACGGGTGCGGGGGGGGGGGTCTACATCCTCCCTCCAGTTACAGACAAGGAGATGAAGGGCTGGGGAACACAACTGGGAGGAGGGCAACGGTGCTGGGCTGCATGGACAGGACAGGCTCCCGGGATGGAGGTGTGAGGTCAGGGTACCCCTGGATCCCTCCCTGGGTGTGTGCTCCTTCCAGAACACCTTCAGGCTGAGGGAAGTCTGTTCTGTTACCTGCACCTGGCCCCACCTCGGCAATGGCTGGTCATTAAACCTGTAATGTGGGGTTGTTGGATAAAATACAGACTGCCCTGTTAAATTCGAACTTCAGATGAACAACAAATACTGTATTTTTAAATTGAGTATTGTGTTTTTTCTCTAAACTTTATCCTGTTGTTGAGAATATACTCAGCAATGCAAACACTAATTCGACAGTTTGTACAGGTACAATTCAGTGACATTGATTACATTCTGTGTTGTGAAACCATTTCTACCCTCCTTTTCTGAGTTGTTCCTCCCTCATTAACATAAACTCACTAATCCCCCCTGAGATTCCTATCTAACCTTTGGAGCTGCTGTTGTCAATTTGATCTCATATAGATAGTTCTTGAAAGAGCACAATGCTGAATGCAGAACTTTTTTACTACAAGCTAAACCATTGTTTCATTTTAAGAAGACTTCAGAGAATATTTTTGGTTTAAGGTTTAAAGGTTATCTTAGGGCAATGGTTTCAGGGGTTCATCCAACTTCCATGGCTCCAGAAGGTCTAGAATTGATGACAATTTAAAATTCTGTTTAGCATTTTCCCCCTTTTGATCAGGATTCTTCTATGGACTATTTAATCAAAATGTTCAGTCGTTATAGCCAGGCAACATCCAGCTCTTCTGGTCTCGTGGCAGAGGGGCCAGTTGTCCATGGAGGCGATTAGCCACATGTTATATACTCCTCCTATTCCTGACTTTCTTTCTTCCTCTGTTGCTCCAGGTGACTAGAGACTAATTGCTCGGTTTTGGATGGCTGCTTGCAAGCTTTTAAGGCCCTAGGCACTCTGAAAAGAACTAGAAGGTAGAATCAGGAGCACGAAACACGTTCTTAGGCCAATTAACTGGGATGTCCCATGTAACTATGACCCTAAACCTCCAAACTATGGAACCAAATCCCATGAGGTGTCTGGTTGTACATAAGCAGCACAACGTTTGCTAGTTCAGCTTTCTACAGGTGTGCAACTTACTGACAGCAGTCACGACAATCGTATGTGCAACCCTACCTCAATCGGCGTGATTTTTCCATCACCGTTAACCCCCCTTTTCCCCCTCCCTCCCACCCCGGTAACCACTAATAAACTTTGGTCTCCATTCATTTGTTTTTTCTTGTCTTTTTGTGTAAGTGAGGCTTACTTCACTCAGCATAAGGTCTTCAAGCTCCACGCACACGGTAGCGTGTGTCAAGACTCACTTCTCCCACTGGGTGAGGAGTATTCCATTGTGTGTATGGACCACATTTTGTTTATCCATTCATCTGCTGATGGGCATTGGGGTTGTTTCCACATTTTGGCTACTGTGAATAGTGCTGCAGTGAACGTCGGTGTACAGTCTCTGTTTGAATCTCTGCTGTGATTAATGTGTTTTTTAATTGAGTCCCATGCTGCAGTAAGGAATAATAGTGAGGTCCTGGTTTTGCTTTGCCCAGGTCCCCACAATGGTAATATTTTGCAAAACTACAGTGTAACATCAGAGTCAAGACACTGATGTGCTCTGATCTTACTCAGACTTGCTGGTTTACTTGCACTCCCTTTTATGTGTTTGTGTACCAGGCTCAACACAGTTTATACCCCATGCGTGTTCATGTGTACACCACCACAGTCAGATAGGCACACCCCAACTCCACAAGGATCCCTCGAGGCACCTTTGTTACAAATGGAATTGTGACCCCCAAAAGAGATGGTGAAGTCCTAATTCCTGTACCTGTGACTGTGACTCTGTTCGGAAATAGGGTCTTTGAGGATGCTGTCAGTTAGGCTAACATGAGTGGTGTTCTCATGAAAGAAGACTAGAGACACAGAGGGCAAAGATGGCCATGTGATCCTGTAGTCAGAGATTGTAGGAGGCAAAGCTGTCAGCCAAAGAACACCAAGGATGGCCGCCATCACCAGGAGCTGGAAGAGCCCGGAGCAGATTCTCCCTCAGAGCCCCAGAAGGAACCAACACGGCCGACACCCTAATCTCAGACTCCCAACCTCCAGACTGTGAGTCAGTGCGTTTCTGTTCTTGTAAGTCCCTCAGTTCCCGGTGATCTGTCACGATGTCCCTAGGAGACCCACCTCCCTCCCGCCCTGCTCCCAGCCCCGACAACCGTGAATCTGCCCCCCAATTCTAAAACTTCGTCGTTTCAGAAATGCCCTGTACATGGACCCGTGTGGCATAGCCTTTAGGGGCTGACTTTTCTCTCCCAGCACTGGGCCCTAGAGGTCCTCTGGTTGATCCCGTATCTATGATCCCGGTCCTTTTATTGCAGTGTGGATGCCTTGGAGGGCATCAGGGCTGGTTCCAGGTCATGAATAAATCTGCCGTGCGTGCTCGTGTGCAGGATTTGGGGTGACTTTAAGCTTTGTTTCTCTGAGATGAGCGAGTTGGGGCAGTGCTGGGCACACACAGGTTGGCACCTCCTGCAATTTTATTTACTCAACTGGCAGTCCCACTGAGCAGGCATCTGCTTCCTGTGGGACTATATCTGTGAGGGAAGGAGGCAGAGGGGGCCCAGACATTTTCTTTCCAGGACAGGGCACCCTGAGGCTCGCTGAGGTCCCGGGGCTCGCAGACTTCCCAGTGCAGGGCTCTGGAGGAGTTCTCTCTTTGCTGGGGTGCTTGACCTGGGGGTAGCTACGCACGAAGCAGCCAGTGGAGCTGTGGTGAAGCTGGAACGGAACACGCCAGGATGCAGCTGGAAAGTGGGGGAGAGGGGGTGCCCCGTACTCGCCCAGGGCTGCAGGTGCAGCCAGGAAGGGGAGTTTCAGTTCAGCGGACATGTCCCGAGGTCAGGAAGCATAGGGTCATGTGAATGCCTTCTGCGGGAGAGCGGGTGCCAGTAAGTCAGACTCGAGCTCAGGGTGAAGCGTTGTGTCTCGAATAATGCCGGCCAGGCAGCAGGGAGAAGTGAGAGCCTTGTTCACAGCTATTTCTGAGGTTGGAACAGGAAATGGTTAATAGTGTTTGCAAATAAAAACTTTCTGTTCATATCTTGTTTTTGAAACACTTCCCAGAAGTTAAAAAGAGCACTTAGTTTGTTTGTTCAATTTAAGAACTAAATTAAAGAAAAAAAAGGGAAATACCTCCACAATTTATTATAAAGAAGAATAAAGAGAATTGAGTTTTATGTTTGTTTCTTAGGGTGGTGGGGTCATAGGTGATTTCTACCTTCTACCACCATATCTAAACTTGCCAGAAGGTTGTTAGTAGTTTAAATGGGAATATATATTCACAAACGTGTGTGTGTTTTGTTGTATGGGTATATAGGTGTATGTGTGTATGTATATATAGGTATATGTATGTGTGTACATGCACATATGTGTATATAGGAGTGTCTTAGTTAACTAGTGCTACTATAACAAAAATGCCACAAGTTGATGGCTTTAACAAAGAGAAATTTATTCTTTCTTTGTTTAGTAGGCTAGAAGCCCAAATTCAGGGTGCCAGCTCCAGGGGAAGGCTTTCTCTCTGTTGGTTCTGAGAGAAGGTCCTCATCATCAATCTTCCCCTATCTAGAAGCTTCTCAGCACAGGGGCCCCAGTTTCAAAGGATGCGTGCCCCTGGCTCTTCTTGCTTTCGGGTAAGGAGTTCCCCCTGTCTCTCCGTTTGCTTTTCTCTTTTTATCTCAAAAGAGATTGACTTAAGACACAAACTAATCCTGTAGATTATGTCCTGCCTCATTAACGTAACTGCCTGTAATCCTGCCCCAGTAACATATATACAAGACACAGGAAAACCACATCAGATAAGAAAATGGTGGAGAAGCACATAACGCTGGAAGTCATGGTCTGGCCAAGTTGGCACATATTTTTGGGGGACACAATTCAATCCATAACATTCCACCCTTTGCCCCCCCTCCAAATTCATGTCCTTGCCACATGTAAAACAAAATCATCCCATCATATCATAGCAAAAGTCTTAATTCAACTCCAAGTCCAAAATTCAAAAATTCCTCTTCATCTGTGAAATCTAGAATACAAGTTATCGGTTTATAAAGTACAACGGTGGAATAGGCACAAGCTAGACATTTCCATTAAAAATGGGAGAAATTGGAGGGAAATAGGTGCCAAGCAAGTCAGCAGAACATCTTACATTAGCTCTCAAGACTTGAAAATAATCCTCTGTTCTCTGAGACCATTTAGGCAATGGCCCTGCCCTCCAGACTCTGGGTGTTGGCCACACTCTCCAGATTCTGAGTCCCTTGGCCCTGGGCTTCAACTCCACCTTCCAGGCCTTCTGGAACTCTGATCCCTTGGCTTTGGGCAGCCCTTGGCTTTGGGCGGCCCCATTCTCCTAGTCCATCTCAGTGGCGGCCAACGTCCTGGGCCCTGCCAGGTCCCATTCTTCCACCCCTTGGGCATAGCAGCTTCACCCCCTCAGCTTTGGACAGCGGATCTGGCCCCATCTTGTGAATGGCAGCCCCACATTCCAGAACCGAGTTGGTGAAGCTTTGCCTCTTGGAAACCCAGGAGGCTGTGACCTCACTCTTTGAAGCCCCAGAAGCCATGGTTCCACCTTTTGAGACCCTAGAGGTAATGGTACTACCCTTTGAGACTGAGACAATTTTGCTTCCTGTGTTCCTTGTCTCTTCAGCTTCTGCTTCCTGGTTCCTTGGCTTCTTGGCCCCTGTGGCCTTTGGGTTGACCAATATCTGCCCTGCTCGGGCAAGTGTTCCAAAGCTCTTTAGCTCCACTGATAAGTGCCTGGAGGCACCCTACTCTGTCAGTAAATTTTGGCCAGAAGGCACTCAGCTCTCTTGCTCTGTGGGTTGGTAAGCCTAGTTCCACTGATAAGTGCTCAGAGGTACCCTATTCCACCAGGAAGCTTCCTGCCCAGAGGCACTCAGCTCTCTCGATCCATGGGTAGGCTCCAGCGCTGTCTCACATAGGCCTGCTGGTTCTGCTGCTGTCTTTTCTCTCCTGCTGCTTTGGGCTGTCTGCACCATCTCCAGTGTTATAGCTCCCCTCACTGTCTTCTGAGTCCTCACCAGAATTGTCTTTGATGTCCATAAGTCCACCAACAGTCTTTTCAAGGCAATCTTAAAACTCTTTCAGCCTCTACCCACTCACAGTTTCAAAACTGCTTCCACATTTTGGGTATCTGTTAGAGCAGCATCCCATTCCTGGTATCAAATTCTGTCTTGGTTATCTAGTGCTGCTATAAAAGAAATACCACAAGTGGATGGCTTTAACAAAGAGAAATTTATTCTCTCACAGTTTAGAAGGCTAGATGTCCAAATTCAGGGTGCTGGCTCCAGGGAAAGGCTTTCTCTGTTGGCTCTGGGGGAAGGTCCTTGTCATCGATCTTCCCCTGGTCTAGGAGCTTCTCAACACAGGGACCCTGGGTTAAAACAGTGCACGCTCCTGGCTCTTCTTGCTTTGTGGTGATAAGGTCCCCCGTCTCTCCGTTCACTTCTCTCTTTTTTATCTCAAAAGAGATTGACTCAAGATACAACCTAATCTTGTAGATTGAGTTCTGCCTCATTAACGTTAACTGCCTCTAGTCCTGCCTCATTAACATCATAGAGGTAGGATTTACAACACATAGGAAAATCACATCAGATAAGAAAACCGTGGACAATCACGCAATACTGGGAACCGTGGTCTGGCCAAGTTGACACAATTTTGGGGGACACAATTCAATCCATAACGAGGTGTATGTGTGCTTGTTTGTACATGCATGTACATATGTATATGTGTGTAGGTGTATCTAGGTGTATGTGGGTATGTGTGTACATGTGGGTATGTGTGTACATGTGGGTATGTGTGTACATGTGGGTATGTGTATGTATCTTTGTGTGTACGTATATACACATGCATATGTATGTGTGCATGAATTTATGTATGAGTTTATGCATGCATATGTGTGTACGTGCGTGTCACAGATTTAATTTTGTCTCCCCCCAAGTTTGTGTCCACTTGGCTAGGGCATGATTCCCACTGTTGCGTGGTTGTCGTCCATCTTGTGATCTGATGTAATTATGTGCAGACTGCCAGGACTTTCTTCCGAGTTGCCTCTGGGTGGACTCAAACCTCAACCTTTTAGTTAGCAGCCATCTGTGTTCACTGTACCACCTGGCAACTGGTTTGCTGCTTTTCCCTCCTGGGAGAGAGCCCACCAAATTGCCCTTGGGAAAGATGTCCCTTCCCACCCCCTCCTCAGCCATTAGGACACAGCTGCTGGCTGAAGTGTCCTTGCTGTCCCCCGAACCAGCTTCTGTAGCTGAGTACAGCTCTCTCTGGAGATCTGATGTCGTTTTGTTGCCTTGATTCTGTTCACTGCACATCAGCGGCCAGACTGAGAACCGGCTTCCTCTCACCTGCTGGGTCCTGCACTTTACCTTGCTCACGCCCCTGCCCTGAATGGGGCCCCGCCTTCTGCAATGAAGAGGTCTAATGAATGTGATGGCTGTACCCTCCAGGGCCTCATTCCAAGAAGGCTTTAATCAGCGTGGCCACTCACAGCCTTCTTTGGTGTTTCCATTTGAGGTTGAGGATTGGCTGTACCTTCTGACCCTGCAAACCCTGGGCTGCATGTCCTTTCTCAAGCCCCTTTGAACCCTGCTTGAACGTCAGCCAATTCTCTTCTCAGTTCGTTGTTTCTCATTGTGCCCTGACAAACTCCTGTTGCCTACAACTGGCTGAGTCTCACAAACACAAAACTGAGAAAATGGAAGAAACCAGAAGTACACAACCTGCAGAATGCAAAATTCCATTTACATAGAGCTAAAAACTGGCAAGAAGAAACCAGTGTTTAGGGAGAAAAGCTATGAAGAGAAGCATGGAAGTGCCCATCAGTGAGGGTGGCACTGCTGTTGGGGTCAGGAGTACATCGACATCGGAGAGGGGCATGGGGAGAGCTTTGGGGCCTGGTGAGGTTCTAGTTCTTCTAGGTGGTAGTTGCCTACTATTTTATAACATTTGTTAAGCTGCAATTTGTGACCTAGACGTTTGTATGTAAGTATGTTTCTCACAAATAAAATTTTGAATACTACTAAAAACCACGGAAATGTTTTCAATGGTGCAAGTTCAAGAAAGCTCTTCATAGCTTTGTTTTGTAACAGCGAAGAATTAACACCTTGCTGTTCAGCAATAAATCAAACTGAGCCCTTTGTAGTTGAGTCCATTCTGACTGAAGACGACCCTAGGAATTAAAGAGTAGGACTGCTCCGTAGGGTTTCTTGGCTGCAATCTTTGTGGAGGCAGATTGCCAGGTGTGTCTTCCACAGTGCTGCAGGCTGGGTTCGAACCACCAGCTTTTAGATTAGCAGTTGGGCGAAGCCGTTTGCACCACGCAGGGGCCCCACTAAGCAATTGAGGCAGGGTAAATAAATCGCCCCCCACCTGTCTGTCAGTGTGTCCTACTGTGGTGTCTTGCGTGTTGCTGTGATGCTGGAACCTATGGAAGCTATTTCAAATACCAGCAGGGTCACCATGGTGGGCAGGTTTGGCAGAGCCTCCAGCATAAGATGGACTAGGAAGAAAGGCCAGGTGTTCTACTTCCAAAAATTAGCCAGTGAAAACCCCATGGATCCCAACAGAACGTTGTCTAGTAGAGTGCAGAAGATGAGCCCCCTAGGTTGGAAAAGGCACTCAAAATACACAGTGGCCACAACCATGGACTTGAGAACATCGATGATCGTGAAGATGGCGCAGGACCCGGCAGTGTTTCGTTCCATTGCATCTGGGGCTATTATGAGTCAGAGATGACTTGACAGGAACCAATAACAACAACGAAAATACAGCGTAACTATCAACTGTGAAATATCGGATATTTAAAAAGGATGATTATGGTATTTAGCATGGAACACTGTTCCTGACACTTTGCTGAGAGAAAAGAGCAGGTTATCAGACAAGGTATTTAGTGTGGTATTCTATTGTGAAAAACAATTATGAATATTTCTGTGTATAAATACATGGAAAAATGCCTGGAAGTCCACACATCACAATGCTTTGGGTGATCCACGGTTTCTGGGGGCGGGGGTATGAGGAGTGATTTCATCCTAAATAAATATTTTTTGTTATTTATCTGTTTCTGTTTTTTCAACAACGAAAATGAATTGCTCGTGTCATTAAAAATATTTGAAATTATAAGGAGAAAAGAAAGACTTTCTGTTCCCGTTTCCCAGAGACAAACCTGGTTGCCATGGAGACGCTGCTGCGGTCCAGGCAGCCCATTGGCCGGTGCCGGGATGCTGGTGATGTGAGAGGCTTCTTGTAGCCCCCAGGCCGGTGCTGCCATCAGACCGCACTGCGGAGCCCAGCGCCAGCATGGACCGACCTGGAGCCAACGTGTGGGCTGCCACCTTCCACCAGATGATGGCCGAGAGGAAGCCACGGGACACCTGGATGCTGCTGCCCGAGGACAGCCTGGTGGCTGGCCGCCCGGACCACGGCTGCTTCCAGTACCGGCTGAAGGGGCTCGCAGGGTGAGCCAGGGAGGGTGCTCCTGCGGGGTTCTCAGTGAACACCTGGGAGGGGGAAGGAAGAGGGTTCTTGTCTACCGTCCCACTGGCCTGATCCTGGTAGCCAGGCTGGATGTGCCCAGGAGCAGGTGCGTGTGGCCCCAGCATGTGGCTCTTCGGAGCATCTAATCCTAAATCTCCCAGAGGGGTGGGGCTGGGGTCCTTCCTTCCACAACATGGGGGTGTTTGGGGAGCAGCTCCTGCTCAGAACCCTGCTTGGAACTTCCATGCCCTGCTGGAACAGTGGCGGGCCTGGAGCTGAGAGAGGGGAGAAGCTGTCAGCCAGCCCCCAGACGGTGACGTGGCAGGGCCCACTTGTGGAGGTGGTATGTCTCCTCTGGTCAGCCTGACCCCCTGTGCCTGACTGGGCTCTGGTTGCCATGGCGTCTCCATGGCAGCGCAGCAGTCGGTGCTGATAGGTGGCAGCTGAGGGAGCCAAGGATGAAAGCCCGGGACATCGGGGAGGGGAGCACTCCACCAAGGAGAGGGGGTGCTATTAGCAGATTGGGCTGTTGGTGGTCGTCGGATCAGGCTGGTGCCTGAGGCAGCCAAGGTCACTAATGTGTGCTTTGCTGGTGGTCTCCACAGCCACAGTGGGGTTAGTGCAGGAGGCTGGGCTGGGGTGGGAGGAAGGGATTTTCTGAGTAGGTGCTGTCCAGAGGGGCAGGTGGGAGGCCCTACAGCCTGCTTACTGGTGGACCATTGTGTGGGGACCCCACTCAGGGTGACTGAGGGACGCAGAGGGGCAAGAGAGGGCCTCCCCTTTGACACAGACACCACAGCCCCTGGCCCTACTCCTGAAACCCCTGGGGCAGGTGTGGGTGTAGTCCTGAATGCTCAGGTTTGAGGAGAGTAAAACTCTTGGTGGGTCTGAGGCATACCTGTAACAGGCAGTGATATTTCCACAGTCACACCCAAGAACGCTAAATGGGTGGATAAGGACTGCTTGCAGTGTTGGCGGGGAGGCTCTGTCTCACACAAGCTCCTGTAAACTAATCCAGTTTGAGTAAAACTAGAAGCTTGGTCCCCAGTCTCAGGCTGCATTTCCTGTGCCCTGTGGCCTCCTGGCCTGGCGGCTGCCGACTCAATACCCCATCTACGATGACTCCATCACATGGCACTCTCTGGAGGACTTCTCGGGAGGGCTTTCCAGAACAGGCCCAGTAAAATCCTGCATGTGTGCATGCCTCTGCTACTGGCCACTTGTCTGGCTCCCTGAGGGCCAGAGAGCACCATCTGTCCATGTGGCCGTCACATGCTGCTGGTAGGGTAGCCAGGAGTGGCCTGGGGAGGAGGCAGCCTCTCCACAGGCTCCTCTACCTGGCACTGCCATTAGCTGGTCCCTCCCCCACTGTGCACAGGCAGTGCACCCTGTCCAAAGCCAGGGGTGTCCCATGTGTGCACTCGTCACCTCTGGATGTCACTGTGGTCATGGCCAGCCTGACTACGCTGCTCTCTCCATCTCCAGCACATTCCAACAGCTGTCTGACACTGCCAGCCGACTCTGACTTGATTTACCCTCTCCTTGTGGGGGAGGGGGGCACTTTCTGCAGTGAGCTCGCTGGCGAGTCATGGGAGACGACAGGTGCTGCTCTCCTCCGTCTCACTCTGACCTGCCGTCTCTAACAATTGCTGACATGCCTCAGTCACCAAAAAAAAAAAAAAAAAAAAAAAACCCAAAGCCCTAAATCTGTTGCCGTAGCGTCAATTCCGGCTCGTGGTGACCCCGTTTATCACAGAGTAGAACTGCTCAGTAGGGTTTCCTTGGCTGTAACCTTTATGAAAGGAGATTTTCAGGCCTTTCCCCTGTGGTGCCACTAGGCGAGTTTGAACTACCAACTTTAGGTTAGTAGCTGAGTGCAAGCCGTTTGTGCCACCAGGGGCCCTACTCAAAGTCACAAACCCACAGAAAGGAGAGACAACCCCAGCAGCAAGCAGAGGAGCCAAGGCCCAGCCCACCATCCCAGCATGGCAGGCCAGGTGGTGCCACCAAGTGGGCTTTGGAGCCAAATTTATGAAACAAACTTTGTGTTTCTGCTTTCCTGATTATAGGCTGTGGACAAAAAGCTGTGCACCTGAGTTTTACCTGTTTTCAGACGAGGGGCTCCAAGGGGCCCCGGGACCAACGTATAGGTGCACAGGCAGAGGAACTTGTGGGCAGTGGCAGGGGAGCCCATCTGGCTGGGTTGTGTAGACCTGCGCTTGGGGGATGGGGGGAGCCATGCCACTGCCCACCAGTCCACTCTCCTCTGTGTCTCTCTCTGCTCCCCACCGTCTAGCCCTCTCACTCACCTGCCACTCAGCTGCCCTCTTCTCCCTGCTACCCACCTGCCTGCTCACCTGTGGCCTTCTCTCCTCCTTGTTGTCCACCTGCCCACTCACCTGCCCTCTTCTCCCTGCTGTCCACCTGCCTGCTCACCTGTGGCCTTCTCTCCTTCTTGTTGTCCTCTCTCTGCTCCCCATTGTCTACCAGCCCACTCACCTCATCTGTGGTCCTCTCTGCTCTCTGCCATCCACCTGCCCACTCACTTGCCCTCTTCTCCCTGCAGGCTCCAGTGTGGCCACTGCCCTTGGGGCTGGGGCTCGGCCCACGTGCAGGTCCTGTTCCACCTGTGGTGGGATGAGGAGAGCCGCAAGGGGCTGGTGAAGATGCGTGTCTGGGGCCAGCAGTGCAGGCTGTGCCCCCTGGGCACTCCTGGCAACTGCCAGGTGAGCCCCCTGAGCGTGCGCCCCTTCCTCAACAAGCTAGCCCTGCATGTCCTTCGCAAGTGCTATGGCGAGAGCCCCGGCCCTGACCAGTGCCCCGGGCTCTACTACAAGGCCCCTGGCGATGCTCCAAGGCCTTGCGAGGCCTGCATCCTGGGTGTCTGCTTCCTCCAGAAGGGGCCGGGCCTTGCCCCTGACCCCGATGCTATCCGGGGCACCTACATCATGTACAGCAGTGTGGGTCTCACCATCACTGTCTCTGGCGGTGAGGGCAAAGTCCCTCGTAGCACGCAGCTGCTGACCCTTGGCAGCTGGCCCACGGTCAGACGGCCCAGGGGCAGTGAACCCTGCGCCGTGAACAGGGGCTGCTTCACCATCCCGCTCTCAGTGTCTGACTTCATCAAGAACCCGCTCACAGATAGCAGCCACTTCTTCAGCAAGGGTGAAGGCATCATCACCATCCCCTTCTCCCTCGCGGATGACAGCAAAGACAAGGGTCCCATTGCCCACAGCAGCAGCTGTGTCCCCACCAAGGATGGCTCCCTTCCAGCCACCGGCACCGGTGGGCCTGTCACCATTGGCAAGGGCTCCCTCTGTCTCTCTTCAAATTCCATGGCCATACCGAAAGGCAAGGGCATCCCGGTGAACATCAAAGATCCCATCTTCCATGGCAAGGGTCTCCTGATCAGCAACATTGAGAGCAAGGGCTTCGAGCTCAAGGGCTTCATCTTCAAAGGCAAAGGGTCCATATCCGACCCTATCGACATTGCCAAAGTCCAGGGCCTCGTCTACAACAGCGAGGGCGCCACTGCTGCTGGAAAGACCCCAGTGCCAGTGTCTTATATCATTGGACTCATGGCCAACGGCGAGGGCTCCATCACCTTCCCTTTGTCATTTACCAACATCATCAAAGGCAAGGACTCCTTCACCAACATCACTGAAGGCAAAGGTAAGGAAGGTTGCAGTAATGGCTCTGCCATCACAGATGGTGATACGCTTCTGGAGACCAGTGCCAGCGGCTCTGCCACCAACGATGAAGGTGCCATCACCTTCCCGTTCATCTTTACTGACGGCATCAAAGGCAAGGACTCTCATACTGCCATTACCAAAGGCAAAGGGAAGGAAGATGGCAGCAATGGTCCTGCCAGCACTGGTGATGACCCTCCAGAGACCAAAGCTGGTGCTCCCATCACCAACAAGGAGGGTGCCATTGCCTCCCCTACTGACAGCTTCAAAGGCAAGGACTCTTCTACTGACACCACCAAAGACGAAGGCGAGGAAAATGGCGGCAATAGCTCTCTCACCATGGGTCGTAACCCCCTTTCGGAGTTCAACGCCAGTGGTCTCATAACCAATGAGGAGGGTGCCAGCACCTCCTCTGCTGACAGTGTCCAAGACAAGGACTCTCCCCCTGACTCCACTGAAGGCAAAGAGAAGGAAAATGGAGGCAACGGCCCTGCCAGCCCTGGTCGTGGCTTCCTTCTGAAGACCAACGCTGCAGGCTCCGTCACCTTTAGTGAGGGCTCCATCACCATCCCCTTCTCAGTCTTCAATATCATCAAACGCAAGGGGCCCAGCGCTAGTGCCAACGGCCCCCAGAATGATGGCTTCCTCCCCCATGGGTACTCCAAGAAGAAGAAGCGGCTGAGGTTCCGGTTTGGCAAATCCAGCTGTGGGCCCCGGAGGGACGAAGACTTCGGCTCCTCTAGCCCCTGTCACGGGCCTCGTGCTGAGCCTCACGACGACGTCTGGATCTGGGTCGCCATGACCGTCTGCGTCCTCTGGCTGATGTGTGTGTGCAGGCTGAGCCCCGGCCTCTTCCAGCAGCAAGTGTGACGCGTGTCCCCTCAGTGTCCCCACTGCCCCCTCCAGTGGGCCAGTCCATGCAAAAGTGAAAGCCAGCCTGCTGTGATTCTCTCACTCCATCCAAGTCCCCCAGTGCCCCCAGCCCTTGCGAGTGCCAAGCCACCCCAGGCCCTCTCCTCACACGGCGGGACCCTGTGCCTTCTCTACTGACCTGAGCAGTGGTTTTGTGGGTGTTCATTGTGTGAGTGTCCACTGATCTGTACCTGTGTGCTCCAGACGCTTTTCTGTGTGTGTGTTATCCTCCAATAAAACACAAACTAAAACAAAGAGCCCGCAAGGACCACACAAGAGAGGGTTGGGAGCTGGAGGAGGCATGGTGGTGGTGGGCGTTTCCTTCCCCCTTTCCCCGTGGTTCATCATTTCCCTGGCCCTTGCTGGGACCACCCCTCATGCACAGCACTTCCTTCCCATCAAGGACTGAGAGCCTGGCCTGTGTGTATTCCCTGACCGAGAGAACTCAGGCCAACCTGAGCCTTTTCAGCACACTGCTGTCAGATGAATCAATGGCATGCCAGTGTAGACTGACTGAGTATTCTGGAACAAAATAACTTGCCACGCTCCCCACCCTGCTTGGGGAAAGATGAAAGCCCCCAGCTTGAGAGGGCTTTGTAAGCCTCTCCTCCTGCCTGACTTTTGTTTGCCAGAATGCTGTCCACTCAAGGCCACTCCAAGCAGTTCTGTGTAGCCAGAACAGGGGGCACTGCTCACCCAGAGGGGAGAGGGAGCCCGGGAGGTGGGATGGAGACACACCCCACAATTTGTCAGAATATGTGCACAGACACCCCGCCCCTTTTTTTTCTTCCAACAGCACAGTGTTTGGGTTAAGGAATATCATCAAATTCTGGAAGTCAGAGACTGTTTGATGACCCTGTAGCCGTGGTCTGATTTCCATTCTGAGGGAGGAAGGCCTTCAGTGGTAAGGGCAGGGGGTTTGGCTGGGGAATGTCAGGGGTTGCCTGGAGAGGTGGTGCCTGACAGTGGCTGCAGCAGTGTGGGACCAGCATGTTGTCCCGTCTTCCAGGCTGGGAATGGTGGGCAGTGGGCTCTGTGGAGATTGGTAATTGGCTAGATGTCTGGGATTAGGATTTGGTGATCTCAGGGTGAGCTGAGAGGGGCGTGGAGGGCCTGGCCCTGTGGGAAAGGGCGAACATTTGGGAAGTTCGGCCCAAGGTTCCTGTCTCTCCAAGATCTGTAGTCCAGGCCTGACCTGGTCCCTCCCTGCGTGGGGGGTGGGGGTAATGGTGGAGGCAGGTTCAGGGCAGGGATGGAGGGGGTGGTGGGGGAGACACAGAGGCTCAGAACACAGGACACTGACATCCGAGCACTGGCCCAGCTCATGGGGCACCTTCGGTGAGAGTTTCCAGACCACCCATGGGGCTGAGATGCACTGGACAGCACAAGTTGGACCTGAGGTGAGAGTGAGAGGAGGCCTCCAATGGCACAGGCTGTGGGATCCCAGCAAGGAACTGGCCCTTCCCACCCTCGGGGTCTCATCTACACTGAGTAAGACACCTCTCTCTCAAGGCAGGATGGGCCCTCCCACCCTCAGTGTTCCGGCTACACTGGGTAAGACACCTCTCTCTCAAGCAGGACTGACCTGCCCCATATTGATCCCTGGGTTTCCTTCCAGGTTTCTGTCATGGAGTGCTGCTGGCCCTGGGTCTCTCTGTCCACTGTCCAAGGTCCTCTCAGCACTGGGGCAGGGGCCTCAGGAACCAGCTGCCACCCAGCAGCAAAGCCCAGAGAGCCACAGCATGTGCTTCCTCCTCCTGGGCTCACTCCAAAGGGCCCAGTCCTCTCCCACATTCACACTCATCCACACACACGTTCACACCCCACGCCACTCACTCCCACACTTACATGCACTCTCTCACACACACTGATACCCACTTACATGTACCACACTCACACAACTTAATCCTTACACACTGATCCCCATGCTCACACACACACCCAACACACATCTACTCACCTACACATACATCCCCACACACACTATCACTCCCTGCCACCCACTCACACCCACCCATCCTTGCATACTCACCCACCACTAACACACCCATTTTCATACCCAACCCTCATACACTCACATACACACCCAACCCTCAGACACTCACACACACACCCAACCTTCAGACACTCACACGCACACACAACCCTCAGACACACACACGCCCAACCCTCAGACACTCACACACACACCCAACCCTTAGGCACTCACACACACTCAACCCTCATACACTCACATACACACCCAACCCTCAGACACTCACACATACACCCAACCCTTAGGCACTCACACACACTCAACCCTCATACACTCACATACACACCCAAACCTCAGACACTCACATATACACCCAACCTTCAGACACTCACATACACACCCAACCCTTAGACACTCACATACACACCCAATCCTCAGACACTCACACCCATCCCCATCCCTCACTCACACACACCCAGCCCTCACTCACACACACCCAGCCCTCAGTCACACACACCCACACCTCACTCACACACACACCCACCCCTCACTCACACACACATCCAGCCCTCACTCGCACACACCCATCCCTCACTTGCACACACACCTAGCCCTCACTCACACACACACCCACCCCTCACTCGCACACCCACCCCTCACTCGCACATACCCACCCCTCACTCACACACACACCCAGCCCTCACTCACACACACACCCACCCTTCACTCGCACACACCCACCCCTCACTCGTACACACCCAGCCCTCACTCGCACACACCCACCCCTCACTCACACACACACCCAGCCCTCAGACACTCACACACACCCAGCCTTCAGACACTCACACACACTCTGACACCCTCATTCAGCACACATTTATTCACCCACATCACAACTCACCCAGCACTCACAGACAACAATTTCACAAAGCACAACTCTCAGACACTGTCTCACACACTCACACTGAGAGTTCTCACACTTCCTTCTTCAGCCCAAATCCGCAGGGGTGGGAGGGCAGGGAAGGAGGCTGGAAGGCTCCTGGAAGAGACCAGAGGGGCTGGCACTGCCATGTCAGGTGGACGTTTCCTGTTCTGGAGGGACCAGGTGAGGTGGGAGGGCAGGTCGGGGTGGCCCTCGTCTGCAGTGTCTGTGGAGCCAAGCCTGTGCAAGTCAGATGGCGGGGGGCTGAGCAGCGGGTGGGGGGCAGATGGCTGGTTCACCCAGCTGCGGTGTCAAGAGGACTCTAGAACAGACTACAAAGGACACGCAGCAACCCCGGGTTTGTCCTGACCCTTTATGAAGCTCCTCACGTTTGTCATGAAAATATACCGCCCCCAGCACAGGCCACAAGTGAATCTTCTCTAAGTACCCCCACTTGCTCCCCCACCTTGGGCCCAGATTCCAAAGAGGAAACTGAGGTTCAGGGAGGACAGGAAGTACCCAACGTGTGTGAGCGCTGGAGAAGCGAAGGGGCACAGACACGAAGCCAGCTGTGGCCGTGGGAGGGGTCCTGCAGTGAGGGGGCCCCGTGTAGAACGGACAGGATCTGTGAGCAGGGCTGTGACCTGGGTCTGTCCCTTGCCTCTCTGGCCTCAGTTTACCTTCTGTAAACTGGGACGCCCGCAGCATCTGCCTCCTGGGGCCCGGGTGAGGACCCAGAGTGTTAATACGTGGTGCCGATGAGGCTCCCAGCCAGGCAGGGTGTTTCTTCTGCACCCGCAGGAAGCTCAGGCGCTGATAGGGAAAGAAGCCTTAGAAGCCCCCGACCACGTGCTTTGTTCGTGTTTTCCTCTTTATTTATGTGCTGAGAGCGACACACTGCAGACGCTTCTGAAGCGTCCATGGCAGTCCAGTGAGTGACCAGCGTGTGTGGCTCCGTTGTAGAGTGGCCGTGCCGTTTCTCTCTGCCAGGCCTGAAGGGAAAGGCCGGAGCGGCTGCCTTTGCGGGGTAGGAGCCTCAGGTGCTTTTGGGGAGGGGCTTACAGGAAACAGCAAATGCCTGTAAGTGGCCCCTGAGGGACAGCAGGAACTAGGACCCAGCCCAGCACTGAGGTGTTGAGGAGTCCACACCCACTCTCTCAATGGGGGTAGGGAGAGGGGGTGTGAGGAAGGCAGGGTCCTGTGCTCGTGGGATGGGGCAGGAGGGGGGACTGCTCCGTGCCCAAGTCCCTATGGTGACCCCCGTCCAAACTGTGGGGCCACCAAGAGATCCACTGGCTGGGTCCCAAGGAGCTTAAAAACAAAAAAGGAAGAGATTGCACAGTTTTTAGTAGACATTTCAAGAACTGACTAGAGAAAACATCCTGGAAAACTTGAGAGACTCAGATAGCTGACAAAACCACCCTTTCTTCTTTTAAAAAAAATTCATTGTGGTAAAATATGTATAACGAAACATCTGCCATTACTATTCAGCGAAATTACACTCACCGTGTTGTGGAACTATCACCTCTATCCATCTCGAAACGCTTTCATCATCCCAACCAGATGCTCAGCACTGCTTCAGCCATACCTCCCCACCCCTCCCCAGCTCCTGGTAACCACGCACAAGCGTTTGTGCATTTCCCTAATCTAGACATTTCAGTAAGTATCCTCTTATCTCACTCAGCACAGTGTCAAGGCTCGTCCATGTTGTAGCATGCATCAGGACTTCATTCTCTTTGTGGTTGAATGATGCTCCACTGTGTGGATAGACCATACCTTACCCCCCATCTGTGAAGGGGCACCTGGGTTGTTTCCACCTTTTGGCTATTGTGAACAATGCTGCAGTGAACATTGATGGACAAATCTCTGTTGGAGTCCCTCCTTTCAAATCTGTTGGCTGTATACCTGAGAGGGGAATTGCTGGGTCATGTGGTAATTCTGGAAACCCTGGTGGCGCAGTGGTTAAATGCTACGGCTGCTAACCAAATGGTCAGCAGTTCGAATCCACCAGGCGCTCCTTGGAAACTCTATGAGACAGTTCTATTCTGTCCTATAGGGTCGCTATGAGTCGGAATCGACTTCACAGCACTGGGTTTTTTTTGGTGGTAATTCTATTTTTAACCTTTTGAGGAACCACCATACTGTTTTCCACAGCAGCTGTACCATTTTACAAACCCACCAGCAATACAAGAGGGTTCCAATTTCTTCACTTCCTTATGCAACTCCGCTGCCGTCAAGCAGATTCCGACTCATGGTGACCCTATAGGACAGAGTAGAACTGCCCCACAGCGTTTCCAAGGCTATAAATCTTTACGGAAGCAAACTGCCACATCTTTCTCCTGCTGAGTGGCTGGTGTTTTCCAACCATTGACCTTTTGGTTAACAGCCGAGGGCTTAACCATTGTGCCACTGAGGCTCTTTTACATCTTTACCAACACTTGTTATTTTCTGATAATAGCCATCCTAGCAGGTGTGAAGTGGTATCTCGTTGTGGTTTTGATCTGCATTTCCCTAATGACTAATGGTGTTGAATGTGTTTATCACTATTTGTATACCTTCTTTGGGTAAATGCCTATTCAAGCCCTTTGCCTGTTTTTAAAATTGGGTTGTTTGTCTCTTTGTTATCGAGTTGTAAGAGTGATATATGTATTCTGGATATTAAACCATTATCTGATCCATGATTGCTAAATATTTTCTCCTGTTTTGTGAGTTGTCCTTCACGTTTTTGGTAAAGTTCTTGGATGCACGAAAATTTTTAATTTTGATGAAGTCCATTTTATCTGTTTTGTCTTTTGTTGCTCGTGCTTTGGTATCATATCTAAGAATCCATTGTCCAGAACTAAGTCTCAAAGCTTACTCTTGTTTTCTTCTAGGAGTTTTAAGGTTTTGGTTCATATATTTAGGCTGCTGATCCATTTTCAATAATTTTCATATAAGGTATGGGTCTACCTTTATTCTTTTGCACATGGAAATCCAGTTGTCCCAGCACCATTTGTTGAAGAGACTATTCTTTCCATGTTGAATGAATTTGGCACCTTTGTTGAAAATCAAAATCTATTGACCAGAGATGTATAGGTTTATTTTGGGACTCTCAATTCTGTTCCATTGGTCTATATGTCTGTCCTTACACCAGTACCAGACTGTTTTGATTACTGTAGCTTTATAGCATGTTTTGAAATCTGGAATGTGAGTCCTCCTACTTTGCTCTTCTTTTCAAGATTGTTTTGGCTATTTGATGACCCTAGCATTTCCATGTGAATTTGGGGATTGGCTTTTTCATTTCTGCCAAAGAGCTGTGGGAATTGTGTGAGTGCCCTCTAAAACTGAGGTGCGTTGGCATAATTTAAAATGACTGGCCTAGATCTGAATTAAATATCCATTTTTGATTAAACTTGAGCCCTACCTTAAGTCCTCCTTTCTGCCTTCTTAAGAATAGGAATTGTAACATGTGGTTTCTTGTGAAACTTTTACCACCCTTAACAAACAATGGAAGGGGCAAAAATACAGTCTGGGAAGAAATGTTTGTCAGAATGGCCCCAGGAGAATGCTTGTCCAGGAAGAAAGTATAGGTAAATATGTAGAAAATCATTTGCTAAGTTGACTCCAGAAAGTCTGTGTTAGAAAATAGGGTAAGGCACACTTTAGTCCTCAAAGTGACATCTTTACTTTTCAACACTTTAAAGAGATCTTTTGCAGCAGATTTGCTCAAAGAAATACATCGTCTAATTTCTTGACTGCCGCCTCCATGGGCATTGATTGTGCAGCCAAGTGAGGTGAAATCCCTAACAACTTCAATCTTTTCTCCATTTATAATGATGTTATTTGTCCAGTTGTGAGGATTTTTGTTTTCTTTATGTTGAAGTGCATGCAATCCATACTAAAGGCTGTGGTCTTTGATCTTCATCAGCAAGTGCTTCAAGTCCTCTTAACTTTCAGCAAGTAAAGTTGTGTCATCTGTATTAGGCAAGTTGTTAATGAATGTTCCTCCAATCCTGATGCCCCGTTCTTCATGTAGTCCAGCTTCTCAGATTATTGTTCAGCACACTGATTGAATAAATATGGTAAAAGGATACAACCCTGACACACATTTTTCTTGACTTTAAACTACACAGTATCCCCTTTATCCCCTTGTTCTGTTTGAATGACTGCTTCTTGGTCTATGTACAGGTTCCTCATGAACACAGGGAAGTGATGTGGAATTCCCATTCTTCAGAATGTTATTCATAATTTGTTATGATCCAGCCCAATGCCTTTGCATAGTCAATAAAACACAGGTAAACATCCTTCTGGTATTCTCTGCTTTCAGCCAGGATCCATCTGACATCAGCAATGATACCCTTCGTTCCACGTCATCTTCTGAATTTGGCTTCAGCTTCTGGCGGTTCCCTGTCGATGTACTGCTGCAGCTGCTTTTGAATGATCTTCAGCAAAATTTTACTTGTGTGCCATATTAATGATATAGTTTGATAATTTCCACATTCTGTTGGATCCTCTTTCTTTGGAATGGGCACAGATATGGATCTCTTCCAGTCAGTTGGCCAGGTAGCTATTTTCCAAATCTTGGCATAGATGAGTGAGCACCTCCAGGGCTGCATCTGTTTGCTGAAACATCTCAGTTGATATTCCATCTATTCCTGGGGCCTTGTTGTTCGCCAATGCCTTCAGAGCAGCTTGGACCTCTTCCTTCAGTACCATCGGTTCCTGATCATACGCCACCTCCTGAAATGGTTGAATGTCAACCAATTGTTTTTGGTACAGTGATTCTGTATATTCCTGCCATCTTCTTTTGATGTTTCCTGCTTCATGCAATATTTTCCCAGTAAAATCCTTCACTATTGCAGCTCAAGGCTTGAATTTGTCTTCAGTTCTTTCAGTTTGAGAAACACTGAGCGTGTTCTTCCCTTTTGGTTTTCTAATTCCAGGTCTTTGCACATTTCATTATAATACCTTACTTTATCTTCTCAAGCCGCCCTTTGAAACCTTCTGTTTGGCTCTTTTACTTCATCATTTCTTTCTTTCACTTTAGCTGTTACATTCAAGAACAAGTTTCAGTCTCTTCTGACATTCATTTTGGACTTTTCTTTCCCTTCTGTCTTTTTAATGACCTTTCGCTTTCTTCCTGTGTAATGTCCTTTATATCATTCCACAGCTCATGTAGTCTTCGGTCATTAGTGTTCAGTGGGTCAAATCTGTTCTTGAGATGGTCTCTAAATTCAGGTGGGATATACTCAAGGTCATATTTTGGCTCTGGTGGACTTGCTCTGATTTTCTTCAAGTTCAACTTGAACTTGTGTGTGAGCAATTGATGGTCCGTTCTACAGTCTGCCCCAGGCTTGTTCTGACTGGGATTGGGGATTGGATGGCTTGCTAATAATGTAAATAAGGTGCATGGAATCCTAATGAGGGTATTGGTCAGTTTTGCCAACCCACTAGGCTTAAAGGGAGACATGGAAAGAGAGAGAGGGAGAGAGAGAGAGAGGGAGAGAGAGAGAGAGAGGGGAGAGAGAGAGAGAGGGAGAGAGAGAGAGAGGGAGAGAGAGAGAGAGAGGGAGAGAGAGAGAGAGGAGAGAGAGAGAGAGAGGGAGAGAGAGAGAGAGAGGGAGAGAGAGAGAGAGGGAGAGAGAGAGAGAGGAGGAGAGAGAGAGAGAGGAGGGGAGAGAGAGAGAGAGAGGGAGAGAGAGAGAGAGAGGAGCTGTAAAAACGAAGACAGTGAGGGACGGCAGTGTGAGACGGCAGGAATCAGGAGACTGAGGAGACAGGTGGCTGCGGTGGGGCTTGCAGACTCTTGCAGAAGTGTAACACTTGCCCTAGAAGGCCCCCAACAGGGCCTGGTGGCAGAAGGCCCAGCAGAACCTGGTGGTATAATCGAATGTCTCTCGGCTTTTGTCCTGTCCTATTAGCTGATTGAAATAAGACACACTCCAACTGCAAGGGAAAAAGAAAGTGACAAATTTACTGTCCGTGCAGACAAGGAGCAACATGGGGCCTAGTGGCCGAAAGACCACAGACTCTGAGTGTGGGGGGGGGGGGGATCAGAGAGAGGAGGCAAGGATTGGCGTCTGAACCCTACACCCCGAGCACTCCCATGCCCCAATTTGGAGATACAGATGCTGAGTCATTCTGAGTCATTCTGCATAAGAAGTTCAAGGTGAGGGACTTCTCACTTTCCAAAGGGGCTCCGTGGGACGGAGGGCTGGAGAATAGCTTCCCTTGTGGTGGTGCTCAGGTCTGGGGTCAGGTAAGGAGAAAGCCCCTTGGTCTGCGCGTGCGCCTAGATCTTGGTTCTCACATTCACAAAGATCTACCACACGGAACAAACCTCGGTTAGAAGCTGCAGTTTGCAAGGATGGTGGAGCCAGGTTTCAGTGGCAGAGGGTAAGAGAAAGCTGTCCTGATCAAGGAACAGCTTCCTGAGCTGTTGTTCCCGTTACTTCCACGTTGATCCTGATCCCAAGTTGTACCCTGTTACCTTCCAACTAAACCACTTAACTGTAAGTGTGGTTCTTGAGCTCCGAGATGTAGTGAACTGCAGAACCCAAAGACGGGAGGGAGAGTGCTGAGGGGAGGGGGCATAGCTGATATCAGAGATGATGGAGGAGGACAGCAGCTTGGGAAGTTGGACGTTGGGACACCTTTAATCCCCGCCTCACAGGAATCAACATTGTGATGACCCTTATAAAAGAAATTAGTCATTTGTGGCCCTTCCCGTCTCTGTCCCTTGGTTCCAGTGAAAAGCTATGGTCCTCCTTTGGAGACACATGGAGGGCCATCCTGGCAGGTGAGGATGACTGGGTCAACACCCACCTGAAGCCAGAGCCTTTAATGCACACCCCACCAGCGGTCTTCAAGTAAGGAAGTGGGAGGAGAGGGAAGTCTGCCCAATTATACCAGAGGAAGGAGCCCTTGTGGCGAAGGTTAAGCACTGGGTGTTAACCTAAAGCTTCGCGGTTGGAACCCATCCAGAGGCTCCACTGGAGAACGACCACTAGTGATCTGCTCCAGTAAAGATTACAGCCAGGAAAACGCTATGTGGCAGTTCTTTTCTGCCACATGGCGTCGCTATGAGTTAAAATCGAAGACACCCAAAAATAACGACAGTGCTAAACTGGGCGCTGCTGCCTCCCTGTGGCACACCTGTCCCTTGCCTGTCCCATGTCCACCTCCAGCACCTCCGCTGAACTTTGCCAAGTGTATCCGGGCCCTAGGCCCAGAAGTCCCACTCTGGCCAGGCTGTGCAGGTCCCACGATAGGACCACAGGGCACCGGACCACCGGTCCAGTCTCAATCCCGGTGGGTTCCGGCGCGCCCTGAAAGGCCGTTCAGGGATGGGGAGCGCTCCTTCCAGGCTGGTCAGAGTCCTCCGTGGGCCCCTCCGTAGTGGGAGGCGGTGGGAGGCTCCCTTCCATCCCCGGGGGCGCGCAGGGCAGCAATCCTGATCCAGAGGGGGACGCCGGCGCCGGTTCAAGGCCCCCCAGTGGGACCCGTCCTCCTCTCGGTGGGGCCCCGGGGACGCGGGGTGACACCTGCGCGCGGCCAATCTGGATCCCCGATGCTCTAGAACAGCCGCTCTCCGGGCATCCTGCGCCCCTCTAGGCCCCACACCCGACCTTCCAAGAGTTAATACCTGGAGGAGCGGGAAGGGGACACGCCAGCCTGGCGTCTGTTCTGATTGGCCGGGACCCAAGCCAGTCAGTCCCCCAAGGTCCCACCTCGGCACCTCTGACCTCCGCCCCTTACTGGGAAGCTCTGGGGTCCAGGTGGGGGAAGGTGGGGGTCCCCCGGCTCCCGCGGCCGCAGTGAGCCCAGGATGCTCAGGCCCCGCGCGTCCTCGGCCCTCTGGCCCCCGGCCCGTCTCCCCCATCCCGGGGCCCGGCTCGTCCCCCCCCATCCCGGACCCCCGCCCCGTCCCCCCACATCGCGGGTCCCCGGCCCGTCCCCCCACATCGCGGGCCCCGGGCACGGCCCCCCCTGTCCCGGGCCCCCGGCCCATACCGCCCCCGTCCCGGGCCCCCGGCCAGTCCCCCTCACATCCTCGGGCCCCCGGCCCGTCCCCCCCATCCCCGGCCCCCGGCCTCCTCGTTCCCCCCGCCCCCCCTCCTCGGGCCCCTCCCCGGGCTCCTCCTACGAGCCCCCCCACGTCGAAGCCCCTTGGGCAGCTCCTCGCTGCCCGGCGGCGCCCCCTTGTGGCCGCAGGTGAGACGCGCAACCACCGCAGCCCCGGCTCAGGAGGTCGCTGGGTCCGTCCCCCTGGTGACCGCCGCCAAGGAACCGCTTCTGTTTAATCTGATTTCATTAACACCTAGCAAACTGCCGCCCGTCAAGAGCATCCTAACACTAGGTTCCACTGATGATTAAATGTCGTTAACAAAAAGCTAACACAATAAGCGCACATATTCACGCACAGGGTCTTAGCTATCCTGAGTGCTGTATCCGTCATCCCTGTTTTACAGATGAGAAAACTGAGGCAGAGACAGGATTCAGGGCAGAGGCAACGGGGGTGGGCAGGGCAGACTGATGCCCAGTGGCTAGGGTACAGCAGACAGGGCAGGGATCCCTCTAGGAAACTCCTCCCGCTGGGATGCTTCTGCCCCTGGGGTGCTCCTGTCCCTGGGATGCTCCTGCCCGTGGGATGAGAGAGACAGGGACAGAGGAAGACCAAGAGGGAGAAGGAGGGGGAAGGGGGAAGGGGGAGGGGAGGGGCAGGGAGAGGTGGAGTGGGGA
Source organism: Loxodonta africana (assembly GCF_030014295.1). Taxonomy (NCBI): domain Eukaryota; kingdom Metazoa; phylum Chordata; class Mammalia; order Proboscidea; family Elephantidae; genus Loxodonta; species Loxodonta africana. The sequence goes on along the minus strand of NC_087347.1, from coordinate 1,184,182 downwards.
GAGAGGGGAGGGGAGGGGGGGGAGGGGGAGGGGAGAAAGAGGAGGGGGAAGAGGGGAGAAAGAGGAGGGGGAGGGGGAGGAGCGAGGAGGAAACGGGAAGCAGGGCCCCTGGTCTCGAAGACAGAGAGGGAGAAGGAGGGGGAAGGGGGAAGGGGAGGGGGAGGGGAGGGGGAGGTGGAGTGGGGAGAGAGGGGAGGTGGAGTGGGGAGAGAGGGGAGGGGAGGTGGAGGAGGGGAAGAAAGGGGAGAAGGAAGGAGAGAGGGGAGGAGGAGGGGGAGGAGGAGGGAGAGGGGGAGGAGGAGGGTAGGAGGAGGGGGAAGAGGGGAGAAAGAGGAGGAGGAGGGGGAGGGGGAGGAGAGAGGCGAGACGGGAAGCAGGGTCCCTGGTCTCAGCTCCCTCCCGGGCCCAGGCTGTCCCATCCCTGGGCTCTCTGAGATGCCCGAATCCTGCTAAGTGATGTCCCTGTGAACTTCGGGCTGTCCTGGCTCCTGTCCCGGTGACCCACACTGTTTGGGCCGACCTTGGGACGTGTGGGCTCTAGTGGACTGGCGAAGTGGGTGACGCACCCACCCCCGCATCCATCCCGCCCCCCAGTGCAGGACTGCTTGCGACCACTCACAAAGTGGGTGTGAGCTCCCAGGGGGCAGATTTGGCGGAGTTGGTAGAAAGGGTCAGAGAGACGGATGTGAGTCCCCGCGGTGTCCATGCGTCCCACGGATTCGATGGAAGGGCCGGGCTGCGCAGGGTGGGCTCACGGGGCTCTAGGTGGCGCTGTTCGCCGAGTAACCTGAGGACCGGTCCAGCTTCATAGGGGTCTGGGCAGGAAACCCCATCGCGTCCCAGGGGACTTCTTCAGCCTGGAATGACTCCCCGCCCAGCTCTCTTCCCTTCCCTTCCCTTCCAGCTCCTCCCCTCTCCTCTCGCTTCCTCACTTACCCAGCTGACCCAGTCCCTCCGGGGCAGGAAGGAGATGCTGGTCCCTGCTGTCCTCTCCCAGGCTACCTGACCTCAGAGAAATGGATTTCACCCCTTAGTCACGTGAGCCTTGGTCCCTTCTGGGCCCAGGAAGCCCCTCGCACCCAGGACGGACGCAGGGTGAGGGTCTAGGATGCCCCGACGGCTCCGGCCCCCTCTGGGGCGTACCTTAGGATCTGATGACCATGGGGGGCACTGGTCTGCGACTGGGGGCCGCAGGTCAGAGCTCGGGTCGGCTCCCCACAGCGCCCTTGACTTTGACTTGCACCATCCGTCTCTTTCCCCACCCCCGCCCCCTCGCCAACCAGGAAGCCCGCAGAGGCCGGCTCTAGAGGTGTGACTGTCATTTCTGCTAATTTTTACTTAGTTTTGGAGGCAGCTTGGGCCAGACAAGACTTGACAGTAGCTCACCAAGAGCAGCAGTTTTTATTTTCCTTTCTCAGCTGCTTGTGAAGCACAGCTGTTTAGTAAGGAGCCAGAGCCACCGCCGGCAACGCTGTGCACTTGGCCAGCCAGCGGTCCCCCAGGTTCTCTGCAGAGCAGAGACTGCGCCTCTGGCAGCTTTTGATGGTCTGGGCCCTGGGCTGGAGTGGAGGGAGGCCCAGGAGCCCAGCAGGTGTGTGTGGGGGGCGCCAGCTCCTTTGAGGGGACAGTAGGTGGACCCCACAGAGAGAGGCTGCACCAGCCACAGGTCAGCCAGAAGCTCCTTGGAACCTGGCTGGAGGCCTAGGAATAAGTCAACCAACCAGCTCTTCCCTGGTGTGGGCAGACTTCTCAGCTTGGGAGCTTCGAGCTATTTAGAAGGCTCCCCAGGGGAGGGTGGGAGCCACCGCTGGGCTGGGCTGCTCCTCAGGTGGCGGGTGTTGTTCAGTGCACTGCGCTCTGTGGCGATAATTTTGAGCGGGTCAGTCAAAGTTGCGGTCGTTCGTGAGCGGCACAGCTTGGCATCCAGCAGATCACCCTGCAGATGAAGCTCAGGAGATTTCAGGTGCTCAGGCTGCATCGGGAGCTTGGCAACCGAGGCCGCTGTCCCAGGACTGGAGGGGGATCTGCTGATGGGATGAAAGAAGCTTCAGTGTTTACAGCAGGCAGATCTCTAAGGAACAGACCACAGAGAAGTGAGGTAAACCTGTGCGTGAGGCAGATGGCGGGAACCACGCTTCACGGTTGCATCACAAACGGCAGCTCTCAGCACAGTGACACCACCCCAGATGTTCCAGGAGGGTCCTGGCTTCAGACGTCTGGGCACCGCCATGCCAGCCACATAGCACGCTCCAATTTCTCCTTTTACAAGCCTGGTTGTGGTGAGGGGAGGGTGCTAATGCCTGTGACGCCTTTATTTGTTCTCATGTGACCCTCACGACAGCCCTGTGAGCTGGAAGTCAGATCCCCCGCTGAATCTGAGGTAACCTGAGAAAGAGCCTGGAGGTGAGGCAGAGCTCTGCTCTGTGGTTCTCATCCAGGAAGGTGCCCTGTGTCTCACAGAGGTTTCCCCATGTCTATCTCTCTGGACCCTGAAGCCCTCATTGTAAACTCTTCCCTTTGCTGCCGGCTGTGCGTGCTGACCAAGTGTGAGCTTCAGCTTAACCTGCTTCCACATCCTTGTGTCGTCCACGTGCCTGATCTCTCCAGAGCCAGGCTTTGATGGGGGGGGGGGGAGTGGAGCTGGGGTGGAGATGGCTGGTCTGGGGCCAGCAGCACTTGAGAAAGGAGAGGAAGGGCCAACACGGAGGGGGCGATGAGGGAATCTAGGGAGCTCAGAGCAAACTCAGCTGGGGGCTTTCTTTTCAGGTCGAAAAAGGAAAATTGGGTTATGTTTGTAAGGAAAAAACAGAATTTTGCAGTGATCGTGTTGATGGAGGGAGTTGGGCAGGGGCAGATTATCCGAAAAGCAAGGTAAGCATGAGCTTAGTGGTGCTTACTTACTAATCTGTAGTGAACACGTTCACATGGGTATGAAATTGTTCATTATTGGTTATAAGTAAGCACAAGTAAACCTGTGCTTACCTTGCTGACAGGGTCATCCATCCCTGTCATGGACTGTAAATTTAAAAAGAGGCTTTGATTTTGTAGGAAGGTGCTGTGGGGTTGGGAGAGAGACAGATGCCAGCCATCCCCAGAAGCAGAGTCTTTGATGTGGTGAAAAAATGTGAAATTGTTCACTATAGATGATCCCGTAAGCAAGGTAAGCACCGTGCTTACCTTACCTATTGGGTAACCTGCCCAGGAGTTGGGCTTAACCTGAGAGGTGAGTACAGAGGCTGGGCTTGGCTCTTGGAGGCTTCTGCCGAGAGGTGTGAAGGACTCGGATGTGCCCCTCCCCTCTTCTGTCTGTGGATTTTCTGAAATGTGCTGCTTGGTCTATTGCCCCTGAATTATGAGCTAGGGCAGCTTGTGTGTCACAGACGGGTCTCATGGAGCCAGGCACTGGTGCAGAGCATCTTCCAAGGATAGGTGTGCCCTCAGCATCCCCAGCAGTGCTGTGGGTGGGTCTTGGCACTTAGAATGGCCTGGACAGTTACAACATTCTTTCTGTCTCCTCCGCGCCACAGACAGTCCCCCAGGGAGCATCCTCCATGTGTCCACCACTGACTTTTCAGAAGCAATGCTCTGTTCACATCACAGCCCCAATCTGTGGCTCCCTGGTCTTTCTAGGTGCCGTCTGCACCCAGGCACCTGGCAGGTGTGTTGGTAGGTAAAGACTCTCCGGAGCGATGCGGACTTGGGGCGCTTGGGGGGCTCGGCTCCACTTGGTCACTCCGGGACCCCAGCAGCTCCTCCCACCATGCCAGTCCTGCACCCTCTCCAAAGGCGGCCCCTGCTCAGACCACCCTCCATGGGGGCTGTCTCTCCACACTGTACTCTTGCTTGAGCCTGCCAACCCCCCGCACCCCCAGGTCCTGTCCCTAGGTCCTGCCCCCCAGGTCCTGTCCCCCAGCTCCTGCACCCCCAAGTTCCTGTCCCCCAGCTCCTGCCCCTGAGGCGCTGCCCCCTGAGAACCTACCCCCAGGTCCTGCCCCCCCAAAAGTGATTGGGTCCTGGAAGGTTCAAGTGATCGTGACAGACAGCAAGAAGGGTGTTTGGAATTAGGTGTTCTGCGCAGCCTAATTATAACAAGGAGCGCTACACCCCGCTACCCCCGAAGCGCAGCCTGCCTCCCAGTCTGTGACAGTGTGGCTATAATTGAGTTCTGAGCATGCTGTCCGACAGAATTACCTTTTGGCTGGGGGGGTGCTCTTGCAGTGTTAGCGAGTGACTTCTATTCCTGCATTATTTTTAGGGCTCTTAATTGCCAAGTCAGCTCCTGAGTCACAAGCAGTGGCAGGTGGCCTGCATGGTGACAGATGGGGCACCCAACCCCAACTGTGGCCGCTGGCTCTCTGAGTCAAGGTCTTGAGGGACCCCACTGAGTTTCTCTTTATTGGCTTGTTTGACAGTAAAGTCGCTGTGGTTTGTGTCAGGTACCGGACCTTTCTTTCTGTATGAACAGAAAGAACTAGTAGAACCAGCTACTGAAGAGTCAACTCTGACTTGTGGCGACCTCTCGTGTGTCAGGGCAGAGCTGTGCTCCACAGGGTTTTCAATGGTTGATCTTTCAGAAGTAGGCCATCAGGCCTTTCTTCCGAGACACCTGTGGGTGGACTCGAACCTCCAACCTTTCGGTTAGCAGCTGAGCACCCATTTGCACCACCCAGAGCACCCAGAACAGAAAGTCCAGATTCTATCGAGTACATTGGGGTCAGCTCTGGAAATGCGGGACACAGCAGCCTTGCTCTTACGTGGACTCTCCATATATGACACTATTGGCTATTGCCTTCCATATTTTTCATGACTTAAGTCTTGGGTGGGTTACCAGGGACTGGAGCAGTGGTGTCTTCTTTCCTTCCCTTTGCCGGGTTGGATCGGAGCCTCAAAGCGAAACAGAACAAAAAATTAACCAGCAGTTATGGTGGAAGAGGTGACAGTGACACCAACCAGGATGATCCCCCAGCCCCCAGCCCCAGTAGACCAGGAGTTTTGGGGTGTCTTAGGCTAGGTTCTCTAGAGGAGCAAAACCAGAGATTTATGTCAAGGAAATGGCTCACGTGGCTGTAAAGGCCGGCGAGTCCCAAGCCTGTTTGTCAGGTGTCAGGCTGGAGGCTTCTCCTGATTTATAGCTGTGGAGGCTGGCAAACCTAAGATCGGCAGGTCAGATGGCAGGCTGCTGGCTCATGGACCGCGAAGGCTGATGAATCCCAAGATTGGCAGGTAAGCTTCTGGCTCAAGTCCCCAGAACCAGAGGTCAGATGATGACAAGTGAGAGCCTTGCTGGGACGTCTTTCTATACTGGAGGCAGGCCACATCCCCAAGGAAACTCCCTTTCAACGGATTGGCTGCTTGTCATGGATGGAATTGTGCCCCCCAAAAATATGTGTCAACTTGGTTAGGCCACGATTCCCAGTTTCGTGTGGTTGTCCTCCATTTTGTGATTGTAATTTTTATGTTAAAGAGGACTAGGGTGGGGTTGTAACACCCTTACCCAGGTCACATCCCTGATCCAAGGTAAAAGGAGTTTCCCTAGGGTGTGGCCTGCACCACCTTTTATCTTACAAGAGATAAAAGGAAAGGGAGGCAAGCAGAGAGTTAGGGACCTAATACCACCAAGAAAGAAGCACCAGGAGCAGAGCATGTCCTTTGGACCCAGGTTTCCTGCTCAGGGAAGCTCCCAGTCCAGGGGAAGATTGATGAGGAGGTCCTTCCTCCAGAGCCGACAGAGAGAGAAAGCCCTCTTCTGGAGCTGACCCCCTGAATTTGGACTTCTAGCCTTCTAGACTGTGAGGAAATAAACTTCTCTTTGTTAAAGCCATCCCCTTGTGGTATTTCTGTTATAGCAGCACTAGATGACTAAGACACTGCTCATGCCACCAAGAATCGTGGCCCAGCTGAGTAGACACACAACCTTAACCGACAGGTGGGGTCACTGGGATGGAGCCCAGTGGCCATGGGAAGGGCATACATTAGTGATGACACAAGATGGTAGATTTTGGCACAGATATTGGCAGATGGTAGCGCATAGGCATCAGCTGGAGTTCACATCAGCGTCAGTCAGGTCTCCCTTGGGCAGGAGCTCAGGTGCCCATGGACCCCGGCTCTGTTTCCTCATCTGTACCTGAGACAGGCAGTCTGTGGGGGTAGGCCCTTGGCTTACCCTCCCCACCCCTCAGGGCACTCACAGTCCACCGTGAGGCCCTGGGAGGGACATCACTGAGCACGAAGCTTCTGATCCTGGCTCTATGGGCCTGTCTGTCAGTGTGTAGCACTGTGGTGGCTGGCGTGTTGCTGTGATGCTAGAAGTTATGCCACTGGTATTTAAAATACCAGCAGGGTCACCCACAGTGGATGGCTTTCAATGGAGCTTTTAGACTAAGACAGACTAGGAAGAAAGGTCTGACCATCTACTTCTAAAAATCAGCCAGGGAAAACCCTATGGGTCATAGTAGAACACTGTCCAATATAGTGATTGGGCAATGTTTTGCTCTGTTGTACGTAAGGTCGCCATGAGTCAGAGCCAACTTGATGGCAGCTAAGTATACCACCACCAACAACAATGTGCAAATTGGACAGATGAGAAGAAAAGGCAGCACAAAGCAGTCCCTCGTGTTTACTTAGATTTTATTGGCACTGCTGCGTGCTGGAAAAGCAATACCATATGGGACACCACGGCATGGTGTTCGTGGGCTGTGGTCGCCACCGGCCTGTGGTCCTGCATGCCATGGGTGTTCAGCACCCTGTGGAGATGTCGTCGGACACACAGATGTTTTTCTTTCTTGCGGGCCCACTGGAAGCTGTGCCTCAGCACCTTTGGGTGCCTCAGGCGGCCGTCTTGTCTTCTGGGTGAAAGGACTCGATGGGCAGCAGGGAGCTCATCTTGGGCACCCCTGGGGGGCCCTGCAGCATCTTGTTTCTGCCCTCCAGCTTCCGGGCCCATTCGTCGCGGAGCCTGGGAGGGCAGCAATTCGGCACTATGCGTCAGCTCCTTGGGCCTGGGTGGCAGCCCAGCTGCATCTCTCAGCACCTCGGCACATGGCGGGGTCAGCCCCCTCCCACATGCTGACCTTCATTGGTGGCTCTGTGTCCCTGCCTAGCCCTGGGATCTTGTCCGGTCCTAAAAATCCTGGGCCCTGGAGGTGGCCAGGCCACTCCAGTCTCACTCCTCGGTGGAGAGGAGACGGCACATTGCCCCAGGAAGCAGCCTGGCCGTGTTTCTGGAAACTTCCAAGCCCCTGCCAAGCCCCGCCTGGGGAGATGGAGCAGAAGCCACCTTCACATTGGCTCACAGGAAGAACACAGCCTCCTGCCCGCCCACCTTGTGGACAACCTTGGGTGGGGAGCACTGTCATGACCACAGCAAGCTCAGGATTGGGAATGGCCCTGCCAGGGGGCCAGGCCCCCACCCCATGGGTGCTGGCAGACAAGGGACGAAGGGGAGAAGCACTGAGCCTGCAGGGTGGCTCAGGCAGCGCCCTCCCTCGTGTGCTGAGCCAGCAGATGTCCTTGTCCCAGGATGGCAGGTCAGTCCGGAGAGTGAACAGCCTGGGCTTCAGCTCCAGCCAGGCTCCTTGGGGACCAGGTTGTGAAGGCCTGCCCAGTCTGCCTTGGCTCCCTGTTGGCTCAACTGTGCCCTGGGGGCAGCTACTCGTTGGTTTGCTCGGGCCCCCCAGAAAGGCCCCCCAGCACCCACAGACCCCTCACAACCATAGGCCTCAGCACCCCAGGGTCCCAGAACCCCAGTACCCTAAGCCCCCAGCACCCAGACCCCCAACACCCTCAGGCCCCGCAGAAGGGCCCCTTAGCACCCACAGGTCCTCCAGCACCCAAGACCCTCCAGAAGGGCCCCCCAATATCCATAGACCCCCCCAGCATCCATAGACCCCTCCCCCGGCACCCACGGGTCCCCCAGCACACCCAGAGCGTCAGCACTCCCAGCACCAGGTCTCCAGAACCCCCAGCCCCCCAATACCCCAGCCCCCCAACACCTCCAGGCCCTTTCAGTACCCCCAGTCCTCTAACACCCCAGCACTCCCAGACCTCCAACACCCTAGGCCACAGCAATCCCAGGTCCCCCAGAAGAATCCCCCAGCACCCTAAGCCCCCCCAGTGCCCCCAGGCCCCGAACACCCTGGGACCCCTAGGACTCCAGGTCTACAACACCCCAGGCCTCTAACACCCTAGCCCCCCCCAACTCCCGCAGGCCCCCCAATACCACCAGGTCCCCAATACTCCAGGGCCTCTAGCACACCTGGCCCCCTAGCACCCCAGGCTTCCAACATCCCAGGCCTCCAATACCCCAGCCCTGCCAGCACCCTTGGCCCTCCAGCACTCCAGGCCTCCCAACATCCCAGGCCTCCCAGCAGCCCCAGGCCCTGAGTACCCCCAGCCTCCACAGTACCCAATGTCCCCAACACCCCAGGACCCCCAGGGCCTCTAGAACCCCCAGGCGCCGGGCATCCCCAGCCCCCCCAGCACCCCAGACCCCCCAGCACCCCCAGGCCCCCAGCACCCTTGGCTTCCCAGCACCCCCAGGCCTCTGGGCCAGCACCTAGGCTGGGGGTGTGTCGGCTTTGTTCTGCACGTCGTCACACACATGTTGTGTGAGGGTGTGTGGGAGTGTTGCCTCCTTGCCCCTCACTCAGAGGTCACGATGGTGGTGGATGCAGACTGGAGCGGATACCCCTGTTTTGCTGCCTTCCCCCAAACCCCTCGGGGAGTTTCTGTGAGTCGTCAGTGGTGGGGCTTGAAGTGGATGTAGGAGGGATGATCTTCCTGTCCCACTCATTCAGTACGTCTGTCAGGGATAGAATCATGTCCCCGAAACACGTGCTAAAGTCTTAACCTCTGTACCTGTGAACGTGACCTTGTTTGGAAATAGGGTTTAAAAAAAAAAAAAAAGTTTTTTTCTTTTTTATCAGTTAGGTTAACAGGAAGTCATACCAAGTCAGGGTGGGTCCTGATCCCATCTAAGTAGAGTCTTATAAAAGAGAAGAGACACAGACAGACACGGAGGAGGGATGGCCATGTGAAGATGCTGCCACAAGCCAAGGAACCCCCAGGGCACCAGAAGCTGTAAGAGACAAGGCAGGGTCCTCCCCTAGAGCTGGAGGGAGCGAGTCCCCACAGACACCCTAATGCAGACTCCCAGCCTTCAGAGCTGAGAGAGGACAAATGTCTGCTCTCAGGCCCCCCACCCGGGCGCCGGCTTTGTTATGGCCGCCCTGGAACGCAGATGCGGGGTGGTCAGTGCTCTTCCTGAAGGTGCGGGGGGGGGGGAGGGGGCAGGGGTGCGGGGGTCCATCCGGATGATGTGGAGCTGAATGCTGGCCTGGGTGGCGCCCACCCTCCCCACTCATCACTCACCTGCTCAAGGCGCTCCGGCTGACTCTCAGCTCTTCGTCTTGGAGCTGTTTTGCATGATATTCGATTTTTTTCTCCCAGAACATCTTTAGCTCACTGGCATCAGAGGTTACTCTTCTGTGATGCCGCAGAGTGTAGCTTTTAGTCATTTTCTGGAAAAAGAAAAGTTGACAGACTTAGGCACTTTGCGCCTGAGCATGGAGGGAGAGGGTGTGAAACCCAGCCATGCACGTAATGAACTCGCCTCAGCCCCAAACCGCAGAGCGTCCTTGCAGTGTCCAGGGCACCAGAGTGAGGGCTGCCCGTGGAGGGGGGTCCTCGGGGAAGTCGCGGCTGCAGGCAGCTCGTGACCCCGCTATGGCAGGCACCCGCCCCTCTGCCCAGCACAGCAGTTTCCTGGTTGGCGGGGGAGGTAGACGGATGGTGAATTTTGAACCTTTGGTCATTTCAAAACTGAAGATACGCTGAGCTCCTCCCTGTATTTTAGTGAAGTTTACCCTAAGGCTAAGGCAGTGGGAATGGGGTACTTCCTTGGAATGGAGCTTGGAATGGTATTTCCTGCCATTTCACAAGTGCCCACTTTTAAGCATGGCTGTGTGTGCTTTATCCTTCTGCATTCATGGCACAAAGATGTCCCTCACAAGGCAGTAAGCGAAGGTGTGGCTTTGAAATCTGAGAAACTGTGTCCCCAAGAGATACGTTTAAGTCCTTACCCTTGTACCTGTCCATGTTTGGAAATAGGTCTCTGGAGATGTTATCAGCGAAGTCAGTGGAGAAGGGTGGGCCCTAGTCCTTCTGATGACGTCTGGTCAAAGGGGAGAACAGACACAGTGGGAGCCACACACCGTGGAGAAGGCACAGTGTGACCATGCAGCTAAAGCTAGGGACTGCCGGCCCTCCCCAGAAGGTACTGTGTGACCTTGCAGCTAAAGCCAGGGTCCACTGGCCCTCCCCAGAAGGTACTGTGTGACCTTGCAGCTAAAGCCAGGGTCCACTGGCCTTCCCCAGAAGGCACTGTGTGACCATTCAGCTAAAGCCAGGGTCTGCTGGCCCTCCCCAGAAGCCAGGAGGGGACAGGAACAGGTTCACCCTTGGAGTCTCAGAAGGAATCAACACAGCCGACACTCTGACCTTGGACTCCCAGCCACCAGGCTGTGAGACAATGAGTTTCTCTCCTCTAAAGCTGCCCACTCTATGGTACTTTGTATGGCAGCCCTAAGAAACCAAGATAGGCAGTTATTGAACATTTCTCTGCTCACGGAATAATCACATCCAAGAGTAAACAGTGTTAAATTCTTGCCAGAAGAGATGATAAATTGATGATAGTTCTTCTTAAGACTCTAGTGCTTGACGTAACTATTTTATGGAATTGCAAGGCCACAGATGAGAGAAATCCTTGAACGAGGAGGCCGCCGAGTGCGGACAGCAGGGGAACTCGCTGGCACTTTGGTGTCCCTAAGACCAGCCAATGCAAGTTCTGCTACTGGATTAAATACCAGCAAGGTCACCCATGGTGGGCAGGTTTTAATGGAGCTTCCAGACTAAGACAAACTAGGAAGAAAGGCCTGGCCATCTACTTCTAAAACCCTGTGGATCACAGTTCTGCTCTGATGCACAGGAGGTCACTCAATGGCAGCTGTATTATTTTCTTAATTGGGCTGTGGGGATAGTGTCTGCACAGTGGTGCACACAGGCTATGGCACCAGGCTGCATAGGTGGGAACACTGACTACGACAAGGAGCGAGAATAACAGGTGTTGGTCAGGCAATTCCAGCAGAAGGACGGCGAAGGTGGTGGTGGGTGTTTTCTGGCTGCAGCAGGAGGAGGAGAGACGGGAGGTGGGAGTCCTGGGCGGGCCGGCCCACCAGCCACGGCCGAGTGCAAGCTGGGCAGTGGCGCTGGCGGAATCTGGCAGCTTCATCCAGGACTCAGTGGCAGGCTGCCTCCCCCTGTCATCACCCTGCACGCTCCAGGAGCCTGGGGATTACTGGCTGCACTGAGCTTTCAGGGTTATTATTTATTTCAGTCCTTGTGCTGACATGCAGAGCTGTGCTGTCTTCACCGCACCTTCTGGAGAGGGAGGGGACAGGCAGGACTCAGGGACAAGTGCAGCCCGTCTGTGACAGGCTCTACTTGGGGACAGGGAAACTTCACAGGGTGCCTGGGTTGGGCTCCATCCCTTTATGCCAGTGTTTTGGGAAACACTGAATTGCGTCTCCCCCAAAAGAATGTTCAAGTCCTAACCCTGTACCTGCAAATGTGACCTTGTTTGGGGACTAGGGAGTTTCTTTTTTTATCAGTTAAGTGAGCGGTGACTTATAAAAGAGAACAGACACAGGAATGGTGACACATGGGGAAGACGTCACGTGACGATGGAGGCAGATGTGGCTGCAAGCAGCAAGGAAGGCCAGGGATTGCAGCAGCCACCGGAAGCCAGGAGAGAGGCCTGGAGCAGCTCCTCTCCCAAAGTCCTCAGAAGGAAGGGACAGGACTGACACCCTGATCGCAGACTCCCAGCCTGCAGAACTGAGACAATACACTTCTGTTATTAAAGCCCCACTCTGCAGTTTTTTTTTTTTTTTTTTCTGCAGTATTCAGTTACAGCAGCCCCAGGAGATTCAAAGGTTGGCAGTGAAGAACAAAGTAGTCAACTGAGCGTGTGCCGGTGGAGAAGAGAAAACGCCAGACTGGCTCAAATAAACCAGGGGAAACGATGGCAGCGGCCGTCGCAAACACCAGCATTGCTGTAACGTGGTCGCTAAAAGCAGTTGTTTGGACCCAGTTAACGAGTACATAGGAGTCCCTATGTGGGTGCAAATAGTTATTTGCTTGGCTGCTAACTGGAGAGTTGGAGGTTTGAGTCCACTCAGAAGAGCTGTGGAAGAAAGGCCTTGCAATCTACTTCCAAAAAACCAGCCACCGAAACTCCTGTAGAGCTCAGTTTTACTCTGACACCCTGGGGTCCCCAGGAGCCGGAGATGGCGGCAACTCCACGGCGGCTGATCTGGTTCCTTTTTTAAAACGACCACTTGAGAGGAAAGTGTTGAAACAGAGTTTGAATTATACCATTTTGTTAGGGATTGGATACCCAAAACCCTTTGTGGTCGAGTTGATTCCGACCTATAGCAACCCTATGGGACAGAGTAGAACTGCCCCATAGGGTTTCCAAGGCGTGGCTGGTGGATTTGAACTGATGACCTTTTGGTTAGCAGCAGAAAGTTTAACTACTGTGCCACCAGGGTGCATGGACTGGATTGTGTCCCCCAAAATATGTGTTATAAATCCTAACCTCTATGTCTGTGGTTATAATCCTGTCTGGGAATGGGTTGTGCTTCTTATGTTAATGAGGCAGGATTAGTGTAGGGTGTATCTTGAGTCAGTCTCCTGAGATATAAAGAGATTAAACAAGAAAGCTGGAAGCAGAGATGGGGAAGACACAGGCCAAGCCACATGCAGGTGGCTCAGGAGCAGAAGCTCAGAAGAGATAAGGACCTTCCTCCAGAGCCAACAGAGAGAGAAAGTCTTCCTCTAGAGCCAGCACCCTGAACTTGAACTTCTAGCCTCCTAAACAGTGAGGACATACATTTCTGTTAAAGCCATTGACTTGTGGTATTTTGGTTAAAGCAGGATTAGATAAGACAACTTTCTCGTTTTTATTCTTTTGTTTGTATAACTTATTGTGCTATGAGAATTTTTTTACAAGGTTTTTTCTGATCATAAAATCAAATCCTACTGAGTCATTTAAGATATATAAAATAAAAAGCACAACTGCTATTATAGAACACTGGAAATTCCAGAAAAAATGACCACCTGCAATCAATCCCACCACAAATCAACAACCAAAGAACCGTGATGGTACCCAGGGTTGCACACGCAGGGCCTGAGTCAGGAGTGCAGACAGCCTTGACGCCGACTGCCTCCAGGCCGAATCCAGCAGCCAAACGTTTGCTGACGTGGCCACGGGCTTTTGTAGGATTTTGGAACTGGGTCTGATCAGCAGAAGCAAAACTGACAAACTAAACGTGCAGGTCGGCCAGTGGAGACGAGTGGCCCCCTCCCCACGTTTAACCAGGGTCCAGGAAGAGACTTCACAATCTGATGAGTGGGATGAGTTACCTCCAGGCAATTACATTGTATCCTGACAGGAGGAAGTGAAAGACCAAATGGGGGGGTCCTGTGGGCTCTGGAAAGTGATATGGCTGCCCCCTAGGCCTCCAGGGAAGGTGGGGTTCCTGGGAGGAGAGTAGGGGTCCTAGGAGGAGGGTGTGGGTCCTCAGGAGGAGGGCTTCAGTCCTGAAAGGAGGGTGAGGCTTCTGGGAGGAGGGTGGGGATCCAGGAGGAGAATGAGACATTTCAACTGACCCTACAGAAATAAAAAGGATAAGAGAACACTATGAACAATAATACACCAAAAAATTGGATCGTTTAGAGGAAATGGACAAATTCCTAGAAGCACATAAACTTCCTACATGACTCAAGAAGAAATAGAAGATTTCAAGAGACCTATAACAAGTGAAGAGATTGAATCAGTAATCAAAAACTTCCCAACAAAGAAAAGTCCTGGGTCAGATGGCATCACTGGGGAATTCTACCAAACACCTGTAGAAGTGACTCCAATCTGCTTAAACTTTTCCAAAAAATAAAAGAGGAGGGAATACTCCCTAACTCATTCTACGAGGCTAGCATTATCCTTATACCCAAACCAGAGAAAGACGCCACAAGAGAACTACAGACCAACATTCCGGATAAATATAGATGCAAAAATCTTCAGCAAACTGAATCCAGGAGGAGAGTGAGGTCCTGAGAGTAGAGGATCCTGGGAGGAGGTCCCAGGAGGAGCTGTGAGGGTCCCAGAAGGAGGAAGGTGGGGTTCTCAGGAGGAGTTGTGGGGGTCCCTGGAGGGGTCCAGCTCCTTGGTTTGAATCTATGCTCTCGACTCTGGCTTCTGGTCTTGGGAGAGGCCTTGGTGGAGCCATCTCACTCCTTGATTTGTGCTCAGACTGTACATTCATGGGTTTGACCTGACGTATCTGGTCACTTTTTATTTTTCCATCAATTATTTTGAGATTTTGTTTTATAGTTCAGAAATTAAAACACCAATAATCTTAGAGAATAAGCCCCAAACAAAGAGTCTTTCTCAGACTCTTACGGTGACAGCACACCCTGGCGTGTATGTGGTGCGGGGATCGGAGGTCTGCGAGGAGGCTCCCATGCTAGAACACATTCCGCGGTGTGTCCCGGGTGGTGGGAGGAGCCCAAGAATCCTGGGGGGGATGAGGAAGTACAAGAGCCCCTTTCCACCACCAGTGGCCTTGCGGACCCTCACCTGGAAACAGCTGCACTCTCAGTGCCCCCCACTCAGGGCCCCCTCACTAAGCACGGCTGCTCTGATGACACACTTTTTCCAAAGAACTCCCCACAATCTAGCCCCACCAGAGCTGGCTCCCAGGTGCACAAGACAGGCCCTCTGGGCTGGGGTTCATTCGGACCAAGGGCTGAGGAAAACCAGGGCAGCTCTGTGGACAAGCTGACCAGGGCAAGCTGTCCAAATGGGCTTACTGAACTGAATGACTTAGGTGGATCCATTTTGAAAACCACTTTGTTGCTTTCCCAATGTGTCCATAGGGGCTGGGGTGGCAGTGTGGAGACAGACTGTTCTACCTTGCTGGCTTTCCCCACATTTTCCCTTGGATTCACCTTGTCCCCAAAGGGGACACTAGATCACCGCTGTCAGGCTGGTCCAGGGACCATAGCAGAGTAAGGCTGGGCATGTGCGGGCAGCTCCAGCAGGGCTGAGGGTCCCTCAGAGGCCAGGCCTGTCACAGCATTTAGCCATCTCCCTCTGGGACCTTCTGTTTATTCCACAATTTCCTCCCAAAGGGGAAGAACAATGTGGTAAAGTGTGTTGCAACTGGGGAAACAAAGGCAGGTTGAGACACCAGGGCTTGTCTCCCTCCAAACAGACCCCGTGATTCAAGTAGGCCAGGGAACGTTCTGGAACATGGCTCAGGTAATGTCATGGATTGAATTGTGTCCCCCCAAAAGGTGTGTCAACTTGGCTAGTCCATGATTCGCAGTATTGTGTGATTGTCCACCATTTTGTCATCCAATGTGATTTTCCTGTGTGTTGTAAATCCCACCCTCTTTGATGTTAATGAGGCAGGACTCAATCTACAGGATTAGGTTGTGTCTGAGTCAATCTCTTTTGAGACATAAAAGAGAAATGAGCGGAGAGACATGGAGACCTCATACCGCCAAGAAAGTAGTGCCAGGAGAATAGTGTGTCCTTTGGACCGAGGATCCCTGCGCTGAGAAGCTTCTCAACTGGGGAAGATTGATGACAAGGACCTTCCCAGAGCCCACACAGAGAAAGAGCCTTCTCCTGCAGCTGACGCCCTGAATACGGACTTCTAGCCTACTGGACTGTGAGAGAATAAACTTCTGTTTGTTAAAGACATCCACCTATGGTATTCCTGTTACAGCAGCACTAGATGACTAAGACACCATCCACCTGTTGTACTTCTGTTACAGCAGCCTAGGTGACTGACACACCATCCACCTGTGGTGTGTCTGTTACAGCAGCACTCGATGACTGAGACACCATCCACCCCTGGTGTTCTTTTACAGCAGCACTCGATGACTGAGACACCATCCACCTGTGGTGTTCCTGTTACAGCAGCACTCGATGACTGAGACACCATCCACCTGTGGTGTTCCGGTAACAGCAGCACTAGACGACTGAGACACCATCCACCTGTGGTGTGTCTGTTACAGCAGCACTAGATGACTGAGACACCATCCACCTGTGGTGTGTCTGTTACAGCAGCACTAGATGACTGAGACACCATCCACCTCTGGTGTGTCTGTTACAGCAGCACTCGATGACTGAGACACCATCCATCTGTGGTGTTCCTGTTACAGCAGCACTAGATGATTGAGACACCATCCACCTGTGGTCTTCCTGTTACAGCAGCACTCGATGACTGAGACACCATCCACCTGTGGTGTTCCTGTTGTTACAGCAGCACTCGATGACTGAGACACCATCCGCCTGTGGTGTTCCTGTTACAGCAGCACTAGATGACTGAGACACCATCCACCTGAGGTGTTCCTGTTACAGCAGCACTCGATGACTGAGACACCATCCACCTGTGGTCTTCCTGTTACAGCAGCACTAGACGACTGAGACACCATCCACCTGTGGTGTTCCTGTTACAGCAGCACTCGATGACTGAGACACCATCCACCTGTGGTGTTCCTGTTACAGCAGCACTCGATGACTGAGACACCATCCACCTGTGGTGTGTCTGTTACAGCAGCACTCGATGACTGAGACACCATCCACCTGTGGTGTTCCTGTTATAGCAGCACTAGATGACTGAGACACCATCCACCTGTGGTGTTCCTGTTACAGCAGCACTAGATGACTGAGACACCATCCACCTGTGGTGTTCCTGTTACAGGAGCACTAGATGACTGAGACACCATCCACCTGTTGTACTTGTGTTACAGCAGCCTAGGTGACTGACACACCATCCACCTGTGGTGTTCCTGTTACAGCAGCACTCGATGACTGAGACACCATCCACCTGTGGTGTTCCTGTTACAGCAGCACTAGACGACTGAGACACCATCCACCTGTGGTGTGTCTGTTACAGCAGCACTAGATGACTGAGACACCATCCATCTGTGGTGTGTCTGTTACAGCAGCACTAGATGATTGAGACACCATCCACCTGTGGTCTTCCTGTTACAGCAGCACTCGATGACTGAGACACCATCCACCTGTGGTGTGTCTGTTACAGCAGCACTCGATGACTGAGACACCACCCACCTGTGGTGTGTCTGTTACAGCAGCACTCGATGACTGAGACACCACCCACCTGTGGTGTGTCTGTTACAGCAGCACTCGATGACTGAGACACCATCCACCTGTGGTGTTCCTGTTACAGCAGCACTAGACGACTGAGACACCATCCACCTGAGGTGTTCCTGTTACAGCAGCACTAGATGACTGAGACACCATCCACCTGTGGTGTGTCTGTTACAGCAGCACTCGATGACTGAGACACCATCCACCTGTGGTGTGTCTGTTACAGCAGCACTCGATGACTGAGACACCATCCACCTGTGGTGTGTCTGTTACAGCAGCACTCGATGACTGAGACACCATCCACCTGTGGTGTGTCTGTTACAGCAGCACTCGATGACTGAGACACCACCCACCTGTGGTGTTCCTGTTACAGCAGCACTCGATGACTGAGACACCATCCACCTGTGGTGTGTCTGTTACAGCAGCACTCGATGACTGAGAGACCACCCACCTGTGGTGTGTCTGTTACAGCAGCACTCGATGACTGAGACACCACCCACCTGTGGTGTGTCTGTTACAGCAGCACTCGATGACTGAGACACCACCCACCTGTGGTGTGTCTGTTACAGCAGCACTCGATGACTGAGACACCATCCACCTGTGGTGTGTCTGTTACAGCAGCACTCGATGACTGAGACACCACCCACCTGTGGTGTGTCTGTTACAGCAGCACTCGATGACTGAGACACCACCCACCTGTGGTGTGTCTGTTACAGCAGCACTCGATGACTGAGACACCATCCACCTGTGGTGTGTCTGTTACAGCAGCACTCGATGACTGAGACACCACCCACCTGTGGTGTGTCTGTTACAGCAGCACTCGATGACTGAGACACCACCCACCTGTGGTGTGTCTGTTACAGCAGCACTCGATGACTGAGACACCACCCACCTGTGGTGTGTCTGTTACAGCAGCACTCGATGACTGAGAGACCACCCACCTGTGGTGTGTCTGTTACAGCAGCACTCGATGACTAGGGTAGGTGGTAATAGTCAAGGGCTGGAAACACTACTGAAATCGCTCGTTCTCTGTGGGGTATTAAGTAGGCGTTACTAATGTGGGTAGGGCTGCATCCAGAAATTACAAGTAGGTAAGAAGGTCGTGCAGCCTGGGAGGCTGGTCACGACATGAGTATGAAGAAAGTCAAGGCAATAAAAGCTTTGCTGGGGAGCGAATCAAACGTTTGCCACAGTGCCTGTTTGTACTAGGAAGCCAACAGTGCAACTGTTTATAATAAAAAAAAAAGTTTATTATAAGGGGACCGGAATTGCTGTACCTGTCTCTGCTGCATACATACTGCTATGAATTAAACTGCTGTGAGTCCCTGGGTGATCAAACAGGTCACGAAGCTCAGCTGCCAAGCAAAAGGTTGGAGGTTTGAACCCACTCAGAGGTGCCTCAAAAGAAAGGTCTGGGGATCTACTTCCGAAAAATCGGGTGCTGAGAACCCTGTGGAGCACAGTTCTACTCTGACACACATGTGGTTGCCATGAGTCGGAGTTGATGAGATGGCAGCTCAATTAAAGAAGTGAGAAGCCTGGCCAGTTAAGAGGATGGGAGGCTCTGAAACTGGGATTGTACGCCCACCCACGGTTGTTTGCACCGGAGTTCCTGCATCTGCTTGACTCTCTGGGCAGAAACTACCCGAGTGAACCAGGGCTGTTAGACCCAGCCACACGGAGTGACCACCTCAGAAGAAGCCACCCGAGTGAACCAAGGCTGTTAGGTCCAGCCACACGGAGTGACCACCTCAGAAGAAGCCACCTGAGTGAACCAGGACTGTTAGACCCAGCCACACGGAGTGACCACCTCAGAAGAAGCCACCTGAGTGAACCAAGGCTGTTAGGTCCAGCCACACGGAGTGACCACCTCAGAAGAAGCCACCCGAGTGAACCAAGGCTGTTAGGTCCAGCCACACGGAGTGACCACCTCAGAAGAAGCCACCCGAGTGAACCAGGGCTGTTAGACCCAGCCACACGGAGTGACCACCTCAGAAGAAACCACCCGAGTGAACCAAGGCTGTTAGGTCCAGCCACACGGAGTGACCACCTCAGAAGAAGCCACCTGAGTGAACCAGGGCTGTTAGATCCAGCCACACGGAGTGACCACCTCAGAAGAAGCCACCCGAGTGAACCAAGGCTGTTAGGTCCAGCCACACGGAGTGACCACCTCAGAAGAAGCCACCCGAGTGAACCAAGGCTGTTAGGTCCAGCCACACGGAGTGACCACCTCAGAAGAAGCCACCCGAGTGAACCAGGGCTGTTAGACCCAGCCACACGGAGTGACCACCTCAGAAGAAACCACCCGAGTGAACCAAGGCTGTTAGGTCCAGCCACACGGAGTGACCACCTCAGAAGAAGCCACCTGAGTGAACCAGGGCTGTTAGGTCCAGCCACACGGAGTGACCACCTCAGAAGAAGCCACCTGAGTGAACCAGGGCTGTTAGACCCAGCCACACGGAGTGACCACCTCAGAAGAAGCCACCTGAGTGAACCAAGGCTGTTAGGTCCAGCCACACGGAGTGACCACCTCAGAAGAAACCACCCGAGTGAACCAAGGCTGTTAGGTCCAGCCACACGGAGTGACCACCTCAGAAGAAGCCACCTGAGTGAACCAAGGCTGTTAGGTCCAGCCACACGGAGTGACCACCTCAGAAGAAGCCACCTGAGTGAACCAAGGCTGTTAGGTCCAGCCACACGGAGTGACCACCTCAGAAGAAGCCACTCGAGTGAACCAGGGCTGTTAGACCCAGCCACACGGAGTGACCACCTCAGAAGAAACCACCCAAGTGAACCAGGGCTGTTAGACCCAGCCACACGGAGTGACCTCCTCAGAAGAAGCCACCTGAGTGAACCAGGGCTGTTAGGTCCAGCCACAAGGAGTGGTTCCTTCACAGCCCTGAGGCTGGACTTGACAGCCCTCCTTTTTCAGGGCTCTGAGAGAAGCTTGTGGACCAGTAAGTCTATTCTCAGGGAACTTAGGCCCAAACTACAGCCTGTTTAAAGCATCACGGAGAAGAAAGAAAGAGAGAGAGAGAGAGCGAGGGAGGGAAGGAGGGAGGGAGGAAGGAAAGAGAGAGAGAGAAGGAGGGAGGGAGGCAGAGAAAGAAAGAAAGAGAAAGAGAGAGAGAGGGAAAGAGAAAGAGAAAGAACGAAAATCATCAGAAAGCCAGAAGCAGAAACCAGAAAATCAGCATAAAATTAGAGGCCAAAATCAGGTTTTATGGCCCTATGTGTCGAGAGATCAAACATCAGCTGACTTTCCATCCAAATGTACCTTGTCAGAATCTGAGCAGGAACATTGCAAAGAAAATTAAATCCCCCCAGAAATGCAGGTAGGCGGAGCTGGCTCATCTACTGTGCTGATTCCTCAGGCTATGGGATGGGGGCACCTGGTAAGCAAGGGCAATGCTATCAAACCCCAAGGGGCTTACTTTTCTAACTGGTGGGTTCCCTTGAGAACGTCTCTGTCTCGGCGTCCTCTGTGGGCCGTCTCCTGGGGTGAATGCTGATATTTGGCCTGTCACCCACTTTTATATGGCTGGTGACACAGGGCCTGGCTTTGCTTCAGTTGTGGGGAAACACGAGCTGGCTCTGGGCTGGCCACCGTCCCTGTGATGCAATTGATTCCTCAGCTCTCTCCTGGCAGCTCGTCCTGGCTCCTCCCACCCCCCCACCCCCCGGAATTCAAGGGTGGTGTGTGAGCCAGCATACCAGGCCTTGGCGTGTGAGCCTGCATGTCTGTCCTTAGTTTGTAAGCCTGGACATCCATTTGTGAGCCTTCACACTGGCATGTGAGCCTGCACACCTGCCCTTGGTGTGTGAGCTTGCCATTGGCGTGTGAGCCCGCGCATGATGTATAAGCCTGCACATCTGTGTGTGAGCCTACACGTTGGCACATAAGCCTGCACGTCTGCCCTTAGTGTGTAAGCCTGCACTTCCATGTGTGAGCCTGCACACTGGCATGTGAGCCTGCCATTGGTGTTTGAGCCCGCGCATGGTGTATAAGCCTGCACATCTGTGTATGAGCCTGCACGTTGGCACATGAGCCTGCAAGTCTGCCCTTAGTGTGTAAGTTTGTATGCCTGCCCATGGTGTGTGAGCCTGCACCTGTGCCCTTGGCTTGTGAGGGATCGTACAAGCTCTTCAGTTACTTTTATTCTTTTTACTTTGAGATTGTTCATTCAGCAGGAGTGACTTTTTCTGTGGAGGGGTCTGTGATACCCATGACCACTGGTATCTCCAGCTGGCTGTCCAGGCAACCCTGACCCTCACAGTGTTTGTGGCCATTTCCTAGTAAACCGTGCTTCCTGTTACATGGGCTCCTCACCTCAACAAAGACGATTGTCTTTCTGTTTCTCGTGCTGTCTGTTGTTTTGGGGTCTGGCTTCTGAGAGGAGATGGGCTAGAGAAGTATTTATTCTTTCATCTCAAACCAGATGTGTAGAGCAAGTTTTTGGTTAAAAAATATGTTAGTCTGATATTTTCAGAAGAAGCATAAACATGTTCTGTTGTTGTTGCTAACTGCTATCAAGTTGGCTCTGACTCATGATGACCTACATACAACAGAAGGAAACATGGCCTGGTCCTGGCCATCCTCACAGTCATTGGTCTGCTCCAGTCTACTGTTGCTGCCACAGTGTGTTTTGAGAACCGTCCACCCTAGGGGGCTCGTCTTCCAGCACTGTGTCAGGCAGTAGTCTGTTGTGGTTCACTTGGTTTTCATTGGCTGATTTTTCTAAGTAGGTGGCCAGGCCTTTCTTCCCAGTCTGTCTCAGCCTTGAAACTCCGCTGAAGCCTGTCCATCGTGAGTGACCCTCCTGGTATTTAAAATGATGGCAGCATGGCAGCACAGCTGCTACCAGCATCCTAGCAACACGCCAGCCAGCACAGTAGGGCACGCTGACATGGTGGAATAATAATAGCCAACACTGATTGAGTGAGACTCCAGAGTGACATGTTCTGCTAAGAACAGTGTCCTGAAACGTTCGCCCTCGCGTCTGGTTGCTGACAGCCTCCCCGTGGGTGCTTCTTTCCTGGCACGTGCCTCAGCTGAGCTGCACTTCCCGCCTCCTCGCCCGGGGTGGGTAGAGGACCAGGAAGGTCACTGCTTTCCCTTCCACATCCTCACTGTCCCAGCCTCCACTCCTGCGCCCGTGGACCAGGCTGTGGCTGGGGGACGCCCGCAGAGCTGCAGGTGCGGGCCTGATATGACTCTGTTGGCAGAGCGGGAGCTCGCTGAAGGGTAGTCCAGACTTCCTCCTCACCTGGGGGAGTTTCCAGTGCAATCCAGTCACTCCCACCCGACTGGTTTGGAATCCTGTTTGCTGATGATTTCCTGCTGGACTTACACTGTAGCTGTTTGTCACAGGGCTCTCTCTTTCTCGGCACTTTGATCCGCAGGGTCTCCAGGCCTCCAGGCGCCACCCCACTGTGGGTGGTCTCATCCCTCCCTTGAGGAGTTTCTTGGCCCTGGGAATGTTTCAGTGGGGTGGGGATGGCTGTTGGGCTTCCCCCAGCCCCCCAAATGTTCTGGCTGGTAAGGAGTGTGTGGAAATTTTCTCTCCAGACCCTTCCATGGCCCCCTTGGGCACCAACCAAGGGGACAAAAAAATTCTTCCATACAGAGGCTCCATAACGGTATATCTGGGTTTAATTTAACAGGAAATGCATTCATTATGAATTGGTAAATTGGTAAAATGCCGTGTGGGAGCCTTCCTCACCACACACCTCCCAGGCCCCAGAAGCTGCTGTCCCTTCTTCAGTGACACTGATTTTCCATCTAAAACTGATGGGTGTCCTGAACTGTGCCTGCGGTTCTTCGGGATTTTCTCCTCTGTTGGATGTTTGAAGCCTGCTGTTTACCAGTCAGTCCCAGAAATGAAGCAGTTCTCAGGGGAAGGCGCAAAGCCTCTCCTTTAAGCCAGATAACAAAGATGGGTGTGATGCTGGTTGATTCTAACTGTTCTTCCTGACGATTACGTATGGGTACATTTTTAGAATTCAAAGCAAGAATATTCTAAATAGCATGTGAGGTATCCTTCCCACCAGCTGCCATGGCGTCAAACTCCGACTTGTAGTGACCCTGTAGGACAGAGTAGAATTATCCCATAGGGCTGTAATCTTTATGGGAGCAGATCACCAGGTCTTCTCTCCTGTGCAGTGGCTTCTGGGTTCACACTGCTGACCTGTTGTTTAGCAGCTGAGTGCTTAACCATTGAGCCACCAGTGCTCCTCGAGTTATCCTTAAGCACTGGCAATTCTTTTTTTATTGTACTTTAGGTGAAGGTTTACAGAACAAACTAGCTTCGCATTAAACAGTACACATATTGTTTTACGACATTGGTTAACAACACTGTGACATGCCAACACTCTCTCTTCTTGACAATGGGTTCCCTATTACCAGCTTTCCTTGTCCCCTCCTGCCTTCTTGTCCTTGCCCCTGGGCAGGTGTGCCCCTTTAGCTTCATTTTGTTTTATAGGTCTGTCTAATCTTTGGCTGAAGGGGGAACCTCTGGAGTGACTTCATTACTGAGCTAAAACGATGTCCAGAGGCCATACTCTAGGGGCTTCTCTAGTCTCTTGTCAGGCCAGTAAGTCTGGTCTTTTTTTGTGAGTTTTTGTGAGAATTTTGCTTTGTATTTTTCTCCAGCTTTGTCCAGGACCCTCTATTGTGATCTCTGTCAGAGCAGTTGGTGGTGGTAGCTGGGCACCATCTAGTTGTGCTGGACTCAGTCTGGTGGAGGCCATGGTAGTTGTGGTCCATTAGTCCTTTGTATCTTTAGTTTTTCTTCATTCTCCCTTGATCCCGAAGGGGTGAGACTAGTGGAGTATCTTAGATGGCTGCTCACAGGCTTTTAAGACCCCAGATGCTACTCACCAAAGCAGAACGTAGAACATTTTCTTTATAAACTCTCTTATGCCAGTTGAGCTAGGTGTTCCACGCACCAGGAATTTTTTTTTTTTTTTTTTTATGATTTTTATTGTGCTTTAAGTGAAAGGTACAAATCAAGTCAGTCGCTCATACAAAAATTTATACACACCTTGTGATATACTCCTAGTTGCTCTCACCCTAATGAGATAGCACACTCTCTTTCTTCACCCTGTATTCCCTATGCCCATTCAGCTAGCTTCTGACCCCCTCTGCCTTCTCATCTCCTTTCCAGACAGGAGCTTCCCAGGTGGTCTTATGTGTCTACTTGAGCCAAGAAGCTCACTCCTCACTAGTATCATTTTCTATCTTATAGTCCAGTCCAATCCCTGTCTGAAAAGTTGGCTTCGTGAATGGTTCCTGTCTTGGGCTAAAAGAAGGTCTGGGGACCATGATCTCTGGGGTCCTTCTAGTTTCAGTCAGGCCATTAAGTCTGGCCTTTTTATGAGAATTTGGGGTCTGCATCCCACTACTTTCCTGCTCCCTCAGGAGTTCTCTGTTGTGTTCCCTGTCAGAACAGTCATTGGTTTTAGCCAGGCACCATCTAGTTCTTCCGGTCTCAGGCTGATGTAGTCTCTGGTTTATGTGGTCCTTTCTGCCTCTTGGGCTCATAATTACCTTGTGTCTGTGATGTTTTTCATTCCCCTTTGCTCCAGGTGGGTTGGCACCAGGAATTCTTGTTCATGAAAACCTGCTCACCTTAGAGCCGCTTCATGCCATGTCCCTGTGGTCACTCAGACAACCATGTATTTGTGGCCGAGCCATGAGGAGCTGGCCTCATCCTGCGTGAGATGACTTTTGGATACTCAGAGGCCAACAGAAATTTGGCCCACCAAAATTTGTTGAAGTCCTAACCCTTGTACCTGTAAATATGACCCTGTTTGGAAATTGGGGTTTTATTATGTTAACGAGGTCATACCGGAGTAGGGTGGATTCTAAACCTAATCTCTTCTGAGTTATACAAAGAGCCGACTAGACACAGAGGCACACATGAGGTGAGGGGTGGGGAGACAGACACCATGTGAGAATCATATATAAGCCAAGGACCCCAGGAAAGCCCAGACTACCGACGAGAAAGGAACCCACACAGCCAACACTTTTATGTGGACTTTTAGCCTCCAGACCTGTGGAAGAATAAATTTCTATTCTTTAAAGCCTCCCACTTGTGGTATTCGTGTTATAGCAGCACCAGGAGACGAAGACACCAACTAATGAGAAAACACAATAGACAGACCTCTGCAAAACTTTTTCTTTCTAATGTTATAGGAAGAAACTCCACAAACTCTTTGCATGGGTTATCAGCATTGAGAATGCCGGTCTACACATGTACAAGTCTTGATGAAACACTCCTGCTTCTACTTAGAGGTAAAACCCATGGCTAGAACGCAGCAGGAATGGCCCAACCTACCATGGTAGTGGGCTGGGGTCCCAAGTCCAAGCTTCCTCTTTGATCTACATTTCTACAGAGAGCAAGGTGGAAAAATCCCACCCCACCTAAGAGAAAAAAGAGTATTAAAAACAAAAAATACCTGTTACTCAAATTCTCTAGGTAACTGCTTTATTTCTCCTTGTTGTCCTGAGGGTGTAGACCAACTATTTCATTGCTTCCAAGGTTCAAAAACTTTGACAAGACAAGGTTTTTCAAGCAGCAAATGCCTTAGAGCCTGGCTGGTGCTCATGAGGGTTCCACGGAGGATGGGGCAAGCTTCTCACAATGTCCCCCTCAAGCTGATCGAGAGGTGAGGTCTCCCCTAGACAGTGATAGGGCGCTGTTTTTAACCAAAGCTTGGTAAATAGCTTAAGGGTTGAAAGGAAAAAAATGTGGGGAGGGTGAGGAAATGGTCCCCCCCCTGCCTCAATGGGACAGTAAATGATACTGAGGGTCCCCTTGCTGGTGCGGGGTGGGGGGGGCAATCCTAAATGTGCATCTGTGACATCCTGTCCTTCACTTGCAGACCACTGAGGCTGTCTGGGGCTGGCACAGGCTGGATTCATGGGAAGAAGCCAGGGGTTTAAGGGGCAGAAGGAGCACCTCACACCTCCATCCCTGGAGGATGACCCTGGAGACCATCTCACACCTCCATCCCAGTAGGGTGACCCTTGGGAACACCTTATACCTCCGTCCCTGGAGGATGGCCCTGGGGAATGTCCTATACCTCCATCCCTGGAGGATGATCCCAGGGAGAGCCTCATACCTCCATCTCTGAAGGATGACCCTGGGAAGCACCTCACTCCTCCACCTCTGAAGGATGACCCTGGGGAGAACCTCACACCTCCATCCTTGGAGGATGACCCTGGGGAGCATCTTACATCTCCATTCTTGGGAGGACAACCCTGGGGAGCACCTCATGTATCCATTCCTGGAGGAGGACCCTGGGGAGCATCTCACACCTCTATGCCTAGATAATGGCCCTGGGGAGCACCTTATACTTCCATCCCTGGAGGATGACCCTGGGGAGAACTTCGCACCTCTATCCTGAAAAGATGACCCTGGGGAGCACCTCATACCTCCATTCCTGGAGAGTAACCCTGGGGAGCATGTCATACCTCCATTCCTGGACCCTGGGAGCTCCTCATACCTCCATCCTGGGACCAGACTAAGGAAGACCTTGGCTGCCATGAGGCATGCTTGGACTTTATGATGGTGGTGGTGGCAGAAGCGTTTTGGGTGGGAGAGGTCTTTGGCTTCCCCTGGTTATAAGGTGTGGGATGGAACACGGAAGAGTGGAGAGATGTTAGACCTAGGGGAACACCGAGGAGAACAGAGGGAGGATGTGATAGTTTAGGAGGGCAGGGACCACTGCCGTGCTCTGCACAGGAAGATCCTGGTTTAAATAAATTCCAATCCAGTATACAAAGGCAGCGTGTTAGTGGAGCAGTTTCCCAGGGGCAAATTAAAACGGCCGATGCCTCCTTAGGGTTTGCCAATGTCGTTTGTGAGTAGGAAGCCAGACCTTTCTCACTGTTAATTTGCATCATGTCCATTGCCTTTTAAAGAGATTCAATGATTCATGTTTACTTTACAGGCAGTGAAGTGGGATGGCTCCTAAGGAGGCAGATTAAGGCAGGAACATCACACTCTATCACCTTGTTTAGTGGAGGGCCATTGTGGTCGCAGGCTGTATCAGCTGATTGACTAAACGCTATGCCTTCTTCTTGATTTGCTTTGGGACAGGAAGGGCCTAGATACGCAGGCAGAGAGGGAGAAATAGAAGCATGTATTTACGGTTGAAGGGGTCCTGCCCGGCACCATGATGTTTCAGAACTGGAAGAGGCTTTGGGAGCTCTCAGGCTTATCTTGTCGAATGTGAAGGTGCTCACGAATCAGCAGGTCTCCTTACGATGCAGGTTCTGATCTGAGGTTTGGGATGGGCCCCAGGTTCTGCCCTTCCCATGCACTCCCAGGAACACCCAAGCTACCGGTGTGTGGCTGTATTGAGTGTAGAGGTCTCAGCTGACAGAGTACCTCCGGCGGAGTTCACCTGTGGAACTGTGGAGAGCAGTCTTTCGGGAGTGGCTCTCATGTGCACACACGGGGTGGGGGGGGAGGTGGGAGGTGGGGCAGGCTGCTCCCACTTTCTGGGTGGATTCAGTGCAAGTGCCCTGGATGGTGGAAATAGCCGCAGGGTGTGCGACCTGACCACAGCTAGCCTCTCCTCTACAACTGCCTCTGTGATGGGGGATGCTATTCCACCTTTCAGGTTGCGTCCTTCCTACAGAACAATCGCAGTGCTTGAATGTCCAACAGGGAGACAGTCAACAGAGAAAGTCAGGATCAAGAAATCATTTACATAGTTGTCTAACTATAAAAAAAAATAAATCTAGATATTATCTTCTTGTTTTTGTAACCTCTTTATAGCTACAAAATCAAAACAAAGTTACTGATCAAACAGCAGCTTTAAAATCCCTGCAAAATCCATCCATTTCAAAGTAACAACCCTAATTTAATGTGACAGGTAATGCTGTTTGGCTGGAACTAAGTTTCAGTTTGAATTTAATGATAAATGTCCCAACCTGTGTGGCAACATTCCCCACTGAGCAGCTATCAGCGTGAGCCAGAATGTTGTTTAGTTTTTAGATCATCACCAAAACGAAAGCACAAAATCTCATGGAACCCGCTGATCCCTGAGAATGCACCCTCAGACTTCCTACCCCGTGGGGAGTGCCGGGGTAAGGATTCTGCCATCTTGGGGAGATCCACCTACCAATGGGTCAATGAGGTAAGGGGAGTCATTGAGTCTTCAAATTACCCTGTTATTGAATTCAAAGAAGGAGACAAAAGTTTGTTTAGAAAGGAATAGAAGTCAGGGCTCCTGTTTGTGAGTGATAGAAGACTGACTCAAGGAGACTCAAGTGGGAAAGAATTCGTTGAGTCACACGACTGAGATTCCCAGAAATTAGTTGTCTTCAGGCACAGCTGGATCCAGGGACTCAAACAATATGGTTAGGAGCAGCTTTCTCTCGTCTGGCCTCTTGGTTCTGTCTTATTTTATGGCTATTCTCAGGCATCCTCTCCCCTATCCAGCCTCTCCTTGGGTGAAGGCCCAGGAGGGAAGAGAGCAGCTGTGTCCCAGCTCACCCTGGGGAGGGCTCATTGTGCCCATTGGCTTACCATGGGGCTGTGATGTGCTGCTGCTGAAGCCTCACCCAGAGCTCAAGACTGAGAGTGGAGGAGAGGTGGATCCCTAGCTGATTTCCAAAGAAAGGGGCAGCAATGCTGGGAGGCAGAGAACAAGGCCACTGTGGGGCAGATCATGAAGGCGCACCTCCTGCCATTCCTAGGTCCACAAACTCTCCACTTGCTGGTCAGCAGGGTGCAAGTGGATAGCGGTAAAGAACAATGATTTATTCTCTCACAGGTCTGGAGGCTACAAGTCCAAATTGGGATCTGGGCCGTTTCGATTCCTTCTTGGTAGGTAGCCCTGGGTGTTCCTCGGTGACCCTCACATGGTGTCAGTCCCCCGTGTGTGTCTGTGTCTAATCTGTTCTTCTTATAACTCAGAAGTGATTAGATTTAGAGCTCACCTTACTTGGGTAAGGAGTCTCTGAGTGGCACAAATGGATAAGCCCCCAACCACTAGGCAAAAGGTTGGCAGTTCGAACCCACCCAGAGGTGTCTCAAAAGATAGACCTGGTAATCTGTTTTTGAAAGGTCTTGAAAACTCTGTGGAGCAGTTCTACCCTGCTGCACACATGGGGTCGCCAGGAGTTGGAACTGACTCGATGCAACCAGTGACAACTTGGGTATGACTTAATTAACATAACAAGGAAAATCCTGTTTCCAAACAGGATTACATCTATAGGTACAGGGGTTAGGATTCCAAAACATACTTTTGGGGGACACAGTTCGATTCATAACAGGTGCCCCAAGAGCAGACAATATTCTTTTCCAGTGCCCACCCCATGCTGGGCACACAGGGCGTCCTCAGTAAATAGAGATTGGTTGACCGACTGAGTGAAGGAACCTCGGCTCCGGGGTCGTATTTCTCTGTTCTCTGGAAAGGCTATTTAGCACTGTAGAGGAATGATGGCAATGCACTGTTTCCCCAGCATGGGGACTTGTGTGTTTGGAGGATTTCCCCTGAGGAGCACTTGCTATGGGGAAGATGCAAACCTGGACCTTCCCTGACTCCATGTTTCAGCCGTTCTCAGCCGCATGTGTTTACAGGAAAGGTGGCTCTTCTCCTTCCTGCTGCCGGAGCGAGGCTGGCAGGCGATGAAAGCTGAAGCTTAGAGCATAAATCCCTCATGGCTGGATCACAAATATTTATCTCTGTAGGAAAACAGCTGTGAGCCAGCTCAAACCACCCCTTTGTGAAGGAGAACTCAAACGAGGTTGAGACGTCTGACGATGAAGGGCTACTTTTAGGGTTTGAGAAAGTGCTGGAAGCATGGAACCAGATCCCTGGGGCGTGGGGTTTAGGAGCTGTACTGGAAGCTGTGTCATTGTTTAAGTAAACAGAACTGAGCGTGAGCGTCAGTGTTGCTTCACAGCAGTAGGACGGTTGCTCAGAGACCCACAGTGGCATCGAGAGTCCCAGCTGTTCACGTGAGTGTCCATATGGCTTTGCCTGTTGTTCTTTGACAAAATCCAGTGCAGTGGCAGGAGGGGTGTGTCCCTGTCTGGGTAACACTGCCCACCCCTGTGGGAGAGGGTTGAATTCCTCTCTGCTCGAGGTCGGCCTTAGCAAAACTAAATGCCAGGTGGCTGGGCTGGTGCCTGCTCCCCTCCCTTGACCCACACACTCCCAGACTCAGGGTCACCGTGCAGTTTATCACAATCACTGCCCACTTCTTTTTGCAGCTCTGGTTTTCTGTTTTAATCACATGTGCCTTTTGTTAAAAACTCTGTAAGAGTCTTTCAGGAAAGAGATGGGTGATGAATGAACAACAAAAAATACGGTGTTTATCATGTGTCATGGGTTGAATTGTTTCTGCCCCAAAAGTGTGTCAACTTGGCTAGTCCATGAGTCCCAGTGTTGAGTGATTGTCCACCATTTTGTCATCTGAGGTGATTTTCTCATGTGTTGTAAGTCCTGCCTTTATGACGTTAATGAGGTGGGATAGGTGGCAGTTATGTTAATGAGGCAGAGCTCAGTCTACAAAATTAAGTTGTGTTTTAAGCCAAAGTCTTTTGAGATATAAAAGAGAGAAGCTAGCAGAGAGACAGAGGGACCTCATGCCACCAAGAAAGCAGTGCCAGGAGCAGAGCCCATCCTTTGGATCTGAGGTTCTTACACAGAGAAGCTCCCAGGCCAAGGGAAGATTGATGACAAGGACCTTCCTCCAGAGCTGACAGAGAGAGAAAGCCTTACCCTGGAGCTGGCATCCTGAATTCAGACTTCTAGCCCCCTGGACTGTGAGAGAATAAATTTCTCTTTGTTAAAGTCATCCACTTGTGGTGTTTCTGTTACAGCAGCTCTAGATGACTGAGACACCATGGTTCAGAGAGATTGTCCACATCGCAATGTCTTTGGGAGCTTCCAGGCAGCAAGGGCAAAAAGGGAGAGTGAGCAGCTTCTTCAGCTTGTACCATGCCTCAGTCTCCAAGGGCTGCTGTAACAAATGCCACAGAGTGGGTGCTTTAGAACAGATATTCGTTTTCTCACAGTTCTGGAGGCTGGAAGTCCAAATTAGGGTCTCAGCCGTGTCAGTTCCTTCTGAGTCTCAGAAAGGAATGATCCAGCCTCCCTCTTAGTTTCTGGTGGCTGCCAGCATTTTTCAGCATTCTTCCACTGCTTATAAAAGCATCTGCCTCTGTCTTCCCTCAGTGCTTGGCTCTGTCTCTGTCTGTTCTCACCTTTTTGTAGGGCTTCTCAGATGGGATTGGTACCCATTCTACTCTGGTATGACAATGTTAACTGATAATGTCTACAGACAAGGCCATGTTCACAGGTGTGGGGGTCAGGACTCCGACTTGTCTTTTTGGAGGACACAAGTCAGCCCACAACCCTGCCTGTGAAAATGGATGAATTGGTGTGTCTCTCTCCCTGGGCTTCTTGCCTCATGGAGGAATTTTCAACCATAGTAAGTGAGTCTGATGCCATCTCGTGCAATGTCGACAACATAGGACCATGCTCAGAGGAGCCTCGAAAAAGCCGCTGGGACGGCTGTCCTGTATCCTCTAGGAAGTTGGTGGGTGGCCTTGCCAGCCTCTGATGGTGGCATGCTGAAGGAGTCGGGTTAGATTGTCTTTCTCAAGGCCCCGTCTGCTCTGACGCCAAGGCCGAGACATGAGATGCTGCCTGCTGGCCTCTGCACTGTACTCTGTTGGGGGACATGCACATGCCGCTCCTTGGCCTTGACCTTGCATAGGGTCAGGTCTAATCATCCTGCTCCCAGCAGGAGAAGGGGTCCCATAGGACACGTAGAGCTGGAGAACCTCCTGACCAGGCCTCACCCACACCCCTGGCCTCAGAGCCAGGAGAAATTATAGATCATCGCTGCTTTAAGACATATTTTGGGAAGGTTTGTTACCAGCAATAGTTAACTGTTACTATGAGTGGATTAAAATTACAATTTTTTTAAAAATAATTTTTATTGTGCTTTAAGTGAAAGTTTACAAATCAAGTCAGTCTTCTCACACAAAAACCCATATACACCTTGCTACACACTCCCAATTACTCTCCCCCTAATAAGACAGCCTGCTCTCTCCCTCCACTCTCTCTTTTCGTGTCCATTTCGCCAGCTTCTAACCCCCTCCACCCTCTCCTCTCCCCTCCAGGCAGGAGATACCAACATAGTTTCAAGTGTCCACCTGATCCAAGAAGCTCACTCCTTACCAGCATACTTCTCCAACCCATTGTCCAGTCCAATCCATGTCTGAAGAGTTGGCTTCGGGAATGGTTCCTGTCCTGGGCTAACAGAAGATATGGGGGCCATGACCACCGGGGTCCTTCTAGTCTCAGTCAGACCACTAAGTCTGACCTTTTTATGAGAATTTGGGGTCTGCATCCCACTGCTCCCCTGCTCCCTCAGGGGTTCTCTGTTGTGTTTCCTGTCAGGGCAGTCATTGGTTGTAGTCGGGCACCATCTAGTTCTTCTGGTCTCAGGTTGATGTAGTCTCTGGTTCATGTTGCCCTTTCTGTCTCTTGGGCTCGTAATCGCCTTGTGTCCTTGGTGTTCTTCATTCTCCTTTGATCCAGGTGGGTTGAGACCAATTGATGCATCTTAGATGGCTGCTTGCTAGCATTTAAGACCCCAGACGCCACTCTTCAAAGTGGGATGCAGAATGTTTTCTTAATAGATTTTATTATGCCAATTGATTAAGATGTCCCCTGAAACCATGGTCCCCAGACCCCTGCCCCTGCTACGCTGGCCTTCAAAGCATTCAGTTTATTCAGGAAACTTCTTTGCTTTTGGTTTAGTCCAATTGTGCTGACCTCCCATATTGTATGCCGTCTTTCCCTTCACCTAAAGTAGTTCTTATCTACTATCTAATTAGTGAATGCCCCTCCCACCCTCCCCCATCTCGTAACCATGAAAGAATGTTTTCTTCTCAGTTTAAACTATTTCTCAAGTTCTTATAATAGTGGTCTTATACAATATTTGTCCTTTTGTGAGTGACTAATTTCACTCAGCATAATACCTTCCAGGTTCCTCCATGTTATGAAATGTTTCACAGATTCCTCACTGTTCTTTATCAATGCGTAGTATTCCATAGTGTGAATATACCATAATTTACTTGTCCATTCATCCGTTGATGGGCACCTTGGTTGCTTCCATCTCTTTGCTACTGTAAACAGTGCTTCAGTGAACATGGGTGTACATATATCTGTTCATGTAAAGGCTCTTATTTCTCTAGGAGATATTCCAGGGAGTGGGATTCCTGGATTGTATGGTAGTTCTATCTCTAGCTTTTTAAGGAAGTGCCAAATCGATTTCCAAAGTGGCCGTGCCATTTTACATTCCCACCAGCAGTGTATAAGTGTTCCATTCTCTCCACAGCCTCTCCAACATTTATTATTTTGTGTTTTTTTGATTAATGCCAGCCTTGTTGGAGTGAGATGAAGTCTCATTGTGGTTTTGATTTGCATTTTTCTAATGGCTAATGATCGTGAACATTTCCTCATATATCTGTTAGCTACCTGAATGTCAACAACAATGTGTCTGTCAGTTTGTCGTACCGTGGCAGCTTGTGTGTTGCTGTGATGCTGGAAGCTATGCCACCGGTATTCAGATACCAGCAGGGTCACCCATGGAGGACAGGTTTCAGCTGAGCTTCCAGACTAAGACAGAATAGGGAGAAGAACCCTGCAGTCTACTTCTGAAAAGCGTTAGCCAGTGAAAACCTTATGAATAGCAGTGGAACATTGTCTGATACAGTGCTGGAAGATGAGCCCCCCCAGGTTGGAAGGCACTCAAAAGATGACTGGGGAAGAGCTGCCTTCTCAAAGTAGAGTCGACTTTAATGACGTGGTTCGAGTAAAGCTTCTGGGACCTTCATCTGCTGATGTGGCATGACTCAAAATGAGAAGAAACAGTTGCAAACATCCATTAATAATCAGAACCTGAAATGTATGAAGCATGAATCTAGGAAAATTGGAAATCATCAAAAATGAAATGGAATGCATAAACATCGATATCCTAGGCATTAGTGAGCTGAAATGGACTGGTTTTGGCCATTTTGAATCACACAATCATATAGTCTACTATGCTGGGAATGACAACTTGAAGAGGAATGGTGTTGCATTCATTGTCAAAAAGAACATTTCAAGATCTATCCTGAAGTACAACGCTGTCAGTGATAGGATAATATCCATACTCCTACAAGGAAGACCAGTTAATACGACTATTATTCAAATTTATGCTCCAACCAGCAGGGCCACAGATGAAGAAATAGAAGATTTTTTATCAGCTGCTGCAGTCTGAAATTGATCGAACATGCAATCAAGATGCATTGATAATTACTGGCGATTGGAATGCAAAAGTTGGAAACAAAGAAGAAGGATCAGTAGTTGGAAAATACGGCCTTGGTGATAGAAACAATGCCAGAGATTGAATGATAGAATTTTACAAGACCAATGACTTCTTCATTGCAAATACCTTCTTTCACCAACATAAATGGCGACTATACACATGGACCTCACCAGATGGAACACAGAAATCAAATTGACTACATCTGTGGAAGGAAACGATGGAAAAGCTCAAGATCATCAGTCAGAACAAGGCCAGGGGCTGACTGTGGAGCAGACCATCAATTGCTCATATGCAAGTTCAAGCTGAAACTGAAGAAAATCGGAGCAAGCCCATGAGAGCCAAAATATGACCTTGAGTACATCCCACCTGAATTTAGAGACCATCTCAGGAATAGATTCGACGCATTGAACACTAGTGATCGCAGACCAGATGAGTTGTGGAATGACATCAAGGACATCATCCATGAAGAAAGCAAGAGGTCACTGAAAAGACAGGAAAGAAAGAAAAGACCAAGATGGATGTCAGAGGAGACTCTGAAACTTGCTCATGAGCATCGAGCAGCTAAAGCAAAAGGAAGAATTGATGAAGTAAAAGAACTGAACAGAAGATTTCAAAGGGCCTCTTGAGAAGACAAAGTAAAGTATTCTAATGACATGAGAAAAGAGCTGGAGATGGAAAACCAAAAGGGAAGAACATACTCGGTGTTTCTCATGCTGAAAGAACCAAAGAAAAAATTCAAGCCTCGAGTTGCAATAGTGAAGGATTCCATGGGGAAAATATTAAACGACGCAGGAAGCATCAAAAGAAGATGGAAGGAATACACAGAGTCATTATGCCAAAAAGAATTAGTTGATATTCAACCATTTCAAGAGGTGGCATATGATCAGGAACTGAAGGTACTGAAGGAAGAAGTCCAAGCTGCTCTGAAGGCATTGGAGAAAAACAGGGCTCCAGGAATTGATGGAATATCAATTGAGATGTTTTAACAAACAGATGCAGCGCTGGAGGTGCTCACTCGTCTATGCCAAGAAATATGGAAGACAGCTTCCTGGCCAACTGACTGGAAGAGATCCATATTTATGCCTATTCCCAAGAAAGGCGATCCAACCGAATGTGGAAATTATAGAACAATATCGTTAATATCATATGCAAGCAAAATTTTGCTGAAGATCATTCAAAAACTGCTGCAGCAGTATATCAAGAGGGAACTGCCAGATATTCAGGCTGGTTTTAGAAGAGGATGTGGAACCAGGGATATCATTGTGGATGTCAGATGGATCCTGGCTGAAAGCAGAGAATACCAGAAGGATGTTTACCTGTGTTTTATTGATTATGCAAAGGCATTCGACTGTGTGCATCATAACAAACTATGGATAACACTGAGAAGAATGGGAATTCCAGAACACTTAATTGTGCTCATGAGGAACCTTTACATGGACCAAAAGGCAGTTGTTCGGACAGAACAAGGGGATAGTGATTGGTTTAAAGTTAGGAAAGGTGTGCGTCAGGGTTGTATTCTTTCACCATACCTATTTAATCTGTATGCTGAACAAATAATCCAAGAAGCTGGACTATATGAAGAAGGACGGGGCATCAGGATTGGAGGAAGACTCCTTAACAACCTGCTTTATGCAGATGACATGACTTTGCTTGCTGAAAGTGAAGAGGACTTGAAGCACTTACTAATGAAGATCAAAGACCACAGCCTTCAGTATGGATTACACCTCAGCATAAAGAAAACAAAAATCCTCACAACTGGACCAACGAGCAGCCTCATGATAAACGGAGGAAAGATTGAAGTTGTCAAGGATTTCATTTTACTTGGATCCACAATCAACAGCCATGGAAGCAGCAGTCAAGAAATCAAAAGATGCATTGCATTGGGTAAATCTGCTGCAAAGGACCTCTTTAAAGTGTTGAAAAGCAAAGATGTCACCTTGAAGACTAAGGTGCGCCTAACCCAAGCCATGGTATTTTCAATCACATCATATGCATGTGAAAGCTGGACAATGAATAAGGAAGACTGAAGAAGAGTTGACACCTTTGAATTGTGGTGTTGGGAAAGAATATTGAATACACCATGGACTGCCAAAAGAACCAACAAATCTGTCTTGGAAGAAGTACAGCCAGAATGTTCCTAGAGGCAAGGATGGTGAGACTGCGTCTTACATACTTTGGACATGTTGTCTGGAGGGATCAGCCCCTGGAGAAGGACATCATGCTTGGCATAGTACAGGGTCAGCGGAAAAGAGGAAGACCCTCAACGAGATGGATTGACACGGTGACTGCAACAATGAGCTCAAGCATGACAACGATTGTAAGGATGGCGCAGGACCGGGCAGTGTTTCGTTCTGTTGTGCATAGGGTCGCTATGAGTCGGAACCGACTCGACGGCACCTAACAACAACAACCTGAATGTCTTCTTTAGTGAAGTGTCTATTCTATTCATATCTTTTGCCCATTTTTTAATTGGGTTATTTGTCTTTTTGCAGTTGAGTTTTTGCAGTATCATGTAGGTTTCAGAGATCAGGTGCTGATCAGAAATGTCATTGCTAAAAACTTTTTCCCACTCTGTAGGTAGTCTTTTTACTCTTTTGGTGAAGTCTTTGGGTGAACATAGGTGTTTGATTTTTAGGAGCTCCCAGTTATCTAGTTTTTTTTCCTGCATTCTT
This sequence comes from Loxodonta africana, assembly GCF_030014295.1. Lineage (NCBI taxonomy): Eukaryota > Metazoa > Chordata > Mammalia > Proboscidea > Elephantidae > Loxodonta > Loxodonta africana. Next base: position 1,146,921 of record NC_087347.1, on the reverse strand, counting down.
TATAACGTTTTGTATACTGTTTATGCCATGTATTAGGACTCCTAACGTTGTTGCTATTTTTTCCTCCATGATCTTTATCATTTTAGATTTTATATTTAGGTCTGTGATCCATTTTGAGTTAGTTTTTGTGCATGGAGTGAGGTATGGGTCTTGTTTCATTTTTTTGCAGATGGTTATCCAGTTATGCCAGCACCATTTGTTAAAAAGACTGTCTTTTCCCCATTTAACTGTTTTGGGACCTTTGTCAAATATCAACTGCTCATATGTGGATGGATTTATGTCTAGATTCTCAATTCTGTTCCATTGGTCCATGTATCTGTTGTTGTACCAGGCTATTTTGACTACTGTGGCAGCATAATAGGTTCTAAAGTCAGGTAAAGTAAGGCCTCCCACTTTGTTCTTCTTTTTCAGTAATGCCTTATTTATCCAGGGCCTCTTTCCCTTCCATATGAAATTGGTGATTTGTTTCTCCATCTCATTAAAGAATGTCCTTGGGATTTGGATCAGAATTGCATTAAATGTATAGATGGCTTTTGGTAGAATAGACATTTTTATAATATTAAGTCTTCCTATCCACGAGCAAGGTATGTTCTTCCACTTACGAAAGTCTGTTTTGGTTTCTTGCAGAAGTGTACTGTAGTTTTCTTTGTATAAGTCTTTTACATGTCTGGTAAGATTTATTTCTAAGTATTTTATCTTCTTGGGGGCTACTGTAAATGGCATCGATTTGGTGATTTCCTCTTCGATGTTCTTTTTGTTGGTGTAGAGGAATCCAACTGATTTTTGTATGTTTATCTTGTATCCTGATCCTCTGCTGAACTCTTCTATTAGTTTCAGTAGTTTTCTGGAGGATTTCTTAGGGTTTTCTGTGTATAAGATCACGTGTTCTGCAAATAGAGAGACTTTTACTTCTTCCTTGCCAATCTGGATGCCCTTTATTTCTTTATCTAGCCTCATTTGCTCTGGCTAGGACTTCCAGCACAATGTTGAGTAAGAGTGGTGTTAAAGGGCATCCTTGTCTGGTTCCCGACCTCAGTGGGAATGCTTTCAGGCTCTCTCCATTTAGGGTGATGTTGGCTGTGGGCTTTGTATAAATGCCCTTTATTATGTTGAGGAATTTTCCTTCTATTCCTATTTTGCTGAGAGTTTTTATCATGAATGAGTGTTGAACTTTGTCAAATGCCTTTTCTGCATCAATTGATAAAATCATGTGATTCTTGTCTTTTGTTTTATTTATGTGGTGGATTACATTAATTGTTTTTCTAATGTTGAACCATGGCTGCATAACTGGTATGACTCCCACTTGGTCATGGTGAATTTTTTTTTTGATATGTTGTTGAATTCTATTGGCTAGAATTTTGTTGAGGATTTTTGCATCTACATTCATGAGGGATATAGGTCTATAATTTTCTTTTCTTGTGGTGTCTTTACCTGGTTTTGGTATCAGGGATATGGTGGCTTCATAGAATGAGTTTGGTAGTATTCTGTCCTTTTCTATGCTCTGAAATACCTTTAGTAGTAGTGGAGTTAACTCTTCTCTGAAAGTTTGGTAGAACTCTGCAGCGAAGCCTTCCGGACCAGGGCTTTTTTTTGTTGGGAGTTTTTTGATTAGCTTTTCAATCTCTTCTTTCTTTATGGGTCTATTTAGTTGTTCTACCTCTGTTTGTGTTAGTTTAGGTAAGTAGTGTGTTTCTAGGAATTCATCCATTTCTTCTAGGTTTTCAAATTTGTTTGAGTATAGTTTTTAATAGTAATCTGATATGATTCTTTTAATTTCAGTTGGGTCTGTTGTAATATCACTCCTCTCATTTCTTAGTCGGGTTATTTGTTTCCTTTCCTGTTTTTCTTTTGTCAGTTTGGCCAGTGGTTTATCAATTTTGTTGATTTTTTAAAAAAAACAGCTTTTGGTCTTGTTAATTCTTTCAATTGTTTTTCTGTTTTCTATTTCATGTAGTTTAGCTCTAATTTTTATCATTTGATTTCTTCTGGTGCCTGTGGGTTTCTTTTGTTGCTCTCTTTCTATTTGTTCAAGTTGTAGGGATAGCTCTTTGATTTTGGCCCTTTCTTCTTTTTGTATGTGTGCATTTATTGATATAAATTGACCTCTGAGCACTGCTTTCGCTGTGTCCCAAAGATTCTAATAGGAAGTGTTTTCATTCTCATTAGATTCTGTGAGTTTCTTTATTCCATCCTTAATGTCTTCTATAACCCAGTCTTTTTTGAGAAGGGTATTATTCAGTTTCCACGTGTTTGATCTCTTTTCCCTGCTTTTTCTGTTGTTGATTTCCACTTTTATGGCCTTACTGTCAGAGAAGATGCTTTGTAATATTTCAATGTTTTGGATTCTGCTAAGGCTTGCTTTATGACCTAATATGTGGTCTATTCCAGAGAATGTTCCATGTGCACTAGAAAAGAAAGTATACTTGATTGCTGTTGGGTGGAGTGTTCTGTATATGTCTACGAGGTCAAGTTGGTTGATTGTGGCATTTAGATCTTCAGTGTCTTTATTGAGCTTCTTTCTGGATGTCCTGTCCTTCACTGAAAGTGTTGTGTTGAAGTCTCCTACTATTATTGTGGAGCTGTCTATCTCAGTTTTCAGTGCTGATAGAGTTTGTTTTATGTATCTTGCAGCCCTGTCACTGGGTGCATAAATATTTAATATGGTTGTATCTTCTTGGTGTGTTGTCCCTTTAATCATTATATAGTGTCCTTCCCTAACCTTTATGATGGATTGAACTTTAAAGTCTATTTTGTCAGAAATTAATACTGCCACTCCTGCTCTTTTTTGATTGTTGTTTGGTTGATATATTTTTTCTATCCTTTGAGTTTTAGTTTGTTTGTGTCTCTAAGTCTAAGGTGTGTCTCTTGTAGGCAGCATATAGACGGTAAAATTAAAAAATTTAAAAGTCTACTTTAAAAAGAGCATTGTTTTGCTAATAGCGTAAAATTCTGTAATTTGCCAGCAAGTTACCTTATTTTTTGGTTTTCCAACAGTGAATTTTAAATAGATTATTCCACAAGTAGGTGTGATAACCAGCAGAAAAGAAGAAAAAGTTTCTGGAAATACACAGGGAGAGAGAGAGATGGCTGCTCCAAGTCTTCACCCTCTTTGGCCCCGAGGACTTATTCTTCGGAACAACCCACAGTGCTTTTAGGGGCTCCGTTGCTGGTGCTCAGTAACCAATCCTCCACAGCACCTCCATTTCGAGCTCAGCTGCCCATTTCACATTTCTTGGGTTTTTGAGGTTGTAGGCTTTGTTGATAAAAAAATGACCCAATAGCTCAGTTGTGCTCCCACAGGCCCAGTTCCTTCAGAAAGCTCGTTCTAGATAAGGGTATTAGGCAAAAACAACAAGCTGGGTTTACTTCTTATACAACAGGGAGAGAGAGAGGTGAATACGGAGCATTTTTTTTTTTTTTTTTTAAGATTTAAAAGCTTCCATTTTCTAAGCATTTGAATTCCAGACAGAATGGAGAAAAGGAAAGATTTTCTTGACCAAAGAAATGCATCTGGAAACCCAACTGTTTTGGTAAATCAGACCCTGGACTGGAGCTGTCTTTTAGAAGGGGTTCAGGAAATATTTCCTGTTCAGAGTACAAATAAATAAGAACCAGATTGAGGCTTATACTGACCGCTACTCAGTCGTGATTGGAGCGAGGTGGGGGGGTGCAGAGAGGATGCTATTTTACCCAAATGTAGTATTTCAGCAGAGCCCTGGTGGTGAAGTGGTTAAGAACTTGACTGCTAACCAAAAGGTACTCCTTGGAAACCCTATGGATAGTTCTACTCTGTCCTAGAGAGTCTCTGTGAGTCGGAATCAACTCAATGGCAACTGGTCAGTTTAGTTTAGTGTTTCAGCCAGTCTGCATTATAAAGGATTTAATAGAAACAGAAAATAAATATTTGCTAAAGAGCTTATCACTTTGAACTCAACGCTTCTTTAGGGAAAACAGCCACTTGCTCAGGCCCACTAACTAACCAGTAGGACTCACCCAGGCTTCAGGGATCCACAGGATGTCCACTCTTCACACCCAAAGTGCTGCTATCCAGTGGGCTGGATGGAAAGGATGGCGGGGAGTAATTAACAGTGTCCACCATGGTGGCTGGGCTGTGGATGGGCATGGAATTCAAAGTGCGTGCACAGTCCTCTGTGTGCTGTCCAAGGCTGTCTGTCCTTGGCAGCCGTCGGCAGGCAACAGGGCTGGCCAGGAAGGTCTGAGAAGGCTTTACTCACATGTTTGACGCCTTGGTGCTCCTGCACATGGCATTGAACTCCTGTGGTGCCTCATCGGTCAGCAGCGTGGCTTGAGCTCTCTCACAGCATGGGGGCTGGCTCCTCATTGAGAAAGAGAAAGCTGCCAGGCCTCTTAAAGGCCCACCTAGACTGGCCCAGTGTTGTTCCCACCACATTCTACTGGTTAAAACAAGTCATGTGGCCAACTCAGTTTCCAGGGGAGGGAAAGCTGGCCCCCTGTCTGGATGGGAAAAGACTGCATGTAGAGATGGTTTGATTGATGGTGCTCAGCACAAAGATCTTCTACCACAAGATATGTGGCAAAAACTTCAAAAAGTACTAACCAGTACCCAGTGGCTGTCAAGTCGACTCCAATTCATGGCAACCCACGTGTGCCAGAACAGAGCTGGGCTTCGTAGGGTTTTCGGTGGCTGCTTTTTTGGAAGCTGATTGCCAGGCCTTTATTCTGAGGTGCCTCTGGGTGGGCTCATATCACCAAGCTCTTGGTCGGTAGCTGAAAGCTTAACCATTCGCACCATCCAGGGACTCCTTCAAAAGATTCTAAAGTACATGAAACTAAAACGAAGAATTCTTTTCCTTTCCTTACCTCCAGTTCCATCTCCCAGAGATAACTGAAAATAACGCTCCATTTGTGCTTCCAGAAATTTTCATGACTATCCAAGCGTGTTGTATTTCTCCATGTAGATATCTTCTTTCTTTTTTGTATTTTGACAACATGGGACCATGCTTCACACTGACCTGGTCTTGCACCTTGCTCTACCGGCTACATTCTTTCTCAAGGTTGCTCAGCAGTCCAGGGTTTGGTTGATGGACATTCAAGTTGGTTACGATTTGGGGCCCTTATGAAGCAGCGATGAAGACTTGTTTATTTACTGCTCACAAGTACAAGAGTGCGGAGCAGCCCAAGGTCCGAGAACGGAGCTGCTGGGTTGGCAATATGGAACGCTTCTGCCTTCTGCAGGTGCACTTGGTGGGGTTCACAGTGGAGGCATGGGTGGGGAGGTGTTTGGTGACCTGGAAGATGCTCTTGCTAGAAGGGTCTCCAGATACCTCCACAGCAGGAGAGTCCAGAGTTTCATGGCCGCAGGGACCCACAGAGCATGTATGTGGCTTTAGTGCTGTTGTGAACTCAGCTGTGTGTACCGTCCTCCTGTAGCCAGCTCCCAGTTCGGCCCCTGGTGTTTGATGACCTGTCATACTTAAGAATATGCAACTTGACCCAGTGGTAGTAATGGTATCACACTTTGTTTCGACTATAATGACTGAATATTTCCCTTTTTTTTAAAAAAATGCTCGTAGGATTCAAGTTCTGTTTTCATGCCCTCATTGATGTGGCAGCTGAGTCAGAAAGTGATTCCTTTCTTACTGGGAACCCGCCCACCTGTCTTCTCCATGAAGGCAGAATTCTGTCTTTTGTTCACTGCTGAGTGTTCCAGCACCTGGCACAGGGCCAGCCAACTGTGGCGCTCAAGGGATATTCCTGGATGAATGAACACGGCAGGGCACCGAGCAAGTCTTCTGTGCTGCTCACTGGGATGTGGACGGCAATGTGAGGGCAAGCCTGGCCCGAACAGGCAGAAGTGATCACCCTTGATTGCTGGGGGCTCGGCTGGTGGCCCGGCTGAGCACTCACTCAAGGCACCAGCCTAAAGGAGGGGCCACTGTTCCTGCCGCGTCTTTTGAGTGGCCGCCCCCTGCATCTGTTCCAGCTTATCCTCCCCCCAAAGCTGTCCTGGTCCTCCCAGGACACCAAGCTGCCTCTCCCCTCTGAGTGATGGATTCCACGACCCCCTCAGCTCTGCAGGGGAATGGGCCTTTCAGGTAAATGCAGGTCGCGAAGCATTACTGACGACCAGTAAATGGGGACTGGATGGCTTTTAAGAATCACGGCAGCATTGTAGTTAAGTTTAAAAGAAGAGTCCCTGTCTTTGGGAGATAACAGGCTGAAACATTTACACGCAAAGCACAGAGTTCTAGAATTCAATTCAAAACACCCTGGGTGGGAAAGGAAACAAGACTGTCCAAGAACCAATCACCCTTGGGCTGCATGATGGAACTGCAGGGGCACTCTAGGTTCTGTATGTAAATGAGCCCAGGGTGGCCTCTGTCTTCTGGCCCCAGGTTCCTGATTTCGTCATTGTTAACTGAGGCCCATCAGCCCCGAATCCCGCTGGCACCAAACTCAAATGTTTACACATCCAATTGTTTTAAAATAGCCCAAATAAGATTTTTAGCCTTTCATAGCTCTGGTGGTACAGTGGTTAAGAGCTGGGCTGCTAGCCGAAAGATCGGTGGTTCAGATCCACCAGCTGCTCGTTGGGAACCCTGTGGGGCAGGGTCGGTGGTTCAGATCCACAAGCCGGTCGTTGGGAACCCTGTGGGGCAGGGTCGGTGGTTCAGATCCACCAGCCGCTCGTTGGGAACCCTGTGGGGCAGGGTCGGTGGTTCAGATCCACCAGCCGCTCGTTGGGAACCCTGTGGGGCAGGGTCGGTGGTTCAGATCCACCAGCCGCTCATTGGGAACCCTGTGGGGCAGGTCTACTCTCTCTCACAGGGTTGCTCTGAGTTGGGGTCAGCTCCAGGACAAGGGGTTTGGTTTGGTTTAGAGCCTGCCTGTTTTGTGTACCCCACAAAGCTGCACCCAATATCTGCTTGCCCTGGATAAGGTCAACCCTATAGTTATCAGGATCCCAAGTTGCTGCTGTCCTTCGGAGTTCTCTGATCCAGAGATCCCCCACCTCACTGCAGTGTGACATACATGAGGCCCCCTCTACTGCGCTCTTCCCCTTTTGGTGGCCCCCTTGTCTCTGGAAGGCCTCCTGCTGCAGAGGACTGCTCCCCGCATGCAAGCTGTCGATGTGTGTGAGTGTGTGTGTGTATGAGAGTGTGTGTGTGAGTGTATGAGTGTGGGTGACCATGTTTATGTTTGTGAGTGTGTATATATGTATCTTATGTGAGTGTGTGCATGTGTGGATGTGTGTACGTATGTGTGTGTATATGCGTTAGTGCGTATGTCTGTGTCAGTGTGTGCATATATGTGTGTCTGTGTGTGTGTGTGAGTCTGCGTGTGTGTGTGTCAGTAAATAGCTTGTCGTGTGACACTACCATCTAGTGGTCAAATTCCTTTCCTTCATCAGCCCCAAAGTACCTCAAACTTACTACCCCTCTCTCTCCACTTTTGTTATGTTGGACATTTTCTATAATACCAAAACCAAAAACCAGACCCAGCGCCTTAATTAAAAGTTAAAAAACATAGGTCTGGGCTCTCTGATGGCAAACGTACCGGAGCAAACCCCCAGGGGCATGTGTTTGTGCAGAGGGGATGCGGCTCACCCCCAAAGAGGACAGAGAGGACATGTTAGAACCTGCACACACATGCGCACACACACAAACCCCACAGACAACCACACACGTGGACACACACACATACATGCACACACACACTCACACACCACACATAAACAACCATAACCACATGGGGGAAGGAAGAGCCCAACAACATCGTTCAGGCTAAAGCACTGCGTTCATCCATTCTTTGTTTTTAACAATTACAGAAAGGTCCTCGTTATTCACTTTGCACCTGGCCGTGGTGGCTGTGTCAGGCTACTCCTCTCTGGCTGGTTGCGTCCTCTGGGTGTGTTCTCCCTGCACCTCTTTGGTTGTTCCTTGTCCCCACAAGGTCCCGCTGCACCTGTGCAGCTTGGTGGCGGCTGTGGGAGTGTGGGTGGTGGGTGCAGGGCTGGCTTCCTTAGACAGGTGAACCTGTGCCCCTAAGGGTCTCCACTTTAACTAAAGTCAGCCCTGGGCAGACCAGCACCGCCCACCTCAGCTGCGATTGGTCTGGGGCCTCCGTTAGCACCAGGTGCTGGCGATGTAGCCCCTCACCCAAACACTCGGGAATGCTCGGGTTTTGACACTTGACATTGTCCCACCGTAGAACCACAGTAGAAACTTGGTGAGGTCAAACCCACAGACCTGGCGTGGGGACTTCTGGAGCTCTGGTGAGGCCAGGTGTGTTGCTAATTGTTGTCTGCTGTCGAGTCAATTCTGACTCATAGCGACCCCATGTGACAGAGCAGAACTTCCCGACAGGGTTTTCTAGGCTGTAATCTTTATAGGAGCAGATTGCCTGGTCTTTCTCACATGAGCGCTTTGTGGGTTTGAACTGCCAACTTTGCAGTTAGCAGCCAAGTGTTGCATCACCAGGGCTCCTTGTGTTGCTAATTATGGGCCATTACAAGTCAGAACTGACCCAACAGCAGCAGCTTATCCCCAGTTCATACTTTCAGACACCTGTTGGTGCTGGCTTGCTTTCTGCTCTCTCCTCGCCTGGCTTGATCTCGTTGACCACGTGGCCATGGAGGGTCCCGTGTCCCTTGGTGCTCAGCCTTGTCCGAAAAGTCCCTGGGTGGCTCTGGGTCATCCCAGGGGGACCTGGGGATGCGGAGAGGAGCTGCAGAGCCCCCACTTCTAATGTGCGGAGTCAAGCCATGTCCACCTCGAGTGGGGCTGGGGTCTGGACATAGGCAGCCCAGTGTCCCCACTATGCCCCACCCCCCCCACCCATCACAACACTCGCTCAGTCCAGAGAGAAAAAGAGGGAGCCAGTGTTGCGGAGAGGGGTTTCCACTTAGAAGAATTCAAGAGGAAATCTAGCACGTGCTTTTTGTTGACTTCGTAACACTCGAGTCATTTGATGCCAAGGGAATTCCAAAACCAGGACAACTTCTTTTGAGCATCAGCACTCTCGGGAGCTGTCCGTGGCCGAGCGTCTGTATGGAAAGTTCTGGAGCTAGGCTGTCCCCTGGGGTTGCAGATTCCTGTCCCTACCAGACACTTTCCTTCATGGAGTGGACTTTCTTGGAGCCTTGCTGGGTGGGCACCAGCACTGTTCTCACGTCAACTCCGTTTGTCATGAATGGTTGCAGTAGAGGAGGTGGGGAAGAAGGCCTGTTGTCTCCTCCAGGTCTCCCCTAAACAGGCACGGGGCAGTGTGGGGCAGAATTCCCTTGGGTGAGGAGTGTGTGTCCTGGGGCAGTGCTGTGTCCCCCCCAACCTCCAGAGGCGAGATGACACCACAACCATTGTCCTGGGGACTGTGTCCCGCCTGCCCCACCTCCGCCCTTGGCCCTGTGCAGGGAAAATGGTGGCCTCCTGTGTGGGGTGGACAATCACAGAACCCTGCAGGACAAGTGCATCCATTCCAGAACATGGCGCCTCTCCTCCGGACGATAGACAGTGCTGGGCGCTTGGCCAGTGGCAGCAAGCTCTCCACTGGCCAGCCTGCCCTGAGGCCGTGCGTTGGCTGGAGGAAGTCAGCTTTATTTAGAAGCGTGCAGCTCCGTGTGAGTCACGAGGGAGAAGGAGCCGGAGCAGTGTGACCCGTCTCATGTGGCGGTGATGTTACAGGACGACCCAGACGGGCAGGTTTCAGAGCTGCTGACTCATGGCTGGGATTGAGGCGATATTTCACATCGCCTCCCTCGGTCTGCAGCAGGTAGGACAGGACTGACCGCTGGCAGTGTATTCCAAAAAACCCCAACGAGCTCGGCGACCTCACCCCATCAGTGAGGAGCACTTGGGGCAGACTTGGGAAGGCTCAGTCCTCCGCCCATAGTTAACGCCTGCGATCCTTTTAATGCCTCGCCATGCTGAGGGCCCAGGCCTCCTCCCCTGGGGAGATGTTTATCAGTTCTATTACTGGAGCACCGTCTTTAATGCTGATATTCCAGGCCTCATCAGCAGCCAGAGGCCCTGATCGGGGTGTAACACAGGGTGCTGTGTCTGAGGAGGCGTTTAATTAGCCTATTCCATCTAAACCCAAACACTGGATCTAATGGCTTAAACAAATCTTTGGTGGAAGTTCTTTCAAAGGGAGAGAGAAATCCATTCTGCAGCCGCTCTGCAGAAGCCCATACACAAAGGGACTGTTCTAAAGAGAAAACAGCTTATTAAATATTCCCAGAGAGTGTCGAGATTGCAGACAAGTATTCTTTAAAAACATTCGTTTTCCTTTTAATGTTTATGCTGACAAATGTTGTACACAAGCAGAGAGGGTGAGATGAAGACAATGATACAGTACGTTTATTTTAGGGTTTTAAAGTCCCTTTCCTCTTTAAAAAAAAACCACAGTGAAACTGAGTATGAATGTGTAACACATTCCTGCTTGAACTGAATTTTTTTGTCACTAAAACTCTATTTTTTAATTTTTTTCACTGAAAGCTATTTTGGTTATATGTGGCTCTGTGAACTCTTCCCCAAGAACAAGCTAATGGAACATCTCTTTACCCGCAGCATGGTAAATCCACATGTAATCTCTGAAATTCTGAAGAATCTTCACTTTGTTCCACTTCCTACAACCAGCTTTTCCTTTTTCCTGTTCAGCTAAGTTTTTCATGCATGGTGTCAGGGTTTCCGAATTTGTGAGCACGGTGCAGGACCGGGCAATGTTTCGTTCTGTAGTACATTCAGTCGCTATGAGTCGGAATTGACTCGACTGCACCTACCAACAACATGTATTTCTTTTAGTAGAAAGAAACCTGTGGTCAGAACAAAGTCACTGTCCTTATGTCAAGGAGGCTGTGTTCCTGGAGCCAGCGCGTCTGCAAACCTTCTCTTCTGAATTAAAATCGCGACAAAACCAACCCAAAATCACAGGCTTGGTGGTTGGCGTGTAAATTTGAATGAGTCATATTAATTGGTCTTGCTTGTAGGTGTATGGATATTATCCTATCACTGAGCATTGTACTTCAGGGTAGATTTTGACATGTTCTTTTTGATGATGAATTAGATGCCATTCCCCTTCTTTTTGTCGTTCCTGGCATAGTAGACCACATGATTGTCTGATTGTGTTCCATTTCATTTCATTTTTGACGATTTCCAATTTTCCTAGGTTCATACTTTGTACATTCCTCGTTCAGAATATTAATAGATGTTTGCAGCTGTTTCTTCTCATTTTCGGAATGAGAGGCTCTGAAATCTTGACCCCATCCACATCATGAAGGTTGACTCTACTTTGAGGAGGCAGCTCTTCCCCAGTCGTCCTTCGAGTGCCTTCCAACCTGAGGGGCTCGTCTTCTGGCGCTATATCAGACAGTGTTCTGTTGTATTCATAAGGTTTTCAGTGGCTGTTTTTTTTTCATAAGTAGACCGCCAGGTCCCTCTTCCTAGTCTTAGCCTGGAAACTCTGCTGGAATCTGTCCACCATGGATATTTGAATGTCAGTGGCATGGCTTCCAGCATCACAGCAACATGCAAGCCCCACAGTACAGCAAACTGACAGACCTGTGTATAGTCACTATTTATGTTGTTGAAAAAAGGTATTTGCAATGAATAAGTTATTGATCAGGTAAAATTCCATCATGCGATCTCCAGTGTCACTTCTATTACCATGGCCGTATTTCAAACTGCTGATCCTACTTTGTTTCCAATTTTTGAATTCAAATCACCAGAAATTATCAATGCGTCATGTTTGATCAATTTAAGATTGCAGAAGTTGGTAAAATTCTTGAATTTGGTGTTAGTGGTTGCTGTGTAAATTTGAATAATAGTCGTATTAACTGGTCTTCCTAGCTTGCATATAGGTATTATCCTATCACTGACAGCCTTGTACTTCTAGATAGATCTTGAAGTGTTCTTTTTGATGATGAATGCAGTGCCATTCCTTTTCAATTTGTCATTCCCAGCATAGGAGACCATATGATTGTCCAATTAAAAATGGCCAATACCAGTCCATTTCTGCTCACTAATGCCTAGAATGTCAATGTTTATTTGTTCCATTTCGTGTTTGATGACTTCCAATTTTCCTAGATTCATACTTCATAATTCTACATTCTGGCTATTAATGGATGTTTATGGCTGTTTCTTCTTGTTTTGAGTCATGCCACACCAGCAACCGAAGGTCCCAAAAGCTTGATCCCATCCACATGATTAAGAGCAACTCTACTTTGAGGAGGCAGCTCTTCCCCAGTTATATTTTAAGTGCTTTGCAACCTGTGGGGCTCATCTTCCAGCACTATACCAGACAATGTTACACTGCTGTTCATAAGGTTTTCACTGGCCAATTTTTTCAGAAGTAGACTGCCAGGTCCTTCTTCCTAGTCTGTCTTAGTCTGGAAGCTCAGCTGAAATCTGTCCACAAAGGGTGACCCTACTGGTATTTGAAATACTGGTGACGTAGCTTCCAGCATCACAGCAACAGGCAAGCCACCACAGTTCGTCAATCTGACACAGGAGTAGAGGAGGCAACACTCAAACAAGTGCAATTGAGTGGGAGCTCCACAGATCCACCTGGCAGGTAACCTCTGGAAGGGAGGGGACCATGATGCAGTCAGTCACGTATTTGAATTTATTCCATTGATCATGACTATGCATTGAAGCCCTGACCATTACTATGCATTTTTGGGTTTCCTGGATTGGAGAGAAGGTAGTATGTCCCTGGGGACAATGGAAATCTTGTGTCCAGACTCCTGCCAGAGAGACCTGTGTGTCTCTTTGTTTGTATTTTTTTTGGTTATAATAAATGGGTAACTGAAAGTATAGGTAGTCTCTGTGAATTTTGGGAACCGTTTTAAAGAACTAATGAACCTGTAGGGACAGTGGGGAGGTAGCAGATCAGAAATATGGGTGTTGTGTGAACTTCCCAAGCTTGTGGCTGGTGTCTGCCTATTTGGCAGTTTAAAAGGGATGGGACTCCTTTATTTGGTGAGTCTCTGACCGAACTAGGTGGTGAGGGTCAGAGAGAGAGAAAGTGCCACGTGTGTGGCTGGTGATGAGGTTAATGGAATGTGGGAAGGTGAGGCCTGGATCTACTTCTAGATAAGAATTGGATTCATGCTGATCCTTACCTTGAAGTTAGCCATAAAGGTGGGATTTACTCACTTTGCCCTTTTTTTATTAGTGCAATAAACTCGTTTGGAAACAGGGTCTTTGGAAATGTTTTCAGCTAAATTAACATGAGATCATACCAGTATAGGGTGGGTCCGAGTCCCGTCTGAGTGATGTCTTTATAAAAGAAGCAGATAAATACAGAGAGAAGAAGGCTGTGTGAAGATGGAGGCAGAGATTGGACTGATGTGTCTACAAGCCAAAGAATGCCAAGGATTGCTGGGATCCATCAGAAGCTGGAAGGGACAAAGAAGGATCCCCCCGCTGAGCCTTCAGAGAGAGCATGGCCCTGCTGGCACCCTGAATTCATGTGCTCATTTTCTAGAACTGTGAGAGAATGCATTTCTGTTGTGTTAAGCTACCCAGTTTGTTGTACTTCGTGTGACAGCCCTAGGAAACTCATACATCTTCTGCTTTAGTTTATATTCAAAATAAGCATGTTTATCATTTATCGTATTTTAGGGAATTAAAAACTGCTGGACTTTCCCATTGGGATCAACTGTTTCAACTTGCCTCTCACCATTGTTGCATTGAAGGTTATGTCCTAAAAGTGTCAGGCCCAGAAAGTTCAAGAAGGATGTTTCTTGTCAGCTACATTCCTTCCCAGCCATTCATGATGAATTTCTGGCAGAACAATCTATTATAGGAGGAAGCTGGGCCAGGGGATGGGAGAACATAACAGCCCATTAGAGCAAAACTGATAAATCCTTCTTCAGGCCTGGGGAGGGGAGCCAGAGATCACGTAGAGGTGCTGCCTCCTTAGTTTACAAGGGAACTCAGTAGAAAACATTTGCACTGGCTTCCAAGGGCACTCCTCAACCTCCTGGCTGCACATTTAAGTTAGAGCTGTCCACTGCGAGAGTCGTACAAGGCTTTTATCTAAGGGTCAGCGCTAATCTCTCCCTCATCTCACCAAGCTCCCTAACCCAGGCCTGGTCGGCCACTGGCTCATGTACATGGAGTGTGACGCCCTGTCCTCAGACACCCGGTCCCTGTGGACACTGTGCCTGTGGACACCCTGTCCCTGTGGATACCCTGTCCCCATGGATACCCTGTCCCCATGGACACCCTGTCCCTGTGGATACTCTGTCCCCATGGACACCCTGTCCCTGTGGATACTCTGTCCCTGTAGACACCCTGTCCTTGTGGAAGCCCTGTCCCTGTGGATGCACTGTTCCCATGGATGCCTTGTCCCTGTGGACACACTGTCCCTGTGAACACCCTGTGGCCATGGACACACTGTTCCTATGGATGCCTTGTCCTTATGGACACCCTGTCCCTGTGGACACTCTGTCCCTGTGGACACCCTGTCCTTGTAGATACCACACACACTCAGGTTGCAGCAGGTGGGTTTCTGATTTGCTTGATAGTTTGAGACTTACACCTTTACCGTATTTGATGTGACAAATACAGTGATGTGAAATGTCTTCTTTCTGTCATAATATTCGAGTCTTAATGGGCAAGCTTTCAATGCAGAGCCCTTGGCAGTGATGTCAGAGGCAAAAAGACAACACGTTTAGTTACTGATATAGAATTACAGTGTTAGACTCAAAATTTCCTCTTCCCCATTGCAAGCCATCCATAGTTCGATCATCTAGACATCACCATTGCTAACATTTTGGTAAGGAATCTGTTTTAATCTTTTTCTTCTTTAATATGAAATGAATTCATACTCACTGTGAGACATAAGAACAGCACAGAAATACGTAAATTACTGCCTAAGACTCTCCCCATACCATCTTTCTCTCTTCCTAGAAGTCTTCACTCCTAAGGAATTTGTTCCACCTTCTTCTAGATATTTCAATGCACCTATTAACATTTTTTGATAGAATTCACATATCATAAAGTAACAATTTTAATCATTTAAAGTTGTACAATTTAGGGTGGGAAGGGAGGGAGAGCGGTATTCACTAACCAGATTAAAAAAAAATAGTAGACAAGAATTATCTTAGATGAAGGGAAGGACAACACACAATACAGGGGAAGTCAGCACCACTGGACTAAACCAAAAGCTAACAAGTTTTCTGAATAAACCAAACACTTCTAGGGACAAAGTAGCAGGGGCGTAGGTCTTGGGACCATGGTTTCAGGGGACATCTAGGGCAATTGGCATAACAAAGTTTATCAAGAAAATGTTCTGCATACCATTTTGCTGAGAGGTGTCTGGGTTTTTAAAAGCTAGCAAGCAGCCATCTAAGATGCATCAATTGGTCCCAACTCACCTGGAGCAAAGGAGAAAGAAGAACACCAAAGACACAAGGAAAATATGAGCCCAAGAGACAGAAAGGGCCACATAAATCAGAGACTCCATCAGCCTGAGACCAGAAGAACTAGATGGTGCCTGGCTACCACCAATGACCACCTAGACAGGGAACACAACAGAGAATCCCTGACAGAGCAGGAGAAAAGTGGGGTGTAGAACTCAAATTCTAATAAAAAGACCAGGCTTAATGGTCTGCTGAGACTGGAGGGACCCCTGAAGACATGGCCCCTGGACTCTCTGTTAGTCCCAAACTAAAACTATTCCCAAAGCCAACTCTTCAGACAAAGTTTAGGCTGGCCATAACATATAAAATGATCTTGTGAAGAGTCTGCTTCTTAGCTCAAGTAGACACATGAGACTAAACGGGCAGCTCCTGTCTGGAGGTAAGATGAGAAGGCAGAGAGGGACAGGAGCTGGTTGAATGGACACGGGAAATACAGGGTGGAGATAAGGAGTGTGCTGTCACATTATAGGGAGGGCAACTAGGGTCACATAACAATGTGTGTACGAATATTTGTATGAGAAACTAACTTGAACTGTAAACTTTCACTTAATGCACAATAAAAAAAATTCCCTCAAAAAAAAAAAAGGTGTACAATTTAGCAGTTTTTAGCATATTCACAATGCTCTGTGACCATCACCACTAGCTAATTCCAGAACATTTCTGTCACCTGAAAAAGAAGCCCGTGCCTCCTGTTCCCCCCATCCTCTGGCAACCACTAATCTACTGGATATTTTATATAAACAGAATCGTAGGTCATAAAGCTTTCCTCCTACGTTTTTTTCTAAAAGTTTTAGTTCTTACATTTAGGTCTTTGATTCATTTTGAGTTTGCTTTTGTATATGCTGTGAAGTATGGGCCTAGCTTCATTATTTTGCATGTGGAAATCCGGTTGTGCCAGCACCATTTGTTGAATAAATTATTAATGAAGGCCATAAATGTGAGGGTTTATTTCTGATTATTAATTCTGCTCCATTCCTCTATACTTCTATCCTTATGCCATTACCACACTGTCTTGATTACTGTAGATTTGTAGCAAGTTGTGAAATCTAGAAGTGTGAGTACTCCAACTTTTTTTTTTTTTTTTTCCAAAATCTGTGATCTATCGGCTATTCTGGGTCCCTTGCATTTCCACACGAATTTTAGAATCAGTTTGTCAATTTCTGCAAAAAGATAACTGGGCTTTTGTTAGGGATTTTGTTGAATCTGTAGGTCAATATGGGTAGTGGTGACATCTTAACAATATTTAGTCTTCTAATCCATGAACATGGGATGTCTTTCTATTTATTTAGATCTTCTTTAATTTCTTTTACAATGTTTTGCAGTTTTCAGTGTACAAATATTATACTTCCTTGGTTAAATTTATCACTAAATGTGTAATTCTCTTTGAAGCTATTGTAAGTGGAATTGTTTTCTTAATTTTATTTTTGGATTGTTCATTGCTAGTGTATAGAAATACAGTGGAGTTTTGTATATTGATCTTGCATCCTGCAAGATTTCATAAACATTATCTTTAATTTTAGTTGTTGTGAGCTCTTTAGGGATTTTATATATATATATAAGATCATGTCATCTGCAAATATATTTTTACTTCTTCTTTTCCAATTTGAATACCTTTTATTTCTTTATGTTGCCTAATTGCCTTGACTAAAACCTCCATTACAATGTTGGATAGAAGGAGTGAGGACAACCATGCCTGTCTTATTCCTGATCTTAGGGGGAAAGCTTTCAGTCTTTCACCATTGTGTATGATGTTAGCTGTGGATTTTTCACAGATTTCCTTTATCATGCTAAGGAAGTTACCTTCTATTCCTAGTTTATCAATTGTTCTTATCCTGAAATTGTGTTGGTTTTCGCCAAATGCTTTTTTCTGTGTCTGTTGAGATGATCACATGGCTTTTGTTTTTTATTCTTGCTGGGAAGAGCTGCAGACTCACATTGTAAAGGGAGAACATCACTTGATGACACTAATGTGATCAACCTACCACAGAAACATACATGTTAACAAAAGTGAACATCTCAGAGTTTCTTAAAGTAGGTGTTTCTAAATGTTTTGAAGTTATTGAACACCTACTAATATCTGTGGTGGAGATGGGATAAAAGCTTGATACAAACTTGTTAATGAGCTATGTTGGCAGATGTTGATGCACACAGATGTATGTTGGCCAATAGCCAGTGGTCACGTTATGGGAGAAATCTCATAGTTATAATGAACCTATTCTTTTCCAGTTGCTCCTTTTCCAATCACAGGAAAGCAAATCATCTCGTGCACACCAGCAATCGTGGTCATTACTTTCTGCAGGGAGAACCGTGTACTTGCTCTAGGAGCTAAAGCACTGTTTGTGCTGAAGGTCCAGTTAAAAATGAGAGAGAGATTAGATTCAGAAGCAGCATCATCACAAACTCTTGAGATTTGAATATTTCCAGAAGTGAGAAATGAATGTGCTAGCGAAGATCCATCTATACTGCAGACGCATATACAACAAATTTGTCAATAACTTGATTTTTCTGATTTCTGAAGTGAATGTAAAAATGTTACAATTTTAGCACTGGAAGAACCCGTTTCTCATTGGTGATAAACCACAGTGACCAGATATTCATATTCATATCTGCCCAACAACTCTGTTTCCTTTTTTTGTTACATATGTCTGTGCCATATGTGATCATCCTTAGTGTAAATCTTGTCACTTCTCATTGGCCATGATTTTTGGGCCACTGCAGAGAGTGTGGGGTGAGCCGGTGTCTTTTGCGACTTCTCTTTGGGTTATTTACTTGCGGAAATGCACAGAAACTGGATGCAAACAGCAGACGAACGAAGACCACAGCCTCAAAACCTCCGACTTTATTTTCACTGCTGGTTAGAAATTCTAACTTTCCTTGAATTCCAATTCCTTAGCTAACATTTACCTGCCTCCTTTATTACCTTAGGTTTGTATTATTCCTTTTAGCAAGCACAGAAGGAAGCTTAAGAATATGTGAACCTCTTAATTATCTACCTGCTCCCCAGGACAAGTGAGCACTTGGAGTTCAGCCTTGAGGACGGGTGAGTGTCTGGGCATGGAGGATGACACTGTCCAACTTGCTGTGGTGTGAAGGACAGAGGGAGTTTGAACAGAGCCCAAGACAGGTGGCTCCCAACAGAGTTCAACAATTTTATGTATGCTCTTGGGCCATCAGGCAAGCCCATTCACCTGTGCGATTATCCATCCATTCATCTGTTCATACATCTACCCACCTATCCATCCACACACCTACCCATTCCTCCACCAGTTCATTCATAATCCAACCATTCATCCACCTACACACTTATCCATCCATCCCTCCATCCGTCCATCTGTCCATCTATTCAACAAAGTCACTGAGTGCCATGAGCAAACATTCACAAGTGTTTATTTATTTGCTCTTTTTGGTTATAAGCAACTGATTTTCTCAGTTAAATACTAGGTAACCAAGTGATGACTATGGATTGAACATGCTAAATATGGATAATTCCCCCAAAAGTGAAGATACTCGAAAGTTCTTAGAAACAATACTCACTTCAGCAGTTTGGTCAAAGATAACAGAAACAAACACGTGAGAATGCAGCAAAAAACTAACATTTGGTTAGTTTTTATAATAAAATAAACTGTAATCACCATTCCTAAATGGTAACGCAAGCACGGAATTAATGCACAAATAAGATGGAAATATAACTGGGGTGAGGACATTTCCTCTTGGCAGGGCCTCACCAAGCCCTCCCCACTGTGTTTCTAATAAAAGCAGAAATTCCCCACCAGTGGTGCTTCTACGTAGCTGAGCTGGTGGATAGATAAGTCCAGAACCCGTGTTCTGGCAGCCAAGCTCCTGTGTACCCAGCCTTCTCTGCCACCTGTGTCTCAAAGCACAGCCTTTATATATGGCCCCTCTTGGTAAGGAGAAGGCAATATCTTTACAGGCAAGAATAGCCTCTTTAAGTAACTTTTCATTATTTTTGATAAATTGTGGCTAAAATATGTTTTGCACACTTTTCCGTTCTGAGAATAAGTCCTTGGCTTTTACATCTTGTTAATCATGAATAAAACACACTAGACTGTAGAATAAGCAAAGTGAAGTCAACAGGAATTAAAAAATAAAGGAATAAAAAGAAAGCAAAGATAAAGACACTTGACCTCATAGTTTATACATTTTTTTTTTTATGTTTTATTATTCAACGCAGAAAAAAAAATGGTAAGGCACAGAAAAATCTTCAGGAAGCTGGGAAGATTTCTTATTTCTAGCTTTGAGGCAACCCAGGCACTTTTTTTTTTTAAAGCTGCCATAAACTGACAAATATATAAGATGGATTGCCCTGTAACACACACCTAGTGGGAGATTGAGCATGGGGCCAAATGATCCGTGTTGGGAGGAAAGTCCTCAGAGCTCTGCCCTGCTAAATGTCAGCAGGAAGAATTTTCGCTACATTTTGCACATCTTTATTTGGGAGTCAACCACATGCCTGGGCCTGATGTGGGCATATCCCTGGTTAATGAGGTGAGAAGAAGAAACCAGCACTGGGGCCTCTCTTTGCCCAGGAGAGGAACCAACTTTGGGCTGAGCCAGGAGTTGTCCTTATTAGTCAGTGGATGTTGAATCAAATCTGACTCATGGCTACCCCAGGTACGCCAGAGTAGAACTGTGCTCCACAGAGTTTTCGGTGGCGGATTTTTTGGAAGTAAATCACAGGCCTTTCTTCTGATGTGCTCTGGGTAGACTTGAACCTCCAACATTTTGGTTATCAGCCAAGCATGTGAACCATTTGCACCAGCCAGGACTCCATTGCTCTTAGTAAGAGATTAGGTCCAGTTCTTGTTATGTCATTGTGGCTAAAAATGAAAGTTAACGTATAATATTCCAATGCTTTAAAAAATTTATGAGAAAAAATGAAATCGACAATTTACAGAGTGCTTATCCTGTAAAATGAAGCAATAGCTTCACCTTCTTAATATGGAAATTAATCTAATGGTACTACTAAAGATCACACTGCCTTAGAATAGACCTTACCTATGGAGTTGCCACTGGGGGGTGGGGTAGGGGTATGGAGTATGGCGACGCTTTTGTTCCTCCATAAGCTTCTGAATGGGATTTGCTGTGTGAATACTTGAACCTTGCAGGGTGGGAATTAAGCATTCCTCATTAATTCAAGCATCCTAAGCGTGTGCCATTGGCAGATAACTTTTTCCCTTCATAGCAACAGAAACACATGCGAAATGTTAGAGTGAGGGAGAATAAATGTCTCGTCTCAAAGCCTGTAAAGACTGCTGAAGTATGAAGATAATTGACACACAGAAAAATAAATAAAGGCCTTCATTGCCTGCAGTTGAGAACACTGAATGAGAAATGGATTGTTTCCAGAGCACAAGGTGAGCTCGCCTCGTGACGGGGCTGTAGCTTATCCTTCAGGAAACGTGATGTGGTGTTTTACAACTGAGTTGCGGGTCATAGAACACCAAAGGTAAATGCCAAATTAAAACCTGCAGTGTTTCTTCCAGTACGTGAGTGATATGTTTGCTCGAATGGTAAACCAAACACACCCTTCCCCACAGCTCCTCAGCTTTGTTGTTGGTGGTTGCCATTGAGTTGGATCCGACACGTGGTGACCTTAAGTATAAGAGAACAAAATGTTGCCTGGTCCTGCGCCATCTTCATGATCTTTGATATGTTTGAGGCCATTATTGTGGCTAATGAGCCAACCCATTTCATTGAGGGTCTCCCTTGATTGACTGACTCCCTCCTTTACCAAACATAATGTTCTTTTCTAGGGGTTGGTCTTTCCTGATGACGTGTCCAAAGAGAGTTGATGTCTTGCCAGCCTTGCTTCTATGGAGCACTCTGGTTGTATTTCTTGTAAGACTGACTTGTTCTTCTGGCAGTCCACAGTGTATTCAGTATTCTTTGCCAACACCACAGTTCAGAAACATCAATTCTTCTATCTTCCTTTTTCATTGTCCAGGTTTTGCATACATAGGGGACTGTTGAAAAGACCATGGTTTAGGTGAGGCGCACCTTAGTCATCAAAATGACATTTTTGGTTTTATAATTCCTCAGTAGATCACAGCTGTTTGCTCCACTTCCCAGGAGCTATGCCCCCTCCAAAGCAGGTGCTCCTTTCCTTTTCTAAGTTGTCCGTGAAGTGTTTCCTGAGGGACATGTGCAGTTTTGGGTGTAGGGGGCAGACCTGAGTCACATGGAAGACACAGTCTCTGTCCCTACAGTGCCTCTAGTCTCATTATGGATGACGTCATCAGAGAGCATGAGAACAGTGATATGATGAAGGAGCATAAAAGAGTAGTTACTATTATGGACTGAAAGGTATTCCCCAAAAATGCATGTTGTAAATCCTACCATACCTGTGGTTATGATCCCATTTGGGAACAGGGTTGTCTTTGCTATGTTATTGAGGCAGTATTAGTGTAGGGCGTGCCTTAAATTAACCTCTTTTGAGATGTAAAAGAGCAGATTAAGTAAGCAGCAAGAAAGCACAGATGCGGAAGATACATGCTGCGCCACACGAGATCTCCAAGGAACCAAGAAACAAGCTGAAAAGAGACAGGGACCTTCCTCGAAAGCCAACAGAGAGAGAGCCTTCTCCTAGAACCAGCATTCTGAATTTGGATTTCTAACCTAAACTGTGAGAGAATAAATTTCTGTTTGTTAAAGCCACCCACTTGTGGTATTTCTGTTATAGCAGCACTAGATAACTAAGGCAGTAACCATTTCGTTAAGTGTGCTTAAAACCCAGATAACCTAGTATGTTACTCACCTTCCCCATTACTATTTAAGGAAAGGTTTTCACAGATTGTTTTATGACATCGGTTGCCAACCCCGTGATGTGTCCACACCCTCTTCTTCTCCACCCCAGATTCCCTGTTTCCATTTGTCCAGTTTTCCTGTCCCTTCCTGCCTTCTTTGCTTTTGGGCTGGTGTGTCCATTAGTCTCTTATACATGATTGAACTATGAAGCACGTCCCTCACTGAGTGTTATCGTTGGCCCTGTAGACCTGACTAATCTTTGGCTGAAAGATGAACCTCAGAAATGACTGCAGTACTGAGTTAAAAGTGTGTCTGGAGGCCATAATCTCAGGGTTTCTCCAGTCTCTGTCAGACCAGCAAGCGTGGTCTTTTTTTTTTTGTGTGTGTGAATTTGAATTTTGCTCTACATTTTTCTCCAGCTCTGTCCTGGACCTTCTATTGTGATCCCTGTCAGAGCAGTCGGTAGTGGTGGCCAGGTACCATCTAGTTGTGCTGGACTCCATCTGTTGGAGGCTGTGGTAGTTGTGGTTCATTCGTCCTTTGGACTAATCTTTCCCTTGTGTCTCTGGTCTTCTTCATTCTCCCAGACACTACTCACCACAGATGGAGAACATTTTCTTTATAGACTATGTCATGCCAGTTGAGCTATATGTCCCCCAAGTCTTTTTTTTCTTTAAGGACCTTTTACGTGATGACCTTGTATTAGTTTTCTAGAGCTGTTGTAACGAAGTATCACAAACTGGATAACTTAAACAGCAGAAACTTTCTCTCAGTTTTGGTGTCTAGAAGTCTGAAATCAGGGTATCAGCAGGGCCACGTTCCTCTGAAGGGTTCAGTTTCTCTCTCCCTCTCTGTGTCTCCTCTCCACCATCCAGAGTCGACTTGACAACAAAACGTTTGGTTTTGGTTTTGGCTAGTCCACGGGAGCCCTGGTGGTACAGTGGTTAAGAGCTGGGCTGCTAACCGAAAGGTCGGCAGTTCAAATCTACCAGCTGCTCCTTGGAAACACTATGGGGCAGTTCTGCTATGTCCTATAGGGTTGCTATAAGTCGGAAATGACTTGACAGCAGTGTTTTTTTTTTTTTTTTTCCTAGTCCATTAAGCAGTCCCTGGGTGGTGCAAAAGGTTAAGAGCTCGAATACTAGCCAAAAGGTTGTTGGTTCAAACTCGCTCAGAAGCACCTCAGAAGACAGGCCTGGTGACCTGCTTTTGAAAGGTCACAGCCTTGAAAACCCTACGGAGCAGTTCTACTCTATATTCTCTCGATATGTTGTTGTTGTTGTTAGGTGCTGTCAAGTTGTTTCTGACAAATAGCGACCTTAGGTGCAACAGAACAAAACACTACCTGATTCTGCGCCTTCCTCACAATCATTGATATGTTTGAGCCCATTGTTGCAGCCACTGTATCAATCTACCTGGCTGAGCGTCTTCCTCTTTTTTACTGACCCTCAACTTTACCAAGCATGATGTCCTTCTCCAGGGACTGATCCCTCCGGATAAAATGTCCAAAGTCTGTGAGACGTAGTCTCGCCATCCTTGCTTCTGAGAAGCATTCTGGACGTAATTCTTCCAAGACAGACTTGTTTGTTCTTTTGGCAGACCATATATTCAATACTCTTGGCCAACACCACAATTCAAAGGCACCAATTCTTCTTCGGTGTGCCTTATTCATTGTCCAGCTTTTGCAGGCATATGAGGTGATTAAAAACACCATGGCTTCAGTCAGGAGCACCCTTAGTCTTCAAGGTGACCTCTTTGCATTTTAACACTTTAAAGAGGTCTTTTGTAGCCAATTTACCCAATGCAACGCGTCTTTTGATTTCTTGACTGCTGCTTCCATGGCTGTTGATCGTGGATCCAAGGAAAATGAAATCCTTGGCAACTTCAATCTTTTCTCTGTTTATCATGATGGTGCTCATAGGTCCAGTTGTGAGGATTTTGTTTTTCTTTATGCTGAGGTGCAATCCATACTGAAGGCTGTGGTCTTTGATCTTCATTAGTAAGTGCTTCAAGTCCTTTTCACTATAAGAAAGCAAGGTTGTGTCATCTGCATAACACGGGTTGTTAACAAGTCTTCCTCCAATCCTGATGCCCCATTCTTCTTCATACAGTCCAGCTTCTCGGAGACAAAGGTATGCACGTGATATTTCTCTGAAATATACAATTTCTACCTGAATATGAATTCTGTTTGAAGGCCTGACCTCATCACAGCATCTGAATAATCGAATAAGCAGAGATAATTTTCGAAGCTGTCTGCGGACCCTGCTGCCTGCAGTGAGTCCTTGGTAGAAGCAGCTAGCTGGAAAGTGGATCTTATGTCTCAGTCATTTCTCTCCCATAGTCTAACACCATTGCAACGCCCCTTAATCTGCCTTCCATAAAATTGTTAAATTATTTCCTATAAGAGTTCTCAGTAAATTGCTTTATAATCTTGAAAACATACTTCTCCTACATCATTGGTTAAAAAATAAGAGGGAAGAAAGGCAGGAAACTAATGCCAGGTGATGTAATTCAGTCTGCAGGGCTCCGACATGCTCATAAAACTGAACTGTACAACATGGGACTTTGGGCTGAATTACGGACACCTGGTTCCTCTCTCTGAACCCATTATCCACTGTTTTATGAGTGCAAAGCAAAGACTAAACTAGGATGACCTTGCCTTTATTGCAACAAAATAAAACACAGCTGGTGATGGAGGTGGGTTTTGTATGGAGTTAATTAAAAAAAAAAAAAAATTTTTTTTTTTTTTTTTTTAATTGTGTGAGACATCTCCTGCTTGATATTACTTGGTATTTTAGTAGCACTTCACATTGGTTCAACCGACCCTGTGTTTCTTAACAACTCACCCATTATTTCCAGTTGTGCTCCAGCAGCTTTCCAGCCTCTTTACGAGAAGTGTCTGGGTTGGAGGGGAGGTGAGCATGCAGCAGTTTTGTGGTATCTGGAGGTGAATGCTTGCAGCCATCTGCTTTTCCAAAGTACCTACGTGAAGCAAGAGGTTGAAGTAAATTTTACCAATGAGGTAGAACTGTGAAGCAGAACTACTCTGATATTATTGGAAACGTGATTTTGCTGGCTTGCCTTACTCCACCTGAATGTCTGCACTGATGAAATAAAGGAGTGAATTTCCCACGTCTTCATTGAGTTTTGCCTGTGTTGGAACAAGTGTTTTATGATCTGCACATTTCTCATTTCCTGGTTCTTTGCCTGCCAGGTAATATTAAAAAACCCATCGACAGCCATATCTGGGTCAGGCATTGGGCAAGACGTTTTCTCACAGTTATCTCAGTTAATTCTTGTGAAAATAATTGAAATAAATTACAATCAAAACATTGTAGGCTACAGTAATATCACTTTTCACCTACACAATATCAATTGCTTAATTGCATCTGACTTAACTCTGTGGTATTTTCTCATTTTTAAAGGAAATCTGTAAATATAGCATATTGTATAGGACTAGCATGTAAAAGAAACAATTATTTTTTCCTGTTTCCACTTGTAAAACAAGAATAAAGCCTATGTGTCCATAATGAAGAACATTAGGAAGAGATTTTTTGAATCCCATGCTTTCTGAACTCCATCAATCAAATGTCACCTTTAAGACTATAAATTTCCCTCTATGTACCGCTTTGGCAAAAAAAGAAAAAAAAAGCATCCCACAAATTCTGATATGTTGTATTTTCCTTATTGTTCAGTTTAAAATATTTTAAAAATTTTGAATTTTTGACCCATGGATTATTTAGAAGTGTGTTGTTAAATTTCAAATATTTGATGTTTTCCTGATTATATTGTTGTTATTGATTTCTAGTGTAATTCCATTGTAGTTAGTGGGTTTTTTAAATTTCAGTAATTGTCAATTCTAGAATTTTCATTTCCTTTTTATTGTTTTGTTTCTCTACTGAGAACTCCCATTTCTCCATTTGGATTTTCATGAGTTGAAAACTTAAAAAAAAAAACTCCATCAAGGATATTATAATAATAAAAAAAAAATAGATGCTTTAAAATCATTGTCTGTTAGTTTCAGTATCTGGGTCATCTCCTGGGTAGACTCTATTGATTTTCTTTTCTCTGGGCATGTGTCTACTTTCCTGGTTTTCTAATTGCTGTGTAATATTGGATTTTATCCTGGGCATCATGAATGCTCATTTGTGGGGACTCTGGGTTCTGTTGTTTTTCTGTAATGGGTTTTTTTTTTTTTTTAAGCAGATCATTTTCTTGGCAGGTCATGAACTGCAAACTCTGTCTTGTGGGCTGTCTAGTTTTCTGTCTTTGTGAGGAGGCTGCTTGAGCCTGTGCCAAGTACCTGCCATTCAGCATCAGTTGGAGACATGGAAGCAGAGTTTGGGGATTTCCTGTCAAGGGCCTTCCTTTTTGATTCCCCCACTCTTTTCAGCATTTGCATTTTCCTGGTCTTTTCGGTTCTGGTATCCTGGCCAGCAGTACCAGGCTTCCCCTGTGCCTCTGGTACCCCTGTGTGCCTGCACATAGGTTTTGGTCCTGGCTGGAGCCACCCAGCCTGCCCATGCGTGCTCATCCTCCAGGACCATCAGCCTCAGTCAGTTGTCTTTGGTTGGGTCACCTGGATTCAGTGGTCAGGCAGGGACACAGAATGACAGCGTTTGGGGATCCTTGGTACATCCTTGGAGGGGTCCTCACTGTCTTCACTTTTCTGGTCTCTGGGACAAAAAGTCTGTGAGACTTTGCCCATGAGAGCTGCTTGGACAGTGCCTGACCTCAGGCTCAAAGCCGGGGAAGTAGGCACTCTTTTGCCACCCTGACACTCTTTCCCTGAGCAAGCCTGAGCTCCCCAAACCCTGTCTGCTTCTGTTCCTTGGCTGGCACCTTTGGGGCATTGCCTCTTGTGTCATGTATAGGCTCATAGCTGTGTTGTTGTGTTGTAGGGTCTCAGCTCCTCAAATGGCAAGGCAGACAATAAGCAGGGCATCTTATCACCACAAAGAGAACTTGCTTTGGGAAGGCTAACTAGTAGCAGAGGGGTAGGGAATGAAGGCTGGGGTGTTCCACTTGCTCAGGGGACAGACACATGGCTGACTCAAGGCAGGAAGAGGGGGCAGTAGAGGGTAGGTGTGACTAGGGCAGGGAGAATATAGGAAGATTTGACCTGTGGCCAGAGTGTTTGACTGGTGAACAGGGCAGGTCCCTGAGGAGACAACCGCTTTGTCACTTGTTGTCTAAAAGATTGGGAAAAGTCACGGTAAGAGGAAACACAGGAGGAGAGGGGCTTTCTCTGTGCACGAGACCCTCAGGTAGAGAACTAAGTGACATGAGAGCAGAGGGCTCTCTCTGTGCAAGGACCCTCGGTTGGAGAACTATGTGATGTGAACAGGCACAGCAGTAGGCATTGGTGGTGCCCAGCATGTACTAGGTCTTTCTCACCTTATTTCCTGCTTCCTTACTTTTTCTACAATGGATGAATTGAAAGTATTCTCTTTGCCGGACAGATAAAACCCCAAAAGCAAAACCAGCTGCTGTCAAGCTGACTTTGACTCCTGGCCACCCCATGTGTCTCAGAGTAGAAGTGTGCTCCATGGGGTTTTTGTTGGCTTATTTTTGGTAGTAGATCTCCAGACTTTTCTTCCGAGGCACATCTGGGTGGTCTCGAACCCCCAACCTTTCAGATAGCAACAGAGCACATTATCTGTTTGCACCACTCCTCACCTCTTTGTAAATAATTCCAGTCAAATCCTGCACAGAGAGTCCCCGCCCAGCAGACGGTCACCCAGTTTACATCCCACCATAGTGGTGTGGGGATTGGGTCACAGGAGTGCCAGCAAACAGTGGCTCCAGCTTTAGAAATTCCTAACACCTGCATTTTCATTTCAGGTCTGACACTGTTGTGACACTGAAATCTTTTATTCAGTTGTTTTAAAAAAGTATCTCTGTACAATTTCATTCTATCTCTGATTAATTTCTTGTCATTTTGTGGAAAGGTGGGTATTCTCTTGCTTTTTCTTTAATTACACTGGCACCAAGACTGAAATCAGAGAAAAAATGAGCAAACAGTAGCAGGACATGGCTCTGCGGGCTGTTTGCTCTTCCACTGAGTGTGACGGTAGCTGGACTTTCTGGGTCAAAGCTCTAAATGTGCTAATGTCTTGTGCCAGCTTCCTGGGATATTGTAACGACAATCTTAGTGGCTTGAAACAAACACACATTATCTCACTGCTCTAGAGTTAGATGCCAGGACGGCTTTTCTGGGTCCTCTGCTCTGGGCTTACAAGAATGGAGCCAGGTGTCACTGGCCTGGCTTTTATTTTGAGGCTCTGGGAAGAATCCACTTCTAAAAAATTTTCTGAGCCAAAATTAAAAAAATTGGGAGACTTTGCTTGGAAATTCAGATTGGCCACCATATTCTTGGGGGGAGGGAAGAAATACCTACTGTTATTAATTGAATTCTGTCCCATTACAAGTTATGTGTTGAAGCCCTAATCCTTGTATCTGTAAATACAACCCTGTTTGGAAATACAGATTTTTTGTTATGCTAATAACGTCATACCAGAGTAGTGTGGGTCCTAAACCTAATCCCTTAAGAGAGATGTCTTATAAAAAGAGCAGGATACACATGGATACACAGGGGACACAGGTGCCAGCTGAGCATCGTCTATGAGCAAAGTAGCACCGAGGGTTGCTGGCAGACACCAGAAGCTAGAAGAGAGGTCCCCAGACGGAGTCAACAGAGCCAAGTACTTGGTTTGGACGTTTAGCCTCCAGAATTTGAGATAATGCATTCCACTCACTGTGGTATCTTTTGTTACAGCAATACTACAAAACAAAGACATCTGGCAACACCAGGCTCCTTAGCAGCAACCTTTTCTATGTGGCATCTGCATTTCCACAGTCCCCACAGCTCAGCACCAGAGTCTGTTCAATGATCACCTTGCACTATTGTCTTTCTTGAAGTAAGGAAATATTTCTCTGTGCCTACACCTCTGTATAAAGTGTGAAGTGTATGAAAGAAAGAGAGGGCTTCAGTATCTGACTGAATATCCAGTGGGTCTTCTTGACAATGGAGATTGCTATGACATAGTCTACAAAATAATTCTAGATTCTGAGCTTGTAGCTTCTTATCCAACGCTCCTGTTGGTTAGCTGAATGGTTTGAAAAGTCTCTTAACTTCTCTGAGCCCTGAATTCTTGAACTGCAGATGAAAACCTCCGGGGTTTTTGAGGAGATCCAATGAGCCAATTCATGAGAAATGTTTAGTAGGCATGAAGCCATAAAGGGATTGAAAATAAATGACTGCTGTGACTACTATCAGGTTGATGCTGGCTCTCTCCAACCTTGGGCTCCCTGAGACCTGAGTAATCTGCAGAGCACATTATTTGCTGAGTGAGGCCACTGTGAATTCACCTCCTGGTGTCAGCAGGACCAGCTGAGAGAATGGCCATCTTGTTTAATTCAGATGACATTTGAATGCTGAATGAAGCCTTCTGTCGGTTTTAGCTCTGTCTTTCTCTAGTCTAAACTCTTGCTGTCCTTACAGTTGAGCTGTGGACTTCAATTGTTAGTTTGTCTTGATGTGTGTTATGTGTGGGTCGCTCAATTCCCAAGTTACAATATAAGCTTTCTGAGAACAAATGCTTTGTGTCTCAGAGTCTTCTGTATTTCCCCTTAGCCCCGAGAACATTTCAGAGTACCTAGAAGATCCTTGGATGCCTGCTGATAGATAGGTTCATTGATTATCAGTGCCATTAAGTAGATGTATCAGTCAGCTGCCACCACAGTGATGGGGAGTGACAAACTGCCCAGACACTCTTGCTTACAACAAACATGCATTCTCATGCTTGTAGGTTGAGTTAAGAATGTATGTTTTATCCTCCTTGGTCCAGTGGCGGGCCACCAGGGGCTTGTTCTTCTCATGGTATATGGTGGAAGCCCATGGGACAAAGCCACAGTGACCAGCTATGTAATGTTTTTGTTCATGTGACATTCAGATCACATGGCAAAGCCTGACATTGATGGGGCAGAAAATACAGTACAATCAGAGTGGGAAGGCACTGCCAAGTTATATAGCAAAGGTATGGATTTAAAATCCTTTTACAGAGGACAGGATTGGGACCAATAACCCAATCTATAACAATAAGGTTTAATGACCCGGTGAAAAAGGTAGACTGGCTTACATAGGTAACCTTGCTTCCTTCTATTCATATTGGGAAGTAAACTTCTATATATCTTAATCAGTAAAGTCCACTTTGCAGAGTCATGAGATGCTAATGAAATCCAAGGAAGAACAGACACTTCAGTCAGCATGATGCTTTCAAGGTTCACCCATGTTGTGGTGTGTATCAGAAATTCATTTCTTTTTACGGCTGAGTAGTATTCCATTGTGTGGATGTACAACATTTTGTTTATCTGCTTGTCAGCCAATGGACATTTGGGTTATTTCTATACATTGGCTATTATGAATAATGCTGCTGTGAGCACTCATGTACAAGTGTTTGTGTGGACGTATGTTTTCACTTCTCTTAGCGATATACCTGGAATGGGCTTGCTGGATTCTATGTAACCCTACATTTAACTTCTTGAGAAACTGCCAGACAGTTCTTCTTTTTAACCACTTAGGCATGTAAAGAACGACTGAGGAAGAATCAACACATTCAAATTGCAATGTTGGCGAGGAATATTGAATAT
Organism: Loxodonta africana; assembly: GCF_030014295.1. Lineage (NCBI taxonomy): Eukaryota > Metazoa > Chordata > Mammalia > Proboscidea > Elephantidae > Loxodonta > Loxodonta africana. The sequence goes on along the minus strand of NC_087347.1, from coordinate 1,116,095 downwards.
ATTGTGGACTTCCAGAAGAGTGAACAAATCAATCTTGGAGGAAGTACAACCAAAATGCTTCTTAAAAAAGAGGATGGTGAGACTTGGTCTCACATACTTCAGTCCCTGGAGAAGGACATCGTGCTTGGTAAAGTAGAAGGTCAGCAAAAAAGAGGAAGACTTTTAAGGTGATGGATTGACACAGTGGCTGCAATAATGGGCTCAAACACAGCAGTGACTGTGAGGATGGCGCAGTGTTTCGTTCTTTTGTATGTAGGATCGCTATGAGTCAGAACTGACTTGATGGCACCTAACAACAGGCATGCAACTCTAAACATGCTGTTGAGTGTTGCTTTTTGTGCATTTCCTGAAGCATCTTCCCTGAACCATGAGTTCTTTTGAGGGTCAAGGGGTGTTCAAGGGAAAGGGGAGGGAGGTCAAGTGCATTTGTGTGACCTTGCGCAGGTAACCACTGCCCAGAGCTTGATCTCCCCTCAACTGCCCCTTGCTGTTCTTTGTGGTTTTATAACCTTGCTTGTATCTCTATACTACATTTTGTTCACTCTGGCATATTTTTGGACCTCATGTAAATGGAATCGCCTGCGAATATTGCTCTGTAGTAACCTGTCTACAGACATTCTCAAGTGTCTTGATGCTTTTCTCTTCTTCCCTAGGGTCTGTGCTGATCCCTAAGGAGTGCAGGGGCGTCTTTTCTGTGCTTGGGTTGAAGTCCTTAGAAGACGAGGCCATGGCTTATTTATCCACATTTGTCAGTGGAGAGTCTCCCCAATTTTCTGCCATTTCAAGCTTGTGGACGTCTCTGCTCATATCGTCTGGGGCCATGCCACGTCTGGGGCCAGGCTGCCCCGTGTCTCCTTGAAGGACACCTCAGACAGGGCATGCCTGCTGGAACCCTACCAGTCATTGCTAGCTGTCTTCCCTGTGGCTGTGCCGTTTGTACTCCTGGCCACAGAGTGACTGTTTCAGGTGCTCTCGTGCCCCCCAACGCCTGACAGTGTCAGATGGCACCAACTCTCTCAATCAGCTTCAGTGGGGCCTGGGTGGAGGGCCCATCTCTGAGGCGCTCACCACTTTATCTTCAAACTCCTTCTCTGCCACAGTGATTTCTCAGGGGGCCCCTCTCGCTGTGCCCACCCATCACTTCATGTAATTGTCCTTCTGACTCAAAGTCAGCCTTTCAGGACGAGGATCCAGGTCCCAGGGTCCCTTCTCTTCCCCCTTTCTGCCTCTCTTGCTTCCTTTCACCCCTTTTAGAGAATTGTCTTTGTTTTGACTTTTTTAAATTAATTTTTCTTCTGAGAGGAGTCCTAGGCAAAGGGCACTTGTTTTACTTTATTTTTCCAGGAAGGTAGTGACATTTACTCTTTATTCTTCACAAAATTCCTGCTAAGTAGATATTAAGAGGTGGCTATTTAAAATGTTGAATATTTTAAGTAGTCACACATTTTATGAATAATACATTTTTATTGGAAAATATTTTAATTCGAGCCATCATTATTTTATTAACAGTCTGGATTTGCATCTTGATTTTCTAATGAGGAATGGCTTAAAAATGTCTAAGTGAAAGAAACTGTTATATTCTAATGTTTTATTCATCCACAGAATACTACGGCTAAAATATCCTGTCATTTACTCAATATTGTCTGGCACAATAATATATAGGCTCTTGAAAATGCCTATCGTTTAACAGCTGGAGGCCTTAAATGGTTTTCCTTAAGAGGCGGGTTGAAGCTTACTTCAAGAAGCAGCCCAGCTTTTGTTTGTGGTGTATCTAAGGTATGCCATAAAGGCTGGTGTTGATGTCTCTTTCTGGGTTTCCATAGTAACCTAGCATCTCTCTCTCTCTCTCCCTCTCTCTCTGATTCCAGCTACTACATCCAAATAAAGAGCAAACAGAAACAGAAATGCTGGCTTTTTGGTCATGAGCCACCTCATTCTGAGTTCCAAGGGCCGATCCACTAAAAAACCTTATTACCAGCCTCCCCGCCCCCCCACTCCAGGCTCTTCTTCACTCTGTGGACAGTGTGGATGGAAGTCTACTGGTCTTTCCAGGCTCTTCTTTGAACTCTCCCTTCTCCCCTCTTCAAATGTCAAGCCCCATCCAAGACTCAGAGGTCTTCTGACCTTAGTCTCCTAGTGCTGCCGTAACAGAAAAACCACAAGTGGGTGGCTTAAGGAACAGAAATTTATTTTCTCACAGTTCTGGAGGCTGGAATTCCAAATAACAGTCTTGGCCATGTTGATTCTTTCTGTGGCCTCTCTCCTAGTTTCTGGCATCTCCCAGCAATGCTTGGTGTTCGTTCCTTTGCTTGTAGCTGGTCCTCATATGTTGTTTGCCTTTCTTTTGTGTGTGTGAGGAGAATTCTGCCAAGATATCTGTTTACAGTCTGAGGGCAGATCACACCTAGGAAAACTCCCTTGTCTACTGATTGACTGATTACATTACGTTAGATTACATCATGTAAAATGATTATATTACATTAGATGTAAGGTGAGAGCCCCTGGGTGTTGCAAATATTTAAACAGTTAAGCACTTAACTACCAGCTGAAAGGTTGGTGGTTCAAAACCACCTAGAGGTACATTGGAAGATACATCTGCCAATCTGTTTTGAGACAATCAGCCATTGAAAGCCCTCTGGAGCAGTTCTGCTCTGACACATGGAGTTGGTGTGAGTTGGAGTTGATTCGAAGGCAATTAACAACAAATGAGAGGTGATTACATTAGCCTGAGCTGTCACCAATGGAGACCAGCAATGAGCTCCCAATATGGTTCTTTTCCCTGGGGAAGCTGGTTACACTGGGCCCCTCCCACCACAGAGGGCAAAGGCTTGCTCTCACTGGTGGGTGGTGCATCTGTGTTCTGCCCTCATGTTCTGGCACTGGACTAGACATGGGAAATGCCTTCTCCACCAGCACGGTGTCCACACCGTGTTGCTTTTGATCGAGGGACTCATTTCACTGCAGAGTGCAGCCGGGTGGATGCCTGCGGGATCCCTGGTCTTACTGCAGATGCAGTGCCCAGATGATGCAACCTAGCAGAAAGAAGAGCTGAGAAGACTTAGGTGTGCCCCAGTGGGTGACCACACCCTGCACAGTGGTTCTAGCTTATGGGCTGCAGTAAATGCCCCAAAACAACCACCAACATGTAGTGCCATCTCTCTTGACCCAGAACACACAGGCCTGGGGTCTAGGGTCCACTTGGGGGAGGGTGACTGGACCTGACCCACCACCACCCCACCCCCCTCCCATTCACACAGCTTAGAGTGAGGGGGGGACCCCAGGAGTGATGGGGGGACCTCAGGAGCAAGGAAGGGGACCCCAGTAGCAAGGAGTGAGGGGAGGGGACCCTAGAAGCAAGGGAGGGGACCCCAGGAGAGGTTGACAAGGGAGTTATCTCAGTCACCTAGTGCTGCTGTAACAGAAATATCACAGGTGGACGGCTTTAAAAAACAGAAACTTATTCTCTCATAGTCTAGGAGGCTGGAAGTCCGAATTCAAGATGCCAGCTCCAGGAGAAGGCTTTCTTGCTGTATGGCTCTGGGAGCAGATCCTTGACATCAATCTTCTCTGATTGAGGAGCTTCTCTATGCAGGGACCCTGGGTCCAAAGGATGCACTATTCTCCTAGCTCTGCTTTCTTGGTGGTGTGAGGTCCCCATGTCTCTGCTCACTTCTTTCTTTTATATCTCAAAAGAGATTGACTTACGACATAACTTAATTTTGTAGATTGAGTCATGCCTCATTAACATAACTGCTGCTAATCTGCTCATTAACATCATAGAGACAGGATTTTCAACACTTAGGAAAATCACATCAGGTCACAAAATGGTTGACAATCACACAAGACTGGGAATCAAGGCCTAGCCAAGTTGACACACATTTTTGGGGGACAAAATTCTATTCATAAAAGGGGTTTAGATGAAGCCACTTAAGATCCTTTCACATGATGCAAGTTTAGGAAATCCATGGAAATCAGCCAGAAAACTCCTTGAATTAAAGTTCGTAAAGTACTAGAAATAAGTTTGCACAAATGCTTAATTAAAAGCTTACAAATCTATCAGCAACCATCTATAGAACATATGAGTAATTATAACAAAAATATGATATGTCTAGAAACACTGTAGAACAACTTATTCCACTTCCATGAAGTGGAAAAACAAAAAAGGAGTCCGTAAAAGATGTGAACAGATCCTTGAAGTCCTGGAGAGAAAGATCGTGTTTCCGATGGGATTACCAGGCCTTGTAAAGCTGTACTATCTGCCAAAACTGATACATATGTTTAATACGGTTTCAATAATGCTTTCAATGGGATTCCTTTAAAGCTTGAAAACTGATTTGGAAGTATATCCAAAAGTAAAAAAAAAATAAGCAGGAAGAGCAAAGGGAATTGTGGCTAATGAATTAATTTTAACAGAACTACTTCACCAGAAGTTAAAGTGGGGTTTAAAAGCTTAGTTATCAGGTGACGCTGACTCGTACGTAATCCGTGCATACATTATTGGAACAGAGCACACAGTCCTGAAACAAACCCCAACAAATGAAAAAAGACGTTTTACAAAACCAGTGCGAAGTGGTGAAATATTCAAGGCAGTGTTCAGAAAACAAGGTGTTAGGAAAGTAATGAGAGATGCCACACTTTATGCTATGCGCTGAGAGGGACGCAATAGCAAAGGAAACACAAAAACACAAAATTATGCCGAGAATAAAAAACCTTTGTGCTAAAGGTGATTAGTTCACCTTATTTCTATCCCATCTCTTATGTGAGCCTTATACGAGTAAAATTTATAAAAATAGAAATATGCAAACCCACAACAGAAGAACCGTTATTTTATTAATTACCGAGAATCTCGTAAATTGTGGAAGACCTGATGTTGTTGAGTGGCTGCAACTGTGAGGAAGGATGAGCCGAGCCAAGAACGTGGAGCTGAGGAAGGGCAGGGTTGAGCAGGGGGCAAGGTTAAGGAGAGGGAGGGCCGAGGAAGGGGTGAAACCGAGGAGGGCCGGTGTTGAGGAGGGGCGGTGCGGAGGAGGGAACTGTTGAGGAGGGGTGGTTCTCTCTGCACATCTCTGCAGGAACGGGGTCCTCCCAACTGGTATAGTAAATGTAGAGAGAAATACTTGCTGATGACTGATGAAACCATCAGATGTCTGTTAACTAGACGGTGACCCCTGTCTCTTGTCTCCAGCAGGCAGGACGCTCTGCAGCTGAAATCTAACTGTCATCTAGTATGGCTAAGGGATGACCTAAGGATTATGACATTATTATGACATTTTAAAAAAACAAAGATGTCACCTTGAGGACTAAGGTGAGCCTCATGCAAGCTGGACAATGAATAAGGAAGACAGGAGAACTGATGAGTTCAAACTGTGGTGTTGGCGAAGAATACTGAATATAGCACGGACTACCAGAAGAATGAACAAGTCAGTCTTGTTGCTGTTGTTGTTCGGTGCCGTCGAGTTGGTTCCAACTCATAGCAACCAAATGGACAACAGAACGAAGCACTGCCTGGTCCTGCGCCACCCTCACAATTGTTATGTTTGAGCCCATTGTTGCAGCTACTGTGTCAGGCCATCTCGTTGAGGGCCTTCCTTTTCTTTTTTTGCTGGCTCTCTACCAAGCATGTTGTCTTTCTCCACGTACTGATCTCTCCCGACAACATGTCCAAAGTATGTGAGATGAAGTCTCGTCATCCTCACTTCTAAGGAAACAGAAGTCTTGGAAGAAATAAAATAAGAATGTTCTTTAGGAGTGAGGATGGTGAGACTTCTGTTCGCTTTCTTTGGACCCATCATCACGAAAGGCCAAAGACTAGGAAAGGACTCCTGTTTGGTGAAGTGGAGGGTAAGCAAAGGAAGAGAGGCCGCCTGTGAGATGGACTGACACAAAAGCTGCAGCAGTGGACTCAAACATACCAAAGGTCGTGAGGGTCGGACAGGCCTGGCCACGTTCTGTTCTGTTGAACGTAAGGTCACTGTGAGCTGACTCCATGGCAATGAACAGACGACATTTGGGGACCCCCCAGGTCCTGATCTTGCCAGTGTGACGCCAGCCAATTGGCCACTCGCCAGTGGGCGTGTGTGCTTCCTCAGTGCCTTGCTCCTGCCTATGAAGAAGCAACCGGGCTTCACAATTCGGGAAAGCCCCATACCAAAAATGAGGCCGTGTGGAGAGCACCATCAGTGACTCAGGTGACAGGACAGGGGCTGTGAAGGTGTAATTTCTTCCAAAATTGACAGGTATGTGTAACATGCTTGGAAAACCAACCACACACCACTGCCCCTTTCATATCGCACAGGGATCTGGGGAGATGTTGCATCCTTTAAAAAACAAGATAATTAAACAAGAGCAATTAGGGAATGCAGTGGTTTCCTGGGGCTGCCAAAACAAATGACCACAAACGTGGTGGCTTAGAACAGCGAAATCCATTCTCACAATTCTGAGGCCAGAAGTCTGAAATCAAAGTGTTATGAACTGCATTGTGTCCCGTGAAAATGTATGTCAACTTGGTATGGCCATGATCCCCAGTATTGTGTAGTTGTCCACCATTCTGTGATTTCATGTGATTTTCCTATGTGTTGTAAATCCTACTTCTATGGTGTTGAGGTGGGATTAGTAGCAGTTATGTTAATGAGGCAGGACTCAATCTACAGGCTTAGACTGAATTTTTTTTTTTAATTTTTATTGTGCTTTAAGTGAAAGCTTACAAATCAAGTCAGTCTCTCCCACAAAAACTTACATACACCTTGCTATGTACTCCGAATTGCTCTCCCCCCAATGAGACAGTCCGCTCCTTCCCTCTGCTCTCTCTTTTCATGTCCATTTCACCAGCTTCTAATCGCCTCTACCCTCTCATCTCCCCTCCAGGGAGGAGATGCCAACATAGTTTCAACTGTCCACCTGATCCAAGAAGTTCACTCCTCACCAGCATCCCTCTCCAACTCATTGTCCAGTCCAATCCCTGTGTGAAGAGTTGGCTTTGGGAATGGGTCCTGTCCTGGGCTAACAGAAGGTCTGGGGGTCCTTCTAGTCTCAGCCAGACCATTAAGTCTGGTCTTTTTATGAGAATTTGGGGTCTGCATCCCACTGCTCTCCTTCTCTGTTGTGTTCCCTGTCAGGGCAGTCATCGGTTGTAGCCAGGTACCATCTAGTTCTTCTGGTCTCAGGCTGATGTAGTCTCTGGTTTATGTGGCTCTTTCTGTCTCTTGGGCTTGTAATTGCCTTGTGTCCTTGGTGTTCTTCATTCTCCTTTGATCCAGGTGGGTTGAGACCAATTGATGCATCTTGGATGGCTGCTTGCTAGCATTTAAGACCCCATATGCCTCTCTCCAAGGTGGGATGCAGAATGTTTTCTTAACAGGTTTTATTATGCCAATAGACTTAGATGTCCCCTGAAACCATAGTCCCCAAGCCCCCACCCTTGCTACACTGGCCTTCGAAGCATTCAGTTTATTCAGGAAACTTCTTTGCTTTTGGTTTAGTCCGGTTGTGCTGACCTCGCCAGTATTGTGTGTTGTCTTTCCCATCACCTAAAGCAGTTCTTAAAAACTATCTAATTAGTGAATACCCCTCTCCTACCCTCCCTTCTTCCCCACCTCGTAACCATCAAAGAATATTTTCTTCTGCGTTTAAACTATTTCTTGAGTTCTTATAATAGTGGTCTTATATAATATTTGTCCTTTTGCAACTAATTTCACTCAGCAATGCCTTCCAGATTCCTCCATGTTATGAAATGTTTCACAGATTCATCACTGTTCTTTATTGATGCACAGTATTCCATTGTGTGAATACACCATAATTTATTTATCCATTCATCCGTTGATGGGCACCTTGGTTGCTTTCACCTTTTTGCTACTGTAAACAGTGCTGCAATGAACATGGGTGTGCATATATCTCTTCATGTAAAGGCTCTTATTTCTCTAGGAGATATTGCAAGGAGTGGGATTGCTGGATCATATGGCAGTTCTATTTCTAGCTTTTTAAGGAAGCGCCAAATCGATTTCCAAAGTGGTTGTACCATTTTACATTCCCGCCAGTAGTGTAGAAGTGTTCCAATCTCTCCACAGCCTCTCCAACATTTATTATTTTGTGTTTTTTTAATTAATGCCAGCCTTGTTGGAGTGAGATGAAATTTCATTGTAGTTTTGATTTGCATTTCTCTAATGGCTAATGATCGTATTTCCTCATGTATCTGTTAGCTAGCTACCTGAATATCTTCTTTAGTGAAGCATCTGTTCATATCTTTTGCCCATTTTTTAATTGGGTTATTTGTCTTTGTGCAGTTGAGTTTTTGCAGTATCATGTAGATTTTAGAGTTCAGGTGCTGATCGGAAATGTCATAACTAAAACTTTTTCCCAGTCTGTAGGTAATCTTTTTACTCTTTTGGTGAAGTCTTTGGATGAACATAGGTGTTTGATTTTTAGGAGCTCCCAGTTATCTAGTTTCTCTTCTACATTGTTAGTAATGTTTTGTGTACTGTTTATGCCATGTATTAGGGCTCCTAACGTTGTCCCTATTTTTTCTTCCATGATCTTTATCATTTTAGATTTTATATTTAGGTCTTTAAACCATTTTGAGCTCGTTTTTGTGCATGGAGTGAGGTATGGGTCTTGTTTCATGTTTTTGCAGATGGATATCCAGTTATGCCAGCACCATTTATTAAAAAGACTGTCTTTTCCCCAGTTAACTGTTTTGGGGCCTTTGTCAAATATCAGCTGCTCATATGTGGATGGATTTATGTCTAGATTCTCAATTCTGTTCCACTGGTCTATGTATCTGTTGTTGTGCCAGTACGAGGGTGTTTTGACTACTGTGATGGTATAATAGGTTCTAAAATCAGGTACAGTAAGGCCTCCCATTTTGTTCTTCTTTTTCAATAACGCTTTATTTATTGGGGGCCTCTTTCCCTTCCATATGAAGTTGGTGATTTGTTTCTCCATCTCATTATAGAATGGCATTGGAATTTGGACTGGAATTGGATTAAATGTATAGATTGCTTTTGGTAGAATAGACATTTTTATAATGTTAAGTCTTCCTGTCCATGAGCAAGGTGTGTTTTTCCACTTATGAAAGTCTCTTTTGGTTTCTTGCAGAAGTGTATTGTAGTCTTCTTTGTATAAGTCTTTTACGTCTCTGGTAAGATATATTCCTAAGTATTTTATCTTCTTGGGGGCTATTGTAAATGGTATTGATTTGGTGATTTCCGCTTCTATGTTCTTTTTGTTGGTGCAGAGGAATCCAACTGATTTTTGTATGTTTATCCTGTATCCCAATACTCTGATGAACTCTGTTAGTTTCAGTAGTTTTCTTGAGGATTCCTTAGGGTTTTCTGTGTATAAGATCATGTAATCTGCAAATAGAGATAATTTTACTTATTCCTTGCCAGTTTGGAAGCCCTTTATTTCTTTATCTAGCCTAATTGCTCTGGCTAGGACCTCCAGGATAATGTTGAATAAGAGCGGTGATAAAGGGCATCCTTGTCTGGTTCCGGATCTCAGGGGGAGTGCTTTCAGGCTCTCTCCATTTAGGATGATGTTGGCTATTGGCTTTGTATAAATGCCCTTTATCATGCTGGGGAATTTTCCTTCTATTCCTATTTTGCTGAGAGTTTTTTTATCATGAACGGGTGTTGAACCTTGTCAAATGCCTTTTCTGCATCAATTGATAAAATCATGTGATTCTTGTCTTTTGTTTAATTTATGTGATGGATTACATTAATTGTTTTTCTAATGTTGAACCATCCCTGCATACCTGGTATGACTCCCATTTGATCATGGTGAATTATTTTTTTGATATGTTGTTAAATTCTATTGGCTAGAATTTTGTTGAGGATTTTTGCATCTAAGTTCATGAGGGATATAGGTCTGTAATTTTCTTTTTTTTGTGGTGTCTTTAGCTTGTTTTGGTACCAGGGATATGGTGGTTTCATAGAATGAGTTTGATAGTATTCTATCCTTTTCTGTGCTCTGAAATACCTTTAGTAGTAGTGGAGTTAACTCTTTGAAAGTTTGGTAGAACTCTGCAGTGAAGCTGTCCAGACCAGGGCTTTTTTTGTTGTTGTTGTTGGGATTTTTTTTGATTAGCTTTTCAATCTCTTCTTTTTTTATGGGTCTATTTAGTTGTTCTACCTCTGTTTGTGTTCGTTTAGGTAGGTAGCGTGTTTCTAGGAATTCATTCACTTCTTCTAAGTTTCCAAACTTGTTAGAGTACAATTTTTCATAGTAATCTGGTATGATTCTTTTAATTTCGGTTGGGTCTGTTGTAATATCGCCCCTCTCATTTCTTATTTGGGTTATTTGCTTCCTCTCCTGTTTTTCTTTTGTCAGTTTGGCCGGTGGTTTATTAATTTTGTTGATTTTTTCAGAGAACCAGCTTTTGGTCTTGTTAATTCTTTCAACTGTTTTTCTGTTTTCTATTTCATTTAGTTCTGCTCTAGTTTTTGTTATTTGTTTTCTTCTGGTGCCTGAGGTTTTCTTTTCTTTTTTTTTTTGGTCTTTATTTATTCAAGCTGTAGGGATAATTCTTTGATTTTGGCTCTTTCTTCTTTTTGTATGTGTGCATTTATTGATATAAATTGACCTTTGAGCATTGTTTTCGCTGTGTCCCAAAGGTTCTGATAGGAAGTGTTTTCCTTCTCGTTGGATTCTCTGAATTTCTTTATTGCATTTTTAATGTCTTCTATAATCCAGTCTTTTTTGAGCAGGGTATTCTTTTTTTTATTGTTAAGTTTCCAAGTGTTTGATTTCTTTTCCCTGCTTTTTCTGTTGTTGATTTCCACTTTTATGGCCTTATGGTCAGAGGTAATATTTCAATGTTTGGAATTCTGCTAAGGCTTGCTTTATGACCTAATATGTGGTCTTTTCTAGAGAATGTTCTATGTGCACTAGAAAAGAAAGTATACGTGGTTGCTTTTGGGTGGAGTGTTCTGTATATGTCTATGCGGTCAAGTTGGTTGATTGTTAGATTTAGATGCATGCAGAGGGGAAAGGTGCTCAAAGTCCCCAGACCATTTATACCTGGATAGGAGCTGCTTCTGTCCTGAGCTCCCTTGGTTAGTGGAGCTGGCAAATTATCTTGTCCTCCAGTTGCAAATTTTTTCCTTCTCCAAGGCCAGGAGGATGGCTCTAGGCTCTCAACAGTGCTTATCTCGGGCCCAGGGAATTTAGCTGCTGAAGCCGGCTTGGGCGTGGGGGGTGCAGTAAAATATATGCAAGTACTTAGCTTTTGCCGAGAGTGCTGTTCTTCTTTGGTTCTGGAGGTGTAAGTAGGCTGTGTGGCTGGCTGCTTCTCCCTGAGGAAACTGCAGCCGAACGCTAGTACCAGTCCGCTGCCACTGCTCAGGGAATGGTGCCTGAGGGCTTCCTGCGATTCAGGTCCGGTAACTCCTCTCCGCTTCTGAACCATCTCTTCCTCCCCCTGGCCCTCAGTTCATTTTCTAATCTTGCCTTTGATGCTCATGGCTCTTAGGTTGTCATAAATATACTCATTTCACTTGTTTTTTCAGGTCTTTGTTGTAAAGAGGGCTTGCCAAAAGTGTCTGTCTATTCTGTCATCTTGGCTCTGCCTTAGACTGAACCTTGAGTTAGTCTATTTTGAGATATAAAAGAGAGAAATCAGCAGAGGGGAGGGGGACCTCATACCAGCAAGAAAGCGGAGCCAGGAGCAGAGCGTGTCCTTTGAACCCAGGGTCCCTGTTCTAAGAAGCTTGACCAGTTGGGGAGTAATGACAAGGAACTTCCCACCTGGGTGACAGGCAGAGACAGCCTTTTCCTGGAGCTGGTGCACTGAATTCGGACTTCTGGCCTTCTAGACTGTGAGAGAATAAAATTGTGTTTATTGAAGCCATCCACATGTGGCATTTCTGTTATAGCAGCACAAGAGAACTAAGACAAAAGGTGTTGGCAGGACCACACTCCCTCTGAACCCTGGAGGAGGCTCCTGAAATGTAATGGTCACAAGTAACTAAGGAAGACGTGGATGTGGGCGGTACCAGGGTGGGAATGTGACGTGGAGGATGGGGCCGTTACAGCAGACGGAATGATGTAAGCATGCTGCTTAAGGTCACAAGTGCATCAAGTAGAAGAAATAGGTACAGTGACGTGCCCCTACTGGAGGGTCAGGTCTGGGGAGGCAGGGTTGGAGCTAACAGGCTGCACCTTATCTGTCCTTGTGGGGAGCAACACAGGGAGATGGAAGAAGCAGCTGAGGGGGTCAGTGGTTGTCCCCCAAAGCTGTGAAGGAGCGTGGCATGGGACTGCTGGTTTTATAAGGGCTCCTTCAGTGTTTGATTTTAAAAATATATGCACTTATTACTTTGGTAAGTTTTAAAACAATAAAATATCATTTAACTGATTTCTGGATCAAGAAAGACATATAAATGAAAGCAATAAAAGAAATCAGAGCTCAGTGGTTTGAATATATAAACACTTAAACTCCTGTGCTTTGAAAGTAGCATAAATGACAGGGCATGGAAAACTAACTGGAAATATGATTGGTAAAATGCGTTAAAGTGATGGTTAATGTCAACAATTACAAAAATATCTCTTTTTACCAATCTATGAATATAAAACCAAGAATGGCATTTGCCAAAGTCCCTGCTAAGTCCACTCAGGAAAGGTTTTATTTCTGACGGAAATAATTCAGTTGGTCGGTGTCTTCTCTGAGAAACATGAGTTACTCCCATAAATAGCATCTTTGCAATTAGGGAAGGCAGACACCAAGCAGTGCTTTAACTCTCTGCTCTTTGCAGCAAGTCTTTTTTTTATATTTACAGGTTCTGTAGCCACAATTCTTTACAAATAGTAAACATTTAGTATTTTATATAATATATTTTTGCACTCAACTACTAACCTAAAGATTGGTGGTTTGGACCCACTCAAGTGAGCCACGGAAGAAAGACCTGGTGATTTGCTTCTGCAAAGACTACAGCTTAAAAAAAAAAAAAAGATTACAGCCAAGAAAACCCCATGGGGCAGTTCTACTCTGTAACGCTGGGGCCACCACGAGCCGGCATTGACTCCACTGCTAAGGGTTTTTTTTTTTTTTGTTATAATGCATTTTTAGATGCCAATTTAAGGATTGAATAAAAAAGTCGATTAGTTTCTAGAAACAAAATGAGAAAGAGGTTGTGGGAAAAATGTGATGCTCTATGTTTGTCATGTTGGAAGAGTTCCTTTTACCGAGAAGAATTTTCCTTGTCTTCACACATACTGACATTCTTCCAATTTTAAACAACGCTGTGGTTGGTGCTCGTTCAGGAGCAGGTCTTGGGGGTGGTAAGAGGAGCTGGACAGAGCCCAGGACCTGGAAAAGGAGGAACTTGGGGTGCACTGTGGGCGTCTCTGGGAGATGGGCCGGTGGTCGAGAGAAGGTGCCACCTGGCTGGAGGGTGTGCTGCTCCCTGCTCTGAGCCTGTGCCTCCCTGCAGCTTTCAGAGCCAGAGTCCAGTCCCTGGGACCCACTCAACTGTCCACAGCTGTAACAGCACCTTCTTTGAGGGGTCCCCGCCTGTGGGTGTCCACTGCCCCTCTAATGGGGCTCTTGTTTTCTTATTTTCCAGGCTGGCCACGTGGGGACTGAGTGATCCATCCACACGGGTGCTTCAGCTCTTAGCAAAAACTCAGCTAAGGATGCTGGAGAAGTGGGAGCAGACTCGGAGGGGCGGGCGAGAGACAGTGCACTGATGCATAAAGGCAGCCGGCACCATGTGCCGTGGAATCCCAGAGAAAGTGGGCAAACACTGTGATTTACGGGACTGTACAACTCTGTGTAGTGTCATTGTCTCTGGCCATAAAGGGAATAGGGTATTGACTAGCTGACCACGTGTTGTGTAGGTGAACAAACTCAAGTAACTTTTGGCAAGCAAGGAGGAAGAGGAAAATATGTTTAAATTTATTCCTGTATGTCGTCCATCTGGCTGGCCCTTTAGGGAATCCACTGTAATAGGAATTAAGAAATGATTTCTTTTTCCTCTTGTTGCAGAATGGTCTTCGCCGGGCACACACACTTCCGAGGGTCAGCACTCACCCCAGGATCTGCTGTGAGGAGTCAGCCAGAACCCTGAACTTACTCCTCACGGAAGAAAGTGTCCTGCAAACCCTGGGTGACATCTCAATAGGCTGCTGCTTCAACTAAAAATAAACTGTAGAAGTGGCTTTGCAGATAAAAAGACAGATGAAAAATCACATTAATGGAAACATAGATTACACCATTTTTCTTAAAGCAAAAACAAACCCAAACCAAACCCAGTGCCATTGAGTTGATTCCGACTCATAGCGACCCTACAGAACAGAGTAGAACTGCCCCATAGAGTTTCCAAGGAGCACCTGGAGGATTTGAACTGTCGACCCTTTGGTTAGCAGCTGTAGCACTCAACCATGACACCACCAGGGTTTCCTAAAACACAAACGGTATTATAAATTTATTAGTTTTCCTCATTGAATGTTTTTGTAATTTAGTTGAATTATCAAGATACAAACTATATAGAGCCACATGGAAAAAGAAATTTGGCTAAAACTTAGACAAAAAGGGAAAATGTGGTCCTAAAAATTGAATGTACATAATTTACACAGACTTTCACTTCAGAAAAACAATTTGTTTGAGGCCTGAAAACACAGGTGGTACAGCTGGTGACTGCGGCATGATGTTCAGGAGAGGTCTCCCACAGACGAAAATCATAAAAGTGGATGCAGTTGTCAAAGACAACTCTTTGAAGCCATTGAAAAAAAAAAAAAAAGAAAGAAAGAAAAGTCAGGGAGAATTTGAAGGAGAGATTACTCTTGAAAAACTGGTTCTTTCTTTCCTGGGTTTCTCCCTAACTCTGTCCTCCTCCAGCTGCGGAGTGAAAAACCACAGCCTGACCCGCTCAAGGGAGCAGATGACAGAGGAAAGAGTCTGGTGGTGGTGTTCGTTGCTGTCAAGTCTGAAGGAGAGAAAATACATCTTCTCCAGTGTTTTAATATTAAAGTAGAGAGAATATATTCCCTCATTTCTTTTAGTATAGCTGTAGAAGCTGTGATTAATCTCTAGGCTTTAGAAATGGCGCAGCTTCTGTTCAAGAGAATGGTTGAGCAGCCTATTCCACTCTTAACATAACAAACACTCTCATACTTTACAACACGTTTTCGCCTATTCACAATGGGTGATTGAGAGCTTGACTTAACTAACACCATAATGATGCTTTAAGTAATCTCTAAAAACATTTTTTTATTGCACCAGTCGTACCGGTCTCTTCCAAAGGGGTGCGGAGCTCTCTCAGCTCCGGTGGCCTTGGTCTCCCTTCTCTTCTTTGTTCTTTTGAGAAATGGCCTTCAGCCTATAAGACAGCAGCTAGAAAAGCCTCCTGACATTTTTTAATCTACAACTTTCTTTCTTGCTCCCTATCTCAGCCAGAGTGGACTTGGCAGAACAGTTCCACTAGTGGAGAGATTCTTATGTGAGTTTTTTTAACCTGTTACAAACATGCTGATTAGAGTCCAGATGCCTGACATGCATATCTTTAGTTTAATAAAGTGTTTCTTGTAGTTGTTTTGTGATGTGTAAGACCACCTGTGGGCTATGTGCTTAAAAACGTTAGGTAACCCTAACCTTCCCCCTATAAAACCCTTCCGCTAGCTCTTTAAAATTAGACAGAATTTGGGAGAAATTTAACCCCCTCTGTCTCTTGAATGCTGGTATTCAATAAAGCCATCTTGCTGCTTACCTCCTCCTGTCTCAGTAATGGCTTTGCTGCAGGAGACTCGAGTCCGCGATTTGCAGTAACAAGTTGGCTCCGGCTCATGCAGGCCCAATGTACAACAAAACAAAATGTTGCCCAGTCCTGTGCCGTCATATCAGACTATATTCTGTTGTTATCCATAGGGTTTTCATTGGCTAATTTTTGGATGTAGACTGCCAGGCCTTTCTTCCTGGTTTGTCTTAGTCTGGAAGCTTTGCTGAAACCTGTCCATCGAAGGTGACCCTGCTGGAATTTGAAATACCAGTGATATAACTTCCAGCATCATAGCAACACGCAAGCTACCACAGTAGGATAAACTGATAGATGATGGTGGAAGATCCTTGGAAACAAAAGAGCCCCAGAAGGACTGAGACCAGAATCGGAGTCTACATTTACCTGTGGCTGAAGTACACAGGGAAGTATAAGTACAAGTACCCTGGTGGCGTAGTGGTTAAGGCCAAAGTGTCGGCAGTTCAAATCTGCCAGGCACTCCTTGGAAACTCTATGGGGTAGTTCTACTCTGTCCTATAGGGTTGCTATGAGTCGGAATCGACTCGAGGGCACTAGGTTTAGGTTAGGGAAGTACATAGATATGTGGGGGGCACAGGGAGCCTGGAAAAGTGGGTACAGGTGCAGGGAGAGAGTTCCCGCAAAGGTAGACCTTTTCCTGTTAGATTTGTGAGTCTGCTGAGCCTTTGAGTGTGTTTCCCAGTCTTCACAGCTCAGGGACAGACAACAGAAGCTAAACTGGCTGGAGGTGTCAGCAGGTAGCACATAGTGCTGGCAGAACAACAAGAAATCTGGGGGAAGGGGGCACCAGAAGCAAGGGGATCAGAGAGGTGACCTTGAAACCTGAGTATGAACTCAGCCAGATGGACCACCTATAGAAATAAATTTAAATGTGTTTTTCCTTTTCCTTCTTGCTTGTGAAAAGCTACTTGAATTTGTTTACCTACATACCATGTGGGGAGTTAGTCAGTATCCTATTTCTTTTATAGCCAGAGACAATGGTTGTTGTCATTACTGGGCTTCTCTGGAGACAGTGGTCTCGGCCCAATTTCTTGGCTGACTGCCAAACTTTGAAGACACAGGAATGTCCTTCAGGAGGCCAGTAAAAAAAAAAAAAAAACAAGCAGCCAGGAGCCAACAACCCTTAGCAGAGAGATCAGCTGCTGTCCACTGGGGTGTGTTGAGATGTGGCAACTGAATTCACTGGTAAGTTAACTATCTACTAGAAGGAAAAAATAAAAGCAACATCAGAAACAATGAAGTCCAGACAAGTATAAAATGCTGAAAGAAAAACAAAATATCAAACAAGAATTTTATATCCAACAAAACTGTCTCTCAGCAATAAAGGGAAAAGTTACAAACCTCACCTCCACTGTAAGTAATGCTAAAGAAGTCCTTCAGGCTGAAGATAAATGGAAATAGCATATTAGCTTCTCATGGCTGCTGTAAAAAATTATCACAAACTTGGATGACCTAAAACAATGGAAATTTATTGTCTTACAGTATCTGGAGGCTGTTGTTGTTAGGTGCAGCCGAGTCGATTCCAACTCATAACAACCCAGTGTACAACAAAATGAAACACCGCCCTGTCCCGCACCATCCTCACAGTCATTGTCATGCTTGAGCCCATTGTTGCAGCCACTGTGTCTATCCATCTCGTTGAGGATCTACTTCTGTTTTGCTGACCCTGTACTCCATCAAGCGTGATGTCTTTCTTCAGGGACTGGTCCCTCCTGATAACATGACCACGGTAAGTGAGATGATGTTGGTCATCCTTGCTCCTAAGGAGCATTCTGGTTGTACTTTTTCCAAGACAGATTTGTTCATCCTTTTGGCAGTCCATGGTATAGTCAATATTCTTCACCAACAACACAATTGAAAGGCATCAATTCTTCTTTGGTCTTCCTTATTCATTGTCCAGCTTTCGCATGCATATAAGGAGACTAAATATGCCGTGGCTTTTGTCAGGCACTTTCAGTTCTAGCGGCTAGAAGTCTGAAATCAAGATGTGAGCAAAGCCACGCTTCCTTTGAGGGCACCGGGGAGAATCTGCTCCTGCCTGTCTCCCAGATCCTGGTGGTTGTTGGCGATCCTCAGCGTTCCTGTGTTTATAGAGGCATCTCTGCCTTTGTCTTCACATGGTCATCTCCCCACTGTCTGTTCAAATCTCCTTCTCCTTTCTTTTACAGTAAAACTTATGAAAGCCGTAACCTGTGTAAAGCAGAAACCTTTCAGAGAGGAAAACCCAGATATGTTCCACTAAAATGGGTAAGACTGCACCCTGTCAAAGGTGGAAAACTTTTGAGATCTGAAAAAACAAGGCAGACCCGTCATGTTCCGGCTCTCATAGGTTTTACTGTACAAGGTCCCCAGTCATTGGATTGGGGCCCACCCTAATGCAGTATGACCTTATCTTAACTTGATTACATCTGCAAAGACCTGGTTTCAAAATAAGGTCACATTCATAGGTACTGGGGGTTAGGACTTGAACATATCTTCTGGAGAGACAAAATTCAACTCATAACAGATAGCAACTCAATTTTTATAGACAGGAATGAAGAGCACAGGAAACGGCATGGATGTGGGGAAATATGAAACTCAAGCACATTGTTGAGTTTATAAAGTAAATAGCTGTAATATACTGGCAACAAGTGTACACTGTATCGGGGTAAATGTAACAACACTGTTTCAATGCTCCTATATGTTGCTGAAAATAACGCAATGTTAACTTTAATCAGATTATGATAAATTAAAGATGGATGCTATAATACCTAGAGTAGTTTCTAAAGAATAATTCAGACTCATTGTTTGTTGCGGCATGCCATCGAATCAATTCTGACTCATAGCAACCCTACGGGACAGAGTAGAATTTCCCCACAGGGTTTGCTGGGCTGTAATCTTTACACTTTACAGGCACTAGTTTTTTTTTTTTTTTTTAATCTTTACAGGTGCAGATTGCTGGGTCTTTTCTCCCACAAAGCCGCTGGTGGGTTCGAACCACCAACCTTTCAGTTAGCTGCTGCGCACTTAACCCTTGTGGCACCAGGGCTCCTTTTAATGTAGATGTGTAGGGTGGCTGTGAGTCAAAACTGACTTGCCGGCAGTGGGTAGGTAGGTATAGCTAAAAAGCCTGAAGAGGAATTAGAATCATATGCTTGGCAGAAAAGAAGACATGGCGGGATGAAAAACAAAACAAAATGGCTGGTCTATGTGCAGCCATAAGGCTGCTCAGCTGCTAACTGAAAGGTTGGCAGTTCAAGTTCACCCAGGCACCTCAAAAGAGAGGCCCGGGAATCTATTTAAAAAAATTAGCCATTGAAAACCCATGAATCACAGTTCTTCTCTGACATGCATGGGGTCTCTGTGAGTCAGCTTTGGGTCAATGGCAACTGGTTAATAAGAAGGTACATGTCAGTTTTCTTGACTTCAGGTTAGTGTTCTTTTCACTACACTACCCCCTTTTGTTTTAATGAGACCCCCCTACCAACAAGCAAATACTTGGCAAGCCCCTTCCTCCCCATGAGCCTTTGGTTCAATGACTCAGGAAGCTTAATCATGTATTTAACAAGTAATTACTGAAAACCATCATTCCCATTTCCTAGGTTGAATTACAGAAAAGCCCAGACCCTTAGTTACGGAGAAGGAGGCAGGACTGGACAAGCCTTGACGCTCCAGTCCTTTCTCTGCTTGCTTCACTGAAGGCCCCGGCATGGCCCTTAACCCTCAGTCTTCCAGATCTGAAAGGCTAAAAGAAACACATTCGTGTATGTTTAAAGGGAAGACAAATTTCATTTCCCTCCAGCCAGGAGCCATGGGAGTTTTGTCTGAATTACCCAATGGACATTCAGAAAATATTACAGTTTTCATCTTTAAAATGGAAGGGTTAGGCTAGAGGAATTCCAAGGTCTTCCTGTTCTTTTAGACTGTAATTTATAGAGAAAACAGAGTAAACATATTAGCAGGAAACAAACTAAGCTGCAGTTATAGCAGACACATATCCACAACCCACCAACAAAAGGGAGAGTTGGCCGACTTTCCTGCCAGGACCAGAGAGTAAGTGTGGGCTCTGTGGTGTACAGGCTCTGGTTTCTGCTGTTACCCTCTGACTCTGATGTGAGGATGCAGCCATAGACAACACCCAAAGGAGTGAGCGTGTCCGTGTCTAGTAAACGCCCTTTTACAAACACAGGCAACAGCCTGGATTTGCTGATCCCTGAAGTGGGCCCAAAGGAAGGAAAAATATGGTACAGTGGTGAGTGTTTAAGTATGGCATGGTGGGGGCGGGGGGGAGCTCACCGAGGTTTCTGCTGTGAGCACCAGGATGCTGCCTCTCCTCCCGGGGTCATCTCCTCCTTTCCTCTTCTTGGCTGTCTCGACTCCTCTATTTCCCAAGTTTAGAAGAGGAATCATTGACAACTTCCCTAAAAGTTGTTCCTTAGAATGCTCCTTAGAAGCGAGGACGTCGAGACTTCAACTCGCTTACTTTGGACATGTCATCAGGAAAGACCAGTCTCTAGGAAAGTACTTCATACATGGTAGAGGGTCAGTGAAAACCAGAGAGCCCCTCCATGAGTTGGACTCACACCACAGCAGAACAATGGACCCAAACACCAACAATCTGGAAGATGGGGCAGGACCAGGCAGTGTTCACTGTGTCGTACACGAGGTCACCATGAGTAAGAGACCAACGGAGGGCAGCTAACAACAATAATCTCAAACTTTAGATATTTCAAAGAAGTATTCTGTGGTAGAAATAGCTCTTAAGTGCCTATTTTATATTATGTCTATCAGATTATTTCTGAAATCTAGGGGAAAATCTAAATGTAGAAGGCTGAATAAAGGTCCGTTACTTGTGACCCGCCAGGTGGCCCCCAGGCTCTGGTCTCTGAGCCCCTGGCTGCCTCTTGAGGGTGGAGGTCATTGCGTTCTAGCGCCCAGTGGATTTGGAGTGCAGTGAGTTAGAGGCCGCTGCCAGACTGGCCCTGGACAGCAGGCATGGAGCAAAGAGGAGACCACGTGGAGAGAGTATGCAGTTGCCAGGGCAACAAACACCAGAGACCAAAAAAAAAAAAAAGAGCAGTTTACGCAGAGAGGTGATGAGAAACGACTTGTACTGCTTCACTGCACACCAATATAAGCAAAACAAACATGTGCTCTAACATATCTGCCACTGAAAAGAAAATACCAAAGCATTTTAAATTGAACAAGGCAAGCCAAAACAAAACAAAACAAAACAAAACAAAAACCTGTTGCTGTTGAGTTGATTCTGACTCATAGCGACCCTATAGGACAAAGTAGAACTGCCCCATAGAGTTTATAAGGAGCACCTGGTGGATTCCAACTGCCGACCTTTTGGTTAGCAGCTGTAGCACTTAACCACTGCAACACCAGGGTAGGTACGAAATGAAGCAAATACATTTCACTTTGGGGGTGGAGTTAGCTTGCCAAGGGGAGCACATAAACAAGTCTACATGGGGAGAGCAGTGGGCAGCCGCCAAGGGGTCCTCCTCTGTCCACTTTCTTCAGGGGCAGTTCCCTGAAGCCTGCTTGGGTCATTATCAGCTTCCTTTTAAAGAAGCGGCTAGACTGAAACGCTTGCTGGTGAAGGTTATCAGCAGGGCTTCCTGTTTGATTTCCTTTCAGTCCATTAATTAGAAGTAGAGTGGTAAGTGATAAATGTTTCCAAACTTCAGATTCTCTCTCATTTCAGTGGACGTCCATGAAATAAGTCCCTCAGGTGCTCCAGGGAGATAGGATGCTGCTTCAGGAGGACCACGGCTTACTCAGACCCCTTGTCCCCAAAGGGACTGATGGCAATTAGACATTGTCCTTGTTGTTAATTTCTGTCAAGCTGCTCCAAACCATGGCAACCCCACGTACAACATAACGAAACATCTGGTCCTGCGCCATCTTCACGATCGTTGGTGTGCTTGAGTTCATTGTTGCGGCAATTGTTTGAGTACCTTCTGACTCAGGGGGCTCATCTTCCAACACTATGTCAAACAGCATACTGTTGTGATGCATAAGGTTTTCATTGGCTAATTTTTGGAAGTAGATCACCAGACTCTACGTTCTGGTCTGTCTTAGTCTGGAAGCTCCACTGAAATGTGTCCACCATGGGCCACCCTGCTGGTGTTTGAAATACTGGTGTGACAGCTTCCAACATCACAGTAGCACACAAGCCCTGCAGTGGGACAAACTGACAGGTGGGTGGTGGCAATATCACCTAACGGGTATTTAAACACATATTTTGTGCTTCTTTTCTAGTTATTCTCAGTAGGATGGGTTGTCCAAGTTAAGTAGCTTGCTATTTGAGAAGTGGAACACCTCCCCTGTCATATTTTAGTTTAAAAACATTCACACCACTGAGCACAGCCCCAGGTGATCGTTAAATAAAACTGCAATCAAGGTGGTGTCAGCAATTTTCATAATTAAAATCTTGCTGTGACTTGAGAAGTGATCTGAGAATCACCCTGTTCAGAAATAGGTCCCCGTTAAGGCTGTGTTGTCACAGGATGGCACCTGTGAGGACTGACACTCACAGGGACCTGCATCGATCTTCTCACGTGCTCACTTCTGTGTCTAGTTTTCAGGAACTGGATTGTTCTTACTTAGCCACTGTGGCTCCTGTCTGTGGGTCTCCCACTCTGTCTTCCTAGTCATGGGTGCAATCTGAGTCATCTAGTGCTGCCACAACACAAATACCACAAATGGATGGCTTTAACAAAGAGAAGTTGATTCTCTCACAGTCCAGTAGGCTAGAAGTCCAAATTCAGGGCTCCAGCTTCAGGGGAAGGTTTTCTTTCTCTTTTGGCTCTGGAGGAAGGTCCTTGTCATCTGTCTTCCCTTGGTCTGGGAGCATCTCTGTGCAGGAACCGCAGGTCCAAAGGACACACTCTGCTCCCATTGCTGCCTTCTTGGTGGTATGAGGCCCCCATGTCTCTCTGCTTGCTTCTCTCTTTTATATCTCAAAAGAGATCAGCTTAAGACTCTGTCTAATCTTACAGACCTCATCAATACAACTGCTACTAATCCATCTTATTACATCATAGCGATAGGATTTACAACACATAGGAAAATCACATCAGAAGATAAAATGATAGACAATCATACAATCGTACAAGAGAATCATGACCTAGCCAAGTTGACAGATATTATGGGGGGACACAATTCAATCCATGACATTTCACCCTTTGGCCCCCCCCAAAATCCTGTCCTTGCCACATGTAAAACATATTCACCACATCACAGCAAAAGTCTTAAATCAAATCAACTCCAAGTCCAAAATACAAAAATTACTCTTCATCTGTGAAATCTAGAGTACAGGTTATCTGCTTCCAAAGGTACAATGGCAGAACAGGCACAAGCTAGACGTTTCCATTACGAGCTGGAGAAACTGAAGGGAAAGAAGGCATAATAGGCTACAAGCAAGTCAGCAGAGCACATTACACTATCCCTCAAAGCTTTAAAAATAATCCTCTGTTCTCTGAGACAATTTACACAATAACCCTTCCCTCCAGACTGTAGATATTGGCCACACTCTCTGGATTCTGAGTGGAGGCCCCTCGGCCCTGGGCTTCAGCTCTGCCTTCCAGGCCCACTGAGGCAGTAACTCTGCTCCCTCCGCTTTAGGCACACCATTCTCCTAGTCTGTCTGAGAGGCAACTCCACCCTTAGAAACACCAGAGGCCATGGCTCCACCCTTTGAAACTCCTGGGGTCATGGCCATAGCTTTTGAGACTGAGGCAACTTGGCTTCTTGTGTTCCTTTTCTCTTCAGCTTCTGCTTCTTGGTTTCTTGGCCTCTTGGCTCCTTGGGCCTCACACCTGCTTCTGCCCAGCTGGGGAAAGTGTTCCAAAGCTCAGTAGCTCCATGAAAAGCTTCCAGAGGCACCCCACTCCACCTGGATGAATCCTGAGCACAGGCACTCAGCTCTCTTGGTCCGTGGGTCAGCTCCAGCGCTGTCTGGAGCTGGTCTCCTGGTTCTGCTGCTGCCAGTTCTCTGCTGCAGCTGCTGGTCCTTTGCTGCTGCCAGTCCTCTATCCATTCACAGTTTCAAAACTGCTTCCACATTTAAGGTATTTGCTAGAGCAGCACCCCACTCCTGGCACCAAGTTCTGTCTTAGTCATTTAGTGCTGCTATAACAGAGATACCACAAGTGGGTGGCTTTAACAAAGAGAAGTTTATTCTCTCGTAGTCCAGTAGGCTAGAAGTCTGAATTCAGGGCCCCAGCTTCAGTGGAAGGCTTTTTCTCTCTGTCGGCTCTAGAGGAAGGTCCTTACCATCCATGTTCCCTTGGTCTGGGAGCATCTCAGTGCAGGCACTGCAGGTCCAAAGGACACACTCTGCTCCCATTGCTGCTTTCTTGGTGGTATGAGGTCCCTATGTCTCTCTGCCTGCTTCTCTCTTTTATATCTCGAGAGGTTGGCTTAAGACACCATCTAGTAGCGTAGATTTCGTCAATATAACTGCTGCTAATCCATCTTATTACATCATAGTGATAGGATTTACAACACACAGGAAAACCACATCAGAAGATAAAATGATAGACAATCATACAATCGTACAAGGGAATCATGACCTCACCAAGTTGACAGATATTTTTGGGGACACAATTCAATCCATGAGGGGCACTGTTCCAAATTTTTGGAAAAATCCGCCCTTCCTTGTTGCACATGGTGTGCACACATTCCTACCCCTTCTCCCTGAGTTTTCTTCTCCTCCACCCACCATGTGACAAGCCGGGTCCTCCTGCCATTGCAGATGTTGCCACTGCTTCATCGTGGATTACTGTCACCCTTCCTCCTTTATTCCCAAGTGATTGACATGCCATATATATTTTAATTTCACCCTGATTAGGTGGTTTGGAACTAATGATGAAGAGCTCTCTTGAAATCACTTAAACTTTCACGGGCTGTTTAAGTACCAGCCTCTCACGACATTTCGAGTATCAAGAACTGTTTCCTTTGTAAATCACAGGAGAGAAGCTTGGATGCGTAAAAATAAAGATAACCTGATTTTAAATGTTATGCTGGTGTAGAAATAGAGGTATTTTTTTGGGGGGGGGGAGAATATTTGACAACGAACATTTTCAGAGGCAAAAATGTTTACTTTTAAAAAGAAGCATGATAATACAGTATACCTTATTCATTTTTTTTTCATTTCTTGAGCTTTTTTTATTTTTCTTTTTAGAAAATAATATTTTATTGTATTTTTGGTGGAAGTGTACACAGAAAAACAGGTTCTCATTCTACAATTTCTACACATACTGTTCAGTGACATTGGTTACATTCTTCACATTGTGTCATCATTCTCATTTTCTCGTTCTAGTTGCTCTATTCCCACTAACTAAGTCTCAGGCACCCCAACCTTCTCACCTATGCTTCAGAGTATTTGCTGACAATCTGGTCTCCTATAAATGATTTTTTAAAAGAGCACAGTACTCAAGGGTGATATTTATTACTGTATGAACTAACCTGCTATTTAGCTAAAAAGTGACTTGAAGGGATAGTTTTGGTTCCAGGGTTAAAGAATATCTCAGGGCAAGAGTCTCAGAGATTCCTCCTGTTCCAGTGGGTCCAGTAAGTCTGGATTTTTTTTTTATTAACTTTTATTGAGCTTCAAGTGAACATTTACAAATCAAGTCAGACTGTCACATATAAGTTTATATACATCTTACTCTGTACTCCCACTTGCTCTCCCCCTAATGAGTCAGCCCTTCCAGTCTCTCCTTTCGTGACAATTCTGCCAGCTTCCAACTCTCTCTATCCTCCCATCCCCCCTCCAGACAGGAGATGCGAACACAGTCTCAAGTGTCCACCTGATATAACTAGCTCACTCTTCATCAGCATCTCTCTCCTACCCACTGTCCAGTCCCTTTCATGTCTGATGAGTTGTTTTCGGGGATGGTTCCTGTCCTGTACCAACAGAAGGTTTGGGGACCATGACCGCCGGGATTCCTCTAGTCTCAGTCAGACCATTAAGTATGGTCTTTTTATGAGAATTTGGGGTCTGCATCCCACTGTTCTCCTGCTCCCTCAGGGGTTCTCTGTTGTTCTCCCTGTCAGGGCAGTCATCGGTTGTGGCCGGGCACCAACTAGTTCTTCTGGTCTCAGGATGATGTAGGTCTCTGGTTCATGTGGCCCTTTCTGTCTCTTGGGCTCTTAGCTGTCGTGTGACCTTGGTGTTCTTCATTCTCCTTTGCTCCAGGTGGGTTGAGACCAATTGATGCATCTTAGATAGCCGCTTGTTAGCATTTAAGATTCCAGACGCCACATTTCAAAGTGGGATGCAGAATGTTTTCATAATAGAATTATTTTGCCAATTGACTTAGAAGTCCCCTTAAACCATGGTCCCCAAACCCCCGCCCCTGCTCCACTGACCTTTGAAGCATTCATTTTATCCCGGAAACTTCTTTGCTTTTGGTCTAGTCCAATTGAGCTGACCTTCCATGTATTGAGTATTGTCCTTCCCTTCACCTAAAGCAGTTCTTATCTACTAATTAATCAGTAAAAAACCCTCTCCCACCCTCCCTCCCTCCCCCCTCGTAACCACAAAAGTATGTGTTCTTCTCAGTTTATACTATTTCTCAAGATCTTATAATAATGGTCTTATACAATATTTGTCCTTTTGCCTCTGACTCATTTCGCTCAGCATAATGCCTTCCAGGTTCCTCCATGTTATGAAATGTTTCACAGATTCGTCACTGTTCTTTATCGATGCGTAGTAATCCATTGTGTGAATATACCATAATTTATTTAACCATTCATCCGTTGATGGACACCTTGGTTGCTTCCAGCTTTTTGCTATTGTAAACAGAGCTGCAATAAACATGGGTGTGCATATATCTGTTTGTGTGAAGGCTCTTATTTCTCTAGGGTATATTCTGAGGAGTGGGATTTCTGGGTTGTATGGTAGTTCTATTTCTAACTGTTTAAGATAACGCCAGATAGATTTCCAAAGTGGTTGTACCATTTTACATTCCCACCAGCAGTGTATAAGAGTTCCAATCTCTCCGCAGCCTCTCCAACATTTATTATTTTGTGTTTTTTGGATTAATGCCAGCCTTGTTGGAGTGAGATGGAATCTCATCGTGGTTTTAATTTGCATTTCTCTAACGGCTAATGATCGAGAGCATTTTCTCATGTATCTGTTGGCTGCCTGAATATCTTCTTTAGTGAAGTGTGTGTTCATATCCTTTGCCCACTTCTTGATTGGGTTGTTTGTCTTTTTGTGGTTGAGTTTTGACAGAATCATATAGATTTTAGAGATCAGGCGCTGGTCTGAGATGTCATAGCTGAAAATTCTTTCCCAGTCTGTAAGTGGTCTTTTTACTCTTTTGGTGAAGTCTTTGGATGAGCATAGGTGTTTGATTTTTAGGAGCTCCCAGTTATCGGGTTTCTCTTAATCATTTTTGGTAATGTTTTGTATTCTGTTTATGCCTTGTATTAGAGCTCCTAGGGTTGTCCCTATTTTTTCCTCCATGATCTTTATCGTTTTAGTCTTTATGTTTAGGTCTTTGATCCACCTGGAGTTAGTTTTTGTGCTTGGTGTGAGGTATGGGTCCTGTTTCATTTTTTTGCAAATGGATATCCAGTTATGCCAGCACCATTTGTTAAAAAGACTATCTTTTCCCCGATTAACTGACACTGGGCCTTTGTCAAATATCAGCTGCTCATACGTGGATGGATTTCTATCTGGGTTCTCAATTCTGTTCCACTGGTCTATGTGCCTGTTGTTGTACCAGTACCAGGCTGTTTTGACTACTGTGGCTGTATAATAGCTTCTGAAATCAGGTAGAGTGAGGCCTCCCACTTTCTTCTTCTTTTTCAGTAGTGCTTTGCTTATCAGAGGCTTCTTTTCCTTGCATATGAAGTTGGTGATTTGTTTCTCTATCACCTTAAAAAATGACATTGGAATTTGGATCGGAAGTGCATTGTATGTATAGATGGCTTTTGGTAGAATAGACGTTTTTACTATGTTAAGTCTTCCTATCCATGAGCAAGGTATGTTTTTCCACTTAAGTATGTCCTTTTGAATTTCTTGTAGTAGAGCTTTGTAGTTTTCTTTGTATAGGTCTTTTACATCCTTGGTAAGATTTATTCCTAAGTATTTTATCTTCTTGGGGGCTACTGTGAATGGTATTGATTTGGTTATTTCCTCTTCGGTGTTCTTTTTGTTGATGTAGAGGAATCCGAGTGATTTTTGTATGTTTATCTTATAACCTGAGACTCTGCCAAACTCTTCTATTAGTTTCAGTAGTTTTCTGGAGGATTCCTTAGGGTTTTCTGTGTATAAGATCATGTCATCTGCAAATAGAGATAATTTTACTTCTTCCTTGCCAATCCGGATGCCCTTTATTTCTTTGTCTAGCCTAATTGTTCTGGCTAGGACCTCTAGCACAATGTTGAATAAGAGCGGTGATAAAGGGCATCCTTGTCTGGTTCCCGTTCTCAGGGGAAATGCTTTCAGGTTCTCTCCATTTAGAGTGATGTTGGCTGTTGGCTTTGTATAGATGCCCTTTATTATGTTGAGGAATTTTCCTTCAATTCCTATTTTGGTAAGAGTTTTTATCATAAATGGCTGTTGGACTTTGTCAAATGCCTTTTCTGCATCAATTGATAAGATCATGTGGTTTATATCTTTTGTTTTATTTATGTGGTGGATAACATTAATGGTTTTTCTAATATTAAACCAGCCTTGCATACCTGGTATAAATCTCACTTGGTCGTGGTGAATTATTTTTTTGATATGTTGTTGAATCGTATTGGCTAGAATTTTATTGAGGATTTTTGCATCTATGTTCATGAGGGATATAGGTCTATAATTTTCTTCTTTTGTGATGTCTTTACCTGGTTTTGGTATCAGGGAGATGGTGGCTTCATAGAATGAGTTGGGTAGTATTCCGTCATTTTCTATGATTTGAAATACCTTTAGTAGTAGTGGTGTTAACTCTTCTCTGAAAGTTTGGTAGAACTCTGCAGTGAAGCTGTCTGGGCCAGGCCTTTTTTTTGTTGGGAGTTTTTTGATTACCATTTCAATCTCTTTTTTTGTTATGATTCTATTTAATTGTTCTACTTCTGAATGTGTTAGTTTAGGTAGGTAGTGTTTTCCCAGGAATTCATCCATTTCTTCTAGGTTTGCAAATTTGTTAGACTACAATTTTTCGTAATAATCTGATATGATTCTTTTAATTTCAGTTGGGTTTGTTGTGAAGTGGCCCTTCTCGTTTCTTATTCGGGTTATTTGTTTCCTTTCCTGTTTTTCTTTAGTCAGTCTAGCCAATGGTTTATTAATTTTGTTAATTTTTTCGAAGAACCAGCTTTTGGCTTTGTTAATTCTTTCAATTGTTTTTCCGTTCTCTAATTCATTTAGTTCAGCTCTAATTTTTATTATTTGTTTTCTTCTGGTGCCTGATGGATTCTTTTGTTGCTCACTTTCTATTTGTTCAAGTTGTAGGGACAGTTCTCTGATTTTGGCTCTTTCTTCTTTTTGTATGTGTGCATTTATCGATATAAATTGGCCTCTGAGCACTGCTTTTGCTGTGTCCCAGAGGTTTTGATAGGAAGTATTTTCATTCTCGTTGCATTCTATGAATTTCCTTATTCCCTCCTTGATGTCTTCTATAACCCAGTCTTTTTTCAGGAGGGTATTGTTCATTTTCCAAGTATTTGATTTCTTTTCCCTAGTTCTTCTGTTATTGATTTCTAGTTTTATTGCCTTGTGGTGTGAGAAGATGCTTTGTAATATTTCGATGTTTTGGATTCTGCAAAGGTTTGTTTTATGACCTAATATGTGGTCTATTCTACAGAATGCTCCATGTGTGCTAGAAAAAAAAGTATACTTTGCAGCAGTTGGGTGGAGAGTTCTGTATAAGTCAATGAGGTCAAGTTGGTTGATTGTTGTAAGTAGGTCTTCCGTGTCTCTATTGAGCTTCTTACTGGATGTCCTGTCCTTCTCCGAAAGTGGTGTGTTGAAGTCTCCTACTATAATTATGGAGGTGTCTATCTCACTTTTCAGTTCTGTTAAAATTTGATTTATGTATCTTGCAGCCCTGTCATTGGGTGCATAAATATTTAATATAGTTATGTCTTCCTGATCAATTGTCCCTTTTATCATTATGTAGTGTCCTTCTTTATCCTTTGTGGTGGATTTAAGTCTAAAGTCTATTTTGTCAGAAATTAATATTGCTACTCCTCTTCTTTTTTGCTTATTGTTTGCTTGATATATTTTTTCCCATCCTTTGAGTTTTAGTTTGTTTGTGTCTCTAAGTCTAAGGTGTGTCTCTTGTAGGCAGCATATAGATGGATCGTGTTTCTTTATCCAGTCTGAGACTCTCTGTCTCTTTATTGGTGCATTTAGTCCATTTACATTCAGGGTAATTATAGATACATAAGTTTTTAGTGTTGTCATTTTGATGCCTTTTTATGTGTGTTGTTGACAATTTCATTTTTCCACATACTTTTTTGTGCTGAGACGTTTTTGTTAGTAAATTGTGAGATCCTCATTTTCACAGTGTTTGACTTTATGTTTTTTGAGTCGTTACGTTTTTCTTGGTTTTTATCTTGAGTTATGGAGTTGTTATACCTCTTTGTGGTTACCTTAATATTTACCCCTATTTTTCTAAGTAAAAACCTAACTTGTCCTATATCGCCTTGTATCACTCTCCATATGGCAATTCTATGCCACCTGTATTTAGTCCCTCTTTTTGATTATTGTGATCTTTTACTTATTGACTTCAATGATTCCCTGTTTTGAGCATTTTTTTTTTAAATTAACCTTAATTTGTTTTTGTGATTTCCCTATTTGAGTTGATATCAGGATGGTCTGTTTTGTGACCTTGTGTTGTGCTTGTATCTGATATTATTGGTTTTCTGACCAATTTCCTTTAGTATTTCTTGTAGCTTTGGTTTGGTTTTTGCAAATTCTCTAAGCTTGTGTTTATCTGTAAACATCTTAATTTCGCCTTCATATTTCAGAGAGAGTTTTGATGGATATATGATCCTTGGCTGGCAGTTTTTCTCCTTCAGTGCTCTGTATATGTCATCCCATTGCCTTCTTGCCTGCATGGTTTCTGCTGAGTAGTCTGAACTTATTCTTATAGATTCTCCCTTGAAGGAGACCTTTCTTTTCTCCCTGGCTGCTTTTAAAATTCTCTGTTTATCTTTGGTTTTGGCGAGTTTGATGATAATATGTCTTGGTATTTTTCTTTTTGGATCAATCTTAAATGGGGTTCGATAAGCATCTTGGATAGATATCCTTACATTTTTCATGATGTCAGGGAAGTTTTCTGTCAGCAGATCTTCAACTATTTTCTCTGTGTTTTCTGTCCTCCTTCCCTCTTCTGAGACTCCAATCGCACGCAAGTTATCCTTCTTCATAGAGTCTCGCATGATTCTTAGGGTTTCTTCTTTTTTTTTAATTCTTTTATCTGATTTTTTTTCAGCTATGTTGGTGTTAATTCCCTGGTCCTCCAGATGTCCCAGTCTGCATTCTAATTGCTTGAGTCTGCTCCTCTGACTTCCTATTGCGTTGTCTAGTTCTGTAATTTTATTGTTAATCTTTTGGATTTCTACATGATGTCTCTCTATGGATTCTTGCAACTTATTAATTTTTCCACTATGTTCTTGAATAATCTTTTTGAGTTCTTCAACTGTTTTATCAGTGTGTTCCTTGGCTTTTTCTGCAGTTTGCCTTATTTCATTTCCGAGGTCATCCCTGATGTCTTGAAGCATTCTGTAAATTAGTTTTTTATATTCTGTATCTGATAATTCCAGGATTGTATCTTCATTTGGGAAAGATTTTGATTCTTTTGTTTGGGGGGTTGTAGAAGCTGTCATGGTCTGCTTCTTTATGTGGTTTGATATCGACTGCTGTCTCCGAACCATCACTAAGATATAAAAAAAAATTTTTTCTTTTTTTTTTAAATCTTAGTAGTGGTTTATTCCATAATTGCTCACTGAGTCTTATCTTGTTTTGTTTTCTTTCAATATACGTGGATGGGCTACTAGATTGTGCTGTCTTGTTTGTTGTAGCCCTTGACTTACTTA
Source organism: Loxodonta africana (assembly GCF_030014295.1). Lineage (NCBI taxonomy): Eukaryota > Metazoa > Chordata > Mammalia > Proboscidea > Elephantidae > Loxodonta > Loxodonta africana. Next base: position 1,084,323 of record NC_087347.1, on the reverse strand, counting down.
TGACCTATTAGCAGCTGGTTTGGGCTGTTGCCAGATATATATGCCTGAGTCTATTCACTATTCTTGAGTAGAATCTGATTTTGGGTCATCAAGTGTGTGCTGCACCCTAACACCTATCCACCTCAAGAAGTAGTGGTGATAGTTGTGTGCACCAGATTCTATTAGCAGCTGGGGTTCAACCTCTGGGGGGGGCAGGATGCTGACAGGCTTCCCCCAAGTGTCAGTGAGGTAGGTGTGTCTCTATTCCTGTAGCACCTTGGTGGGAGGGCACTGCAGCTGTACCTTAGGCCCCCAATGCAAGTACCTCTACTGATTGGTAGGTGTCACCCTCCTTAGACCCCTAAGGCAAGAGGCTAGGTGGTCTGGGGGGAGCTTCAGCCCTCAGTTCCTTGTTGTGGGTCAGTTAGGGCTCTGTTGAATAAGCAGAGATATCAGACCTGGGAAACTTGTTTTTCCAGAAAATCAGCTAAAAAAAAAAAATGCAGTCAGATCCCTATCAGAACTGCCTTTGGATTGTAACCACCACCTTGTTCCCTGTAAGGATGAAAGTCGGAGATTTGGATCATATATGCTTGGCTGTAGCTGGTTCTGTGTTTCTAGTCCAATTAGGGATGGATTTTTGGTTCCTGGGTTTTTTGCGGTTCCTTCTCTCAGGCCGGAAGAAAGGGTTAGGAAAAGACCAAAAAAAAAAAAGGAATAGCAAAGCCGCCGCAGAGCCGGAGCCGTTCTCCCTCTGGCTTAGGAAATTCCAATGTTAATGAAGCTGCCGGGGAAGGGTGGGGGAGGGTTCAGAGAAATAGGAGAGTACCACCTAGGAATATAGCCAAAGTTGCTTATCTTGCTTGGAATGACTATTTTATCTGAGATTCCCGAGGGGCGTGTTGCCTATGTGTGCTGGCTGTGTGGAGATTGCCCCCCCAGGGTCTGTCCCGCTGAAGCAGCAGTCAGATCCTCCACTGTCAGTCCAAAGCACAGCGTCAAGGTTCCCCTGCTGGGACGCTGCACTCCCGGCTCCAAAATCAGTCGCTGCCTCCCGGGGACTTCTAGTCCCGCCAGCCGCGTCCCTGAGCCGCCCCCGAGGACCGGCTGGGCCCCTCCTGGGGTTAGTTCAAGGGAGTAGGGCTGCGCCCCGTGCTTGTGCCATGACAGCTCCCAGTCAAAAGCCCGGAGCCAAGGTTCCCCGGCTGGGACTCTGCACTCCCGGCTCCAAAACCAGTCACTGCCTCCCGGGGACTTCTCCCACCAGCTGCGTCACCACGTCGCCTGCGCGGACTGACTGGGCTCCCTCCCGGGGTCAGTTCAGGGGGGTAGGGCTGTGCCCCTTGTTTGTGCCATCACAAGATTTTGAGTTCAGCTCCCCTAGGCCCAGACCTGAGCCCGGCGCCAAGGTTATCTGACTGGGACGCTGGCTTCAGGCTCCGAAAACAGTCGCTGCTTCCCGGTATTTATTCGTTCTCCATCTCTAAATCTGTATTTGTTGTTCAGGGTTCGTAGATTGTTATGTATGTGATCCTTTCACTTGTTTTTCCAAGTCTTTGTTGCAAGAGGGATCCGAGGTAGCGTCTACCTAGTCCGCCATCTTGGCCCCGCCTCTCCTTCATCATTTTTAGTATCCGTGCCCATGAACTATATCCTCCGGTACTCAAGGATTTGTATGTCCTAGCTGGCAGTTTTCAGCAATATCCATCCTGTTGTATAAAGACCTCAGCTGTGTGTAGACATCACTTGGCCATCTGAATGCTAACCTGAAGTGCCCGACCTAAGATCCGTTGGCCAATTAGACTGTAACAGAGATCCCAGGAGACGAGGCTTCCGATTTTAATCAGAGGCTGGTTATGACTCGGTCAGTGACTGTAGGGAAGGCCAAAGACAAGTGCTGACAGTGACAACATCTTACCTTGCTTCTCAGGCCACATGCCCACATCTCTTACCATGGGTCACCGAGAAGGTTCTGAAGCATCTCTGAACTTGGGGACTCTGAGTAGTTGCTGTTACTCTGGAGCACTGGGGGGACATTCTGCGAGTGATCGGCTTCACCCTGCTCCTGACATTCTTGTGGGTTTTCTCAAGCTGTGGCAGAAAAAGCCTGCTCCCTGACACCTTCTCTGACTCAAACACTGTGACAAGCTCTTCGTGGTTACATTGGGCACAATAGAAGTAGGGATGGGAGGCCACAAATATGGAAAGCCCGGCTGTTCCTTGCTCCACACACTCAGACCTGGGCCCCCTCCCCATAAAGCTGATTTCCATAAGGCCAGGAACCAGAGAACATGAGATTGACTGGCCTGCCCAAAGTCACGTGGGTTTACTTATGGAGTTCTCACACTTGGCTTTCACTTAAAGCCCATCAGCTGATAAATTAAAAATGGTACGAAAAAGGCAGACAGAAAATTAACTTTAGAAAAAAATTTATACAAGATGTCCCTAGAGTACATTTCTATAAAAAGGTGACCCCAAGTACAGTCGTGTATGTATGTGTGTGTAAATGTGCGTGTGTATGTTAGCATGTGTGCATGTATGTGCATGTCGTGTATATGTATGGGATGTGTGTGTATATGTGTGCATGTGTGATATGTGTGTGCGATGTGTGCATATATGTGAATTTGTATATGTGTGCATGTGTGTTGTGGTGTGCGTGTGTGTGCATGTGTGTTCAAGTGTGTGTATACATGTGATGTATGTCAGCATACGTGTGGTATGTGAGTGTGTGCGTATATGTGTACGGTGTGTGCACATGTATAACGTGTGTATGTGTGCATGTTTTTGAATCTGTGTGGTGTGTGTGTTGGTGTGCGTGATGGGTGGTGATGGTTTCCTTTCTCAGGTGTGGAGACCAGGATAAAGAGGACCAGGGCCTGGAAAGGACACAGCAGGTGTCCAGTGACCAGCAAGAGGAGGCAGGATGTTGCACTTGAACATAGTTGTTGTTCTGGTCCACTGCTGCTGGCTTTTTTAGCACTGAATAACTCAGGACAAAGTCACAGTGTGAAATGCTTATTCCTGCATGTAGCCCACAGGAAACAAGTAAAGAGTTGGAACTGGATTTGGTGCTGATATAAGCCTTTCGATTTATGGAGCCCCAGGAGACTAAAACAATTCTAAAATCAGCAATCACTCATGATAAAATTAGATATTTACAAACCTACCCTTAAATATGTTACTCAGTAAGTCCAGTGTGGCAGTGTTTCTGCTATGGGTGGATGCATCACAGTCCCTTTGGCTGAGCACCAGATGAAGAAGCAGGTCAGCATTTCTGACTACCTCACGCCTGTTTAGTAGTCCCATAGGCAAGAATCCACGAGAAATGAAAAGACAGACTAAAACTGTCATTCTTCACTGATGACACGATTGTGTGAATGAAAAAAAGAACCCATGAAAAAACTCTTAGAATTAATAAGGATATGGATCAATACTAAAAAATCAATTGTATTTCTGTATAACTAAACCCATAGGAAGTGTAAAGAACTTTCTTTATACTTTTGATTAAATAGCTTTTCCCTCCCCATGTGCGTTACAGAAAACCACAGTTTTTCCCCATTAACCTAGATATTATTAATCTAGATATTACTAATCTAAATGTCCATGTAGCAAATGGTGTTTTGTCTGTAACCCTTCAAACTACTCAATTTTAATCAAGTTAAAAATAAAATTTTATTGCCATTCGTGGATGTTTTCACTAGATCACATAGTGTAGTTAATGCTAGCAGAATGTCATAACTAGTATGCATTTCTTAGATTGCTTAAAAATAGTGCATTTAATCTTGCTGGAACTATTGACCAAATATTAACTGAGGGTATTAAATTTTTTTTTTTTTTTTATGTAGAACACTGTTTCAGCAATCAATACACATTGTTCTGGCAATATTAGAGTCTAGAATTTATGACAATGATAAGCTCTGTTCTGCTGAAATAATGGAGAAAAATGAGTTGTGGGAAAGTGAAAGTGGTAAACAGTAAGTCCGGCATCTGGTGGTGTAGAAACTAAACCTGTTGCATCTGCGTCGATACTGACTCATAGCAACCCTATAGGACAGAGTAGAACTGCCCCATAAGGGTTTCCGAGGAGCAGCTGGTGGATTCAGACTGCAGACATTTTGGTTAGCAGCTGAGCCCTTAACCACTGTGCCACCAGGGCTCCAACTGGTGGTATAAAATCTTTCATTTTGGGGGGCAATTGACCACTTTCAGGACTATGAAACAGCTTGACGTCATCAGGTTGAAACTGAAGTATCCTAAGAGCTTAGGTTGTTTGGCAGAACCCTGAAGACGGCAGCTCCAGAGCTCAAACTGAATGACAGAAGGTACTGATGGGTGGAAGGCAGCTTGTTGCAGGAACTATCTCCTCAGAGAGCTCATTCCAGCTCCCCTGGTCAGGTGAGGACCTGACTGCAGGTTGCCCGAGGCACCAGGAAGACAGAGCATTCTCAGGCCCCTCACTCCTTCTTTACATGATGAGAACTTGCAGCCATGCTGGGCTTGCTTCAGTTTTACTTCTGACCTCCATAGACCATTGAAGCATTAAAACAGAGAGTTGTTCACCTCACTTGATACCTTTTAGACAGACAGACAAATAAAACACCGTTTCGATGGGACCAGGGAAACGAGTTTTCATACATCATTGATGGCAGTAAGAATGACGTTTCTGGTGGGTAATTTGGCCAAAAATAACAAAAGTCTAGGCCTTTCATTCTCATTGCGATGTAACCCCTTACCCAGGAATTTCCCCTAAAAACAGTCCTAAATATTCACCTATATTGAGCCACATCACAGCACCATTTTTAGTGTTGGAATTATGTTCAACTATTAACATAGTCTGTCAGTTTGTTGTACTGTAGGGGCTTGTGTGTTGCTGTGATGCTGGAAGCTATGCCACCGGTATTCGGATACCAGCAGGGTCACCCATGGAGGACAGGCTTCAGCTGAGCTTCCAGACTAAGACAGACTAGGAAGAAGGACCTGATAGTCTACTTCTGAAAAGCATTAGCCAGTGAAAACCTTATGAATAGCAGCAGAACATGGTCTGATATAGTGCTGGAAGATGAGCTCCCCAGGTTGGAAGGCACTCAAAATGCAACAGGTGAAGAGCTGCCTCCTCAAAGTAATGACATGGATGGAGTCAAGCTTTGGGGACCTTCACTTGCTGATGTGGCATGACTCAAAATGAGAAGAAACAGTGGCAAAATCCATTAATAATCAGTACATAGAAGGTATGAAGTACGAATCTATGAAAATTGGGAATCATCTAAAATGAAATGGAATGCATAAACATCAATACCCTGAGCATCAGTGAGCTGAAATGGACTGGTATTGGCCATTTTGAATCAGACAGTCATATGGTCTACTACGCTGGGAATGACAAATCAAAGAGGAATGACGTCACATTCATCATCAAAAAGAACATTTCAGAGGCGGGGCCAAGATGGAGGACTAGGTGGAGGCTACCGCGGATCCCTCTTGCAACAAAGACTCGGAAAAACAAGTGAATCGATCACATACATAACAATCTACGAACCCTGAACAACAAACACAGATTTAGAGACGGAGAACAAACAAATACGGGGAGGCAGCGATTGTTTTCAGAGCCTGGAGCCACCGTACCAGTCAGCAGATTTTCTGGAAAAACTAGTTTCCCAGTGATGGCTCGGAGACAGCAGTCCATATCAAACCACATAAGGAAGCAGACCGTGACAGCTTCTCCAACCCCCCAAACAAAAGAATCAAAATCTTTCCCAAATGAAGATACAATCCTGGAATTATCAGATACAGAATATAAAAAACTAATTTACAGAATGCTTAAAGATATCACAAACGAAATTAGGATAACTGCAGAAAAAGCCAAGGAACACACCGATAAAACTGTTGAAGAACTCAAAAAGATTATTCAAGAACATAGTGGAAAAATTAATAAGTTGCAAGAATCCATAGAGAGACAGCATGTAGAAATCCAAAAGATTAACAATAAAATTACAGAACTAGACAACGCAATAGGAAGTCAGAGGAGCAGACTCAAGCAATTAGAATGCAGACTGGGACATCTGGAGGACCAGGGAATTAACACCAACATAGCTGAAAAAAAATCAGATAAAAGAATTAAAAAAAATGAAGATACCCCTAAGAATCATGTGGGACTCTATCAAGAAGGATAACTTGCTGGTGATTGGAGTCCCAGAACAGGGAGGGGGGACAGAAAACACAGAGAAAATAGTTGAAGAACTCCTGACACAAAACTTCCCTGACATCATGAAAGACGAAAGGATATCTATCCAAGATGCTCATCGAACCCCATTTAAGATTGATCCAAAAAGAAAAACACCAAGACATATTATCATCAAACTCGCCAAAACCAAAGATAAACAGAGAATTTTAAAAGCAGCCAGGGAGAAAAGAAAGGTCTCCTTCAAGGGAGAATCTATAAGAATAAGTTCAGACTACTCAGCAGAAACCATGCAGGCAAGAAGGGAATGGGACGACATATACAAAGCACTGAAGGAGAAAAACTGCCAACCAAGGATCATATATCCAGCAAAACTCTCTCTGAAATATGAAGGCGAAATTAAGACGTTTACAGATAAACACAAGCTTAGAGAATTTGCAAAAACCAAACCAAAGCTACAAGAAATACTAAAGGATATTGTTTGGTCAGAAAACCAACAATATCAGATACCAGCACAATACAAGGTCACAAAACAGACCATCCTGATATCAACTCAAATAGGGAAATCACAAAAACAAACAAATTAAGATTAATTAAAAAAAATAATAATACACATAACAGGGAATCATTGAAGTCAATAGGTAAAAGATCACAATAATCAAAAAGAGGGACTAAATACAGGAGGCATTGAACTGCCAGATGGAGAGTGATACAAGGCGATATAGAACGATACAAGTTAGGTTTTTACTTAGAAAAATAGGGGTAAATAATAAGGTAACCAGAAAAAGGTATAACAACTCCATAACTCAAGATAAAAGCCAAGAACAACGTAATGACTCAACTAACATAAAGTCAAACACTATGAAAATGAGGATCTCACAATTTACTAAGAAAAACGTCTCAGCACAAAAAAGTATGTGGAAAAATGAAATGGCCAACAACACACATAAAAAGGCATCAAAATGACAACATTAAAAACTTATTTATCTATAATTACCCTGAATGTAAATGGACTAAATGCACCAATAAAGAGACAGAGAGTCACGGACTGGGTAAAGAAACACGATCCATCTATATGCTGCCTACAAGAGACACACCTTAGACTTAGAGACACAAACAAACTAAAACTCAAAGGATGGAAAAAAATATATCAAGCAAACAATAAGCAAAAAAGAAGAGGAGTAGCAATATTAATTTCTGACAAAATAGACTTTAGACTTAAATCCACCACAAAGGATGAAGAAGGACACTATATAATGATAAAAGGGACAATTGATCAGGAAGACATAACCATATTAAATATTTATGCACCCAATGACAGGGCTGCAAGATACATAAATCAAATTTTAACAGAACTGAAAAGTGAGATAGACACCTCCATAATTATAGTAGGAGACTTCAACACACCACTTTCGGAGAAGGACAGGACATCCAGTAAGAAGCTCAATAGAGACACGGAAGACCTACTTACAACAATCAACCAACTTGACCTCATTGACTTATACAGAACTCTCCACCCAACTGCTGCAAAGTATACTTTTTTTTCTAGCACACATGGAGCATTCTGTAGAAAAGACCACATATTAGGTCATAAAACAAACCTTTGCAGAATCCAAAACATCGAAATATTACAAAGCATCTTCTCACACCACAAGGCAATAAAACTAGAAATCAATAACAGAAGAACTAGGGAAAAGAAATCAAATACTTGGAAAATAAACAATACCCTCCTGAAAAAAGACTGGGTTATAGAAGACATCAAGGAGGGAATAAGGAAATTCATAGAAAACAACGAGAATGAGAATACTTCCTATCAAAACCTCTGGGACACAGCAAAAGCAGTGCTCAGAGGCCAATTTATATCAATAAATGCACACATACAAAAAGAAGAAAGAGCCAAAATCAGAGAACTGTCCCTACAACTTGAACAAATAGAAAGGGAGCAACAAAAGAATCCTTCAGTCACCAGAAGAAAACAAATAATAAAAATTAGAGCTGAACTAAATGAATTAGAGAACAGAAAAACAATTGAAAGAATTAACAAAGCCAAAAGCTGGTTCTTCGAAAAAATTAACAAAATTGATAAACCGTTGGCCAGACTGACTAAAGAAATACAGGAAAGGAAACAAATAACCCGAATAAGAAACGAGAAGGGCCACATCACAACAGACCCAACTGAAATTAAAAGAATCATATCAGATTATTACGAAAAATTGTAGTCTAACAAATTTGCAAACCTAGGAGAAATGGATGAATTCCTGGAAAAACACTACCTACCTAAACTAACACATTCAGAAGTAGAACAACTAAATAGACCCAGAACAAAAAAAGAGATTGAAACGGTAATCAGAAAACTCCCAACACAAAAAAGCCCTGGCCTGGACGGCTTCAGTGCAGAGTTCTATCAAACTTTCAGAGAAGAGTTAACACCACTACTACTAAAGGTATTTCAAAGCATAGAAAATGACGGAATACTACCTAACTCATTCTATGAAGCCACCATCTCCCTGATACCAAAACCAGGTAAAGACATCACAAAAAAAGAAAATTATAGACCTATATCCCTCATGAACATAGATGCAAAAATCCTCAACAAAAAACTAGCCAATAGAATCCAACAACACATCAAAAAAATAATTCACCCTGATCAAGTGGGACTTATACCAGGTATGCAAGGCTGGTTTAATATCAGAAAAACCATTAATGTCATCCATCACATAAATAAAACAAAAGATAAAAACCACATGATCTTATCAATTGATGCAGAAAAGGCATTTGACAAAGTCCAACACCCATTTATGATAAAAACTCTTACCAAAATAGGAATTGAAGGAAAATTCCTCAACATAATAAAGGGCATCTATGCAAAGCCAACAGCCAACATCACTCTAAATGGAGAGAACCTGAAAGCATTTCCCTTGAGAACGGGAACCAGACAAGGATGCCCTTTATCACCGCTCTTATTCAACATCGTACTTGAAGTCTTAGCCAGGGCAATTAGGCTAGACAAAGAAATAAAGGGCATCCGGATTGGCAAGGAGGAAGTAAAATTATCTCTATTTGCAGATGACATGATCTAATACACAGAAAACCCTAAGGAATCCTCCAGAAAACTACTGAAACTATTAGAAGAGTTTGGCAGAGTCTCAGGTTATAAGATAAACATACAAAAATCACTCAGATTCCTCTACATCAACAAAAAGAACACCGAAGAGGAAATAACCAAATCAATACCATTCACAGTAGCCCCCAAGAAGATAAAATACTTAGGAATAAATCTTACCAAGGATGTAAAAGACCTATACAAAGAAAACTACAAAGCTCTACTACAAGAAATTCAAAAGGACATACTTAAGTGGAAAAACATACCTTGCTCATGGATAGGAAGACTTAACATAGTCAAAATATCTATTCTACCAAAAGCCATCTATACATATAACGCACTTCCGATCCAAATTCGAATGTCATATCTTAAGGGGATAGAGAAACAAATCACCAATTTCATATGGAAGGGAAAGAAGCCTGGGATAAGCAAAGCATTACTGAAAAAGAAGAAGAAAGTGGGAGGCCTCACTCTACCTGATTTCAGAAGCTATTATACAGCTACAGTAGTCAAAACAGCCTGGTACTGGTACAACAACAGGCACATAGACCAGTGGAACAGAATTGAGAACCCAGATAGAAATCCATCCACGTATGAGCAGCTGATATTTGACAAAGGCCCAGTGTCAGTTAATCGGGGAAAAGATAGTCTTTTTAACAAATGGTGCTGGCATAACTGGATATCCATTTGCAAAAAAATGAAACAGGACCCATACCTCACACCAAGCACAAAAACTAACTCCAGGTGGATCAAAGACCTAAACATAAAGACTAAAACGATAAAGATCATGGAGGAAAAAATAGGGACAACCCTAGGAGCTCTAATACAAGGCATAAACAGAATACAAAACATTACCAAAAATGATTAAGAGAAACCCGATAACTGGGAGCTCCTAAAAATCAAATATCTATGCTCATCTAAAGACTTCACCAAAAGAGTAAAAAGACCACCTACAGACTGGGAAAGAATTTTCAGCTATGACATCTCAGACCAGCGCCTGATCTCTAAAATCTATATGATTCTGTCAAAACTCAACCACAAAAAGACAAACAACCCAATCAAGAAGTGGGCAAAGGATATGAACACACACTTCACTAAAGAAGATATTCAGGCAGCCAACAGATACATGAGAAAATGCTCTCGATCATTAGCCGTTAGAGAAATGCAAATTAAAACCACGATGAGATTCCATCTCACTCCAACAAGGCTGGCATTAATCCAAAAAACACAAAATAATAAATGTTGGAGAGGCTGCGGAGAGATTGGAAGTCTTATACACTGCTGGTGGGAATGTAAAATGGTACAACCACTTTGGAAATCTATCTGGCGTTATCTTAAACAGTTAGAAATAGAACTACCATACAACCCAGAAATCCCACTCCTAGAAATATACCCTAGAGATACAAGAGCCTTCACACAAACAGATATATGCACACCCATGTTTATTGCAGCTCTGTTTACAATAGCAAAAAGCTGGAAGCAACCAAGGTGTCCATCAACGGATGAATGGGTAAATAAATTGTGGTATATTCACACAATGCAATACTACGCATCGATAAAGAACAGTGACGAATCTGTGAAACATTTCATAACATGGAGGAACCTGGAAGGCATTATGCTGAGCGAAATGAGTCAGAGGCAAAAGGACAAATATTGTATAAGACCACTATTATAAGATATTGAGAAATAGTAAAAACGGAGAAGAACACATGCTTTTGTGGTTACGAAGGGGGGAGGGAGGGAGGGAGGGAGAGGTTTTTTTTTTTATTGATTAATCAGTAGATAAGAACTGCTTTGGGTGAAGGGAAAGACAACACTCAATACATGGAAGGTCAGCTCAATTGGACTGGACCAAAAGCAAAGAAGTTTCCGGGATAAAATGAATGCTTCAAAGGTCAGCGGAGCAGGGGCGGGGATCTGGGGAACATGGTTTGAGGGGACTTCTAAGTCAATTGGGAAAATAATTCTATTATGAAAACATTCTGCATCCCACTTTGAAATGTGGCGTCTGGAATCTTAAATGCTAACAAGCGGCCATCTAAGATGCATCAGTTGGTCTCAACCCACCTGGATCAAAGGAAAATGAAGAACACCAAGGTCACACGACAACTAAGAGCCCAAGAGACAGAAAGGGCCACATGAACCAGAGACCTACATCATCCTGAGACCAGAAGAACTAGTTGGTGCCCGGCCACAACCGATGACTGCCCTGACAGGGAGCACAACAGAGAACTCCTGAGGGAACAGGAGATCAGTGGGATGCAGACCCCAAATTCTCATAAAAAGACCATACTTAATGGTCTGACTGAGACTAGAGGAATCCCGGCGGCCATGCTCCCCAAACCTTCTGTTGGCACAGGACAGGAACCATCCCCAAAGACAACTCATCAGACATGAAAGGGACTGGTGAGCGGGTGGGAGAGAGATGCTGATGAAGAGTGAGCTAATTATATCAGGTGGACACTTGAGATTGTGTTGGTAACTCTTGTCTGGAGGGGGGATGGGAGGATAGAGAGAGAGGGAAGCTGGCAAAATTGTCACGAAAGGAGAGACTGAAAGGGCTGACTCAATAGGGGAAGAGCAGGTGGGAGTACAGAGTAAGATGTATGTAAACTTATATGTGACAGACTGATTGGATTTGTAAACGTTCACTTGAAGCTTAATAAAAGTTAATAAAAAAAAAAAAAGAACATTTCAAGATCTATCCTGAAGTACAACACTGTCAGTGGTAGGATAATATATATATATATATATATGTCTACAAGGAAGACCAATTATTACAAATATTATTCAAATTTACACACCAACCACTAACCCCAAAGATGAAGAAATTGAAGATTTTTACCAACTTCTGCAATCTGAAATTGATCAAACATGCAGTTAAGATGCATTGATAATTACTGGTGATTGGATTGAAGAAGATGAAAACAAAGAAGAATTGGTAGTTGGACCTTGCTGGTAGAAATGATACTGGAGATTGCATGATAGAATTTTGCAAGACCAATGGCTTATTCATAGCAAATACCTTTTTTCAACAACATAAATGGGGACTCTATCTGTGGACTTTGCCAGAAGGAACTTACAGGAATCATATCTACTACATCTGTGGAAAGAGATGATGGAGAAACTCAGTGTCATCAGTCAGAACAAGGCCAGGGCTGATTGCAGAACAGACCATCAATTGCTCATATGCAAGCTGAAGTTGAAGTTGAAGAAAATTAGAACAAGTCCATGAGAGCCAAAATACAACCTTGAGTATATCCCACCTGAATTTAGAGACCATCTCAAGAATAGATTTGACACATTGAACACTAACGATTGAAGGCCAGACTAGTTGTGGGGTGCCATGAAGGACATCATGCATGAAGAAATCAAGAGGTCATTAAAAAGACAGGAAAGAAAGAAAAGACCAAAATGGATGCCAGAAGGGAATCTGAAAATTGCTCTTGAAATTAGAGTAGCTAAAGCAAAAGGAAGAAATGATGAAGTAAAAAGCTGAACAGAAGATTTCAAAGGGTGGCTCAAGAAGACAAATTAAGTATTATAACGAAATGTGCAAAGACCTGGAGATAGAAAATCAAAAGAGAAGAACAAGCTCAGCATTTCTTAAGCTGAAAGAACTGAAGAAAAAAATTCAAGCCTCGAGTTGCCATAGTGAAGGGTTCTATGGGGAAAATACTAAACAAGGCAGGGAACATCAAAAGAAGATGAAAGAAATACACAGAGTCACTATACCAAAAAGAACTGGTCAGCGTTCAACCATTTTAGGAGATAGCACATGATCAGGAACCGATAGTACCAAAGGAAGAGGTCTAAGCTGCACTGAAGACATTGTAGAAAACAAGGCTCCAGGAAATGACTGAATGCCAATTGAGATGTTTCAACAAATGGAAGCAGCACTGGCGATGCTCAGTCATCTACGCCAAGAAATCTGGAAGACAGCTACCTGGCCAACCAACTGGAAGAGATCCATATTTGCATCCGTTCCCAAGAAAGGTGATCCAACTGAATATGGAAATTATCGAACGGTATTAATATCACATGCAAGTAAAATTTGCTGAAGATTATTCAAAAGCAGTTGCAGCAGTACATTGACAGGGCAGTGCCAGAAATTCAAGTTGGATTCAGAAGAGAATGTGGAACAAGGGGTATCATTGCTGATATCAGAAGGATCCTGGCTGAAAGCAGAGAATACCAGAAAAATGTTTACCTGTGATTTATTGACTGTGCAAAGGCATTTGGCTGTGTGGATCATGAAAAATTATGGATAACATTTCAAAGAACAGAATTCCAGAACACTTAATTGTGTTCATGAGGAACCTGTGCATAGACCAAGAGGCAGTCATTTGAACAGAACAAGGGGATACTTCATGGTTTAAAGTCAGGAAAAGTATGCATCAGGGTTGTGTCCTTTCATCATACTTATTCACTCTGTATGCTGAGGAAATAATCAGGGAAGCTGGACTATAAGAAGAAGAATGTAGCATCAGGATTGGAGGATGTCTCGTTAACAACCTGCATTGTGCAGATGACACAACCTTACTTGCTGAAAGTGAAGAGAACTTGAAGCACTTACTGATAAAGATCAAAGACTACAGCCTTCAGTATGGATTACACCTTGCTAAAAAGAAAGCAAAAATCCTCACAACTGGATGAATAAGCATCATCATGATAAATGGAGAAAATATTGAAGTTGTGAAGAGTTTCATTCAACTTGGTTCCCCAATCAACAGCCATGGAAGCAGCAGTCACAAAATCAAAAGACACATTGCATTGAGCAAATTCCCCTGCAAAGGACCTCTTTAAAGTGTTAAAAAGCAAAGATGTCACTTTAAAGACTAAGGTGCACCGGACCCAAGCCATGGTGCCTTCAATCACCTCATATGCACGTGAAAGCTGGACAATGAATAAGGAAGACCGAAGAAGAGTTGACGCCTTTGAATTGTGGTGCCAATGAAGAATATTGAATGTAGCAGGTACTGCGAGAAGAATGAAAAATTGTGTCTTGGACGAGGTACAGCCAGGGTTCTCATTAGAAACAAAGATGGCGAGACTTTCTCTCGCACACTTTGGACCTGTTGTTGGGAGGGACCAGCCCCTCATGCTTGGTAGAGTAGAGGGTCAGCAAAAAGGAGGAAGACCCTCAATGAGATGGATTGACACAGTGGCTGCAACAATGGGCTCAAGCACAGCAAAGATTGTGAGAATGCCACAGAACTGGGCAGTGTTTCATTCTTTTGCTGAGTTGGAACTGACTCGATGGTACCTGACAACAACAACAACATTAACATTAGCCATCACTCATCTGTCTGTTTGTAGTGCTGTGGTGGTTTGTGCGTTGCTGATGCTGGAAGCTATGCCACTGGTATGTCAAATACCAGCAGGGTCAACCATGGTGGACAGGTCCGGTGATCTACTTCCAAAAATCGGTCAATGAAATCCCTATGGGTCACAACTGAACATTTTCCAACATAGTGCTGGAAGATGAGCCCACTAGGTTGGAAGACACTCAAAATACACAGTGGCCGAAACAATGGACTGAAGCACATCAATGATTGTGAAGATGTGGCAGGATTTGGCACCATTTTGTTCTGTTTTATGTGGAGTCACCATGGGTTGGAGCCAACTTGATGGCAACTAACAACTATTAACATTACATTGTAAGAGAATGTTTAATGGTGTAGGAAGATGTGTAACAGGATTCTAAGTGAGTTTCTCCTGCCTCAGCTCTGTTCAGACCCAACAGTCTGAGATCAAGATGGCGGATAACAAGTGCTCCCAGGTCGGGAAGTCAGATGCATCTCGTCAGGACTTTTGGTTGGGGGAGCCACACTGACGTTACACCTGACCCTCAGCCCAGCATCCTCAGAGGTATAAACATGTTTCTGTTGAGATGGTCGACTCTGTGGGGGGCAGCTTCCCCTTTCCCACAGCCCAGTGAGAAAGGTTTGATGAGACCCATCTGGAAGGTTGGTGTGTGTCCGAGGGTTTGAAGGAGCATCACGCACCGGTGACGAACCGTGTTCCTGAGGACCAGAGGCAGAAGAGTGGGGGAGGACAGCGTGGGTCAGTGGAATGGGCACCACTTGGCCTTGCTAGGGACATGAGCTTCCTGTGCTGACTGGCACTTGGTGAGGTGGAGGGTGGGTTCACGTTGGAGGGACTCAACACGTGGGTGGTCTGCCCCATGGGGACCTGGCTGGGCAGTGCAGGGAGCAGGCATCAGTGAGGGAACACAGACTAGTGTCTGTCATGAGGGAGCCTGGACCCCGATGGGGCTGGCCAGGAGAGACCCTTGCCGTCTGTGCACTCTGGATCAGGCTGGCCTGTGTGACATTGGAGGCCAAATGGTAAGGAACTGCCTGGACACTTGCCCTTGGAAGGGGGGTGAGGGGCCCTACAATCACACTCTACCCCTTGGGTGTTCTGATCTATGGGGCCAAGGATAGCTGCCAGGCATGTCTGAGGGCCAGTGACACAGGTCCACACCTGGAGGTTCATGGTGGGTACTTTGGGTGTCTGTGGAGCCAGTCTGGCCCTGGGTTCACAGTGGGGCTACAGCCAGCCGTGGAGCTAGCCTGACCCCGCAGACACTCAGGGTCTGAGGTCTGGAACAGTCACAAAGCAGCTAGGTGCTTCATGGAAAGCTTAATGAGCCTGCAGGGAACCATAGGCTTAGGGACCGATATTAAGGCTGTATTTTGCATTATTTCTTTCTCCCACAACCCTGGGGAATGGAGAACTCTGGTGTGCGTGGACTGGACACACGTGTCCATCTCCCTCGTGACCACAAGACTGGTCCCTGTGAGCACGTCTGTGATGAAGCCTCAAGGACTGTTCAGTGCACTCAGCATCTCTGTGGGTGGAGGGAGCAGCTGGTAATGCACGATTTACCTCTTGGAAACAACTCTTAACTGGGTTCAGGTCATTGGGGAGCTTAACTTTGGGGTGACTGAACATCCTGGGGCTGTAACGTGTCTGCACAGGTGGCCCCACTGGGCTGTGGCCCCTGGGGTGCCTGTCAGGAGAGGTCAGCCCGTGCCACGTCTAGGGGGACAGCGGGCCAGGTCCACCCTCCTATGCGGTGGGGCCTTCTAGGGAGTGAGAATGTGCTGCTGGGGGTCAGGCCTGACTGCTCCTCCCCAGACTGGGGCAGAGATGGTGGGGTCTGGTGCCATGTGACCCTGCCTTCGGTGACTTGGGTCTCCCTCTTTTGCCTCAGACTCCATTTCAGGACTGTGTCATCCACCACCTCTGCCTCCTACAGCCCCTCACCTTCACACCTCCTCACTCAGGTCTCAGCACGCATGCACTCACCATCAGGGGCTCCATTCAGTCTCCACCTGTGTCCTCCCTTTTACTTCCCACCTTCTACCTCCCCATTTCTATCTCTCTCCCTTCTGCCTTCCACTTTCCACCTTCCCCTCCATTGCCCCTTCTTTTCCCTTCCCATGTGTCCTCTGCCCAGTAGAAAGCATCCCCATTCCTTTCCTCCACGCATTGTCCTGTGTGACAGCTCTAACACTCCAGGCAGGTATCTTGTGTATCTGTGTGCATGACTGTCTGATTCCTACTTGCTGTCCCCTCTCCACACACATACACACCTGCACACACACACAGGCACACACATATGCAAACATGCACTCAAGCACGTGTGCAAGCACACCTGCACATATGTGCACACACACATGCACACAAGCACACCCGCACATATGTGCACTCACATGCACACACACATGCACACAAGCACACCTGCACACACGTGTGCACACCCATGGATGGCAGCTCTGGGACAAGGGCCTCTGCCTGGGTGGTGCTGCCTAGCGTTCTGGGGACAGAGATAAGGGCCTGGTGGTTGTCACCACTGGGGAGCTTTGATTCTAATCAGCCCGAGGGTGAACAGATCAGGGGTCAGGGGTTAGGGCCAGGGAACAGAGGGAGAGCAGCTTGGGGAAGCAGCAGGGATGAGGCTATCACAGGGCCCGGGGTGGTGGCTCTAGAGGGCAGCCACATGAAGGAGCTCCCTGGTGTGAAGGCCACTCAAGCCTCAGCCCAGCCCTGGCTCTGAGAGGCTCCCCTCACCTGTCCCCCATGTCTCCTCTGGAGCACCCTTTCTTCTTGGTCCTGTGGCCGAGCCCAGACAACAATAACTGATGTCAACCCGTGGAATTTATTGTTCATAATGCTGCTGCTTTAACAGAAAAATGAAATGATGTATAAAAGCAAAGCTTCAGGGAGACACAGAAAGCTAATAGAAAAGATAAAGTTGACAATTGCAATCACAATGCACCAGGAAGAGTAAATCCTGTGAGAACCAACAATTGTTCCAGGAAAAGGACTAGAATTAATCAGAGGGAACGTTCTTGCTGAGAAGAGGATGTGAGCAATCTGTTATGGTTTTCAGGCTTAATTTTGTGAAACTAGACATTAAACTTTGCAGATTGCATTCCTTAAGCACGTATTTTATAGATCTGATATTCAAACTTTGAATCAAAGCAAACTAAAGGCAACTACAGTATTTCTGTTAAAGAGTTCAACTAATTCCAAAGTTAACTTTCTTTGCAAACCTGAAACATTAGAGTGCTGTGAGAGAAAGCCCACAAGCAGCAAATTGTTGGCCTGTACCCTTAAACAACCCCTTCCTTATCTGGCAAAAAAGTACACTTATACCGTGTGTGAGCCAGGGTCCTGGTATGGAACAGGTTAACGAAGGCTCAGATGAAGCTCAGGGCAGCCACAAAGGACAGCGCAGGACGGTGGGGCAGGATCCCTACCGCCCTGAAGGGAGGGAACAGTCACCGCGCCCTGGATCACTTCGCCTCTCTCTTCCCCTTCCACCTCCTGCTGGGCACCTCCAGGTGAACCCAGGCGTGGTGGGCAGCTCAGCCTCACAGGATGGTGACAAGAAGGCTTCCAGGGCAGCAAGAGGAGGTCGTCGCACCCTGAGAATTGTCCCGGCTGCCTGTGGACTATTGTTCTCTCTCTGAGAACATCCTGGTGAGCAGAAAGCGCCCCTTATGAATCTGCACAGCTCATGCCCTGTGACATCGCTGCTGACATGCTTTTGAGGAAACAATTTTAGGAAAAAAGTCGTCTTGGCCATTTGCAACACTGATAAGACAAAATTAAACCATCTACCTGTTTTACGTATCTAACTTTGAAAAGATTTGATTGATCCAAAGACAGGAACCCCCAATGTCTGCAGTTTGTCATTCTGTGGGGGCTTGCATGTTGATGTGTTGCTGGAAGCTATGCCACTGGTATCAAATGCTAGAGTGTCACTTGTGGTGGACAGGCTTCAGCTGAGCTTCCAGACTAAGACAGACTAGAAAGAAGGACCCAGCAGTCTACTTCTGAAAAGCATTAGCCAGTGAAAACCTTATGAATAGCAGCGGAACATTGTCTGATATAGTGCTGGAAGATGAGTCCCCCAGGTTGGAAGGCACTCAAAAGATGACTGGGGAAGAGCTGCCTCCTCAAAGTAGAGTCAACCTTAATGACGTGGATGGAGTAAAGTTTCATTTGCTGATGCGGCATGACTCAAAATGAGAAGAAACAGCTGCAAAGGTCCATTAATAGTCAGAATGTGAAATGTATGAAGTATGAATCTAGGACAATTGGAAATCATCAAAAATGCATAAACATCCACATCCTAGGCACTAGTGAGCTGAAACGGACCGGTAGGAGTCATTTTGAATTGGACAGTCATATGATCTACTATGCTGGAAATGACAACTTGAAGAGGAATGACATTGCATCAAAAAGAACATTTCAAGCTGTATCCTGAAGTACAACACTGTCAGTGATAGGATAATATACATATGCCTACAAGGAAGACCAGTTAATATAACTATTATTCAAATTTATGTACTACCCAGAAAGGCCAAAGTTGAAGAAACTGAAGATTTTTACCAACTTCTGCAGTCTGAAATGGATCAAACATGCAATCAGGATGCATTAATTATTACTGGTGACTGGAATGTGAAAGTTGGAAACAAAGAAGAAGGATGGGTAGTTAGAAAACATGGCCTTGGTGATAGAAACGAGGCCAGAGATCTTGTGATAGAATTTTGGAAGACCAACAACTTCATTGCAAATACCCTTTTTCACCAACATAAACGGTGACTATACACATGGACCTCACCAGATGAATAAACAGGAATGAAATCAACTACATCTGTGGAAAGAGACAATGCAAAAGCTTAATACCATCAGTTAGAAAAAAGCCAGGGGCCAGCTGTGGAACAGACCATCAACTGCTCATATGCAAGTTCAAGTTGAAGTTGAAGAAAATTAGAACAAGATAACGAGAGCCAAAGTACAACCTTGAGTATATCCTATCTGAATTTAGAGACCACCTCAAGAATAGATTTGATGCATTGAACACTAATGACCAAATATCAGACCCATTGTGGAATGACATCAAGGACATCATATATAAAGAAAGCAAGAGATCATTAAAAAGACAAAAAAGAAAGAAAAGACCAAAACAAACGTCAGAAGAGACTCTGAAGCTTGTTCTTGAACATTGAGTAGCTAAAGCAAAGGGAAGAAATGATGAAGTAAAAGAGCTGAACAGAAGACTTCAAAGGATGGGTTGAGAAGACAAAGTATTATAATGATATGTGCAAAGACTTGGAGTTAGAAAACCAAAAGGGAAGAACAAGCTTGGCATTTCTCAAGCTGAAAGAACTGGAGAAAAAATTCAAGCCTTGAGTTACAATACTGAAAGATTCTACAGGGAAAACATTAAATGATGCAGGAAGCATCAAAAGAAGGTGGAAGTAATACACAGAGTCACGATACCAAAAAGAACTGGTGGACTTTTCAAACCATTTCAGGAGGTGGCGTATGCTGAGGAACTGATGGTACTGAGAAGAAGTCCAAGCTGTGCTGAAGGCATTGTTGAAAAACAAGGCTCTAGTAATTGGTGAAATATCAGTTGAGGTGTTTATACAGATGTAGCACTGGAAGTGCTTACTCATCTATGCCAAGAAATTTGTAAGACAGCTACTTGGCCAACTAACAGGAAGAGATCCATATTTATGTCTATTCCCAAGGAAAGTGATCCAACTGAACTCAGAAATTATCGAACAACATCACTAATATCACACCTAAGTAAAATTTTGCTGAAGATCATTCAAAAGTGGCTGCAGCAGTATATCTACCAAGAACTGCCAGAAATTCAAGCCAGATTCAGAAGAGGACGTGGAACCAGGGATATCATTGCTGATGTCAGGTGGATCCTGGCTGAAAGCAGAGAATACCAGAAAGATGTTTACCTGTGTTTTATTGACTATACAAAGACATTTGACTGTGTGGATCATAATAAACTACAGATAACGTTGCAAAGAATGGAAACTTCACAACATGTCTTTGTGCTCACGAGGAACCTATACATAGGCCAAGAAGCAGTCATTTGAACAGAACAAGGGGATACTATGTTGTTTGAAGTCAGGAAAAGTGTGTGTCAGGGTTGTATCTTTTCGCCATACTTATTCAATTCGTATGCTGAGGAAATAATCTGAGAAGCTGGACTATAAGAATAAGAATTCAGCATGAAGATTGGAGGAAGATGCATTAACAACGTGCGTTATGCAGATGACACAGCCTTGTTTGCTGAAGACAAAGAGGACTTAAGTACTTGCTGATGAAGATCACAGACTACAGCTTTCAGTATGGACTGGGCTTCAACATAAAGAAAATGAAAATCCTCACAATTAGACCAATAATCAACATCATGATAAATGGGGGAAATATTGAAGTTATCAAGGATTTTATTTTACTTGGATTTACAATCAACATTCATGGAAGCAGCTGTCAAGAAATCAAGAGATGCATTGCACCGGGCAATTCTGCTGCAAAAGACCTCTTTAAAGTGCTGAAAAGCAAAGATGTCACCTTGAAGACTAAGGTGTGCCTGACCCAAGTCATGGGGTTTTCAACGACCCATATGCATGCGAAAGCTGGACAGTGGATAAGGAAGACCAAAGAAGAATTGATACCTTTAAGTTGTGGTGTTGGCAAAGAACAGGGAATATACCACGGACCGCCAGAAGAACAAACAAATCTGTTTTAGAAGTACAATATGAATGCTTCTCAGAAGTAAGGATTGCAGGACTAAGTCTCACATAGTTTGGACGTGCTATCAGGAGGGTCTGTCCCTGGAGAAGGACATCATGCTTGGTAAAGTAGAGGGTCAGAGAAAAAGAGGAAGACCCTCCAGCGGATGGGCTGACACAGTGGCTGCAACAATGGGCTCAAGTATAGCAAAGATTGTAAGGACGTCACAGAAGCGTTTCGTTTTGTTGTGTGTAGGGTTGCTATTGTTCGGAACTGACTGGACGGCACCTGACAACAACAACAACAAAGACAGGAAAGAATGCCTGGGTGCAAACAGTTAATGTCCTCAGCTGCTAACCGAAAGTTCTGAGGTTTGAGTCCACCCAGAAGGACCACGGAGCAAAGGCCTGGTGGTCTACTTCGAAATGGAGCACAGTTTACTCTGACACACATTGGGTGGCTGTGAGTTGGAATTGACTTGATAGGACTGTTTTTCTTTGTTTTTGTTTTTAACTGATTGAAAAAAGGGAACGAGCAAGCATATGGGTTTTTGGACGTGTGTGTGTGAGGGTGTGTTTGTGAGTGTGTGCGAGTGTGTGTTTGTGAGTGTGTGCGTGCACATGCTCTGGGGCTGGTTGTAGAGGGAAGGACCAGGTGCGTAAGTGGATTTGAGAAGAGCTTTGACTGCACAACATAAAATAATAGTGTTTTATTTTTGCTTTTTATCCATGTTGGTTTTTGTGAGATAAGCAGTTTACTTTTTTATTCTTTTATAAAAGGCTGTGTATGGGCACTGTTTATATTTGGGATGCAAGTAACTCAAAGATCACTTACAGTGATAGGAAAGTTTGAGACGACAAAGACAAACTAGTGGAGCAGATGATAAAGACCAGGGAAAATACGACAGTAGTTTACTGAAGACAGAAGCGCCTCCTGGAGGAACTAAAGCTGCGTGTGCCACGTGGACTGGCTGTGCTGAGCCCTGACGTAGCTGTTCTCCAGGCTGTGCTTTTTATTTAGAACAGTGCTAGTTTACAGAAAAATCGGGAAGACAGTGCAGAGAGCTCCCACATGCCCTCCACACCTTTCTCCTGTTATTAGCAGCTCGTATTAGCTTGATACGTTTGCTACAATTACGGAGCCAACCCGACATATTATTACTAACTAAACTAAAGACCAGGTTTTATTCCTGTTTCTTTAGTTTTCCCTCATGTCCTTTTTCTGTCCGAGGATCCCACCCAGGACACTATACCTCACTGAGTTGTCCTGTCTC
This sequence comes from Loxodonta africana, assembly GCF_030014295.1. Lineage (NCBI taxonomy): Eukaryota > Metazoa > Chordata > Mammalia > Proboscidea > Elephantidae > Loxodonta > Loxodonta africana. Next base: position 1,061,730 of record NC_087347.1, on the reverse strand, counting down.
CTTAGGCTCCTCTTGTCTGTGACAGCTTCTCAGACTGTCCTTGTTTTTAATGACCTGGACAGTTTTGGAGCCCAGTGGCACAGGGTTAAGAGCTCAGCTGCTAACCAAAAGGTCAGCAGTTCGAATCCACCAGCTGTTCCTTGGAAACCCTATGGGGCCGTTCTACTCTGTCCTCTAGGGTTGCTATGGGTTGGAATTGACTTGATGGCAACAGGTTTTTAATGCGTTTGGACAGCTTTAAGGAGTGCTGGTCAGGTGTTCTGTAGAATATCTGTCAGCGTGGGTTTGTCTGATGTTTCTCTCACGATTGGACCAGGTGATGGGCTTTGGGGAGGAAGACCACAGAGGTGAAATGCTCTTCTCGCCACACCATATCAAAGGTGCATACCTTCAACATGACTTCTCACTGCTGATGCTGACCGGGATCACCTGGCTGGGGTGGTGTTTGTCAGGTTTTCCACTGGGAAGTTACTCTTTGGTTTTCCATACTGTAGGCCCCTGGGTGCCGCAAAGGGTTTGCAGTCGACTACTACCCTAAAGGTTGGAGGTTTGAACCCAGTCAGCAACTCCACAGAAGAAAGACCTGGCAATCTGCTTCCGTTAAGATTACAGATGAGGAAACCCCATGGAGAAATTCTACTCTGCACACATATTTTTCCATACGTACCTGGGAGGAAGTCACCACCAGCAGCCTACCTCCCTGAGGCTGTTTTTGGAGTCCAGTCTAAAGCAGTGGGAGGAGTGAACGATCTGGGAGTGTGGAGACGGGGCAGGGCCTCCCTGTGGAGCAGCTCTGCCCTGACACTCTCGGGGTTGCAGTGAGTCAGAGCCGACTCCACAGCGTCTGTACTGGGGGACTCCTGGACCCTGGAGGTCACGGTGGGATTCAGGAGGTGTGAGTGTGCGAGTGTGTGTCTGTTCCGTGAATGTGTGTTTCTCTGCACATGGGTGTGCGTTTGAGAGGTAGCCAGGGTGAGATGCTCGTGGCTGAAGATGTTGGATCTCTTCACAATTTTCCCTGTGATTGATTCCATCATTTTTATATCCTGCTGCATGTGTTTTGAACCCCCTGGGCCAGGTGAACAATGTGCTGTGGTTGCACAGCCGATGCCTAATTCAGGTGGCGGGCCTCCTTCACAGCCATCGCAGTCCAGCCCAGGCAGGTAGGTGGGGGACTAGGAGGTGGATGTCTCCTAGGTGCCACCGAGCACCTGCTGACAGGACCCCGCTCCTGGTTAGAGCACATAAGTGGTAGTATATGCCGCCACGTCTGGAACCCTGAGGATTCTCAAACCCTCAGCCGGTGTGCAGGCTTGAATCGCCATTCTGAAGAGCTGCCTTTGATATTTCTCCGATGCCCGTGTCTCTCATTTCAGTGGGGTGGGGCTGCAGCGTCCACTGGTGGGGAAAAACGGGAATCAAGTGATGCCTGGATTGTTGGGAAGAGGCACTGGTCCTTCCTGAACAGATTCCGCTCCCTTCTCAGGGCAGCAGGCTCCTCAGAGCCCACTAGATGGAGCGCGTGCTGTGCGGGCGGAGTGCTGCAGCTTCAAGACCCCACCCTGGAGGAGGCTGAACGCAGGCACCAATGTTCCCTGTGAGGATCTCTGCCAGCTGAGCTGTTTCGCCTGAGAAAATAGGATGGAAATGTCACGGAGGTTTTCTGTGTGGGATGGAGCCACCACCCAGCAAGCCTCCTGACCTTTCCCTTGGTAGAAGGCAGGCACCACCGAGCAACGTGCTGGGGTGAGGAGTGGGAGCCCCGCTGCCCCGAGGTGATCCAGTGAGGAGGATTTGGGTGTGGAAGGGGCAGCCCAGTGGGCTCCAGCCATTCTTCTCCGCCCCTTAAGTCTTCCCTCATCCTTTGGGCTCCATGGGCCTCAGCCTCCTGTTTTCCAGGCCCGCTTCCTAATTTGAGAGTATTTACTTTTTTCACACTCTGTTGTTGTTTGCTGGCGTCTGGTCATGGTGACTCCATGCACAACAGAACAAACACTGCCCGGCCCTCACTATCCCCATGATTGCTTGTGGATTGGATCGTTGTGATCCACAGGGTTTTCACAGGCTGATTTCTAGAAGTGGATTGCCAGGCCTTTCTTCCTAGTCCACTTTAGTATGGAAGCTCCGCTGAGACCTGTTTGACATCATCGCAACACACAAGCTTCCACTGATGGACGGGTGGTGGCTGCCTTGAGGTGCGTTGGCCAGAAGTGGAACCAGGGTCTCCGGCACGGAAGGCGAGAATTCTACCACTGAAGCACCATTGGCCCCTTTTTTACATAACCCTGATAAATAGAATGCTTACAGCTGCCCAGATGTTTGATGAAATAAGACTGTTGAAAAAGACGAGGCTTCTTGCCAAAACATTTCTTGAAGACTGCGGTAAGGAGTTATTCCACCAGTGAAAGACTGCAGATGCTTAAAGCTCTTGGTTTTGTAAAAAAAAAAAAAAAAGTTAAAGGGAAACAAAGCAAAAGCCTTCATCCTGATTATACTGCTTGCAAGTGCTTAACTTAGGTTTAATGCCGTAGCTGGAAGTGCCCTAAACTCCGCATAGCCACAACAACAACGTCAACGGGACTCTTTTGTTTACAGTTATCAGGAACCAGTTCAAGCTGATAGAAGCCAAAAAGGATAATAATCGAAGAGGAAGGAGTAGTTGGCAACTGTGAAGTTCAGGGTTTGGGTTCAGGGATGGTTGGATCTAGGTACGTAAGTCGCCTTTCTCCATTTCTCAGCTATGTGTTCCTCTGCGGTGGGGCTACTCACCGGCAAGCTTTCTGCTCCTGACAGCTCCTGGCACCCAGGCTCATCTCTTTCCAGCTTCAAGTCCAGTAAGAGTTTCTCTTCCCAAAAGGTCAAAGAAAAGGCCTGTGATTCAGACTCTTGGGCTGATTTGAGTCTCCTGCTCACCTCTGTGCCCATCACTGTAGCTGCTTGTGGACCACATGCACTGAGGCTGATATCTCCCCACAGAAGAACCAAGTGATGCTCCCTGTTGAGGGAGGTGGATGCCCGGCAGGGAGAATAAGATGCTCACTATAGCCTTTAACAGCCTTTACACGAAGAGAAAGGGAAAATCTGAACAGTTCTAGCTGCTGCTAGCTTTCTGCTCTTTTCACTTCCTCGGAATGCTAAAGGGAAGTTTTCTAGCACTTACTACAAGCCTGGATTATCACCCCTCTCAGCCCACCAGGCATCATGTTGGAAGAGGGGTGTCTGACAAACCATTTCCAATACACATCAGACACACCCCAATCAGATGCATACTAAAATGTGGGAATCTAAGAACCTTGAATGCATTTGTCATCTGTCTGCTTGTCTTACTGTGGGGTCTCCAGAAAGCAGAGCCCGAGGTCAGACTCAGGGATGGCTGGTTTGTCAGGGGCTACCATCCAGGGGGACGGGCAGGAACCCCAAGGAGCTGTCAGATACTCTTAGCTCAGTCTCATGGGGTCATCCTCCAAGTGGCCACATGAACAATGGCTACTCGGGACTGTCCAGCGAGGGTGGAAGGGGAGCATTTCCCTTGGGCATCCACCTCCACTGTCAGGGTTCCTCCACAGGAGGTATCCCCAAACTCTAGTCTGTCTTTGGAGGCACTGAGTGGCCCCAGTGCCTGTGACATCTCGGTGTCAATCAGGGAGCCTGGGGGGGGGGGGAAGGTGAAGTGGGAATATGCCTGGCCACCCCTTGAGTTGCTGCCGTAGCCATGACCGTGGTTGAAGCTGGGTTGAGATCTGGGGTAACTGCAGCGCATGGAGGACTGGGGGGCTCAGGGTGCCTGGTCCAGTCTAGCCCCACCACACAGCTCCATCTGCCCCAGGATACCTCAGGGCCCCCACTTGTGAGAATAAGACACCTCACATGTCCGTTGCTTAGTCTGGGTTCTTGAGAGGAGCAAAACCAATGAGACATGTATGTGTGCATGTATATATGGGGCCCTGGTGGCCCGGTGGTTAAGTGCTCGACTGCTAACTGAAATGTTGGAGTTCGAACTCATCAGCTGCTCTGCGGGAGAAAGGTGTGACAGTCCGCTTCCATAAAGCTGTACACCCTTGGAAACCCCATGGGGCAGTTCTACTCTGTCCTATACGGTCGCTGTGAGTTGGAATTGACTAGACAACAGTAGGTTTGGTTTTTATATATATGCGTATGTAGAGAGACGGCAGGAGGAAGGGAGAGAGAGAGAGAGAAATATGCACTTCAAGGGATTGGCTCACACAATTGTGGGGGCTGGCAAGTGCCCAATCCATGGGTTCGGTGGCAAGCTGGAGGCCTCTGCAGGATCACAGGTTGCAGGGTGCTGGCGAATCCAAACTCTGTACATCAGGCAGCAGGCGGGATATTTCTGCAGGCTTACATCCCAAGAGCCAGAGGTCCGAAGATGAGAAGAGTGCAGGGTTAAGAGAGAGAGCAAGCTTTGCCAGGACATCCATTTATATACTGGAGACAGGCCACATGCCCAAGGAAACTCCTCTCCCAAAGGATAGGCTGCTCACATCAGATCACATCAAGGAAGGTGATTACATTATATCACATCATGGAAGAGCAACCAGCCCAGCGTCTGCTCAACCACCAGAATCAGCCTAGCTGAGTTGACACATTACATTAACCATCACAGTCGTGTTGGAAGTGATGAATAATCATAAGCTACTTTGAAAAGCCAATTTTCAAGATGTGGTATGTAGGGACCTCACCTCCTGGACCAGCAGTCAGTGTCCCTCGCGCTGTGTCTAAACTCTTTTTCCCTTTTACAGTCTTACGGACACACTGGTGCTGGCTCAGTCCCAGGACTCCTTCTTTACAGCTGGCCCAGCATACCTGGGAAACCCATCAGCCCGCTGTCCTCAACCTTGGGATTTGCTCTCGAGCCCCATGTTAATTCAACCGAGACACCGAGGGGTCTGCCGGAGATGGGATGTGCCAGAGGGTCTGGGGCCAGCATCACCCAGGGCTTCTGTCCCCCAATTGCCAGCAATGACAGACAGTGTGCTGGGATGGGGACACTCAGGTGTGCTTGGGTCGTCCAGCCTCATGCCCACCTGTGTGCTGGGAAAGTGGGACTTTTACCTGAACAGGCTTTCCAGGGAACTTATTCTGAATGGAAACGTTCAGATTCTGCACATTACTCTTTGCTGGAATTCTCCCCAGTGTATCTTAGGTACTGCTGTGAAACACCAGTCAGAACACACGGCATTTGGAGAATCTCTTCGCCTTTTCTTGGAAGCAAGATTTGGGAAGAGCAAGAAATACACCAGGGACTTGAGAGAGGGACACAGGGTGTGGGATGTATTTGTTTCTGAGACGTTTTTGGTGAAAAGACACGGTTGAGATGGGGGTTCTGTGTGGAGCAGCGGGAGTGTGGGTGTTTGGGGGGGGTGCTGTGCTGTGTGGAGGCCACGGAACCTCACCTGCCCGGTGCCAGGGAACACCACAGAGGAGAGCTGGCTGTGTGGAGGCCATGGAAACTCACCTGCCTGGTGCCAGAGAACACCACGGAGGGTGCTGTGCTGTGTGGAAGCCATGGAACCTCGCCTGCCAGGGAACACCACACGGAGGGTGCTGTGCTGTGTGGAGGCCAAGGAAACTCACCTGCCCAGTGCCAGGGAACACCACAGAGGGGAGCTGGCTGTGTGGAGGCCACGGAACCTCACCTGCCCAGTGCCAGGGAACACCACAGAGGGGAGCTGGCTGTGTGGAGGCCACGGAACCTCACCTGCCAGTGCCAGGGAACACCACAGAGGGGAGCTGTGCTGTGTGGAGGCCATGGAACCTCACCTGCCAGGGAGCACCACAGAGAGGTAGCTGTGCTGTGTGGAGGCCATGGAACCTCACCTGCCAGGGAGCACCACAGAGAGGTAGCTGTGCTGTGTGGAGGCCACGGAACCTCACCTGCCCGGTGCCAGGGAACACCATGGAGCGGGGCTGGGCTGTGGGGAGGCCACTCTTGGGACAGCCTCGCAGATGAGGAGGGGGCCTATCGTTCCAGCTTTTGAGACCCACAGAGACAATTGATCAAAAGCACTGGGGCCCCCAAACACCCCCAGACACGGAACGACAGCTTTATCCACAGCCGCCACAAACTGGAGGCAGCCAAGCTGGGTGGATAAACTGTGGCACAACCATTCAGTCACATTTGTGTAAGTCTTGGTGATAGTTCATCTCCGCATTCACAGCTTGGAGGTCAAACAAGCTGGATGGAGGCCTCCCCCTTCATGATCAGCCCCTAGAGCTGCTCCTGCCTGCGTTTGTCTGGGGCGAGAGTGTGGCTCTTTTCTGCCGTGGGCTCCTGGAGAACTCCTCACCAGCAGGACATTGTTGCTGTAAAGTCCACCGCATTTAGTGTTGGGACTGCTTGCATGTCCAGCCTGTTCCCAAAAGGTTTGTGTCCCCTCCTTGAGTCCATGCAGAGAAGGCTAATTTGGCTCCTGCACCCCTGCTTGGAGATGCCAACCTGTGGCTTTCAGAAGACAACCAGATACTCTACAGGCTGGGAGGTCATGCCCATCCCAGGCTGACCTCTCAGCTAAGCCAAGGGCAGGGTGGTCTCCTCAGGTGGTCTCCTGGAAGGGGTCTGGCTCCTCTGGAGAGATACCCTGAGCTATAAACACTGGGAACACTGACTGTAGTCACAGTTCTTTAATTGATTTATCTCTTTGTCCCACATGCAAGGTTATCCTTCTGAGCTAATAGAAAATGTAAATAAACAGATATCGATTTCACTAGTCTGCAGCAGACTGAGCACTTTGTGTTTGATAAATGTCCAAAACTCCTCTGACTCACAGCTGAGTGCATGCCAACTTCAGCCCACAGAGCCCAGACGACAAAGGCACTATGGTGGGCTGGAGGTCTGGGGGGTGACGGAGCTACACTCTGGGGAATTGGGATGTGGATGGGGGATTTGGGGTGCGGATGAGGGAGTCGGGGTATGGATGGGGGGAGTCGGGGTGTTGATGGGGGAGTCGGGGGGTGGATGGGGGAGTTGGGGTGTGATTGGAGGAGCTGGGGTGTGGTTGGGGGGTTAGATGTGATCGGGGAGATAGGGTGTGGATGAGGAGGTCGGTGGTCCTTGTTCACATTATCTCCTTGTTAGCTTAGCTGGCATGGGCATCTTTTACCTTACTCATTGGGACAGTAAGTGAAGACGGGGGGGTCACACTGCGCATACCCTTACTTGGGCTCCACCTGGGAGATTGTCCCGACATCTGAGGATGGACACGAGGCAGGTGGGTATAAGGGGCAGCTCTTGCCACTCCTTTTGCCACCTCTGTGCAGAGCTGTGCCTGTGGAGGCTGGCTCTTCCCCAAACGCCCACTTGGGCTGTCTCCCAGGGGCTTCAGGAAATGCCCAACAGGAATCGTGGGAGCTGTACTCAGACGGTACTACTGACTCACCTTTCTTAGACTCTGTAGGCTCTAATCCAAATCAAAAATGAGGATGGGACATGTTAACAGAATGCTTGTGCTGTCCTGGAGATGTGGAAAACCCAGCAGAGGGCTAAAGCCTCAGTGCTCCCGTGGAGAGGACACTGGCGCGTTTTAAGCAGACAGCAGAGCAGCCACTTGCCTAGCGGAGCCCATGGCCTAGGTGGGGCGGGGCGGGGGGCTGGCCAGACTTGAGGGAGGGGGTCAGTCGTCCTTGCAGAGTCCTAAGGTGGCTCATTCACCCCCCGGGTACCGTGGTGGTCCTGTGTCCATCGGTTCATTTACTTAACAAAACTCTAGTAAAAGCTCTGGACATTGGAGCACAGTGGAACAATTGGAGTATTGTCATGGTTTGATGCTGGGGGTAACTCATCCCCGAGGACAGGGAGGTTCCGTGTTGGGAGCCTCTCAGACCTCACCCTCTGTGTCTCTCCCTCTGGCTGGTTCAGATCTGATCCTTTTGTGGTAAGAAAACTATCCTAGTTTTGTGAGTCGTTCTAACAAATGATGGAAACGGAAGGGGTAGTAGGAATCCCCGAATGTGTAGCCAGGTGGTGGGAAGTGAGGTGGCCTGGGGACCCCAAGTCGGCAGCTGGTGGCTGTGTGTGGCTGTCCTGTGGGGCTGGCCCAGCTCGGGGCAGCCGGCATCAGAGCTGTCTACAATGGTTTCCCTGTCCTTGCCTTTCCGTGCTCTTTCTCTTTCCCCAGATCTCCAGCCTCCATCTGGTATAGCTTCCATTCAGCCCGAGGGCTCCCTCCTTACTGGGAGTCCACCCTCCTTTCCAGCAGCTGGGATCGTCCTGAGCTCTGTACTCCAGAAGGACTTGGGGTTTCCTGTTGGGGTTTTAGCTGCCCCATGTGGTGCTAAGAGTGACCATGTCCCCATGTCCACAGGTTACACCCAACATCAGGAACCTCCCTCTGCCCATTCCTGTCTTCCAGGTCCCAACTCCCTCCATACCTGTCTGGGGGCAGGGGTCAGGCTCCTGTGACTGCCATTCAGAGTTTACAGAAGGGGGGCCTTTGGCCACCCCAGAAGGGGGTCCATGATTTTGACCTTTGAGGAAGCTGCTCAGAGACAACAGGGAAACATGAGCTATTATGGAATGAATTGTGGACTCCCAAAATATGTGTTGAGTTCCTGGCCTTTGTACTTGTGGATATGATCCCGTTTAGAGATAGTGTTGTTCTTTTGTTGTGTTAATGAGGCCATACCAGAGTAGGGTGGGTTCCAAGCCTAATCACTACTGAGTTATGAAATGACCATAACAGACCCAGAGACATGAACATGGTGGGAGACCAATGCCATGTGAGGGTTGTCCATCAGCAAGGAACTAAGAAACACCTGGGGCTGCCAGTAAGGAAGGAATCAACACAGCCGAGATACTGACTTGGACTTTTAGCCTCCGGAACTGTAAGAAAATACATTTCTGTTCTTTAAAGCCACCCGCTGGTGGTATCTGAGTTACAACAACTCTGGGACATTAAGACACTGGCTTTAGTTGTTCCTTCTGCTCCCACGAAAAGTGGACAGACTTGGGTTTCTCTGTAGTCACCATCCCTGAGACTCAGTGGGGCTGCTGGGGCCGCGTCCAGCGTCAGGCTGTAGATACCGCAGGTGGAGGGAAGGACCATCCCTGAGACTCAGTGGGGCTGCTGGGGCCGCGTCCAGCGTCGGGCTGTAGATACTGCAGGTGGAGGGAAGGACCATCCCTGAGACTAAGTGGGGCTGCTGGGGCCGCGTCCAGCGTCAGGCTGTAGATACTGCGGGTGGAGGGAAGGCCAACGCCGACTGCAGCTCGTCTTCTATCATGTCTGGGGCCGCGTCCAGCGTCGGGCTGTAGATACCGCAGGTGGAGGGAAGGCCAACGCCGCCTGCAGCTCGTCTTCTATCATGTCTGGGGCCGCGTCCAGCGTCGGGCTGTAGATACTGCAGGTGGAGGGAAGGACCATCCCTGAGACTAAGTGGGGCTGCTGGGGCCGCGTCCAGCGTCAGGCTGTAGATACCGCAGGTGGAGGGAAGGACCATCCCTGAGACTAAGTGGGGCTGCTGGGGCCGCGTCCAGCGTCAGGCTGTAGATACTGCAGGTGGAGGGAAGGACCATCCTTGAGACTAAGTGGGGCTGCTGGGGCCGCGTCCAGCGTCAGGCTGTAGATACTGCAGGTGGAGGGAAGGCCAACGCCGACTGCAGCTCGTCTTCTATCATGTCTGGGGCCGCGTCCAGCGTCAGGCTGTAGATACTGCAGGTGGAGGGAAGGCCAACGCCGACTGCAGCTTGTCTTCTATCATGTCTGCCGTGGTTAATTCTGTGGGTCAGCTCAGCTGGGCTGTGGTGCCCAGTGGTTTGGTCTAGATACTGCAGGTGGAGGGAAGGCCAACGCCGCCTGCAGCTTGTCTTCTATCATGTCTGCCGTGGTTAATTCTGTGGGTCAGCTCAGCTGGGCTGTGGTGCCCAGTGGTTTGGTCAGACGCTGGTCGAGGTGTTTCTGTGAAGTATCCACAGGTGACCAGCATCCCTATCAGCTGGCCTCCAGTAAGGTGTGGCAGTCTGCTTCCTCAGAGATGTACAGTCTTGGAAACCCTGTGGGGTTGCTGAGTCGGAACTGACTAGACGACAGTGAGGCTTTTTTTTTTGGCTTCAAGTAAAGTAGATGACCCTCCACACTGTATGTGGGCCCCACCCAATCACACGAAGGACTTGAGAGCAAAACCGGAGGCTTTCCAAGGGAAGATTCTGCCTCCAGACTATAAACAGACCTAAACCGAAACAAACCCATTGCCACTCAGTTGATTCTGAATCATAGTGACCCCACAGGACAGAGTAACACTGCCCTGTAGTATTTCCAAGGCTGTAATCTTTCAGGAAGCAGACTGCCACATCCTTTTCCTGCAGAGTGGTGGCGGGTTCAAACCGCCGATCTTTTGGTCTGTAGCCAAGTGCTTTAACTACTGCTCCACCAGGGCTCCGTAAACACACATCTTGCCAGAATTCGTCTCTCTCCTCCACTGCCCGATCTATTGATTCTGGGACACAAAACTGCTGGAATCTCCAGCCTGTCGCTTGATGTATGGATTTTGGATTTTCCAGTCCTCCAGTCACGTGAGCCAGCTCCTCAAGACAAATCTTTCTATCTCTTCACAGACAGATAGATACGACCAGTTGCCGCTGAGTCGACTCTGACTCACGGCGACCCCACGTGTGTCAGAGTAGAACTGGGCTCCCCAGGGTTTTCAATGGCTGATTTTTCAGAGGTAGATTGCCAGGCCTTTCTTCTGAGGTGTTTCTGGGTGGACTTGAACTTCCAACCTTTGGTTTGGCAGCTGAGTTCATTAATGTTTGCACCCCCAGGGACTCCAGTTATAGACATGTATCTCTCTACGTCTGACTGGCTCTGTCTCTCTAGAGGCCCTAAGACAACATCTGCACAGCTGAGCAGTTCCTGTAAACGCTGAGCCGCCTCTAATCGCCTGTACAGCATGCAGGAAGGAGCGCAGACAGGCTGAAGGAAGCAGAGATGAACTGAACTGTGACGGGGCTGCATTTCCTGGGAGGTTTCCGTGAAGTTACTGATGAAAGATAAACAGCTTTTAATTGATTTGTGAATCTTCAATTAAGCACAGCAGAATGCTAATTAAATAATCTCTTCTCTGTTCTTTAAAGAGTGAATGCATTAAATAATTCAGCAGGATCTTTGCATAAATCACACCTTCCATTGGATGTGCTCCTGAAGCGGTCCGGGAGAGTCAGACAACAAACACGCCTGGAGACAGGCTGGTTATCGCTGGAAATCTGCCTGCAGAACAAAGTGCCAGCCGAGCAGGGCAAACATCCTACACACCAACTACTTGGTGCCCTGTGGTTTTGTGGAGGTGAGTGGTCCGTTACCTAGCATGGGCGTGGGGGGTGGATGGATCCTGAAATGGCCTCAGTGACCTGGTGATCATCCCAGGGTGCAGCGGTCTGGCTTAAGGCAGGACACTTGGAGGCACCCCTGGGTGGGTTGGAACTGCCAACCTTTCAGTTAGTAGCTGAGCACTTCACCGTTTGTACCACCCAGGGACTCCACAGGAGCATGAAAACTGTGGCTGTGAGCCTGTTTCAGGGCAGGCAGGCAGGCAGGCAGGCAGGCAGCAGGCTGTTGTTGTGAGTTGCCATCCGGTCAGCGCTGACTCAGCGCTGTGCACACTACAACAAAAGGTTCCCCTGTCCCGCTCCGTCTTCGCGATCACTGGTATGCTCGAATCACTGTTGGGGCCACTGCGTATTCTGAACGTCTTCCAACCTATGAGGAGCCCTGGTGGCACAGTGGTTAAAAGCTCAGTCGCTAACCAAAATGTTGGCAGTAGCCGCTCCACGGAAACCCTATAGGGCAGTTCCACTGTCCTATACAATCCCTATGAGTCGGAATTGACTCCATGACTCAATAGCAATGGGTTCCCCCCACCAAAGCCTATGTGTCTAATCTTTGAGCACTATATTGGACAATATTTTATTATGATCCATAGAGTTTTCATTGGCGGGTTTTTGGAAGTAGATCCTAGTCTATCTTAGTCTGGAAGCTCCAGTCCGCTGTGGGGGATCCTGCTGGGATTTGAAATACGAGTGGCACAGCTTCCAGCATCGTGGCAACACGAAGCCCCCTCAGTGCAGCTCGCTGACAGACGGCGGTGAAGGCAGCATAGTAATTACTTTTTAATGGCTTTGCATTTCTATTGACAAAGAGTCTTAGTCAACCTATTGGAGAAATAGTGACTCCAAATGAGCCTGTATTCGAGGAACCCGTGTGCTCTAACGTATTTAGCAGTTTTCTTCCAGTCTTTTAACTTTTCCAGCAAAGTGATATTTTAGCTATTAAATGTTTGACACTTTAATAGGAGTTTTGATAGAAATTCCAGGGTGTAGAATTTCTGCACTGCACCAGGCTTCTTTGGGAACAATGGCTTTGTGTATGAAAGTTGTGTGAAGTCTTTACATTTTTATTGGAATGTGAGGTTCTGGTGTATTTTCTAAGGTCAGGTTTATGATGGTTATCCAAGACTAAATGTAAATTAGCCCTCACCTTGCTGATGAGAGCTATCCAAATCACCTCCAATTTAATTAAAAAAAATTTAAAAAGCACGGAAATGGATAAATTGATATCTGGCCACCATAAGAGGGTTCCTTTAAAGAAGATTCACCATTTGATATTCAATACTTGCTATTTCTACTTAGGACTTCCTGGTAGTGCAGACGATTAATGTGCTTGCTGCTGAGAAAGGTTGGAAGCTTCATTCCACCCAGAGGTACCAGGGAAGAAAGGCCTGGAGACCTACTTCTGAAAAATCAGGCATTGAAAACCCTGTGGAGTATAGTTCTACTCTGACACACATGGGGTCACCGTTAGCTGGGATGGACTCCACGGCAACTGGTTTTGATATTGTTAAAACAAACACACATATCCAAAACAAAGATTACATTAAGCACATACGGAAAGATACTAACGAGCAGGAAAAAAGCACAGCGTAACCAAAGAAGTGATATCAGAACTAAGACCAAACATAGCTGTCATAGCAATAAAGTAAACGAGCTAAGTTAATGGACTAAAAAAAGATTCTCTGCTTACAAATAAAATCCAGTGTAAGCAGTACACCAGCACATGAGACGTGGCTTAGAGGGTTGAAGGGAAGCAAAGCAGACATGGACAGCCAAAGCTGCCGTGGGAGTAAGGAGCCAGGTAAATTCAGGGAAAAGGACATTCCACCAGATAAAGACTTTGTGTAATGGTGGAGGCTGCAGACTGTAACGAAGACGTCATGAATACCTGCGAACCAAGTAGCAGCACAAAGGTTCATTGTGCAGAATCTCCAGGAAGTACAAGAGAAACAAAGTTAGAGACTCTGATTCACAATTCCCAACCCGTCAGCGATGAAATGGAGAAACAAGAACAAGCGTTTATAAGATCAGCATGACCTATTCAATACGGTAGAGCTAATTGATTCATGAGTACACACACACACACACACACACACTCACACGCTCTCACACTCACACACACTCACACACTCAGACTCACACACTTACACTCACACACGCATATACGTGAGTGTGTACATGAGACCACCTACATGCCCACCCTCCCAGACCTTACTGCCAATGCAGTATTTTATTTGTTTATCTTTCAGTTTTAAAAATAAAACAATTTTTATTCAAGTGGTACCTGGTATATTTTCCCTGTAAAATTTTCAAACCATTTAGAACGGAGCAGTTTTTTTTTAGTCCACCTATGCTGTTTCAGTCACCTAGAGCTGCTGTAACAGAAATATCACAAGCGGGCGGCTTTAAAGAACAGAAATTTACTCTCTCACGGGTCTGGAGGCTAAAAGTCCACATCAAGGTGTTGGCCATGTGGGTACCTTCCTTGTCAGTAGCCTGGGTGTTCCTGGGGTCCTTGGCTTGTAGACAATCCTCACATGGCATCTCTCCACCCCCTCTCATGTGCGTGTCTGTGTCTAATCTGTTCTTTTTTTTTTTTTTAATTTTACAGTGCAAAATAGTTTTTCATTCAATAATTTTCTTCACAAATTGTTTTGTAACATTGGTTGCAATCCCCACAATGTGTCAGTGCTCTCTCCCTTTCCCTTTACACCCGAGTCCCCCTGGGTCCATTCCGTCTAGAACTGTCCCTTCCTGTCTTCTCCTCTTTGCTTTTGGGCAGGTGTTGGACATTTGGTCTCCTATACTTGATTGAACTAGGAGGCACGTTCCTCACATGTGTTATTGTTTGTTTTATACTGCTGTTGTTAGGTGCCGTCCAGTAGGTTCTGACTTGTAGTGACCCTGTGTACAAAAGAACTAAACCCTGGCTGGCCCTGTGCCATCCTTACAATTGTTGTTATGCTTGAGCCCATTGTTACAGCCACTGTGTCAGTCCATCTCGTTGAGGGTCTTCTTTTTCCCTGATCCTCTAAATTTACCAAGCATTATGTCCTTCTCCAGGGACTGATCCCTCCTGACAACATGTCCAAAGTATGTAAGACGCAGTCTTGCCATCCTTGCCTCCAAGGAGCATTCTGGTTGTACTTCTTCCAAGGCAGATTTGTTCGTTCTTTTGGCAGTCCACGGTATATTCAATATTCTTCGCCAGCACCGTGATTCAAAGGCATCAATTCTTCAGTCTCCCTTATTCATTGTCCAGCTTTTGCACACATATGAAGCAACTGAAAACACCATAGCTTGGGTCAGGTGCAGCTTAGTCGTCTAGGTGACATCTTTGCTTTTTAACACTTTAAAGAGGTCTTTTGCAGCAGATTGGCCCTATGCAATGCTTCTTTCGATTTCTCGACTGCTGCTTCCATGGGTGTTGATAGCGGATCAAGTAAAATGAAATTGATGACAACTTCAATCATTTCTCTGTTTATTGTGATGTTGCTCATTGGTCGAGTTGTGAGGATTTTTGTTTTCTTTATGTTGAGGTGTAATCCGTACTGAAAGCTATAGTCTTTGATCTTCTTTAGTACGTGCTTCAAGTCCTCTTCACTTTCAGCAAGCAAGGTTGTGTCATCTACATAATGCGGGCTGTTAATGAGTCTTTTTCCAATCCTGATGCCACATTCTTCTTCATAGAGTCCAGCTTCTTGAATTATTTGCTTAGCATACAGATTCCTTTCCTGACTTTAAACCATGCATTAGGTCTTTGTTCTGTTCAAATGACTGCCTCTTGGTCTGTGGCCAGGTTCCTCAGGAGCACTATTAGGTGTTCTGGAATTCTGGCTTTCCATTGGGAGCCTGGACTCCTGATGTGGTCCTGGAGTGTCTTTCCTTCAGGAGGTCTTGGCCCAGGGCCCTTAGGTGTAAAAGGAGGAATACTGTGCCCTCTCTTCCCCTCACCAAGGTTACAGGAATCAGGGGCTCAATTTCTTTAAAAAAAACCAAAAAGAACCACCTGGAGCCTGTTATCTTTTCAAATCGCATAGTCAATCCAAAAGAAGAATAGAAATACATAATAAACCCTTGGGTTGTCAGCCTAATTTTAATGAGAATTAACCAATTCTCATAAACAGTTATAAAACTCCCCCTTCTGGTGCATTTCTGTTAAAAACAAAATTATCTTTCAAAGCTAATGCTTTATTGCTTACTAGGTTAATATTCATTACAGCCCACTATTTTAAATATTTTTTCTTTCCTATTAACCTTGTTCCTTCGTGATGGGAAAGGCTGAGTGATTTCATCATTTTCTGGGTTTCTGGTCTCTGTTCCTCGGGGAGGTGGAGGCTTTGCCATCATCTGCTGTCTCCAAAAAGTCCTAGATCATCACCACCTGCCTGGTCCACAGAACTGCACCATGAAGACGTGTCAGCATCAGTCCAGGATCCTTTTGATGGGACTTGTGCTCATAGACCACAGGGATGCAACGTCAAGGTTAGAAATGCAATGCCGAGAAGTTGAGGAATTCAAAGATCTTAGGAAACAGTTCCCAGACTTTCTGGAGATGGCCGGTGATCCTTGGCTTGTGGATACATTACTCCAATCTCTGTCTTTGTCTTCATAAGGACTTCTTCCCTGCGTCTGTGTCTCTTTTATAACAACAACAGTCATTGGATTTAGTTGTTGTTGTTGTTAAGTGCCGTCGAGGTGGTTTGGACTCATAGCGACCCTATGCATGACAGAATGAAACACTGCCCAGTCCTGCACCATCCTTACAATCATTGTTATGCTTGAGCTCATTGTTGCAGCCACTGTGTCAATCCACCTCGTTAAGGGTCTTCCTCTTTTCCACTGACCCTGTACTCTGCCAAGCATAATGTCCTTTTCCAGGGACTGACCCCTTCTGACAACATGTCCAAAGTATGTAAGATGCACTTTCTCCATCCTTCCCTCTAAGGAGCATTCTGGCCACACTTCTTCCAAGACAGATTTGTTCGTTCTTTTGGCAGTCCATGGTATATTCAATATTCTTCACCAACACCACATTTCAAAAGCGTCAACTCTTCCTCGGTCTTCCTTATTCATTGTCCAGCTTTCACATGCATATGATGTGATTGAAAATACCATGGCTTGGGTCAGGCGCACCTTAGTCTTCAAGGTGACATCTTTGCTCTTCAACACTTTAAAGAGGTCCTTTGCAGCAGATTTGCCCAATGCAATGCGTCTTTTGATTTCTTGACTGCTGCTTCCATGGCTGTTGATTGTGGATCCAAGTAAAATGAAATTCTTGACAACTTCAATCTTTTCTCCGTTTATCATGGTCCAGTTGTGAGGATTTTTGTTTTCTTTATGTTGAGGTGTAATCCATACCGAAGGCTGTGGTCTTTGATCTTCATTAGTAAGTGTTTCAGGTCCTCTTCACTTTCAGCAAGCAAGCTTGTGTCATCTGCATAACGCAGGTTGTTAATGAGTCTTTCTCCAATCCTGATGCCCCGTTCTTCTTCATATAGTCCAGCTTCTCTTATTTTTTGTTCAGCATACAGATTAAATAGGTACGGTGAAAGAATACAACCCTGACGCACACCTTTCCTGACTTTAAATCAATCAGCATCCCCTTGTTCAGTCCGAACAACTGCCTCTTGATCTATGTACAGTTTCCTCATGAGCACAATTAAGTGTTCTGGAATTCCCATTCTTCGCAGTGTTATCTAGTTTGTTATGATCCACACAGTTGAATGTCTTTGCATAGTCAATAAAACACAGGTAAACATCTTTCTGGTAGTCTCTGCTTTCAGCCAGGATCGATCTGATATCGGCAATGATATCCCTGGTTCCACGTCCTCTTCTGAAACCGGCCTGAATTTCTGGCAGTTCCCTGTTGATATACTGCTGCAGCCGTTTTTGAATGATCTTCAGCAAGATTTTGCTTGCGTGTGATATTAATGATATTGTTCTGTAATTTCCACATTCGGTTGGATCACCTTCCTTGGGAATAGGCATAAATATGGATCTCTTCCAGTCAGTTGGCCAGGAAGCTGTCTTCCATATTTCTTGGCATAGACAAGTGAGCACCTCCAGCACTGCATCTATTTGTGGAAACATCTCAATGGATATTCCATCAATTCCTGGAGCCTCGTATTTTGCCAATGCCTTCAGAGCAGCTTGGACTTCTTCCTTCAGTACCAGTGGTTCCTGATTATATGCCACCTCTTGAAATGGTTGAACATCGACTAATTCTTTTTGGTGTAATGACTGTGTATTCCTTCCATCTTCTTTTGATGCTTCCTGCGTCGTTTAATATTTTCCCCATGGAATCCTTCACTATTGCAACTCGAGGCTTGAATTTTTTCTTCAGCTCTTTCAGCTTGAGAAACGCTGAGCGTGTTCTTCCCTTTTGGTTTTCCATCTCCAGCTCTTTGCACATGTCATTATAATACTTTACTTTGTCTTCTCGAGAGGCCCTTTGAAACCTTCTGTTCAGTTCTTTTACTTCATCAATTCTTCCTTTTGCTTTAGCTGCTCGATGCTCAAGAGCAAGTTTCAGAGTCTCCTCTGACATCCATCTTGGTCTTTTCTTTCTTTCCTGTCTTTTCAGTGACCTCTTGTTTTCTTTATGGATGATGTCCTTGATGTCATTCCGCAACTCGTCTGGTCTTCGGTCACTAGTGTTCAGTGTGTCAAATCTGTTCTTCAGATGGTCTCTAAATTCAGGTGGGATATACTCAAGGTCATATTTTGTCTCTCGTGGACTTGCTCTGATTTCCTTCAATTTCAGCTTGAACTTGCATATGAGCAACTGATGATCTGTTCCACAGTTGGCCCCGGGCCTTGTTCTGACTGATGATCTTGAGCTTTTCCATCATCTGTTTCCACAGATGTAGTCAATATGATTTCTGTGTGTTCCATCTGGCGAGGTCCATGTGTATAGTTGCCGTTTACATTGGTGAAAGAAGGTATTTGCAATGAAGAAGTCTATTGGATTTAGGGCCCACCCAAATTCCCTATGAACTCAACTTGATGACACCTACAAAAACCCTATTTCTAATAAGGTCATATCCACGCCCATCCCCAGAGCAGCACTGGGCCACCTTCTCCTGTGCCCAGGGTGGGTAGGAGCCCTCCTCTCACAGTATTTACTCAGATATTTTACATGCCCCCATGTGGTGGTTGGATAATCCCTGTGTTATCAGTTGAATTGAAAAAATATGAAAGATACGATCATTTAAGACAGGATTGAAGTTTCTTTCTTCTTCTTCCTTTTTTTTTTTTGCATAAAGAAGTTGCTAAGTTTTAACTTTCTTTAAGTGTTCTTAGTTCCCCAAATACATATTAATTATCAAAACTCCCTTCCAGTTAATGAGGGTGGTGCAAAAGATGTTGTAATTGCTGATTATTTGAAACGGCTTGAATGCAGTTGCTTGAATTGCAGATGATTTATGAAAAGTCTTGGAACCTTGGAGTACGGTTTGGATTTCTGCCAGATCAGGAGGTGGAAACTAGCCCTGTGCCTTTCCAGAGCAAAGAACAGCTTCTTCTCTGAGCAGGAAGCAGGACACGCTCGAGAGCAGTGACCAACGACAAAAGCTTGGAACCAAAGAAAGTTTTGCAGTATGTTTGTATTTGTTATGAATAAACATTTTATTTTGGAATAATTTTAGATTTAGAGGAAGTTATGAAGATGGTACAGAGAGCCCCTGTACCCACATCCAGTTTCTCCACAGCTGACATCTTACATTACCATGGCGTATCTGTCAGAGCTGAGAGAATGACATTGGGGCATTGCTATTAAGTCAGCTGCAGATTTTATTTGGGTTTCACCAGATTTTCCATTAATATCTTCTTTCTGTTCTAGGATTCCACCTAGGATGCCATGTTGTATTCATCCTACTCTGGTCTGTGGCAATATCTTAACCTTTCCTTGTTTTCTATGACCTTGACAATCCTGGGGAATACTGACCAGGTATCCTGTAGATAGGAGAGATCAACCCCTGGAGAAGGACGTCGTGCTTGGCAAAGTACAGAGTCAACAAAAAAGAGGAAGATCCTCAATTAGATGGATTGACACAGTGGCTGCAACAATGGGCTCAAGCATAACAATGATTATGTGGATGCTGCAGGACTGAGCAGTGTTTTGTTCTGTTGTACATAGGGTCAGTGTGAATCAGAACTGAATTGACGACACCTAACAACAATATCCTGTAGATTGTACCTCTGCCTGGGTTTGCCTGTTGTTTTTCTCCTGATTAAACTGGAGTTGTGGGCTTTTGGAAAGAAGTGCTCTTCTTGTAACATTATACCCAAGGGACATGTGTCCATATTCACATTGCTAGTGATGTAACCTTGATCCCCGGGTGAAGGTGGTATCTGCCAGGCTTCTTCCTGTACGGTTACAATTTGTCCCTTTGCTATTGTATTCTTTGGAAGGAGTCACTAAGTCCAGCTCACCTTTAAGGAGGGGCTGGGTGGGAACGAAGTTGTATGTCCTGGAGGAGGAGCATCTACATGTTTTATTTGGAATTCTTCAATAAGAAATATTTTCTCTCCTCTCCCATCTATTCATATATTCATTCATCCAATCATTTATTCACATTAGAATAGATTTATGTATGTAGAAAGACCAATTAATACGACTACTCAAATTTATGCACCAGCCGCTAAAGCCAAAGATGAAGAAATTGAAGATTTTTATCAACTTCTGCAGCCTGAAATTGATCAAACATGAAATCAGGATGCATTGATAATTACAGGGGATTGGAATGCAAAAGTTGGAAACAGAGAAGAAGGAGCGGTAGTTGGAAAATGTGGTCTTGGTGATAGAAACTAAGCCAGAGATCTCATGATAGAATTTTGTGAGACCAACAACTTCTTCACTGCAAACGCCTCTTTTCAACAACATAAATGGTGACTACACACATGGACCTTGCCAGGTGGTATACACAGAAATTAAATGGACTACATCTGTGGAAAGAGACGATGGAAAAGCTTAACATCATCAGTTAGAACAAGGTCAGGGGCTGACAGTGGAACAGACCATCAACTGCTCATATGCAAGTTCAAGATGAAGCTGAAGAAAATTAGAACAAGTCCACAAGAGCCGAAACATGACCTTGAGTGTATCCCACCTGAATTTAGAGACTATCTCAAGAATAGATTTGATGCATTGAACACTAATGAACGAAGACCAGACTGGTTGTGGAATGACATCAAGGACATCATACATGAAGAAAGAAAGAGATTTTACATAGACAGGAAAAAAGAAAAGACAAAAGCAGATGTCAGAAGATACTCTAAAACTTGCTCTTGAACATCAAGTAGCTAAAATGAAAGGAAGAAATGATGAGGTAAAAGAGCAGAACAGAAGATTTCAAAGGGTGGTTTGAGAAGACAAAGTATTATAATGACATGTGTGAAGACCTGGAGATAGAAAATCAAAAGAGAAGAATACTTTCAGCATTTCTCAAGTTGAAAGAACTGAAGAAAAAAATTCAACCCTTGAGTTGAATTATTGAAGGATGCTGCAGGGGAAATATTAAATGATAAAGGAAGCATCAAAAGAAGATGGAAGTAATACACAAAGTCACTATACCAAGGAGAACTGACCAACTTTCAACCATTTCAGGAGGTAGCAGATGATCAGGAACCAAAGGTACTAAAGGAAGAGGCCCAAGCTGCACTGAAGGCATTGGCAAAAAAACAAAGCTCCAGAAATTGATGAAATACCAATTGAGATGTTTCAACAAACAGATGCAGTACTGGAGGTGCTCACTTGTCTATGTCAAGAAACTTGGAAGACAGCTATCTAGCCAACTGACTGGACGAAGTCTATGTTTGTGCCTATTCTCAAGAAAGGTGATCCCACTGAATGCAGAAATTATCAAACAATATCACTAATATCACATGCAAGCAAAATTTTGCTGAACATCGTTCAAAAGTAGCTGCAGCAGTATATCCACAGGGAACTGACAGAAATTCAGGCTGGATTCAGAAGAGGACTTGGAACCAGGGATATCATTGCTGATGTCAGATAGATCCTGGCTGAAAGCAGAGAATACCAGAAGGATGTTTACCTGTGTTTTACTGACTATGCAAAGGCGTTCGACTGTGGGGATCATAACAAATTATGGATAACATTGAGAAGAATGAGAATTCCAGAATGCTTAATTGTGCTCTTGAGGAAAATGTACATAGATCAAGAGGCAGTTGTTTGAACAGAACAAGGGAATATTTTGTGGTTTAAAGTCAGGAAAGGTGTGCCTCAGGGTTATTTCATTTCACCATGCTTATTTAATCTGTATGCAGAGCAAATAATTTGAGAAACTGGACTATATGAAGAAGAACGGGGCATCAGGTTTGGAGCAAGACTCATTAACAACCTGTGATTTGCAGATGACACAACTTTGCTTGCTGAAAGTGAAGAGGACTTGAAGCACTTACTGATGAAGATCAAAGACCACAACCTTCATTACGGGTTACACCTCAACATAAACAAAACAAAAATTCTCACAACTGGACTAATAAACATCATGATAAATGGAGATCAAATTGAAGTTGTCATGGATTTGATTCTACTTAGATCCACCATCAATACCTATGGAGCAGCAGCCAAGAAATCAAATGAAGCTTTGCACTGGACAAGTCTGCTGCAAAAGACTTCTTTAAAGTGTTAAATTAAAAAGCAAAGATGTCACCTAGAAGACTGAAGTGTGCCTGATCCAGTCCTTGGTGATTTCAATTGCCTCATATGCACGCAAAACCTGAATGAAGAATAAGGAAGCCTGAAGAAGAATTGACACGTTTGAATCATGGTATTGGCGAAGAATATTGAGTATACCATGGACTGCCAAAAGAATGAACAAATCTATTTTGGAAGAAGTACAATCAGAATGCTCCTTAGAAGCAAGAATGGCAAGACTACGTCTCACATCCTTTGGACCGGTTATCAGGAGGGATCAATCAGTCCCCAGACAAGGACATCGTGCTTGGTAAAGTAGAGAGTCAGTGAAAAAAAAGGAAGACCCTGAATAAGATGAATTTGACATGGTGGCTGCAACAATGGGCTCAAGTATAACAACGATTGTGAGCATAACGCAGGACCAGGCAGTAATTCGTTCTGTTGTACATAAGTTTGCTATAAGTCAGAACTGACTCAACAGCACCTAACAACAACAATTTTATATTTTGAGTTATAATACAGTACCACTTTTTTAAACCAGTACTACGTTCTCAAATTTCTCTACCTTTGACCCTTGGAACCTCTTTCTGATTATTTCCAGTATCCCTTTATTTTTTAAGTATTCCTCACTTTTTGGTGCTTCCAGATACTCCACGCACATGTTGTACTTTTCTTGCCTAGAATTAGCTCTCATTCCTTTTATTGGAGAATGGTATTTAGAAACCAAAATTTGGTTGCTGGGTGTGAGATGCCATTGTTTAGTCTCCTCAGTGGAAAGAGGTGGTGATACATGTGTGTGTACTAACCTATATATACACACATACCTATAGTCTGATGTCTCCAACTCTAATCCACTATCACATGGCCCTTGTTTGTCTGTAACCTCTCACATCAGCAGTGAAACACCTGGCTCTCATCATCTGCCAACCATTTACTTAATTGTTCAACCCCGCTGTACATGTAAAGCAGCTTCAGAATTGTCAACCCATCTGCCCCAGTAGAAACATGTTTACCTGTACAGAGTTTATGTACAGTTTCTTTTGTCTTGAGCCTTAGAATTTTTAATCAAACCACCGCTTTCCAAAGCTACTTAGGGTAGCTTCTTTTCTTTTTAGATTGGCACACTTTAAAGTTCACACTTTGTGATGCATGGTTCTATAGGTTTTGAAAAATGCAGAGTCATGTACCACCACCGCAGTACCACAAGGAACAGTTCCTTCACCCTAAGAGTTCCCCTGTCTATCCTCTTTAGAGTCAATCACTTTCCCTGCCACAAACCCTGGCCACTAATCTGTTGTTTGTTTCTAGAGTTTTGCATTTTCCAAAGTATCATAAGACTGGGATCACATGAGTTTTTTCACTTAGGAAAACATTTAAGATTCCCCCATGTTGTTATGTGGATCAATAAATAACTTATTCTCTTTCACCACTGAATAATACTCCATGGTATGAATGTACCACAGTTTATTTCCCTGTTGAAGGACATCTTGGTTACTTCCAGTTTTTGACAATTATGAATAAGTCTGTTATAAACCTCCAAACGCAGGTTTTTATGTGACCATAGTTTCTAAACAAGTTGGATAAATACCTGGGGGTGTGAATACTGAGTCATATGGTAAGGCTATGCTTAACTTAACTTTATAAGAAACTGCCAGACTGTCTTCCACAGTGGTTGTACCATTCTGCATTCCCACCAGCCATGAATGAGATTTCCTGCTTCTCCACATCCTTATCAGCACTTGGTGTTGTCATTGCTTTGGATTTAGCTATTCTAATAGGTTTGTAATGGAATCTCAGTTTGAACTTACAGGAATACCTCAGAGATATTGCAGATTCGGTTCCAGACCACTGCAAAAAAGCGAATATCACAGTAAAGCTAGTCACACAAAATGTTTGGTTTCCCAGTACATATGAAAGTTCTGTTTACACTATACTGTAGTATATTAAGTGTGCAATAGCATTATGTCTAAAAAAACAATGTGCAGACCTTAATTAAAAAATACTTTGATGATAAAAAATACTAACAATCATCTGAGGCTTCAGTGAGTAATAATCTTTTTGCTGGTGGAGGATCTTGCCTCGATATTGATGGCTGATGACTGATCAGGGTGGTGGTTGCTGAAGACTGGGGTGGCAATGGCAATTTATTAAAAGTAAGACGACAATGAAGTTTGTTGCATCAATTGACTCTTCCTTTCATGAAAGATTTCTCTGTAGCATATGATGCTGTTTGATAGCATTTTATCCACAGTAGAACTTCTTTCAAAATTGAAGTCAATCATCTCTAACCCTGCCACTGCTTTTCAATTAAGTTTATGTAATATTCTAAATTCTTTGTTGTCGTTTCAACAATGTTCAAAGTGTCTTCACCAGGAGTAGATTTCACTTCAAGAAACTACTTTCTTTGCTCATCCATAAGAGTTAAGTCCTTATCTGTTAAAGTTTCATCATGAGATTGCAGCAATTCAGTCACGTCTTCAGGCTCCATTTCTAATACTAGTTCTCTTGCTATTTCTACCACGTCTGCAGTTATTTCCTCCACTGAATTCTCGAACCCCTCAAAGTCATCCATGAGGGTTGGAATCAACTTCTTCCAAACTCCTGTTAATGTGGGTATTTTGACCTCATGAATCATGAACATTCTTAATGGCGTATAGAATGGTGGATCCTTTCCAGAAGGTTTTCAATTTACTTTGCCCAGATCCATCAGAGGAATCATTATCTATGGCAGCTATAGTCTTAGGAAATGTATTTCTTAAATAATAAGACTTGAAAGTCAAAATTACTCCTTGATCCCTGGGCTACAGAATGGATGTTGTGTTATTCTCCTCGTACATCTCCATTAGAGCTCTTGGGTAACCAGGTGCATTGTCAATGAATAGTAATATTTTGAAAGGAACCTTTTTTTCTGAGAGGCAGATCTCAACACTGGGCTTAAAATATTCATTAAACCCTGTTGTAAACAGATGTGCTGTCATCCAGGCTTTGTTGTTCCATTTATGGAGCACAGACGGTAGATTTAGCATAATTCTTAAGGGCCCTAGGACTTTTGGAATGGTAAATGAGCATTGGCTTCAATTTAAAGTCACCAGCTGTGTTAACCCCTAAGAAGAGAGTCAGTGTGTTCTTTGAAGGTTCAAAGCCAGGCATTGACTTCTCCTCTCTAGCTATGAAAGTCCTAGGGGGCATCTTCTCTCAATATAAGTCTGTTTTACCTACATTGAAAATCTATTGTTTAGTGTAGCGACCTTCATCAATTATCGCAGCTAGGTTTTCTGGATAACTTGCAGCTTCTATATCATCACTTGCTAATTCACCTTGCAGTTTTATGTTATAGAGACATCTTCTTTCTTTAAACCTCATGAACCAACTTGTGCTGTCTTCTAACTTTTCTTCTGCAGCTCCTTCAACTTTCTCAGCCTTCATAGAATTGAAGAGAGTTAGGGCCTTGCTCCGAATTAGGCTTTGGCTTAAGGGGATGTTGTGGCTGGTTTGATCTTCTATCCAGATCACTGAGACTTTCTCCATACCAGTCATGAGGCTGTTTCACTTTCTTGTCATCCATGTGTTCACTGGCGTAGCTAACCCTTCTAATTTCCTTCAAGAACCTTTCCTTTGCAGTCACAACTTGGCTAACTGTTTGGTGCAAGAGGTCTAGATTTTGGCCTGTCTTGGCTTTCAAGATGCCTTCCTCACTAAGCTTAATCATTTCTAGCTTTTGTTGTAAAGTGAGAGACGTGCGAGTCTTCCTTTCACCTGAACACTTAGAGGCCATTGTTGGGTTATTAATTGGCCTAATTTTAATATTGTCGTGTCTCAGGAGATAGGGAGGCCTGAGGAAAGGGAGAGAGACGGGGAATGACCAGTTGTTGGAGTAGTCAGAACACACACAACATTTATTAAGTTGGCCATCTTATATGGGCGCAGTTTGTGGCGCCCCAAAGCAATTACAATAGTAACATGAAAGATCACTGATCACAGATTACCACAACTGATATCATAATAATAAAAAATTTTGAAATATTACGAGAATTACTAAAATGACACAGAGGTACCAAGTGAGCACATGTTGTTGGAAAAATGGTGCCAATAGATTTGTTCAATGCAGGGTTGCCACAAAACATCATTTTGTAAAAAACATAGTATCTGTGAAGTGCAATAAAACAAAGTGAAATAAAGCGAGGTATGCCTGTATTTGTTTTTCCTTAATTATTTTGTTGAAACCTGAACATTTTGTGCAGGGCAGTGCACTATGGTAATTGAGGAACGGGCTGTATTTGAAGTCTGTCGCAGCCCTGGGCACCAGAGGCTTCAGATTCCTCCAGTGCTCTGCATTTGTCTACCCCATCGGCTCTGGGGGTTCCCTTAGTGCTGATCCCAGAGTGAGTGTCTCTTGCAGCCCTGGACACTGTACCCATCGTTACAGTACAGGAGCCTGTTAGTGTGATGGCTGGGGGTGGGTGGGGTGTTCTCCCATCTTCTGATTGCTTCTTTGTCTTTGAACCTCACGGGGAACCTGTGCTTCACCATGTGGCCTTCTCAAGTGTTTCTCACCCTCTTCTGGGGTTGGAGCCCTCACCCACCCTTGTTCCTTCCCCAGCTCCAGCAGTGTCCGCCAGCGTCCTAGGTTGTGGCCTTGAGTCCACCCTGCAGGTTTTGGCTTTGCCTTTTTCCCTGGGTAAGGTGGGGGCTGGAGCTGGGAGAGCACCCTTCCTCAGTGCCCTCTGAGACCTCCTCCCCTGTAGATTGTGCCATTTGTTCCAAGAGAGGTGGGCTGGGAGATTTCCCCATGGCTGCTGATCCCCTTCCCCAGTCAGCACCACTGGGAGGGGAGGGAGGCTTTCTCTGGATTGTCCCCAATTCTCCCTGTGAGAGCGTGGTGGGGTTCCTGAAGGAAAAGCTGGTAATAGGCTGGGGACTTCAACTAGATGAAGCCCCAGGGGATCCCTGAGCCTAGGCTCCTGGTCCAGTGTCACATCCCTCCTGTTGTGTGGCTCCAAATGTTATGTCCCTCCAGTTGTGTGGCTCCAGGTGTCACATCTTTCCTGGTCTGTGGTTCCAGCTGTCACGTCCCTCCTGGCATGTGACTCCAGGGCTCCTGGTCCAGTGTCACATCCCTGCTGGTGTGTGGCTCCAGGTGTCATATCCCTCCTGGTATGTGGTTCCAAGTGTCATGTCCCTCCTGACGCGTGGCGCCAGGTCTCCTGGTTGAGGTGCCACATCCCTCCTGGCATGGGGCACCAGCACTCCTGGTCCAGGTGAACAAACACTGAGTCCTGTGTCCCCTCAAGTGCTGTCTGTCCTCAGGGTGGCTTCTTGTCTGGTGATCACAGTTCTCTGATGTGTCAAGAGAAGTCATTCATTTTCCACCTGTCTAGCTTTCTTCCTGTCATAAGGTGTTATGGATAGAATTGTGTCCCCCAAGAGACATGCTGAAGTTATGACTCTGTACCTGTGAACGTGTCCTTGTTTGGAATGAAGGTCTTTGAAGGTGTTATCAGTTAACATGAGGTCATGCTGGAGTAGGGTGGGTCCTAACTCCATTTGAGTGGTGTCCTTATTAAAGAGAAGAAGAGACACAGGGACAGGGAGACAGAGGAAGGATGGCCATATGAAGATGCATCTTCAAGCTCCAAGGTAACTCTCGGAGCTACCAGAAGCTGGAAAGAGATAAGAAAAGATCTTCCTCTAGAGCCTTGGAGGGAGCATGACCCTGCCGACACTCCTATACTTTCAGACAATAAATTTCTATTCTAAAAAGACTCTCGGTTTGTAGTATTTAACTATGGCAGGCCTAGGAGACCAATGGAGTCCCTGGGTGGTGCAAACAGTGAAAGAACTCAGCTGCTAACTGAAAGATTGGAGGTTCCAGCCCATCTAGATGTGCCTCAGAAGAAAGGCCTGGTGATCTACTTCCAAAAAATAAAAAAACGCAAAAAACCAAACCTACTGCCATCGAGTCGATTCCGACTCATAGCGACCCTATAGGACAGAGTAGAACTGCCCCATAGAGTTTCCAAGGAAAGCCTGGTGGATTTGAACTGCCGACCTTTTAGTTAGGAGCCGTAGCACTTAACCACTACCCCACCAGGGTTTCCTTCCAAAAAATAGGCCACCGAAAATCCTATGGAACACAATTCTACTCTGACGCTCATGAGGGATCCATGAGTTCGAGTGAACTTGACGGCCACTGGTACTGGTACTGGTACTGTTACTGGTACCTGTACTGGTATTGGTACCAGTATTGTTACCAGCACTGGTGCTGGTAGAAGACTAATGCATAAGGAGAAGAGCCTCTACTCCTCAGCTCTCTACAGGCCTAAGGTGGAACCGAAGCTCTTGTCATTGGACGTTTTGTAGCCTCACACATGTTTGCTGTCAGCTCCTGAGGTCCTGCAGTCAAGAACACCGGCTCGCCTCTAACCCAGGGAAAGAGCAACAGAATGGTGAGCAGATAAAGGGCCAAAACGATGAGCAGTTTGTTAAAAAACATTCTGTGCCCAGTGGGAAAAACGGAACATCCCCAGGGAAGAACAAATTAGAGACTACAGAAAGAAGCTCCCAGTGATGAAAACTGGGCTTGGGGCTCTCAAGGAAGCAGAGAAGGAAAAGCAGTAAGATGACCGCTGAAAGGTACAGCTAAGGATTTTCAGAGCAGAACTGAGTTAAAAACAGTTTACGCGCTCGCATCTGCATGAGTAAGCCCGTGGCCTGTCCCTGGGGTTGAAGACATGAGATCACTGTGGAGTCTCAAGAGCAGGAGGAGGTGCCGAGCCGGCATCTCTCAGGCTCACTGTCGTGGCATTGGCTGAACTTCACCAACAGATGACAGGAGAGAAAGCAGAACCAATGGACTAGAAAAGCGGTCAAGAGGGCAGACTTCATGAATAATGGGAGGATCAGAAAGTAGAAGAGACCAGCACAGGCGAACAGGTAAGGAAATAAATGGAGTTTCTTGGGTCAGAAACCTTACTCATCGACATGGAGGGAGTGGCCACGTGTCCATCTGTGAGCCTTCTCCCCGAGAAGGCGTTCCCGCTGCACATACATCTGGATTCAGGCTTCTGAGTGTGGGGATGCGCCAGAGGCTGACACCTCGGCAGCACTGAAGGACATGGAGACTGAGTGCTCTCTCTAACATTCGAGGAGGAGAGGGGCTTGGGAGAGCACTCCAGGGGCTCAGAAACACAGGGCTCCCCACAAAACCATGAGCATAGCAGTCTCGTCTGTCCAACCGTCCCCTTTGAAGGTCGAGTGTCATCTCAGGGCAAAAAGGACCGAACACAATGCCATTAAAAGCTCTCACCTATGGAGTTGTCTCTGAGAAGCAACAGGTGACTGCAATGGGGAATTTCATGTGCCCCCTTGGCTGGGCAGAGGTGCCCAGTCTAGGTTTTGCTGTGAAGGCATTTTGCTGACGGGATTCATGTCTATAATCAGTTGGTTGAGGTAAAGCAGAGCACCCTCCATCTGTGTGTGGGCCTCGTCAATCAGTTGTAGGCCTTAAGAGCAAAAACTGAGGTCTCACTGAGAAGGAATTCCGCCTCAAGACTGTGACACAGAAACCCTTCCAGTTTCCAGCCCACTGCCTGCCCTATGGACTTTGGACTCAAGACTGTGACACAGAAACCCTGCCGGAGTTTCCAGCCTGCTACCTGTCTATGGAACCCTGGTGGTGCAGTGGTTAACAGCACGGCTGCTAACCAAAAGGTCTGCAGTTCAGATCCACCAGCTACTACTAGGAGGGTTTGGTTCGGTTTTGCTTGGCCTGCCTTATGGACTTTGGACTCAAGACCACCAGTGTTTCTAATCTGTCTTCTGAACTGTGGATTTTGGACTTGCCACTCCCCACAATCATGAGTCAATTCCTTAAAATAAATCTCTCTATTTCTCTGTATATATACATATAAAAACCAAAAAATCAAACCAAACCAGTTGTGTAGAGTCAATTCTGAATCAGCGACCCTATAGAAGAGAGTAGAACTGCCCCATAGGGTTTCCAAGGAGCAGATGGTGGATTTGAACTGTCGACCTTTTGGTTAGCAGCCAAGCTCTTAGCCATTTACACCACCAGGGCTGCATATACATACATACATACATATCATTATACACACACACACACACGCACACACACACACATATAAATCAAAACCAAACTCATTGCCATCAAGTCAATCCTGACTCATAGCGACCTTGTAGGACAGAGTAGAACTGCCCCATAGATTTTCCAAGGAGTGCCTGGTGGAAATATATATATAAAATTGTAGAAACCCTGGTGGCATAGTGACTAAGGGCTACAGCTGCTAACAAAAGGGTTGGCAGTTCAATTCCACCAGGAGCTCCTTGGAAAATCTATGGGGCAGTTCTACTCTGTCCTACAAGGTTGCTATGAGTCAGGGTTGACTCGACGGCAGTGGGGTTAGTGGTATATAAAATTGTTGTTGTTGGTTGCCATCGAGTCAATTTCCACTCATAGCAACCCCATGTAACAGAGTAGGGTTTCCTTGGCTATAATCTTTATGGGAGCAGATCGCCCGGTCTTTCTGCTACAGAGCTGCTGGGTGGGCTCGAACCACATTTTCTTAGCAGTGAAGCACTTTACCGTTGTGTCACCAGGGTTCCTTCTATTATGAGTATATATGTGTGCACACATATACATACACATACACTCATGGTGTGTGTGTGTGTGTGTGTGTATATATATATATAATCTCTATCTCTCCCCCATGTGTTGTCGGCTTGTTGTACTGTGGGGCTTGCATGTTGCTGTGACGCTGGGAGCTATACCACTGGTATTCAAGTACCAGCGGGGTCACCCATGGTGGGCAGGTTTCAGCTGAGTTTCATGCTTGGTAAAGTGAAGAGTCAGTGAAGAAGGGGAAGACCCTCAATGAGATGAATTGACCCAGTGGCAGCAATAATGGGCATAGCAACAATTGTGGGGATGGTGAAGGACCGGGCAGTGTTTTGTTCTTTTGTACATAGGGTCAATATGAGCTGGAACTGACTTGACTGCACCTAACAACATCCGTATCTCTAGGTGTCCCTGGGTGGTACAACCCGTGAAAATGCTCAGCTGCTAACTGAAAAGTTGGAGGTTCACGGAGATTAAAGGGAGACGGCAATCAAATGCTGTGTGTGAACATCATTTGGGTCTTGGACCCAAAAAGTTACACATTTGTTTCTCATTATCTGTGGCAGTTATGTCCCATAAAGTCATGGCAAACACTGAATTAGCGAGTGCTGGTCCAGTGCTCCAGGGGAAATGTACGTAGGTTCCTCCAAGTCTCTGGTCACAACATTCTCATTGGTTGGCCAACATGGAACCTTGTTTATGTGGATTTCTGTTTATGACACCTTATTTAATATATACTGTTGATTGGTTAACACTGGACTCACAGCCAACAGTGCCATAACTCAGGCCTGGAGGAGGGTTATCTAACACGGGTATTTTCTCCTTAAGGCACATCTCAGCCTTCCTGTGCTCAGGAACACTAGACAGTACCTCAGCACTACGCTCAGGGTTTATTTAAGCAGCAAAACCACCACCAAAAAGCATAAAAATTTGAAAAACTCAGCACTAAATAGGTGGAGGACAGGATGCTTGTTTGCAGCATGAGAGCTGAAGCGAGAAGGCAGAGCGTCACCTTGTTCCATCTCAGCCAGGTGTCTCAAGTTTTTTACAGCTCTGGCCTTGCACATGAATGACCCCAAAAATGCAGCTAGTATGGATTTTGGGGTGATAAATTTTAGTGAGGAGGTAAATTTGCAAACGAAGGTTGACCTTAATTACTATTTACAGATTGAGTATGTTTGAATGTAGGCTGTATATTTGACATTTTTCAATCAATGTGAAATTGCTCGGATATAATAGTCGTGCACCCAGAATGCTCCTTAGAAGTGCGGATGGCAAGACTTTGTCTCACATACTTGGACATGTTATCAGGAGGGACCAGTCCCTGGAGAAGGACATCATGCTTGGTAGAGAGTCAGTGGAAAAAAAGAAGACCTTCAATGAGATGGATTGACACCGTGGCTGCAATAATGGGCTCAAGCATAATAACAATGTTTGTGAGGATGGCATGGGATTGGGCAGTGTTTGTTTTGTTGGATATAGGGTTGTTATGAGTTGGAACCTACTTGAGGGCACCTAACAACAACAACAACAATATGATGTTAATGAGGCAGGATTAGAGACAATTATGTTACTGAGGTGGGACTCAATCTACAGGATTAGATTGTATCTTGAGTCAATCTCTTCTGAGATATAAAAGAGAGAATTGAGCAGAGAGAAGAGGGACTGCCTACCACCAAGAATAAAGAACCAGGAGGGAGCACATCCTCTGGACCTGGGGTTCTTGCACTGAGAAGCTCTTAGACCAGGGGAAGATTGATGACAAGGACATCCCCCAGAGCCAACAGAGACAGAAAGCCTTCCCCTAGAGCCGGCACCCTGAATTTGGACTGCTAGCCTCCTAGTCTGTGAGAGAATAATTTTCTATTTGTTGAAGCCATCCACTTGTGGTATTTCTGTTATAGCAGCACTAAATGACTAAACCAACTTCTAACTCAACCTCTGACATTGGCATGCCCGGTAAAGCAATCTGTTCACTGCTTGGTTTCTCCAATTGTGAGGCTGAGATTAGAAGTTGCTGCTTTTTTTTTTTTTTAATCCCTTTGCTGGTAATAGTGAGGAAAATTCTTTTCAGGAATGTAGTATTACTGTCCTGTTTACACAGCCCAATTATCAGACAACATGTATTTGTGGGCTGAATGAATAATGGCAAGGTAGCCATGGTATACTGTAAATATTGGATTAAAATTACGGTTACACAGAGACAGGGGGATTACACATTGGAAATTAATTAATTACAAAAGAGGCCCCAGGATATTGGCAACTGTGCCTTTTTTCAAATGTTTTACTTACCACACTTGAAATAACAAAGCTGGAGGTTACTTCTCTATGTTGTTGTTGTTAGGTGCCATCGAGTTGGCTCTGACTCACAGCGACCCTATGCACAACAGAACGAAACACTGCCCGGTCCTGAGCCATCCTTACAATTGTTGTTATGCTTGAGCTCCTTGTCGCAATCCACCTCGTTGAAGGTCTTCCTCTTTTCTGCTGACCCTGTACTCTGCCAAGCACGATGTCCTTCTCCAGGGACTAATCCCTCCTGACAACATGTCCAAAGTATGTAAGACGCAGTCTCACCATCCTTGCTTCTAAGGAACGTTCTGGTTGTACTTCTTCCAAGACAGATTTGTTGGTTCTTTTGGCAGTCCATGGTATAGTCAATATTCTTTGCCAACACCACAGTTCAAAGGTGTCAACTCTTCTTCAGTCTTCCTTATTCATTGTCCAGCTTTCACATGCATACGATGTGATTGAAAATACCATGGCTTGGGCCAGGCCCACCTTAGTCTTCAAGGTCACATCTTCACTCTTCAACACTTTAAAGAGGTCCTTTGCAGCAGATTTACCCAATGCAATGCGTCTTTTGATTTCTTGACTGCTGCTTCCATGGCTGTTGATTGTAGATCCAAGTAAAATGAAATTCTTGACAACTTCAATCTTTTCTCCGTTTATCATGATGTTGCTCATTGGTCTAGTTGTGAGGATTTTTGTTTTCTTTATGTTGAGGTGTTATCCATACTGAGGGCTGTGGTCTTCGATCTTCATCAGCAAGTGCTTCAAGTCCTCTTCACTTTCAGCAAGCAAGGTTGTGTCATCTGCATAATGCCGGTTGTTAATGAGTCTTCCTCCAGTCCTGTTGCCTGTTCTTCTTCATATAGTCCAGCTTCTTGGATTATTTGTTCAGCATACAGATTGAATAGGTATGGTGAAAGAATACAACCCTGACACACACCTTTCCTGACTTTAAACCAATCAGTATCCCCTTGTTCTGTCTGAACACGTGCCTCTTGATCTGTGTAAAGATTCCTCATGAGCACAATTAAGTGTTCTGGAATTCCCATTTTTCACAATATTATCCATAATTTGTTAGGATCCACACAGTCGAATGCCTTTGCATAGTCAATAAAACACAGGTAAACATCCTTCTGGTATTCTCTGCTTTCAGCCAGGATCCATCTGACATCAGCAATGATATCCCTGGTTCCACGTCCTCTTCTGAAACCGGCCTGAATTTCTGGCAGTTCCCTGTTGATATACTGCTGCAGCCCTTTTTGAATGATCTTCAGCAAAATTTTGCTTGCCTGTGATATTTTTTTGTTTTGGTGTGATATTAATGATATTGTTCTCTAATTTCCACATTCGGTTGGATCACTTTTCTTGGGAATAGGCATAAATATGCATCTCTTCCAGTCAGTTGGCCAGAAAGCTGTCTTCCATATTTCTTGGCATAGAAAAGTGAGCACCTACAGAGCTGCATCTGTTTGTTAAAACATCTCAATTGATATTCCATCAATTCCTGGAGACTTGTTTTTCACCAATGCCTTCAGAGCAGCTTGGACTTCTTCCTTCAGTACCATTGGTTCCTGATCATATGCCACCTCTTGAAATGGTTGAACATTGACTAATTCCTTTTGGTATAATGACTCTGTGTATTCCTCCCATCTTCTTTTGATGCTTCCTGGGTCATTTAATATTTTCCTCATAGAATCCTTCACTATTACAACTCGAGGCCTGAATTTTTTCTTCAGTTCTTTCAGCTTGAGAAATGCCGAGCATGTTCTTCCCTTTTGGTTTTCCATCTCCAGCTCTTTGCACACGTCATTATAATACAACTTGAACAATAACTTGAAGAGGAATGGTGTTGCAGTCATCGTCAAAAAG
The DNA here is from genome assembly GCF_030014295.1 of Loxodonta africana. Taxonomy (NCBI): domain Eukaryota; kingdom Metazoa; phylum Chordata; class Mammalia; order Proboscidea; family Elephantidae; genus Loxodonta; species Loxodonta africana. The sequence goes on along the minus strand of NC_087347.1, from coordinate 1,026,930 downwards.
ACCGTTTCAAGATCTATCCTGAAGTACAACACTGTCAGTGATAGGATAATATCCATACGCCTACAAGGAAGACCAGTTAATACAACTATTATTCAAATTTACGCACCAACCACTAGGGCCAAAGATGAAGAAATAGAAGGTTTTTATCAGCTGCTGCAGTCTGAAATTGATTGAACATACAATCAAGATGCAAAGATAATTACTGGCGATTGGAATGTGAAAGTTGGAAACAAAGAAGAAGGATCAGTAGTTGGAAAATATGGCCTTGGTGATAGAAACAATGCTGGAGATCGAATGATAGAATTTTGCAAGATCAACGACTTCTTCATTGTAAATACCTTTTTTCACCAACATGAAAGGCGACTATACACATGGACCTCACCAGATTAAACACACAGAAATCAAATTTACTACATCTGTGGAAAGAGATGATGGAAAAGTTCGATATCATCAGTCAGAACAAGGCCAGGGGCTGACTGTGGGAACAGACCATCAATTGCTCATATGCAAGTTCAAGCTGAAACTGAAGAAAATCCGAGCAAGTCCACGAGAGCCAAAATATGACCTTGAGTATATCCCACCTGAATTTAGAGACCATCTGAAGAAGAGATTTGACGCTTTGAACACTAGTGACCAAAGGCCAGACTAGTTGTGGTATGACATCAAGGACATCATCCATGAAGAAAGCAAGAGGTCATTGAAAAGAGAGGAAAGAAAGAAAAGACCGGAAAGAAAGAAAAGACCAAGATAGATGTCAGAGGAGACTCTGAAACTTGCTCTCTAACGTTGAGCAGCTAAAGCAAAAGGAAGAATTGATGAAGTAAAAGAACTGAACAGAAGATTTCAAAGGATTGTCTTGAGAAGACAAAGTATTATTATTAAGTACTCCTCTATAGGGTCTCTATGAGTCAAAATCAACTCAATGGCAACGGGTTTACGGGTACTCCTCTATACTCTTTTCAAACTGCTGCTCTGCGTGAATTTTCGTAAATCCATGAAAATAAATGATGATCTGCTTACCTTGAGAATTAAGCCCTCTTTCCTCTAAAATTCAATGTAATGCATGCTCCAGAAATTTTATAACATGCAGGGATATCAATAATTGATTCAATCAAGGCTAAGAGGGAGGTGGTAGGGAGCGGAAGAGGAAGCTGGGAAGGCGGTGAGGGTGACAAGGGCACTCACAGGTGCTTTCTCAGTCCCACCAGCCTGCCACAGCCTGACTTCAGGAGATCAGGAGGACCCAGGACACAGTAGAAGGAGGAGCAGAAGTATACCCGAGCTTGATTCCCTGTGTCTGCTTCAACCAGAAACACAACCCAGAGTGGCATGAGTTTCCTCTCTTTGGGGTCCAAAACTCATTTTGAAATTCTAGTGACGGCTCTAGGTTCCTTTCTCCAGAACGCAGGGCTGAGCTGGGAGCCGATGGTGAAGGGGCAGTGGACCCAGGCCGGAGCCTGGATGATGTTGGAGTGAGGTGGGTCTGTGTGTGCTGAGGTGTTGCTGTGAGTTTCTGAGTGGGTAGGGGCGGCAGCCCAGGTTTCTTTGATGCCTGCAGCTCCTCTAATCACTTATGGACTTTCAAGAGTGCAGTGATGAGTGGTTGTCCACGGAGGGGCACCTTGTGAAGGAGGTTCCATGCTCACTTACAAAATGGCCAGGTTGGCTCTCGGGCGCGTGTATTTTGATGTCATCTGAATGCAGAACTTAGTTTGTGCTGTACCTTTCGGCGTTCTAACTTCTTTTTACCTCTTTTTTCACAGGGGAGGGTTGCTGCTTCTCTGTATTTCGGGCACGTGCTGGTGGGACTTTTTCAGGTCAGCCTGTACTCAGATCTTTGAGTGGATATCCTTTCCTCTGTGCCCTAAAAATTACTTCTGGCTTGATTCTTTATCTTATTCAAAGGTCAAAGCTTAAAATACTTGCCCGTGAAGCTTCTGTGGCCAGCTATCATTTCTGCCCTGAGGTTTTTCCTTGTTCAATCAGTGCCTCGGAATGGGCTATTATAAATGTCTGGACTTATTTCTGTATGTCCTTCAGATGACCCAGGATGGCAGTGCCATCTGCTTGTTGATTTTAATGCACAAGCGGGTACGGTTATGTTGCAAGAGAAATTGAAGCCTCTGCATCCAGGGGAATGCTGGCCATTCTGTTTGTGTGTCCTTTATAACAATTAATGTGAGTGCAGGTCTCCTCCTAAACATGTCTGACAGCAGAAAGTGATTCCAGTCCTTGGCTGGTGTGTTTTCATCCTCCATGTCTTTGGAGAAATGAAGAATAGATGGAGAAAAGCATTGCTTGTGACCCCCCAAAGAACACTACGTGATTTTTAAATGATAGAGAAGTCCGTTTTGACCCTGGCCCCTCCTTGAGAGCTGTGAGAGAACTGCTTGTAAGCCCAGGTGCCCTCCGCCTTTACAATTCAGTGGTTGAGTCAATAAAACCAGATGCCCGTGTTGGCAAGTTACTCCGTGTTCCTCCTGTTTGCAGTGCCTGGGGTTACTAGTGATAGATTCTGGCATGTTGATTTCGCTTGATGTGAAATTGGCAATTTCAATCCATCAACCACAGGTTCTAGGGTTTGAACTTCTGGGCGTGAGGATGATCAATCTCACTAATCTAATCATAGCCCTGTCCCTCTTGGCCCTTGGGATAAAGGACTTGGATTTAAGAATGGTGGAGGTGAATGTGGGGTGCAGGTGGTGTCCCCTAGGACACAGCAAACCCATCGGATCTGAAGTGACCCCCCTCTGATGTCACTGAAACGTCCGACTGGACTTTGTGGCACTCCTGTGGGTGCTGTAACTTCCTCTTACTTCTATTCTCACCTGGGAGGGCTGCTTCCCTCTGTGTTTCGTGTGCCTGCTGGTCGTGCTGCTCTCTCAGGATTGTTGGTGCTCTGCTCTGAGCCAGTCCTCCGCGCTAACACAGAAACGTGTAAAGTCCAGATTCAGAGCTGGGAGGTCTGGGATGGGGCCTGGGAATCTGCGTTTCAACAAACGCCCATGTAATGCCAACTGCAGACCACACCTTGTGTGGCAAAGCTCAGGTTTACACACAACTTTGTTCTGCTTACTCTTTTGTTGGGCGCTACCGGTCAATTCTGACTCAGAGCGGCCCCATGTGACAGAGTAGAACTGCCCCATAGCGTTTCCTAGGCTTAATCTTTACGGGAGCTGATCACCAGGTCCAAGGAGCTGCTGAGTGGGTTTGAATTGCCGGCCTCCCAGTTAGCAGCTGAGTGCTTAACTGCTGTGCCACCAGGGCACTCACTACTGACTCTCCTTCACTAAAAAGAGGTGCAATGGGGCAGAGTTCAAGTGAATGAGTATTTTTTCTTTTATGGCCGGGAATGCTGGCAGTTTTAATCCACGTGGACAGTCCAATGTTGATGTGTCTCCACTGCAACCCTGGAAGGGCCGTGCGGCCTCTGGCTGACCTCATGTTCCTCCGTGGGGTCCCTTGGGGAGGCCGCTTACATCATCATGAGCAGCTTGAGGGCAGGAAAGCTGCAGGAGGAGCCTGACCCCATCCCTGAAGCTCTGGACTCGGCATGAGGGGCTCAGTGAGGGCTTCCACCAGGCAGAAGGGAGATCTTGGGAGAGTCCCTGCCAGCTGATGCTTAATTTTATCTCTGCCCTCATTTCCATGATAAATACTTATGGAACTGAACTAGGTTCATTTTTCCTGTCTCCCCTGGCCCCCTGTTGCACCAAATTTACTGCCCTTCTGTCGCATTAATTCAAACTCGTGACGACCCCGTGTGTGTTTGAGTAGAACTGTGCTCCACAGGGTTTTCAATGGCTGATTTTTCAGAAGTGGATCACCAGGCCTTTCTTCCAAGGTGCCTCTGGATGGACTCAAACCTCTAAGCACTGGGTTAGCAGCTGAGCATGTCACCATTCGTGCCACCCAGGGACTTCTTCTGCGTAGAGGGTTTCGTAAATTTGTTTGCAGTAACTTGTTTTGGGAGGTAAAGAATGGTGAACCAGTGTCGGCTTTGTGGTGTATAGATAATCCTGTGACAAGAAAGGAAAATAGAATTATCTTCTTGGGGGCAGTTAGAGCTGACCACACCAGTCATCCAGCCAAGAGAAGCTTCTCAACTCTGAAGAGTCAGCCTTAGGAGAAATAGCCTCCACTTTTAGGGAAACCAGAGGAAGGGAGCCCCTCAGCAGGGAGAGCCATGGGGCTCACAGGGGCTCTGACCGAATGGAGCCTGTGTGGGGTCTGTACGGGGGCTCTGATGGGATGGAGCCTGTGCGAAGTCTGTGGAGGCATGTGGCTCTGACAGGATGGAGCCTGTGCGGGGTTACATGGCTCTGACAAGATGGAGCCTGTGCAGGGTCTGTGGAGGCACATGGCTCTGACGGGATGGAGCCTGTGTGGGATCTGTGGGGTCTCTGATGATGGAGTCTGTGTGGGGTCTGTGGAGGCACGTGATTCTGACAGGATGGAGCCTGTGCAAGGTCTGTGTGGGGCTCTGATGATGGAGCCTGTGTGGGGTCTGTGGAGGCAGTGGCTCTGATGGGATGGAGCCTGTGCGGGGTCACATGGCTCTGACAGGATAGAGCCTGTGCGGGGTCTGCGGGAGGCATCCTGATGTTTACTTTGGGTGAGGTGAACACCTGGCATCAGTGGAAGCTGTCTTAGCCCTTGGTGGTCGAAGAACAGTCCCGCCTTCCATGTGCCATCACTTTATTCTGAGGGGGGTGCTCCTCTCTAAGAGTTCCTGCCTGGACCTGGAGGGAGATTAGGACAGTGAGCACCTGTGGCCAGTACTGCCCTTCATATCTGCTGCACACACATGCATCAGAAGTTATCATTATCTTACTAAGCTTTTTTCCAGTGCTCAAATCCGTTCTTCCCACGAGTGGGTCCAGAGAGATCTAAAGCAGCCATGATCCTCACCACTGCTTTCTACAGTTAATCCAGAGAAAAGTCGTGATCTCCACCACTGTTTCCTACAGTTAGTCCAGAGCAAAGCCGTGATCCCCACCACTGTTTCCTACAGTTAGTCCAGAGAAAAACCATGATCCCCATCACTGCTTCCTACAGTTAATCCAGAGAAAAACCATGATCCCCACCACTGTTTCCTACAGTTAATCCAGAGAAAAACCATGATCCCCACCACTGTTTCCTGCAATTAATTCGGAGAAAAACCATGATCCCCACCGCTGTTTCCTACAGTTAATCCAGAGAAAAGCCGTGATCCCCACCACTGTTTCCTACAGTTATCCAGAGAAAAGCCATGATCCTCACCACTGTTTCCTACAGTTAATCCAGAGAAAAGCCGTGATCCCCACCACTGTTTCCTACAGTTATCCAGAGAAAAGCCGTGATCCCCACCACTGTTTCCTACAGTTAATCCAGAGAAAAACCATGATCCTCACCACTGTTTCCTACAGTTAACCCAGAGCACCCTCAGAATGGTCATACCTGGGCTTCATACCTTAAGGGCCTAAGTAAAACCACAATAATAATAATGATTCTCATTTTCATAGGTTTTCTTTAAAAAAAACTTACTCGAAGCATATTTACATACCAACAAACTCACCCATGTTAAGTGTACAATACATGGATGTTATAAATTCCTAGAGCTGTGCAACCATCCCCACGATCCAGTTTAGAACATTTCCATCAACCCACAGAGTTCGTTTGTGCCTGTTTGCAGTCAACCCCTGCTCCCACCTGCATCCTCAGGCAACACTTGACCTGCTTTCTAGAGAAACCTGGAAAACCCCAGCAGTAGAGTACCCAAGGCCCCTTCCAACTGTGAGTATTTCTGATTAATTCAGTCATTATCCATTAGCAAAGTAATTTTTTACAGTTTATTTTATTTCTAAGGAGTCTGGTGGCACAATGGTTAAGCATTCAGCTGCTAACCAGAAGGCTGGTGGTTCAAACCCGCCCAGCAGCTCTGAGGGGGAAAAAAGACCTGGCGATCTGCTCCTGTGAAGATTACGCCTAGGAAATACAGTGAGGCAGTTCTACTCTGCCTAGGAAATACAGTGAGGCAGTTCTACTCTGCCACACTGGGCTGCTACAAATTGGAAGCGACAGCACCTAACAACAACAACAGCATTTTATTTCTGTCGGGGGTGGGCACGCGTTCTAGCAGTAGAAGACTCTTCTCTGACAGTCTGCTGAGCTGCCATCTAGAGCTCTCTACCTTCTCTTTGCCCAGAATGAGAGGAACGTTCCCTGAAGAGTCTGATACTGTAGCTTTCTACTATTCCTGACGTGAAACTGTAATTTTTAGGATCTCAAGCACTGGGTAAAGACAGCAACAGAATGGGACGTGACACTTGGTTTAGCTGTTATCTGGTATGAACTTTGACAAAAATGGGAAATGATACAAACCTACACTCCTCTGACTTCTCATCTCCTGACCGTGTTCTCTCTGGTTTCACCTACCAAAAGTGCACACAATGGTTTCTCTCTAGCAGTGAAGGTGCTGGTGTTGAAAAGTATGGTAGGTAAAAATGATCTTCCTGATGGGTCAGCAACTCAAGAAAGACCTGTTATTTATACTGGGTGAAGATTTCCTGGGCTAATTAGGTTAACTGATGGAATGGTCCAAAGTGCCTTCATTACAAGGGTGAGGGGATTATCGTGCAGGTGGGCACTCAGCTCCTAATGGATCAGAGAGAGAACTTTTCTAAGAATATGTAGTAGGGGAGGCAATTCAGTGATTGTTAAGGGAAAAGGGATCAGAGAATGTTGTTTTAGAAGGGCTGGTATGCTAGGTAACGCAGGGGTGGGAGCCGTGAGTGTTTACAGAACCCTTGTGGAGGGAAAAGGGCTGGAGGATGCTTTTATCAGACCTGCTTTATCACACTTAACTTCCTATAGAAGATCAGGCATCTAAATCCTGTCCTCGAGAGGAGGGGAAGTATCAAGCAAATTTCAAATATTTGAAATGTTGTTGTTTTGGGGTCTAATTTTAAATAAGAGTTAATTTTTAGCCAGTTTTCTAAGTACACCCCTCTCCTCCTCACCCTCATTCCCCACTTATCACGTGCAATCATTTCTTCCCTAACTCCCCCTTCCTTCTTCTTTTTATTTCTACACTCTCTGTTGGTTAGATTCTCTCTCTCTCACTCTGTCCCTGACTCTCCCTGTGGCTGTTTTCTGTCTCTGTCCTCATCTCTATCTCTGTCTCTCTATCTCTCTGTATATCTCTGCCTCTGTTACTCTGCTTTCTCTCTCTGTCCCTGTCCCTCTCTTGCTCTCTCAGCTCTGTAGATGGTGGGATTGCAATTGGCTGATGAGAGAACAGCAGGAACAAACCGTGCTGAACAAGACATCCTCTGGGCAGGGTCTCTGTGGCAGGATTTAGGGGGTCGAGTCTGGACGGTGCTTTGTAAGATGCTCTGGACACCAACCTCTGAATATTGCAGGACAAACCTAAGTCAATGAGTGAAAAGTCAGCAACATCAGCATGGGTCATCAAAAATTATTCAGAAGGGCCACACATTTTAAACAAACCGTACCATAAACATTGGATTCTTCAAACTCCATATTTTTAGACACCTCATTCATGTATTTACTGGGCCACTCTGTAGTTAATGTTGATGCACTTTGTTATTTACAGAATATTTCAATTACACAAAAAATAGAAAATGATATTGAAGACAGCCGTGGTTAAGTGTTTAAGACTTCAGGGTCTCAGTGTTCAAATTGAAATCTTCAAATAAATGCATAAAGAATTTAGATTACAATTGAGAAGCTATTTTAAGAATTATATTATTTTGCTAGGGCTGCAGAAACCAATGACCACAAACTGGGAAATTAATTTTCATGTAGTTCTGGAGGCCAGAAGTCAGAATGAAGACGTCAGTAAGGTTGGTTCCTTCTCTTATTGTAAGGACATCAGTCACTGGAAGAGCACCCACCCTACTCCAGCATGTCGTCATGTTAACTGATAGCATCTTCAAAGACCTTATTTCCAAACAAAGTCACATTCACAGGTGCAGGGGTTAGGACTCACATGTGCCTTTTTGGGGACACAATTCAACCCACACAAGAATAATGGGCAAGGAGGTCACAAAGAAATAGGCCATCATCAAAGCCCAAAACAAAGTCTGATTTTACTGTTTTGTAAACAAGGAAGAGTGGGCTCCTAAGGCACAGTCTACACACGAAAAGCAGGGCTGACCTTAATAGCATATCGAGAAGCTCTGAGTTCATAGATCTGTGGAATTTAGAAGCAGAAGTGTTTATTAATTTGTTGACTGGTGAGAATGATGCTGATTGGCTGGCTGTCAGAGGATGGGTGTTATTGATTGGCTGTTTGCCAGACTCACTGGCATCATTGATTGGCTGTCTGTCAGAGGCGTGGCTGTTTTTGTTTGGCTGTCCATCAGAAGTCCAGGAAGTGGTGTGACACTGTCATTGATCAATTGATTGATTAGATCTAAAATCAGTCTCAATGCTTACTTGCTATGGCAAAAGAAAAACCAATCATTTCCTAGCATGGTGGGAACTTTTTATTCTCATAAGTAACAATACAGTAGACCAAAAAATCCAAATTCGTTGCAGTCAAGTGAATTCTGACTCATGGTGAACCTATAGGACAGAGTAGACCTGTCCCATACGGTTTCCAAGGAGCAGCTGTTGGATTTGAACTGCCAACTTTTTGGTTAGAAGCCGAACACCTAATCACAGTGCCACCAAGGCTCCAACAATAGGATAAACCCAAAAAACCCACTGCCATCAAGTCGATTCTGACTCATAGCGACCACGATAGGATAGATTCCAATAATATACATGGCAAACACAAGTCAACTTATCAAATGCTTTTACCACGTGCCCTGCGTCTGACGCTGGCTAAAACCCCATGGAGGCTCCACCATCTTATAGGTGGTGTAAAAGGAGGGTGACTCACAGGCAGGACTCATCACGGAAAAGGCTGGGGTTGTATATGTGTCTACAATACTTATTTACATGCTTATACACACACGTACGTATACATACACACACACCTATACACATAAGTGAAGACCTAAGAAGAACTGATACCTTCGAATTATGGTGTTGGCGAAGAATATTGAAAATACCATGTACTGCCAGAAGAAAGAACAAGTCTGTCTTGGAAGAAATATGCCAGAATGTTCCTTAAAAGCAAGAATGATGAGACTTCATCTCACATACTTTGGACATGTTAGTAGGAGGGGAGAGTCCCTGGAGAAGGATGTTACACTTGGTAAAGTAGAGGATCTTTGAAAAAGAGAAAGACCTTCAATGAGATGGATTGACACAGTGTCTGCAGCAATGGGCTCAAGCATAACAACAACCATGAGAATGGCAAAGGACCAGGCAGTGTTAAGTTCAGTTGTGCATGGGGTTGCTATCATTTGGAGGTGACTTGACGGCACCTAACAACAACATATATATATACACGCGCACCTATGCACACACATACATATATACACACATCAAAAGGTCAACAGTTTGAATCCAGTCAGCCCTGCCTTGGAAACTATGGGGCAGTTCTACTCTGTCCTATAGGGTCGCTATGAGTTGGATTCAACTCGAAGTCAAAGGGTTTAGTTTTTTTTTTTTAATACACATACAAACAGGTATAAACACACACCTATACACATGCACCCCACGTATCTGTCAGTTTGTCCTACTGTGGGGGCTTGCATGTTGCTGTGATGCTGGAAGCTATGTCACTGGTATTCAGATACCAGCAAGGTCACCCATGGTGGACAGATTTCAGCTGAGGTTCCAGATTAAGACAGATTAGGAAGAAGGACCCAGCAGTCTACTTCTGAAAAGCATTAGCCAGTGAAAATCTTAAGAATAGCAGTGGAACATTGTCTGATATAGTGCCGGAAGATGAGCTCCTGAGGTTGGAAGTTGCTTAAAGGACGACTGGGGAAAAGCTGCGTCCTCAAAGTAGAGTCAACCTTGATGACGTGGATGGAGTAAAGCTTTCGGGACCTTCATTTGCTGATGTGGAATGACTCAAAATGAGAAGAAACAGCTGAAAACATTCATTAACAATTAGAACTTGGAATGCACAAAGTATGAACCTAGGAAAATTGGAAATCATCAAAAATGAAATGGAAGGCATAAACATTGATATCCTAGGCATTAGTGAGCTGAAATGGACTGCTATTGGCCATTTTGAATCACACAATCATATGGTCTACTATGCTAGGGATGACAACTTGAAGAGGAATGGTGTTGCATTCATTGTCAAAAAGAGCATTTCAAGATCTATCCTGTCAGTGATAGGATAATATCCATACGCCTACAAGGAAGACTCGATGGCACTGGGTTTTGGGACAAGGAAGACCAGTTAATACGACTATTATTCAAATTTATGCACCAACCGCTAAGGCCAAGATGAAGAAATTGAAGATTTTTATCAGCTTCTGCAGTCTGAGATTGATCACACATGCATTCAGGATGCGTTGATAGTTACTGATGGCTGAAATGCGAAAGTTGGAAACAAAGAAGAAGGGTTGGTAGTAGGAAAATGCAGCCTTGGTGATAGAAACAATGCCAAAGATCGCATGATAGAATTTTGCAAGACTTCTGCATTGCAAATACCTTCTTTCAGCAACATAAATGGCGACTATACACATGGATCTCACCAGATAGAACACACAGAAATCAAATCGACTACATTTGTGGAAAGAGACGATGGAAAAACTCAATATCATCAGTCAGAACAAGGCCAGGGGCTGTCAGTGGGACAGACATCAATTGGTCATGTGCAATTTCAAGCTGAAACTGAAGAAAATCAGAGCAAGTCCATGAGAGCCAAAGTATAATCTTGAGTATGTCCTGATTTTAGAGACCAACTCAAGAATACATTTGAAGCATTGAACACTAGTGACCGGAGACCAGGTGAGTTGCAGAATGACATCAAGGACATCATACATGATGAAAGCAAGAGGTCATCGAAAAGACAGGAAAGAAAGAAAAGACGAATATGGATGTCAGAGGAGATGCCGAAACTCACTTTCGAATGCTGAGCAGCTAAAGCAAAAGGAAGAAATGACGAAGTAAAAGAACTGAACAGAAGATTTCAAATGGAGAAGATGAAGTATTATAATAACATGTGCAAAGGGCTGAAGATAGAAAATCAAAAGCGAAGAACATGCTCAGGGTTTCTCAAGGTGAAAGAACTGAAGAAAAGATTCGAGCCTTGAGTTGTAAAAGCGAGAGATTCTATGGAGAAAATATTAAACAACTCAGGAAGCATCAAAAGAAGATGGGAGGAATACACAGAGTCATTATACCAAGAAGAATTATTCAATGTTCAACCATTTCATGAGGTAGCAAATGATCAGAAACCAATGGTACTGAAGGAAGAAGTCCAAGCTGCACTGAAAGCATTGGCGAAAAACAAGGCTCCAGGAGTTGATGGAATATCACCTGAGATGTTTCAACAAATGGATGCAGCGCTGGAAGTGCTCACTTGTCTATGCCAAGAAATATGGAAGACAGCTTCCTGACTGGAAGAGATCCATATTTATGCCTATTCCCAAGAAAGGTGATCCAACCGAATGCGGAAATTATAGAACAGTATTTTTTTATAGTTAATATCACACGCAAGCAAAATTTTGCTGAAGATAAATTAAAAGCGGCTGCAGTAGTATATTGACAGGGAACTGCCGGAAATTCAGGTAGAGAATACCAGAAGAATGTTTACCTGTGTTTAATTGACTATGCATTTTTTTTTTATGCAAAGGCATTCAACTGTGTGGATCATAACAAATTATGGATAACACTGCAAAAAATGGGAATTCCAGAACACTTAATCGTGCTTATGAGGAATCTGTACATAGATCAAGAGGAGGTTGTTCGGACAGAACAAGGGAATACTGATTGGTTTAAAGTCAGGAAAGGTGTGTGTCAGGGTTGTGTTCTTTCACCATACCTATTCGATCTGTATGCTGAGCAAATATTCCAAGAAGCTAGACTGTACAAAGAAGAATGGGGCATCAGGATTGGAGGGAGACTCATTAACAACCTGTGTTATGCAGATGACACAACCTTACTTGCTGTAAGTGAAGAGGACTTGAAGCACTTACTGATGAAGATCAAAGACCACAGCCTTCAGTATGGATTACATCTCAACATAAAGAAAACAAACATTCTCATAACTGGAACCATAAGCAACATCATGATAAACAGAGAAAAGATTGAAGTTGTCAAGGATTTCATTTTACTTGGATCCACAAGCAACAGCCATGGAAGCAGCAGTCAAGAAATCAAAAGACACATTATATTGGGTAAATCTGCTGCAAAGGACCTCTTTAAAGTGTTGAAAAGCAAAGATGTCACTTTGAAAACTAAGGTGCGCCTGACCCAAGCCATGGTATTTTCAATCACCTCATATGCGTGTGAAAGCTGGACAATGAATAAGGAAGACCGAAGAAGAGTTGATGCCTTTGAATGGTGGTGTTGGTGAAGAATATTGAATATATCATGGATTGCCAAAAGAACGAACAAATCTGTCTTGGAAGAAGTACAACCACAATGCTCCTTGGAAGCAAGGATGGCGAGACAGCGCCTTACATACTTTGGACATGTTGTCAGGAGGGATCAGTCCCTGGAGAAGGACATCATGCTTGGTAGAGTAAAGGGTCAGCGGAAAAGAGAAAGATCTTCAACAAGATGGATTGACACAGTGGCTACAACAATGAGCTCAAGCATAACAATGATTGTAAGGATGGTGCAGGACCAGGCATTCTCTAGTTCTGTTGTGCATAGGGCTGCTATGAGCTAGAATTGACTGAAGGGCACCTAACGGCAACAACATACACATACACACAGATATATGCATACACCTATACACATACATACAGATATATGCACACAGCTATACACAGTCATTTGAACAAAGCAAGGGGAAACAACACGTATTAAAATCAAGAAAGGCGTGCATTAGGGTTGTATCCTTTCACCATACCTATTGAATCTGTATGCTGAGCAAATAATCCAAGAAGCTGGACTATGTGAAGAATGTGGTATTGGAATTGGAGGAAGACTCATTAACAACCTTCGTTATGCAGATGATACAACCTTGCTTGCTGAAAGCAAAGAGGCTTGAAGCTTTTACTGGCGAAGATCAAAGATCACAGCCTTCAGTATGGATTATAGCTCAACATAAAGAAAACAAAAATCCTCACAAGTGGACCAACAAGCAACATCATGATAAACAGAGGAAAGATTGATGTTGTCAAGGGTTTCGTTTTACTTGGATCCACAATCAACCCCCATGGAAGCAGCAGTCAGGAAATCAAATGATGTATTGCATTGGGCAAATTTGCTGCAAAAGACCTCCTTAAAGTGTTAAAATCAACCATGTCACTTTGAGACTAAGGTGAGCCTGACCCAAGCCATGGTGTTCTCAATCACTTCATATGCATGGGGAAGGTGGACAATGAATAAGGAAGACCAAAGAAGAACTGATGCCTTTGAATTATGGTGTTGGCAAAGAATACTTAATATACCGTGTTCTGCCAAAAGAAAGAACAAGTGTCTTGGAAGAAATACAGCCAGATTGCTCCTTGGAATCAAGGATGGAGAGACTTGGTCTCATGTACTTTGGACATGTTGTCAGGAGGGACCAGTCCCTGGAGAAGGACATCATGCTTGGTAAAGTAGAGGGTCAGCAAAAAAGCGGACGACCCTTAACAAGATGGACCGACACAGAGATGGATTGACACAGAGGCTGCAACAATGAGTTCAAACATAGGAAATGTTATGAGGATGGCACAGGACCAGTCAATGTTTTGTTCTGTTGTACTTAGGGTTGCTATGAGTCAGAACTGACTTGACAGGGCCTAACAACAACAACACATTAAGTTATTTTAAGATTATCAGCTAAGGGGCACTTGACAGACAGGAGCCACCACAGGACACTACCTAGAGGGTTTTGTCAGGCCGGAGGTTTGCAAACTCAGCTGCCTGGACAGAATGGAAAGGGAGCAGACGTTTACAGTTAGAGAAGATATTTCCTGCTAGAATGGTGACTGAGGTTCTGCAATGTTCACCAGAGGTTTCGTTGATGTTAATGTGATTTCAAGCATTTATATTGCTTTGCATAAACCCTTTTTTTCCCCAGCAGGGCACCCTGAAGATCCCTGTACCGAGAACACAGGCACCATTTACCAATGAGAGTAGTGATGGCTTGAAACCCCTAAGGGGCTCTGAATTGGCATCAATAGATTTGAAATAAATGTCTTTATATAACTAGGAAGGGGAAGCAATGAAAAAAGATCACACACTGCAACTAAGAAAATTAAAAACTAGGGCAAGTTCTTAACACTAAAAGGGAGAAGTGTGTTGTCTCTTGTAAAAGACAATTTAGCCGAGTGCCCACAGGGAGGTGGGAGACCCCGGGAGCACCCCCAGATCCACGGTGAGACCTGCTGCCCATGGAGGGTTGGTTCTGCATACTGACGGATGGGACCATGGTCCCGACTGAGGTGGCTGCCACACAACAAAGTCCTGTCTATCTGGGCTTGGCCGCATGTCTTGGTGCCTCGGCTGGGTCTTGTAGCCCAGCTCCTGGAAAAGTCACAGCTCCCAGGAGAAATGTCTGTCCTTGGTGAGCTCAGGTGACATCTCAGGTGGGACTCAGGGAGGTGCTGATGCTGAGGACTCTGGGAACTGAGTATCTGAGCTGTCTTTGCCACATGCAGCCACCAGTCACAGTGGCTATTTAAATCCACTACTAAAAGGTCATTTCCTTCAATGCACCTTCCACGTGCCAAGTGCTCAACAGCCGGTGTGGCTTCTGGATCCCACTTGGACATGGTGAGACTTGGACATTCCCAACACGGCAGACAGTTCTCTGAGCACCTTGTTTAGAGACAGCCTGCAGCACCTGAAGGGATTGTCTAATTTAAGGGACATGGGAAGTTTGCCTGGAGCCCTGGTGGCTCAGACGGTGTGTGTTTGGCTGCTAATCGAAAGGTTGGCGGTTTGAATCTACCAGCTGGTCCATGGGAGGAAGATGTGGCAGTCTTCTGCCATGAAGATTACAGCCTTGGAAACTCTATGGGGCAGTTATACTCTGTCCCATAGGGTAGCTATGAGTTGAAGGTAATGGGGTTTGGAAAAGTTTTCACCTAATTGGGTTAAATTACCTTTTTCCTTTCTAAATGGCAGGGGGCGCTCTGAAGGAAGAACAGTGTGGCAAGAGCCGAGGAGAGGCCCCACTTTCTCTGGCTTCGCAACACAATGATTCTTCTCACTCCTGTGAACTCTGCCCCAGGACCACAGGTGCCATTCCTTATGCTACCATCTCCCTGACTCCCATCTTTTGTTATGGGGCTCATTAAGAAACTTTGCTCATTATCCGAAGTTCTCCAAGAGCCATAATCAGCATGTCACAGGGAAAAAATACATTTAAAGCCATTGCTAATGATGAAATATCTGCAGCATATATGTGGACAATTAGGGACACTTCGTGTAAAGCTTGAAGTTCTCAGTGCCTTAGGCTATGGAGGTCACCATTCCCCCCTTCTCAAAGCATACAGGTCATTATTTTATAAAGTTAATGTAATAACATGCATTTTACTAACCACATTTTGGAGCCGTGGTGGGGTAAGTGTTAAGCACCTGGCTGGTAACCGAAAGGTTGTCGGTTTGAATCCATCAGCTGCTTTGTGGGAGAAAGATGTGGCAGAGTGCTTCCATAAGCATTCACAGCCTTGGAAACCCTATGGGACAGTTCTACTCTATCCTACAGGGTCACTAGGAATCCCATTGACTCGACGGCAGTGAGTAACCACATTTTCAATGTTATGTACATGTATTTAAAGAATTGTCTGCTCGTATCCTTTGCCTGTTTTCTACTGAGGATTTGTCTATTTCTGTTCCTTATAACTTCTACAGCAATTTAATAAGTTAACAGAAGATTCTCATTTACCGTAATCATAAAGGTCTATTTCAAAACCAAGCAGCAACACTATACTGAAAGACGAAACCCTTAAAGTATTGTTATTGAAGGCAGACGCGACACCACGCCACGAGCTGCTGTGATGATCATTTCACTCTCCTCTGGAAGTTCTGGCTAAGGCAATGATGTTTTGAAAAGAAGAAGCACGGATACCGCGTTTATAGATGATACTTTTCCTGGAAAAGCTAATTCTTCTATTAGATCCAGCAGCTTTCTGTGGAATCTTTGGGGTTTTCTACGTATAGGATCATGTCATTTGTAAATACAGATAGTTTTACTTTTTCCTTTCCAATTTCAATACCGTTTATTTCATGTTCTTGCCTCATTGCTCTGGTTAGCACTTCTGGTACAATACTGCATAGGAGTGGTGACAGTGGGCATCCTTGTCTCGTTCCTGTTCTTAGGGGCAGGCTCTCAGCTTTTCTCCATTGATAATAATGTTGGCTGTTGGTTTTGTGTACCTGCCAGTAATTGTGTTGAGGAATTTCCCTTCTATTCCTATTTTGCTGAGATTTTTTATCAGGAAAGGATGTTGGATTTTATCAAATGCCTTTTCTGCATCAGTTGAGATGATCATGTAGTTCTTTTCTGGTGAATTGCACATTGATTGATTTTCTCATGTTGAACCACCCTTGCATTCCTGGTATGAATCCCACTTGGTCATGATTTGTTATATACATTGTTGTTGTTAGGTGCTGTCAAGTCGGTTCTGACTCATAGTGACCCTACACACAACAGAATGAAACACTGCCACATCCTGTGCCACCCTTACTATCTTTGGTTAGCTTGAGCTCATTGTTGCAGCCACTGTGTTAATCCACCTCCTTGAGGGTCTTCCTCTTTTCCGGTAACCCTACACTTTGCCAAGCATGATGTCCTTCTCCAGGGACTGATCCCTCCTGACAACATGTCCAAAGTATGTAAGATGCAGTCTTGCCATCCTTGCTTCTAAGGAGCATTCTGGTTGTACTCCTTCCAAGACAGATTCGCTTGTTTTTCTGGCAGTCCATGGTATATTCAATATTCTTCACAACCTTTTTCCCTGATCTCCTACTTGGATCTTGATAAGAAAGGACTTGGCTGGGTGATCCTCCTTGCTGAGAACCGGGGCAATGGGCATTGCCCACACCTGCTTCTAGGTTCAGGGTTCTTTATGGAGTTTTTTTTCCCTGAATTGTCAGGGCCTGGGCACCCGTGAAGGAGCTCTGGTGGCACAGTGGTTAAGCTCTCAGCTCTAACCAAAAGGTCAGTGGTTCAAACCCACCAGCTGCTCTGCCAGGAGAAAGATGGGTCAGTCTGCTTCCGTAAAGATTACAGCCTGGCAAACCCTATGGGGCAGTTCTGCTCTGTCCTGTGCTGTTGCTATGAGTTGGAATCAACTTGATGGCAACGGGTTTTGGGCACCTTTGCTTCAGGTGCTTATTTTTTCATCTTTTTGAGAACCTGAGGCAGCTTCGGTGGAACAGCCTGCTGTGGGTTCTTATGGGAAGGAGATGCCAACCCCTCCCTGGGATGGGGTCCTAGTAGTGCTGTGCCCCTGTGGGAGTGGGGTGTGACTGTGGTCCCCTGGATGGCCCTTTCACAAGGGCCAGCCTGAATCTCCCCAACGCTGTGTCTCCAGCCCCTTCTCTCACCTTGCCTCCCTGGTGAGGGTCCCCATGATGCGGTTCCCTAGCCCTCCCTGCCAGAACCCCAAGTCCCTTTCTCCTGTGGCCCTGAGCAGTCTCCCAGGTGCACCTGCCATGTCCCCCGCCCTGGCTGCAGCCAGTCCACCTAAGGGCCCACAGGTACCCCCAGGCACCCCTCCTGCCAGATCAGGGATGGCCTTCAGGCTCCTCCAAATTCACCTACCCCTCTTTGGGGTGTGCCAGGGGTGGCGAGGGCTGGTGGGCTCTGGAGATCAGAACAGAGTCTCCCCATGAATCATTGATCAGCGATTGGTGTGGGACATCTGTGTGAACAGGTGAGCCAGGTAGTGGAGCACATGCGAACCCCACAGAAGGTAAACCATGCAGTAACTGGGAGAACAACACAGAGAGCAGTGGAAGGAAGTAAGGTCCCCACACGAAGGGCAATTGATTGACACACAAAAAAGCCAAACCACACCCTACTTCTCCCACAACTTTCCAAATTAGACTCAGGTTCTAGTCACAGGTAAACGCTGAAAATAAAACCCTGAAAGAATTAGATGGAGATACACGTCTCAGGATGGGGATGGAGCTTGTAAGTTGAAAAGCAAAGAACAAAATCGTGAAAGAAAAATAGTTGATTAAAAAAATAGAATTTAAAACCTCATACACAGCAAGCACAAGCTGGCCAGGTATTTACAATAAAATGACGATGTCATCAGGAGTGTCCCCCCCAAGTAAGTGCAGGAGGGGACTTGGGGCTACTGCTGACATCTGATGAGACACAGGGACTTCCCTAACTGGTAACTGGAGGGCCAAAAGTGACAGGGGATGACCTGAAATCTGGGAAATTTAATAAACTGTCTAAGTTTTTCCCCATGAAAGACACAGGCCCCTTTTAGTTTTTATCTGCAGCACGGGCAGCCAACATTGGTGAGCCACAGAAAGTCAGTGCGTGGAGCTCCGGGGAAAGTTCTCTTTCCCGTCCCATATCCTTGGGCACAGAAACACCAATGCCATGAATCTTAGAGCCACATGTTCAGTGAGAAAGAAATCAGCAGATACTCAATGTATGAAACGAAACAAAATGTTGCTCAGAGAAGATGGCTTCTCAAAAAGCAACTTGGAAATAAATATTGAGTGTATGAGTATATTTACATTATCCCTATTTCCAAAAAAAGTTTGAGCTGGTTGTCAATAAAATGCTCCCCAGCTCCTTGCTTGCTTCGCTTTTATCTCTTGAGAGACAAAAGGTGGTACATGCCTCACCCCAGGGAAACTCCCTTTACCTTGGATCAGGGAGGTGCTCTGAGTAAGGGTGGTGTTATAATCCCACCCCAATCTTCTCAACATAAAATTACAACCACAAAATAGAGGACGACCGCACAATACTGGGAGCTGTGGCCTAACCAAGTTGATACACGTAATTTTGGGGGGGCATAATTTAATCCATGACAGGGATAATACTAAAATCAAAAACGGTGCTCGAGATCAGTTACTGCAACTGACCTTCAGTTTAGTTCTCATCTTGTTATTAATCAAAGTAGAGAAAGATGGATAACGTGTGTATATCAGTGTATTAATTAATTCATAACAGCAAAGAAGCTGTAGCCTGATTCTGCTAAAGGCTGTGGAAATGTGATCTTAATCCTTCCAAGGAGTTTCAGAGACGCTGGTGTGTTTTAGAGGTTTGTTTTTTCTAAGTAACACGATTTGTTGTACCTCTTAGTTACCATGACACTAAAGACAGGGGCTGCCTGACAAATGCACTCGCACCTCAAGGGTGATTGAAGAAGCGATTTTGGTGGCATTTATTCTTAGTTATTTTATGTTTGCTTAAAGTACTGGACAGAACTCTTGGTGAGATCAAGCCAGGTTCATTAAGAAAGGTTTAGCCGATTCAATGATTTGTTGTTGTTTGTTAGGTGCCGTCGAGCCAAATCGACCCTACTTACAACAGAGTGAAACCTGCCCGGTCCTGCGCCATCCTCACAATCGTTGTTATGTTTGAGCCCATTGTGGCAGCCACTGTGTCAATCCATTTGGCTGAGGGCCTTCCTCTTTTTCCCTGACCTTCTACTTTACCAAGCATGATGTCCTTCTTCAGGGACTGGCCCTCTCCCAACAGCCCCTGGAGCAAGCCAATTGTTCCTTCTCATTCAGTAGGAAATGAGGCTCATGTGTGTTAGCTAAAAACTGCCCAGAAGTCCAGGTGGTCACTCTGTCTACCCTTTCTGGGCTCTCTCATGGGGCCATTTCTAGCATGCCACAATAAGAAGCAGTGTGGATTTCTCAGGACTGTAGCCATAAATAAAGCAAAAAACCCCAAAGCTGTTGCCATCAAGATGATTCTGGCTCATAGTGACCCTATAGAACAGAGTAGAACTGCCCCATAGGGTTTCCAAGGAGCAGCTGGTGGATTTGAACTGCCTATGTTTTGGTTAGCAGCCGAATGCCTAACCATTGTGCCACCAGGACTCTGTAGCCATAAGTACCAGGATGGAAACACTGTTCCACCCCATTCTGAGTGAGGAGGGGAAGTAATAATTATACTGATGATAATCATGGAAATACTGATATTTAATATCTTCTGGAGTATGTCAAAGTTTTTCAGAACAGTGGAAAATGAACAGAGGACCCTCAGGCGCTGGTGGGCGGGCCTTTTTGGTTGCTCTTCCTTTGATTTCCTGCCTTCTGACCTGGGCCTGGCGCAGGAAAGTGAGGCAGGGAGTCAGTGAAGGAGGAAGTTGTGCCTCCACGTGGCTGAGCCCGTCTCTGGGTCTCAGGAGGCTGAACTCACAGTCCTGACATTAATCAAGGGTCTGTGGATAATTTACCAGCTCTGCCTCTGCCATTGGCCAGGCCTCTGATTCTGCACAGAACCAGGGAATCAGCTGCTCCGTGGGGCTCCTGGAGCTGTGCTCTCTGCAAGCACAGCCTCTTGGCCCATGGGGAGGAGTGTCTGTGTGGGGCCTGGCGCTGCACACAGAGCAACATTTATCCCTGACCACGTTTTCCATTGAAAAGGGCCATGTGTCCAATTGAAGAGGAAAGAGTTTGTTCCCTGCATTTGTCTTGGTAACCCTGCTGCCAGAAACGTGGCTGTAAAATAAATGGGAGATTTGCTTGCAGCCCAGGGATGCCCTTTCCAGAGGTCAGACATCACTTCCATAGTGAGAATTAAAGGTCTCTCCCGAGATGCCCTCTCCTGAGGTGCACATCACATCTAGTGTACAAAGTTCCCTGATATTTCATCACCAGTGCTTGAAACATATGTGAAAAACTAAAGTAAAATTAGAGATCAAACAATAAAAAATATGGTCTTCCTTGAATGTTTTTCAATTGCTTAGGACTATGAATTATTTATGAATCTCCATCTGATTAGTATTTTTTAAAAAAGAAAAAACTTTGAACGACTGAGACCACTTGAATTCTCCTGATTTGGATTCAGGAAAATTCTTCCTTGTCTTTATTTAGTGTCTTATGCGATGCCCCTGAGATGAGCAGACCTGGCATGTATTTCTCACTAAGATGGACTAGGAGTCAGTGCTGAGCTGTAGATCCTGGTGGGTGACTTGCAGCCCAGCTGCCACGGAGTGGAAGAAGCCTGGAGCCCCAGCAAGCTCTGACTGTGGTGCCCCGGCTGCTACAGAAGGAACTTCCAGGACAGCAGACCTCAGAAGGATCTCTGGGCTCTTCCAGGGCAGTGCCTGACCCCGTTTGTCACGTCCCCTCTTCCCTCTGCCACCCCCCACACTTGAGAGCATCTACAGCCCCACGCCATGGGATACTCACCACATGGACTTGGCTGACCAGGGTCAGGGACTCAGGCACCAGGTCAGATGCTCTGGTCCAGTGGCCTAGTTGGTGTCTAGGGTCAGATCCTGGAGTGTCCAGGATGCTGGAGAGCCCATGCCACCCTGCGCCAGGCCCTCTGCAGCACCACCTGGATTTGTTGGGCAGAAATGCAGACCCAGCGCTGCCAGGTAGAAATACTGGTCTAATTACAGGCAGGTGGAAATACTGGTGTAATTATCTTGTGATTTTTAAAGTTTTTCAACACCTGAAAGACTTCTCCAGGCTGGGTTGGCCTTGAGCATGAGGGTTTGCACCTTTCTGATGATCGATGTGTAAGAAAGACTGAAGAAGAATTGACGCCTTTGAATTGTGGTGCTGGCAAAGGATACTGAATATACCATGGACTGCCAGGGGAATGAACAAATCTGTCTTGGAAGAAGTACAACCAGAGTGTTCCTTGAAAGAGAGGATGATGAGACTTCGTCTCACGTATTTTGGATATATTATCAGAAGGGACCAGTCCCTGGAGAAGGACTTCATGCCTGGTAAAGTAGAGGGTCAGTGAAAAAAAGGAAGACCCTCAATGAGATGGATTGACACAGTGGCTGCAAACAATGGGCTCAAGCATAACAACAATTGTGAGGATGGTGTAGGACCAGGCAGTGCTTCGTTCTGTTGTATATATAGGGTCTCTATGAGTTGGAACTGACTCGATGTGGTGCCTACACCAACAACAATGGTGGATGAATGAATGAACAAAGGAATGAATGAATAGCTGAGGTGGGAGGGGACAGCTACCCTGGGCCACACTTATTCCTGGTGATTCTGACCTCTGAGCCCTTGGCCATGGCTGGCTGCTGACTCTGGTGAAGGAGGGAGGTGACAGCCCATGATGAGGACAGACAAGCCCACACCCATCAGAGCCAGGCTGTGTGTCACTGGGTGAGGTGTGTGTAGCCCTGACCCAGACCTCTGAGAGCCTGCACCCCCATTGCCTGTAGCTCCCTGAGGCAGAGCCCTTGGGTGGGGCCGGACCAGCTCCCTCCT
This sequence comes from Loxodonta africana, assembly GCF_030014295.1. Classification (NCBI taxonomy): domain Eukaryota; kingdom Metazoa; phylum Chordata; class Mammalia; order Proboscidea; family Elephantidae; genus Loxodonta; species Loxodonta africana. Next base: position 1,004,520 of record NC_087347.1, on the reverse strand, counting down.
CACATCCACTGCCCAGAGCTCCAGGGACACAGGTCAGGCTCCCAAAGAGAGAGCATCCACTAAGACCTCCTGGGGGCCCCCTCCCCATAGTGCTCCCCAAATGTGCCTTTGGAGTGCCTTTGCTGGAGATTCCTTCCCCCCAGGCCAGAGTGGTCAAGGGTCTGTAACACCTTTGGGGGCCAGGAGCCAGTCTACTTGTGGCAGACACTTACGGGTCCAAGTAGATCTACTACAGGGCCTGCTGCTCAAGGGCGTGGAGGTGACAGAGATGGAGGACGGCTGTGGACTTGGGCTGGCTTGAGCCCAGCCACAGGGGCTGAAGGATCCCAGGGATGGTGTTGGGGGATCCCAGCCACTCCCTGTGGCAGCCAGCCCTGGCCGTGCCTTGCCCTCAGCTGGGCTCACGCTGGGTCTGTGGATGCATCCACCATCGTAGGACCACTGGGGTGCAGAAAGCCTGCTCATAGACAATGAATACTGTCCTCCAGAATGGGTTTCAGGGTCAGAGAACCCCACTTGCTCTCCACCAACCTAATTTTTCCCTTTTTAGACACAGCTGAGGAAGAGTGGACATATTAATAAACTGCGAAGTGGTGACCCCATGCTTCCAACATGGTGGCAGGGAACAGAGCCTGGGTGTGAAATCCAAAGTGCTGGCTTCTATCCCAGATGTTTACTGTCTGGACCTTTGGACTCCAGTCACATGCACAGAGGCAGTCACAGATGGAAACGGTGCCTGGCTACTTAGTGTATCAGTCGATTCACTTAAAAACACGGGTGATGGTTCTTCACTGAGTACAGCTGAATGCTTGACCAGCAATTTCTGATTTCACTGTAGGTGGCAGGGTTATGACAACTCAGGGTGGGAGTTCTCCTCGTCCCCTTGGTTTGTGGGGAGCCCTCAAGGAACACAGGCACAAGTGAACTAAAAGAATATGTATGGGTATTCACTTGGCAATTTAATAAACTACTGTGCTGTAGAATAGGTTAGCATATTTAGAACATGCTTCTTAAAATGACTACTAAATATGACTCATTTCAAGAGGGTCCCACTCTATAAAATACCGTAATTACAATGGGAAGAATTCTTTGTAACAGATCCTTGAGGGCAGGGATGCAGGCATGAATTATAACATTGTAGCAGCCTCAAAGGTGGGGGGACACAGGGGTGATTTACAATATTGTAACAAATCTTTCCCCCATGTGTCTGTCCCTTTGTCACATTGTGGGGGCTTTCGTGTTGCTGTGATGCTGGAAGCTATGCCACCGGTATTCAGGTAACAGCAGGGTCACCCATGGAGGACAGGTTTCAGCTGAGCTTCCAGACTTACACAGACTAGGAAGAAGGGCCCGGTGGTCTACTTCTGAAAAGCATTAGCTAGTGAAAACCTCATGAATAGCAGTGGAACATTGTCTGATATAGTGCTGGAAGACGAGCCCCCGAGGTTGGAAGTTGCTTAAAGGATGAGTGGGGAAAAGGTGCCTCCTTAAAGTAGAGTCAACCTTAGTGACGTGGATGGAGTAAAGCTTTTGGGACCTTCGTTTGCTGATGTGGAATGACTCAAAATGAGAAGAAACAGCTGCAAACATCCATTAATAATCAGAACCTGGAATGCACGAAGTCTGAATCTAGGAAAATTGGAAATCGCCAAAAATGAAATGGAACACATAAACATTGATATCCTAGGCATTAGTGAGCTGAAATGGACTGGTATTGGCCATTTTGAATCACACAATCATATAGTCTACTATGCTGGGAATGACAACTTGAAGAGGAATGGTGTTGCATTCATCGTCAAAAAGAACATTTCAAGATCTATCCTGAAGTACAACGCTGTCAGTGATAGGATAATATCCATAGGCCTACAGGGAAGAACAGTTAATACAACTATTATGCAAATTTATGCACCAACCACTAGGGCCACAGATGAAGAAATAGAAGATTTTTTATCAGCTGCTGCAGTCTGAAATTGATCAAACATGCAATCAAGATGCATTGATAATTACTGGCGATTGGAATGCGAAAGTTGGAAACAAAGAAGAAGGATCAGCAGTTGGAAAACAAGGCCTTGGTGATAGAAACAATGCTGGAGATTGAATGATAGAATTTTACAAGACCAACGACTTCTTCATTGCAAATACCTTCTTTCACCAACATGAACAGCGACTATACACATGGACCTCCCAGATGGAACACACAGAAATCAAATTGACTACATCTGTGGAAGGAGACCATGGAAAAGCTCAATATCATCAGTCAGAACAAGACCAGGGGCCGACTGTGGAACAGACCATCAATTGCTCATATGCAAGTTCAAGCTGAAACTGAAGAAAATCCGAGCAAGTCCACGAGAGCCAAATAATGACCTTGAGTACATCCCACCTGAAATTAGAGACCATCTAAAGAATAGGTTTGACACATTGAACACTAGTGACTGAAGATCAGATGAGTTGTGGAATGACATCAAGGACATCATCCATGAAGAAAGCAAGAGGCCATTGAAAAGACAGGAAAGAAAGAAAAGACCAAAATGGATGTCAGAGGAGACTCTGAAAGTTGCTCTAGGACATTGGGCAGCTAAAGCAAAAGGAAAAAATTGATTTCAAAGGGCAGCTCAAGAAGACAGAGTAAAGTATTATAATGACATGTGCAAAGAGCTGGAGATGGACAACCAAAAGGGAAGAACATACTTGGTGTTTCTCAAGCTGAAAGAACTGAAGAAAAAATTCAAGCCTTGAGTTGCAATAGTGAAGGATTCCATGGGGAAAATATTAAATGACGCAGGAAGCATCAAAAGAAGATAGAAGGAATACACAGAGTCATTATACCAAAAAGAATTAGTTGACATTCAACCATTTCAATAGGTAGCATATGATCAGGAACCAATGGTACTGAAGGAAGAAGTCCAAGCTGCTCTGAAGGCATTGGCAAAAAACAAGGCTCCAGGAATTGATGGAATATCCATTGAGATGTTTCAACAAACAGATGCAGCGCTGGAGGTGCTCACTCATCTATGCCAAGAAATATGGAAGACAGCTTCCTGGCCAACTGACAGGAAGAGATCCATATTTATGCCTATTCCCAAGAAAGGTGATTCAACTGAATGTGGAAATTATAGAACAATATAATTAATATCATACGCAAGCAAAGTTTTGCTGAAGATCATTCAAAAACTGCTGCAGCAGTGTATCGACAGGGAACTGCCAGAAATTCAGGCCGGTTTCAGAAGAGGACGTGGAACCCGGGATATCATTGCTGATGTCAGATGGATCCTGGCTGAAAGCAGAGAATACCAGAAGGATGTTTACCTGTGTTTTATTGACTATGCAAAGGCGTTCGACTGTGTGGATCCTAACAAATTATGGATAACTCTGCGAAGAATGGGAATTCCAGAACACTTAATTGTGCTCATGAGGAAACTGTACATAGATCAAGAGGCAGTTGTTCAGACAGAACCAGGGGATACTGATTGGTTTAAAGTCAGGAAAGGTGTGTGTCAGGGTTGTATTCTTTCACCATACCTATTCAATCTGTATGCTGAACAAATAATCCAAGAAGCTGGACTATATGAAGAAGAATGGGGCATCAGGATTGGAGGAAGACTCATTAACAACCTGCGTTATGCAGATGACACTTGCTTGGTGAAAGTGAAAAGGACTTGAAGCACTTACTGATGAAGATCAAAGACCACAGCCTTTAGTATGGATTGTACGTCAACATAAAGAAAACCAAAATCCTCATAATGGACCAATGAGCACCATCATGATAAACAGCGAAAAGACTGGAGTTGTTGAGATTTCATTTTACCTGGATCCACAGTCAACAGCCATGGAAGCAGCAGTCAAGAAATCAAAAGACACATTGCATTGGGTAAATCTGCTGCAAAGGACACCTTTAAAGTGTTGAAGACCAAAGACGTCACCTTGAAGACTAAGGTGTGCCTGACCCAAGCCATGGTATTTTCAATTACATCATATGCATGTGAAAGCTGGACAATGAATAAGGAAGATTGAAGAAGAATTGACACCTTTGAACTGTGGTGTTGACGAAGAAGCATATTGAATATACCATGGACTGCCAAAAGAACAAACAAATCTGTCCTGGAAGAAGTACAACCAGAATGCTCCTTACAAGCAAGGATGGCAAGACTGCATCTTACATACTTTGGATATATCAGGAAGATCAATCCCTGGAGAAGGACATCATGCTTGGCAGAGTATAGGGTCAGCGGAAAAGAGGAAGACCCTCAACGAGGTGGAGTGACACAGTGGCTGCAACAATGAGCTCAAGCATAACAACGATTGTAAGGATGACGCAGGACTGGGCAGTGTTTTGTTCTGTTATGGATAGGGTCACTATGAGTAGGAACCGACCTGACAGAACCTAACAACAACAACAACAACGGTAAATCTCTGTCGCCCTGCGTAGAAGGTTGTGAGGAAAGCTCTTAGCTGGGTTATACAGTTTGTGTTCAGAAAGTCAAACCCTGCAGTTATTCTGTGCTGTTTCTCTGTGATATAAATGGAAGGTTACATGTATATCAGAAACCATAAGTATATTTTGCAGCAGTGATATTTAGAAAATAAAGGGCACTCAGGGCTGTCAACTTCTGTGAGCCATGTGCTCACAAAGAGAAAATGCTTTCTCATCTGTGATTATCTTTTCTCCTTTCTTTTCCAAAGGAATGAAATAAAACATTAAAACCTTTCAAGTCTTATATCTGAGGATTTATCTGTAAGGAAATAATAAATTGTGTTTGCCCAGAAAGGAAAGACTTTTATCTCCTTGCATTTAGAGTAATTACTCTGCGTCTCGCATTATGATATTAGGAAGTGGACCGTAAAATGTGCTTATTGAATATAATTTTTAAAACATGTTCATAAACTGTGTCTGATACCAGCTCCTGCACTGAGGTGTTTCGGGACTAATAAACACAAGCGGCTAGGAGACGCAAAGCTGGGCAGGCCCGCGGATGCTCCTGCAAACAGGAAAGAAATTGTCAGAAAGAATGCAATGTCCTGCTCCCCATACCTGACGTGGCCAGAAGCCAGTTGCCTTTGTCATATGTGATGGACGAGGCCGGGTTCCTGGGAGAATTCTGAGCTCATTTCACAGGACCCGGTCCAGAGCAGGCCAGGGAACAAAATGCGCAACCCCAGCCCAGGCAACTCTGCTTGCCCCCTAGTCCCTGAACCCAAGGGGCTGCTCCATGGATGCCCGGGGATGGCTGCTGCGTCTCTTGCCCGCTGCGTCCCTGCACGTCCTGCTTGCTTGCCTTTGCCTCCCTGGCCTGGTGGTGACTGGGCAGCTCTAACTTCCCACCCAGTTGGAATTACTGCCTCTCTCCTTGGATTACCTGGGCTGCCTGTACCAATCACCGCACCTGTAAAGCCGCATGTGCAGGTGGACACACTTGTTGGGAGCTGCCTGCATCCACAGGGCCTGATATGTGAGGTGTTCACTAATACCTGGAATCGGAAGCCCTCATACAGGCGGAGGGTGCTGTCTGACCGAGCACATTTATGGAATATCCTGAAAGCAAAGGGGAGTAAAATAAATGGGTAAACAGGACACCCTACTCCAATATGATGATTTTTATTAATAAGATAAATGGACTTCCTCTACATCCACTGTAACGTTGGGCCACTTGGAGCTCACCGGTGGTGGGGTGGTCAGAGTTCTCAGGGGTTCCTGCTCATCTTAGACCTGTTAGTGATTCCTGCTTGAATGAAATTCCTTACATAACGCTGTTCACATAGCCCCACAACCCAGAACTACCCCCAAGGCCAAGTTCACTAGATTGAACCACAACATTAAATAAAAGAGATGCAAACCAAACCCTGTTTCTGTGCCCGCCTGACAGAAGACAGAGGTGCAGCGGTGGTGGCCCAAGTGGGAGTGGAGTTAATTTCTGACGGTGGAACGAAATTTGGGCAAAATAATAATCTGATTGCTAGCTTACAGAGCAGGTTTGTTAACGTGAGTGAGACTTTTCAGACACTGAGTTTTGTAGATGGTTAAATCAATTGATCATATGAAATGAAGCCACTGGCAGGTGGGAAGCTGGGACAGAGACCCCCTCCATGGCAATGGGGGAGGCTTCCAGACTGCGGTGCCTTCTGGGCTCACCAAGCCCTCAGGGAGTCATAGGACCCAAGTCTGCTGACAGAAGAGTCCTGGGTCTCCCAGGTGTATCTCCCTGGTGCCCCCTGCCCCCAACTGGCAGGGAGTATGCTGGCCTCAGAGTCCTGGGGTCTCCAAGTGCACCTTCTCCCTGCATAGGGGGCTGTGAAAGGTGCCCTCCTCACACCACAGGTGTGTGCATAAGCTGCCTCAGTGTGGTCCACCTGTGGCGAGGGGGTGGGCTGACCTTCCCCAGGTCCCTTAATCACTGGTCAGGGGCCTGTGGGGTGGGGGCCTGTGGGGACGAGTGAGGATGGGGGAGCCAGGGACCCCAGGATCCTCTGGCTGTGTGCATGTGGAGCAGAGCAGCCAGGGGACAGCAGAGGGCTGGCCGAAAGTGAGGGCACCAGAATGTCAGGAGGCCACACACAGAAAGGGGGTCTGAAGGGACATGGGGGCGCCCAGTTGCCAGCCATGCAGCCAGCTGTGGTGAGCACCCCCCTCCACGTATCCCTCCATCCCTCGCAGGCACTGTGGATGAGCCTGATGGACTCCATGGTGTTCAGAATCCCACGCTCCCTTCTTGCGTTTAGTCTGTTTGTGTTCGATTCTGGGCTCCCAAGCAAGGGGTCCACATTGCTCCAATCTCTGAAAAGTTCTGCCCCCTTCTGTGGTTTAGCTGAGAGGAGCATCCCGTTACTGCACGGAGGCACCCTCCTGGGGCAGCAGGCTGGAAGGTTTATAAACAAGCCTGTGGTCACAACACAAGGGGAAAAATCGATCAGGGGTCAGGCCAGGTGGCCTTGGGATCAGCAAAGGCTGCTCAAAGTGGACCCAGAAACCACTGAGTGTAACAGAAAAATGATAGATTGGGCTGTATTAAACTGAAAAACTGCTATCGGAAGACCCTATTTAGAGAGTGAAAATACAAGCCACAGCATGGGACAGGGTGTTGGAAAACATGACGACAGCAAGGCGCTTCACTCACAGCGTATAAAGCACTTCTGTAAACCACAGGAAAGATCCAGCCAGCCCAAAGGAGGGTGGGCAACGGACTGGGACAGATGTTCTACCGTGGCGTCCTGGGGCTTCCGTAACAAAGACCACAAAACGGGTGGCTTTAAAGAACAGAAGCTCATTTTCTCACAGCTCTGGAGGCTGGGAGTCAGAACTCAGGCTGTCGTCAGGGTTCTGCTTTCTCTTGGCTCGACAGGAAGTTCCTTCCTTGTCTCTCTCAGCTTCTGCAGCCCCGGGCATTCCTTGGCTTGTAGATGGATCCTCACTTGCCGGTCTTCCCCCATATGTGCCTCTGTTACCATGTCTGTCTTCTCTTCTTCTAAGAGGTCACTCAGAAGGTTGGGGATTAGGACCCACCCTACTCCAACGTGACTTTGTTAACTGACAACAAAAGAAGACTCCTATTTCCGAACAAGGTCACACTCACAGGCGCAGAGGCTAGAGCTTCAGCATCTCTTTTTGGGCCAACAATTCAACCCATCAGACTTCCCAAAGAGGAATTCAACAACCATCTCCCATAACTTCATGTATTTGTCCATTTGCTTCCTGTGTTTCTGAGAGGTGTATCTTAGCATTTTCAGTACAGTTAGAGATGGATTCTCCCTGAAGTCCCGCTGTTCTCCTGTACTGGTTTCTCAGCTATGAGCTATGTGCTGAAACGGTCATGGTTTTTATATCATTGCCACCTTTACAACTTTATCTAAAGTGCCTCTTCTGTTCCTTTTGGTTTTCTCACCCGTGGGCACTGCTTGTGAGCCCTGCTGGCCAGGAGCAGAAGGTAGACGGCCTGGCTGTCCTTTCGTCTCTCCTTCCCACATTAACCTCCCAGGTTCTGTCAATTCCATTTTCACTTTCATTTCATCAAAATTGCGGCATTTGCCGACTGGTCTCTATCTGCGATTAAGTCCCCGTTGCTTTGCTTTACAGTTTATTCTAATAGCTAAAAATCAATTCATGGTGTTTGCATTGTTTTGACCTAAATATTGACCCAAGAAGAGCTGTGTAGTCTGATAGGGTTATATTTCTATATCCCATGGCTTTCCTGGGGTTTCGGCTGTCCTTTATTTTTCCTTTGGATTTTATTTCATCATCAGTCCTTCCCCACTCTTACGAGTCCCTCACCTTCCTGGGAACTGTCCTTCCACCTGTTTATCCTGCTCCATTCTGGAGGGCTGCTTTACAGTCACACTTCCTGCAGACCACTCCCCTGCCCTGCTCACCAAGCCCTCACCTCCCTTTTCCTGAGTTAGTCTCCTGTGTTTGCAGGTTAACGTCCTCACTTAAGTTCCTCTGAGTAAGTAGCTGGAATGGAAATGATCCAAGTTCTTGTAGATCTGAAGTATTTTTTCTGCCCCTACAAGTGACTGTGATAGATTGCATGGGAGTAGAGCTCTATATCAGGGTCACTTTCCTCAGAAAGTTGCAAAAGCTCTTCCATTGTGTATTCTGGCCAAGAGAGTCCTAACGGGGGGTCTGTGGTCAGGGCAGCTCCTGCTCCCACCCCCTTCACTGCCCCCACTTCTTCTAGGTTCCTTGTCTCTCCTTACTGGATGCAGGAAATCTTACAAGGATGTCCTGAACTATGTATGCATTTCCGCTCAAGGTACTGATAACTCAGTGGATTCTTGTAACATGGAGAAACATGTAGTCATTGTCCCAACTCCCAGGGCTGCCATAACAAATACCACAAACCAGGTGGTTTTTAAGACCAGAACTTGATCTTCTCCCAGCTCTGGAGGCTAGAAATCCAAACTCAGGGCATGGGCAGGGCTGTGCTCTCCCTCCCTTGGCTCTAGGGGAAGACTCTTGTCTCTTTCAGCTTCTGTAGACCCGGACATTTCTTGGTGTTTCTTGGCTTGTAGACAATCATCACATGCTGGCATCTCCCTGTGTGACCCTATTTCTGTGTCTGTTCTTCCCTTTGCAAAATACCAGTCAAAGGGTTTAAGATTAGAGACCTAATCCTACTCAACTATGACCTCGTTTAACTGAACTGATAACCGAAGAAAAACTCTATTCTCAGACAAGGTCACTTTCACAGGTACAGGGGTTAGACCTTCAACATATCTTTTTTGGGAGGCATGATTCAATCCATACCAGTCATTTTTTTGGGGGGGGGGGGAATTATCATCCACTATTATTTTTATAATTTTTCTCTTCCATTTTCTTTTTTTTCTCCTTCTAGACTTCTGGTTAGTTGGATATCCTCATCCAAATGGTGAGCTTCACCCCACTTGCCTGGGACAGTCCTGGTTTATACCTCTGCCACAGTGTGATTATGGCTGGAACTCTTACATCTCCAAGGTGCCTCAGCGTGATAAACTATTGAGTCATCACCTGTGTCATTAACATTTTTATCTACTTAAAATTTTTTTTTGTTCTGCTTTCTGTGAGTTTTTAATATTATTTTATAAACCTTCTTTGAACTGTTGGCTTCATCCACTACATATTTAATTCATTTTGTCTGGTTGTTCCTTTTCTGTACCATCTCATCCCTTGTTCTTGCTTTATGCTTACAATATCTTTGTATTAGTTTTCTCTGGCTGCTCTAACAAATTACCACAAACTGTTAGCTGCCATCAAGCTGGTTCCAGCTCATAGTGACCTCACGTACAATGAAACAGAGCACCGCCTGGTCCTGTGCCGTCCTCACAATGGCTGTTATGCTTGAGGCTGCTGTTGCAGCCACTGTGTCAATCCATCTCTTTGAGGGTTTTCCTCTTTTTTGCTGATCCTCCACTTTACCAAGCATGATGTCCTTCTCCAGAGACTGATCCCTCCTAGTTTGATGCCCATAAACTAGGTGACTTAAAACAGCAGAAATCTATTCTGTCAACCCTGGAGGCCAGAAGTCTGAAATCAAGGTGTTGGGAGGAACTTGCTCCCTCTGAAGGCTCTAGGGGAGGATCCTTCCTTGTCTCTTCCAGCTCCCGGTGGCTGCTGACATTCCTAGGCTTGTAGCAGCATCACTCCTTCTCGGCCTCAGTGATCATATGGCATCTGTCATTTCTCCTCTCCTCTCTTATAAGGACACTGTGGTTGCATTAAGGGTCCACCCAGATAACCCAGAGTGATCTTCCTATCTCAGGATCCTCAACCGCAGTCACATCTGCAAGGATTCTTATTTCCAAATAAAGTCACATTCATAGGTTCCAGTGACTAAGAACTGAGATTTTTTCTTTTGGGTACCTTTAAAGCTCTGGCGGCACAGTAGTTAAGAGTTACAGCTGCTAAACAAAAGGTAGGCAGTTGAATCCACCAGCAGCTCCTTGGAAACCCTATGGGGAGTTCTACTCTGTACTATAGGGTCGTTGGGAGTTGGAATCCACTCAACGGCCATTTTTTAAAAAATTCAGCCCACCAAAATCTTCTCGGATTTGAGAACAATCATTCAAGGGTTATTCATAGTAGCCCTTTTTTCTCAACTCTGTTTTCCCCAGAATGAGTTTTCCTGCTTCTTTCTTTTGGTGTGTCTCATTCTGGAAGCTCTCCTCAAATCTCTCGTGATCTATGGATGTCATTCATATTTAAGAGGGAGATTTCAAGCTGCTCGGGCTCCATGGGTACGTCTCATTGATTGGTGATCTTCACTTTAGGAAGATTGTGTGGGAGGCATCCTTGCATTGGCAGAGGCCCTCTAGACATCCAAACCCACACACCTTCTCTATTCTACGAATCTTAAGTGTTAGAGATGCGGTTCCGTATTTTTGCGTAGGGAAAGTAAGCTAGTGGTCAGGTATTCTGAAAGAAGGACTGTCCATCCCATACTCAGAATCAAAATCCTCCTGTTGTCCAGTCCATCTTCCCTTTCTGGCTGTACGTCCTCTAACACAGATTTGTTTGTTCTGGCAGTCCATGGTGTATTCAATATTCTTACCAACACCACTATTCAAATGAGTCAAAATACATCAGTAAGAGCCTGTTAGATGTTTGGCTTGAGTTAACAACAAGGGTACCTTTGACTATGACTACTATATATTTGCTTTTTACAAAACCATCTACATAGCATATATGGTATGTACATATCACTTTTGATTCCAAATACCATATTACTTCCTAAATGTCAGATTCCCAGAGTGGACCAATATAATTTTTAAGAGCTTATACAGTCTGGCATTTAATTGAAATTGATAAAATTCACAAAAGCAGCTTCTGCAGTTAAGTCTCTCCTCTGATGGATCAGTATGTAGCTGGGTACATTGAAACGTGGAGACAGACGAACAAACAAAAAGCCCGTCTGTTTCCCTGAACTGTTGGCCATGACAAGTTTGCTTTTGAAGAACTGGTTGTAAATTCAATTCCATATTCTCTTTATCTCTTTAAATTAAATGTTGACATGTTGAGGTTTGCCACATACTTATTGAGAGATCTTCAGTTACTTTAAGATTAGAACCTCTTATGTTGGTATATTTAGCACAATACCACATTCCATGTCTGTAAGATTTCCCCAGAAGCACAAACTCTTCATGCTGGCCCTAGGGCACCTCTTTATAATAGTGAGGACCACCCAGCTTGGGGTCTGCAGCTGCTCTCCTTTGATGTCCAGCGCCCAGGAGAAAGGAGACTCTATCACCACACTTCCTTAGCACCTATAGTTCAAATCACTTTTCCTTTCCCAAGATATTCCGGTAATCTCTATTCCGTCATCAACTAAAGCTTACAGCTGAGACAGTTTGTTTCCCTTTAAACTGCACTCTTTGTCAAACCCAATGTATTTACGTGCCAGTGTTTCCGAGAAGAAATGCCACGTGCTGAGTGAACTGAATTTATTTAACTTCCCCACAAGATGGTAACATTTGCTGTAAACAAAAAATAAGCAAAGGGTGATGGCAATGTCTACATTTAGGTTTTAGCCTTGAAAACCATTTCTGTTGAAAATACCCAGCAAATTAAATATGACCTACTGTTTGAACAGTTTTTTCTAGATGACAGATACCGATTTCCTGGAATAGTGGGCTCAAAGAACACTTGAAGGCATGGCATCTGGAGGCTGCATTCAAGAACCCAAGCATGATCCTGTGTTAAATGCCCCAAGCACATGTGTGGGTGGGGAACGCCTCTGATGAAGGCACGGAAGGTCGGAAAACAGATGCATATTACGTGTCAGTGGACCCTTGAGTGTTGCAGAGCTGGAGGAAATGGCCCAGCTCCTAGAAGAGCTTACGTTCTAGATGTGGAAAAAGAAGTGGGTGCTGGAGTTGGCTTATAATCAAGGCTCTGCTCCCAGAAAGCTGATTGTTAACCATTTACTAGCAAACAATTAGGGTGAAGATATAAACATTGGGCATGGTAATGTAAGAATACAACATAAACAAAACGTATAACTGTGCTGCAGGAAGAAATAATTCGGATTCAGAGGGGGAAAGGGTGATGTATATGTGGACTTCCAGTCAAGCTTTGAGAAGCTGGTGGGGTCTGTGGTGGGAGACAGGAAGATGTGATAGTCACAGTCAGGAGGTACGGTGAGCTGGCTGGTGACCCCCCAAAAGATATGTCCATGTCCTGATCCCCAGTACCAGTGAATGTGACCTTACTTGAAAACAGTTTTTGCAGATGCGATTAAGTGAAGGATCTTGAAAGGAAATCATCCTGGGTGGGCCTTACATTCAATGCCTGGTGTTCTCATAAAACAAAGGCGAGAGGTTAGAGACACAGAGGCACAAAGGGAGAAGGCCATGTGAAGACGGAGGCTGAGACTGGAGTGATGCAGCCACAAGCCCATGGATGCCTGGAGCCACCAAGAGATGGAAGAGACAAGGAAGGGTCCTTCTCTGCAGCCTCCGGAAGGAGCAGTGTCCTGATGGCAACTGATTTCAGACTTTTGGTTTTTGGTGGCGTAGTGCTTAAATGCTACGGCTGCCAACCAAAGGGTCGGCAGTTCGAATCCACCAGGCGCTCCCTGGAAGCTCTATGGGGCAGTTCTACTCTCTCTTATAGGGTCGCTATGAGTCGGAATTGACTCGATGGCACTGGGTTACTGGGTTGGGTCTTCAGAACTATAAGGGAGTGAAGTTTGTTTTTCAAGCCACCTAGCCTGTGGTGCTTTGTTATGGCGGCCCCAGGAGACCAAAATAGGTGGGAAATGAGGGAAGGCACAGAAAGAGGTGGGTTTAAGCTGTGTCAGGCTGTGATCCTAGTGTGTCCCAGCCATAAATCATGTTGTTTGTTGTTTCAGCCACAGCCTTAGCTAGTGATCCTGGGATGATGGCAGATGAGAGTCAAACACTTGTAAGGTTTCATGGTAGTGACTGAGAGAAGGCATGCTGGGAGCCTGACATGGAAGGAAGATGAGGAGATGGGCTAATTCTCAGCCGAGGAGCTGAGAGAAACGACTGAGGAAACAGAGAGAGTCCTTGGGTTTCTGATTAAATTCTTCACCAGGAAGCCCAGAGCATAATGTCCAGAATGATTCCTCCATTCTTATTTTGAGTGCAGGAGACATGCAGCTAAAAAGCCAGTGGGATACAAAGACTATCTTAGAAGGAAGTATTGCAGATAAAATCAGTGAATATGGAAAATGCTAAATAGTCCTGGTCGTTTCTTTGAGTGCAAACGCTCAAGGAGCTCAGCATGAGGAAAATCTTGAGATTTCCATTCAGAAAAGAGAAGATTGAATCAGGGCTTCTCACAGGTTCAGTCATGGCCAATGAAGTGAAACCAAAAGAGACCTGAAATTTTACAATTTGGGTGAGCTCCAGAACAGGAAAAATCCTGTCAAAGTCCTGGAAAGAGAGACTTGGAAGAGGTGTAGCGAGTCCTCTCAGGACCCTGATTAGGGAGATACTGGATTGTTGGCAGGACTGTAGAGAGTGACATACATTCAAAATGGTGCGGTCAGCCACCCTTGTTAAGAAGGGCAGCTCTGTTTCTGGCTCTGCTCAAAATTTGAAGGGGAAAATAGATTTGGTTGCTATGCAATGGGTATGCTGCCCTTGTTTTCCAATAGGGAGATTAGGCTTCTAGCAGGTCTTTGAGTGGTAATTTTTCTGGTTCCAGTTACCTGTTCCAGAGCACCAAAATTGCAAAAATTTGGGTCTTTCCTGGTTTTGCTTCCTTGGCCATGAGTGAACTGGGAAGAACTAAATCGAACCTCTGGAATGAATTCTCTCCCAGCAGTGGTAGGCCAACTGGGGATACTCACATGCCCCAAATTAAATGTGGGAAATGATGCAGCAGCTTTGGAAAAACTGCTCTGACTTCATCATTGTCATGAAGTCACATTACTTGCAGAATCCACTGAGCGATAGGGGGTGCTCCTCGCTGATAAATGGAAGAGGCTTTTACTGCTGTTTGCAAAAGTCTGAGGCTGTAGTGGGCTTTAGAAGATGAGAGATGACTGCCTCCTGTATGACAAGCAAGGGAAGCCAAGACAATCTTTCTAATGCTTCATGTTCCTATAATTATGAGTTGGTCACACTTCCTGGAAGATATTTGGTTTTTCTGGAGCCAAAAGTCTTAGAAGGAGAAAAGACCTAGAGCTACTACAATCAAAGACAAGGACAACAAAACAGGTGTCCAGTACATGTTGGAGGTGGACGCTGTTGTTGTTAAGTCCCATCGAGTCAGTTCTGACTCATAGTGACCCTATGTACAACAGAATGGAACACTGCCTTGTCCTGTGCCGTTCTCACAATCGTTGTTATGCTGGAACCCATTGCTGCAGCCACTGTGTCGATCCATCTCTTTGAGGCTCTTACTCTTTTTCGCTGACCCTCCACTTTACCGAGCATGATATCCTTCTCCAGGGACTGGTCCCTCGTGACAACAGGACTGCTGTTTCTGTGTCCTGGCTGGTGTTCTCACCAGTGATTTCGTCTGTCCTCAGTTCTCCAACGCACACAGTGAGATGAGGAGTCATGGGAAAGTGATGAACTCAGAAGCGTCTCAGAGACCAATTGTCCGGGATGTGTGTGTATGTGTGTGGGTGGGGTGGGGGGGTGGGATAGCATGCATGAGGAAAGATAGGGGCATGAGTATGAGGTGTTCAGTGAAGTCCCAGGAAGGGTGGCTGTGTTAATTATCTGCTGTTGCATAACAAAGTACTCAAAATGCAGCAGCCTCAGACAACAAAGATCACAAGGAGTTAAGGACTGAATTGTGTCCCCCGAAAAGGTATGCTCAAGTCCTAATCCCTGTACCTGTAAGTGTGACCTTGTTTGAAAGTAGGGTCTTTGAAGATGTTATACTGGAGTAGAGCGGATCCTAAATCCCTATGACTAGAGTTCTTATAAAAAGAGAAAAGACATAGACACAGAGGGAAGACAGCCATGTGATAAGGGAGGCAGAGGCTGGAGTGATGCAGCCACAAGCCAAGGAAATCCTGGGGCCACCAGAAGCTGGAAGAGGCAACGAAGGGTCTTCCCCAGAACCTCTGGAGAGAGCACGGCCCTGTCCACACCCTGGATTTGGGGGAAAATCTAATCTCTGTTGATACCATTCATGGTGGTGCTTACCTCTGGGGAGAGTGCTTGTACCTGGTGGGCTGGTGGGGGTCTGGAGAGCTGGGCATGTTTCGTTCTTCAAAAACATACCCTTATGATTCGTGCTCTTTTTTTCTGTATGGTTTAGTCTTCAGTAACAAATGTATATTTAAAAAAGAGTCTATCAAACAACTCAAGGAGGTCGGGTGACTTCATTTAATACCAAATTTTACTAAGTTCAGGATAAAAATAGGCTTAACATATTCTCACTGCCTTCAGGAAAATAGATCTAATTACTCTCTCCTTTTTGTGAACACAGCGACTGACTTGGATTTCATTTTAAAAACACACGAAGACTTAAGTGATCACTTCTGTAAATGGTTGATTTCCTCTGCGTGAAAACCCTTTTGGACCGAGGCGCTAGCTGTGTCTGTGAGCACCTCGGGGGGTATATACTCTATTTGGATGTGATTTCATAGAGTTTTTTTTTCTCTTCCATTTTGGAAATGCCATCTATTTGAAAATGGAATACAGAAATGTGGTCGGTTTAAATTTGCACTTGGCACTGCTTTAGCTAAAATGTTAGCACTTCTTGAACATATTGCAAAATCGAAATTTTTCTTATGGTTCTGCTCTAATCAAGCAGACTTATTTGCAGGATTTCAGAATTTGTTTGTAATAAAAATGTATTAAATTAATGGTGTGAAAAACAAATCTGAGCCTCTCAATGACAAAGAAAGCCAAATGATTTGGGAAGCTAACTAAGAAATGTGAAGAGAGTCCCATGGCATTGTGAAAAGTGTCTTATTACCACGAGCAGTTGAGGAAAGCTTTTTTGAAATGCACACACGAAGAGACGTTTATGTGTGTACTAACGCAGGTTACTATTCCTTATAAACTCTGTGTATTATTTGAAATCTGTAAATTTTAAAATGATATTGTAAGTCTCAATTATTACAATGAAAAAATATAAACATTTTGAAAGTCTGTAAAAATGAAAAGAAGTTGAATATAAGCATTCTAGTTGCCATGGAGTAGGTTCCGACTCATGGCCACTTCACATGTGTCAGAGTAGAACTGTGCTCCAGAGGGTTTTAAATGGCTGATTTTTTGGAAACAGGTGTCCAGGCCTTTCTTCCAAGGTACCTTTGGGTGGACTCCAACTTCACCAGTCTTTTGGTTAGCAGTCAAGACTGTTAATTGCACCGCCCAGGGACATCTCATACTTTACTTTTCCTGTTGTCCTTGAGTCTGTTCTGACTCATCACAACTCCATAGGACAGAGTTAGAACTGCCCCACAAGGTTTCCATGGAGTGGCTGGTGGATTTGAACTGCCGACCTTTTGGTTAGAAGCTAAACACCTAGCCACAGCACCACCTGAGCTCCAGGACCTCTCATATGATGTAGGATAAGCACCTCTTCAGCAAGCAGGAGGTTAAGAATGGTGACCTTGATAAAGTTAGGATTTGCGAGAGGACGGTGACTCATGAGGAAAGAGGACAGTTACTGGTCTGGCCACGTGGAGTGTGAACATCAGCAGATAGTGGGAGGGGGGATGAGAAGGCAGAGCAGAGCCCTGGAGAGAGATGGGAGGTGGGTATGAGCAGGAACTGGTCCTCAGACGTCAAACCTTTGACAAGCCAAGGCTTCATGGAATGTTTCTGAAGGGCTGCATTTGGGTCCTAGTCTTCAAAACACTTGTGGCCTCATTTTCCACTTTCTCAAATGGTAAGCAGGATTCTGCCAGTGAATAATTCAAGGGTGGTTAGGGAGTTGCCATCTAGTCTCTGGAGGGATTTGCCTGAGCCAAGGATGAGAAGGTGTTCACTCCCGAGAACTAGCTTTCTTAATGACACGGCCCAGAGCAGAGCATGTGGCCTTTTTCTGATGGCTATTTAATGAGGCTTTGGATTTCTGAATAAAATTATAAAAAGCAGTGGTATGCAAGGCCATAAAAGTGGGAATCAATAACAGAAAAATTAGGGAAAAGAAATCAAATACTTGGAAACTGAACAATACACTCCTGAAAAAAGACTGGGTTATAGAAGACCGTAAGGAGGGAATAAGGAAATTCATAGAATGCAACGAGAATAAAAATACTTCCTATCAAAACCTCTGGGACACAGCAAAAGCAGTGCTCAGAGGCCAATTTATATCGATGAATGCACACATACAAAAAGAAGAAAAAGCCAAAATCAGAGAACTGTCCCTACAACTTGAACAAATAGAAAGTGAGCAACAAAAGAATCTATCAGGCACCAGAAGAAAACAAATAATAAAAATTAGAGCTGAACTAAATGTTTTTTTTTTTTTTAATTCATTTAGTTCAGCTCTAATTTTGAACAGAAAAACAATGGAAAGAATTAACAAAGCCAAAAGCTGGTTCTTTGAAAAAATTAACAAAATTGATAAACCATTGGCCAGACTGACTAAAGAAATACAGGAAAGGAAACAAATAATCCGAATAAGAAACAAGATGGGCCACATCACAACAGACCCAACTGAAATTAAAAGAATCATATCAGATTATTATGAAAAATTGTACTCTAACAGATTTGCAAACCTAGAAGAAATGGATGAATTCCTGGAAAAACACTACCTACCTAAACTAACACAATCAGAAGTAGAACAACTAAATAGACCCATAACAAAAAAAGAGATTGAAAAGGTAATTAAAAAACTCCCAACAAAAAAAAGCCCTGGCCCGGATGGCTTTACTGCAGAGTTCTACCAAACTTTCAGAGAAGAGTTAACACCACTACTACTAAAGGTATTTCAAAGCATAGAAAAGGATGGAATACTACCTAACTCATTCTATGAAGCCACCATCTCCCTGATACCAAAATCAGTTAAAGACATTACAAAAAAAGAAAATTACAGACCTACATCCCTCATGAACATAGATGCAAAAATCCTCAACAAAATTTTAGCCAACAGAATTCAACAACATATCAAAAAATTAATCCATCATGACCAAGTGGGATTTATACCAGGTATGCAAGGCTGGTTTAATATTAGAAAAACCATTAATGTAATCCACCATATAAACAAAACAAAAGACAAAAACCACATGATCTTATCAATTGATGCAGAAAAGGCATTTGACAAAGTCCAACACCCATTTATGATAAAAAAAACTCTCAGCAAAATAGGAATTGAAGGAAAATTCCTCAACATAATAAAGGGTACAAAGCCAACAACCAACATCACTCTAAATGGAGAGAACCTGAAAGCATTTCCCTTGAGAACGGGAACCAGACAAGGATGCTCTTTATCACCGCTTTTATTCAACGTTGTGCTAGAAGTCCTAGCCAGAGCAATTAGGCTAGACAAAGAAATAAAGGGCATCCGGATTGGCAAAGAGGAAGTAAAATTATCTCCATTTGCAGATGACATGATCTTATACACAGAAAACCCCAACGAATCCACCAGAAAACTACTGAAAATAATAGAAGAGTTTGGGAGAGTCTCAGGTTATAAGATAAACATACAAAAATCACTCGGATTCCTCTACATCAACAAAAAGAACACCGAAGAGGAAATAACCAAATCAATACCATTCACAGTAGCCCCCAAGAAGATAAAATACTTAGGAATAAATCTTACCAAGGATGTGAAAGACCTATACAAAGAAAGCTACAAAGCTCTACTACAAGAAATTCCAAAGGACATACTTAAGTGGAAAAACATACCTTGCTCATGGATAGGAAGACTTAACATAGTAAAAATGTCTATTCTACCAAAAGCCATCTATACATACAATGCACTTCCGATCCAAATTCCAATGTCATTTTTTAAGGTGATAGAGAAACAAATCACCAACTTCATATGCAAGGAAAAGAAGCCTCGGATAAGCAAAGCATTACTGAAAAAGAAGAAGAAAGCGGGAGGCCTCACTCTACCTGATTTCAGAAGCTATTATACAGCTACAGTAGTCAAAACAGCCTGGTATTGGTACAACAACAGGCACATAGACCAGTGGAACAGAATTGAGAACCCGGATATAAATCCATGCACATATGAGCAGCTGATATTCGACAAAGGCCCAGTGTCAGTTAGTTGGGGAAAAGATAGTCTTTTTAACAAATGGTGCTGGCATAACTGGATATCCATTTGCAAAAAAATGAAACAGGACCCATACCTCACACCAAGCACAAAAACTAACTCCAAGTGGATCAAAGACCTAAACATAAAGACTAAAACGATAAAGATCATGGAAGAAAAAATAGGGACAACCCTAGGAGCCCTAATACAAGGCATAAACAGAATACAAAACATTACCAAAAACGACGAAGAGAAACCAGACAACTGGGAGCTCCTAAAAATTAAACACCTATGCTCATCTAAAGACTTCACCAAAAGAGTTAAAAGACTACCTACAGACTGGAAAGAATTTTCAGCTATGACATCTCAGACCAGCGCCTGATCTCTAAAATCTATATGATTCTGTCAAAACTCAACCACAAAAAGACAACCCAGTCAAGAAGTGGGCAAAGGATATGAACACACACTTCACTAAAGAAGATATTCAGGCAGCTAACAGATACATGAGAAAATGCTCTCGATCATTAGCCATTAGAGAAATGCAAATTAAAACTACGATGAGATTCCATCTCACTCCAAGAAGGTTGGCATTAATCCAAAAAACACAAAATAATAAATGTTAGAGAGGCTGCAGAGAGATTGGAACTCTTATACACTCTGGTGGGAATGTAAAATGGTACAACCACTTTGGAAATCTATCTGGCGTTATCTTAAACAGTTAGAAATAGAACTACTATACAACCCAGAAATCCCACTCCTCAGAATATACCCTAGAGAAATAAGAGCCTTCACACAAACAGATATATGCACACCCATGTTTATTGCAGCTCTGTTACAATAGCAAAAAGCTGGAAGCAACCAAGGTGTCCATCAACGGATGAATGGGTAAATAAATTGTGGTATATTCACACAATGGAATACTATGCATCGATAAAGAATAGTGACGAATCTGTGAAACATTTCATAATATGGAGGAACCTGGAAGGCATTATGCTGAGCGAAATTAGTCAGAGGCAAAAGGACAAATATTGTATAAGACCACTATTATAAGATCTTGAGAAATAGTATAAACTGAGAAGAACACATACTTTTGTGGTTATGAGGGGGGGAGGGAGGGAGGGTGGAAGAGGGTGTTTTACTGATTAGTTAGTAGATAAGAACTACTTTAGGTGAAGGGAAGGACAATACTCAATACATGAAAGGTCAGCTCAACTGGACTGGACCAAAAGCAAAGAAGTTTCCGGGATAAACTGAATGCTTCAAAGGTCAGCGGAGCAAGGGCAGGGGTTTGGAGACCATGGTTTAAGGGGACTTCTAAGTCAATTGGCAAAATAATTCTATTATGAAAGCATTCTGTATCCCACTTTGAAATGTGGTGTCTGGGGTCTTAAATGCTAACAAGCGGCCATCTAAGATGCATCAATTGGTCTCAACCCACATGGAGCAAAGGAGAATGAAGATCACCAAGGTCGCATGATAACTAAGAGCCCAAGAGACAGAAAGGGCCACATGAACCAGAGACCTACATCATCCTGAGACCAGAAGAACTAGTTGGTGCCCGGCCACAACCGATGACTGCCCTGACAGGGAGCACAACAGAGAACCCCTGAGGGAGCAGGAGAACAGTGGGATGCAGACCCCAAATTCTCATAAAAAGACCATACTTAATGGTCTGACTGAGACTAGAGGAATCCCGGTGGCCATGCTCCCCAGACCTTCTGTTGGCAGAGGACAGGAACCATCCCCGAAGACAACTCATCAGACATGAAAGGGACTGGACAGTGGGTGGGAGAGAGATGCTGATGAACAGTGAGCTAATTATATCAGGTGGACACTTGAGACTGTGTTGGCATCTCCTGTCTGGAGGGGGGATGGGAGGATAGAGAGAGTTGGAAGCTGGCAAAATTGTCACGAAAGGAGAGACTGGAAGGGCTGACTCATTAGGGGGAGAGCAAGTGGGAGTACGGAGTAAGGTGTATATAAACTTATATGTGACAGTCTGACTTGATTTGTAAACCTTCACTTGAAGCTCAATAAGAGTTAATAAAAAAAAAAGAAAAGCACTGGTATGATGCTGCCTCTCCCTGAGTTCCCTACAGAACCCAAGGCCAGACTTTCCTGCTAAAGCCTCGCTGGAGGTGCAGTCCCCGGGCAGCAGAGCGAAGGGAAGGGGCGGGAGGGGAGGGACAACAGGAAGCAGGGGCAGGGAGTGTGAGCACGCTGGTGACCCCCCAGAGTGAAGGGAAGGGGCGGGAGGGGAGGGACAACAGGAAGCAGGGGCAGCGAGTGTGAGCACGCTGGTGACCCCCCAGAGTGAAGGGAAGGGGCGGGAGGGGAGGGACAACAGGAAGCAGGGGCAGCGAGTGAGCACGCTGGTGACCCCCTCAAGGACAGCCACACAGCTGGAAACTCAGCAGGTCCTCTGGGGAGAAGCAGGGAGGAAAGAGGGGAGAGCGTGCTGGCTCCCTGCCTCCTCCTCCTCCCTGCCATCCAGGCATCACCAGGCTGGGGCACTGAGCCCAGAGGGTGCAGGAGGACCAGCGAAGGTGGGCCTGGAGGGGTCTTTGTGGAGCTGATCAGACCTTCCTGGCAGCCAGGACACAGCGAAGGCCCCGGCCCAGGAAGCGGGAGTGTCTGACCCAGAGTCAGATCCTGCCACGCACTGCAGCCAGAGCTGTTTATCGTCGATGTTTTTATTATTGAGTCTTCCCCGC
Source organism: Loxodonta africana (assembly GCF_030014295.1). Taxonomy (NCBI): domain Eukaryota; kingdom Metazoa; phylum Chordata; class Mammalia; order Proboscidea; family Elephantidae; genus Loxodonta; species Loxodonta africana. Next base: position 982,200 of record NC_087347.1, on the reverse strand, counting down.
TAGGATGTAAAGGCGTTAAGCAGGATCTATCTTCCATTTTTCTTTCCTTTCCTTCAGAACAATGCAGAGAAGACAGCAGGGGCTCTGTAAATACGTCTGCATGAAGCAGGTAAAGGTGACGATGGATTTCGTATTTATTGGTCAGTGTTTTTGCAGCCTCTTCGGAGAACCACAACCTACCCAAAGTGTTTCTGCAGAAAGAGAGGCTACCTTAGGTGGAAAAAAGCTTTCAAAAAGTGCCTGGGCAAATTAGCAACATAAGTAGCCCTCTCATCAGGCACTGCGAGGGCAGTGGTGGTTCGGTGGTAGAATGCTCACCTTCCACGTGGGAGATCTGGGTTCGGTTCCCAGCCAATGCGCCTCATGTGCAGCCTGTCCGTCGGTGGAGGCCTGTTTCAGCAGAGTTTTCAGATGGAGGCTGGCTGAGAAGAAAGGCTTGGCGATTGATCTGCTTCTGACAATTAGTCATTCAAACCCCATGGATCACAACAGCCAAGTCCACAACTGATCACAGGGATGGCACAGGACCAGACAGTGTTCTGTTTTGTTGTGTACGGGGTTGCCATGTGTTGGGGCCAGCTTGACAGCAGCTAACAACAACAACAACAACAGGCACTAAGTTCCAAAGAAGCTGTTTTTTCCTGGGTGATTTAACTTGTCAGCAAATGCTGAAGGTAACAGGGCACTGAGTTTTCTAATAGGAGGTTGCCTGCCCTGTAACTGCAGATCACGCGTGACCGCACATTTTCTGCTGAGCGTCTCAGTCGGTATCACACCTGGATGACACCAAGTCCTCCGTCGATGGCTTGCTTCAAAAAAAAAAAAATGGAGCGTAAAATGGACACTTACTTCCTTTCAGTTTGCCGTCTATGTGGGTGGGACAAATGGACACATCCCTCTGTTATATTAAGTGACTGTCAGGATTTCTAATGAATTTTATTAATTATTCAGCTGGTTTGTTTCATTTAGAATTTTATGTATTTCAGAATCATAATGAAAATTGAGGTGTCATGAGGCACCCCACATAGTTAACTTCCTGCGTAATGTACACCACGGAAAGTTCACTTTATAAGAAATCCAGTGTACACAAATGCAATGAATGTATCTAACTGGTGAAGTGTTGTCAACCTGTGCTGCCGATTTACACACTTAAAGGAAGGGAGCGATGTCTTCTAATGTCTTGGAACCGACAGCACTGTGGAAACACGTCAGCTGTTTTCTGTCCTGCTTCCTCTTGATGGCACTTTGGTTTGTCATTCTTCAATGTATCCAAGCCCAGTAGTCTTTTAGCAAATTATCAGATGACTTGTGTTTTAGCAGCTTCTATTTTCAAACGTTTGTCTCTCTGCATCTTCGTATTTCATGGATGAGAAGCAAGACAGCTTGCTCATTGCTGACAAGTCGCTGAATCCTGCAAGTTCCCGAGGGTCTTGTCATCTGGAGTGAAACAGGGAAAACTTGGAATTGATGACTGTGTCCTTTAATTTCCTTGCTGGGATGTAGCCATGTTACTCCTCCCCTCCCCGACGGCAGCCGCCATTGAGCCACACGGGTGAGGCAGCCACTCCAGGAAGCTAGACACTTGGAAGCTCACAGACAAGGGGAAGTTCCTGTGATGGCTGTAAGGACCAAAGGAATTATTTCCCAGGGAAAATAGAGCGAGCATAGCGTAGATGGGCCAGGCTTACCTGTAGCTAAACTATTGCAGGGGGCACACACTTTGGAGGGGAGCCTGCATGCCTCCTACTCAAAACACGAATTGGTCTGTTTTAACGGATCGTATGCAGCTTTTTTTTTTTTTTTTTTAATGCAGCTAGAATGGAGAACTAGGGCTGAGAAATGAAACTTGTTTCCTCAATTGCCTATTTTGACTAATAACATACACTTGTATGATTCCTGGGTGGTCCCAATGCTTAACACTTAACATGCTCTGCTTCTAATCAAAAGGTTGGAGGTATGAGTCCACCCAGGGGTGCCTTGGAGGAAAGGCCTGGCAATCTGCTGCTGAAAAAACCCCGTGGAACACAGTTTTACACTGACACTCATGGGGTCACCATGGGTAGGGTCTAGTGGATGGCACCTGGCATTGGTGGTGATGTGTGAACAGTGATGGTTTCCAGTGGCTTTGATGTAATTGTTTTAAAATCGTATCTTCCCTCTGTGAGTCCTTGTCACAGGCAGGCCCATATTTCAGGTGAGGCTCATGGGAGTTGGGGGTCGGGTCTGGGGCCCTACAGGTGGTACAGAGAACTTCAGCCCAGGGCTGCCAGATCCCAAAGCTGCTTGTTAGCTGCAGCTCAGGCACAGGGTCAGGGGGGTGATTTTTTTTTTCTTATGAATCTCTGTGACAGAGCCCCTTTGCCATATTCTTCCTATTGTCATATTTTCCCATTCTCTTTCATGAGAAAATGTGGTAAAGTAGGTCTGTTACCCAGATAAGCGGTCATCTGACACTTTCGGCTGTTTGAGGGTTTTAGAAATTATAGCACCAAGAAAGGGTCCAAGGTTCTGGTGTCTCTCTGGGAGGTTTGCCAGAAGAATGGATATGCGGTTCTCAACCTGATGAAAACCCCCCAAACCACAATGCAATCACTCAGGTGACATAATTCTGGAACTTTGATCTGCTTAAAGAAGCAATATTCTGAAATACTCTAATTTTGACCTATTTCATGGATCTTCCCCTTAGGTCTGTGAGATAGAGGTAGATTTCTGGGTGTTCTGATGTGAACACTCCTGGAAATCTTCACCCTTTTTGCTTTTTCATCCTGACCTCTTCCTCCCTAGCGAAGACCAGGTAGCCTGCTGTCTCTCCTCCGTGGCTTGTCTGGATTTACTGGTTGTGTTGCTAATAACTGGTAACTGGCTGCTGTTGAGTCAGCTTTGACCCATGGTGGCCCCACGTGCGTCAGAGTAGGACCGTGTTCCACGGGGCTTTCAGTGGCTGATTTTGGGGAAGTAGATTACTAGGATTTTCTTCTGAGGTGCCTCTGAGTGGACTCGATCCGCCAACCCTTCAGTTACAGCCAACCAGGTTCACCACTTGTACTACTCAGGGACTCTGTGCTACCACAGGCAGAGTGTAGGTGGGTCCTTGGCAGGCTCCTGCAGCCGTAAACAAACTCTGCTGTCGCAGAAGTGAAGACATAACAGTCACCTGTAGGAAGCTTCACTCATCTACTGCTCTTTTCTAAACATTAGGACCTGCCTTCGCTGTCATCCCGTCTACTGCCGGCATCACGGCTGCAGACACGCATGCCAAACGAGTCGTCCCCGTTACACGCAGCATGTTACACCCTGTACTGTCAGCGGCAAGGGAAGTCCAGCAGAAAAAGCTCAGGCATTGTCCCCATGATCGCCTGCAGGCAGCCAGACCACTCTTCAGCTGTTTAGTGCTTCCTTGAAATCAGGAATAATATAAACAGAAAACCAAGACTGTGCCCTGAGATTCTTCCTGCATAAAGCATACTTGAGTGTGTGGGTCCTCTAAAAGGAAATTGTATGTGATGGCTCTGGACTGTTCGATAGAAATTACCTTATGTTTTCAGAGAAAAAAACTTAGAAGGTGTCAAAATGTGCATGAATGCATATCTGGAAGGTTTCTTCAGAGACTCCAGTTTTCCTTGATTATTAAAGCTGTCACTTTAAACAAAGAATTAAAAAAAAAAAAGATAAAGATTTAAATATGCTCCACAGGGAAACAAATACCACTCTGAAAAGAATTAGGGGAATCTTTTCACACTCTGCTTTATTAGGTTACAGACCCGATTTGAAAGTGTCCGTTCCTTCTGAAAGGTAAAACAGAGATTAATTAAAGGAGAACTCAGGGGCACAGATTCACGCTGCGTGTGAAGTTCGTGAATAAATGCACATATATCTGCAGAATGAGGGTAATTTGCATGTAGCACGCTGAAAATGCTTGATGATTAAAAAAAAAATTAGTTACCATTTATAGCATAAAATTTCCTAAATCTGAGTTCCTTAAAATAATCCGTGGGCAGCCTGACTCAAAACTACATGAAAATATCTGAAAAATACAGCTTTCTGGGTTCCATCCCTTACCCTCTGAATGGAGTAACTCTGGGAGGAAACAGTTGACTTTTGTGCCCCTCCAGAAGATGGAGAGTCTCCCCCATCCTGGTCTGAGCCAGCGCTCTCTGCCCATTTTTATGAAAAATGCTAGTGCAGGAATCTGTAGCCTTGGTGCTCGCCAAGAATGAAGTATGAAGCTTAAAAAATAATCAGTGTGAATTGTGGCTTGTTAATACCAGAAAAAGCAGATTTTGGAACAAGGAATATTTGCAGGTATAAAGAGGGGTTAACTCGTTGAGGATACATAGCAATCACAATGTGAGTGCACCCGACAAAAAAGCATCCAAGTACACGAGACAAAACCTCCTGACTTTGGAAGGAGAAATAGATGAAGCCACAAGCACGGCTGGACACTTGTTCAAACGACAGTGGCCAGGCAAGTCTCGGAGCCCGTGAGAGGTCTTCTGATTTAGAGAGAAAGGAGGCTGTCTCCGGGTGGGGTAATACCTAAAATTAAGGTCCATTATCGTGAGCTGCCTCAGCATCTGGGGGAACCTGGGAGGCCCTCAAAGGCCTCATTGAAAGCGCCCCTACACACCCTGCTCCCAGGGATAATGTCCCCTAGCCAAACAACCCCCGCTGTCACGGGGACCAGGCTCAGGGCTTCTGTTCCCTACCAGTCTGGGAATTATTCAAATAAGCCAATCACATCCTCCTGTGGGAACCAGGGCCACCCCACCCTCTGGTTACTACAAAGCCTGACTCCCACGGCCCCTGGTATTTGATCTGTTCTGGGTGCATCTGTGTCCCTGTGTGTTCCCACTGGTGTGTGGCGTCCTCCCCTCACCTGGGCTGTGAGTACACGTGACTGATACGCTGCTGCCATCTCCTCTGTCCAGTGCTGAGGGTGGTGTGTTCGGCTATCCCCATAACTTTAGGATGGGGCTCCTGCCTCACCAGTGGGGTGAAGAGGAGGTGACCAGAACCTTGGTGCACTAGAGTGAGGAGTATTCACTCCAGAACTAGTGTATTCACCCTGGAAGCCAATGAATGGCTTTTGGTACCACACTCCTAATTAGCAAGTATATTTTTCTGAGGTTAAAAGCAATATTCCTGAGAAGAAGAGGCTTATTCAAATTGGCAAGGTGATTATCACAGTTCAGCGCAGACTAGGGGTCTGTGAGCAAACATTTAGTAAATGTTTGAAGAGGGGGGAGAATGCTCAGAAGGTAGTGGAGGGGACACTTAGGAGCTGAAGCAAGCAGAGGACCCATCTGAGAGGTGATGCATAAGCCCGTCCCTGGGACCGAGCTGGGTGCCTCATGAAGGGAGCAAGTGCTCAAAGGGGCTGGGATGAAAAGGGAGAGAAATAAATTGCCCAAGAAGAGGCTGCATCTCATTGTTTTACACCATGGAGGGGCGGTTAGATCTTCTTCCACTTCTAAGCACTCCAGAATAGAACTGCCCCACAGGGTTTCCAAGGAGTGGCTGGTAGATTCGAACTGCTGATCGTTTGATTAGCATCTGTAGCTCTTAACCACTGCACCACCAAGGCTCATTCTATATAAATACCAAAAAACCAAAACCAAACCCAGTGCCGTCGAGTCGATTTTGACTCAAAGCGACTCTATAGGACAGAGTAGAACTGCCCCATAGAGTTTCCAAGGAGCGCCTGGTGGATTCGAATTGCCGACCCTTTGGTTAGCAGCCATCGCACTTAACCACTACTCCACCAGGGTTTTCATCTATGTAAATAAAAATATGTATATATAAATAGCAGATAATAAATAAACATGCTATAATTATTTTTTTGCAGTGAATAACAAGTTCTCACTGGAAGCCAGTCCTCAGGCAGATGGGGTCTTGGGTGGTTTCCTTTCCTTCAGCTTTTGTGTCCACATCTTGATTTAGGGTTCTCTGTTCTGGGACATTTTCTCATTCTGTCTCACAGATTTTGGAGACTTGCTTTATGAAAATTCACTTTCTGTGTGAGAGAACAAGTTTGAATTAACGCCAAGACACAAAGCACAGTGCAAGAGATTGTCCTGGGAGCTGATGGCCACAGGTGGGCAGACACCATCCTAGTCATGCACTAGGCTAGGGACAGGTGGGCCAGGTTACTGAATATCTAGTTTGCAATTTATGAGCATTTAGATGATAAAGACACAATGGTGTGTTTTTATTCATTTAAATTGGGACATTATTGCCGATCCTCTTCTTTCTAGAAGTTGCCTTCTTTTCTGCTTAGTCATCTCCATCGACAGCCATCCTTCCCCAGGCACCAGGCCCTGATCTGAGCCCAGGGATGCATGAGGTGGGGAGAGAAGTGACTGCCAGACCTCGGTGCCCCTTGGACAGGGGTTTGAACAGGTACAGGTGCATGTTGGACCAAGAGTGATGTGCTGCCTTTACAGACACTGCAGGCACATGGGAAGTGCCCCAGGAGCTCAGAGGAGGTGGGGCTGCAGCCTGGAAGGCTTCCTGGAGGAGGCGTCATGGCAGTCCTGGGAGGAGTGGAGCCCGGGGATTGGGGGTGGGAGTTACTCTCCTCGTGCTGCCATGACAAACTACCACTAAGTGGGTGGCCTTAAAGAACAGGGATTTATCATCTCATAGCCTGGAGGCTGTGAGATCAGGGTGTCAGCCACGTTGGTGCCTTCTGAGGGCTGTGAGGGGGAGCTGCTCCTTCCCTCTCTCTCAGCTTCTGCTGGCTGCCAGCGTTTCTTTGCTGCCGGGAGACGGACCTTCCTGCACTGTCCTCCCCTGTGTCTGTCTAGTCTGCTATGAGACACCAGTCATACAGGATTAGGAACCACCTACCTGAGCACGACTTTGTTAACGACATCACCTTCTTGAGTACCTAGCATGACAACCACTTGATAGGAAACATTGTTTATAAATTGTGACAGAGTGTATCTTCATGTATACGTTTACGTGGGTTCTGATTGCCTGCGTTGTTATCAATAACACACTGTACGGTGGGTTTTATTTATTCTCATGGTTATTAACAAAGGCACCATCCTTGTCTTCTAACATTTTGGGACAATGATGGTATTTCAGCGAATGTCAACACACTTTCTCGTTAGACAAAAAAAAAAAAAGGTGAAGAAGACAACGTCTCACTGAACACTTTTAAAGCGACTGTGTGATAGCTGGAGCAGGGACAGCGGCCCGTAGAGGAACACGTCCCCGGCCTGCAGGCCGGTACATGGATCCTTCTCTCCGAGCTGGGGTGGGGCTGACGAGGCTGGTGGTGCGGCAGGGAGGGCGCTGTGCCTTCCTGGGCACCAGGCGGCTTTGGCAGGCTGGATCATTTGACTTGTTGAAATGTTGTGCACTTTGGAAACTGCACAACCTACCACTTTTCGAGCACGTAACACTACAGAACACAAGACGTCACAATGGCGTGTGTCATCTGGGAGGAGCTGTACAGCGTGGCTATCCCTGCTCTCTATGGTGTCGCAGGAAAGAGCCTGAGTCTAGGAAACGGGTTTGTCTCTGAACCCTGATTTGCTGTTTATGGACTGATTTAATCATTTATTAATTTGTGCCTTTTTATCACTGACTATGTGACAATACCCATTGCGACTCGTAGCGACCCTACAGGACAGAGTAGAACTGTCCCGTATGGTTTCCAGGGATCAGCCGGTGGATTCGGCTGCCGACCTTTTGGTTAGCAGCCAAATGCTTAACCATTGCACCGCCAGGGCCCTGAGTACGTGAACAAGGGGTGCTAGTGAACAGCTCCAAGAGTATCAGTGATGATGACAACGATGTTAACGGTGTTAATCTTGAATCACTGCTCCTCATACGCCAGCATTTTGCTTAATGCTTCTCCTTTGCTGCTTAATTTGACTCTATTAACAGCTCTAGGAGAGGAGATTTTCATTACTACCAAGGTGACATTCGTATAACATAAAACTCACCTTTGTAAAGTGTACAATTCAGTGGCACTTACTACATTCACAATGCAATGTTCTATAGGCACCAACACCTAATTTCAGAACATTTCCATCACCCCAAAAGGAACCCCCTCACTCCTTCCCCTCAATCCTTAGAAACCACGAATCTTTCTGTCTCTTTGGGTTCACCTGATCTGGGTGTTTCATATAAGTGGAGCCATGTACCACACGGCCTTTTGTGACTGACTTATTTCACTTAGTATAACGTTTTCAAGGTTCGTCCATGTTGTGGCATGTATCAGGCCTTCGTTTCTCTTTATGGTGGAGTAATATTCTATTGTGTGGACAGACCACTGTTGTTTACCCACTCGTCAGTTGATGGACACTTGGGTTGGTTCCACCTTTTGGCTGTTGTGAATAGGGGGCTGTTTTATCCCCACTTTGAGATGAGGAAACTGGAGCGAACAGACTGCTGCCTGAAATCGCCGAGCTGGGATCGGGGGTTGAGCGGGGCTGACTGTGTCTGCCTGGCAACAACGTCTGTGCCGTCCGCAGCTCCCTATGCTGCTTTCCCTGGGTATCGACTTCCTTATCTGCAGAGTGGAGAGAGTTCTAGAATGTTTGTTGTGGGGCCATATGAGAAAATAAGGAACTAGGGGAGTGTGGGATATGACTCCACTCGAGTTCCGTGAGTTCCTGCAGAACTGGAAATGTGTTTCTCAGAAAGTAGCAGAAATTCCAGCTCCAGTGGCCTAAACAGGAGGCTCAGCCTCCTCGGACGCAGAAAGGCCAAGGCAGGGATTCGCTGCTGACTCACGGCAACCCCACGCACCAGAACCAAATGCTGCCTGGCCCTGTACCATCCCCATGGTCAGTTGCAAATCAGACCATTGTGACCCATAGGGTTTTCACTGGCTGATCTTCAGAAATAGACGGCCAGGCCTTTCTTCCTAGCCCATCTTAGCCTAGAAGCTCTGCTGAAACCTGTTCAGCATCATAGCAAAATGCAGGCTTTTACCGACAGACGGGTGCTGTCAGTACCTCAGGTGCCCTGGCTGGAAATGGAACCCAGGCATCCGTCATGGGAGGTGAGGATTCATCCACCATGGGAGGTGAGGATTCATCCACCATGGGAGGGGAGGATTCATCCATCATGGGAGGTGAGGATTCATCCACCATGGGAGGGGAGGATTCATCCACCATGGGAGGGGAGGATTCATCCACCATGGGAGGGGAGGATTCATCCCCCATGGGAGGTGAGGATTCATCCACCATGGGAGGTGAGGATTCATCCACCACAGGAGGTGAGGATTCATCCACCATGGGAGGGGAGGATTCTACCACCATGGGAGGGGAGGATTCATCCATCATGGGAGGTGAGGATTCATCCACCATGGGAGGTGAGGATTCATCCACCATGGGAGGTGAGGATTCATCCATCATGGGAGGTGAGGATTCATCCACCATGGGAGGTGAGGATTCACCCATCATGGGAGGTGAGGATTCACCCATCATGGGAGGTGAGGATTCTACCACCGAACCCCTCCCAATTCCACCTCTGTGATTGTCGGGGCCATTCCCTCCTGGTGGCAAGGAGGGTCTACAGCTCCACAGACATCACCCCCTTATTCAAGACAGCAAGAAGTGGGGGGCACTCAGCCCCATCACCCCCTACCTAACAAGAGCACAAGCATTTTTCTAGACGTACCCCCAAAAGAATTCTGCCTCTGTTCCCCACAGACCAGGTCCCAGTGGCCACCCCAGCTAAAGATGGGCAGGAATATGAGTAAATGGTAAAAAACAAAAAAAAACCTTTTTTTCATCCTGTATGTGGAGGGGAGACAAATGGGACAGCATAAAAGACAGAGGCTTTTGGGCAGCTAGTCAATAGTTTCGGTTGCAGTTCCAAAGTTTTTTTTTTTTTTTTTGTGTGTGTGTGTGTGTTTTCTTCCCATCCTTAGACTACTTTCTCTACCCATTGAATGGCTAGGAACACTAGACAACCTGGGGTCAGAGCAGTAGACAGAGAAATTCGCAGTTTCCTCAGGCAGGTTAATACTCAGCAGGAAGGAAGCACAGATTATTAATGAGCATACTGCTGTTTGCACCTTCACTTTCTGTGAATTTTGAAACGACTGGGGGAGGTGGAACACTAGCTAATTCTCACAGAACCTTCATCACTTGTGCGTAGCCCGAAAACACTACAGATGGGAGACCTGGATGGAAGAGTCCCACTTTCCTTCCAAATATTCCTGGAGTCTCTTTTAATCCAATTCACTGGGCATGTTCTGAACACATACCTGCACGGCCAATGGGGAGGGGGTCAAAACCAAGGGGGCACCATTCTCATTGTGAGTGGGTGAGGCACTTGATACAGATATTAACAAAGCACTGTCATTTCCTTTTAGGAGCTTATAGCTCTACAGCGTGGGCAGAACATGACGTGCACAAAATTACAACTCAAAAGATGACCAAGACATGGTTTAAAGGACCAGGCAGAAGCTGGGGTGATTCACCCTGGTTCCCAGGATTTGGGAGGCCTTTACAGAGGAAATGGCCATTTTGGCATAGTCCCGCTGGGCACTGGTGGCAAAAGGAAAGGAATAAGGGGCCACTTGAGGGTAGGAGTGAAGGCTGTGCTGAAGGAATGGGGTGGCTCGCTTGTGTAAGGTGTGTTTGTATATAGTGTGTTTATGGAAAAGGGAAGAAAATTAACCTGGAGGGCGTTGAGTGTCATGAGGAGGAGGTTGGACATAAACTTTAAACAAAAGTGGCCATCAAAGGTTGTTAGATGTATATACACTGATGTTGTGGATTGAACTGGGTCTTCCAAAAACATGTGTTGAAATCCTAACTCCTGTACCTATAAATTTGATTCTGTTTGGAAATCGGAGTTTTCTTTTGTTATGTTAATGAAGTCACAGCAGAGTAGGTTGGGTCCTAAACCTAATCACTTCTGAGGTATAAAAAGAGCAGAATAGTCACAGAGAAGCACACAGGGGTAAGACAGATGCCATGTAAGGATCGTCTACAAGCAGAAGAACACCAAGGACCACGACAGACACTAAAAATTAGGAGAGAGGCCCACAGAAGGAACTGACACAGTCAAGACCCTGATTTGGAATGTCAGCCTCCTGAACTGTGAGAAAATAAATTCCTGTTCTTTAAAGCCACTGACCTGTGGTATTTGCCACCCTAGGAGGCTCAGACAAGTGGCCATCCTCAGTGTGGTGTTTGGGGTGAATGGGTTATCCATCGTGGCAAAAGACAGATTTGAGAGATGAGAATGCATGACTCCTAGAATAGGAGCTGTTTTCACTGAGGAATGGCAGTGTACAGGTTTCCACTCACAGTAATAAATGTTCTCTGGTTGCACTCAACCAGTATATCTGATTCCTTTCCTGCACTCGTGGTAAGGTTGTACTTGCCAGTCCCTTGGGGTTAATTATAGCCACAAGACTGGCTTTTGCCAATGGAATGAAGAGTGTCCCCTCAGGGAGGGAGCTCTCACTTTGCCATGTGGCCTTTCTCCATTCAGCGCCCAGTGATGCTCAGGTGCAGTTGTTGCATCATCCTGTGTCCCATGGTGAAGGTGACATAGACCAGAGATGCTGCCACCATTAAGGGCAATGAGAGAGAGAGATGCACTTTATGGTTTGAGGCCAGTGAGCTTGTGGGGTTGTTTTCTTCAGGGCAACATGACCCAGCTCATCCTGACACCACAGGCATAGTGCCTGTGGCTCCCTGTCTTCCTCACTTGACAGTAGTGTTAAAGTTCGTGTAGATCAGGATCCACTCCAAAACTGCCCCAGAGAGAAGGGAGATCTGTCTCCAGGTCAATGAATACATTTTAATGATGCCATTGAGGAGCTGTTGGCTGAAATGATGGGTCAGTGGGGGTTGTCTGAATGCTCCACTTCCCTGCAAGATAGCATGCTGCACTGTGAGTTATGATAACTAGGGGTTGGTGTTGTCAGTGCCAGGATGTAGCTCACCAAGGAAGCGCTGGGTTCAGTATGGAACGACTCAGTCTCAAATGATGGGGTAATTTTTTTGTGAACCATAAGGTTTGAAGGGTTTTTGTCAGTGAGAGTCAAAACACTTCAAACACTGGGAGCTGCTGGTTCTTTCACATTCTGTTAAAATTTTCACAAGTTTTTTGGGGGATTTTTTTTTAATATATATATATATACATATATATACATATATATATATTTCACCAATTATTAAAATGCTAGCTCACACAATGCTCTTTTCTGAGTCCTCTGGGTTTATTGTTTATTTTTGAAACAGTTTTATTTTCTTGAGCACTGTGAAGATATTGCTGTTACTGAAGTAAGAATTTAGGATTTACATTTGAAGAAGAAGCCTTAATTTATGATGCCATTGGCCAGTTATCACATCCTAAACAAATACTTCCTTGTTCCTTAATCTTTGGTGGTTGAGAATGGACTGACATCCTGAAGAGGCAAGAGAACCCTCCGGATGAAAGATGATTGCTTCCATTTTCTTTCCTGGGAGCATGTACTGATCCTGGATGACACTGATGACTGGGCATGGAAATTTGGGAAGCACCAAAGGCTCACCAATTTTGTTTGATGAGCTTTGGGTGGTGCCTAAGGTGTGTGGCTTGGATGGTGTTTAGGAAGGAGGGAGGGACTGCCACAAACATACAACCAGAAACGCTTTGAGCTGTGTGGCAAGGGAAGCTCTGAGCTAAACTTTCCCAGTCTTCCAATGCTCAGGAGGCAGAAACACACAGACTTTCAGCAAAAATGCCAGAAGCATCATGGCCACAGAACAGGGCTGGACAAAGGTGGAGTGAATCTTGCTAAAACAGCACTACCATTAGATTAAAGGGATCAGCCCCTCATCTCTCTGCTTAACATAGGAAAGAGAGAACTCCCATAGTGGAGGGTTCAATTATCTGGGACTTCACAAGATCTATTACAAATAATTATTGGAAATTTAATAGAAAACTATTACATATATAAAGGGGCAGGAAAATGTGACAGCTAATCAAGAGAAAAGCAAGGAAATAAACAATAAAAGCAGACCCACAGTTACTCCAGCCATTGGAGCTGGCAGACGCAGGCTTTAAAATAACTATGATTAGTGTATTAAAGGTAATACAGGAAAGGATGAAAGAAATGGGTAAAATGAAGGACAGTTTCAACAGAGAATTGGAATCCATTAAAAAGAATCAAATGGGCTTTCTCAAACTGCAATTAAGGACTAGAATCAAGAACTCATTGCATGCTTTTGATAGATTGGATATGGCAAAACAGGGTTAGTGAAATTGCAGGCGAATAAACAGAACATATGAAAACTACAGCAGAGAAGGAAACAAAAGATATAAAGAGCAGAGCACAGCATAAAAGATTGAGGAATAGTCGTAAAAAGTGTAACATAAAAAAGGCAAGGAAGAGAAAAAAAGACATGATAATGGCTGAAGATGTTCCTAAACTGATGAAAGCAACAATTTCACAAAGCTCAGCAAACTCCAAGAACAAAGAAAACATATCTAAGCATATAGTAATAAAACTAAAAAAACAAAGGCAGAGATACTATGATAAAGCAGCCAATGTATAAAAGCTTCATTTACCTACAAAGCAGCTACAATGAGACTGAAGTACGACTTCCATGCGATGGATCACTTCTGTGTGGCCTTTCTTGCCACAGTCTTGTAACTTCTACCCTGGGGATTGGGCAGGTCTGTGCAGATGGAATAATTGTAGCCCACCAAGGGGACTGGTCAGTTTTGCCATCCTGATGGGCTTGAAATGAGTCACCCCGGAGGTGGGAAAGAGAAGATCCCACCACCACCAAGGAAGAACAGCCAGGAGCAGAGAGCACGTTCTTTGGACCTGGGATCCCTGTGCTGAGAAGCTCCTGGAACCAGGAGACTGAGAGAGAGAGCAAGCTGTAACCCTGAAGACAGTGAGAAGCAGTGGCAGGAGAGACTGGTGAGAGCTGGAACAGTGGGATCCCTGGCCCACAGAGTGAGAAAGCTGAGTGCCTTTGGGCAGAGGCAGCAGGCCAGGGAGAGGCATGTATGCGAGCATGGCTGGGAAGAGGCTGTCTTGAGGGAAGAACTGTATCCTGAGCATTCCTGAACCTGAGTTGTAACATATTAGTTCCCTAATAAATCCCATAATTGTGAGTTTTGTCTCAGTTCTATGTGGTCATTGCATTGAATTATTGAACTCAGTAGAGAGGTAGAGAGTGCTGTGCAAGGGATGCCTGGTTTCAGAATTGGTAAAGATGGCGGAGAGAGGAGGCATGTCTGACCCCTGCCTCATAGGAATCAGCCTTGATTTTTCATCTCCGTTGTGAAGCGAGGTCAGACACCTGCCCCACGCCGTTTTTACAATGCTATTCAACTGAAACTATGGAAGGTTTATGACAATGGGTGTATGTTAGCATATTTGGGTGAGGAGGACTGAAAAACTAGAATTTTATACCCAGTGATAATATTCTTCAAAAAATGCAAGTGAAAAAAAAAATTTTTTCCAGGACCTGTCCCCCTCATCCCAAAAAAGAAGCCAAATGCAAAGAAGCACGGCTCTCATTTCCTTCCATGAATTTCCAGAAGAGGGAAAACAAACTGGTGGTGGGAGAAGTCAAGATAGGGATAACCCCCGGGATGGCTGGAGTTTTGGACCCGAAGGGCGTTAAGATGCCTCTTGGGGGCTGTGTCTGCTCCGCATCTTGATCTGAGTGGTGCTGCATGGCTGTTTACAGATGCAAAAATGTATCAAATTTTGAACAAAACAGGTAAATGTGAACAAGGTTTCCAGATGTGTAAACGTTTATAGTCAGTGTTGGCTGGGGAAGTGCCCTTTGCAAGGGCATCCATAAGGGAAGCAGGTGGGTAAGAGGGGTCGTGGGAAAGAGGGGTACATTGCCTGGGCTAAGTGGAAGGAGGGGCCACATCCAGGGAGGATGAATCTCGCATCAGATTAGGATGGTGAAGGGAGGACCTGAAGCCAAGGGAAAACCTGGAGCCGAGCTATAGGAAGAGCTAATTACGGTCTGGAAGTGCACCAGGCAGGTCAGAGGAGCCTGGTTGGCCTGCATGTGCCTGGGGGCCATGTGCTGGGAGGGACGCATGCAGCTCTCTCTGCCAGAAATATCGAGGGTGAGATGGAATGGAAATGTGGCAAGTGATAGAAATCTTACATAATGAACCATATGAAAGCAATTGGGCTCTTTTTTCCTGTAGTGGAACAGAATATGAAATCATTAGAAACATTTTCTATGCAAGAAGAACATAACCACTGTACATAAATTCAAGAATAAAACCATTAATTGAAAACAAATATACTGCAATTTTATCAGTGATTATTTATTGGTGTTTGTTGGAGATACACCTCCACGAGAATTTCTATCTTCTACCAAACTTCTCCGACCCCTTTAATCAATGTGTCAGAGGGCATAAGCTTGAGGAAGTGCGTAGCGTCACAGAATCAGGTGGACAGATCCTCTTGCCTCACCCTACACGGTGGCAGGAAATAACTACCTGCCTTTGTCTGATCTGTTTAAGATGCCCCAGCAGTTAACATCACTCTCACCTCAGTGTAGAAGTTCAGTCTTGCTAATCAGCCTGAACATTTTCTATGTTACCTGCACCTGACCACCTGAAGCACATGTATTCCTGCTGTAAGTTATTTCCTATCACGGCTCACATCATTGTTTTTCTTTCTGATCTTAGCACCCGCCACTTACCTGTAGATGTTACCATCGCCAATAGCTGGATAAGAAGGTAAAACATGTGCAGCTCCCTCATTCTTGCCTCATTACTCTGAGATCACAGGGCCTGAATTCCCCAATTCTTCTTATTCTTGGGGCTACTTTGATGACCCCAACAAAACCCAGTGCAGCCTCCATCCAGGAAGGGGGCCTTCCCTGAGTCACTGGGGTTGAAGCAATACTTTTCATGGGCCTGTTTCTTGATGGTACCTCTCATTAGAAAACCTCATCAGTTATTTAGCTCTGGCCCAAGGCCTCAGAGGCTGTAGATTCTGCGTTTCCTGTCATATTTAATATACTTTATGTTCCACTGACTAGATAGCAAGTGTTCAAGTTAAATTAAACCAGGGTTAGAGTCATAGAAAGTGTGTGTTCAGATTTCAGGCTCTGCCTGGTGCTCAGTGATGTGGAGTTAATTCCGTTCTGGCTCAGAAGAGGGGCTTGGGCACTAGTTACCCAAGTCCAGACTCCTTCCTAAGGGCCTGCAAACACTGGCAAAGAAGTAAAAGGAGACATTGATACTGAAGAGTTGATGCATTTAGCAAAGTTAGACTTTTCAAGACAGCTTTAAACCAGTGTCAAATAGACATGGACTTGCTCTTTTTTTCCTCAGTTAAGTGCTAAAAATTGACAGAACTAAGCTTTAAAAGCAAAAACAAACAAACAAACAAACAAAAAGACTGGTGACAGTATCTTCTGGCATTAATCCTTGTACAAATATTTATCTTAGTGCCATTCTGTTTTGGTCTCTCAACCTAACAGGAGAAATATTTCTCATGTTTCTTCAGACCTTTGTAAAATTCTTTTAGTGACTAGACACTACTTCACTGAGCTGTCAAACCAAACACTATTTACTATAGATCAGGTCACATCTGGTGTGCCGTGTGTGTCTCTGTGTGTGTGTGTTTAATAAAGCTTTATTGGCACAGAGCCATTCCCATCTGTTTATATATTGCCTGTGGCTGCTTTTGCACCATGACGGCAGAGTTGAGTAGTTGCATCAGAGACCATATGGCCCACAAAGCCTAAAATATCTACTAACAAAGCTTCTCGACCACTGTTTTTCCAGTTTCCAGAAGCCGTCTGACATGGAGGCAGAGGCGTCTATAAGCAGCCGAGGAAAGCCAAGGACTGCCAGCAGCCAGGAGAAGCCAGGAGAGAGGCACAGAGCTGTTCACCCCAGGCCCTTAGAGGGAATAGACACACACGAGATCCTGACGTGGACTTCTAGGCTCCAGAGCTGTGAGAAAATAAATTTCTCCTCCTTAAAGCCCCCACTCTGTGGCATTTTGTTATGGCCGCTCTCAGAGACTACGACACGTGTTTAACCGGTAACAGGGTTTTTCTTTTTTCAATTTAAGAAACGTGACTAAATTCAAAGTGAAGTGAGTGTTTCGGTGGTGTCTCTTGTCACCAGCACAGGGACATCTCTGACAGAAGCCTCCCCTGCTCCCCTGTCAAGTCCAGTGCTCAGGAGCAGCTTCTCCTATTAAATAAATTTTGTTTATATTGATTTTGACACTTTTAAGGTCCTTTTTCTGTTGCCACTTCTGAATCCAAAAGCTCATTTGAAATATATTTTTTTTCAGCTTGTTTACCTATGTTGGTGATGAACGCTTTCTATAGAAAAAGCACAAAGTTTTATACCAAGAGAGGAAAATTTATCCACAAGGGTCACGCAGAATGGCCGTCTGCTGTGAGGAAAGGCAGCGAACACCTGTCTGCCGATGGCCCGGGTGCTCTGTTTTCTCTCCCACTACAGCATTAGTTGCGAGGATCTCCTGTGCAAAGAAATTTACCAACTGCGTTGGGAATAACCTGGCACTCTGAAACTCGGCCATAAAACAGGAGGTTTGTAGTGGATCTCGGTGATGACAGAAGATGGTGCATCTACGATTATAGGGAGAATTCAAATGCTTTCACAGAAAACAGGTCAGCTGGAGGAATCTGATGGAGAAAATCGCCAGCTCAGTGGTCTCTCCCAGGGAGCTGGGTGGGGCAGCTGTCAGGTCAGAGGAGACACCAGAGAACTTGTATAAAACGCGGACCAGGCTGTCTTTCAAGGGGGCTGTCTTGAGGAACCTTTCTCTTTTCAGCTTGCAGAGTCTTGATGAGTAAAGCAGACGGTGGAAGCTGAGCAGTACAGGGACTGTCTTTGGGGAGGTCACAGACTACTTTGAGAATGAAGGTGAAGCACCAGCTAGGCAGCATCTGAGGGCAGCTCTGGATGGACCAGGCAGAACAGATGGTGCAGCTTGTCCTGTTGCTTTTGGGGAGGCTCAGGCAGGTGGGGTCCTCACTGTGGTCTGTATGATGTGCTCCAGTGTCTCCTGGCCAACTGGTCATCCTCAGGCTTGTGCCTGGCATCACCCTGTCCTCATCCCTGCTGTGAGGTTCCCCACAGGCACCCTTTCCTCAGACTCCCCGTCTGGGCTCCTCACACTCCCGCACAGCTCTGCCTTGGCTGTTAGGACCCAGCTCTGTGACCGTGGCCTTGCTGTCCTCCCAAGGGGCAGAGACCACATCTGTCTGTCTTACCGCTGCATCCACACCCTACACCTTTCCTGACCCAGAACCTGTGCTTAAGTAAGATGTGCAGACAGGTGACTGAATGAGTGAGTATGCCAACATAATGGCAATGAGGAATAGTGTCTGCACCCTAATTGTGCTCCTCACCACTGGGGCTGCCAACACTGCCCTTCAGCGAGCAGAGCTGGCAACCCATGTACAACAGGACAAAATATAGTCCAGTCCTTTGCCATCTTTACAGTGATTGGCATGCTCGAGTCCATTGCTGTAGTCACTGTGTATTTTAAGTGTCTTCCAACCTAGGGGGCTCATCTTCCAGCCTAGGGGGCTCATCTTCCAACCTAGGGGGCTCATCTTCCAGCCTAGGGGGCTCATCTTCCAGCCTAGGGGGCTCATCTTCCAGCCTAGGGGGCTCATCTTCCAGCCTAGGGGGCTCATCTTCCAACCTAGGGGGCTCATCTTCCAGCCTAGGGGGCTCATCTTCCAGCCTAGGGGGCTCATCTTCCAGCCTAGGGGGCTCATCTTCCAGCCTAGGGGGCTCATCTTCCAACCTAGGGGGCTCATCTTCCAGCCTAGGGGGCTCATCTTCCAGCACTATGCTGAAAAATGTTCTATTGTGATCCATACACAGGGTTTTCGTTGGCTGATTTACAGAAGAGGTCTACCAGGCCTTTCTTCTCAGCCCTTCTTACTCCGGAAGCTCCTCCGAACCTGCTCAGCATCACAGCAGCACACAAGCGTCCACAGACAGACAGGTAGTAGCTGTGCTTGAGCTGCACTGGCTGAGAATTGAACCTGGGTCTCCAGCTAGGAAGGGAAGAGTTCCACCACAGAGCCACAATGCCCCGCTGCAATACTGTTTAGATGTTTCTGTTCTCTCTCTCTAACAGAGAAAATAAATGACACAACTGGCTGTGAGCAGGTGGAAGACTGAGCTCCGCGTCTCAAACAGAAAATGCTCCTTGGTGCTCAGGCCTCAAGTGTTTGTCAATTCACAGAAGTAAGTAAATGGGATACGCTTAGGGCCGACTCCAAACACAGAACTGTGGATGCTGACAGCTTACTGTCTGAAACAGGCAGGAACGTACCCTCGAGAGCAGACTTGGACCTGGGACACGGGAGCAGGGAGGTTTAAGGTGTACTGAGTTCATAATAAAAAGTAAAGACAAAAAATTTAAATAAACCATTGATGGTTGTAAAAGACCATTTTTCTGTACAATCTCAAAGGTAACCCACAGAGAATGCATTTAGAGCATCTTAAATCAATGCTACCTTTGCAAATTTCTGAAATTATACCACAGGTTCTAGAAAATTATTTTGTCTAGCTATTTCTTTCAGAATCAAACATCAAACTATCTTTATTTTGTGCCTCTACTTTAAATTTTTGTTTTAAAATGTACCTTTTATGTCTTTAATGTCTTTCTCACATATTACGTGGGATAATTTCGTATACATATATTTTTAAATCTTTCTGACATGTATATCCTTTGATAATTTTATATGCAGAGTGATGAGAAGAGAGAATAAATATCATATAGGACAACTGATGTTATTTTCATTTTTATATCACACCTCTTTTTTATTTTATCCCCAAATTCAGAAAAAATATTTATGCTGTCACTACAGGAAATGCTACGTGAGACACCCTAGGGCATTTTACTTTTAATAAACCTCTCTTTTTCACTATCAAAAGTATTCTCCCTGCAGAATGAGAAAGACAAGACTTGCTTTGTAAACTGCATGACAGATAACGGGGTACCTAGCTCACGAATTCCAGCGGCTTTCCTGAGTCTAATGGAGATTCAGCTGCCATCAAATATGTCTTTATCCCCCCTCCTTTCCTTTCAGTTCTTGGTAAATTAGAAGTAAGTTCAAAGTCCTTCCTAAACCACTGTGTTCTTAAATGAATCAAGGATTTAGACTTTCTTGACATTCCCCGCTTTTTCTTTTCAAGCTATTCTTGAAGTTATCAGGTTACCTGTGAGAATTCGAATGTTGGATAAAAGACAGGCCTCTGATAATTATATGTCAGTTCCTTTAGTTGATGGTTCAGATCTCTCGTTTCTTGCATTATTGTCAGAACTACATCTACCCTGTTCCAAACCTGGTTCTACATCATGAGGGAATATCATCTCGTAAACAAGTGTCCAAAGCGTTGGATGTCAGAATTAATATTTTAGAACAGAGTTCGTCTTCTTGTTTGGCTTTGTCCCTGATTTCAAATGTCTTTGGAAATATCTGTACTTAATCAGCAATTCAGAAATACTTATTGAACAGGGAAAGTCAGTACAACTGGACCAAAGCAAAGGCTAAGAAGTTTCCTGAACACGGTCAAACACTTTGAGGGACAGAGTAGCTGGGGCTAGGACATGGGGCTAGTTGCGGGAGACATCTAGGTCAACTGGCATAACAAAGTTTATTAAGAAAATGTTCTGCATCCCACTTTGGTGAATGGTGTCTGGGTCTTAAAAGCTTTCGAGTGGCAATCTAAGATGCATCAGTTGGTCCCAACCCACTTGGAGCAAAGGAGAATGAAGAAAACCAAAGGCACAAGGAAAATATTAACCAAAGAGACTAAAGGTCCACATAAGCCAGAGACCACCAGCCTGGGACCAGAAGAACTACATGGTGCCCAGCTACCACCAATGACTGCCCTGACAGGGACCACAACAGAGTCCCTGACAGAGCGGGAGAAAAGTGTGGGGCAGAATTCAAATTCATGTAAAAAGACCAGACAATGATCTGACAGAGACTGGAGGAACCCCCAAAACCATGGTCCCTAGATGTTCTGTTTACCCAGAACTAAAACCATTCTCGAAGCCTACTCTTCAGACAAAGATCACACAGGACTATTTAAAAAAAAAAAAAAAATACACGTGAGGAGTGTATTAGTTCAATCAGATACACGAGACCAAATGTGTGGCTCCTGTCTGGAGGCAGGAAGAGAAGGCAGAAAGGTACAGGAACTGGTTGAAGGGACACAGGGAACCTGGGGTGGAAAGGAGGAGTGTGCTGTCACATTGTGCGGATTGCAACTAATGTCACCAAACAATATTTGTATAAATTTTTCTATGAGAAATTAGCCTAGTGGTAAGCTTGCACCTAAAGCACAACTTAAAAAAAAAAAAAAAAGGAATATTTATTGAATGCCAACTTTGTGTAAGAAACTACTCTGGGACTGTGGAGAGAACAAGTACTAGACAAGCACAAATAAATCCCTTAAAATGCTGAAGTCTATTTGGTAACTCAAGACATTTTATATGAAAAATAGCTAAGAATACAAAAGTACACTGCAGTTAACACATGGAGAGGAATGATACAGCCTATCAATGCTGTCCAAGTGGTGAGGAGGATGGTTTTCTGATGGTTTGATAAAGAAGGTTGTATAAATGAAAATGAATCTCTTTGAATGTTCCCTCCACCTCCAATGTCTTGAGTGGTTGATATTTAATCTTCAGAGAATAATGGTACATTCCCAGGCATGGATGAATCATCCGTACTGTCAAGGAACAAGAGCTACCCCAGATAGAGCAGGAGAGCAGTGGGATGCAGACCGCAAATTCCTGTAAAAAGACCAGACTTAATGGTTTTACTGAGACTAGAAGGAACCCAGAGGTCATGGTTTTCAGACCTTCTGTTAGCCCAAGACAGGAGCCATTCCCAAAGCCAACTCTTCAGACAGGGATTGGACTGGACTATAAGACAGAAAATGATACTGGTGAGGAATGAGCTTCTTGGCTCAAGTAGACACATGAGACTATGTGGGCAGTTCCTGTCTGAAGGGGAGATGAGAAGGCAGAGGGGGGCAGAAGCTGGCTGAACGGTCATGGGGATACAGGGTAGAGAGAAGGAATGCACTGTCTCATTAGGGGGAGAGCAAATAGGAGTATACAGCAAAGTGTATATAAATTTTTGTATGAGAGACTGACTTGATTTGTAAACTTTCACTTAAAGCACACACACACAAAAAAAGGCCTACTCTAGAATTAAAATAAACATCTTATATGGCGGCCTGAATGATTGACATGTTCAGCCCAAGTCAAATTACATGCACAGCTATTTAAGATAAAAATACACTCTCAACACTGCAAAATGTTAGACAAGTTCATAAAGTGAGGTCTAGAATTATCAGTGTTATTTCTATCTACAGAATACATTAGAGATTCTGAGATCCTTCTATCCATCCATTCCTATCCACTGAAACCACATGTGGTCACCATTAGTACTGTTGTTCAAACATGGCAGTCCTCTCCCACCTGGGACATGGCAAGACTGCACTTTCCTGGTGCTGGGGGAGGCCACGTCACTAGTTCTGGGCAAGGAATTTGGACCTTTTAATGTCAGTTTGAAACCTTTCAAATACTTGTCCTTTTTGGCATGTTTTGAGATGGGGCTACTACTCTAAGAAAAAAAAAAAAAAATTTTTCTAAGAGCCATACAAAAATCACAAAGATGGGACTTCTGGCCAACATGGCACCATAGACAGGAGCACCACACTATCCCTCCACAGCAAAGACCCAAAAAACTAAGTAAAACACAGACAAACATCATTCCTGGAACCTGAAGTGCCAAATGAAGAGAGAGAGAACTCAGCCAAGTACTGAATGGAATAAGAAGCTGACAGAGGAGGGAAAGTGAGGAGAGAGATGTGCAGAGGGCCCCATCAGCCAAGGCAGCATGGATCTGCCATCTTGGACTCTTGTCGGGGGATCAGCAGACAGGGAGCACAGGAAAGCAGCTTCACAGAACTCCCAGCAGGAGACAGAGCACCTGGTAACCAGCGATACATGCTTTTCCAGCCCCCATTTTCTCCCCGCTGCTCTATCTCCATGCTCCTGGCTGGCTGTGGTGGCTCAGCCGAACGCGAAGTGCAGAGTCCGTGCTGCTTGGATTCTCCCCACCGACATCGGAGATTAGCAGACAGGGAGTATGGGAAAGCAGCTTCACGGAGTTCCCAGCAGGAGACAGAGCACCTGGTAATGAGTGCTATACGCTTTCCTAGCCCTCGCGTCTGCTATTCATAAGGTTTTCACTGGCTAATGCTTTTCAGAAGTAGACTGCTGGGTCCTTCTTCCTTCTTCCTGCCTTGCTTGCTGAAAGTGAGGAGGACTTGAAGCACTCACTAATGAAGATCAAAGACCACAGCCTTCAGTATGGATTGCACCACAACATAAAGAAAACAAAAATCCTCACAAGTGAACCAATAAGCAACATTGTGATAAATAGAAAAAAGATTGAAGTTGTCAAGGATTTCATTTTACTTGGATCCACAATCAACAGCCATGGAAGCAGCAGTCAAGCATCAAAAGACGCATTGCATTGGGTGAATCTGCAGCAAAGGACCTCTTTAAAGTGTTGAAGAGCAAAGATGTCACCTTGAAGACTAAGGTGCGCCTGACCCAAGCCATGGTATTTTCAATCGCATCATGTGCATGTGAGAGCTGGACAATGAATAAGGAAGACCGAAGAAGAATTGATGCCTTTGAATTGTGGTGTTGGCAAAGAATATTGAATATACCATGGACTGCCAAAAGAACGAACAAACCTGTCTAAGAAGAAGTCCAACCAGAATGCTCCTTATAAGCAAGGATGGCAAGACTGCATCTTACATACTTTGGACATGTTGTCAGGAGGGATGAGTCCCTGGAGAAGGACATTGTGCTTGGCAGAGTGCAGGGTCAGCAGAAAAGAGGAAGACCCTCAAGGAGGTGGATTGACACAGTGGCTGCAACAATGAGCTCAAGCATAACAACGATTGTAACGATGGCTCAGGACCAGGCAGTGTTTCATTCTGTTGTGGATAGGGTCACTATGAGTCGGAACAAACTTGATGGCACCTGACAACAACAACAACAGCCCTCGCTCCTTCTCCCCCACCCCCTTCAGCCTCCTCTGCTTCCTGCCAGCTGCAGTCTCTTGGCTGGGAGGCAACTGCTTTGGCCTCAGGCTGCTTGAATTCGCCCTGCCCGCACTGGCCGGGGCCCTGAGCTGATATTGCTTCTTTCCATCTCTTTTGGCTTCTTCTGTGCCTTCTACTACCTCCCCCTCCTTTCTCTGGAACACCTAGCTCCATGTGCCATCTTTGCTTCTCCTTGAAAGGCTGTGAAGCCATGCTTGACTGGGGAACCATTCCCTTGGCCAGCGACGCCACACTGGTGGGATCCCTGGGGCTTTTTTTCCCCTTGTTTTGTTTTGTTCTGTTTGTTTTCTTTTTCTTTTTGCAGCTTGGGAACCCCTTCTAGCTGGGCTGCACTCCACAGCTTAGGAGCCACTCTCCTAATCTGTGCAGCCATGTAGGTGGGATCCCTGGGGACATTCTTTTTTTCTTTTCTCTTTCTTTTTCCCTTTCTGTCTGCCTTCATTTCTCAGTTCTTATCTCTCTACACTTATCTTCTTTTCCTGTCTCCTGAATACCTGGTGCTGTGTGACACCTATACTCCCTCTAGCCAGGCTATACTGTGCAGCCCCAGAGCCACTTCTCTTGTCTTAGCAGCCCTACCGGTGGAACTCCAGGACTCCTGGGGGCTTTTATTTTCTTTTCCAAATTTTTATCTAGCTATTTTTTTCTTACATTTTCCCCTTTCCTTTCCTTTTTGCTTTTCTCCATTTTTTGGTTTCTCATCTCTCCACTCCAATGGCAAGCTCCCTTAGCACTTTTTTTTTCCCTCTCTCTTCTTTTGTTTGTTTTTGGCTCTGTTTTTCTCTCCTCTTTCCCATACTCTATTAGCTCCACACATCACACCCTCCCCCCTCTTTCCTGCCTACCTATACCATGCACTGAACATCACACCTCCAAGCAGCACAGGCACGGCCTACTGGAACCTACCCGGCACTGATCCCTGGCCCACTCTGTCAGCCCTAGTACGTGTCATAAACAACCCATCCCAGCTGGACCTGCCCTGCTGCACCATAGCTGAATGACTGGCCCTGCCCATTGGACAAGGAGGTGAAAACTATCATGACTATAGACGAGCAAGAAAGCACAGCCCGCCTGCTCAGAAATAGCTAAATAAGACAAAAGAGCAGGATGAAACAAACAAATCTACAATCAAGAAATGAAGAAAATAACTACTGAATGTCCTGAAGACAGCAGACAATATCAAAACATATTAAAAAAAGGACAGGATATTTCCAGCAGGAGTCCAAAATAAAACACCAAATGACTTTCCAGTAGAAGAAAAGGCACTAGAACTACCTGATAGGGAATTCAAATCTCTAATATTCAGAGCAATCCAAGAGTTGAAGCAAAAAGCAGACAAAAATGAGGAAAAAATAAACAAATTTATGAAAAAAGCAGACAAATTCATAGAAAATACAGACAAAAAAGGGAAAAGTTCAGAAAAGTAATACATGAAAAAAATGCCAACATAAATTCACAACTAGAAATCATACAAAAACAACAATTAGAAATCCAAAAGATAAACGTCAAGATTTCAGAAATGGACAGTGTCATAAAAGGGCTGAGGAGCAAGTTTGAAATGATGGAAGACAGAATCAGTGAAATTGAAGGCAAACACTTGCATACAACTCTGTTTGAGGAAAAATCAGAAAAAAGAACAAAGAAAAATGAAGAAACCCTGAGAATTATGTGGGATACAATCAAAAGCAAAAATTTACGAGTGATTGGAATTTCAGAACAGGGAAAGAAAATGGAAAATACAGAGAGGATCATTGAAGAATTGCTGACAGAAAACATTTCTAATATCATGACTGATGAAAAGCTGACTATCCAAGAAGCTCAATGAATCCCATATGGGTAAGACCCCAAAAGAAAAACACCAAGGCATATCATAACCACACTTGCTAAAACCAAAGGCAAAGGAAAAATCCTGCAAGCAGCTTGAGAAATACAAAGTCACACAGAAGAGAGACAACAAGACTAAGCTCTGATTTTTTGGCAGAAACCATGCAGGCAAGAAGGCAAAGGGATGACATATATAAAACTTTGAAAGAAAAAAATTGCCAACCAAGAATAACATATCCTGCAAAACTTTCTTTCAGATATGATGGTGAAATTAGGACATTTTCAGATAAACAGAAATTAAGGGAATATGTAAAAACCAAACCAAACTTACAAGAATTATTAAAGGGGGTCCTTCAGTCTGAGAACAAATAACATCAGACCACAGCCTGAATCTAGGAGGCAAGAGTGTACCAGCCAGATAGCAACCTAGGAAATTAACCCTCAAGGGCTACCCAAAACCAAAACAATTGCAACAGGGAACCAGAGAGGCTAATCTGAAAATGACAGCAACATCAGAACATTAAAAGAGTGAATAAATGGTATAGGTATAGAACTTTCTAATGGAGAGGTAGGCAAGGTGATACCAACTAGTAACAGGAACGTATTATCTAGGAACACAAGGGTAAATTTCAAGGTAACCACAAAGAAAGTTAACAAACCCCACTCATCAAAATAAAGAAGAGAAACATAAAGTCTCAATAAAAACAAAATCTATAAAAACAAAGGAAATCCACAAACAAAAGGAACCCAGCACAGGAGAGTAAGAGGAAAAAAGAAAATGTTAGCACCACAAAAACAAAACAAAACAAAACAAAAAACACTGCAAAATGACAGCAATAAACTCAACGATAAAGAACAAAAGTGGACCTGTGAAGCATCTCATAACATGGCTGTGTCTGGAGGACACTATGCTGAATGAAATAAGTCAATCACAAAAGGACAAATATTGCATGAGACCACTACTGTAAAAACTCATGAAAAGGTTTACATACAAAAAGAAACAATATTTGATGGCTAGAAGGGAGGGCAGGGGTGGGCATGGAAAAACACTTAATAAATGAAAGATAAACAGTAACTTTGGTGAAAGGTAAGACAGTACACAGTACTGGGGAAGCCAGCACAACCTGTACAAGGCAAGGCCACGATAGCTCCGTAGACACATCCAGACTCCCTGAGGGACCAAATTGCTGGCCTGAGGGCCTGTGGGGACCACGGTCTCAGGGAACATCTAGCTCAACTGGCGTAACAGTTTATAAAGAAAATGTTCTACATTCTACTTTGGTGAATAGTGTCTTGGGTCTTAAAAGCCTGTGAGCGGCCATCTAGAATACTCCACCGCTCTCACCCCTTCCGGAGCAAGGAAGAATGAAGAAAACTAAAGATACAAGGGAAAGATTAGTCCAAAGGACTAATGGACCACGTCTACCATGGCCTCCACCAGACTGAGTCCAATACAACTAGATGGCGCCCGGCTACCACCACTGACTGCTCCGACAGGGATCACAATACAGGGTCCCGGACAGAGCTGGAGAAAAATGTAGAACAAAATTCTAACTCAGAAAGAAAGACCAGACTTGCTGGCCTGACAGAGACTGGAGAAACCCTGAGAGTATGGCCCCCAGACACCCTTTCAGCTCAGTAATGAGGCCACTCCTGAGGTTCACCTTCAGCCAAAGATTGAACAGGTCCATGGAACAAAACAAGACTAAAGGAGTGCACCAGCTCTGGGGCAGGGACTGGAAGGCAGGAGAGAACAGGAAAGCTGGTAATAGGGAACCCAGGGCTGAGAAGGGAGAGTGTTGACATGTCATGGGGTTGTTCACCAATGTCATACAACAATGTGTGTACTAACTGTTGATGAGAAGCCAGTTTGTTCTGTGAACCTTCATCTAAAGCTCAAATAATAAAAAAAAATCACAAAGGTGGTGCAGGACTGGGCAGTGTTTCATTCTGTTATATGTAAGATTGCTGTGAGTCAGAGCCAACTCAATGACAACTAACAACAACAGGAACAAAGAGTTGGGCCCCCAGTTTGCTCATTTGGCAGAGACCCCTGCCTACCTGACCCCAACAGGCATTTGGGAAGAGAAAGGAAGGGGCCTTTTTGCCTTAAGTCCTGAAGTTTTAAAGTTGTTTATTACTGCAGCCTGTCCTGACTGATACAGAAATTGATACGAGAAGTGGGATGATGCAGGAAAAACCATGTGGGTTGGGTGAATGACAGATCAGCAGGGAGGGAGGAAATGTTTAACAGATGCTGAAGAGATGACAGTCAATGTTGTGCTGTAGGAAAACATTCAACAAAGCCTTCCCTCGAGGTAACTTGGAAGGCAGACGATGGTAGCTTTGGAGGAGAGATTTAAAGACAGCGGACTGAAATCCGAAAAATAACATAAGAAAGAGACGAGCAGGACTGAAAGGGAATAGAGACAATGAAGAAATTCAGAGACCTTCATCATTAGAAAAAGCAACTGCTTCTAACCCTTCAGCAGTGAAAGAAAAATTTCAGATTGCTTTGAGCCACACGTGTTGAGTAGAATTCACCTTGATCACTACCACACGTTGTTAAAAACCACTGAATAAACTAAGGGAAAAGATCCAATTAAGGTTTGGAAGCTTAGTAAATTTTTTTCAATGGGATAAAATAGGTCAGAAAAAAAGACTCTAAGTGTGTGGGTCACCACTACACTTGCTAAGATCCAAGTACCTCAATTAAGTCAAGAAAGAGAAGACACTAAGAAATGCTTTATTTTACGAAAATAGCACACAACTTCTATATTTGTTTCCCAACCACTCCCTCACCCCGGAAGGCATTTTCCTAAGTGCTGCTGTGCCAATTTTTTTTCAATGTTGCTGTAAAAAAATTAACATAGCACATTTACAAAAATACCTTCTGGAGCGGGGAGGGGATGATTGGCAAACAAATATAGAAGTCTGGTGTTATTTACAGAAAATATGGTAGACTAAATCAAAGAATCATGTCAAGAGAAAGTAACTGTTGGTTTGGCTATTGTCTCGTGGAGCAGATTGGAAATTATTAAGAATCCCATCAAGAGAATTGTATTGCCAAAGAAACTCCAACCATAAATAAAGAAGTTCCTGACTGTTTTTGCAACTTAATGTGATCTCTGAGCCTCCAGCCCTCTGTGGACAGGAAGTGAACTGAAAGCTCATCAGCTCCACGCCTACCTCAGCTGTGGTCAGGGCAGATATGGGATGGAGGATAAAGGTGGGGGGCTCCCAGAGGGAGCAATCAAAGGATGGAGAAAATGATACCACCAAGGGAGTGGACCTAACCTAATCAAGAATGTTCCCCACCCACTGGCACAGTTTCAGAATTCCCATGGGCCTTGACTGCTGTTCTCTCCTCGCCCTTCCCCTGGGGACATTTACTGTGACATCTGTTCTGGTACTACCCTTGTTTATTGGGTTGCGGGGGATCTTTAGGTCCTGCATCTACGTGTTAACAGAGCCACTTCCCGATGGGAAGCTTGAGGAGGAGCGGGACAGCTGAGAGTCTGGACTCTGAGTGTGTTCCACCCTCTAGATGAGATGGTGGGCAGTTTCCTTTGAGGTAGTGTTGAGGGATGCAGGGAGCTGATGTTATCGATGGGACTGTGACCCTTGCCCCCTGCTGCTGTGCTGGCCTCAGTGCCCCAGAACATGGCAAGTTCAGATCGTGTGGTGAATCAGGTTAAGGCTCTTCTCCAAGGAGTGGAGCTCTGGAACTGGGTCAGAGACAACAAGAAGTTAAGACCGAGAACGCTTTTAGAGTTGGCACTTTTGCCAGAACAAAGAAATGTTTCCCAGAGAAACCTCCTCATAGTATTTTAAATTGTAATCTGGAGTGGCGACAGTAAGTTACACGCATTTCCCCTTATGCTTCTTCTCACTGAGTTACAATCTCTTTGTGGCTTCTGCTTGTGAGCTGAGTATCAGAACCATGGGGGGCCTGCAGTGTCATTCATTCATTCTTTTTTTTTGCCTGAAGGAAATCCAGTGCTTTGCTATTTTGACCCCATCACAGAGCTTTGGTCTGGGTGTCATACCCGAGTCTCCAGCCCCTGTCCTGCTGGGTGTGGTCTTGGAAGCTTCCCTGAAGAGCAGGGGTCCTGAGTCCAAGCTCCCTGCACCCCGGTGGTGGTGCAGAGCATTTTGTCAAGAGATAATTTATATTGGATAGAGATTATTGTGCATGGGACCCAAGAGGCTGCAGGAGGGAAAAACTGTGCAGTCATTTTCATAATGCAGTCTTGCATCTAAAAACCCAGTCTTTACCTTGGATAAAAAACACATTTATACAACAACAAAGAAATATTCTACGCTTTTTATGTAAAACGAAATATTTTTTAACAGATGCAGGCTACACGCTTGAGAGCAGAAGGTGGAAACAGCAGGAGGGTCTTCATGCAATTGAGTCGTATGAATCAAACACGTACTGGGATCTCTTAAAATGCTCCTCAACTTTCTCAGTGTTACTGTGTCTGGGACTTTGCTCCACACTTTGTGATGTGTGATTACCTGATACTGTTCTTGCGGCTCTGAGAGCCCTCCTGTTTCTTTAGTTAGTGACATCTGCTTGCCTCCATCTGGGATGCCCAGGTTACAGAGAGCTACCCTGAATGGGGGCCTCCCTAAACAGAAGACAGCACCAACTTCATCAGGACTCAGTGTGGCCCAGCCCTCCACCGGGGCCTAGTGAGCATCAACAAGCAAGGAAGCCGTTTGGGCAGAGAGTGGTGAAGGATAACCAGATGTTTGAAGGTGGCCCTATGGCTCCCTCATTATCCTGGGTGGAAGCACCCTCTCCACACACAGCCCTCAGCCACACAGACAGCCCACAGCTGTGCCTTTATTACACGCTAATGAGGGCCGGATTGGATGGACACAGCTTTAGATATGAAGACATCATCCTCTGGACATGGGAATTAATCATAGCACGAATCCTGCATTCATAACAGCTCCTCTTTGACCTGCAGAGGGGGTTGGGGGTACAATTTGTATCATAGTCTCCCTACAGAATAACTGGGAAAGCAAAACAGACCGAAGAAAGCAAATGGAAATCCAAACTAGGGCCCACTGGTGTAAGATGTAAGGCTCTTAAAGGACAGCTTTAACAAGTAATCCTAACCACATCGCACATCAAAGCATCCGTGCCATCCGAAGTGGAAGAGTTGATGCCCTTTCCGCTGAAGCAACCAGTCCGACACTTTACAGTGGACCGACCACTGGCCAGCTGGTGTGTGTGGACCCAGCTATAATGAAGAAAGGATTTGACATTCATCCTGCTGAGGTGTTGAAACAGGCTCGTTAGCACTGGGCAGAAAAGCAGATGCCTTTTTCTCCAAAGTAGACCTGGCAAAGCTCCAGGGCTAGAATGAGAATAGAAGCAGAAAATTTTAATACATGTTATTCTTTAATAGCTTCTCATTTCTATTCGACTAACACAATTACAAAGTGACACATAAGTCATATGTGTCCTGTACAATGCAAATAAAAAAGTTTTATAAAAAGTCAATTCTGCATCTGTCCTGGAAATGATTTGAATAAAACAGCTCGCCGTTGGTTATGTTTTGATGCCATGGGGCAGGGTGAAGGGAAGGTACGATTCCGTCTTGGTAAGCGTATTGTTTACATAAAACAATTACCATGGACGTCCTTGAGAGTTTTCAGGAGCATCTGTTTCATAGATGAGGAAGCAGCATCTGGCGTGCCCTAAATTATGCTTTTTAAATAGACAAAGGAGAATGTGTGTTTAAGCATTTGAAGATAACTCATATGCGGTCTGTTAAAAAGCTGAGTCTGCCAGCTAATTACCATCTTCAGACAGCAGTCACTGTGTTGCCTGAGAGTGTTTTCCAGGGATGCATGCTGGCCATGTGATTTGTGTATCCTCAGTTGACAGTGTTGTGTCCCTGCAAGCCACGCCATTCCTGGGGTTATTGTTATTATGTTTTCATTGTATTGGCTGATCCTTCCAGGGAGCCCCTTCCATCTGGTGTAGCTGAGCAGCGCTTTCCACCAAGGATGTCAGATGTGGCCAGTGGTGGCGTGGTCTGGGGCCGGCGTGAGTTGCATCTCGTCCAGGGTGTGTGCTGCTGCTGTGGAGGGATATCCTGCCTGGGGAGCCCCTGGAGTGGAGCCTAGCAGTGGGAGAGGGGTGATGCTTTCCCTCCGGCCCCCACTGGAGGCCTGCCGCCTCACCACTGCCTCCAGCGCTCGCTCCCTGGCCAGCAACGCCTGGTTCTGGCTTCCTCGCTCGCTTGCTTTGACACTGTTTCCTGCCCCATGACCTCCCTGAGCAACCAGGATCTTCCCCCAGATGAGAAAAAGTGCGGTAGCAGGAGGAGCCTCCTGCAGAAAAACAGCAGCTGTTGTAAAAAGTTGCTCCATCACCTAGCTTTCTCACTTTTTAATATAATGTTTGAGCTAATTTCCAAACAATTTAAGCTCCCGGCAAACATGCCAAGTGCCCACCCGACCTGATTTACAGGAATGCATGACTCCTGCCCTCAGAAATGCAAGTCAGGGGTGGAATCCTGAAGGAGAACAGGAGCAAGTCCAACTGCAAGTAGGAGAAGCAGACCCTCAGCGTGCATCAGAGGGGGTGCTGCTAGTGGGGGCCAGAGCTACCCACAGCAGCGGCACCTGAAATTAGCGGTGGGCGAGAGCATGGACAAGTTTCAGTGGAACGTCCAGACTAAGACTAGGACGAAAGACCTGGCAGTCTACTCCCAAAAGCCAGCCAATGAAAACTCTAGGAACCATAACAGAACATTGTCCCACACAGTGCTGGAAGAGGAGCCGCCTGGGTTGGAAGTCACTGAAGAAACACAGTGGCTGCAACAATGGACTTGAGCACACCAATGATTGTGAACATGCTGCAGGACTGGCAGTGTTTTGTTCTGTTGTATGTGGGGTTGCCGAGCATCAGAGACAACTCCGCAGCGACTAACAACTACTCTGTAGGAGGCTCCCTAGATGTTTTCCAGAGTGGCTGCACTGATTGCTCTCCAACCAGCAGTGCAGGGGAGTTTCAGTAGCTCCACGTCCTTACAAACACTCAGTGCGCTATGGTCAGTTTTATTTTTTAAAGCTTTCTAATGGGTGTGCAGTAGTAGCTCACTGTAGTTTTAGTTTTCACTTTTCTCATAACTAAAGATGCTCAGCATCTTTTCATGCCCTTATTTGCCATCTGAGTGTATTCTTTGGAGCCCTGGTGGTGCAGTGGTTAAGAGCTCGGCTGCTAACCAAAAGGTCAGCAATTCAAATCTACCAGCTGCTCCTTGGAAACCCTATGGGGCAGTTCTACTCTGTCCTATAGGGTCGCCATGAATCAGAATCAACTCGATGGCAGCGAGTTTGCTTTTTTTTTTTTTTTCGGTATATCTTCTTTAGTGAAGTCTTGTTCAAATCATTTGCCACCTTTAATTGCATGTTTTCTTGCATTTTTGAGTTGTTAGAATTCTTTATAAGAGCTGGATACCAGGCCTTTGTTTTGCAAATGCTTTTTCCCAAGTTGTGTCTTCCTTTCTTCCTTTTCTTCACAGTGTCTTTGGAAGAGAAGGGGTGGTTAATCTGATGAAGTCCACATTTTTTTTTTTTAATGGCCCATACCTTTATTGTCCTATCCAAGACATCTCTGTCTATCTGAGGTCGCACATATCTCCCCGTTGCTTTTCTTCTGGAAGATTTAAGTAAGTTTTGAAGTGGTGGCAGTGGAGCATGTCTGCAGAGAATCGATGCCATCGATCTCCGTTTATGCAGATACTTGCGCTGTACGGTGGCTGGGATTTCCATAGTGAGTTGACGGGAGTCCAGACAGAGATCGATTGTCCACATCCTCCCAGACTCTCTCCACCCCCAGAATTTTCCTGAAAGTTTTCAGAATTCCTAGAACAAAGAGTAATTAGTTCTAAGATTTTGAGTTGTTAAGCATTTTAAGAATAAAGTGGAAGATGGTGAAAACTAGAATTAGTTAAGATCATTGTGCAATTATGAATAATGAAATTTTTTTGTTAGGTCATTGCTTCAAACTTACCATTACTACTTCATTTGTATAAGTGCCTTTGCATAATTGCCCAGTTGTAGAAGGAACAGCAGGTATAGCCAAAGGGCTAACAGGTAAATTAGAGATTGTGCAGTCTGGTACTCCAGTAAACCCCAGAATGTTACTCCAATTAATTTAAGCCAGGTGAAAGCATTATTATTTTTTTTGCAATAAGGAGAAGAGCAATTACTATGACGTGTTGGTTCCATCTTTAGCGTTATAGACCTTTTAAGCTTCTTTATGTTTTTTAAAAATTTATTTAAGGAAAGTATGGTGGAGTGAAGTTAATTTTCAGCCCACTCCACTCTGAAATTAAAGAAAAAACAGCAAGGAGACAGGAAACAGAAGACTGGAGGTCCAGTGAGCTGCAGTGGGCAGGGGCATTGGTCTTACTAAAAAATACTCAAAAATAAAAGGAGCAAAAAAAAAAAAAAATCAGGAAGAAAACCACAGGGGAAGGAAGACAAGATTTGATAATGGATGATTCAGTGACTTGAAGCAAAAATTATGAAGAAAAATCTCTCCACGTGCTCAGAGAAAATCAGGAAAGCAGGTGACCTTTCTGAAATGAGGACCAGGGGCAGGTGTTGGGGCCACAGAGGAGATGAGACAGGGAGGGCAGGAAGAAGCTTGAGAGAAAGAGCCACTTGAAACTGGAATTGCAGTAGATGCAGCAGAAAGGTGGCCAGACCTTAGTGGAAAATGTCAGCAGCAAAGTGAGAACTGAGAAAAGAAAGTGAACAACAATTCACAGCAGAGTAAGTGGGACCATGCTGGAGATTCGGGATTCTGAGCAATGCCAGGAGCAATGAAGAGCCACGGAGGAGCAGGTGAGATGCTGGGACTCACTTGTTGAGTTTGAAATGATTTCAGAGAGAGTGTTCCATGCTCCCCAGTCCAGTTTCTTATGTTTTTGTGAGAGTTCAGTTCTACAGTCTTTAGCAATGCATTAAGGCATCACACTGCATATCACCTTACAAAGATAATTGATTTTAGACCTCTGTCCTAGGGAAGTAAATAATTCAAACTTGTTATTGTTGTTGTTAGGTGCCATTGAGTCGGTTCCAACTTCTAGTGATCCTAAGTACAACAGAATGAAACACTGCCCTGTCTTGAACCATCCTCAGAGTTGTTGCTATGTTTGAAACCCATTGTTGCGGCCACTATGTCAATCCATCTCTTTGAGGGTCATCCTCTTTGTCAATGACCCTTTTCTCTACCAAGTATGAAGTCCTCCTCCAGGGACTGGCCCCTCCTGATAACATGTCCAAAATACGTAAGGCAAAATCTTGCCATCCTTGCTTTTAAGGAGCATTCTGGTTGTCCTTCATCTAAGACAGATTTGTTCATTCTTTTGGCAGTTCATGGTATATTCAGTATTCTTCGCCAACACCATAATTCAAGGGCATCAATTCTTCTTTGGTCTTCCTTATTCATTGCCCAGCTTTCACATGCTTAAACCCAAGCCAAGTCTGTTGTTGTTGAGTAGATTCCTACTCATGCATATGAGGTGATTGAAAACACTATGGTTTGGGTCAGGCGCACCTTATTCCTCAGAGTGACACCTTTGTTTTTCAACACTTTAATGAGGTCTTTTGTAGCAGATTTGCCCAATGCAAATTGAAACTTAGGGCAAACTTTATATACAGATGTTTTCATTGCATGTTACTCCTAATAGCCCAACGCTGGAAGCAGAGTGAATGTCCAAATACAAGATGCTTGTCAGCAATTTTCTGGGTGGTCAGTATTGCACACCAGAGGTGAGAGGACACCCTCACAGTCCAGATGGCATTCTGGTGGGGCAATGGGGTTGGGTGGGGGGACACAGATCCATGGGAGAGGACACAGGTTTGAAAATAAAAGCCAAGGGCATGTTCCCATCTAAGAACCATTGAGGGATCCTAGTCAGGGGCCACTATTGCAAGAACTCTGTGAGGTCTGAGCATTGTGACCCTGGGGTGTTCAAACAGCAAAGCTTTTCAATGTAAACATCCCAAGCTCATTACAAGGCACATGCAACCCCAACTGCTCGTGAGGACATGACACTGCTGGAACAGTACACGCTGTGAGACTGTGATTTGGTGCCAGCTGTTGTCAGATGTCATCTAGTTGGCTCATGTACAGCAGAACTAAATGTCACCTGGTCCTGTGCCATCTTTACAACTGTTGGCATGTTTGAGTACGTTGTTGTGTCTACAGTGTCAATCCATCTCATGGATGGTTTCTCCCATTTTCTCTGACCCTCCACTTTACCAACCATGACGTCTTTCTCCAGCAATTGGTCTTTCCTGATGATGTGTCCAAAGTAAGTAAGCCAAAGTCTTGCCATCCTCACTCTTAAGGAGCATTCTGGTTACATTTTTTCTAAGACAAATTTATTCATTCTTCCGGCAGTCCCCGGCATATTCAATATTCTTCCAGTTGCAGACTGTCTTCTAGTTGGCAGTCTACTAACTCTAAACTTGTACATACCCTCAAACTCATCAGTCCCACTGGATTTATACTCACAGAGATACTTATGTGTGTCCACTGAAAATCGCACACGAGAGTGTTCACGGCAACACTATTTACGACAGCACCAATGTGGAAACAATAGCAGAATGGATAGAAAAATCATGGCTTTCATACCATGGAGTGCTCTACAGCCATGAAATTAAATAAAGGGCATGCAGCAACATGGATGTATCTCACAGTCTTCATAGTAGTGACAGAAGCTGGACAGACCGTAGCTGACCTGGTTCTGGCCCTCAAACACCTGGGGGCTGAGTCGGGAAATACCAGGGTGGGATTCACCAGCTTTAGCCATGCAGTGGGATGATTTTAACAGAATCTGTTGTTAAATGAAAGAAGAAATAAAAGCAAAAATAAAAATCGTATGGTTATAAAACAATTGATATCATATAGTCTTAAATACCAAAAGCAAATATCAGAACGCTTTGTACGGCATAATCGCATTTCCTATTTAAAAACTGTATGTATGTTTGCTTAAACCCAAGGATGTCTGGTTACCGAGAAAGGATTTGGGGTGGAGGAGGATGGGGGTAGGGAAATATTTTCTGTTTAGTTTCTATTCTTCTAAATGGTGTGGATTTTTATAGTGAGCATGTGCTACTTTTATAATGAAAACTAATGCAAACCTGCATTTAAGATTGCTGCATACAAGTAAAAAAAAGAAAAAGAAAATAGGAAATCTGCCCTACTTCCATTATTGATAAAAATGCCTTAGAAACAGATGATTTTTTTTCTTGCTAATAAATCTATATTTTCTAACAGCAAAGCCTGGCCATTCAGTTCATTTGCAATATTTTTCAAATAAATTATTTGACAGATGAAGAATTCGCATTACAGTTAAAACCTTTGTAGCAGGTCCGCTGCTTTGTTGCGCCAATAGATTGAAACACAAAGAAAGTGGCTCCACTGGGAGGCTCCTGGCTAAGGCCATGGGCAGAGCTAATTGGCGCCCGGGCAGAGAGCTGGTGGTGAGCGGGAATTAACACAGGGGAAGCTGGACCAGAAGATCAGAGAATCACGGAGCAACATGCTGGTGTGATGAGATACAGGGCTGGTTGGTCAGTTTCTCTCTTCCCATGGAAACGATTACGCTCACTGTGGAAAAGCGAGAAAGCCTGCCGTGAATGCCAACCAGGGCCAAGTGCTGCTTCTGAGATTGGCAGACAGCGCATGAAGGGATGTTGTAGGAAATAAATTTTTTTTTTTTTTTTCCCATGGAGAACCTGTCCCAGAGCCTGAGCACGCCCACCTTCTTTCTCAATAGGCAGGGACCCCTTGCCTCTGAAGAAAGGCCTTCTTCCAACAGCAAGTTTGCAAGCCTAGGGTTGTCTTGCTTTCTCAAAGTCTCGGTAAGAAGTCATGCAGCCACCCCACGGCCATGCTGTTAATCTGTCCACGTTTTCATTTGTGAGGGGCGATAGCTCCCCCTTTTCTCTGAGTACCGTGTCTGTGGCACAGTCCCTGTGTTCACAGGAGGGGCAGGCTCTTCTCTTCTCTGAGTGTGGTGTCCGTGGCACGGTCCCTGTGTTCACAGGTGGGGGTGGGGCTCCTCTCTTCTCTGAGTGCAGTGTCTGTGGCCTGGTCCCTGTGTTCCCAGGAGGGATGGGCTCTCCTAAGTTCCCCTGACTGGTGTGCCCCCATGAGGCCTGAAGCCCTGCTGTGCCCCCATGAGGCCTGAAGCCCTGCCCCTGTCACCCGTGCAGCCCCACCTCTCAGGACAGAAAGTGAGGCTTGAACTGAATGATCACAGGCTGCCAATAATAATTTTCCTTAAAAAGTTAAAAATGAGGCTCCTTGAATGTGCAAAGCACATTTTAAAAAAGCACCTCTTTGATTAATGACTGAAAAGAATCTGTAGCTTTAGAATACACTCTTTGGTTCTAACTCCAGTTATTGCTACAAGCAGAACTTTGAAAAATAAGCCCCTTTGCCTGTAGAGAAGAGAAAAAAGGAAATATATGCTAGTAGCAATTTTCTTTGGGTCATGGGATTATGTGTCCTTCCTATGTGTTTTTCTCCTTTTTTGTACTTTCCAAATGTCTTCAGACCACTTGTATTAGGTTTATGACAGAGAAGTAAAAAACCTTAAGTTTTCTTGTCTTGGGTTTGGTATAGTATTCTATAAACTCACTTACTGTTTAATAGATATTTACCAAATGCTTATTGCATGCCAGACATTGTGTGAGGCCTTGAGCAAACAGTGGTGAGCAATAGAAACATATTTTCTGCATTTATGAAACTCACAGGCTAGGAGAAAACACCTAACGTTAACAATGGCTGTGATGTGATGTGCATGGCGAGGGCTAATTTCAGCAGGCCTGGAATTAGCCTGAGCTGTTCTGCTGCAATACGAGATCTAAGGGCATCGTACTGACCTCTGGTCAAGGCTTGGGGTATACCGACTGAGGGTGCTGTATTGTCACCATGGGGCCGAGGCGAAGGCTGGTGCACCCAGCACCAACTCCTCAGCATTGTTTGTGGATAACAGCAAAATTGATGGTTTGCACCTCGCTTTGGTTAAACCCTGTTATGGAATGAATTGTGTCCCCTCAAAATATATATTGAAATCCTGGCTACTATACCTATAAATGGAGCCCTGGTGGCATAGTGGTTAAAAGCTTGGCTGTTAACCAAAAGGTCAGCAGTTCAAATCCACTAGCTACTCCTTGGAAACCCTATGGGGCAGTTCTTCTCTGTCCTATAGGGTCACTACAAGCCAGAGCCAACTCAATGGCTCTTAACAGCAACAACATACCTATAAATTGTTCCTGCTCAGAAATAGGGTTTTCTTTATTATGTTAACTAGGCCATACCCAAGCAGGGTTGGTTCTAAACCTAATCACTTCTGAGTTATAAAAAGAGCAGAATGGACACAGAGATACACAAACGAGAAGACAGATGCCATGTGAGAAACGTCTATAAGCCAAGGAATGCCAAGGACCAAGGAAAGCCTACAGCTAGGGCCGAAGGGAGGAGTCGACATGGCTGAGACCTTGATTTGAACTTTAGCCTCCAGAGCTCTGATAAAATAAATTTCTGTTCTTTAAAGCCACCCACTTGTGGTATTTATGTCATGGCAACACTAGGTAACTAAGACAGACCCACCAAGAAGCTCTGCTGTTGGGAATGGCCATGTAGCAAAAATGTGTCTATGTAGCCAGCCTGGTATAAGAAGGCTCAGCGAAACACTATTTTAGGGTCCCTGGTCCTCAGGTGTTTTGTGCACATGTAATTGATTCCTGATCTGAGAGCAGGCTGGGCCCCTTGCTGTAACGCAGCCTTTGGCTCCTATGTATAGCCTTGCTTCAATTATGTAATTGTATTGTACCCCTTTCCTGCAATTAACTATAGATCCTAAGGCATTTTCTTCTTGAGCCTCAGGAGTCTTCTTAAGCAACCAAATTATGTTTGATTGTAGGTCCTTAACACAGTTGGTGTCAGGAGTGGGGTGGGCTTGTGTCTACATGACCTCTCTGTGTGTGTGGTGTAGTGAATTACTAGTACATGGGTAGGACTATGCAAATAAGGTTCTTGTGGCCCACCAAGGTGAATGGACATCTTTAGCCTGCTAATAATGCAAATAAGATGCATGGAACCCTTGTAGGGGTGGGACCGTGCAAACAAGGTGTGTGATTAATGAATTTTGCCATCCAGTTAGGCCTAAAATGAGCCATCCCAGAAGCTATGAGAGGTGGACCTCAGTACCACTAAGAAGAAGAGCCCCGAATGGAGCAAGTCTTTTGGACCTGGGGTCCCTGTGCTGAGAATCTCCTAGACCCAGGAGACAGAGCCAACACAGACAACGAGAAGTGGTGGCAACAGCAGCAGAGAAGCAGCACGGGCAGAACCAAGAGACTGCCTCCAGACAGCATTTGGGCTTCCCAGCCCATTGAGTGAGGCAGCTACAGTGGGTGTGCAAGAGAGCCAAATGCCTTCGAGCAGGAGGATTCCTGGCAGAGTGGGGTGCACCTGGGCACTTTTTGGCAGAGCTAAAAAGCTTTGTAACAATTGCCTGAGAAGGGCAGAGGCCAGGCTAAGGGCTGAAGGCTGAGGGCTGAGAGAGGAGGCCTGTCCTGGGGGGCCGAGAGGAATCTGTCCTCAGAGGTTTGAAAGGATAGTGTCCTCAGGCCTGAGAGGGGCCCTGCACAGCCAAGAGGAGCTGAGAAAGCTATCGTGTGCTGAAGAAGGGAGACTTTGTCTACATGCTTCCTGCATTGCATTGGGCAAATCTGTTGCAAAAGACCTCTTTAAAGTGTTAAAAAGCAAAGATGTCACTTTAAAGACTAAGGCCCGTTTGGCCCAAACGAAGGTGTTTTCAATTGCCTCGTATGCACGTGAAAGCTGGACAATGAATAAAGAAGACCAAAGAAGAATCGATGCCTTTGAATTGTGGTGTTGGCAAAGAATATTGACTATACCATGAACTGCCAAAAGAATGAACAAATCTGTCTTGGAAGAAGTACAGCCAGAAAGCTTCTTAGAAGCAAGGATGGCGAGACTCCGTCCCACGTACTTTGGACATGTTGTCAGGAGGGACCAGTTCCTGGAGAAGGACATCATGCTTGGTAAAGTGAAGGGTCAGTGAAAAAGAGGAAGACCCTTAATGAAATGGATTGATGCGGTGGCTACAACAATGGGCTCAAGCATAACAATGATTGTGAGGATGGCACAGGACCGTGCAGTGTTTTGTTCTGCTGTACATAGGGTCGCCGTGAGTTGGAACTAATTTGATGTCACATAACAGCAATAACGTGTGGATTTTAACATATGATATGATCTCGACTATGTTTGAAGAGAACTCTAATATCCTGTGTCATTGTGATATACAGCATCTGATGTGTGTGTATTACTACATGGTATGTTGTATGATACACAACATGCAACACATGTAAAGATGTGAAAAAAAACATCCTGTGGGTTTTTGAATTTTTTAAAAATGGCCATGTATTACTCCCAGCCTTGAAAAAATATTTTAAAGGAAAAAGGCAGGGACTGAGAGAATGTAAGAGTTATAGTAAAATGCTGTTGGGAGGGCCTTCCTGCTCTGTGGTGGGGCAGCTGGCCTCAGATGCAGCATCCCCTTTGAGTCACTTCCCACACTGGAAGCAACCCTAATTTTCTTAAATTTCTACTTTCCTCTAGTTGAAGAGCTAAAGCTTACGTCATCAAACAGAACCTTTGCTCTCATATAGGGTATGAGTGATACTTTGACTTTTTTTTTTTTAATGAAAGTGCATAAGAATATTTAAATGTTAATTCTAAAATCTTCCTTTGAATGCCCATTTTCTAAGGCAAAATTGCAATAGAAAAAATTCAAAAGTAACTGTGAAGAATGAAAGAGAACACAAAAGAGGCTTGTCTTGG
The DNA here is from genome assembly GCF_030014295.1 of Loxodonta africana. Lineage (NCBI taxonomy): Eukaryota > Metazoa > Chordata > Mammalia > Proboscidea > Elephantidae > Loxodonta > Loxodonta africana. Next base: position 940,319 of record NC_087347.1, on the reverse strand, counting down.
ATTTAAAATTATTGCAAGGACCGTGTAAGTTTTCCACTGGCCTAAGCTTATTTGAGCAACAATAATAGAGTAAAATTAAACTGAAAAGAGAAAATACAGAACTACAAAATGAAACAAGTATGTATTTAATCTGTATGCACTCTACTTAAACCTTAGCATTCTGTTTCTTGAAAAGTAGACTAAGAATACTGAGATGTGTATTTTATTCACTTATTAAAGTCTAGCATTGCATGGCAGGAAGTATCGAATCATGTGTTCATTGCAAAAAAATTTTAAAAATTAACTCTTTAAACTGTGTAAAAGAAATATATGCTTACTGAATAATGATACATTTTCTTTATAAATGAAATAACCTCAGTACATAAAGACTTTTTTCAAATTACTTTTTGACATTCTTTTTTTCAAATGTACTTTTTGAGGTTTGCTATTTAAAACCAAATGAATTTATATAAAACTAGAAAATGAAATAAATGATCTTCTTTTACCATGAAGTATTTATATTCAAAAGTAACCAGCAGCACTTTTGTGGGTTGTGATGTGTGGACATTTTATAGCATTCAGCCATAAATAGTTCTGTGACCCAAATAAAATCCACCCTTGAATTCCATATTACATTTAAGTATCTGCTGGAAAGTCTCATTTTCCTGGTTTAATTGAGACTTCTCTGATTTATGATTAACTGAGAGTTATACAAATTATACAGGAATTTTCAATTTTAAAAGAATATTGAAATGAGAAGCCCACACAGGTTTTAATGGAGTCAAAACCCTTTGCTTCTTTAGGTGCTTCAAGGTCACCCAGATGACCTGGCCCTACTCCCCAGACCCAGAGGTGGTACAGGCACAGGCTGAAGGTAGCAGAGGTGGTGCAGGCTGGAGGTAGCAGGGGTGTTGCAGGCTGGAGGTAGCAGAGGTGGTGCAGGCTGGGGGTAGCAGAGATGTTACAGGCTGGAGGTAGCAGAGGTGGTGCAGGGAGTAGGTAGCAGAGGTGGTATAGGTTGGAAGTAACAGAGGTGGTACAGGCTGAAGGTACAAGAGGTGGTGCAGGCTGAAGGTGCTTCTAGCTCGTCCTGACGACCTGGCTCCACTCTGTAGGCTGAAGGGAAGATCAGTGAGGCTGGGAGGGACGGCTGGTCAGGATGAGGAGGGCGAGCAGAGCGTGGGGTCAGGTCAGGTGGATGGAAGGGCCAGGGGTCAGAGGGCATCTTCAGAGGAGAAGGCAGAGAGAAGGGAAAAGGAAGGAGGGAAGGGCGCTGCAGGAGAGAGTGGGTTTAGAGCCCTGAGCTGCCCTGTGAAGGAAGCAGTGAGGGGAGGGTGGGAAGGGACGGTGGCCTCAGCTGGGGTGGAGGAGGACAGGAAGATACAGATACCCCTGTGCAACTTCTCCTTTGAGTATGACGCAGTTGCAGAAGAGTGCCCAGGCCACAAACATCACCTTGGTGGGTTTCCACAAATGAAATGTGGATGTGTCACCATGGAATCTTCCTGGCAACTGCTAAGCAGAAGCTGTGACACTCCCGGGTACATCCAGAGGGAATGTCCTGAAGCTCACGCTCAGGTATGACTTTCTTGACTGATCACAGCTGCAGAGAAAAACCCTGTTTCCCCAAGCAGGGTCATAGTCGCAGGTTCAGGGGTTAGGCCTTCAATGTATCTTTTGAGGGGACACCACCCATCACACAAGATTATAAGACAGAACACTTTTGGGGATTGGTTTCCTTCAGCCCTTCCGTCCTCCTGCCTGGAACTTAAATCTTGAAATAAAACTAGTCATTTTTATCTCCCCCCATTCTCAACATTTTACTTTTAGTAACTGCCAAAGGTATTTAGAGCTCAGTGCTGTGTGGTGAGAATAATGGGTGGTCTCTAGCATCTGAATAGAGGCACACACTCATCTCTCTCTCACTTGCCCACCTCGAAGGAACGCCCAGCATGGAGTCTGCAGAAACCAAGGGAGGATCATGGTCTCGAGACCCTGACTTGGGGTGGAGACGGCACAGACACTGGTTCTCTGTGATCTGTTTCTGTGGCTGGGAGCCAAGACATCAACAGTGATTTTTCCCATTTTTGCACTGCCCTTAAGGCCATGTTTCCCTGGTTTATTAACTTCCTTGTAGAAAGGAACATTAAATTGTCCGTGACTGCACAAACAGTCGCTTTTTTTCCTTGCAGATAAATGGAAGACCTTTTAAAACTTGACATTTTGCAAAGTTATGGACTCTCAAGCCAAAGTTATGGTCTTGGAAAAGCAAAACCAGCTGCCTGGTTTTTAACAGAACCGTATTCTTCGAAGCAGGGGCTGGCTGGTGCTCCCACTTCCCAGAAGTTACAGGACCTTTGGCATCACTTTCCTAATAAGAAGAAGTGGAGTTTCTGGGGAGGAAGAAAACCTAAAAACTCACATGGCCCCCAAATCCCATTCTAGACTCAGAAATGATGGGTCTCTAATTCTAGACCCACGCTCAGTCCACAGTCTTCTCTGCAGGATTGTCTTTGTCGTTCCGCCCTCCCCTAGACCCAAGAGACATTGTCATAACTCCCTTGTGGTTGTTGTATGTGACGGTATGTAGAGAGTGTGTGTCCATGTGTGTGGGGCTGTATTTTTGGTTTGTGTGGGTATATCACATATGAGTTCAAGAAATCTAACTTTCTTTTGGAGGGGTAGTGGTGGTTCAGTGGTAGAATTCTCATCTTCCATTTAGGTGACCCAGGTTCAATTCCCCACCAATGCATCTATGGTGCAGTGAATTGCTTTACTATATTTTTTTTTCTAGCCACGGTCTTGTAACTGCCACAAAATGATTGGGTGGGACTATGCAAATAAGGTGCTTGTGGCCCACCAAGTGGATTGGTCTGTTTTGCTAACGCAAATATGGTTCATTCGAATAAGGTAAATGGAACCCTGGAAGAGGCGGAACAGTGTAAACAAGATGCATGGGACATTTGTAGGGGATATGTCAGTTTTGCCATCCTGTTAGACTTAAAGTGAGCCAATCCCAGAGGTTGAGGTGGAACCTCACTACCATCAAGAGCCAGGAGGGGAGTGAGTCATTTGGACCCAGGGTTCCTATGCTGAGAACCTCCTAGACCTAAGAGACTGGGAGAGCTATAACACTGTAGGCAGCAGCCGTGCTGGATGGCGGGAACCAGGAGATTTTATGAGATGGCATGGTGGGCTTCCCAGCCCACAGAATGAGGTAGCTATGGTGAGCTTCATGGCCCATGGTGTGAGAGAGCTCAGCACCTTTGGGCAGGAGGTTTCCTGGCAAAGTTGGTTGCCTCTGGACACTTATCAGCAGAGCTAAAGAGCTTTGTGACATTTGTCCCAGAGAGGGCCCAGGCCAAGAGCAAGGGCCCAGTGGCAGCAGCTGAGAAGAACTGTTCTCATCAAAGAACTGTATCTTAAATTGTTCCTGTTACTTCCAAGTTGATCCTGATCTTGAATTATAGCCTGTTACTTCCCTAATAAACCCCATAATAGTGTGTGTGGTCTGTGAGTTCTGTGTAGTCATTGCAACACATTATCGAACCCAGTGGAGAAGTAGAGAATGCTGTGAGAGGGATGGCTGGCTGGTGTCAGAATTGTTAGAAAGGTTTAGGGTGGAGGCATGTTCGACCTCCACCTCACAGGAGTCAGCGTTGGGCTGACGACCGTCTTGATTCTTCTCCTTCCCTTGAAGTCAGTTGAAGTCATGCTGTATCATTTTCACAGCACCTCACGCACAGCCACCGCCAGTCTGTCAGTAGAGGCTTTTGTGTTTCTCTGATGCTGAACAGGTTTCACCAGAGTTTCTAGGCTAACACAGGCTAGGAAGAAAGATTGGTGATTCTATTTAAAAAAAAAGTAGTCAGTGAAAACCCTATAGATCACAACAGCTGGATTCACACCTAATCCTGGGGCTGGCGCATGACAGTGCAGTGTTTCATTCTATCGTGCATGGGATCACCATGAGTTGGGAGCCAACTTGACAGCAGCTAACAACAACAACAACAACAACAATCTTCTTATGAACTTAGGGGGTTCAAAGTGCATATTTGTAGAATAGGTGTTCCTACTGTGCCCACCCCACTGTGTCCCAGGTGTTGTGTTTTGATGGAAGCAGGGCTGCCCCCTCCCCTGTACCCTGGAAGCTCAGGCAGAAAATAAGAAGCATCTAGAGTGTCCTGACACTCCTGTATCATCCCCCACTGGCCCTGTTCAAGGGCATTTTTACGTGCCCATTCATACATCATGGTTTGAGGAACTTGAGGGAGTTTTGTGAGAGCACATGGGAGTGAGAGTTGAACTTTTGAAGTGCAATGCCTTTCATTTAAGCAGTTGAGATTCTCAATGTAGAGAAATGTTATAGATTGAATTGTGTCACCCCTAAATATGTGTTGAAGTCCTAACCCTTATACCTGTGAATGTGGCCCTGTTTGGAAATAGGGTTTTTCTTTTGTTATGTTAATGAGGCCACACCAGAGTAGGGTGGGTCCTAAGCTTCATCTCTTCTGAGTTATAAAAAGAACAGAGTAGACGCAGAGACACATGCATGAGGAAGATGCCACGTGAACACAGATAGGACATGACCGATGAATCACAAGGCTAGGAACACCAAGAAATGCGGGTAGCTGCTGGAAGCTGACACAGACAAAAAAGGACCTCCCCCTAGAGTGGCATCCTGACGTTGAACTTTCAGCCACCAGAACTATGAGAATATAAATTTCTGTTCTTTAAAGCCATCCACTTGTGGTATTTATGTTATGGCAAACTAAGACAAGAAATATGAAATAAGTCTTTCGGTGTGGAAATCAGAGGTAATTGCTACCCAAGACACTGATTCAGACAAAACTGCCTAGGGCACAGCTCTGGCTGGCCTCTGTCCATTCTTGTTCTGCCTACAGGGCAACCATCTAATGCTCAGGCCATTCTAGCGGTGCAGGTGGTGCTGAGAGATAAAGTGATGCTGGGAGGGACCCTGTGAGATGATGTGTCTTCAGGGGTGTGTTCACCTTCAGACATTCCTCCGCCTCCCTCAGGAGATGGAAATGTTTCTTGTAAAGAGATCGTGTTTACAGTATTCTAACCCAGAACAGGGACACAGGGGTTGGGTTGGCAGTGATCTTGGGAGTCCGCAGAGTTAATGTGTGATCTTCCTGTCTGCCCTGTAATGAATCTACCAAGGACACATGTCTCTGTGCCAATCCAAGGTATTGTGGGAGTGGAAAGGAATCAGCCTGTGAATGGGCAGTGTCTATTTAATTAAAGCTGGTCTTACTGTGATCTCTTTATAAAGCCTAAAACTACTTCCTTTTGCCAACGTGTTTGCCTTCTAAAGTAAGGGAGACATTTAATCCAGTTTTAAAGAGAGTTTCTATTACAATTTACCTGGATGGTCAACCTTTCTAAATCAGAATTCAGGGAATCAAGTCACAGACACTCCTGGGAGAGGTTGTCTGGTCTACCCTCAGTGATCCTGGGGAAATTGCCTGGTGTCTTTAGACCTTGTATAGAGGGATAGGCACTGTCTGAATCAAAGCAATTCTAGTAACTGACTGGTTAAAGACGTCACTTCTGGAGAAACTGGAGTGTGAAGTGGCAGCCCATCCTCAATTTCAGGGGGCTCTCATCTGCTGGGGTGTCATGGATATTTATTGTCATCATTACATCTCATGGGGAGAACATCACACATGCATGTTCGCCTCCTCAGCAGATGTTTCTGGGTGATGAAAACTGCACATCCTCTCCTTCTCCTTGCTGGTTCTTGACTCTATTGTGGGGTTTTGGGGTTCCCGCAGGGAAGGCACTGAGCTCTGCCCCACGTGGCCAAGATGTGAAATGACAGACTGGGCTTGAAACCAGGAGATGACAGCCCCAACCAGGGGCCCAGGCAGGTTTTGGGGAGGTCACTGCATCTCCGTGAATGTTATTGTCCTCACCTGTGAAGCGACTTAGCTGAAAGAGTTGACCCCAGGAGTGGCGGTTCCTCAGACCAACATGATTTTGTGCTCTCAGACACTTTCTGTGCCTGGAAGGTGCTATTTGAGCCCACAAATAATGACAGAGTAAAAAAAAAAAAAAAAAAATTTGTTTTTTTTAATTGTGAATGTATTGTGCTGGTCTTGCTGCCAAGCCTTGTGACTGTTCTTTGATTGTCACAGTCACCCGTGGGATAGATGAGGTTACAAGAAAGTGGGGTGCAGAGAGCCCACACAACTGTCTTTGCCACAAAGCCTGGCTCCTGTATTCAGGTTTGCATTCGGCAATGCTGGAGTGTCCACCTGAGAGGATGTTCTCCTCTGTGTTGGGCACACATCAGCCTTCAAGAGACATTGCAAACTCCACATGTGAGCGTTTCTGGGGTGTTGTGAATAAAGTTGTGACGCCCCCCCCAAAGATATATGTTGAGCTCCTAACCCCTAGAAACTGTGAACATGACCTTGTTTGGAAATAGGGTCTCTGAAGATATTATCAGTTAGGTAATATCTCACTGGAGGTGGGTGGATTCTAATCCCACCTGAGTGGTGTCCTTATAAAAGAGAAGAGAGTCAGACAGGCAGAAGGAAGATGCCATGTAAGGCAGAGTTGAGTTATGCTGCAGCAGCAAGCAAAGGAATACCTAGGGCCGCCAGAAGCTGAGAGAAATAAGAAAGATCTTCCCCTAGAGCCTTCTGAGAGAGCATGGCCCTACTGACACCCTGAATCTGGACTTCTTGCTTCCAGAACTGTGAAAGAGTACATTTCCATTCTTATCAGTCACCCAAGCTCTGGTCATTTCTTACAGCAGCCTGTGACACCTGTAACCACAGCACCGGACCTCTAGCCCATCCCTCTGTGCCAGGGAGCCTCCTACCTTCACTGTCTTACCGTCTGTGTCTCTCTGGGATTTGTCCCCAGTGTAGCCTCAGGCTTGAATTTCTGTTACTATGGTTAGTTGGAAACCCTGGTGGCATGCTGGTTAAGTGCTAGGGCTGATAACCAAAAAGGTTGGCAGTTTGAATCCACCAGGCGCTCCTTGGAAACTCTATGGGGCAGTTCTACTCTGTCTTATAAGGTTGCTATGAGTTGGAATCGACTAGACGGCAACAGGTTTTTGATGGTTAAACAACTCTAGTCCTCCGACAGCAGGTTCAAATTTCAGTTATTGCATTTTAACTGTGAGTAACACTACATGAAGCACACGCTTTGCAGCTGGCTCTTGAGTCCATGAATCACTATGTAAATAACTATGCACATTGGGTCAAGGCTCAGTCAAGTTACCTCTTTCAAAGTCTACAGTAATGGGTCACTGCACATCTCTCGTTCAGCTCATGCACAGACAGCCAAGCATGTAGCTCTGTTGCCTCCTTGTCTCCTAGTAATAAACCCATGTGGCATTTTTCAAAGTTGAATAATCAAAAAAGGAATTTGTCGACAAAGATGAAAGTGCAACAAGCAGGAAAATTAAAATTTATGGACATGAAATTTGAATAGAAGGTAAGTGGAGTTACAGAAGAAATAGCTGACCATGGGGATGTTGACGTTATGCTGTTGGGGGGGACTCTAAGTGTGTAGGCAGAGAAACCTGGTGAAGGTGAGCTTATCAGTACAAATGAGGAGAGTGATTCTGAGGAATAGGAGGAAGACATCCCAGGGGAAGTGATGCCAGCAAAAAAACTTCACATTAAAGGAACTCTTGGAGGTATTTCACAACATTGAAAGCACAAAGGATAAAATGTTGGCAGCTGATCCAAACTTAGAAAGGAGCATGACAATTTGCCACCGCATACACAAGATGCTTGTCAGCTATACAACGAGAAGAAGGCAAGCCCTGTTCTAACTATTTGTGATAAATAAAACTCTTGAATTCTCAATGTTTCTAATTTATTTAGTGTACTAAATAAATAACAGTTTTGATGTTTTTTCATTTCTCTATACCCTGGTGGCATAGTGGGTAAGTGCTACGGCTGCTAACCAAGAGGTCGGCAGTTTGAATCTACCAGGTGCTCCTTGGAAACTCTATGTGGCAGTTCTACTCTGTCCTATAGGGTCGCTATGAGTTGGAATCGACTTGACAGCAGTGGGTTTGGTTTGGATTTTATACCTTTGTAAATGAGAATCATAAGAGAGTTTTTAATGTAAAATTCCTAAAGAACTTCCTAAAGGTAATGGGACAATCATAATTTTCCCACTGTGTGCTAAGATTCTGTGCATGGTTCAGCTTGTGTGGTCCTTTTTACATTCTCACACTACTGTGGAAGGTGAACACTGCCTGAATGTGCTTTTGGATGTATTTCAACTCATTGCTTTCTGTTGGTGACTTCATTATAAATTGACTGCCTTTTTATCTCTTTTAAAAATGTTGAGTTGATGCCTCGAAACAACGTACTGAACTTTTTTCATAGATATACCACGACTTCCAGAAGAACAAACAAATCAGTCATCGAAAAAGTACAACCAGAATGTTCCTTAGAAGAGAGGATGATGCAATTTGGACTTGCTTACTTTGAACTCATCATCAGAAAAAACCCATTGCTAGAAAAGGACATCATGTTTGGTAAAATAGAGGGTCAGTGAAAATGAAGGAAACATTTAATGAGATAGATTGATACAATAGCCACAAGATTATAAAGACGGTACAGAACTGGGCAAACTTTCATTCTGTTATACATAAGGTTGCCAAGAGTCAGAGCCAACTTGAGGGCAACTAACAACAACCACAAAGCATTGGGTTTGCAAGTTTTGGTACTCTCATTCTTTTACTGCTTGGACATTGTCCCAGGCAAGTTCTCTGCTGGGTGCATGGACAGAGATGTGTCCCATTCATCCACAGGACCTGTCAAAGCCCTGCTGTTGACTGAGCTTGCTAGAAACCCGCATTTGTCAGACACACGCACCCACCGCTCACCTAACTGCTGGGATGGAGAGTCATAGAGTCAGGCTGCTTGAGTCCTGTTTTCTTGTGTGATAGGCGTGGGAACATCACTCAGGTCGGTGAACTGAAGACAGCCCTGTCCACATGACTCTCCTGGGAGCCTTGGGTTTCCTCCTTGTTGGAAGGTCCTTTCCGAGTCACACCTAGGTCTGCTTTGCGCTGGGAGGGAGAGTTACCAAACATTGGGAAATTTTTAATTTCCTCATACCAATTTTGTAAGACATTTACATGGGATCAATTAACAAATATCCAAGTTACAATTTGGATAAGGGTAAGCCTAGGAGGGTGAGGCTTGATATTTTGTTCATGATTTATTTAAGAATAAGCCTGTTCAGGCAAAATAATAACTTCCATTTGGGCTGTAAACATAGACTGGGAGGCAGAAGAAAGTGATAGTGTGATGTTATTTATCATTTATAGCTTTTTTATTGAAGACCCGACATTTTATGTTGCATCTTAGCACATTTATGACCTGCACGTGCTTTTCATCCGTATTAGTTTGCCACTTTTTGACATCTGCATTGACAAATGGGAGAATAATTTAAAGTCTGCAATGACGTCTATATTTATCTCCAGTATTCTCGGCCTTGCTCTTGGGAGCCTGTCGGTTTGAAATGACGGTTTCAAGTGTGTGGCTGGCAGCTGGGGAGGAGCTTACCATCCTGGTGGCACACGTAGGGGATGTCTCAATGTTGAGCGTCATTAATACGAACAAGTCAAGGACATGACCACAAACCGGGAGGTCAGGCACGGAGAGTTTTAAGCTCAGGACTGGTTGGAGTAAACTAACTGATTGAAACACAGGGACAGTAATTAGTTGTTCATGAAGTAACTTTTACTAGCTCTTTTGTTGTGGTTCCTGTCCCCGGGTGGTGCAAACGGTTAACGCTCTTGATTGCTAACCTAGTGGCTGGAGGTTCAAGTCCTTCTCGAGGCACCTTAGAAGAAAGGGCTGGTGATTTACAACTGAAAATTCAACCATTGAAAACCGTGTGGAGCACAGTTCTACTCTGACGCACATGGGGTCACCATGAGTTGAAGTTCACTTGACGGCAAGTGATGGTTGACGGGGTTGCTTCTGAGTGTGTGCTTAGGGTTTCAACACTCACATGGGGAGGGCTGGCTGCCATACATGAAGTGAGAAGCAGTGGTGTCACTAGGGGAGTGTGGAGGGTGCAGACCACACCAGGTGACGCGGTCAGAGGGGGTGACACCAAAATGGCTGTCTATAAAATTTTTGTGCAGTGTTTCAGCAGAAATTTATTATTTTTTACAAAAATATCCCTGTAGTTACAACAACAAAAATATTTTTCGTAAGCCTAGCTTACATGTATCAATATACCTACAAAGCTAAAAGTCTATGGTAATTTACTTTTTGAACCTTCTATTGTGCTCTGGTCCAGAGAAAAGATTGAAGTTGCCAAGGATTTCATTTTACCTGGATCAACAATCAACACCTACAGAAGCTGCAGGCAAGAAATTGAATAACGTATTGTATTGAGCAAATCTGCTGCAAAAGACCTCTTTAAAGTGTGAAAAAACAAAGGTGTAATTTTGAGGGCAAAGGTGAACCTGACTCCAGCCATGGTATTTTCAATTGGCTCATGTGCACACGAAAGCCAGACAATGAATAAGGAAAACCAACGAAGAATTGATGTATTTGAATTATGGTGTTGGCAAAGAATATTGAATATACTATAGGCTGCAAGAAGAATGAACAAATCTATCTTAGAAGGAGCATAGCCTGAAGGTTCCTTAGAAGCAAGGATGGTGAGACTTCGTCTCACATACTTTGGACGTGTTATCAGGAAGGGCCAGTCTGTGGGAGACAGACATTGTCTTAGACTGGATTCTCTAGAGAAGCAAAACCGGTAATACACATATATATATTTTGTTATATATGTAACAAAAGCTGTTGCCCTTGAGTAGATTCCAACTCATAGTGACCCTGTAGGACAGAGTAGATATGCCCCTATGCCCCATAGGGTTTCCAAGGAGTGGCTGGTGGACTTGAACTGCTGACCTTTTGGTTAGCAGCCGAGCTCTTAATCACTGTGCAAGCAGAACTCAGATTTATATCAAAGAAATGGCTCATTCGGTTGTAGAGGTTGGAAAGTCCCAAGTTCATGTGTCAGACTGGAGGCTTCTCCTGACTCACGTAGCTGAAGGGGCTGGTGAACCCAAGATTGGCAGGTCAGACAGCAGGTCTCTGTCTCACAGCCTGTGCAGGCTGATGAATCCTAATATTGGCAGGTAAGATGGCAGGTAAGCTGCTAGCCCAAGTCCCAAGAACCAGAGGTCAGATGAATGTGCATCAGCTGCAGGGTCCAGAGTAAGCAAAAGCCAGCGAACTTTGCCAGGTTGTCCACCTATATTGGATGCAGACCACACACTCAAGGACACTCCCTGTCAACTAATTGGCTGCTTATAACAGTTCTCATTGTGAAGGTGATTACATCATTACATAGCTGCCAAACTACATCATAACTGCCAAGCCACAGAGAATCATGGCCCAGCCAAGTCAATACACAACCTTAACCATCAAGATATCAATCATGCTTGGTAAAGAAGAGGGTCAGTGAAAAAGAGGAAGACCCTTAATGAGGTGTATTGACATAGTGGCTTCAACAATGGGTGCAAACAGAGCAACCATCGTGAGGATGGCACAGGACTGGGCGATGTTTTGTTCTGATGTACATAGCGTTGATATGAGTTGGAACTGATGCAACGGCACCTAACAACAACAGCGTGCTCCGGTGAGAGCTGTCTTTATTACCCAATTACAACAATGCTTCAAATCACGTGGTTTCGTCTACTTGTGCTACAAGCGTGTGCTGTTGTTTTCATTCCTGCTGGTGTTTTTATAGTAGCTGATTTTGTGAAATTTTCTGGTGTTTTAGCTACACTATTGTGGTACCTATTATTTGTGAACCTATATCAATAACCTTTTTGAGAATGAAGTAGTAGTTAAAGGAACAGAAGGAGAAAAATAAAAAAAGGCTTCTGTTCAGTTACTAATAATGTAATAATGTGGTATTGCAATGTAGAAAGATTTTATAACACAATTTTTTAATTTGTATTCATATAATCTAAGATATATTACGTTTAAGCAATTTACAACTATACTTACCACATATTATTCTGTGATAAAAACTGATAATAAACATTACTAAGGATTCTGTGTGGTTTGGTATGGGAGGAGGTTCATGGGGGGGTGACACCATGAGTTACTGTGCTGGGTGATGTCAACCTTAGTGATGACACTGGTGAGCAGGTACTCCCTGGACAGCCTCCCCAGAAGACCCAGAAAGTGCATCTCATGGCTGAATTGATAGGAACAATGTCAGAATTATTCCATGGGCTTTCTTTTCTTGTGGCCACAGAAGGAAATGTGTCCAAATGACAACTCTGGGGAGAAGCAGTGAGCTGAAGAAATAAATTTCAACATTACAGATACTCTGGAATTGGACAGTTTATTTATTTATTTAGTCAAGTCCACAGAACCTATGCACACATGTAATAATCCCAAAACCTGCCAATAGAATCTCACCCATTTCCTGTTTCTTCCCTGGCCTAGTGCTTTAGCCTTGTTCATCAACCCCTTCCATGGCAGACTGGTTTGCACCAAATGCACACTTAATTCACTCACAGACACCAGGCTGTGAGCAATGGTCAACTGGCCTTTTGTAGACACAGCCTCTTGCTCGTGCTGCTGGGGTCTCCGTGAAGACTCTAATAGGGAGACTGGGGCTGAGCCAATGAAAACACTCTGTCATGGATTGAATTGTGTCCCTCCAAATATCTGTCAACTTGGTTGGGCCATGATTCTCAATATTGTGTGATTGTCTACCATTTTGTCATCTGATGTGATTTTCCTATGTGTTGTAAATCCTATCTCTATGATGTTGATGAGATGGAATTAGCAGCAGTTACGTTAATGAGGCAGAACTCAATCTACAAGATTAGGTTGTGTTTTGAGCCAATCTCTTTTGAGATATAAAAGAGAGAAGTGAAGCAGAGAGACAGAGGGACCTCATACCACCAAGAAAGCAGTGCCAGGAGCAGAGTGAATATTTCGTTGAGGTTCCTTCTAGACCAAGGGAAGATTGATGACAAGGACCTTCCCCCAGAGCTGACGAGAGAGAAAGCCTTCCCCTGGAGCTGACACCCTGAATTTGGGCTTCTAGCCTACTAGACTGTGAAAGAATAAATTTCTCTTTGTTAAAGCCATCCATTTGTATTTCTGTTATAGCAGCACTAGATGACTAAGACACACCCTAATGTTCTGAGACTCAGAGCAAAATGAGGGCACTATGGATTGAATTGTGTCCCCCCAAATATGTACTGGAATCTAACCTTTGTACTTGTGGGTGTCATTCTGCTGGGGAATAAGGTTTTCTTTGTTATGTTAATGAGGCCATACCAGTGTGAGGTGGTTCCTAACCCTAATCCCTTCTGAGTTATAAAAAGACCAGAATAGACACAGACACACACTGGGAAGACAGACACCATGTGAGGATCACCTACAAGTCAAGGAACCAAGGAGCATCTGGGGCTATTGACAAAGAAGGGATCGAAGCTGCTGAGATCCTGATTTGGACTTCTAGCCTACAGAACTGTGAGACAATAAACTTCCATTCTTAAATACACCCACTTGTGGTATTTGTGTTATAGCAGCACTAAGAGACTAAAATGGAGGGGTGAGTATTTTCAGGAGTGTAGACTTGGGAGCTGGTCGGCTGGGTATGGGTCCTGGCCCTCACCTACTCTGTGTGGTGTGGATGTGTCTGTCATTACTCAGGACCTCAGGCAACAGGACATGGACACAGCCTGCTGCCATTTACTAGGGATTTACGAGGGAAGAAGTGCCATATCAGGTGTTTAATCTAGATGGCCTTGTCCATTTCTCACAGCGGCGTCTGGGCTGCGTACTGTATTTCCTCTCATTTTACAAATAAGGGGCATTGATCATGCTGTCAATGGTGTATTTACGTTAATGATAGAATGTACTGTTTTAAACTCTTTAGAAACTTTTTTTTTGTATAAAAATACTTACAAAGATGATTTCACAATTTTAGTGGATCAGATTATGAACTTTCAAACTACCTTGAATATGAAAAGTCTTTAAAAAAAATTCTTACCACTTTTGATTTTTCAACTTTTTTCTTTCTGATAAAAACATTCAGCCAATATCTAAGGGGAGAGGGACTCTTTTTAGAAAAGAGTGAACACATTTCATCATCCTTGGTGTTTTTCCAAGAGCAGACCCCCAGTTTGGAGGCCCCAGAATAGTGGAGAGTGGGCATCTCCGTAGTGTTGTGCAGGTTGCAACTGACCCCTCAGCCCCAGGCCAGAGGGAAGGTCTCAGACACACACCTGGGGGACCGACCAGTCAAAGCGTGGGAGTGGGCCACAGCTCTCCTGCAACTAAAATCAGCTGCACCCTCATTGCCTCTCTCCCGCATAAAGAATCTCTCCAAAATGCAGTTGCCTGTAAGCCCAAAGGAACACCTGGACTTGATGTCCTGGGACAGCAAGGGATTCTCCCTCCTGATATTTCATTTTCCCCATGAATTTTGTCAAAACTTTGCTGTGTGTCAATATTTTTTACCTTAGTTCTTGTTATATTACCTAGTTTGAAGGCAACGTGGTTTCATTTCTTTAAAGAACGGCAAGGTCTAGATCTTATGATCTTTAAGCTAGACGGTTTCTCTAGAAAGGAGTCCCCGGGTAGTGCAGACGGCTAGGCATTCAGCTGATAACTGAAAGGTCGGCAGTTCAGACCCACTTCCGAGCGACCACAGCCGTTGAAGATCCTGTGGGACAGTTCTCCTCGGAAGCACAGGGGTCCCTGTGGGTCAGAGTCAGCTCAATGGCAACCCGTTTCTCGAGATAATTTGAATTACATTTACTGTAATTGGGCCTTTAAATGAGTAATAACTATTTCTGGGAAGGGTAGATTTTCTACTGAGAAAAATAATCGAGGTATTATAAGAAACAATTTCCAAAGCATTGTTTTCAGAATTGATTGAAATTTATATTCTATTGAAAGGACTCATGTACACTGAAAGTTCAGTAACAAATGACCTTGGTATTAGATGTCCTTATGCTTTCAGTTTCTGTGAGTGTATTATTTAGAGGTGGTAGGTACTTTTGCTTGTACGCTCTCTAGAAATCTGATAAAGTCACCATGATGAAGACTCTATTGATTGCACCTCTGTGATGCCACAGTGATGTGGTGAACCATGGGTACGTGAAGACATATTTCCAATTTAACATCCCACAACCGAAGAAAGCTATGTCAACAAATAAAAACACAAGACCAATAGTAAATATAAAATAAAAATAAGATAGAAATGAAAAGATAACTTCAAACAAATTCTTATCATACATAGATGGTATTCCCCCAAAACACTGAACAACAAAAGAGACCTAAGAGATTAATGAAAATAAATTCACCTTTTACTCATATAGGAAATTATTGAATTTCTCCTAGACACATGTGATAGTTACACTAGAAAACATATACTTAATAAGAAATAATGATAATTTGCCACAATTTGGTGATGGAATTGCATATTGGCAGGCCTGGATGAATCATGAGCTAACTCTTTGGTCACCCCCCACTGAATGTTGATGTTGGACTAAATTGTCTCCAATTGTTAGCTCATTCCATCCTTACAGAAACTGTGTTGTTGTAGTTAGCTGGCATCTAGTCAACACCCAACTCTTGGTAACTGTCTTAGTTATCTAGTGCTGCTGTAACAGAAATACCACAAGTGGATGGCTTTAATAAAGAGAAGTTTATTTTTTTCTAGTAAAGTAGGCTAAAAGTCCAAATTCAGGGTGTCAGCTCCAGGGGAAGACTTTCTTTCTCTGTCAGCCTTCTCGTCAATCTTCCCCCAGACTAGGAGCTTCTCTGTGCAGGAATCCTGGGTCCAAAGGATGTGCTCTGCTCCCGGGACTGCGTTCTTGGTGATATGAGTTCCCCTGTCTCTCTGCTCACTTCTCTTTTATACCTCAAGAGATTACCTCAAGATACAATCCAATATTTTGACCGAGTCCTGCTACACTAACACAACTGCTGCCCATCCTCCTTATTAACAACAAGAGGCAGAATTTGCAACATACGGGAAAATCACACTATACTGGGAATCATGACCCAGCCAAATTGATACACGCATTTTTTGGGGGGACATAATTTAATCCATGGTAGTAACTCCATGCACAATGGAATAAAATTCTGCCCAGTCCTGCAGATCAGACCACTGTGATCCACAGGGTTTTTTTTTTCATTGGCTGATTTTTGGAAGTAGATTGACAGGTCTTTCTTCCCAGTCTGTCTTAATCTGGAAGTTTCACTGAAGCTTGTTCAGCATCATAGCAACATGAAAGCCTCCACTGACAGCTGGGTGCTCGTTGTGCGTAAGGTGCATTGGCTGGGAATCAAACTTAGGTCTCTTGTGTAGACAGTTCTACCACTGAAACCATGATGCCTCACAGAAACTCTATGAGATTATTATTATTATATCATTATCATCATTTTACAGATGTTGAAAATGAGAAAGTAAAGTGTTCTTCTTGGTGTTCCCAGGTCATAGAGACAGGATTTGCACTTAATCTCTATTCACTCATTTATGCTTGTGAAAATTACTACTTCCTAGACCAGAAGTTCAGCTGTGGTCACAAGGAAGGTGACAAGAGGTCAGTGCACACTGTTTCTTCTTTCTCAGTAACTGTCATGTGGAGCCCTTGAGTAACTGGACATGATGGGCTGTGCTTTTCCCTTGGAGATGTCAGGAATGCCCCCAGTGAAATCTAAAGGCAGATAGCGTGTGCCAACACCAGACAATGATGTCCAGTGCCCAATAAGCCCACCTAGCAGCATAAATAAAATAGGGCTCAAAATTCGAAAAATGCCAACATTTTTGTTGGCTGAATGCTCTGAGGACATGGGTACAGGTGAACAAAATACTGTTGAGTAAATGGATTTGTTGAAATACCACACCCTCTTGACCAACAGCAGGCATGCTGGGCATGCTTTCTTGCTGTGAACCAGATCTGGACTGGCATCACAGTGATTGATGGCCTTGTCCTCCAACCACAAAGTCTCTACTTTTATAAAATCCTCACTAGATGATCCCACTGCTCACACTAAAAAACAAAAGTATCTTTTGAGTCTTTCAACCACAACATTACACATTTAATTGGCATGTTAATATTTCAGTGAGAAGTGTTATATTTTTCATTTGAAATGTGTATTGTAGCACAAATCCGTGCAATAGCGTAGAGGACAAATATTCTAGGGTGATAATAACTTTGGGTTCAGAAACTCTACCATTCCTATGGGAGGTGTAACCAAATGAGGGGGAAACGCACTTAACAGTGGGTGGCCGAAGTGGCAGGAAGTACAGCCTGTGAGTGACTGCTCAGCACAGTGTCATACTGCAGGGAATCTATGATTTCATGTGGGCAGAACAAAAAATAATAAATGTGATCAAATTATAATGTTTTCTAGCAAAGTTCTGGCATACATAAATTTTCTACAAATACGTTGCCATCCACAGCATAACAAATATAAAAGAGAAGAAATAAATATTTTCAAAATTTGTTATTCATCTTTCAAAGAAAGCTCTATTGGATGCAAAAATGAAAATTCATGTTTTCCACTCTTTGTATATAACATTTTCATACCCAAATAGGTGTTTCAGCAAGATAAATTGGTAAGTTAACTGCTCGTAAGCATAATTGCCCTTTTCCTACATGCATTGTAAATTTGTTTGCAGGTGCAAAGAATTTATATCATTTCTTAAATTTGCCCACTGTGAAAATGTGCCCACTGCATTCCAAAGATGAGGGCATTTGAGACTTTTAAGATGTGAATCTTAATCAGATGATCGTATTATTCTAAAGAGGATTGAGAGAGAGAAAGAGAGAGAGCTGTTTATAGAATAAGACAAAAATTTAAAATCCCTGTTATGAAAGCACATTTGGTGACTGTAACAAATACATAGACAGAATTGTGCTTAGTTGCAGACATAACACAAAACGATAATCTACCTACTTGACTTTCTCACATAAAAATGTGTATCCATGCATATACAAGTATCTGTGTGTCCATGTCCGTGTGCATATGTGTGTGAGCAGAAGTGTTGATTCAACTAAAGAATGTTTATGGATATAACCTGTCAGGCTCATAGATCAACTTTCTTTCATATACTTTTAAGATGAGTTTCCTTTAAGAGGATTTCAACTCAATGCTTCCCTCTTGCTCATGAATACATAGTGAATCAGAGACTTGCTCTTGCCAAAACCAAGAAAATTAAATAAACAAGGGTGGTGGTGGGGGTGGGGGGACCCTAAACCTAGTGCCACTAGAAACAAATGAACCCAACTGTATTTCAAATCAATAACATAACCACAAGGAAGGGAAAAAGAAGAGCAAATCTAAGTAACTGTATATATTCTGGAAAAAAAAAAAGGTGAAAAATGAAAACAAACAAAAACCTTCAAGCCTTCTTAGTAGGTTTGATACTCACAGTCATATACGAATACCAATTCTGAAAATATTGTGTGAGATTTCTAATACCCAGCAAACGAGGAAATATATCAACATCCCCCCCATGTGTCTGTCAGTTTGTCATACTGTGGGGGCTTGCGTGATCCTGCGATGCTGGAAACTATGCCACTGGTATTCAGATACCAGCAGGATCACGCATGGAGGACAGGTTTCAGCTGAGCTTCCGGACTAAGACAGACTAGGAAGAAGGACCTGGCAGTCTACTTCTGAAAAACACTAGCCAGTGAAAACCTTATGAATGACAGTGGAACGTTGTCTGATATAGTGCTGGAAGATGAGCCCCCCCAGGTTGGAAGACACTCAAAAGATAACTGGGGAAGAGCTGCCTCCTCAAAGTAGAGTCGACCTTAACGATGTGGACGGAGTAAAGCTTTTGGGACCTTCTTTTGCTGATGTGGCACAACTCAAAATGAGAAGAAACAGATGCAAACATCCATTAATAATCGGAACCTGGAATGTACGAAGTATGAATCTAGGAAAAATGGAAATCGTCAAAAATGAAATGGCACGAATAAACATCAATATCCTAGGCATTAGTGATCTGAAATGGACTGATGTTGGCCATTTTAAATTGGACAATCATATAGTTTACTATGCTGGAAATGACAACTCGAAGAGGAATGGTGTTGCATTCATCATCAAAAAGAACGTTTCAAGATGTATCCTGAAGTACAACGCTGTCAGTTATAGCATAATATCCACACGCCTACAAGGAAGACCAGTTAATATGATTATTATTCAAATTTACGCACCAACCACTAGGGCCAAAGATGAAGAAATAGAAGACTTTTATCAGGTGCTGCAGTCTGAAATTGATGAAACATGCAATCAAGAAGCATTGATAATTACTGGTGATTGGAATGTGAAAGTTGGAAATGAAGAAGAATCCGTAGTTGGAAAATATGGCCTTGGTGATAGAACAATGCCGGAGATCAAATGATAGAATTTTGCAAGACCAACGACTTCTTCACTGCGAATACCTCCTTTCACCAACATAAAAGGCGGCTACACACATGGACCTCACAGATGGAACACACAGAAATCAAATTGACTACATCTGTGGAAAGAGATGATGGAAAACCTCCACATCATCAGTCAGGACAAGGCCAGGGGCCGACTGTGGAACAGACCATCAATTGCTCATATGCAAGTTCAAGCTGAAACTGAAGAAAATCAGAGCAAGTCCACGAGAGCCAAAATATGACCTTGAGTACGTCCCACCTGAATTTAGAGACCATCTAAAGAACAGATTTAACTCATTGAACACTAGCGACCGAAGACCAGATGAGTTGAAGAATGACATCAAGGACATCATCCATGAAGAAAGCAAGAGGTCATTGAAAAGAAAGAAAAGACCAAGATGGATGTCAGAGGAGACTCTGAAAGTTGGTCTCTAATGTCTAGCAGCTAAAGCAAAAGGAAGAATTGATGAAGTAAAAGAAATGAATAGAAGATTTCAAAGGGCAGCTCAAGAAGACAAAGTATTATAATGACATGTGCAATGAGCTGGAGATGGAAAACCAAAAGGGAAGAACACACTCGAAGTTTCTGAAGTTGAAAGAACTGAAGAAAAAAATTCAAGCCTCGAGTTGCAATAGTGAAAGATTCTATAGGGAAAATACTAAATGACACAGGAAGCATTGAAAGAAGATGGAAGGAATACACAGAGTCATTATACCAAAAAGAATTAGTTGACATTCAACCATTTCAAGAGGTGGCATATGATCAGGAACCGATGGTACTGAAGGAAGAAGTCCAAGCTGCTCTGAAGGCATTGGCGAAAAACAAGGCTCCAGGAATTGACGGACTATTAACTGAGATGTTTCAAGAAACAGGTGCAGTGCTGGAGGTGCTCACTCATCTATGCCAAGAAATATGGAAGACAGCCTCCTGGCCAACTGACTGGAAGAGATCCATATTTATGCCTATTACTAAGAAAGGTGATCCAATTGAATGTGGAAATTATAGAACAATATCATTAATATCACACACAAGCAAAATTTTGCTGAAAATCATTTGAAAACAGCTGCAGCAGTATATTGACATAGAACTGCCAGAAATTCAGGCCAGTTTCAGAAGAGGACATGGAACCAGGGATATCATTACTGATGTCAGATGGATCCTGGCTGAAAGCAGAGAATACCAGAAGGATGTTTACCTGTGTTTTATTGACTATGCAAAGGCATTTGACTGTGTGGATCATAACAAATTACGGATAACATTGCAAAGAATGGGAATTCCAGAACACTTAATTGTGTTTGTGAGGAAGGTTTACACAGATCAAGAGGCAGTTTACACAGACCAAGGGGATACTGAGTGGTTTAAAGTCAGGAAAGGTGTGCGTCAGGGCTGTATTCTTTTACCATACCTATTCAATCTGTATGCTGAGCAACTAATACAAGAAGCTGGACTGTATGAAGAAGAACCAGGCATCAGGATTGGAGGAAGAGTCATTAACAGCCTGCGTTATGCAGATGACACAACCTTGCTTGCTGAAAGTGAAAAGGACTTGAAACATTTACTAACGAAGATCAAAGACCACAGCCTTCGGTATGGATTGCACCTCAACATAAAGAAAACAAAAATCCTCACAACTGGACCAATGAGCAACATCGTGATAAACAGAGAAAAGATTGAAGTTGTCAAGGATTTGATTTTACTTGGATCCACAGTCAACACCCATGGAAATTGCAGTCAAGAAATCAAAAGACACATTACATTGGGTAAATCTGCTGCAAAGGACCTCTTTAAAGTGTTGAAGAGCAAAGATGTCACCTTGAGTACTGCAGTGTGCCTGACCCAAGCCATGGTATTTTCAATTGCATCATATGCATGTGAAATCTGGACAATGAATAAGGAAGACCGAAGAAGAATTGATGCTTTTGAATTGTGGTGTTGGCGAAGAATACTGAATATACCACGGACTGCCAAAAGAATGAACAAATCTGTCTTGGAAGAAGTACAACGAGAATGCTCCTTAGAAGCAAGGATGGCTAGACTGTGTCATAATTACATACTTTGGGGATGTTGTCAGCAGGGATCAGTCCCTGGAGAAGGATATCATGTTTGGCAGAGTACAGGGTCAACGGAAAAGAGGAAGACCCTCAACGAGCTGGGTTGACAAGGTGGCTGCAACAATGATCTCAAGCATAACAAAGATTGTAAGGATGGCTCAGGACTGGGCACTGTTTCGTTCGGCTGTGCATAGGGTCTCTGTGAGTCAGAACCGAATCGACAGCACCTAACAACAACAACAACAATCAACATTTCACATACTTTGGATATGTTATCAGGAGGGACCAGTCCCTGAAGAAGGAAGGACATCACGCTTGTTAAAGTAGAGGGTCAGCAGAAAAGAGGAAGACCCTCACGAGATGGGCTGATGCCGTGGCTGCAACAATGGGCTCAAGCATAACAAAGATATTGAGCATGCTGCAGGACTGGGCAATGTTTCATTCTATGGTACGTGGGGTTGCTATGAGTCAGAACCAATTTGATGGCAACAAATTTTTTTTATTAACAACAACAAAATCAAAGTTGTGGGAGCCAGAGTTTCAACATATAAGAAGAGAGAGGAGACACAAATGTGGGATTGAAAAGATAAGAATGAAAAAGCCCTCTAGGGTTGGGTTGGGATTAGGGGTGTCAGGACAAACTAATGGTTTCCCAAATGACTTATCTCCCTCTGCTGAATTGGCCTAAAATAAATGACCACCCAGTAGCCCTGAGCACACCTAGCACACAGAAGCTGGTGCCTAAAAATCATTTTCTACCAAAAAAAATAAGGATTCCTTGGAGAAATGTCTAATTCCAGAGGTGGTCTTGGGAAAGTACAAGGTAAGTCTGGAACACCTTGTGCCAGAAACAAGGAGGTTCTCAGACAATAATGGGGAGTTTCCAAAAGGAACAAAAAACAGCATTCTTGGGCTCTCATTGGCCAAATCTGGGATAAATTGAACGTCGAATTGAATAAGAACAGAATTTGATTATTAAATACTGAGTGAGATAACAATTGCTAAATCAATACTTAAGAAAATACATAGGGGAAGAAGGAAAGCTCTCCCTTATAGTAGAGTGGCAATTAAAAATATAAAATAATTATGGAGGTAAAAATTGAAATACGCAGCAAATTTTGTAAGCAAAATTTAGGCTGGAAAAATTTGATGAGGAGCAAGATAATATGGTTGTAACGTATCTCCCCACAAATCAATTATTAATTAAAAAAAAAAGAAAATAGTAACTTTACAGTGGGGAATCCTGGCTGACACCACCCTAATCAAGTGAACAAAATTAACACCAGCAATAATGGTTCAAACCAGCGTCATGAGCCTCTTGATATGATGCCCTGTAATAAGCAAGTTGCAATAGAAAAATAGTGGAAACTACCCAAATTCTGGTGATTGTGAGAGTGATGCAGGACTGAGCAATGTTTTGTTCTGTTGTGCAGAATGTTGAAATGAGTTGGAGTTGACTCAACGGCAGCTAACAACAAAAACAACCCAAATGCCTACTGATAAGTGAGAGATTGAATAAGCTAGGACATCTCCACTCCAGGTAGTACTAGGAAGCTGTGAAAAAGAATGAGCCACAACTTCATAGGTTACATTTACAAGAAACAGTAAGATGTGCTAGAGTATACAGTATGCCATGTTTTGTGTAAGGAACAGGGAGTTAAGAATACACAGACTGGAGCTCTGGTAGTGTAGTGGTTAAGAGCTCAGCTGCTAAACAAAAGGTTGTGGTTCGAATCCACCAGCTGCTCCTTGGAAACACTGTGGGGCAGTTCTACTCTGTCCTATAATGTTGGTATGAGTCAGGATTGACTCGACAGCCACGGGTTTATTTATTTATTTATTTCGATTTGGGCAAACAAGGGACAGGGAAAATGATTACTACCAAGATGGGTGGGAATAGTACAAGGATTAGCATGAAACCCTGGTGGTTCAGTAGTTAAGTGCTAAGGTTGCTACCTAAAGGTCAGCAGTTCAGATCCACCAGCCACTACTTGGAAACGGTATGAGGCAGTTCTACTCTGTCCAGTAGGGTTGCTATGGGTTGGAATCGACTTGATGGTAACTGGCTTGGCTTGGCTGGCTTCTGTAAGTACACCTGCATCAGTTCAGGTCATCTGAGAAGCACATGCCCTGGTAGAACTAGACATTCACCAAATTTATTGGGAAAAAATCTTGTGAAAGTTGAGGGGAGAGGAAGCATAAGTAGACAGGGGAGCCTTAACACCATAAGGTGGGTCTCATAACCTACCTTACTTAATCACTCTCTTATTAGCAGGCATGTTACAGAAAACTGAGAGAGGGCAGGAAGGAGGAGTAAGTAGAAGGAGCTGAGACCAAAGGTCACCACTGAAGAAGGCACTGATAGGTTAGTGGAGAGCTCCTTAGCAAGGACTGCTCATCAGTGGAGTGCCTTGGTGAGCAGGAATGGCTCATATTGAGCAGGAATGGCTGGGAGAAGCCAGGGGTAGTGTGTCTTGGTGTGAACACTGGGCAGTTCCAAGTGTGGGGCAGTTGTAGGCTATCTTCCGACTGTCCCCCTCACAGAATTTCCCCTTGGAGGGGGGTCTGAAAGTCACACCTCCACAACTGCCATGAAGCTTTTCTACATGATTTTGATGTTTGAAGTATGTCAGTTTTTTAAAATATTCAAAACTGTGTTGAATAAAAAATATGGAGAAAAAAACTAAAATTGAATATAAACAGAAACAAATGAACCTCCTTGTATATCAAACTGATAACATAATCATTCAGATAAAAGGGCTCAAGAAGCAGAATTTTAATTCAAGAAACTGACTTTGCATGTAAAATGCACAATAGCACCAAAACCGTCTGTAGGATGGGCACAGTCTTTCCCCCCAGCCAGGACATGTACTCACAGAAATAAAAAAAATCAATATTCTTGGAGGTTTAACACTTTCCATGGGCCCTCCCTGTAAGCAGAGGTGCAGTTGCCTGCTGTCCTTGGAATCCTATTTGGGGCAATCATCACTGAAAGGGGAAGAGTGGCTATGATGAGGTGGCTAGGTCTTGAAGCCCTATGCAATACTGCAACGAATGGCAGGTATGCAGCCTTGTATGGGCAAGGAGGTCAGATAACTTATCTTTTGAGTATGAAGGGGGTGTTACTAATAAATAATCAATAGGCATAGCTGGGACTTGCTCAGATAAACCTGGATATCTGGTCACCCTATTGAATGAGAGGACTCAGAGAGAGGGTGAAAGTGAGAGGCACATGCAAACTATCTTCTGATACTTATTTTAAAGGAATGCATAATTTTTGGCAATAAGAGAAGAATGCAAATGAAGTGGAAAATTCAAGTATAAAGTAATTTGTTGTCAGGTGCTGTCGTGGAGTCGGTTCTGGATCATAGCGACTGTATGTACAACAGAATGAAACACTGCTCAGTCCTGTGCCATCCTCACAATTGTTGTTATGCTTGAGCCCATTGTTGTAGCCACTGTGTCAATCTATCTCGTTGAGGGTCTTCCTCTTTTTCACTGACCTTCTACTTTACCAGGCATGACGTCCTTCTCCAGGGACTGGTCCCTCCTGATAACACGCTCAAAGTATGTGAGACAGGTCTTGCCATCCTGGCTTCTATGGAGCATTCTGGCAGTACTTCCTCCAAGATAGATTTGTTTGTTCTTCTGGAAGTCCATAGTGTATTCAGTATTCTTTACCGACACCATAATTCAAAGGCATCAATTCTTCTTTGGTCTTCCTTATTCATTGTCCAGCTTTCACATGCATATGAGGCGATTAGAAACGCCATGCTTTGGTTCAGGCACACCTTAGTTCTTAAAGTGACATCTTTGCTTTTTAATACTTTAAAGAGGTCTTTTACAGCAGATTTGCCCAACACAATGCGTTGTTTGATTTCTTGACTGCTGTTTTCATGGATCCATTGTGGATTCAAGTAAAATGAAATCCTTTACAAATTCAATGTTTTCTCCATTTGTGAGGCTAAAATCTTTGGTCTTCATCAGTAAGCACTTCAAGTCCTCTTCACTTTCAGAGAGCAAGGTTGTGTCATCTGCCTATCATTGGTTGTTATGAGTCTTCCTCTGAACCTGATGCCACATTATTCTTCATACAGTCCAGCTTCTCGGATTATTTGCTCAGCATACCGATTAAATCCAAAAACCCGTTGGTGTCAATTCGATTGCAACTCATAGTGACACTACAAATTGAAGAAGTATGGTGAAAGGATACAACCCTGAGGCACACCTTTCTTGATTTTAAACCACACAGTATCCCCTTGTTCTGTTCGACAGATTGCATGTTGGCCTAAGTACAGGTTCCTCATGAGCACAATTAAGAGTTTAAGAATTTCCATTCTTTGGAATTTTGTTCATAATTTGTTATGATCCACTCAGTTGAATGCCTCTCCATAGGCAATAAAACACAGAATAAACATCTTTCTGGTATTCACTGCATTCAGCCAGGATCCATTCTACATCAGCAATGATATCCCTGGCTCTACGTCTTCTTCTGAATCTGGCTTGGATTTCTGGCAGTTCCCTGTCGATGTACTGCTGCAACCACCTTAGAATGATCTTCAGCAAAATTTCACTTACTGTGATATTAAGGATATTGTTAGATAATTTTCACATTCTGTTGGATCACTTTTCTTTGGAATGGGCATAAATATGAATCTCTTCCAGTTGGTTGGCCAGGAAGCTGTCTTCCAAATTTCTTGGCATAGATGAGTGAGCACTTCTAGCACTGCATCCATTCGTTGAAACATCTCAATTGATGTATCATCAATTCTTGGAGCCTTGTTTTTTGCCAATGCCTTCAGCACAGCTGGAACATGTTCCTTCGGTACTAACGGTTCTTGGTCCTATGCTATTTCCTGAAATCCCACGTGTCTGTTATCTTGTCCTACGGTGGTGGCTTGTGTGTTGCTGTGATGCTGGAAGCTATGCCTCTGGCATTTCAAGTACCAGCAGGGTTACCATATAAAGTAATAATTATTAGTAACCTATGACAATTTGCAGAGTACAAAAGAGGTTACCAAAACCTCATGTTAAGAGGCTTTCTTTTGTAGTGTTTTTTAAATACTAGAATCAAACTTTACATATGCAGGATTTTTCTCCCTTT
The DNA here is from genome assembly GCF_030014295.1 of Loxodonta africana. Classification (NCBI taxonomy): domain Eukaryota; kingdom Metazoa; phylum Chordata; class Mammalia; order Proboscidea; family Elephantidae; genus Loxodonta; species Loxodonta africana. Next base: position 913,728 of record NC_087347.1, on the reverse strand, counting down.
GCAAAAAAAAAGCAAACCCCAAATGATTTGATTATTTATGTTTCATTCAGAAAGCAAAAGCAATTTGCTTAATAATGCCACTGTTTTCTGCAAAGCTTTATTTTTCCCAAAAAAGATCAGTCACATTGATTTCTAGTCCCTGAAAAGGCAATTCACTTACTAGTTTAATTCTGATTTGCAATAAAAACAAATTAATTACTTCAGCTCTTATTACTGAAAGTAATAAGTAATCTATCCAATAATCTTGTTCACATTTGCAATAGAAAATTAATTGAACTTCCCTCTATAATTCCACATCCATTTTAATAGCTTCATTCCAATTTATAAGCATATTAATCATCCAAGTTCTGCTCCAAAAAGTTTTATGCAGACAGCAAGATATGTGTATTCAGGAACGCGAAGAGGATCCAAAATATCTGATCAGTATTCACTCAGTTGGTTATATTCTTCCATCTTTACCGTCGTAATCCCCGTGATTGTCGTCATCATCATCATCATCACCATCACCAGTATTTACCTTTCAATTCCAAAAGATTAGGTGGGAGTGGAGGCAATAAGCCTAATTTTGGCTAAGAACAGGGGCTCACATATAGACAGCATAAAGAATTTCTACAAAAAAAAAAAAAAGAAACAGTGACAAAAGGCTTCAACTGGGACTGTACAATGGAGGACATCCAAATATCCTATGGGTATCCAATTACCAATAATGCATGGAAAGGTGTTCAACCTATTGTCACACACCCACTAGGTTTTAAGTAGATAGTTCTTTATGGGTGTCTCATGTTTTTGTACCTCTTAAAGTAAGACGCACTGATTGCCTTTGTCCAGACTATCCTTACAAGGATGTTTTCATTGTGAGTGGTCTTGGATGAGAGAGACAGTGCCTCCTTTCAAAACAAAGAGTAGGTTTGTTTATTGACCAGTATGATAAAGATAGTTTCCCCTGTTTACTGTCCATTATAAAAGGTTTGGGCTCCATAAGTTCAGATTGCTCCCCTGCAATGCAACCCAATGTATGTCTGGTGTCATTTGGACTTCTTCTCATTACGCTGTAGGAACAGGGACCTGATTCAAGAAAACCTGATTTTCTGGTTACTGCCATTGCTGTGAACAACAAGCTGTCCTTTGTCTCAGGCTCAGGGATCTGGATCTTCCACCAATATCCATAAATGTGGCAGGCTAAGTTGTTAGCTTACAAGCAGGGTGAAAACTCAGTAGCTTACCAGGTTTTGACACTAGGTTGGCTTAAGCCATAAGAGAGACAACCCCAAGTGTTGACAAGGACTTGGAACTACTGGAACTGTCATATACTCCTGGGAGACTGTGAATTGGTGCAGCCAGTTAGAGCTACTAAAACTTAAAAATAGTTGACCAGTTACTTCCTCAATTGACACAGAGATCCACAAGTATGTTCACAAAAAGGCACATGCAAGAATGTTTGTATGAGGCTCTTCATAAGATCATCAACCTGGAAACAAATGTCCATCAATGATAAAATACAGGTAAAAAAAAAAAAATCATGATCTTCATATCATGGAATGCCTTATTAAATTAATCAATATTAATTACATTAAATAAAGGACATACAAAGACATGGACTCATCTTTCAGACATCATATTGAGTGACATAAACCAGACAAACAAATCATAGCAAAGCTCTTGTGTCAGAGGAGAGAAGTGGTTACATACATGGGGGAGAAACTGCAGGAGTGCAAGGGTGCAGTGCTGTTCCGTAGGACCACAGGGTGTATGATGGTGTGCTGCTGATCTGTGTCTTGCTCTGAGTTCTGCTTGCATAGGTGTGTTCATTTTGTAAAAATTCATAACCATGTAAACCGCATGTTGTGCACATTTCTGTACACATCTTATACGTTAATATAAAAACACACTAGAAATTGTCTTGGGAGACATATGATCTGACTGCTTCGTAGAAGCAAGCATGGGGAGACTATGTCTCACATAATTTGGACATACTGTCAGGAGGTAGCAGTTCCTGGGGAAAGACATCATGCTTGGTAAAGTAGAAGGTCAGCAAAAAAGAGGAAGACCTTCAACAAGATGGAACGACACAGTGGCTGCAGCAACGGGCTCAAGCATAGCAACAACTGTGAGGTTGGGGCAGAACTGGGCAGTGTGGAACGACACAGTGGCTGCAGCAACGGGCTCAAGCATAGCAACAACTGTGAGGTTGGGGCAGAACTGGGCAGTGTTTGGTTCTGTTGTGCATAGGGTCACTGTGAGTCAGAACCGACTTGATGGCACCTAACAACAACATTAGAAATATTTCCAATAAGTAATAGGTTTATTTATTTTAATATTACACTTCTAGTAGTAAAATCCAACAAATGCAGGAATCTATAGAGATGAAATTGAAAATTTTTCACCCAAAATCCTATCAAAAAGATTCAACTGTTACTGGTATTTGGTAAATATTACTCCAGGCATTTGTCAATTATATTCAGCTCAGTATCATCAATCAGAACAAGACCAGGGGTGACTGTGGAACAGACCATCAACTGCTCATATGCTCAAGTTCAAGTTGAAGCTGAAGAAAATCAGAACAAATCCACGAGAGCCAAAGTATGACCTTGAGTACATTTCACTTGGATTTAGTGACCATCTCAAGAATAGATTTGATGCTTGAATATTAATGACCAAAGACCAGACGAATTGTGGACTGACATCAAGGGCATCATAAGAGAAGAAAGGAAGAGGTCATTAAAAAAACAGGAAAGAAAGAAAAGACCAAAATGGATGTCAAAAGAGACTCTGAAACTTGCTCTTGAACATCAAGTAGCTAAAGGAAAAGGAAGAAATGAAAAAGTAAAAGGGTTGAACAGAATGTTTCAGGGTGACTCGAGAAAGACAAAGTAAAGTGTTATAATGACATGTGCAAAAACCTGGAGATGGAAAACCAAAAGGGAAGAACACACTCTGCATTTCTGAAGCTGAAAGAACTGAAGAAAAAATTCAAGCCTCGAGTCATAATATTGAAGGATTCTAAGGGGAAAATATTAAACAACTCAGGAAGCATCAAAGAAGATGGAAGGAATACACAGAGCCACTATACCAAAAATAACTGGTTGACATTCAACCACTTCAGGAGGTAGTATATGATCTAGAATCGATGGTACTGAAGAAAGAGGTCTAAGCTGCGCTGAAAACATTGGTGAAAAACAAGGCTCCAGGAATTGACGGAACACCAATTGAGGTGTTTCAAGACACGGATGCAGCGCTAGAAGTGCTCGCTCATCTATGCCAAGAAATTTGGAAGACAGCTACCTGGCCAGCCAAATAGAAGAGACCCATATTTATGCCAATTCCAAAGAAAGGTGATCCAACAGAATGTGGAAATTATCAAACAATGTCATTAATATCACAGGCAAGTAAAGTTTTGCTGAAGATCGTTCAAAAGCAGCTGCAGCAGTACGTTGTCAGAAACGGCCAGAAATTCAAGCTGGATTCAGAAGAGGATGTGGAAGAAGAAATATCATTGTTGATATCGGATGGATCCTGGTTAAAAGCAGAGAATACCAGAAAGATGTTTACCTGTGTTATTGACTGTGCAAAGGCATTCAACTGTTCAGATCATAACAAATCATGGGTAACATTGAGAAGAATGGGAATTCCAGAACACCTAATTGTGTTATGAGGAACCTGTACATAGATCAAGAGGTAATAGTTTGAACAGAACAAGGGGATACTGAGTGGTTTAAAGTTAGGAAAGGTGTGTGTCAGGTATGTGTCCTTTCACCATACTTATTCTTTATGTATGCTGAGCAAATACTCTGAGAAGCTGGGCTATGTGAAGAAGAACGGGGCATCAGGATTGGAGGAAAACTCATTAATAACCTGCGATATGCAGATGACACAATCTTGCTTGCTGCAAGTGAAGAGGACTTGAAGCACTTACTGATGAAGATGAAAAACTACATACAGCCTTCAGTATGGATTACATCTCAGCATAAAGAAAATAAAAATCCTCACAATTGGACCAGTAAGCAACATCATAATAAATGGAGAAAAGATTGAAGTTGTCAAGGAGTTCATTTTATTTGGATCAACAATCAACACCTATGGAAAGAGCAGTCAAGAAATCAAAGAATGCATTGCATTGGCAAATCTGCTGCAAAAGATCTCTTTAAAATGTCAAAAAACAAAGATGTCACTTTAAGGACTAAGGTGCTCCTGACTAGAGCCATCATGTTTTCAATCACCTCATATGCATGTGCAAGTTGGAGAATGAATAAGGAAGACCGAAGAAGAATCAATGCTTTTGAATTAAGTGCTGGAGAAGAACGTTGAGTATACCATGGACTTCCAGAAGAACAAACAAATTTGTCTTGGAAGAATGTGTACAGCCAGAATGGTCTGAGAAGCCAGGATGGTGAGACCTGGTCTCAGGTAATTTGGACATGTTTTCTGGAGGGACCAGTTTCTAGAGAAGGACATCATGCTTGGTTAAAAAGAGGGTCTGTAAAAAGAGGGAAACCCTCAATGAGATGGACTGACAGTGGCTACAACAATGGGCTCAAGCATAACAATGATTGGGAAAATGGCACAAGACTGAACAGCGTTTCCTTCTGTTGTACCTAGGGTTGCTATAAGCCAGAATCAACTCCATGGCACCTAACAATAACAACAACATTTGTCAATGTGATTTGATGGGTGGATGGTCAGGTGGACATATAGGTGGATTGAGAGAAACAGCCAAAAAGAAAAGAAAAACAAAAACTTTAGAAACTAAAGGTGAGCTAAAACTTGACTTTTTCCTGTACTTCTGTCTGGTGGATAAGTAGTGCTTTTTTTTTTTTTTTTTAAATGAAAGTCCATCAAAACCTAAAAAGGTTTTGCCACAGTGAGGCCAATTTCAGAGCACAATGATTACATTTCATGCATTAATAAGATTTAGTCTCATTTCAAAGGCTTTCTGAGCAACCTTATTTAATTAGGTTACAGCTTTTTCGCTTGTCACTATTACTAGTCGGAGAAATATCCCTCTGCCTCCGTGTGTGTCTGTGCGTCTGTGTGTCTCTGTGTGTGTCTCCATGTGTCTCTGTGTGTGCGTGTGTGTAGCTAGGTGATCACATCAGAAGTCAGAGCCTCATAAAAAAGTGACATGAGGAAGAGAAAGGAAGAGGACAAGAGGATGTGAAGGTGGAAACCCTGGGAGGGGTTGGGATGGGGTTAGCCTGGGGGCCCGAGTGTTCTGAGGGTGGAAACTGTCCTCCTTCTTGAAAGGAATACCCACTTTTGGAAGAAGGTTCTCCAACAAGTTTGCAATTACAAGTGCTTCCTCAGGTGTGCAAACTAATCAGAGATGTTTCCAAAAGCAAACTTGCCCTAATTCAGTGATGAATAAAACAGAACACGCCTCCAATCACCATTTCTACAGCAATCCTCGGGTCCCTGCCCTGGACCCTAAATGGGAATGTTGCTTCAGCCCTGCCTCAGGGATCTTCCTCTGCTCTGCATGGATAGAGGGGGACTCCCATGACCCCAAACAGGGAGGGTCATGTCCAGGTGGCCTTTCAAGCCTGCATGGCATGGTGTACCCTACAGCCATTTGTAAGGCTCTCTGGCAGAGTTAACTATTAGGAGTGGTGGCTGTATTTTTATGATTTTGACCATACTAGGTACACTTATGGGAGGGACAGTGAGTGCACAGGCCCTGTAAGAGATGTGCCTGGTGCTGTTGAGTTGGTGATGGAAGGGCCAGGGTAGGGGACAGTGCCTGGAACTGTGGGCCATTGCTGGTTTTGGCTTCTGAGTACATGGAGCCTCTGGGTTTTCAGCGAGCAGTGACGTGACCTGACTCACATGTCACAGGAGTGTCTGGCAGCTGAGCTACGAATAGTTTGAGGCAGATCAAGCTGGGAAGAAAGTGAAAGTTAGAAACCATGTCAGTGACCTGGCCAGAGATGGACATGGCTTGAGCCAGAGTGATGGAAACAGAGACTTTGGGACTAGCCAGGTCCTAATCAAGTTAAAGGATGGAAGAACAAGGTTGAATGTTGGACATTGTGGAAGGAGAGAGGTCAGGAATGACTCTGAGGAGTTTGCTGGCAAAAGGGAGGAAGGTCCTGCCATTTACCAAGATGGAGAAAGACACGGAGTTAATTGACCTAAAGCGGCTGGAGAAAGCAGCTTGGTGTTGGAGATACCAACTATAGGTATAGAGGAGACAGGCTACATTCAGCATTGCATGTTCCATTTTGGAGGCTGTGGTACCCAAAATATAGCTATATCATTAACTATTTTTCAAAAGGAATTTCTTTCAAATTGTCAAAGCCATAAGTACGTGCAATGCATTTGCTGCTGCCACACTCCTTGCCAATGTGCAAGAAACAAGGCACAGTTGCCTTCATGCTTGTAAAGCAGTACAAGAATGTTGTCTTAGTCACCTAGTGCTGCCATAACAGAAATACCGCAAGTGGATGGTGTCTTAGTCACCTAGTGCTGCTCTAACAAAGAGAAATTTATTTTCACACGTTAAAGTAGGTTACAAGTCCAAATTCAGGGTGTCAGCTCCAGGGGAAGGCTTCTGTCTCTGTCGGCTCTGGAGGAAAGTCCTTGTCCTCAATCTTCCCTGATTGAGGAGCTTTTCAGGTGCAGGGATCCAGTGTCCAAAGGATACACTCTGCTCCTGGTGCTGCTTTCTTGGTGGTATGAGGTCCCCAACTCTCTGCTTGCTTCCCTTTCCTTTTATCTCTTGAGAGATAAAAGGTGGAACAGGCCACACCCCAGGGAAACTCCCTTTACCTTGGATCAGGGAAGTGACCTGAGTAAGGGTGGTGTTACAATCCCACCCTAATCCTCTCAACATAAAATTACAATTTACAAAATGGAGGACAACCACACAATACTGGGAATCATGGCCTAACTAAGTTGACACATATTTTTTGGGAGACACAATTCAATCCATGACAAAGGTAGAGCTAGAAATAAAATTAGTACAAAAAGCAACTTCAAACCCACCATCCTCAAAGGCACAGCCTCCCAAAGAGTTTATCTCACGGGGGGACACTTCTCTCTACTGCTCCAGGTTCTTGCATGTAATTGTAGGAATGGCCTGTGGTGAATGGATGCCAAGGATGCAAGGATCTTCTCTCTGACTGATTCTCCTCTGGGAAGCATCCCTGATCCAGTCACAGCTGAGATGGCGTTGCTGTATGTAGGCCGCACATTTAAGTATTTAATGTTTGTTGTGAGCTTCCAAGTTCCTTATAGGCTCAACCTCAACACACATTCAACTCAGCCCTTGGTCTTTACGTTTCATGTTTTCTCATCTGAGAAGAGTGGATGGTGTGTGGAGTGGTGAAGCTTAGATGGAAGCAGCATGCAGACAGATGACAGCTTCTCCATACAGCACTGTGGCAGGGCTGGTAGCAGATGCCCCAGTCCCTCAGGACAGGGCTATCCCCTTGAGAAAAGAGACAGCACTGGTGTCCACACCACCCCACATGAACACGTCCTTGTCCTAGAGAGGAAAATACACACACATAGACACACACTGCATTCACACATACTTACATATATGTATGCATACTTACAGACATGCATACTCACAGACATGCATACTCACATATATACATACTCACATAATAGTTACACATATACCTATATACATATCCATGTGCTTACACACCTATGTATTCTTACATACATACTTGCATACACAATGCTTGTATATCTATATACATACATACTCATACACATGCATACACATTTACATGGTTGCATTTTTGCGAGCATATAGACTACTTACATACATGCATGTGTGTATACATACATACTTAGATCTATCATAATACATGCACATATATATACATAGACATACATATTTATAACATATGTATGTCTTTAGCCTCCAAGTCAAATGTTCCTGTGGGATTAGATAGAAAATCAGACTGGGTGTTTTGTTTCCTTTTGTTTGTTTGATTTTTTTTTTTATAAACAACATAAAGTTTACCATTCTAATCATTTTAAGTGTACAATTTAGTGGCAGTAATTAGACACATCATATTGCGTAACCATCACCGCTATTTATTTCCAGGACTTCATCATCCCAAATGAAAGCTTTGTGCCTGTTAGACAATAACTTCCTACTCTCCACTCCCAGGCCTGGGGTTTTAGAAAACAAATATATGAGCATGTTTAACTTCTTTCTTCAGTGTACAAAAATCTGTCAGATGTGTGCACTTTCTTCTTTGCAAGCAAAGCCATGTGGCCAGTAGGCCACGTGGCCAAACAAAAGCTCTGCCAGCAAACTGCCCATGTGTGACCATTTAATCCCTTCTACTTAACCCTTGGCATTTCTCAAGCTAAAAGAATTGAAGATAAAATTCAAGCCTCAAGTTGCAGTAGTGAAAGATTCTATGGGGAAAACATTAAACAACGCAAGAAGCATCAAAAGAAGATGGAAGGAATAAACAGAGTCATTATACCAAAAAGAATTGGTCGATGTTCAACCATTTCAAGAGGTGGCATATGATCATGAACCGATGGTACTGAAGGAAGAAGTCCGAACTACACTGAAGGCATTGGTGAAAAGCAAGGTTCTAGAAATTGATGGAGAACATCAATTGAGGTGTTTCAACAAATGGATGCAGCACTGGAAGTGCTCACTCATCTATGCCAAGAAATTTGGAAGACAGCTACTTAGCCAACTAACTGGAAGAGAGTCAAATTTATGCCTATTCCCAAGAAAGGTTATTCAACTGAAGGTGGAAATTATCAAACAATATCATTAATATCACATGCAAGCAAAATTTTGCTGAAGGTCAATCAAAAGCAGCTTCAGCAGTGTATTGACAAGGAACTGACAGAAATTCAGGCCGGATTCAGAAGAAAACGTAGAACCAGAGATATTGCTGATGTCAGATGTATGCTGGCTGAAAGCAGAGAATATCAGAAGGATGTTTACCTGTGTTTCATTGACTATGCAAAGGCATTCGACTGTGTGGATCATAACAAATTACAGATAACATTGTGAAGAACGGGAGTTCCAGAACACTTAACTGTGCTCATGAGGAACCTGTACATAGATCAAAAGGCAGTTGTTTGAACAGAACAAGGGGATACTGCATGGTTTAAAGTCAGGAAAGGTGTGCATCAACGTTATATCCACCTATTCAATCTGTATGTTGAGCAAATAATCTGAGAAGCCAGACTATATGAAGAAGAACAGGGCATCAGGATTGGAGGAAGGCTCATTAACAACCTGCGATATGCAGATGACACAACCTTGCTTTCTGAAAGTGAAAAGGATTTGAAGCATTTACTACTGAAGATCAAAGACCACAGCCTTCAGTATGGATTACACCTCAACATAAAGAAAACAAAAATCCTCACAACTGGACCAATAAGCAACATCATGATAAACAGAGAAAAGATTGAAGTTGTCAAGGATCTCATTTTACTTGGATCCACAGTCAACGCCCATGGAAATAGCAGTCAAGAAATCAAAAGACACATTGCATTGGGCAAATCTGCTGCAAAAGGCCTCTTTAAAGTGTTGAAAAACAAAGATATCACCTTGAACTAAGGTGAGCCTGACCCAAGCCATGGTATTTTCAATGGCGTCGTATGCATGCGAAAGCTGGACAATGAACAAGGAAGACCAAAGAAGAATTGATGCCCTTGAATTGTGGCATGATGAAGAATATTGAATATACCAAGGACTGCCAAAAGAACGAACAAATCTTTCTTGGAAGAAGTACAGCCAGAATGCTCCTTAGAAGCAAGGATAGCGAGACTGTGTCTTACATTCTTTGGACATGTTGTCAGGAGGGATCAGTCCCTAGAGAAGGGCATCATGCTTGGTAAAGTAGAGGGTCAGCAGAAAAGAGGAAAACCCTCAATGAGATGGATTGACACAGTGGTTACAACAATGGGCTCAAGCATAACAATGATCGTGACCATGGTGAAGGACCGGGCAGTGTTTTGTTCTGTGGTTCATAGGGTAGCTGTGAGTCGGAACCAGCTGTGAGTCGGAACCAACTAGAAGGCATCTAATAACAACGACTCTCAACCCTGGTTGCATAGGGGTGAAGAGCTATGGTTGCTAACCAAAAGGTCAGCAGTTTGAATCCACCAGGAGCTCCTTGGAAACCCTACAGAGCAGTTCTACGCTATCCTATAGGCTCGCTATGAGTCAAAATCCACTCAAAAGCAATGATTTTAATAGGTTTATTCAGCTTTCTTGTGGGTAGCCTGTGGGTGACAAGGCTTCCCTTCTGGGATGTCCTGTGGAGAGTAAGTCCTGTGAGGCTGGGCTTATTCTTATTTCCCTAGCACCCAGCGCAGTGCCCTTACCTGTCACGTATAATGTTATGAATGAATGAATGAATAACCATAATTTGGCAAATACATTGCTGCTGTTAGTATCTGTAATGGACCATAAAAGAAATCCACCTTAAACACCACGGTACGAGAAATGCTGTTGAGAGTTTCTGAAGCTAAATTTTATGCTTGGCTAGTGGATGGTCTCTAGTACTTTGATTCTGTGTCTGTACTAGGATAAGGGTGGTTCTGTTTTGAGAGTTCTGCATCAATTGGAGGGCTGATTTTCCTCACAGTACCTTGTTATCACTACCATCCCAACAAACAATGGAGTCAGTAGAGCCTCAGTCTCCAGGACCTTGCAAATGAGGAATCAGAACTCAGTCCTGGAGCCTGGTGTGGTTTAATAGCCTCAAGCTGCCATCATAGCTTGTTTCTGTGCAGACAAACCCCAGCATACACCACTGTCAAAATACCTACTGCTGACTTGCTTCGCTGCAATTTAATGAATACTTCCTGATTTGCAGCACTCTATACTTTTTTGATTCCTCCCTGCCATAACTTTCTTACTGCCTCCACCCAAATCCCACATCTTCTTCTTCCTTTTGTTAATTATCTTCTTCTCCTGTAAGCACCACAGGCTGGTCAGTGGTAACTGGGGATGTTATTTATCCCATTGTTGTCATCTCGGACCCTTGGTCTATGCATTAAGCCAGTCACGTGACAGGCATTTACTGAGTGTTTACGAGAACCATGCTGAGGACCAGGGAAACAAAAGTCAGCACAGATGCTACCCCATCCCAGGAGCATGAAGAGGAGGCCAAGGCAAATGGGTGTACGTGATGCTCCGGTGCTAAGATGGAAGCATGGATGGGGTGCTGCTGAGGCTGGAATAGGAACCTTAGGTAAGTGGGTAGATGACATTCATCCTCACCTTTTCAGTAAAGTTTTTCATTAATCATGCTCCTTCCAGCTCAAATCCTTCAATGACTCCTCATTTTGAATAAAATTCTGAAATCATTGCCTCCGTCTTCAAGGCTACCCACAATTTGCCCATGGATTATTCTGGTCATATCTTCCACTCGTCTCTTTTGAACAATCCATTTTAGACATTCATGGTTTCCCAAGATGCTCCATGTTACCAGTTACCTTGCTGCCACTTTGATCATTCTCAGTCTTGTGCCTGGGATCTATTCCTTTGTACACCTGTTTGTCCAAGCTGGAACACCTGGGTGACTGTCACCTTCTACAGGAAACTTCTTCCCGATAGGACTCATGCGGAGTCTCCCATGGTGCTCCTCCCACTGCATCTTTAATGATTAGTTGGTTTTCTAGTTATACACCAAACTCCTTTAGGGCAGGTATTAAGAACTCAGCGCATACTTTTTGAATGTTAGCCAAGATTACTGTGAAGTTGAGGATGGTTTTGAGGTAAAAGCCCTCTTGTGCAGTGACTGGTAGGTCAGTTTTACCTACATGTCTTCTGGTCACATGGTTGACCAGTTGACTGAGAAGAACCTACAGAGGTTGGTTACAGGGGCATCTTTGAGAATCCTTGATCCAAACAGTATGACCTGGAGACCACGGGGATGGCATGCAACCACTGTGAGCCTTGGTTTATAAAAATCGTTTTGCATGCATTGGATTTTCATGGAGTGTAAGTGAGAAACTCACCCAAACCGTTAGTGCTAGACCTGCAACTTGTTCACTCTTCCTGCTGAATGGAAACCACATAATTATTGAATTTGTTTTGAAAGTTCACAACGAATTAGTTGTTTGTTGACTGCATTAGCTTCCTGGAGCTGCTATAACAAAAAGCACAAACTGGATGATTTTGAAATACAGAAATGTATTATCTCACAGTTCCAGAGGCTGGGAGTCTGAGAACAGCAGGGCCACGCTCCCTTCAAAGTATCTTGGGGAAGATTCTTTCTTGGTTTCCCAGCTTCTGGTGGCCCCAGGTGTTCCTTAGCTTGTAGGTGTGTCTTCACGCGCCTGACTTCCCTCTGCCTTTCTCTGGGTCTCTTCTCCTCTTTTATAGGCTACCACTCATGTTGGATTAGGACCTCACCCTACTCCAGTATGACTGACCTCAAGTTAACTAATAACTTCTTCAAAGACCCTATTTCCAAACAAGGCCGCATTCACAGGTACAGGGGTTAGGATTTCAATGTATCTTTTTTGGGAGACCGAAGTGGTCATAGACAGGGTCTTCTACATCTTTACATTTCATTAAGCAGAAAACCAAACGTTTGTGTTTTTCTTACTGTTAAAAATCGTTCCTTTATTCTGATCTAGTTTAAGGATGCAGAAGGGCAGTTTAACAATAGTATCAAAGATCAAACAATTAAAATCTAGTGCTTCGAATGTGAATTAAAAAACTTATTTAAATCCCCATGGTCTGGGTAGAATGATCAGAACACGTAATATAATTTTAGAAGCAGAAATTCAGATGGCCATGTTTGGCAGATGGAGTAGGGGAAGCCAAGTACAGCCCTAAATGCTCTCCAGCAGAGCTCCATCCTTTGCCTGCTATTTGCATCTTTATTTGTGAGTAAAATTATTCATACAGCTGTCCAATGACTTCCCAGAATCTGAAAGTGCAAATTAGGATGTGGGCTCCGAAGCAACTGGAACAAGGAGAGTGGGATCAGTCTCACACCCGGGTAATTACTTCTGATTCTCCGAAGAAGGGGTGTCTGACCCCATCATTTCACAAGTTGCTCTCAGGCAGGTGCCCTAGGTGTGCGCAGAGGCGGGCAGGTAAACTGGAAAGCGCAGCTGTCAGGAGCTCGCAGGAATCATTTCTCAAATGTCAGTCACCATGCCACTTTAGAATGGGGGGAGATTTCTTTTTTCACATGTGTAGGAATTTAAAATGGAAATTAGGAATCAGATGCTAAATCTTGCACTGTTTGAAAGCAGAGTACACAGATGGGTATCTTGTGATTAAGCGCAGGTCTCTGGATTGAACGGCTTGTGTCTGTATCCCACTCTGGCACAGGGCAGCAATGCTACTTTAGGGAGGCGCTCAACCTCACTGTGCCTCAGTTTCCCATCAGCAAAACGGGGATGATGCTGTCTACCTCATAGAGCAGCAGCCCAGCATGCGTTGTTTTATCATCTTAGCATCCGCTCCTTCTTTTACGGTGAAACTGTGTGGTCTGAGGTGGACACACACCTGCAGCCACAGGCCAGCTTTGCCCTCCCAGGACCCCTCTGCCCAGCCCTGCACACAGGGCTGCCCTGTCTGGTATACCAGCTGCACACAAGGGCAGGTCATGCCTGTGTTTCTAGAAGGCTAAGCTTCCAGGATTTCTGAGAGAGGAGGCAGGTATGGGGCAGAAGGTGTTTTAAGTTGGACTTTGGCTGCATTGACATCCCCTCTCAGGCCTTGCTCGGGGTATCAGAAAATAGTCAGGGAGCCGGAGGAAGGAGGTCCCCCCTTTTTGTGTTAAGATGCACAACCAACTGGTTTAAAAGGTAGATGGACAGTGTATTTAAAATGAGCTCCAGGAGTTTACACAGAGAACCCCTTCTTTCATGATGCACTTCCCGTGGTCTCTGGGACATCCATGCAGTCTCTGGGACATCATGTGGTCTTTGGGATGTACACACGAGTCTCTGGAAATTTCCAGTACCTGGGACATTCCCACAGTCTCTGGAACATCCACACAGTCTCTGGGACACCATGTGGTCTCTGGGGTGTACATGTGGGTCTCTGGAAATTCTTGCTGTATCTGGGACATCCTCACAGTCTCTGGGACACCATGTGGTCTCTGGGGTGTACATGTGGGTCTCTGGAAATTCTTGCTGTATCTGGGACATCCTCACAGTCTCTGGGATATCTGTGTGGTCTTTGGAAATTCCCTCAGTCTCTAGGACATCCACATGATCTTGGAACGTTCTGTGGTCTCTGGAAATTCCTGAAGTTTCTGGGACATTCCTGCGGTCTCTGGGACGTTCAGACAGATTATTAGAAATCTGGATTCTCCAGACAGAGACTAAGCCTCCATGTCAGGCTCCCAGCGCCAATCCTGCCACTGCTGTTAGGGAATTAAACCATACTAGCCTTCATTTTGTGCATAGATTTGAAAAACCCAATAAATCTTTATTTGACTAAGGACATCGCCTAACTCGTTCTTGAACTCATAACGGAATTCAAATGCATGCTTACTTTTGTCAGGGGTGAGAAACAAGATTTTGAAAAACAGAGCTGGTTATAAGTGTCTCGAAATAATTGCAAACTGTACCTTAAGTTAGACTGGAAATTAAGGATGAATAAATTGAAGTTATCTCCTCTTCACTTCCTGAGTGTTATTTTTAATAAGAGACATAATTATTCTTTAATATAAAAAAAGAAGCTGATGTGCAAGTATGAGGCAACCAGGAGACTGAGTAACTCATTAAAAGCTTGTTGCCAATATTTCTATAGTAGCACATTGAAAAAGAGCCTTGTGTGTAATTTATAGGCACATATTCCCGTGGAGTGTAATTATATCTAGATAAGCATAACATAAAACTATTTTATAGTTCCATTAAATAGAGTCTCCAAATTGTGGCAAAGCCCTGATTTTTAATTCAATGGGATTTAATTTAATTAAGTCAGGCAAAATATTTTACAATGATGCACTGCGACCATCAGTAAGCCAAATGGCTCAGCCTTCCCCAACCAGGGACCATTGCCCCCTGGACCTATTAGAGGAGCTTTTACCTGCCAAGTGATGTAGAGATGCCTGTGGTGATAACAGCTGCCTCCAAGTGAGGACTTATATTACACCAATGCTGGGCAGAGCGGAGCTGACATGATTTATGGGCAAGGAAGCAGACAAGGCTCCAGATGGCGTTTCCATTCTTGGAATGATTTACCTTCAGACTGGAGACACACAGGAGTCCACTCAAGTGCTCCCATGGGAAATGCACTCTGCCCTGAGAGGGTGTCCTAATCAGACAGAGCCTTTTGTGGGAAGATAGCTGGCATCTAGGGAGAGGGTGGTAATGGAGAGCCTGACCTTTCTGCTCTCCTGAGACCAGGACTTCTTTAACAGCTCTGCAAACACAGCAAGTTCTTCACCTTCCCAAGCCTCAGTTTCCTAGACCTTAACCAGTAGCTACCTCACAGGTTGGGGTATAAATAGATGAATCTACACAAACTGCTTAGCAGGGGGCTTGCACGCCCCTGTCATAATATTGTAGTATTGTTTTAACTAATATTCATAAATGCACAGAAAGAACAATGACAACTATTATACCATCTCAAATAAACCAGGGCTAGAAACTGAGCAAAGACACTAGACAGGAAAGAATAAAGTTCTACCGCTTCCCTCCTCTCACTCTCATCAGTTCAGAATCTCTGGGGGAAAAAAAGACTCTAATATTTTATTTAAATCTTAATGTCTTCCAAAAAAACCTCCAATTCTCTAAGTACCCAAACCCAGCGCCATTGAGACGATTCCGACTCATAGCAACCCTATAGGACAGAGTAGAACTGCCCCATAGAGTTTCCAAGGAGCACCTGGCGGATTCTAACTGCCAACTGTTTCGTTAGCAGCCATAGCACTTAACCACTACACCACCAGGGTTTCCATTCTCTAAGTATCATATGCAAATTGCATAGTTCGATACCATAACCCACCAGTCAGTTTGTATACTGTGGTGGCTTGTGTGTGCTGCTATAAAGATGGAAGCTAAGCCATCAATATTTCAAATAGCAGCAGAGTCACCTATGGTGGACAGGTTTCAGTGAGCTTCCAGACTAAGATTAGGCCAGGTGATCTACTTCTGAAAATTAACCCATGAAAACCTTATGGACTGCAACAAAATAGTGTCCCATATAGTGCTGGAAGATGGTGTAGGATGGGGCAATGTTTCATTCTATTATACATAAGGTCCTCTTGAGTTGGAGCCAACCAGATGGCAACTCACAACAACATAGTTTGATATTCCTTTCACAAATCAAAAGATTTTATACACCAATGAAATACCACTAAGGGAAAACCTACTACTCCAGTGGTAAAATATATTTTAATACTGAATTGTTCATATTATTAATTTTTACCAGCATTTATACATATGAAGCCAAAATTTAAGGTCAATTACTTAGTATGCTCAAATTAATTAAGTATTCTTAATCATCACTACCTCCATATGCCTGTCAGTTAGTCCTACTGTGGGGGCTTGTGTGTTGCTGTGATGCTGAAAGCTACGCCACCAGTATTCAAATGCCAGCAGGGTCATCCATGGCGGACAGGTTTCAGCTGAGCTTTCAGACTAAGATAGGCTAGAAAGAAAGGCCTGACCATCTACTTCTGAAAAGACTTAGTCAGTGAAAACCTTATGAACAGCAGCGGAACATCGTCTGGTATAGTGCCAGAAGATGAGCCCTTCGTGTTGGAAGGCACTCAAAAGATGACCGGAGAAGAGCTGCCTCCTCAAAGTAGAGTCAACCTTAATGATGTGGATGGAATCAAGCTTTTGGGACCTTCATTTGCTGATGTGGCACAACTCAAAATGAGAAGAAACAGCTGCAAACATTCATTAATAATCAGAACTTGGAAAGTATGGAGTAAGAATCCAGGAAAATTGGAAATCATCAAAAATGAAATGGAATGCATAAACATAGATACCCTAGGCATTAGTGATCTGAAATGGCCATTTGAATCAGACAAACCTAAGATCTACTATGCCGGGAATGAAAAGGAATTGCATCACATCCATTGTCAAGAAGAACATTTCAAGATCTATCCTGATGTACAGAGCTGTTAGGGATAGGATAATATCCATATTCCAACAAGGAAGACCAGTTAGTATGACTTTTATTCAAATTTACAGACTAACTACTAAGCCCCCAAATGAAGAAATTGAAGATTTTTACCAACTTCTACAGTCTGAAATTGACCAAACATGCTATCAGAAAAACCCATGAAAACCAAACCCAGCGCCATCGAGTCGATTCTGACTCATAGCGACCCTATAGGGCAGAATAGAACTGCCCCATAGAGTTTCCAAGGAGCGCCTGGCAGATTTAAACTGCCAACCCTTTGGTTAGCAGCCGTAGCACTTAACCACTACACCATCAGGGTTTCCATGCTATCAGAAAAAAATAAATTTTTTTTTTAAGGCATTGATAATTACTGGTGATTGAAATGCTAAAGTTGGAAACAAAGAAGAAGGATTTATAGTTGGAAAACATGGCCTTGGTGATAGAAATGATGCTGGAGATCAAAAGATAGAATTTGGCAAGACTAACAACTTCTTCATTGTGAATACCTTTTTTCACCAATATAAACGGTGACTAGAAACATGAACCTCCCCAGATGGAATACGCAGGAATCAAATTGACTACAACTATGGAAAGAGAAGATGGAAAAGCTCAATATCATCAGTCAGAGCAAAGCCAGGGGCTGACTGTGGAATAGACTATCAACTGCTCATATGCAAGTTCAAGTTGAGAGTGAAGAAAATTATAACAAGTCCACAAGAGCCAAAGCACAACCTTGAATATACCTGAATATAACACCTGAATTTAGAGACCATCTCAAGAATAGATCTTATGGCTTAAACACTAATGACTGAAGACCAGAAGAGTTGTGAAATGACATCAAGGACATAATATATGAAGAAAGCAAGAGGTCATTAAAAAGAAAAGAAAAAAAGAAAAGACCAAAATGGATGTCAGAAGAGACTCTGAAACTTGCTGTTGAACTTCGAGTAGCTAAAGCAAAAGGAAGAAATCATGACGTAAAAGAGCTGAACAGAAGATTTCAAAGGACTGCTCAAGAAGACAATGTAAATTATTATAATGACTTGTGCAAAGACCTGGAGAGAGATAACCAAAAGGGAAGAACACACTGGACATTTCTCAAGCTGAAAAAAATCAAGCCTCAAGTTGCAATATTGGATTTAAGGGGAAAACGTTAAATGACTCAGGAAGCATCAAAAGAAGATGGAAGGAATACACAGAGTCACTATACCAAAAAGAACTGGTGGACATTCAACCATTTCAGGAGGCAGCATATAATCAAGAACCAATGTTACTGAAGGAAGAAATCCAAGCTACACTGAAAACATTGGTGAAATATAAGGCTCCAGGAATTGATGAAATACCAGTTGAGATGTTTCAACAAATGGATGCAGCTATGGAAATGCTCACTCGTCTATGCCAAGAAATTTAGAAGACAGCTACCTGGCCAACTGACCAAAAGAAATCCATATGTATGCCTATTCCCAAGAAAGGTGATCCAACTGAATGGGGAAATTATCAAACAATATCATTAATATCACACACAAGTAAAATTTTGCAGAAGATCATCCAAAAGCAGCTGCAGCAGTATATCGACATGGAACTGCCAGAAATTCAGGCTGGTTTCAGAAGAGGACGTGAAACCAGGGATATCATTGCTGATGTCAGATGGATCCTGGCTGAAAGCAGAGAATACCAGAAGGATGTTTACCTGTGTTTTATTGACTATGCAAAGGCATTCAACTTCTTAGATCATAACAAATTAATGGATAACATTGGGAAGAATGGGAATCCCAAAACACTTAATTGTGCTCATGAGGAACCTTTAAATAGAGCAAGAGGCAGTTGTTAGAGCTGAACAAGGGAGTACTGAGTGGTTTAAGTCAGGAAAGTTGTGCATCACTTCACCATACTTATTCAATCTGTATGCTGAACAAATAATCTGAGAAGCTGGACTATAACACTGCATCAGGATTGGCGCAAGGCTCATTAACAACCTGTGTTATGCCGATGACACAACCTTGCTCCCTGAAAGCCAACAGAACTTGAAGCACTTACTAATGGAGATCAAAGACCACAGCCTTCAGTATGGATTATACTTCAATATAAAGAAAACAAAAATCCTCACAACTTGACCAATGAGCAATGTCATTATAAAAGGAGAAAAAATTGAAGTTGTCAAGGATTTCATTTTACTTGGATCCACAACGAACACCCACGGGGGAAAAAAAAACAGTCAAGGAATCAAAAGAAGCATTGCGTTGGGCAAATCTGCTGCAAAAACCCTCTAAAGTGTTAAAAAGCAAAGATGTCACCTTGAAGATTAAGGTGTGCCTGACCCAAACCATGGTGTTTTCAATTGACCCACATGCATGAGAAAGCTGGACAATGAATAAGGAAGACTGAGGAAGAATTGATGCTTTTGAGTTGCGTTGGTGAAGAATACTGAATATACCATGAACTGCCAAAACAGCCAGAATGCCCCTTAGAAGCAAGGATGGCAAGATTATTTCTTAAATACTTTGGACATGTTATCAAGAAGGATCAGACCCTGGAGAAGGACAACATGTTTGCTAAAGTAGAGGGTTAGCAAAACAGAGGAAGACCTTCAATGAGATTGATTGGTACAGTGGCTGCAACAGTGGGTTCAAGCATAACAAGGATTGTGAGGATGGTGCAGGACCGAGCAGTGTTTGGTTCTGTTGTACCTAGGGTCACTGTGAATCGGAACAGACTGGACGGCACCTAAGAACAACATCAATAAAATTATTACAATGACAACGAGTATTATTTATCTGGTTAACAATAGAGACCTAACCCATGATCCAACACCCGAGGTAGCTAGCTGAAAATACCTAGGAAAGCGGAGTCTGAAGGTGGAGGTATGTGGAGCCAAGGAGACTTCTGGCGAATTAGTTTAATATCTTGTTCTACCTTTCCTGAGGTGTTAATGCAGGTGAAGCTAGAGGTGTTAGCTATAGAACATACCCTTCCTTGCTGTGCTAACGGGAAATTTGATTACCTGCAACTACTTTGGTGTATGAGTTCACTGATTTCTTTTGAGCAGTCATAGCTTTGGCCATTCGTTTCTCTTCCTTTCTAATAGTTTCAAGTGATCAGTCCAATGTAAACTCTCATTGTAACAACGGATGTCTGAAGGAACGCCCGCCCATATGGCCTAAGGTACATTGGCCTGTCATATTCCAACTATTCAAACAGGATAAAGCCCAGGTATAGGACTTATTATTTGGATTTGAATTAGTGAAGGTGGGGTATCTTGATCCTTCAAGTAAAAATAAATATCTATATAGGGCACATTATCATGCCAGTCCTGGCATCTTTGCCTGGGAGAGGGATGGTTTGATTCATCGGTTCAAGCCAATTCTTTATCAAGAAGTTGTTGCAAATAGACAGTTGTCCTAACCTTAGCCAATTTCACATTTGGACACAAAAGGACCTTTTTCTCTGTAGACACACTGTTAAATTTCTTGAAAAAGCCACGTTCCAATATCTGGGAAGGGCATTACGTGAAACTAAGGGCTCATTTTTACAATCTGAAGAGAATATCTGGGGTATTTTGGAACATTCTTTAGCTCTAATCCAAGTTAGATTGAAACATAGGACTTGGGGTAGAGTCGGTATCTCAGGAGGATGCCACAGTGTCACATGTATGGCTCACCTAGAGGTGACCTTAAAATTGTCAGTAGCAGGGGGAGCCAAGCTATAAACCAGTATGGGAGTAGCCAATGGATCTGAGTTGTCATGTACAGTTTTGGGTAAAGGATGACAGATCCAGTATTAAGCCATATTTGTGGATCTTGCAACTGCCTGAGTGAGTTTAACATAGGCCTTCTCACGCCAAGGATTAATGAGAGCTGCAGTGAGCAGCAGCATGGGCAGGAAGTGTAGAAGGGCTTCATAGTGGAGAAACACAGCCCAAAAGAAATAAACAAGGGCTACTGAAAAACAACAACAACAACACAAAAACCCCAAACCCACTGCCGTGGAGGTGATCCTGATGCATAGTGACCTTACAGGGCAGAGTAGAATTGCCCAACAGGGTTTCCCAGGAGTGCCTGGTGGGTTCAAACTGCTGACCTTTTGGTTAGCAGTCGTAGCTCTTAGCCAGTACGCCACCAGGGTTTCCAAACAAGGGCTACTAGCATATAAATAATAGTAATGACAAAATAAACTTTGGCTGTGAAAAGCACAGAGGATAAAAATGCTGCCAATCAATAAAGGACAAATGTAATTAGAATGCTTATGGTAAAAAGATACAATGTTACTTCAATATTCACTTGTCTTACTAATCTGTCACTGGCGTTAATACCAAGGGTTAATAGCATATAAATGGTGGTAACAATTATTAAAAAAAAAAAATGTGACCAGAATTTGAAAAGAAAGACTTAATTGGATTCCAATCCCAGACAGGTTATCAGAAATGTAACTATTTTATAGAAAGAGGTCTGGGTTCTCAGGGGAAGAACAATATATTAAAACAAGGAATAATACCCCATAATTGGAGTCCAGTCATACTAAAAAGGGTTAGGGTAATCAGAAAACAAATTCCTAGTACCTCTACAACTAATTTTTTTTTTTAAATCATAGTAAAAGTTTGAGTTTAAAAAACAAAAAGTCATTTCAAAAGTAATGGCAAGTTATAAATTCAAATTAAGCAGAAATGACAACAATGGTCAGAAGGCAGCGCCGCAGAAGAGTTAGGTCATTAAAACCATCAAAATACCTACAACTAAAAATTACGACACTGGTGATTAAGAAAAATTAAAAAGAATTAAAACCTTTGTGTAAGCAACTCATTTCAGAGATAACAATTGGCGTAATTCAATCACCAAAACTACCAGGGTGTAATTCCACAACCATGCGTACCAGCTCACTATATTAAGACACCAAAAATGATAATTGTCTTGGGTTGAATTATGTCCCCCCAAAAATAGGTGTCAACTTGTTTAGGCCATGATTCCCAGAATTGTGTGGTTGTCCTCCATTTTGTGATTGTAATTTTATGTTATAAATATTAATGATATTGTTCTACAATTTCCACATTAGGTTGGATCACCTTTCTTGGGAATAGGCATAAATATGGATCTCTTCCAGTCAGTTGGCCAGGAAGCTGTCTTCCATATTTCTTGGCATAGACGAGTGAGCACCTCCAGTACTGCATCTGTTTGTTGAAACATCTCAATTGATATTCCATCAATTCCTGGAGCCTTGTTTTTTGCCAATGCCTTCAGAGCAGCTTGGACTTCTTCCTTCAGTACCATTGGTTCCTGATCATATGCCACCTCTTGAAATGGTTGAACATCGACTAATTCTTTTTGGTATAATGGCTCTGTGTGTTCCTTCTATCTTCTTTTGATGCTTCCTGCGTGGTTTAATATTTCCCCCCATGGAATCCTTCACTATTGCAACTCGAGGCTTGAATTTTTTCTTCAGTTCTTTCAGCTTGAGAAACGCCTAGCGTGTTCTTCCCTTTTGGTTTTCCATCTCTAGTGTTTTGTACATGTCGTTATAATGCTTTAGTTTGTCTTCTTGAGAGGCCCTTTGAAATCTTCTGTTCAGTTCTTTTACTTCATCAATTCTTCCTTTTGCTTTAGCTGCTCGATGCTCAAGAGCAAGTTTCAGAGTCTCCTCTGACATCCATCTTGGTCTTTTCTTTCTTTCCTGTCTTTTCAGTGACCTCTTGCTTTCTTCATGGATGATGTCCTTGATGTCATTCCACAACTCGCCTCATCTTTGGTCACTAGTGTTCGAT
The DNA here is from genome assembly GCF_030014295.1 of Loxodonta africana. Taxonomy (NCBI): domain Eukaryota; kingdom Metazoa; phylum Chordata; class Mammalia; order Proboscidea; family Elephantidae; genus Loxodonta; species Loxodonta africana. Next base: position 890,929 of record NC_087347.1, on the reverse strand, counting down.
GCGTCAAGTCTATTCTGAGATGGTCTCTAAATTCAGGTGGGATATACTCAAGGTCATATTTTGGCTCTCGTGGGTTTGCTCTGATTTTCTTCAGTTTCAGCTTGAACTTGCATATGAGCAATTGATGGTCAGTTCCATAGTCGGCCCCCTGACCTTGTTCTGACTGATGATATTGAACTTTTCCATGGTCTCTTTCCACAGATGTAGTCATTTTGATTTCTGTGTGTTCCATCTGGTGAGGTCCATGTGTATAGTCACTGTTCATGTCAGTGAAAGAAGGTATTTGCAATGAAGAAGTCCTTGGTCTTGTAAAATTCTATCATTCGATCTCCAGCATTGTTTCTATCACCAAGGCCGTATTTTCCAACAACTACTGATCCTTCTTTGTTTCCAACTTTTGCATTCCAATCGCCAGTATTATCCATGCATCTTGATTGCATGTTCAATCAATTTCAGACTGCAGCAGCTGATAAAAATCTTCTATTTCTTCATTTTTGGCCCTAGTGGTTGGTGGGTAAATCTGAATAATAGTCGTATTAACTGTTCTTCCTTGTAGGTGTATGGATATTATCCTATCACTGACAGCGTTGTACTTCAGGATAGATCCTGAAACGTTCTTTTTAACGATGAATGCAACACCTTTCCTCTTCAAGTTGTCATTCCCAGCATAGTGCTCACTCGTCTATGCCAAGAAATATGGAAGACAGATTCCTGGCCAACTGACTGGAAGAGATCCATATTTATGCCTATTCCCAAGAAAGGTGATCCAACCGAATGTGGAAATTATAGAGCAATATCAATAATATCACACACAAGTAAAATTTTGCTGAATTCATTCAAAAGCAGTTGCAGCAGTACTTTGACAGGGAACTGCCAGAAGTTCAAGCTGGATTCAGAAGAGGACGTGAAACCAGGGATATCACTGCTGATGTCAGGTGGCTCCTGGTTGAAAGCAGAGAATACCAGAAGGATGTTTACCTGTGTTTTATTGACTATGCAAAGGCATTTGACTGTGCGGATCATAAAAAATTATGGATAACATTGGGAAGAACGGGAATTCCAGAACACTTAATTGTGCCCTTGAGGAACCTTTACATAGATCAAGAGGCAGTTGTTCGGACAGAACGAGGGGATACTGATTGGTTTAAAGGCAGGAAAAGTGTGTGTCAGGGTTGTATCCTTTCACCATACCTATTCAATCTGTATGCTGAACAAATAATATGAGAAGCTGGACTATATGAAGAAGAACGGGGCATCAGGATTGGAGGAAGATTTATTAACAACCTGCGTTATGCAAATGACACAACCTTGCTTGCTGAAAGTGAAGAGGACTTGAAGTACTTACTAATGAAGATCAAAGACCACACCCTGCAGTATGGATTGCACCTCAACGTAAAGAAAACAAAAATCCTCACAACTGGACCAATGAGCAACATCATGATAAATGGAGAAAAGATTGAAGTCGTGAAGTATTTTGTTTTACTTGGATCCACAATCAACAGCCACAGAAGCAGCGGTCAAGAAATCAACAGACACATTGCATTGGGTAAATCTGCTGCAAGGACCTCTTTAAAGTGTTGAAGAGCAAAGATACCACCCTGAAGACTAAGGTGCGCCTGACCCAAGCCATGGTATTTCCAATTGCATCATATGCATGTGAAAGCTGGACAAGGAATAAGGAAGACTAAAGAAGAGTTGACGCCTTTGAATTGTGGTGTTGGCGAAGAATATTGAATATGCCGTGGACTGACAAAAGAAGAAACAAATCTGTCTTGGAAGAAGTGCAGCCAGAATGCTCCTTAGAGGCAAGGATGGCGAGACTGCGTCTTACATACTTTGGGGATGTTGTCAGCAGGGATCAGTCCCTGGAGAAGAATATCATGTTTGGCAGAGTACAGGGTCAACGGAAAAGAGGAAGACCCTCAGCGAAATGGATTGACACAGTGGCTGCAATACTAAGCTCAAGCATAACAATGATTGTAAGGATGGCTCAGGACCGGGCAGTGTTTCGTTCTGTTGTGCATAGGGTTGCTATGATTCAGAACTGACTTGACGGCACCTAACAACAACAACATTATTATCAACCATCACCTGTTTGTCATTTTGTTGGACTCTGGTCACTTCCAGGTTACTATGATGCTGGAAGCTATGTCACCAGTATTTCAAACACCAGTAGGATCACCCATGGAGGACAGGTTTCAGCAAAGCTTCCAGACTAAGATAGACTAAGAAGAAAGGCCTGGCAATCTACTACCGAAAATCAACCGAAGAAAACCCTATGGAGCGCAATAGAACACTGTTTGATGTAATTCTAAGAGATGAGTCCCTCAGGTTGGAAGTCACTCAAAATACACAGTAGCCACAACAATGGACTTGAGTATTCTAATGATTGTGAAGATGACACAGTACTAGACAGTTAAGTTCTGTTGTACATGGAGCTGCTATGAGTCAGACTTGACTTGACCGCAGTTAAAAATAACAGCATTCTTATCAAAGGAGAAGTGTGCCTTCCATACATCCTTGAGTTGAAGGAAGAGTTCTAGGGTCATCCTTCAGTCTTCAGTTCCAAGGCAAAACTATGTCCCCAAGTGTCTGCCATCAGAAAGGACAGAGGCTGATGCAGCAGGTGAGGAGGAGGCTGCTCCCTCACTTCTCTGGCACAAGTCATATTCTTCATGCTGTCAAGGAAGAACTTCACTTTGAAAAGCTTTGTTGTTCTGTCTTGGGGCAGGTTATAACGCTCCCTCTCAATGATGCCAACCATCGGACACCTCTCCAAATCTGACTCAGACCTGATGCCTCCACCTCTCCTGGGCCACCAGCACCTGTGTTCCTTGTCTGTGGATATTCTTCAGCTGTTGCTCACACTCCAGGGTGACTAAGAATGGTGGCTGGGAAGTACCAGAAAGAGAACCCAGAGTCCCAGAGGTTCCTCACCTGGATGGCTATTAGCCCTCATGGCATTGAGACAGGTGCCACCCTAGTTTATGGACAAAGATTGGAATTTCTCCCACACTCCCTGGTACCACAGCCTGGTTTTCAAGACATCCCTCCCTGGGGGAGGGCTGGGGTGGAGTCCAGAGCAAGAAGGGAATGTGCTTCTGTTTATCTATAAACATCATTAAGAAAAAGATAGGCTCACAACCACCAGGAGAAAGGAAATAATAAAGATCACAGCAGAAATAAATGAAGTAGAGAACAGAAAAATAATAGAAAGAATCAACAAAACCAAAAGTTGGTTCTTTGAAATGATCAACAAAATCGATAAACTACTGGCTAAACTGACAAAAGAAAAACAGGAAAGAATGCAAATAACCCAAATGAGAAATTAAATGGGGGATATTAAAACAGACCCAACTGAAATAAAAATGATCATAATAGAGTATTATGAAAAACTATAGTCCAACAGATTTGAAAACCTAGAGGAAATGGACAAATTTCTAGAAACACACTAACTACCCAAACTAAAACAAAATGATGTTGAAAATCTAAACAGACCCGTAACAAGAGAAGAGATTGAAAAGGTAATTTAAAAACACTCCCAAAACAAAACAAAAAAAGCCCTGGCCAGCTGGCTTCATTGGAGAATTCTACCAAACACTCAGAGAAGAGCTTACACCAGTACTACTCAAGCTAGTTCAGAACATAGAAAAGGAAGTGATATTTCCAAATTCATTCTATGAAGTCAGCACAACCCTGATACCAAAACCAGGCAAAGACACCAAAAAAAAAAAAAAAAAAAAAAAAATTACAGACCAATATATCTCATGAATATAGATGCAAAAATTTTCAAGAAAATTCTAGCCAATAGAATTCAGCATCATATCAAAAAATAATACACCATGACCAAGTAGGATTCATACCAGGTATGCAAAGGATGGTTCATCATTAGAAAATCAATCAATGTAATCTACCACATAAATAAAAGGAAAGAAAAGAATCACATGATCATCTCAATCAATTCAGAAAAGACATTTGACAAAGTCCAACACCCATTCCTGATAAAAAAAAAAAAATCTTAATAAAATAGGTGTAGAAGGGAAATTTCTCAACATAATAAAGGGCCTCTATGCAAAACCAACTTTTTATTTACTATTTATGCAAAACCAACAGCCAACATCGTTCTCAATGGAGAGAGGCTGAAAACATTCCCCTTGAGAACAGGAACAAGGCAAGGATGCCCATTATCACCAGTTTTATTTAACATCGTGCTGGAAGTCCTAGCTAGAGCAATAAGGCAAGAAAAAGAAATAAAGGGCATCGAAATTGGTAATGAAGAAGTAAAACTGTCCCTATTAGCGGATGATATGATACTAAAAGACTCCACAAGGAAATTACTGGAACCAGTAGAAAGATTCAGCACAGTAGCAGGATACAAGATAAACACAAAAATCAGTTGGATTCCTATACACCAATAAAGAGAAAATCAGGAAAGGAAAAGGAAATCAGAAAAACAATACCATTCCCCTAAAAAAAAAAAATACTTAGGAATAAATGTAACCAGGGATGTAAAAGAACTATACAAAGAAAACTACAAAACACTACTGCAAGAAACCAAAAGAGACCTACATAAATGGAAAAACATACTATGCTCATGAATAGGTAGACTCAAAGTACTGAAAATGACAATTCTACCCAAAGCAGTTTACAAATACAATGCAATCTTGATCCAAATACTAACAACATTCTTTAAAGGGATGGAAAAACTAGTCATTAACTTCATACGGAAAGAGAAGAAGTCCTGGATAAGTAAAACACTATGGAAGAAGAAGAATAAAGTAGGAGAACTTGCCCTACCTGACCTCAGAACCTATTATAGAGCTACAGTAGTCAAAACAACCTGGTACTGGTACAAGGACAGATACTTTGACTAACGGAACAGAATTGAGAAGCCAGATGTAAATTCATTCTCCTATGGTCACCTGATCTTTGATGAGGGCCCAAAGTCCATCAAATGGGGAAAAGAGAGTTTTTTTAACAAATGGTGCTGGCAAAACTGAATGTCCATCTGCAAAAATGAAATAGGACCCACACTTCATGCTGTACACAAAAACTAATTTAAAATGAATCAAAGGTCTAAATATAAAGCCAAAAAGCATAAAGTTCATAGAAAAAAAAAGGATCAATGCTAGAGGCCCTAATACATGGCATTAACAGGATACAAACCATAACCAACAGCACACAAACTCCAGAAGATAAGTTAGATAACAGGGATCTTCTAAAAATTAAACACTTATGTTCATCAAGACTCCATCAAAAGAATAAAAAGAGAACCTACAGACTGGGAAAAAATGTTTGGCTATTACAAATCAGACAAAAATCTAATCTCTAAAATCTATAGGAAAATCCAACACCTCTACAACAAAAAGACAATTAATCCAATTAAAAAATGGGTAAAGGAAATGAACAGACAGTTCACCAAAGAAGACATTAAGCAGCGAAGAGACACATGAGGAAATGGTCACCATCTCCAGCCATCAGAGAAATGCAAATCGAAACCACAATGAGACACAATCTCACTCCAGCATTACTGGCACAATCAAATAATCAGAAAATAACAAATGTTGGAGAGGCTGCGGGGTGATGGGAACTCATGCGTTGCTGGTGGGAATGTAAAATGATACAACCATTTTGGGAAATGATATGGCACTTCCTCAAAAAGGTAGGAATAGAAATGCCATATGATCCAGCAATCCCATTTGTATGAATACATATTAGGGAAATAAGAGCCATCAAACGAATAGACACATGCACACCCGTGTTCATTGCAGCATTGTTCACAACAGCAAAAAGATGGAAACAACCTAGATGCCCATCAAGAGATGAATGGATAAACAAACTGTGGTACATACACACAATGGAGTATTACGCAACGATAAAGAACAATGATGAATCTGTGAAGCCTCTCATAACATGGATGAATCTGGAGGGCATTATGCTGAGTGAAATACGTCAATCAGAAGAGGACAAATATCATATGAGACTATTACTGTAAAAACTCATGAAAAGGCTTAGACACAAAAAGAAACAATCTTTGATGGTTACGTGGGAGGGGAAGTATGGGGATGGAAAAACACTTAATAGACAAAAGATAAGCAGTAACTTTGGTGAAAGGTAAGACAGTACACAATACTGGGAAGCCAGCACAACCTGGACAAGGCAAGGCCACAATAGCTCCGTAGACACATCCAAACTCCCTGAGGAACTGAATTGCTGGGCTGAGGGGTGTGCGGAACATGGTCTTGGGGAACATCTAGTTCAACTGACATAACATAGTTTATAAAGAAAATGGTCTACATTCTACTTTGGTAAGTAGTGTCCGGGGTTTTAAAAACCCGTGAGCGGTCATCTAATATGTTCCACTGGTCTCACCCCTTCCGGAGCAAGGGAGAACAAAGAAAAGTAAAGATACAAGGCAAAGATTAGTCAGAAGGACTAATGTACCACAACTACCATGGCCTCCACTAGACTGAGTCTCTTTCCTTGCCGTGAAATGGATCAAATGGTACGGAGATGGAAGCACCCGCCATTTTGTCAGGCTCTAGGCTTCGTTTTTTTTTAACAAGTACGTTTTATCTACCCACTTGTGGGGTTAACTTGGTAGCATTTTGTAGGGATTGTTTGCACTCAGAGGATGGATTTATATGTTGATGCTGTTGTTTTGTGATTTAGTTTCTGTGAATTATTCATCACCTTATTTGAGTCTCAGCTTGGTTATCTCCACATCCCCGTGAAACACCGGTTAATTAAAGTCTAATGGAGGCTGCTTTTATTTGGAGGAGTGCTAAAACACAGTCATACATCAAGTTCTGGAACTCAGGTGTTTCTGTAAGTATAAACAGTCTTGTATTTTGGAGGAAGAAACAGAGACCTGCCCCCCTCTATTCATCAACACAAAGGGAAAAGTGCAGAGTATTCGGTGTGATACAGCTCTTCACTATTTTTAATGCTATTTGGAGAAGTCATGATTTAAATACACCTTACAGAAAAGTCAATAAATGACAAACTCCCGACCTTGAGTTTTCCACCAAAAAAGCCCTTCATTTTCAGTTCCTGGAAGAAGATACTGTAAATAAAGTCACGGCTCGATTGATTTACCCTCAACTCAGCCATCAAGGAGTGACTGACAGAGCAGCTGTTTCCTTCAGTCATTGCCCTTCTCACTATTCCTTCCTTTCCTGTTTGTCAGTGGAAGTTCCCGGCTCCAACCTACTCATTCTCATCCCAGACCATGCCAATCCCTCTGGGGGGTCCTGCCTCCTCCTTGGCTGGTGCTTCCTGTTTCAGGATGTTGGTGGCCATTTGCGTTTGTCTGCCATGTTTGCCATTCACGAGTGTCCTTAGCCTGAGTTACATCTCGATTGCTAATTGCTGGCCATTTAACACCCAGGGTTGGTGCTGCCCAATGTTTTTCGTTAAGTGAGAACATTTGTCTTTCGAGGCCTCAATCGACCCGTGCTATTAGCACAGAATCAATGTCCTAAACAAGACATTAAATCATGCTGCTGCCATCCCTCCCTGCAAGCTAAGTGGAAAGGCCCACTTGATTAAGACCTAACACCAACTTCTCTGCATCATCTAAATTTTTCTTCAACTGACTTTCCACAAAATTCTAGGTGAAAAGCTATGATTCCATTACTTTGTTTTACATACTCTGAACAAGTTCTAAGTGCAGATTTAATTTGGCTCAGTCCCTGTTGCCTAGGTTCTCATTGACCTTTATAGCATTTAGAAGACATTAGGGGCAAAGTAATTTGGTAGAGCTAGAAATAGTTCTCATTAAAGTGTGAAGTCCTCTTTACTAAGAAAAAAACTTGCAATAAGTTATACCATACATCTAGATAAATGAATGTATATATATACAAGAATCATGGAAAGAACAGGGGAAAATTTTGCTTTTTACACTAGCGAAGCTTCTAAAACTAAGACCTCAAGAATTGTAGTGAACAAACCTTTGTATGTTTTTCCCAGGACAATTATGCCATTAATTAAAGGAAACCATCATTAGGATATTGAGAGATTACAGTATCTTTGTTATTGTTGTTGTTAGGTGTCGTCAAGACAGTTCTGACTCATAGCGACCCTACGTGCAACAGAAGGAAACACTGCCCTATCCTGCACCATGCTCACGATTGTTGCTATTTTTGAGTCCATTGTTTCAGTCACTGTGTCAATCCATCTCGTTGAGGGTCCTCCTCTTTTTTGCTGCCCCTCTACTTTACCAAGCATGATGTCCTTCTCTAGGAACTGGTCCCTCCTGATAACATGTCCAAAGTATGTGAGACGAAGTCTACCATCCTTGCCTCTAAGAAGCATTTGGACTGTACTTCTTTCAGGACAGGTTTATTTGTTCTTCTAGCAGTCCATGGTATATTTGATATTCTTCACTAATATCATAATTCAAAGGTGTCCATTCTTCTTCAGTTTTTCTTATTCATTGTCCAGCTTTCCTGTGCCTATGAGGCAATTGAAAATACCATGGCTTGGGTCAAGCACACCTTAGTCCTCATAGTGACATCTTTGCTTTTATATACTTTAGGGAGATCTTTTGCAGCAGATTTGCCCAATGCAATGCATCATTTTATTTCTTGACTGCAGCTTCCATAAGTGTTGGTTTTGGATCCAAGTAAAATGAAATCCTCGACAAATTTCAATCTTTTCTCCATTTATCAGGATATTGCTTATAGGTCAAGTGTGAGGATTTTTGTTTTCTTTATGTTGAGGTGTAATCCATATTGAAGGCTGTGGTCTTTGATCTTCATCAGAAAGTGCTTCAAGTCCTCTTCACTTTCAGCAAGTAAGTTTGTGTCATTGTTACCGTGCCTGGTGCGAATTCCAGTCAGTCAAAGCACACTGAGGTGAGGAGAGAGGAAAAGTGTTTATTGCAGGTTCACGAGCAAGAAGCAGAGAGAATGTTTCTCAAATTCTGCTCCCCAAACAAAGGGAGGCAGAGCCTTTTATAGAGCATCTCACAAGGAAGTACACATGAACATCATGGACTACATAAGTTATTATGGTATACCAGCACAGTAAGAAAAACTATATACTTTTTTCTTTAGTATGTATAGAAAATTGAATAAGCGTGGTAAAAGGATTCAACCTTGATGCACACCTTTCTTAATTTTATCTTTACCCAAAGTGATCTGTTCTTCATCCTTGACTCTAAGCAATAACTCTAAACCCTTGAAATTTCCTGAGTAATTGAGGTGACATTGTTATCTAGTGACCTCCAGACCACATTTTAAATTTTATGCTAATAAGTGTCTCAGGCACTGGCCAGGTTAGAAAGACCACCATCTGACATCAGCTGACCTCAGGGGAAGTGGACTGACTCAATCCATCATGCCTGCATAATCAGGCCCCAATACAGGCTTTGGACGTGGGAGTTCCTGGGCTTCATGGTTGGTGATAGACATTTGTGCACGCGGGAGGGCAGTGCATCTCTTTTGGAACTGGAAGCTCCATGTTGGGAATCCTCCAGACCTCACCCTAGGCTTCTCTTCATTCGTATCTTTCTTGCTTTAATAAGACTATGATTGTAAGTATAGTACTTTCTGTGTTTTGTGAGTTGTTTGAGTAAATTATTGAACCTCAGGGAGCAGTAGGAAGCAGCAGGTCAGAAGTGAGAGGGGCTGGGGAACACTGAGCTCTTGCCTGGTATCCTAAGAGGTAGAGGGAACCGCTGAATTGGTAGGCAGTAGATCAGAAGTGAGGGGTCCTTGGGACTCCCAAGGTTACAGCTGGTGTCCAAAGTCTTGGGCAGACCTGGCGGTCTGACTCAGATCTTGGTGGGTGGGGTCAGAGGAAGAAGCGCTTCATGTGCAGCTGGGGTCAGAATAGAAGTGGAACAGAGGGAAACAGAATTTAATTGACATGATCCTTACAATTTGGTGTCAGAAAAGAGGATTTCGATCTTTCCACAAAGACGTGAATTAGGTTTTTATGTCTGTGAACTGAACACGGTGTTAAGAGACATTTATCCAATCACGTAACATGTAGCAAGGTATAAAGTGGAAATCTGAAGACACATATGTTTCCACACAAAGTGCAGTGATATAGTATGTATGGTTGCTTTGAAAATAACCTATCATAGTTATATTACCTGTGCCTTATCTAAAATCAGTTCAAATAAATATTTTGAGTTATTAGAATGAAAACATGTTTCTGGAAGTGTGAAATCTTTGAGCATTTACTTTCATAACAATTTAGTTGTGAGAAATTAAGGACAATCTGCCAGTTTATGTCATCTACAGAGAAAGCCGATGTATGCCTGAGAGCCCTAAGTTTAGCTTAAATTGAATAATAAAGTAAGAGATTTTGTTGATCTTTATCTCTACATAATCTCATTGATAAATTGTTTGTCTTGCCATCATTACTCTTATAATGTTAAAATGGAAACATGCATTATTTTTCACTACAAAATAATGCCAGCTCCAATGCTTCAAGGTGTCCCCTGCAAATAAAAAAAAGAAGTGCTGAGGTTGTCTTTGGAGTCCTTGGGTGGTGTGAATGGTTAAAGCACTCAGCTGCTAACCAAAAGCCTGGTGGTTCGAGCCTACCCAGAGGCACCTCAGAAGAAAAGCTTGGCGAGCTACTTAAAAAAAAAAAAAAAAATCAACCATTGAAAACCCTATAGAGAACAGCTCTACTCTGACACACATGGGGTCACCGTGAGTGGGAGTTAACTTGACAACAGCTGGTTGGTTGAACTGAGATTGTCCACAGCCTGATCAGCTCTCACCACCACGGAGGCTCAAGCCTACCAGGGTCATTCAAGCAGGCTGGAAGTGGTGAAGGTAAGGCATAGAAAACACAGAGGTCTGTCTTCTTGTACTGTGAAATATCTGTCTTCCTACACATCATGACTGCTGGTGTGTCAATAAATCTGTTCAGATGTAGAAGAAACGTGACTCTTTCTTTTCAGCAATACCTGGAATTAAAGTTAGATTTATCCTTTTTGCTTAAGTTCTGTGCCATCCCAGAAGACTTTTTTTTCTGTGTGTGTGAATATTCATACTTTCAAGAAGCACCATTTAAGAGCTTCTCAAACTTGTATACCTATGACCCCCACTGAGCTGTAGAGAGGTGTGCCGTGAAACACACTGAGAAAGAAGATGTACATGGTGCGTTTCCATGGTGAGCAATTTGAAAATGATGTTGATATTCAAAATATACACAGCACACTATGGTGTATGGCTAACATGAGAATTAAAATAAATTCCTTACTTGTTGCTTCAGGATGATTTTTGTAAATGCCCAGGGTTTGAGTCCCCTCTCCTGCTGTTATGGGGATTGAGATGTGTAAAAAAGACAGGAGAAAGTTTGGGGTCCCCTGCAGGAGCCATGAGAGTGCAATGGCAGATCTGTGGTGTGTGAGCACCTCATCCCAGAATAAGCCACACAATACTCTGAGCCTTGGTGTCTTCACATCAAAATGGCTCTTAAAAATACTTGTCCTTAAGAATTCAGAAGTCTACTAAGGCAGATGGCATTATATGTACCTGAAAACCTTCAATCACCAACAACACCCAGCTGACAAATTAATTAAAACAAAACAATGTTTAAATGCTAGGCTGAACACACAAGAAAGTATAAGAGATTCCTGTTGTTTTGTTAGGTGCCATTGAGTTGGTTCCAACTCATAGTGACCCTATGTACGGCAGAACGAAACACTGCCTGGTCCTGCACCATCCTCACAATCATTGCTATGTTTGAGCTCTTTGTTGCAGTCACTGTGTCAATCCAACTCTTTGAGGGTGTTCCTCTTTATTGTTGTCTCTCTACTTTACTAAGCACGATGTCCTTCTCCAGGGAACGGTCCCTCCTGATAACATGTCCAAAGTGGTTAAGACGAGGTCTCACAATCCTCCCTTCTAGGGAACATTCACGTGTCTGTTAGTTTGTTGTACTGTGGGGGCTTGTGTGTTGCTGTGATGCTGGAAGCTATGCCACTGGTATTCAAATACCAACAGGGTCACCTATGGTGGACAGATTTTAGCTGAGCTTCCAGACAAAGACAGACTAGGAAGAAGGACCCGGCAGTCTACTCCTGAAAAGATTTAACCAGTGAAAACTTAATGAATAGCAGCAGAAAATTGTTTGATTTAGTGCCGGAAGATGAGACCTACATGCTGGAAGGTACCCAAAAGTTGTCTGGGGAACAGCTGCCTGGTCAAAGTAGAGTCGACCTTAACGACGTGGATGGAGTCAAGCTTTTGGGACCTTCATTTGCTAATGTGTCATGACTCAAAATGGGAAGAAACAGCTGCAAACATCCATTAATAACTGTAACCTAGAATGTACAAAGCAGGAATCCAGGAAAATTGGAAGTCACCAAAAAAGAGATGGAGGCATAAACATTGACATCCTAGGCATTAGTGAGCTGAAGTGGACTGATATTGGCCATTTTGAATCACACGATCATATGGTCTAGTATTCTGGGAATGACAACTTGAAGAGGAATGGCCTTGCACTTCTAAAAAAGAACATTTCAGGATCTATCCTGAAGTACCAGGCTGTCAGTGATAGGATAATATTTATACTTCTATAAGAAAGACCCACTCATATCTGCCAGTTTGTCGTACTGTGGTTCATCGGAAAAGAGGAAGACTCTCAATGAGGTGGATTGACACAGTGGCTGCAACAATGCGCTCAAGCATAACGATTGTAAGGATGGTAAAGGACTGGGCAGAGTTTCCTTCTGTTATGCATAGGATTGCTATGAGTTGGAACTGACTCGACGGCATCTAACAACAACATAAGAAAGACCAGTTAGTATGACTATTATTCAAATTTACCCACCAATCACTTAGGCCAAAGATGAAGAAATTGAAGAGTTTTACCAGCTTCTGGAGTCTGAAATTGATCAAACAGGCTATCAAGATGCATTGATAATTACTGGAGATTGGAATGCTTAAGCTGGAAATAAAGAAGAAGGATCAGTAGTTGGAAAATACGGCCTTGGTGATAGAAACTATGCTGGAGATTGATTGACAGAATTTTGCAAGACCAACGCCTTCTTCATTGCAAATACCTTTTTTCACTAATATAAGTGGTGACTATACACATGGACCTCACCAGATGGAATACACAGGAATCAAACCGACTACCTCTGTGGGAAGAGATGATGGAAAAGCTCAATATCATCAGTCAGAACAAGACCAGGGGCCGGCTGTGCAACAGACCATCAATTACTCATATGCAAGTTCAAGTTGAAACTGATAAAAATTAGAACAAGTCCACGAGAGCCAAAGTGCGACTTTGAGTTTATCACCTGAATTTAGAGACCATCTCAAAAATAGATTTTGTGCTTTGAACACTAATGACCGAAGACCAGATGAGTTGTAGAATGACATCAAGGACATCATGCGTGAAGAAAGCGAGAGGTCATTAAAAAATAGGAAAGAAAGAAAAGACCAAAATGGATGTCAAAAGAGGCTCTGAAACTTGCTCTTGAACGTGGAGTAGCTAAAGCAAAAGGAAGAAATGATGAAGTAGAAGAGTTGAACAGATTTCAAAGGGTGGCTGGATAAGACAAAGTATTATAGTAACATATGCGAAGAGCTGGAGATGGAAAACCAAAAGGGAAGGACGCGCTCTGCATTTCTCAAGCTGAAAAAACTGAAGAAAAATTCAAGTCTCGAATTGCAATACTGAAGAATTCTATGTGGGAAAATTTTAAACAACTCAGGAAGCATCAAAAGAAGATGGAAGGAATACACAGAGTCACTATACCAAAAAGAATTGATTGACTTTCAACCATTTCAGGAGGTACCATCTGAACAGGAACTAATGGTACTGAAGGAAGAAGCCCGAGCTGCTCTGAAGGCATTGGCAAAAAACAAGGCTCTAGGAATTGATTTTTTTAGGAATTGATGGAATACTAATTGAGATGTTTCAACAAACAGATGCAGCGCTGGAGGTGCTCACTCAATCTCTGCCAAGAAATTTGGAAGACAGCTACCTGGCCAACTGACCGGAAGAGATCCATATTTACGCCTAGTCCCAAAACGCGTGATCCCACCAAATGCGGAAATTATAGAACAATATCATTAATACCACACACAAGTAAAATTTTGCTAAAGATCATTCAAAAGTGGCTGCAGCAGCATACTGACAGGGGACTGTCAGAAATTCAAGCTGGAATCAGAAGAGGATGCGGAACCGGAGATACCATTGCAGAGTCAGGTGGATTCTGGCTGAAAGCAGAGAATACCAGAAAGATGTTTGCTGGTGTTTTATTGACTATGCAAAGTCATCTGACTGTGTGGATCATAAATTATGGATAACATTGTGAAGAATGGGAATTCCAGGGCACTTAATTGTGTTCATGAGGAACCTGTATATAGATCAAGAGGTGGTCATTTGAACAGAACAAGGGGATATTGTGTGGCTTAAAGTCAGGAATGGTGTGCGTCAGGGTTGTATCGTTTCACCACACTTTTTCAATTTGTGTGGAGAGAAAATAATCCCAGAAGCTGGACTATGTGAAGGAGAACATGGCGTCAGGTTTGGAGGAAGACTTATTAACAACCTGTGATATGCAGATGACACAACCTTGCTTGTTGAAAGTGAAGAGAATTTGAAGCACTTACTGATGATGAAGATCAAGGACTACAGCGTTCAGTATGGAGTACACCTCAACAAAAAGAAAACAAAAATTCTCACAACCGGACCAATAAGAAACATCATGATAAACGGGGGAAATATTGAAGTTACCAAGGATTTCATTTTGCTTGGGTCCACAATCAACACCCATGGAAACACCAGTCAGGAAATCAAAAGGCGCATTGTGTTGGGCAAATCTGCTGCAAAAGGCCTCTTTAAAGTGTTGAAAAGCAAGGATGTCACCTTGAAGACTAAGGTGCGCCTGACCCAAGCCATGGTGTTTTCAATCACCTACTATGCATGTGAAAGCTGGAAGATGAATAAGGAAGATGGAAAAAGAATTGATGCCTTTGAATTTTAGTGTTGGAGAAGAATATTGAATATACCATGGACTGGCAAAAGAAGGAACAAGTCTGCCTTGGAAGAAGTACAACCAGAATGCTCCTTAGGAGCAAAGACGACAAGACTATGTCTCACATGCTTGGGACATGCTGTCAGGAGGGATCAGTCCCTGGAGAAGGACATCACGCTTGATAAAGTAGAGTGTCAGTAAAACAGAGGAAGACCCTTGATGAGTTGGATTGACACAGTGGCTGTAACAACGGGCTTAAGCATAAAAATGATTGTATGGATGGTGCAGGACTGGGCAGTGTTTTGTTCTGTTGTACACAGGGTTGCTATGAGTGAGAAACGACTGAATAGCATCTAACAACAACAACACGGAGCATTCTGGCTGTACTTCTTCCAAGACAGATTTGTTTGTTCTTTCGGCATTCCACGGTATATTCAATATTCTTTGCCGACCCCCCAAAAACCCAAAAATTTAACAGCATATTTCAAAGGCGTCAGTTCTTCTTCAGTCTTCCTTATTCATTGGCCAGCTTTTGTATGCATAGTACACCATGGTTTGGGTCAATGGAATGCATCTTTTGATTTCTTGACTGCTGCTTCCACGGATGTTGATTGTGGATCCAAAATGAAATCCTTCAATCTTTTCTCCGTTTATCATGATGTTGCTCATTGGTTCAGTTGTATCTTTGTTTTCTTTATGTTGAGGTATACTCCTTGCTGAAGGCTGTAGTCTTTGATCTTCATCGGTAAGTACTTCAAGTTCTGTTGGCTTTCAGTAAGCGAAGTTGTGTCATGTGCATACGGCAGGTTGTTAATAAGTCTTCCTCCAATCCTGATGCCTTATTCTTCTTCATATAGTCCAGCTTCTTGGATTATTTGCTCAGCATGCAGATTGAATAGGTACGGTGAAAGTTTACAACCCTGACTCACACCTTTCTGGATTTTAAACCCTGCAGTATCTCCTTGTTCAGTTCAAACGACTGCCTCTTGGTCTATGTACAGGTTCCAATTAAGTGTCCTAGAATTCCCATTTTTTGCAATGTTATTCATAATTTCCTATGATCCACACAGTCGAATGCCTTTGCTTACTCAATAAAACACAGGTAAACCTCTTTCTGGTATTCTCTGACTTCATCCAAGATCTTTCTGACATCAGCAATGATATCCCTAGTTTCATGTCCTCTTCTGAATCTGGACTGACTTTCTGGCAGCTCCCTCTTGATGTACTGCTGCAACTGCTTTTGAATGATCTTCAGCCAATTTTACTTGCCTGTGACATTAATGATATTGTTCGATAACTTCTGCATTCGGTTGGATCACCTTTTTTGGAATGGGTATGTATATGGATCTATTCCAGTCGGTTTGCCAGGTAACTGTCCTCCAAAGTTTTTGGGATAGATGAGTGAGCGCTTTCAGCATTGGGTCTGTTTATTGAAACATCTCAGTTGGTATCCAATCAGTTTCCCGAGCTTTGTTTTTCACCGATGCCTTCAGTGCTGCTTGTATTTCTTACTTAAGTACCATCGGTTCTTGATCATGTGCTACTTCCTGAAATGGTTGAACATTGACTAATTCTTTTTGGTACTATGACTCTGTGTATTCCTTCCATCTTCTTTTGACGCTTCTTGTGTTGTTTAATATTTTCCCTGTAGAATCCTTCAATATTAAAACTTGAGACTTGAGTTTTTTCTTCAGTTCTTTCTGCTTGAGAAATGCCAAGTGTGTTCTTTCCTTTTGGTTTTCTATCTCCAGGTCTTTGCACTTTTCATTACAATATTTTACTCTGTCTTCTCGAGCTGCCCTTCAGAATTTTCTCTTCAATTCTTTTACTTCATCATTTCTTCCACTCACTTTTGGTGTTTTGCATTCAAGAGTAACTTTCGGATTCTCTTCTGACATCCATTTTGGTCTTTTCTTTCTTTCCTGTCTTTTTGACGACCTCTTGCTTTCTTCATGTATGATGTTCTTGATGTCATTCCACAACTTGTCTGGTCTTCAGTCATTACTGTTGAATGCATCAAATCTATTCTTGCGATGGTCTCCAAATTCAGGTGGGTTGTACTGAAGATTGTACTTTGGCTGTCCTGTACTTGCTCGAATTTTCTTCTGCTTTAACTTGAACTTGCATATGAGCAATTGATGGTCTGTTTCACAGTCGGCCCCTGGCCTTGTTCTGACTGATGATATTGAGCTTTTCCATCTTCTCTTTCCACAAATGTAGTCAATTTGATTTCTGTGTATTCCACGGTATTTGCATTAAAGAATTCATTGGTGTTGCAAAATTGTGTCATGTGGTCTCTGGCATCACTTCTGTCACAGATACCATATTTTCCAACTACCAATCCTTCTTTGTTTCCAACTTTCAAATTCCAGCCACCGGAATTATCAATCCATCTTGACTGCATGTTTGGTCAATTTCAGACGGCAGAAGTTGGTAAAAATCTTCAATTTCTTCATCTTTGGCCTTAGTGGTTGGTGGGTGAATATGAATAATAGTCATATTAACTGGTCTTCCTTATAAAAGTATGGATATTAGCCTATCACTGACAGTGTTGTACTTCAGGGTCGATCTTGAAATGTTCTCTTTAACAGCGAATGTAATAGAATGTAATACCACTCTTTTTCAAGTTGTCATCCCCAGCATAGTAGACCATATGATTGTGTGATTCAAATTGGCCAATAGCAGTCCATTTCAGCTCAGTAATGCCAGAATATTGATGTTCGTGCATTCCATTTTATTTTTGATGACTTCTAGTTTTCTTGGATTCATACTTTGTACATTCCACGTTTCGATTATTAGTAGATGTTTGAAGCTATTTCTTCTCATTTTTGAGTTGTGCCACATCAGCAAAAGGAGGTCCCAAAAGGTTGACTCCATGCAATTCATTAAGGTCAGCTCTACTTTGAGGAGGCAGCTCTTCTTCAGTCTTCTTCTGAGTACCTTCCAACCTGAGAGGCTCATCTTCCAGCACTATATCAGACAATGTTCTGCTGCTATTTATAAGGTTTTCACAGGCCAATTTCTATTTCAGAAGTAGACTGCCAGTTCCTTCTTCCCTGTCTGTCTTAGTCTGGAAGCTCTAGTGAAACTTCTTCAGCACAGGCGACCCTACTAGTATTTGAAATACTGGCGGCAAAGCTTCCAGTATCACAGCAACACAGAGGCCACCACAGTACAACAAACTGACAGACACATGGAGGATTTCCATACTATTCGAAATGAAAAGGAACATTTGAATTACTAATTAGACAAAATATAAATCAAAATGGAAATTTAAAAATACATAGAATGTTAATGAAAATATGTTCATCAAGACTTGTGGCACAAAGCTAGTTGATATTCTCTTAAATCTTAATAACTTTAAAAAAGCAGGTTCAAAAGTAGTAAGTTTAATAACCAATTTAAGATTTTTAAAAAGGAAAGCCATGATAAAGTATAAAACAACAAAGATATAATAGAAATAGTCATCAAATACAAAATTTGACTACTTGAAATGTCATAAAATTGTCAAAACTCCGGCAAAAATGATTTTGAAAGTGTGGAGAAGGAAAAAGGACGGGAGGCACGTTCCATCTCTCCATGCCTTTCCGTGGTCATCTTTAGCCATCTACAATACATCCTGTCCATATTGTCTTCTTCACGATCTCCTGACCAACTGCACTGAGTTTTCTGTAATGACTTGTTCGATTTCCCTTTCTGGAAAAATCACACAATTCATTCTATACCCTAAATATTTCTACTCCTGTTTCTCTTCACTTGAATGTTTAGATTATAATACTGTTGACTTTGTTGAACTTCTACTCTGGACTCGGCTCCAGTCTGACACAAAAAGACTCAAGAGTTTTAGATGTTTCTATGAATCCCAAATTAAGCCATAAAGTTCAGCAAATTAAGAAATATACCTCACAGTTCAAAGAGAATGCGTTAATTTGCTCTCTAAATTGATTTTTAATTTGAATTAGTTGATTACATACTGTGTCTTACATCCTTAAAGAAAAACAATAACCTTGATTCATTTTCACCCAATGAAGGTGACAACTGATGTTGTTTCCGTTTCCATTTTAGGGGCTGAACTTCAGCCTTGTGCCAACCCTGTAAATAGGAGAGCCCATGGTGGCTGCACACCTAGGATGGCTGCCCTTAGTGGAGAAGCAAACCAGACACTGGAATTGCGACAGGGTTAGGGAAAAGGGACATGCGGGCAGGAAGGAGACCGACCAGGTTGCAATTATGCTTCTTTAAGTCTTGAGACAGACAGGACACCTCAATGTTGACACCTGTTAGCTTCTTGTCTTCTACCTGAAGATAGTTTATGTGATCGTTAAGGTTGTGTGTCAGCTTGGCTGGACCATGATCCTCAGTGGTTTGACAGTTATGATATAGTTTGGCAACCTTTTAATGACGTAATCACCTTCCTAATGTGATCATCTTCATGAAGAGATCTGTTGTGGGCAGCCAATCAGTTGAAGGGGAGCTTCCTTGGAGGTGTGGCCTGCAACCATTTCTGGCGAGGCTGGCTGGCTTTTGCTCACTCTGGAACCTGCAGCTGGCTCCTGTTCATCTGACCTCTTCTTCTTGGAACTTGAGCTAGAAGTTTACCTGCTATCTTAGCTGCCAATCTTGGAATTCATTGGCGTCTACAGCCTGTGAGTCAGAGGCCCACAATCTGACCTTTCGCTGTTGGATTTGCCAGCACCTGTGTCTATGTGAGTCAGGAGAAGCCTTCAGCCTGACCCATGGATTTAGGACTTTCCAGCCTCTACAACCTTGTGAGCTATTTCCTTTATGTAAATCTCTCTCTCTCTGTATATATTTATACACTGCACTGGTTTTGCTTCTCTAGAAAACCTAGTCTAAGACAGTTCGTTTGCTAATTCATTGGTCACTCAATATGGTAACAGACTTATGAGAACCTAGTAGATACCTTCTTATTACAAGAAGAGCTGGTTCAATGTTGAAGCAAATATTTATCATTTCCTACCAAGTCTAAAATTATTAAATAAATTAATTAAAAAGAAAATTCTAGTAACTTTTAATATATTGAAAGTGATTTTCTTGCTTTATAGCCACTTAAAATACCATTCCTGTTAGGACTTTACACACTGAGCACACTATGGGTAAGCTGTAAAATCTAGTGCTTCATGGGTAATATTTTATTTTTGACCAAAAATGGCATTAAAAAAAGAAAAAAAATCAGAAAATAATGAAGGCATGATGCCTGTATTCCCAAAGCTAAGAGTATGTGGATAATTAAGAATAAATCCTTAAATTTCTACTTTTATGTGGAAAGGGCTTAGATGAAAATTGAAATGGACAAATTTGCCCTCTTGCCAACTTTGTTAAAATGTAAAGAAAAGATGCTGCCATAGAATGGATGATTTTTACTAGTGGTGGTTTCTTCATAAATCTTACCACATTTCACTTGGAATAAAATAAATGTCCAGAAGGTGAAGGAACTTTACATCCAGCGCTGTGGTATGTGAAGTAACTCTACATCCCGTGTGACTCTGTGGACAGCATCATATTTTACTCCACTGCTGCGGCCACAGAGGTTGGGGCTGGCAATATTGGTTCATATATTTTTTTCCTTTTGTTTTGGGATAAAAAAATGTATGTGTTAAAATTTTGGGGAGAACTTTGTGGCATCTTGATTAAGAGATCTACACATTCTCCATATTGAGATAGGTATTAAATAAACACATCAGAGCCTTACTGGTAAAGTAGAGGGTCAGTGACAGTGAGAGAAACGCTCCATGAGATGGATTGACACTGTGGCTACAACAATGGGCTCAACAACACCAACAACTGTGAGGGCAGTGAAGGACCAGGAAAAACTTCGTTCTGTTATACATAATGTGGCCATGAGTCTGAGCTGACTTAATAGCAAAAAACAACATTACAACAGTGGCCTTACAAAATCATGATAAAATTAAAAACCTTTACTATGCATATGTGCTGTGACTTCTATATGTGATTATTATTATAGGAAGTGGGAGGTGGAATGATGACACCAATATAAACCAGTCATAGAAAACGCATCACCAACTGCTGCCGTACAAAGAATCAGACCCACTTAAAATGACCCCCGTGGGGAGTGGCTGGGTCCTTCCTCTCTGTTCCCAGGTGGGAAACAGCCTACACTGCCCAGAAAAGCCTAAACAGAAGCAGTCACCAATAAAAACTCCTGAGTGTTGCTGCGGACCAGCCAAGCAGCAACTCCCAGCCTGGGTAAGTGCTTCACGGACCTGATGGGGCCACTTCAGGGGTAGCTCTCAGAAGAGCCCTGTGTTTGGGTTCATCTCTGCTGTAGTTGTCTGGACGTTCTTAGTATGTAATGTTGTCTTTGTACACTTTGTCTCATTTACTCCAGTTCCTGGAGAAAGACATCATGCTTGGTAAGAGGTCAACAAAAAAGAGGAAGACTGTTGGTGAGTTGGATTGACACAGTGGCTGTAACAATGGGCTCAAACATAGCAATGATTGTGAGGATGGCACAGGACTGGGCAGTGTTTCGTTCTGTTGTACAAGGGTTGCTATGGGTTGGAACTGACTCAACAACACCTAATGACAACAATGTTTTCTTTGAGCTTGTGTCTTGACATGAAATCTGATGGGATAACGGGCATGTGTGTGAACAGAGGGGACCACACAACATGTGTCTCTAATGTTCCTGCTGCCCCGTTTACACATGACATCAGTGATGCGGGTGAGGACAGACTCCCATGGACCAGGATAGGGCAAGCTCAGTGAGGTGCAAAGCAAGAGAAGGGGAAACTGAGGCCATACATAAGTGCCCTTATGTGGTCCTCTAATTCACTAGTTTGCTATGTCATCCTTAAGTAAATCTCTGGCATTGTCATGGATTGAATTGTGTCCCCCCAAAAATATGTGTTAACTTGGTTAGGCCACGTGTGGTTGTCCTCTATTTTGTGATTTTCCTATCTATGATAAATCATAATCCCTGCCTGTGGTTATAGAGGATTAGGGTGGGATGTAACACCCTTGTTCAGGCCACATTCCTGATCCAATACAAAAGGGTTTTCCCTGGGGTGTGGCCTGCACCACCTTTTATCTCTCAAGAGATAAAAGGAAAGGGAAGCAAGCAGAGAGTTGAGGACCTCATACCACCAAGAAAGCAGCACAGGGATCAGAGTGCATCCTTTAGACCTGGTGTTCCTGTGCAGAGAAGCTCCTAGTCCAGTGGAAGGTTGACGAGACAGACCTTCATCCAGAGCCAACAGAGACAGAGCCTTCCCCTGGAGCTGATGCCCTGAATTTGGACTTCTAGCCTACTTTACTGTGAGAAAATAAACTTCTCTTTGTTAAAGCCGTCCACTTGTGGTATTTCCGTTATGGCAGCACTAGATGACTAAGACAGGCCATGTAGCCACTATAGTCCACCACCACTGTAAAAGCTCTGCCCTTCTACATTGGGACATGGAGATCTGCTCTAGTTCTGCCCAGGGCCTGGAATGTAAGTCTCCCTAATAAACTCCTTCACTACCACTCTAGAGTTGCTCACCTCTTTCTTTGGTCTCTCAGCACACTTAGTTTTCGAAGGCAAATTTCAAGTTGCTGGTCCAAGCCTGGACAATTCTTGAGCCAGCCAGGAGACCCAGGAAATGGTGAGAGAGAGTGAGGCCTCTGTGAGGGAAGTTCTGGGTTAGTCAACGGCCTCCATGTGGGGAGGTCTGGCCCTTATGCTTCTCTGCAAGTGCACCATTGCATGAGTATGCCAAGTGGCATAGCCCTATCATGGGCAGATGTATGCCTTCATAAGTGTGGAAAAGAATCTAGGAGAGCAGCGGCAGCAGTAGGATGGCTGCTGCTCTGGGCTGTTCAGCTGGCCCCTGAAGCCCAGCTAGCTGCTGAATCGTGCATAAGAACTTTGCAGGAAGAGTTACAGTTAAAAAAAGATGTGCAGCAGTCTTACGTGGCTACAGCTGACCTGTTGAACAGCCACGTCCATGAACAGAATGAGCAACTAGGTGGAGGAGCTAAGCATGTCCCTGGTGCTAAAAACATCCTGTAACAGTGCAAAGCAAGAGTTAAAACAGCAGGGGGAAAAAAAAATAGTGAAATGCCCTTTTTGAAAAGCTCTTAGAGGTCCTCTCTGGGATCCTCTGATAACTGACCTTGCCAAGATAACTGAGCAGCAAAGTAGTCGCAGCTGAAGTAGTAAGGCGAAAACTAAAAGCGGAGGGTCTGCCTCCAGATTACCAGACTAAACCCAGGCTTGCACTTGTATGGTGGAGGTGTGACCTTACAAATGACTAAGGGCTCTGTCAACTTTGACCAGATCTTCTCATTTTCAGCAATAGTTAAGACTGAGGATTAAGCCTAGAAGCCTCTGTCACCAAGGAGGACCAAATGCCTTATTTTACAATTAAAGTTCAATGAGAAAATGGAAAGAATTGTGTATCTTGGGTGTTTAGATACCATTGCACAGGTAACAGTGGTCTCTATAACACCTGGCACCATAATGAGGAAAACTTTTGGGTCTGAGGTCACCATCATCTCATCGAGTCTTGCTCCAGCCTGACTATGGATAAGTCCCTTCTGGGCTCTTACAAACTTCTATTATATGTATTGATGATGTTGTTGTATTAATTTACACTTCTGTAAGATTTTGCCTCCAAGCTCTGATAGAAATTCTAGTGGGGCACATGGAAACTGTGACTTGGGCTATGGCTAATAGCCTGGCTATTCAATCTGGCCACTGACAATCCTCAGACTGACATATACAGTAAGCCCCTATGGGGGTGAGGCATCTGGACAAAAAAAAAAAAAAAAAAAAAACAGTTCTGCTCCTGATAAGCTTTTGTTATTTGTGTGGATGATCAGCAGAAAGGCCCCTATGCTGAGAAGGGAACATAACCAACAAGCAGACTACTCTTGCCAATTGACTACAGAAGCTGAAGCGTCCTCTTTCCAGAGCAAAGAGATGTGCAATAGACCACCTCCTGGGTTTAAGAGAGGATGGCCCGTGGAGATTCACACACCATCTTACCCTGGGCCTACGTCCATGAAGTGCCACTGTCATCAGAAAACGCTGGACAGCATAGAAAAACTGACCTGCCTAAGAGACCCTAACCAAAAAAAAACAAACAAAATCCATTGCCATTGGTCAGTTCTGACTCATAGCAACCCTGTAAGACAGAACTACCCCATAAGGTTCCAAGAAACAGTTGGTGGGTTTGAACTGCTGACCTTTTGACTAGCAGCTGAGCTCTTAACCACTGTGCCACCGGGGCCTCTACAATACCCTGGTCAAAGCTAAAACCAGCCCAGTGACAGATTCCTGAGCCAATAGACCAGGGCGTTCTTAGCAGGTAAATCATATCAGGGCCTCTTATCCTGTACTGAGGCTTCTACTTGGTCTTGAATGAACTCTTCCTGCTCTATATAACCCACAATCCATAGGGGTGGTTGAGCACTTCCATGGACAGGCTTAAACTGTTAATGGCAGGCGACAAGACAACCCAGCCTGAACGACACATCTCAGGCAAGCAGTCTAGGTTCTCAATGCAGCAGTTCCCTGCAAGGACATTTCTCATTTGTGCTGTGTGTTTGATCAAACCATCTATTCTATAAAATATGTTTCTTCTGTATACAACCGTTCCTGACAATAGATCTGGGTTCCCACAGAGGTCACTGCTTCAAAACTAGGACAGGCCTGTGTGGATACACCTGGGCAACCCTCACCTCAAGTCCTACAGGAGATAGGACTTGTTAATTGTTAATGTTGTCTCTTATTCTTCCCAGATTATCTCACAATGATAGACAGGGTCCTCATCCAAGGGCCCCAGTGACACAGGCTTTTGCTGGAGCTACCTATCAGACCAACTGTTGGCTCTGTCAACGTTTGAAATGAGGTGACAAGTCATCTCCTTACATGGTTCCAGCTGATCTGTCAATGCGGAGGACAGCTTGTTGACCAACTGAATGTGTAACCTGGTGTACTGAGGAAATTATGTGGTGAATGAATGCGGTTGACTCCACTACTAGCGGAAAACTTTTTTTTTTTTTTAAATGTGGAAGCTGTCTGTGGGGAGTGCTACAACTTTAGAATGAAATTTCTCTCTGTGTGTTAAAAATATAAACAGTACGGGACAGGATGGTTTGACTCTGAGAACAGTACGTTTAAGACTGAGTTCGACATTACTGTGGATGTGGAGAACTGTCAGAATATGACCAGGTGGTCCAGTGTACGTTGACTGACTACACCAAGTCTGAGTTGGGCTGATCTGATAATCGTAATACCTTGTTCAATTGGGAGCCATGGTGGTGCAGTGGTTAAGAGCCCAGTTGCTAACCAAAAGGTCGGCAAATCGAATTCACCAGCCTCTCCTTGGAAACCCCATGGAGCAGTTCTACTCTATCCTATAGGGTCACTATGAGTTGGAATCAACTCGAAGGCAATGGATTTTTTCAATTGTGCCGAGAAAAGGAGTTTTTGTATTACTTGTATTGAAATGTGTACTGTTCATGTAATGTGCCTTGTTGGGAGAAATATGCTGTTTTTACATAAATGAATCAGGATACATTATAAATACATAAGCTTGGACAAATGCAGCCCTCTGACCTATTCAGTTGGCTTGGATTAAGCCACAACTGGGGTAACTCCTTTAAGCAGGCCTGATCAGTCTTCTGGGACAGTTCTACTAGTAACCCTCACTAAATGCTGCCTCAAATGACACACAGATATAACAGTGACCAGAATTAAGCCCCAAACCATGGACATGCAGCTCAATATCCAGAATGCATGACGGGCATACCAGCACTTGGTACTGCTTTGCTGCTTTTTCTAACACCCTGATGGGAGCTGAGGGGTGAACTGTTGGGGGAATAGTCTGCCTCTATGCCTCCCAGATTGGGTAAATCTGCTGCAAAGGACTTCTTTAAAGTGTTGAAAGGCAAAGATGTCACCTTGAAGATTAAGGTGTGCCTGACCCAAGGCATGGTATTTTCAATCGCATCATATGCATGTGAAAGCTAGACAATGAATATGGAAGACAGAAGAAGAAATGACGCCTTTGAATTGTGGTGTTGGCAGAGAATATTGAATATACCGTGGACTGCCAAAAGAATGAACAAATCTGTCTTGGAAGTAGTGCAACCAGAGTGCTCCTTTGAAGCAAGGATGGCAAGACTGCATCTTACATACTTTGGACATGTTGTCAGGAGGGATCAGTCCCTGGAGAAGGACATCATGCTTGGCAAAGTGTAGGGTTACCGGAAAAGAGGAAGACCCTCAAGGAGGTAGATTAACACAGTGGCTGCAACAATGAGCTCAAGTACAACAATTGTAAGGATGGCGCAGGCCTAGGCAGTGTTTCGTTCTGTGTGCATGGGGTCGCTGTAAGTCGGAACTGACTTAACGGCACTTAACAACAATGCCTCCCAGCCAGGCTGCCTAAATAAAAAACTTGGGCCCACAGCATTCTCTGATAAGGAGCCTGGAAATTCAATCACCTTGTCTCTCCTGTTCCTTCCCCTTATCAGACTTACATACGAGGCCAAGTCCTGGGCAGCCGCAGGACCAGAGCAGATCTCTGTGCCTTGCAGTGGGAAGGCAGAGGTTTTATAGTGATGGTGGACAAGCCTTCCCCTGTTCTTGGCACACAGTAACTTTCTCTGTCTCTTGCACATATGCGGGCACCGTACAGCATCTGCCCAACCCCACTTCTATATCTTTTCCCAGTGAGAAGTATGCCAGATAGTAAGAGTCAGCCTTCAGGTGAACTGAAGGGTAAGAACAGAGCAACTTAATGTGGTTCGCTAGTTCACTACAGATCGACGTGTCATCCTTATGTCAGTCTCTGGTACGTAGCCACTATTGTCCACCATCACTATAAAACCTCTGCCCTCCCACTGCAAGGCACAGAGATCTGCTCTGGTCCTGTGGCTGCCCAGGACTTGGCCTCGTATGTAAGTCTCCCTAATAAACTTGTTTGCCAACACACTGGAGTTGCCAGCCTTTTTCATTGGTCTCTTGGAGTCCCCCATTTTTGGTGGCAAATTCCAAGTTACTGGTCCATGCCTAGACAACAAGTGTGGGTTATGGATTGGATTGTGTCCCCTAAAATATGTGTTAAATTCCTGGTCACTGTACATGTGGATGTAATCTTATTTGGAAATAGGTGCTTTCTTTTGATATATTGATGAGGTCTAACATTCACATCTTTGGCCCATTCAGAGAGGTGTATTCACATACTTCTTCCCCATACCTCCTTCTCTCAGCTTTCCAGTCATGTTCCAAGTCCCTGACCATCCAAGCAAACTGTTGGCCACAGCCCATGAATCAGTATACGATTGCACATCTGGCCGTTTCTCCTTCGAAGCAAAGTGAACAACCAGGTGCACTGCTCAAAATTCTGCCCATGGGAAGGAATTCCCTTCACCACTGTCCTTCAGGGACGTCCCAGAATAGGGCTGCAGTCCTACAGATGTTCTCTTTTGAGTGGTGCCTGAATATCGCTTAGAACCTTCTGTAAACTAGGCCCGAGTTTTCTCCTCCTCAGTCAATTGATCATAAGGAACTCTCCATGAGGCCACAGGTACAGACTGGGACATGGAAGGTGATGTGACAGGAGTGGAGACCATGGGCATTTGGGCCACTTCCTCATGCAACTTACTTGTGCCTTCAGGTCCTGTTCAGGCCCTGTCTTGAATATACCACTTCCATTTAATGATGGAGCGCTGCTGTGCATGTCCAACTTTATAGCTCTGTGGGTCAGACAACACCCAGTTCATGATGGGCAACTCAGACTGTATGGTGACTTGGGGTCCCATGGTTAAGTGTTCAGTCTCTACTAAGGCCCGGTAAGAAGCCAAAAGCTGTTTCTCAAAAGGGGAGTAGTTATCTGTAAAAGATGGCAGGGCTTTGCTCCAAAATCCTAAGGGCCTGCGCTGTGGTTCACCAACAGAAGCCTGCCAAAGGCTCCAAACAGCATCTTTATCTGCCACGGACACTTCAAGCACCATTGAATCAGCTGTATCATTTGGCCCAAGTGGCAGAGCAGCTTGTACAGCAGCCTGAACCTGTTGCAGAGCCTTCTCTTGTTCCGGGCCTCACTGAAAACTAGCAGCTTTTCGAGTCGCTTGATAAATAGGCTGGAGTAACACACCCAAATGAGTAATACATTGCCTCCAAAATCCAAAGAGACCCACTAGGTGTTGTGCCACCTTTTTAATTGCGGGAGGAATCAGATGGAATAACTTATCCTTCACTTTAGAGGGAGTATCTCAACATGCCCCACACCACTGGACCCCCAGAAATTTTACTGGGGTGGAAGGCACCTGAATTTTTGTGGAATTGATTTTCACCCTCTAGCATGCAAATGTTTTACCAATAAGTCCAGAGTCATTGACACTTCTTTACAGAATCCAGCCAGCATAATATCATCAATGTAATGGACCAGTGTGATGTCTTGGGAAGGGAAAGGCAATCAAGTTCCCTTTAGACTAAATTTTGACATAGGGATGGAGAGTTGATGTAGTCCTGAGTTAGACAACTGAAGTTGTATTGCTGGGCTTGCCAGCTAAAGGCAAACAGCTTCTGGTGTCCTTTGGGAACAAATATGGAGAAAAAGGCATTAGCCAGATCAATAGCCACACACCAGGTACCAGGAGTTGGATTAATTTGCTCAAGCAATGAAACTATATCTGGAACAGTGGCTGCAATTGGAGTCACCACCTGGTTGTTTTTGATAATTCACTGTCATTCTCCAAGATCCATCTGTTTTCTGCAAAGGCCAAATAGGCAAGTTGAGTGGGGATGTGGTGGGAATCACCGCCCCTGCATCCTTCAAGTCCTTGATGGTGGCAGTAATCTCTGCAATCCCTCCAGAAATGCAATATTGCTTTTGGTTCACTATTTTCCTAGGTAGGGGCAGCTCTAGTGGCTTCCACTTGACTTTGCCTGCCAAAGTAGCCCTTACTCCACTTGTCAGGAATTCAATGTGGGGGTTCTGCCAGTTGCTGAGTATATCTATTCCAATTATGCATTCCTGAACTAGGAAAATCACTACAGGATGGGTTCGAGAACACACTGGACCTACTGTGAGACAGACATAAGCTAAAAAAAAAAATAACCTGACCTCTGTATGCCTCCACTCTGACTGGTGGGCCACAGCAATGTTTTGAATCTCCTGGAATTAGTGTTAGTTCAGAGCCAGTATCCAGTAATCCCCGAAAAGTCTGATTATTTCCTTTTCCCCAATGAATACTCACTCTCATAAAAGGTCTTAGATCCCTTTCAGGAAGGCTGGGTTAAAGATTAACAGTATAAATTTTTGGCAGTGTATTGGAGTCCTTCCTTAAGAGGACCTGGCTTCCCCTTCTTTCAAAGGATTGTGGGTCTTTAAACTCACTCAAGTCTGGCTATTGATTGAAGGGCTGAGACTCTCTATTCTGATGATTCGAGTTAGACTGCTGTTCACTGTGCCTAGAATTCTTGGACTTGTAGAGATCAAGCAAATATTTAGTAGATTTACTATCTGGGTCACTCCTAGGGATACCATGACTATGTAGCCGATGCCATAAGTCCATACAAGTCAGAGTATTCTGATTACTGCTTTGACTCTGCTGTTCACTACGGTAACCACACCACCTTGTCTTTGTTGATTGAGTGCCACCACTTGGGCCCTACTGCCAGGGGGTCCAACCAGCCCCACTGTAGTTAGGGGTCTTAATTCAGTTGGGGCAGTTCCTGCTGTCAAATATGACTTACACAAAAATAGCAAACACAGCAGTCTTCAAGGATGCTGGGGCTCCCTTCACAAATTTGTTCCTCACAGTTGTGGTAAAAGGTGTGTCCTCTGGGTACTCTATGAGTGGGTCTAACCTGATAAAGCCACTCTAGCATACTAATTTCCCTACGCCTTTGGATACCTTCTTCTACACTATAGGCTGCCCCATAATCCATGCTTCAGTGACCCAACCAAATAATGCATTGCATCTTTTCCTAACTTCTTGAGCTGAAACACAGATTGAAGAATCTGTGCTTAGTGGGCCTATATCAATAAACTCAGACTGATCCATCTTTATGTTCCTTACACCATTATCCCACACCCTTAATAGCCATTCTCACACATATTCCCCAGGTTTCTGTCTGTACATATTAGAAAAGTCAAGCAGTTCTTTTGGCGTGTAGCATACCTCCTCCGGGGTCATACTTCATACTTCACCTTTTGGGGTTTGCTTGGACTTAAGTCTAGTTATAGATCTAGAAGCCAAAATTAGTGATGAGGAAGTGTTTTGAGAATATTCAGCATTTTCTTGTAAAGCATCTCTCTCAGGTGATGCCCTAGGCAATGACTTAGACAAAGGCTTTTTAGACAGCTGGGTTAATCTCATTGGGTGGGGTGGAGGGGCTAATGGTTTTATAGGGGAGGGTGCTTTAGCAGACAAACATGGAGTAATCTCTTCAGATGGAAGTGAGAGGGCTTGTTCTGCTGGCAGGAACGATTCAACGGAATTTAGGGGCTTAGTGTCTTCAGCTTCCTGATTATCTGCCCATATGCCCCCATCTCAAGTTTCAGGGTCCCATTTTTTCTTAATCAGTGCCCTCACTTTAACTTCAGACACCTCTTGAGGTTGCCAATTGAGTTGGCATTGTAATTCAACTACTCTTACAATAAGACTCTGGGTTTTGTTTTCAGCAATATCAGCTCTGTTACTACAAGAAGTAAGGCTTTCTTTCAAGGCACAAGTGGACATTTTGAGGTCATTTATGTGGCACTTGATCTTTCACTCTGAAGCCCTGAGCTCATCTCTTTCTTTCACCAGTTTGTCTAGCTAAAGTAGGTCCAACCAACCAGCTTCCTTAAAAAAACCAAATACTTCTCATTATGACAAAATTGTAGAAAGGTATCATACATGCAATTGCCCAGAGCCTTGCCTTTCACCAATACCTGATCTATTGGTGGTGATATTTCTTGTATTTGTATTGCTACCTCACACCACGGATTACTGGTGCCCACTTTACAACTGGAAACAGAGTCATCAACAACTTTAAGACTAACCAGAACTGAGAACCAATTTAGAAAACTCATCCTTTCAATTTTGTTTCTCTGGAATGACTCTCAGAATCTTCTGTCTTAGGCTGGGTTCTCTAGAGAAGCAAAAACACTAAAGTGTGTGTGTGTGTGTATATATATATATATATATATGAATGAGAGAGAGAGAGATATTTACATAAAGGAAATGGCTCATGCTGTTGTAGAGGTTGGAACATTCCAAGTCTGTGGGTCAGGATTGAGGGTTCTCTTGATTCACATAGCTGCAGGGACTGGTGAACCCAAGATTGGCAGGTCAGAGAGCAGGGCTTTTGCTCACATGCTGTGAAGATGGATGAATTCCAAGATGGGCAGGCAAGACTGCAGGTAAGATGCTGGCTCAAGCCCCAAGAACTGGAGGTCAGATGAACAGGAGCCAGCTGCAAGATCCAGAGAGAGCAAAAGCCCACAAGCCTTGCCAGAATATCCACTTATATTTGATGCAGGCCGCATGCTGAAGGAAACTCCCTTTCAGCTGAATCACTACTCACAGCAGATCCACTCATGGACGTGATCACATTATATCAAATCTCATCATGGAAGTGATCACAACATCATGTGACTGCCAAACTACGTCATGATTACCAAACCACTGAGAATCATGGTCCGGTCAAGATGACATACAATCTAAACCATCACAACTCCCATTAGTGGTATTTATAGTAGCAGTAAGAGATTAAGATGCCCTCAGAAAGCATCTTGGTTCCTGTGCAAATCAACATGCATGTGTTTATGTAGACAGCAGGTCTATTCCTAATCCAAATATACTGTCCCTCATGGCAAACTCATGCAGAAGTTAACTCCTAAGATAAACATTCTTGACTCAAATGACGTGACAAGTGGCTTTACTTTCAGGGTCCCTGTGCAGCACACGGGGGCAGCTGTACAGCTTTGCTGCATGATTTTTCAGGAATCGCCTGTACTCAAGCCAACCTCAGAAATGAACCTCAGAGTTTTCTTTCAACTTTAAGCAAAACTTTCAAATTAAAATTGCATCAAATTCAATGTGCCCCACAGCAGAATGTCAGATGTGTTCACTCTGCTTCCCAAGCTCAACCTTTATTAGAAACTCACACCTTATTTCTTTTGAAATTCAGATAGCCCTTAAACAAGTTATCATAGCTCTTGATTGCATAAATACTTATTAAATATACTATCACATCATGGAAACCTCGGTGGCTTAGTGGTTAAGAGCCACAGCTGCTAACCAAACGGTCAGCAGTTCAAATTCACCAGGCACTCCTTGGAAACTCTATGGGGCAGTTCTATTCTGTCCTGTAGGGTCACTATGAGTTGAAATCGACTCAGTGGTGGTAGGTTTGATTTTTGGTTTTATGACATCTTCTTACCAATAATTGATGCTAAATTTTAATTCAGATTTATGTACATAAATGAGTGAAATGAATGTTTAAACCTCCATAATGTGAGACGTGGAAACAAAGAAATAGAATTGGAAAATGAATTCTAAAGTCGCTGAAAGCTCAGAAGGTAACTTCTCACAGGTGAATGATTTGAGAACTGGATTCATATCTTGTGAAAAATCAAGTAAGAGCAGGAAAGCACTTTGGCGCAAGGAAAATCACACATGCAGAACTGCCCTGTACAATGTGGGACAAATTAATGTAGCCAAAACTCGACTGTTGGTATGCAGTCCATGAGCTGTGCTGGCGTCCTCATCTAGGATGGCAGTTTGGCAGGACAGGAGCTCATTCAAATGGCCACTTTGCTCTCCTGTGTGCTGGGCCAGCACCCCGCCTTGGGCTCTGAGGACCCGTTGGTTGAGCCCTTTTGGAGGCCCACCCATAATGGTCAAGTTAGCCCTTGTCTTGCCACAACCACAGAGCTTCCGAGTGCCCTAGTGCACTGCTCCAGTGGAGAAAATGGCCCTGGAGTGGGGGAAGTGAAGGTTCATTTCTTTATAAGCTGCCTGCCTTGGTGACTGTGGTCTGTGTGGACAACAGCTGACCATGACACATTCTCTACACCTGCCTGTGGGCTCTGAGCTCCAGACAAAGCAAAGGCATGAGCTACGGGCAAGGGGAACACCAACTGGCTCTCAAGTGGCTTGTCGTACAGCTGATGAGTTGACCTCCTGTGTAGACAACAGCAGGGCAGCCCAGTCAAGCTCTTTGGGGAATGAGAGGTGTGGGAAGAACAAAGGGAACAAGAGGTTCTGGTGCAAGAGTTGTTTACCTAAAGCGAGGCTGAGAGGGAGCTCCCGACTTCTGAGGCCTGCTCTCATCCTAGGCTTCTGAGCCTTGGGAGCCAGGTAGACAGGACTGGGATGGAGGAAACCTTTTTTTCTTAAGTCCTGTTTCCAAGCCCAGAGGCCATCGAACATGTCTTTTTCTCATGACCCTGAGCAGCGACACCGAGGTAGGCAGGGAGGCCCCCCAAGAACCTGGAACAGGTAACGGGGTTGTGCATGCAGGGCCACAGCTGCCGGCATCTGGAGACCATGGGTCTACCTGTAGGGTAGAGAGGAGGCTGTGGGGCTGCCGTTACAATCACCTTCTGGTTGTTGCAAGCTGCTGAGCCCTAATGAAAATAAATGCCAGGGTTGTGTTCACAACAGGGCCAATAAAAACCTGGGAGGAATTTAAGGAGATTATGTGACTCTGTGGGGGAATCCAATAATTGTTGACCTTTGTTTAAAATAAATAGTCCCCCCACTAACTTATTTCACCAATCATGTCAACAACAAACAACAAAAAGGAAATAAGACGTTTTCACCCTTATGGTTCTCTGCACATCTCCTTTACTCTCTCTTTTTCTGTATTTTAATGAATTCCAATCTGCCAGGTTTTTAGATTTAATCGATATTTTCAGCATTATTTGCACCCTTTTTAAAGCTGGAAAAAATTGTTACAGATCAAACCAACTATAAACAAATTAAAAAAGAAATAACGAGAAAGATTTTATCTGCTATACTTTCATTCTTTACTGAAGCATCTAAAAAGAAGATTCATTGCCCACTCTGTATACTGATTTAATCATAGCATGAGAGTGCTTGCATATAAAACTGAAACATTTTGTCAGGTATCCGGATGGCAGCATACACACCACTGATGCTGTTTCCTGGGTAGAATCCACATTTTGCTGGGCACATAAAACAGCTTACTTCATGATGAGTGTGCATTTTATAAATTTGTTTAAATGGTTTTCAATCACAGTACATTTCTTTTGGTTTATTTTACAGAGATCAGGGAAATTACAAAAAAATAAAGAAAAAATAGATTCACCATTTACTGTTACTACAGTTACCACAGAGATTTCAAAACATTTGGCAAGACCAGCCGCCTACACACCGCTGCTCTGAAAGTCTGGAGTCTGTCTCTCTTAGCTTTGAGTCTGAGGTAAGGATGCGTGAGCACGTGGTTATTAAAGAAACGGTCCCAGGGAAGACAGGTAAGGGAGTGGGAAACACTGGACAGGGGAAAGATGGAAGCCCAGGGATGCCCCATCTCAGACACAGTCCCAGAGAAGCTTCAGCCTGACCCTGCCAGGGCTCCGAGGTCTACACCTCAGAGTTTTCCTGGCCTGAGGGCAAAGTCCTCATTCACTGGTCATTGGCTACGGGCCACCAAACCAAAAAAAAAATCTGCTGCCGTCGAGTTGACTGACTCATAGCGAACATATAGGACAGAGTAGAAGGGCCGCCAAAGGGGAATATAATTCCAGGAATGTCCAGTTTCCATGTTCCCCAAAGGCAGCCCTCCAAGATAGCTGAAGCATGGGCTGGTGGAATAACCGCACCTTGTGTGCAAACAAACACACGCACACACTCACGCACATGCATCTTCATGGAAGGCCCTCCTACCTCTATGTGGCAGAAGGGACAGACTACTGTAAGTAAGGCTTACATATGCCATCTCCTCCTCACGCTGGTTAAAAGGCCAAGCTCTGCTCTTCCTGACTGAGACAAGAGAAGGCTATATGACTGAGCATTTTTATTTGCATCACCATTTAATGCTATGTCGTTGATCCCGGCAATTAAATACT
The DNA here is from genome assembly GCF_030014295.1 of Loxodonta africana. Classification (NCBI taxonomy): domain Eukaryota; kingdom Metazoa; phylum Chordata; class Mammalia; order Proboscidea; family Elephantidae; genus Loxodonta; species Loxodonta africana. The sequence continues at coordinate 855,907 of NC_087347.1, read as the reverse complement.
AACCCACAGTTTCTCTGCCAGAATTAGGTGTACACCTAGGATTAAGGACTTGGCTATACAGAAGTTTCACTGGGGGAGCCTCACAATTTCTTACCGATTTATTGAGGTTCTTTGCACTTTCTGGACACAAGTTCTTTGTCAGATGCGTGTATTGCAAATGCCTGCTCAATTCTGTGACTTGCCTTTCTACTCTCTGTGTAGTAAAAACTTAACGTTTCCCAGAAAGGGGTCAGTCCCTGTTCTTGCTTCTGGAAGGCGATCTTTAGGTCCTTGGAATATCGTGTCTAGTAGGAGTGTCTATATTTAAAGTGGAGGCTGGCCACACTGGATAGTCTAACAATGTGATTTAGGGTTGGACTTTGGGTCTTGGGGTATCAGCTCAGCCTCTGCAGGGGCTGGAGACTGAAGTCAGCCACGTTGGCAGTCAGCTGTGGCTACTTGGTGGAGCCCCAATGAAATCCTGTGTGCCAGGTCTCGGGTGAGTGTTCTGGATGGATACTCTGTGTGTGCTGCCACACACCATTTCCTGAAGGGGTTAGTACTGTCCATGACTCCCCAGGGAAAGGATAACTGGAACATCCATGTTTGGAGCTCTCCTGGACTTTGCCCTGTATACTTCTTCCCTTGGCTGATTTTCATCTGTTTCCTTTCCCAGTAATAAATCATAACCCTGAATATAACAGCTTCAGTGGGTTCTGTGAGTCCTAGCAAATTATCAAAACTGAGAGTGGTCTTGGGGACACCCAAACTTGCAGTGGGTGTCAGAAGTGATGTGGTCTTGTGGACTGATCACCCCCTAACTCAACACTCTCTTATTGGTATCTTTTGAGGAAAGAAATACTTAAATTTAACGAACTTCCATTTATCAGTCTTTTCTTTATGGTTAGTGCTTTTCTTTTCCTTTTTTTTTTTTTAATGAACTTTTATTAAGCTTCAAGTGAACATTTACAATTCCAATCAGTCTGTCACATGTAAGTTTACATGTATCTTACTCCCTTCTCCCACTTGCTCTCCCCCTATTGAGTCAACCCTTTCAGTCTCTCGTTTCGTGCCAATTTTGCCATCTTCCCTCTCTCTCTATCTTCCCATCCCCCCTCCAGTCAAGAGTTGCCAACACACTCTCCAGTGTCCACCTGATTTAATTAGCTCTCTCTTCATCAGCATCTCTCTCCCCCTCGCTGACCAGTCCCTTTCATGTCTGATGAGTTGTCTTCGGTGATGGTTCCTGTCCTGTGCCAACAGAAGGTCTGGGGAGCATTGCCACCGGGATTCCTCTAGTCGCAGTCAGACCATTAAGTATGGTCTTTTTATGAGAATTTGGGGTCTGCATCCCACTGATCTCCTGCTCCCTCAGGGGTCCTCTGCTGTGCTCCCTGACAGGGTAGTCATTGATTGTGGCCGGGCACCAACTAGTTCTTCTGGTCTCAGGATGATGTAGGTCTCTGGTTCATGTGGCCCTTTCTGTCTCTTGGGTTCTTAGTTGTTGTGTGACCTTGGTGTTCTTCATTTTCCTTTGCTCCAGGTGGGTTGAGACCAATTGATGTATCTTAGATGGCCGCTTGTTAGCATTTAGGACCCCAGATGCCACATTTCCAAGTGGGATGCAGAATGTTTTCATAATAGAATTATTTTGCCAATTGACTTAGAAGTCCCCTCAAACCATGTTCCCCAGCCCCCAGCCCCTGGTCCGCTGACCTTTGAAGCATTCATTTTATCCTGGAAACTTCTTTGCTTTTAGTCCAGTCCAATTGGGCTGACCTTCCTTGTATTGAGTGTTGTCTTTCCCCTCACCCAAAGCAGTTCTTATCTACTGATTGATCAATAAAAAACTCTCTCCCTCCCTCCCTCCCTCCCCGCCTCGTAACCACAAAAGTATGTGTTCTTCTCAGTTTTTTCTATTTCTCAAGATCTTATAACAGTGGTCTTATACAATATTTGTCCTTTTGCCTCTGACTCATTTCGCTCAGCATAATGCCTTTCAGATTCCTCCATGTTATGAAATGTTTCAGAGATTCGTCACTGTTCTTTATCGATGCGTAGTATTCCATTGTGTGAATATACCCATTCATCCGTTGACGGACACCTTGGTTGCTTCCAACTTTTTGCTATTGTAAACAGAGCTGCAATAAACACGGGTGTGCAAATATCTGTTTGTGTGAAGGCTCTTGTATCTCTAGGGTATATTCCGAGGAGTGGGATTTCTGGGTTGTATGGTAGTTCTATTTCTAACTGTTTAAGATAACGCCAGATGGATTTCCAAAGTGGTTGTACCATTTTACATTCCCGCCAGCAGTGTATGAGAGTTCCAATCTCTCCGCAGCCTCTCCAACATTTATTATTTTGTGTTTTTTGGATTAATGCCAGTCTAGTTGGAGTGAGATGGAATCTCATCGTAGTTTTAATTTGCATTTCTCTAATGGCTAATGATCGGGAGCATTTTCTCATGTATCTGTTGGTTGCCTGAACATCTTCTTTAGTGAAATGTGTGTTCATATCCTTTGCCCACTTCTTGACTGGGTTGTTTGTCTTTTTGTGGTTCAGTTTTGACAGAATCATGTAGATTTTAGAGATCAGATGCTGGTCTGAGATGTCATAGCTGAATATTCTTTCCCAGTCTGTAGGTGGTCTTTTTACTCTTTTGGTGAAGTCTTTAGATGAGCATAGGTGTTTGATTTTTAGGAGCTCCCAGTTATCTGGTTTCTCTTTGTCATTTTTGGTAATGTTTTGTATTCTGTTTATGCCTTGTATTAGGGCTCCTAAAGTTGTCCCTATTTTTTCTTCCATGATCTTTATCGTTTTAGTCTTTATGTTTAGGTCTTTGATCCACTTGGAGTTAGTTTTTGTGCTTGGTGTGAGGTATGGGTCCCGTTTCATTCTTTTGCAAATGGATATCCAGTTATGCCAGCACCATTTGTTAAAAAGACTATCTTTTCCCCAATTAACTGACTCTGAGTCTTTGTCAAATATCAGCTGCTCGTATGTGGATGGATTTATATCTGGGTTCTCAATTTTGTTCCACTGGTCTATGTGCCTGTTGTTGTACCAATACCAGGCTGTTTTGACTACTGTGGCTGTATAATAGGTTCTGAAATCAGGTAGAGTGAGGCCTCCCACTTTCTTCTTCTTTTTCAGTAATGCTTTGCTTATCCGGGGGTTCTTTCCCTTCCATATGAAATTGGTGATTTGTTTCTCTATCCCCTTAAAATATGACATTGGAATTTGGATCGGGAGTGCATTGTATGTATAGATGGTTTTTGGTAGAATAGACATTTTTACTATGTTAAGTCTTCCTATCCATGAGCAGGGTATGTTTTTCCACTTAAGTATGTCCTTTTGAATTTCTTGTAGTAGAGCTTTGTAGTTTTCTTTGTATAGGTCTTTTACATCCTTGGTAAGATTTATTCCTAAGTATTTTATCTTCTTGGGGGCTACTGTGAATGGTATTGATTTGGTTATTTCCTCTTCGGTGTTCTTTTTGTTGATGTAGAGGAATCCAAGTGATTTTTGTATGTTTATTTTATAACCTGAGACTCTGCCATACTCTTCTATTAGTTTCAGTAGTTTTCTGGAGGATTCCTTAGGGTTTTCCGTGTATATGATCATGTCATCTGCAAATAGTGATAACTTTACTTCCTCCTTGCCAATCCGGATACCCTTTATTTCTTTGTCTAGCCTAATTGCTCTGGCTAGGACTTCAAGTACGATGTTGAATAAGAGCGGTGATAAAGGTCATCCTTGTCTGGTTCCCGTTCTCAAGGGAAATGCTTTCAGGTTCTCTCCATTTAGAGTGATGTTGGCTGTTGACTTTGCAGAGATGCCCTTTATTATGTTGAGGAATTTTCCTTCAATTCCTATTTTGGTGAGAGTTTTTATCATAAATGGGTGTTGAACTTTGTCAAATGCCTTTTCTGCATCAATTGATAAGATCATGTGGTTTTTATCTTTTGTTTTATTTATGTGATGGATTACATTAATAGTTTTTCTGATATTAAACCAGCCTTGCATACCTGGTATAAATCCCACTTGATCAGGGTGAATTATTTTTTTGATGTGTTGTTGGATTCTATTGGCTAGAATTTTGTTGAGGATTTTTGCATCTATGTTCATGAGGGATATAGGTCTATAATTTTCTTTTTTTGTAATGTCTTTACCTGGTTTTGGTATGAGGGAGATGGTAGCTTCATAGAATGAGTTGGGTAGTATTCCGTCTTTTTCTATGCTTTGAAATACCTTCAGTAGTAGTGGTGTTAAGTCTTCTCTGAAGGTTTGGTAGAACTCTGCAGTGAAGCTGTCCGGGCCAGGGCTTTTTTTTGTTGGAAGTTTTTTGATTACCGTTTCAATCTCTTTTTTTGTTATGGGTCTATTTAGTTGTTCTACTTCTGAATGTGTTAGTTTAGGTAGGTGGTGTTTTTCCAAGAATTTATCCATTTCTTCTAGGTTTTCAAATTTGTTAGAGTACAATTTTTCGTAGTAATCTGAAATGATTCTTTTAATTTCATTGGGTTCTGTTGTGATGTGGTCCTTCGCGTTTCTTATTTGGGTTATTTGTTTCCTTTCCTGTATTTCTTTAGTCAGTCTAGCCAATGGTTTGTCAATTTTGTTAATTTTTTCAAAGAACCAGCTTTTGGCTTTGTTAATTCTTTCAATTGTTTTTCTGTTCTCTAATTCATTTAGTTCAGCTCTAATTTTTATTATTTGTTTTCTTCTGGTGCCTGATGGATTCTTTTGTTGCTCACTTTCTATTTGTTCAAGTTGTCGGGACAGTTCTCTGATTTTGGCTCTTTCTTCTTTTTGTATGTGTGCATTTATCGATATAAATTGACCTCTGAGCACTGCTTTTGCTGTGTCCCAGAGGTTTTGATAGGAAGTATTTTCATTCTCGTTGCTTTCTAAGAATTTCCTTATTCCCTCCTTGATGTCTTCTATAACCCAGTCTTTTTTCAGGAGGGTATTGTTCATTTTCCAAGTATTTGATTTCTTTTCCCTAGTTGTTCTGTTATTGAATTCTAGTTTCATTGCCTTGTGGTCTGAGAAGATGCTTTGTAATATTTCGATGTTTTGGATTCTGCAAAGATTTGTTTTATGACCTAATGTGTGGTCTATTCTAGAGAATGTTCCATGTGCGCTAGAAAAAAAAGTATGCTTTGCAGCAGTTGGGTGGAGAGTTCTGTATAAGTCAATGAGGTCAAGTTGGTTGATTGTTGTAAGTAGGTCTTCCGTGTCTCTATTGAGCTTCTTACTGGATGTCCTGTCCTTCTCCGAAGGTGGTGTGTTGAAGTCTCCTACTATAAATGTGGAGGTGTCTATCTCACTTTTCAATTCTGTTAAAATTTGATTTATGTATCTTGCAGCCCTGTCATTGGGTGCATAAATATTTAATATGGTTATGTCTTCCTGATCAATTTTCCCTTTTATCATTATATAGTGTCCTTCTTTATCCTTTGTGGTGGATTTAAGTCTAAAGTCTATTTTGTCAGAAATGAATATTGCTACTCCTCTTCTTTTTTGCTTATTGTTTGCTTGATATATTTTTTTCCATCCTTTGAGTTTTAGTTTGTTTGTTTCTCTAAGTCTAAGGCGTGTCTCTTGTAGGCAGCATATAGATGGATCGTGTTTCTTTATCCAGTCCGTGACTCTCTGTCTCTTTATTGGTGCATTTAGTCCATTTACATTCAGCGTAATTATAGATAAATAAGTTTTTAGTGCTGTCATTTTGATGCCTTTCCATGTGTGTTGTTGGCCATTTCATTTTTCCACATAGTTTTTTGTGCTGAGACGTTTTTCTTAGTAGATTGTGAGATCCTCATTTTCATAATGTTTAACTTTATGTTAGTTGAGTCGTTACGTTTTTCTTGGCTTTTTTCTTGAGTTATGGAGTTGATATTCCTTTTTGTGGTTACCTTATTATTTACCCCTATTTTTCTAAGTAAAAACCTAACTTGAATCATTCTATATCGCCTTGTATCCCTCTCCATCTGGCAGTTCAATGCCTCCTATATTTATTCCCTCTTTTTGATTATTGTGATCTTTTATCTATTGATTTCCATGATTCCCTGTTATGTGTATTATTTTATTTATTTATTTATTTTTTAGAATTAATCTTAGTTTGTTTGTTTTTGTGCTCTCCCTATTTGAGTTGATATCAGGATGTTCTGTTTTGTGACCTTGTATTGTGCTGGTACCTGATATTATTGGTCATCTGACCAAACAATCTCCTTTAGCATTTCTTGTAGCCTTGGTTTGGTTTTTGCAAATTCTCTAAACTTGTGTTTATCTATAAATATCTTAATTTCTCCTTCATATTTCAGAGAGAGTTTTGCTGGATATATGATCCTTGGTTGGCAGTTTTTCTCGTTCAGTGCTCTGTATACGTCGTCCCATTCCTTTCTTGCCTGCATGGTTTCTGCTGAGTAGTCTGAACTTATTCTTATTGATTCTCCCTTGAGGGATACCTTTCTTTTCTCCCTGGCTGCTTTTAAAATTTTCTGTTTATCTTTGGTTTTGGCAAGTTTGATGATAATATGTCTTGGTGTTTTTCTTTTTGGATCAATCTTAAATGGGGTTCGATGAGCATCTTGGATAGATATCCTTTCGTCTTTCATGATGTCAGGGAAGTTTTCTTTCAGCAGATCTTCAACTATTTTCTCTGTGTTTTCTGTCCCCTCTCCCTGTTCTGGGACTCCAATCACTCGCAAGTTATCCTTCTTGATAGAGTCCCACATGATTCTTAGGGTTTCTTCATTTTTTTAATTCTTTTATCTGATTTTTTTTCAGCTATGTTGGTGTTAATTTCCTGGTCCTCCAGATGTCCCAGTCTGCATTCTAATTGCTTGAGTCTGCTCCTCTGACTTCCTACTGCTTTGTCTAATTCTGTAATTTTATTGTTAATCTTTTGGATTTCTACATGCTGTCTCTCTATGGATTCTTGCAAATTATTAATTTTTCCACTATGTTCTTGAATAATCTTTTTGAGTTCTTCAACAGTTTTATCGGTGTGTTCCTTGGCTTTTTCTGCAGTTAGTCTAATTTCATTTGTGATGTCTTTAAGCATTCTGTAAATCAGTTTTTTATATTCTGTATCTGATAATTCCAGCATTGTATCTTCATTTGGGAAAGATTTTGATTCTTTTGTTTGGGGGGTTGTAGAAGCTGTCATGGTCTGCTTCTTTATGTGGTTTGATATGGACTGCTGTCTCCGAGCCATCACTGGGAAACTAGTTTTTCCAGAAAATCTGCTAAAAAAAAATGCAGTCAGATCCCTATCAGAGTTCTCCCTCTGGCTCAGGCTTTTCGGATGTTAATGGAGCCGCCTGGGGAGGGTGGGGGAGGGATCAGAGAGCTAGGAGTGTAGCACCTCAGAATATAGCCAGAGTTGTTTGTCTTACTTGGAATGACTCTTATATCTGAGATTTCCGCGGAGCGCGTCGCCTATATGTACTGGGTGTGTGCAGATTGCCCCCCGGGGGGTCTGACCCACTGGCGTCATGGTCAGATCCTCCGCTGTCAGCCCCATCCCCAAGGTTAAGGCTCCCCTACTGGGAAGGTGCACTCCCGTCATCAAAATCCGTCGCTGCCTCCCGGGTGCTCCCCCTCCCTCCAGCTGCCTCGCCTGCCGCTCCCGCGAACCGGGTGCGGCTGCATGTCCCGGATGGGATGCTGCTCTCTCCGCTCCAAGACCAGCCACTGCCTCCCGGGGTCTTCTCCCTCTGGCGAGCCGTGCTGCTCGTGCAAACTGGGTGGGCGCCTCCCACACGAACGACTGGACCCCCCCAGGGTCAATTCAGGGAAATGTAGGTGGTCCCCGCGCTCCTCCCTGCCTGCTTCCCGCCAAACTCCCGGCGGGATGGCTCCCTGGCTGGGACGCTGCTCTCCCCGCTCCAAGACCAGTCACTGCCTCCCGGGGACTTCTCCCACCGGCTGCACCGCCACGCCACCCGCGCCAACTGGCTGGGCTCGCTCCCGGGATGAGTTCGGGGGCTAGGGCTGGGCCCCTTGTCTGTGCCGTCTGCCCCCCTGGGCTCTGCCCCAACTCGGGCTCCGAAGGTCACCTGCCTGGTGCGCTGGCTCCTGGCTCTGAAAACAATCACTGTCTCCCCATATTTGTTCATTCTCCATCTCTGAATCTGTGTTTGTTGTTCAGAGTTCGTAGATTGTTATGTATGTGATCGATTCACTTGTTTTTCTGAGTCTTTGTTGCAAGAGGGATCCGCGGTAGCGTCTACCTAGTCCGCCATCTTGGCCCCCACCTTCTTTTCCTTTTTTCCTGTGTAAGAAATATTTCCTACTTCAAAGTCATGAAAATGTTTTTAACATTTTGAAGCTCTATAGTTTAGCTTTACATTTAGGTCTGTGATCCATTTTGAGTTGTGTTTGTTTTAGAAGCATCGTACGGGTCAAGGTTTATTTTTTTCCTATTTGAAGACTCAATTGATGTGATGTTGAAGACCATGCTTTCCTCTCTGAATTTCAGTTTTTTTTTTGTGTGTGTGTGTGTGGTATATCTGGAAACAGCATAGCCTTTCTAGTTTATGTGCCTGTTTGTCCTTTCTTCGTCAATCCCAAATGTCTTGATTCCTATGGCTTTATGCTGAGTCTTCAAGTCGTGTAGATTAGGTCTGCAAATTTTCTTCCGTTTTGGGTCTTCTAGGTCCTTTGTACTTCTAAATACATTTTAGAATGTGCATACTAATTTCTAAAAAAAAAAAAAACCTGCTGTGTTTTTCACTGGGATTGCATTGAATTTATAGATTAAAAAAAATTGTAGAACAATTCTATAACCAATTCAAATTTGATCTATAATATACAAATAAGACAGATGTCTAGAGATTCCCAAATAAGTTTGCATTACTCACTTTTTTAGACATAATTATTCCTTAAAATATTTTCATTACAAAGCCTAAGAATGCTAAGCAATGATTTTAGTTTCAAAATGAATACTGCATTGGTTTTGCTTTTGCTTTTGATCTGAGCCTAACATTCAGGACTGTCTTTCAATAGCAAGATCAATTTAGCCAGATTGGCCCAGCTGCAACAGAGCTTACAGAAGAGTTCCTCACTAAGCTTTAATATTCTGAGTACACTGTGTTTTCTGCTCTTGTTAATAGCATAAAAAAAAAAATTGGGAAATTCATTATAACTAATATGAAATAATTTTGTTTTTGGTTACCAAATAAAACAAAACTAACACATTTCTTTAGGATGATAGTAGAGAAGAAGTCTTTGAACATTGCACATTGAGGATTCTTATTGGAAATAAAAAATCTTTTTTTTTTTTTTCTAATGAGGTAAAATCATATAAAATGAGCCATTTTAGAGTGTACAGCTCAGTGGCAATCACCACCTCTGTCTAGTTCCAAAACGTTCCCGTCTGCCGGAAGGAGACCCCATGCCCATTAGTGGTCACCCCCATCCCCCTACCGCAAGCCGCTGGCAAGCGCTAATCTACTTTCTGTCTCTATGGCTTTGCCTCTTCTGGGCGTCTCATGTAAATGGAATCAGAATGTTTGTCTTCTCTGGCTTCTTTCATTGACCGTCATGTTTTCGGGGTATATCCACATGAATACTAAACATCTTTTAATGAGAAATTATAGGACATACTGTGGATTATTAGACTATCTGTTTTAAACTGTTATAAATAACAATACATCAGAATGTGGACCTAAATAACCATTTTCTGAATTCCATTATGTTATATGGCATCCCTGGGTGTTGCAAACAGTTATCCAAAAGGTTGGAGGTTTGAGTCCACCTAGAGGTTCCTTGGAAGACAGGCCTCTCAGTCTATTTCCAAAAACTCAGCCATTGAAAACCCCATGGAGCACATGGAATTTTCATGAGTCTGGGTCAAATTGATGCAACTGTTTTTTCTTTTTTGCTCCTGTTATGAAATAATCTAATTAGTAAAAGTCAGCACAATGTGTGAAAATTCAACCTTTACATGAAGTAAAAATCTGCACAAATGCAAAAAAAGGTTTGGCAGACTTTTAGAGCTGAAGGGATTTTATGGAACTCTGATCTAGCATTGTTTTAAGAAAGGAGAGTTTCAGTTTTGCAATTTTAAACGAATGGCTTAAGCTGGCCTCTGTTTTCTGCCTGAATTAAACGGCTGGGTCCAAGAATATTGGCTGAGGGAGGTAGGGAAAGAAGTGTTACCTGCTTGTACTATGCAAGGTACTCTGAGTTATTCAAACGTGCCGTGCTCTGTAGTTTCCATGAATACTCAGTGGAACGAGCGTTGGTGTTCCCAATTTAAACAAAGACACCGAAGCCCCAGAGCTAACACAGTGGCTCAGTCAAGCTTCCCAGCTAGTTGCATGCAGGGATGGCCAACTTCCCACATTGCATGTGGACTCTGTGAACTGCCCATAGGCTCTTTTACCAATCATCAATTATTTATAGCAATAATAACAACAGCAGTGTTGACACCAGGGTGCATCCTGGAAGTACCATCTTTAAGCCGAGTTCTTGCTCTGCTTCTGCCCAACCTAAGGAAGAACTGCCTCCATCCAGCAGGGACCCTTCTGTTCTGTCAGGCAGAGAAATGGAAGATGTTGCAGGGATGTGATTTATGTTTATGAAAGCCTACAGTTAAATGGCTTTATGGTTTTTATTAAGAAGCCATATGGTCTCATTTTTCAAAACATTTTGAAGGCAGTATAGAAACTATTGGCCAAACTCTATTGTTAATCAAATTCATAAGTCTACTGGGCGCTATTGGTTATAACGCCAGGCTGCATCAGCGTCAGGCAGTGTGCTTCTGATCTAGTTATATTAGAATTTCCAAGGGCAAGCTTGGGTAAGCCGTCTTGTTTCTAGATCCCCACCATCTGTGCACCCACCTAATGTTCCTTCTGGGTGAATCTGCAGAAGGGCATTTGAAAAGGCATTTAAAAGTTTAACCATGTGCTGTAGGTGGGGTTCTCCCAAAGACACAGCCTGAAACAAGGATTTGGTACTAGCAATTTATTAGGGAACAATACCTAGGACAGACCAGCGAGGGAAGCAGGCAAGCAGGGAAGAAGCTAGGTGAGGCTGTGGTTTTGGGGGAAGCTCAGTCTCAATCTGGTCCTGTGGTATCTCTGGAATGAAACCACCTCAGGATCGGCCCACCTCACAGCAAAGTCTGAGGATTCAGGCTATACACAATGGGGCTGGGGGCCTTCTGCGTACCTGATAAGTTTCCAGTGACCAAGATCCCAAGGACAATTCTCTGAGGAAGGTCTCAGGTGTGAGCCAGTGTCAGCGAAGCATTCAGAGCTTGGAGTGAGAGCCCAGAGCTGGTAAAGGGACTCAGGGCGTCTGGGTGGGGCACCAAGTGTGTGTACTTCCCCACGCGTTGGGCATTAAACCAGTTGCCCTGACAACCCAACGTGCGCCAGAATAGAACTGTGCTCCACAGGGTTTTCAATGACTTCAACTGCTGATCTACTTTCTGGAAGAAACAGGTTTTTTTCATCCCAGGCACCTCTGGGTGGACTGGAGCCGCCAGGCTTCTGGTTAGCAGGCCAGCACATTTAACTGTCTGCACCCCTCAGAGACTTCCATAGAACCGATGTGAAGTGAGGCTTAGGTGCTGAGGCTGCTAACTTTCCAGGTTTCCTTATCGATCTGCAGGATCTTCCTTAATTTCCCAGCTATGTGGTCTCCTTCTACTGGTTTTATTGCTTTGAATTATTTGGGCAAATTTTCTCTTTATATACAGTCAATCCTCATTATTCACAGGCTGTATATGTGGATTTGTCTAAAAAAAATTTTTTTTTATATGTGGATTTGCCTACTCACCGAAATTTATTCGTAGCCCCCAAATCGATTCCTGTGGTGCTTTCGCGGTCATTCACAGATGTGAGCATGTGCACAGCAGTGAAAAATTTGACATGTCTGACGCTGAGGTGGAACAAGACTGGTTCAGTGTTCATTACTTCAGTGTTTGAGGGGACTTTCTAGACCAGAACTACAGTGAATAGCAAGAATCAGACATGTGTGTATATATCACCATTTTATAATGCTGACTTTATAGATATGTACTATTTTATAATGGTGCCAATATAGGTGTGTGCCATCTTATGGTAGTGCCATTATAGGTGTGTGCCATTTTATAATGGTGCCAGTATAGGTGTGTGCCATTTTATGGTAGTGCCATTATAGGTATGTGCCATTTTATGGTAGTGCCAGTATAGGTGTGTGCCATTTTATAGTGGTGCCATTATAGGTGTGTACCATTTTATAGCTATGTACTATTTTAGATGTAATGGGGATAATTTGGGGCAATAATATGTGGTTCCTTCCCTTATGAAATCTGACTTTGTTGAGTCCCTCATGGGGGAGGGTACAGATATAAGAGTTCTTAAAATTCAACATGAAGGTCTATACGTGAGTCAAGGACAGGCTTCTTGGGAATGGACTATTGGGGATCCAGTAGAGAGGAAAGGGCTCATGGGGGTCCTGATTCTGAGATGTCAAGAGGGAGACTGAGTGTGTTGGGACATGTTGGGAAGCTCAGTGTGCTGGCATGCCCAGGAAGGGATCTTGGGTCTTGAAGTTAGGCAGGCAATTCCATGATTGGAATCGACTTGGTGTTAACTGGTTTAGTTTTTGTTTATCCTAATATTGCTGATTGCTGTGGACATCATCATGGGCTGATTGGTCTCATGCTGTGGCATTGATTAGGGCCTCAGGGGAAAGTGTGTGCCAAGAATGGAAGGTGGGCATGAGGACTAGGTAACACAATCCTGCCTCCTGCTGACTGGGCCCAGGGGCCACGGGAACGCATGTGTGGTCTTCAGGCTGTGACCATAGGGAAGGGCTTGTTCCTAAAGCGCCTGCTGTGATAGGCTCGCTTTTCTTTGCCAAACCTGACCAGTCATCAGAAGTAATGGCTACCATGCCCCACGGATTCAGTTTCAAAGTTAAACAGCTGTTGGGGTAAACATAAAAGTCTCCTTCCAAGAATCGTGGTATTCAAAACACATTTGATCCTGTGAATCAGGTAATCAAGGCAGTTTAGGCTATTTTTCTGTTTGTTTTTATTTTTTTATTTTATTTTTGTTGTGCTCTGGGAACATTCTCATGGCATTGCAACTTGATGGATTCTGGCTGTAAGTTCATTCTGTTTCCTACAAGCCTATTTGGGGGAGAAGAAGGATAAAGGATCTTTGAATAATTCTGTGTGCAGCATTGAGCGGGCCACTTGCCCTGGAAACTTTGCAGATTGTGATTTTTTTTTGAAACACTTTGCAAATGATAGTTATTTAAGAGTGGTTTTCCTCAATTAATAAAAATGCACTCTAAGCCCAAGCGAGGGCACAATGGGCCCTGACGCTTGGCCATCAGGCTCTGGACCCTGCCTTCCCTGTGGCTCTGGGAGAGTCTTGGTGATGTCCCTGTTGCACAAGGACAGAGGACAGGCAGAGCTGGACTTCCACAGTGACCATCAGACCCTACTCTTTGGGCCACAGGAGGAGCTGCTTCCCTGTGTGGCTGGTGGCTGAATGGCTTAAACCAGCCCTGTGTGCTTGCAAGGACCACAGAGACCCTAACCCCAAAAGCAAACACCCCAACCCATACATAGAGGCAACCCAGCGGTATTTTATTTCTCATTAATGCCCTTGTTCGAGCATTATTTTAATTCTGAATACATAATACTTACAGAGCTCCATTTCTCCCTCACCTCAGACAAGACTGGACATGATGGATGCTGAGGATAACACCTACATTTGAGGTCAAAGAGTGAGTTAGAAGGAGATGTTTTTTAAAGAAATGGGAAAGACTGGAAGTGTTGGGAGCCAGCAAACCCAGGAGACCTCTTAGGAATCCAGGAGTGTGAGGGTGTGAGAATCTATGAGTAGGAGATCAGCCAACACTGGAGATGAAGGGCTGAATGCCAAGCTACAAGAACAGCCTGCATCTCCTAGTGAGAGAGGAGAGCTGCAGAGGAGAACCAGATCCAGAGCCGAGCCCAGAGACCTGGCATTCGAAGGTCCTACAGTGGTGGAGAAGCCAGTGGGGGAAGCCAGGAAGGGGCAGATGGTGAGGAAGGAACCCAGGGAGTGCAGAGCCCAGAGCCAAGGGGAGAGTGTCTCCAAGGAATAGAAGCATAGCTCATTAATACAGAGACCCAAATATGTTGGCTGGTGCTAAATTTGTTTCAATGGGTACAAATGTATGGTTTCTTACAGATGAACAGATTTTATAGTTAAGCTTTCTATTTTGATGCCTTTAAAGTTAACAAAAATATTTATTCTGCATCCATGATACCATGAAGGAAACTGGAATTCTAACATAGCTGTACTCGTGTGTAAGGTTAGTTCTTTTGTTTGAGAAATGAACTTACGTAACATCACCATCACCATTACTATTGTGTGCCTTTAACTGGCCCAGAGTCCCTGGGTAGTGAGAATCGTGAAGGTGCTTGACTGCTAACCTAACGACTGGAGGTTTGAGTCCACACAGACGTATCTTAGAAGAAAGGTTTGGTGATCTACTTCCGAAAATTAGACATTGAAAACCCTACGGAGCTCAGTCCTACTCTGACACACCTGGGGTTGCAAAGAGTTGGAGTCAACTCAGTGGCAACTGGTTTAATTAGTCCAAATGGATCCATTACAAATTCCTTATGTTACAGGCTAGGCTCTATGGGTCACAGGTGCTGGAAGGGAGGTGGAAAGTGAACGGTTTACTGGGGAATAGTACCTGTGAAAATAGGGGAAAAGTTCATTGGGCAGGGGAGCAGTCATAGCAAGATGCTGACCTAATCAGGGCTCCAGCAGCCCAGAGCAGGATGGGTGGAATGTTGGGCCCTACCCCTTGCTCCCCAAGATCTGGTTTGAGCACTGAGAGTCACTTGAGAGGCTCAGGCTGCTGGCGAGGGCCACGCCACTACATGCTGGGCAGCAAAGACTTTCTAATGTGTCTGTTTTAGTTATTCAGTGCTGCTATAACAGAAATTACAGAAATGGAAACCCTGGTAGTGTAGTGGTTAAAGTGCTACGGCTGTTAACCAAAGGGCCGGCAGTTCGAATCCACCAGGTGCTCCTTGGAAACTCTATGGGGCAGTTCTACTCTGTCCTATAGGGTCGCTATGAGTTGGAATCGACTCCATGGTACTGGGTTTTTATAACAGAAATGCCACAAGTGGATGGCTTTAACAAACAAATTTATTCTCACAGTTCAGGAGGCTAGAAGTTTGAATTCAGGGCATCACCTCCAGGGGAAGTCTTCTTTCTGTTGGCTCTAGGGCAATTTCCTTGTCATCAACCTCCCCCTGGTATAGAAGCTTCTCAGCACAGGGACCCCAGGTCCAAAGGAAGTGCTCCCTTCCTGGTTCTTCATTCTTGGTGGTATGAGGTCTCCCTCCTCTCTGCTCAATTTTCTCTCTGTCTTTTTTTTTTTTTTTTGACAGCAGTGCTTTTATTTATCTATTTTTTATGTATGCTTCCTTTTAATTCTGAGATTTTTTTTATTTTTATAATTTTTATTGTGCTTTAAGTGAAAGTTTACAAATCAAGTCAGTATCTGACACAAAAACTTATATACACCTTGCTACATACTCCCAATTACTCTCCTCCTAATGAGACAGCCCGCTATCTCCCTCCACTCTCTCTTTTAGAGTCCATTTCACCAGCTTCTAACCCCCTTACCCTCTCATCTCCCCTCCAGGCAGGAGATGCCAACATAGTCTCAAGTGTCCACCTGATCCAAGAAGCTCTCTCCTCACCAGTATCCCTCTCCAACCCATTGTCCAGTCCAATCCATGTCTGAAGAGTTGGCTTTGGGAATGGTTCCTGGCCTGGGCCAGCAGAAGGTCTGGGGCTGTGAACACCAGGGTCCTTCTAGTTTCAGTCAGACCATTAACTCTGGTCTTTTTATGAGAATTTGGGGTCTGCATCCCACTGATCTCCTGCTCCCTCAGGGGTTCTCTGTTGTGTTCCCTGTCAGGGCAGTCATCGGTTGTAGCCGGGCATCATCTAGTTCTTTCAGCCTCAGGATGATGTAGTCTCTGGTTCATGTGGCCCTTTCTGTCTCTTGGGCTCTTAGTTGTCGTGTGACCTTGGTGTTCTTCATTCTCCTTTGGTCCAGGTGGGTTGAGACCAACTGATGTATCTTAGATGGCTGCTTGCTAGAGTTTAAGACCCCAGACACCACTCTTCAAAGTGGGATGCAGAATGTTTTCTTAATAGATTTTATTATGCCAGTTGACTTAGATGTCCCCTGTAACCATGGTCCCCAGACCCCTGCCCCTGCTACACTGGCCTTCGAAGCATTCAGTTTATTCAGGAAACTTCTTTGCTTTTGGTTTAGTCCAGTTGTGCTGACCTTCCCTGTATTGTCTGTTGTCTTTCCCTTCACCTAAAGTAGTTCTTATCTACTATCTAATGACTACTCTCCCTCCCTCCCCCCTTTCGTAACCACAAAAAATGTTTTCTTCTCGGTTTAAACTATTTCTCGAGTTCTTATAATAGTGGTCTTATACAATATTTGTCCTTTTGCAACTGACTACTTGCACTCAGCATAATGCTTTCCAGGTTTCTCCATGTTATGAAATGTTTCAGAATCCTCACTGTTCTTTATCGATGTGTAGTATTCCATTGTGTGAATATACCATAATTTATTTATCCATTCATCCGTTGATGGGTACCTTGGCTGCTTCCATCTTTTTGCTATTGTAAACAGTGCTGCAATAAACATGGGTACATGTGTTCATGTAAAGGCTCTTATTTCTCTAGGATATATTCCAAGATTGCTGGATCGTATGGTACTTCTAGCTTTTTAAGGAAGCGCCAAATCAATTTCCAAAGTGGTTGTACCATTTTACATTCCCACCAGCACTGTATAAGTGTTCCAATCTCTCTACATCCTCTCCAACATTTATTATTTTGTGTTTTTTGGATTAATGCCAGCCTTGTTGGAGTGAGTTGAAATCTCATTGTAGTTTCGATCTGTATTTCTCTAAAGGATAATGATCGTAAGCATTTCCTCATTTATCTGTTAGCTACCTGAATGTCTTCTTTAGTGAAGTGTCTATTCATATCTTTTGCCCATTTTTTAATTGGGTTATTTGTCATTTTGTAGTTGAGTTTTTGCAGTATCATGTACATTTTAGAGATCAGGTGCTGATTGGAAATGTCATAGTTAAAAACTTTTTCCCAGTCTGTAGTCTTTTTACTCTTTTGGTGAAGTCTTTGGATGAGCATAGGTGTTTAATTTTTAGGAGCTCCCAGTTATCTAGTTTTTGTTCTGCATTCTTAATAATGTTTTGTATGCTGTTTATGCCATGTATTAGGGCTTCTAACATTGTCCCTATTTTTTCTTCCATGATCTTTATCGTTTTAGATTTTATATTTAGGTCTTTGATCCATTTTGAGCTCATTTTTATGCATGGAGTGAGGTATGGGTCTTGTTTCATGTTTTTGCAGATGGATAGCCAGTTATGCCAGCACTATTTGTTAAAAAGACCGTCTTTTCCCCCATTTAACTGTTTTGGGGCCTTTGTCAAATATCAACTGCTCATATGTGGATGGATTTATGTCTGGATTCTCAATTCTGTTTTATTGGTCTATGTATCTGTTGTTGTGCCAGTACCAGGCTGTTTTGACTACTGTGGCTGTATAATAGGTTCTAAAATCAGGTAAAGTAAGGCCTCCCACTTTGTTCTTCTTTTTCAGTAATGCCTTACATATCCAGCACCTCTTTCCCTTCCATATGAAGTTGGTGATTTGTTTCTCCATCTCATTAGAGAATGTCGTTGGAATTTGGATCGGAATCGCATTAAATGTTTAGATCGCTTTTGGAAGAATAGACATTTTTATAATGTTAAAACTTCCTATCCATGAGCAAGGCATGTTTTTCCACTTATGTAAGCCTCTTTTGGTTTCTTGCAGAAGTGTACTGTAGTTTTCTTTGTATAAGTCTTTTACATCTCCGGTAAGATTTATTCCTAAGTATTTTATCTTCTTGGGGGCTACTGTAAATGGCATTGATTTGGTGATTTCCTCTTTGATGTTCTTTTTGTTGGTGTAGAGGAATCCAACTGATTTTTGCATGTTTATCTTGTATCCCAATACTCTGCTGAACTCTTCTATTAGTTTCAGTAGTTTTCTGGAGGGTTCCTTAGGGTTTTCTGTGTATAAGATCATGTCATCTGCAAATAGAGAGAGTTTTACTTCTTCCCTGCTGATCTGGATGCCCTTTATTTCTTTATCTAGCTTAATTGCTCTGGCTAGGACCTCTAACACAATGTTGAACAAGAGTGGTGATAAAGGGCATCCTTGTCTGGTTCCTGATCTCAATGGGAATTCTCCATTTAGGGTGATGTTGTCTGTTGGCTTTGTATAAATGCCCTTTATTATGCTGAGGAATTTTCCTTCTATTCCTGTTTTGTTGAGAGTTTTTATCATGAATCGGTGTTGAACTTTGTCCAATGCCTTTTCTGCATCAATTGATAAAATCATGTGATTCTTGTCTTTTGTTTTATTTATGTGATGGATTACATTAATTGTTTTTCTAATGTTGAACCATCCCTGCATACCTGGTATGAATCTCACTTGGTCATGTTGAATCATTTTTTTGATATGTTGTTGAATTCTATTGGCTAGAATTTTGTTGAGGATTTTTACATCTACATTCATGAGGGATATAGGTCTATAATTTTCTTTTCTTGTGGTGTCTTTACCTGGTTTTGGTATCAGGGATATGGTGGCTTCATAGAATGAGTTGGGTAGTATTATGTCCTTTTTATGCTCTGAAATACCTTTAGTAGTAGCGGTGTTAACTCTCCTCTGAAAGTTTGGTAGAACTCTGCAGTAAGCCGTCCAGACCAGGGCTTTTTTTTTGTTGGGAGTTTTTTGATTACCTTTTGAATCTCTTCTTTTGTTATGGGTCTATTTAGTTGTTCTACCTCTGTTTGTGTTAGTTTAGGTAAGTAGTGTGTTTCTAGGAATTCATCCATTTCTTCTAGGTTTTCAAATTTGTTTGAGTATAGTTTTTCATAGTAATCTGATATGATTCTTTTAATTTTAGTTGGGTCTGTTGTAATTTCACCTCTCTCATTTCTTATTCGGATTATTTGCTTCCTCTTCTGTTTTTCTTTTGTCAGTTTGGCCAATGGTTTATCAATTTTGTTGACTTTTTCAGAAAACCAGCTTTTGGTATTGTTAATTCTTTCAATTGTTTTTCTGTTTTCTATTTCATTTAGTTTAGCTCTAATTTTAATTATTTATTTTCTTCTGGTGCCTAGAGGTTTCTTTTGTTGCTCTATTTATTCAAGTTGTAGGGATAATTCTTTGATTTTGGCCCTTTCTTCTTTTTGTATGTGTGTGTTTATCGATATAAATTGGGCTCTGAGCACTGCTTTTGCTATGTCCCAAAGGTTCTGATAGGAAGTGTTTTCATTCTCATTGGATTCTATGAATTTCTTTATTCCATCCTTAATGTATTCTCTAATTCAGGCTTTTTTGAGCAGGGTGTTGTTCAGTTTGCAAGTGTTTGATTTCTTTTCCCTGCTTTTCCTGTTATTGATTTCCACTTTTATGGCCTTATGGTCAGAGATGCTTTGTAATATTTCAATATTTTGGATTCTGCTAAGACTCACTTTATGACCTAATATGTGGTCTATTCTAGAGAATGTTCCATGTGCACTAGAAAAGAAAGTATACTTAGTTGCTGTTGGGTGGAGTGTTCTGTATATGTCTACAAGGTCAAGCTGGTTGATTGTGACATTTAGATCTTCCGTGTCTTTATTGAGCTTCTTTCTGGATGTCCTGCCCTTCACTGAAAGTGTTGTGTTGAAGTCTCCTACTATTATTGTGGAGCTGTCTATCTCACTTTTCAGTGCTGACAGAGTTTGTTTTATGTATCTTGCAGCCTTGTCATTGGGTGCATAAATATTTAATATGGTTATGTCTTCTTGGTATATTGTCCCCTTATTCATTATATAGTGTCCTTCTTATCTTTTATGATGGATTTAACTTTAAAGTCTATTTCATCAGAAATTAATATTGCCACTCCTGCTTTTTTTTGATTGTTGTTTGCTTGATATATTTTTTTCCATCCTTTGAGTTTTAGTTTGTTTGTGTCTCTAAGTCTAAGGTGTGTCTCTTGTAGGCAGCATATAGATGGATCTTGTTTTTTAATGCATTTTGCCACTCTCTGTCTCTTTATTGGTGCATTTAGTCCGTTTACATTCAGGGTAATTATTGATAGGTATGAATTTAGTGCTAGCGTTTTGATGTCTTTTTTTGTGTGTTGTTGACAGTTTCTTTTTCCCACTTAATTTTATGTGCTGAGTAGATTATCTTTATATATTGTCCTTTCCTCATAATTGTTTTTGTTTCTGCTGAGTCTCTACTTTTTTCTTGTATTTTATTTTGATGAGTAGGATAGTTTGTCTCCTTCGTGGTTACCTTATTATTTACCCCTATTTTTCTAAATTTAAATGTAACTTTTATTTCTTTGTATGGCCGTATATTCCTGTCCATATGGAAGGTGTATGATTATACTTCCTAGTCCCTCTTTGTTATTTTAATATTGTCAGCTTGTATATAATAACATCGGTGTTACCCTGTTCTGACCTTTTTTTTTTTTTTAATAATCTTTCTTTGTTTTTTTGGATTTCCCCGTCTGGGTTGACTTCTGGTTGCTTTGCCCAGTGTTCTAGTCTTGGGTTGATACCTGATATTATAGATTTTCTAACCAAAGAACTCCCTTTATTGTTTCTTGTAGTTTTGGTTTGGTTTTTACGAATTTCCTAAACTTGTGTTTATCTGGAAAGGTCTTAATTTCACCTTCATATTTAAGAGACAGTTTTGCTGGATATATGATTCTCGGCAGGCAATTTTTTTCCTTTAATTTTTAAATATGTCATCCCATTGCCTTCTTGCCTGCATGGTTTCTGCCGAGTAGTCTGAGCTTATTCTTATTGGCTTTCCTTTGTAGGTGACTTTTCGTTTATCCCTTGCTGCTCTTATAATTCTCTCTTTGTCTGGTTTTGGCAAGTTTGGTTATAATATATCTTGGTGACTTTCTTTTAACATTTATCTTATGTGGAGTTCAGTGAGCATCTTGGATAGATATCTTCTCATCTATCACAATATCAAGGAAGTTTTCTGCCAACAAATCTTCAACAATTCTCTCTGTAATTTCTGTTATCTCTCCCTGTTGTGGCACTGCAATCACTCATAGGTTATTTCTCTTGATAGAGTCCCACATGATTCTTAATGTTTCTTCATTTTTTAAAATTCTTTTATCTGATTTTTCTTCAAATATATTAGTGCAAAGTGATTTATCTTCGACTTCAGAAATTCTAGCTTCTACTTGTTCAATTCTGCTCCTCTGACTTTCTATTGAGTTGTCTACTTATGTAATTTTTTTGTTAATCTTCTGAATTTCTGATTGCTGTCTATGGATTTTTCCAGCTTATTAAACTTTTCATTATGTTCCTGAATTATCTTTGTAGTTTCTTCAATTGCTTTATCTGTGCGTTCCTTGGCTTGTTCTGTGTATTGCCTCATTTCCTTCCTGATGTCTTGAAGGGTTCTGTATATTAAACTTTCGTATTCTGGCTGTGGTATCAATTCTCTCTTTTATATCTCAAAAGAGATTGACTCAAAACAAAATTTAATCCTGTAGATTGAGTCCTGCCTCATTAATATAACTGCCACTAATTCTGCTTCATTAACATCATAGAAGTTAGGATTTACAGCAGAGAAGATAATCACATCAGATCACAAAATAGAAGACAACCGCACAATACTGGGAATCATGGCCTACCCAATTTGACACACATTTTTAGAGACAAAATTCAATCCATAACAGACTCTGAGTGGCATGTCTTCTAGCTGTCACACTGGGCTTTCACATCTTTTGCATGAATTACCTTCTCTCTCAGGTACATAAGCTGCGCTCACTGCGGGGTGCTCTCTTGGCCATGAAATAATTCCTCTGCCAAACACAGTGAACTGAGAGATGCTCAGTTGTATTTCAAAAAATTTTACAGAAACAATTAAATTTTTAAAGCATTGTAAATAAAATGTTTAGAAATAAGTTAAATTTCTCTAAAAAATTACAACAGTTGGAACTTGATTTCTTCAAGGTAATCTCCATTGAGTGAGTCATTCATGCTTCAGTGGTAGAATTCTCTTGGTGATAACTGGTCTTCCTTGTAGGCATATGGATATTATCCTATCACTGACAGCATTGTACTTCAGAATAGATTTTGAAATGTTCTTTTTGACAATGAATGCAATACCATTCCTCTTCAAGTTGTCATTCCCCACATAGTAGACCGTATGCTTGTCCGTTTCAAAATACCACTCCATTTCAGGATACTGATCTTTACATATTCCATTCTATTTTATTTTATTTATTTTAACATTTTTTTTATTAACTCTTATTGAGCTTCAAGTGAACGTTTACAAATCAAGTCAGACTGTCACATATAAGTTTATATACACCTTACTCCATACTCCCACTTGCTCTCCCCCTAATGAGTCAGCCCTTCCAGTCTCTCGTGACAATTTTGCCAGCTTCCAACTCTCTCTAACCTCCCATCTCCACTCTATACAGGAGATGCCAACACAGTCTCAAGTGTCCACCTGATACAAGTAGCTCACTCTTCATCAGCATCTCTCTCCAACCCATTGTCCAGTCCCTTCCATGTCCGGTGAGTTGTCTTCGGGAATGGTTCCTGTCCTGGGCCAACAGAAGGTTTGGGGACCATGACTACCAGGATTCCTCTAGTCTCAGTCAGACCATTAAGTATGGTCTTTTTATGAGAATTTGGGGTCTGCATCCCACTGATCTCCTGCTCCCTCGGGTTCTCTGTTGCACTCCCTGTCAGGGCAGTCGTCGATTGTGGCTGGGCACCAACTAGCTCTTCTGGTCTCAGGATGATGTAGGTCTCTGGTTCATGTGGTCCTTTCTGTCTCTTGGGCTCTTAGTTATCGTGTGACCTTGGTGTTCTTCATTCTCCTTTGATCCAGGTGGGTTGAGACCAATTGATGCATCTTAGATGGCAGCTTGTTAGCATTTAAGACCCCAGATGCCACATTTCAAAGTGGGATGCAGAATGTTTTCATAATAGAATTATTTTGCCAATTGACTTAGAAGTCCCCTTAAGCCATAGTCCCCAACCCCCCACCCTTGCTCTGCTGACCTTTGAAGCATTCAGTTTATCCCGGAAACTTCTTTGCTTTTGGTCCAGTCCAGTTGAACTGACCTTCCATGTATTGAGTATTGTCCTTCCCTTCACCTAAAGCAGTTCTTATCTACTAATTAATCAGTAAAAAACCCTCTCCCACCCTCCCTCCCCTCTTTGTAACCACAAAAGTATGTGTTCTTCTCCGTTTTTTCTATTTCTCCAGATCTTATAATAGTGGTCTTATACAATATTTGTCCTTTTGCCTCTGACTAATTTCGCTCAGCATAATGCCTTCCAGGTTCCTCCATGTTATGAAATGTTTCACAAATTCGTCACTGTTCTTTATCGATCCGTAGTATTCCATTGTGTGAATATACCACAATTTATTTAACCATTCATCCTTGGATGGACACCTTGGTTGCTTCCAGCTTTTTGCTATTGTAAACAGAGCTGCAATAAACATGGGTGTGCATATATCTGTTTGTGTGAAGGCTCTTATTTCTCTAGGGTATATTCCGAGGAGTGGGATATCTGGGTTGTATGGTAGTTCTATTTCTAACTGTTTAAGATAACGCCAGGTTTTGTACCATTTTACATTCCCACCAGCAGTGTATAAGAGTTCCAATCTCTCTGCAGCCTCTCCAACATTTATTATTTTGTGTTTTTGGATTAATGCCAGCCTTGTTGGAGTGAGATGGAATCTCATCGTAGTTTTAATTTGCATTTCTCTAATGGCTAATGTTCGAGAGCATTTTCTCATGTATCTGTTGGCTGCCTGAATATCTTCTTTAGTGAAGTGTGTGTTCATATCCTTTGCCCACTTCTAGATTTGGTTGTTTGTCTTTTTGTGGTTGAGTTTTGACAGAATCATATAGATTTTAGAGATCAGGCGCTGGTCTGAGATGTCATAGCTGAAAATTCTTTCCCAGTCTGTAGGTGGTCTTTTTACTCTTTTGGTGAAGTCTTTGGATGAGCATAGGTGTTTGATTTTTAGGAGCTC
Organism: Loxodonta africana; assembly: GCF_030014295.1. NCBI lineage: Eukaryota > Metazoa > Chordata > Mammalia > Proboscidea > Elephantidae > Loxodonta > Loxodonta africana. Next base: position 831,776 of record NC_087347.1, on the reverse strand, counting down.
CCAGTTATCTGGTTTCTCTTAATCATGCTTGGTAATGTTTTGTATTCTGTTTATGCCTTGTATTAGGGCTCCTAAGGTTGTCCCTATTTTTTCTTCCATGATCTTTATCCTTTTAGTCTTTATGTTTAGGTCTTTGATCCACTTGGAGTTAGTTTTTGTGCTTGGTGTGAGGTATGGGTCCTGTTTCATTTTTTTGCAAATGGATATCCAGTTATGCCAGCACCATTTGTTAAAAAGACTATCTTTTCCCCAATTAACTGACTCTGAGTCTTTGTCAAATATCAGCTGCTCGTATGTGGATGGATTTATATCTGGATTCTCAATTTTGTTCCACTGGTCTATGTGCCTGTTGTTGTACCAATACCAGGCTGTTTTGACTACTGTGGCTGTATAATAGGTTCTGAAATCAGGTAGAGTGAGGCCTCCCACTTTCTTCTTCTTTTTCAGTCATGCTTTACTTATCCGAGGCTTCTTTCCCTTCCATATGAAGTTGGTGATTTGTTTCTCTATCACCTTAAAAAATGACATTGGAATTTGGATCGGAAGTGCATTGTATGTATAGATGGCTTTTGGTAGAATAGACATTTTTACTATGTTAAGTCTTCCTATCCATGAGCAAGGTATGTTTTTCCACTTAAGTATGTCCTTTTGAATTTCTTGTAGTAGAGCTTTGTAGTTTTCTTTGTATAGGTCTTTTACATCCTTGGTAAGATTTATTCCTAAGTATTTTATCTTCTTGGGGGCTACTGTGAATGGTATTGATTTGGTTATTTCCTCTTCGATGTTGTTTTTGTTGATGTAGAGGAATCCAAGTGGTTTTTGTATGTTTATCTTATAACCTGAGACTCTGCCAAACTCTTCTATTAGTTTCAGTAGTTTTCTGGTGGATTCGTTGGGGTTTTCTGTGTATAAGATCATGTTATCTGCAAATAGAGATAATTTTACTTCCTCTTTGCCAATCTGGATGCCCTTTATTTCTTTGTCTAACCTAATTGCTCTGGCTAGGACTTCTAGCACAATGTTGAATAAGAGTGGTGATAAAGGGCATCCTTGTCTAGTTCCCGTTCTCAAGGGAAATGCTTTCAGGTTCTCTCCATTTAGAGTGATGTTGGCTGTTGGCTTTGTATAAAAATAAAAAAAAAAGAAAAAAAAAACTAGTAGATGCCCTTTATTATGTTGAGGAATTTTCCTTCAATTCCTATTTTGGTGAGAGTTTTTATCATAAATGGGTGTTGGACTTTGTCAAATGCCTTTTCTGCATCAATTGATAAGATCATGTGGTTTTTGTCTTTTGTTTTATTTATGTGGTGGATTACATTAATGGTTTTTCTAATATTAAACCAGCCTTTACCTGGTATAAATCCCACTTGGTCGTGGTGAATTATTTTTTTGATATGTTGTTGAATTCTGTTGGCTAGAATTGTGTTGAGGATTTTTGCATCTATGTTCATGAGGGATATAGGTCTGTAATTTTCTTTTTTTGTGATGTCTTTACCTGGTTTTGGTATTAGGGAGATGGTGGCTTCATAGAATGAGTTGGGTAGTATTCCATCATTTTCTATGCTTTGAAATACCTTTAGTAGTAGCGGTGTTAACTCTTCTCTGAAAGTTTGGTAGAACTCTGCAGTGAAGCCGTTCGGACCAGGGCTTTTTTTTGTTGGGAGTTTTCTGATTACCGTTTCAATCTCTTTTTTTGTTATGGGTCTATTTAGTTGTTCTACTTCTGAATGTGTTAGTTTAGGTAGGTAGTGTTTTTCCAAAAATTTATCCATTTCTTCTAGGTTTGCAAATTTGTTAGAGTACAATTTTTCGTAATAATCTGATATGATTCTTTTAATTTCAGTTGGGTCTGTTGTGATGTGGCCCTTCTCGTTTCTTATTCGGGTTATTTGTTTCCTTTCCTGTATTTCTTTAGTCAGTCTAGCTAATGGTTTATCAATTTTGTTAATTTTTTCGAAGAACCAGCTTTTGGCCTTGTTAATTCTTTCAATTGTTTTTCTGTTCTCTAATACATTAAGTTCAGCTCTAATTTTTATTATTTGTTTTCTTCTGGTGCGTGATGGATTCTTTTGTTGCTCACTTTCTATTTGTTCAAGTTGTAGGGACAGTTCTCTGATTTTGGCTCTTTCTTCTTTTTGTATGTGTGCATTTATTGATATAATTTGACCTCTGAGCACTGCTTTTGCTGTGTCCCAGAGGTTTTCATAGGAAGTATTTTCATTCTCGTTGCATTCTATGAATTTCCTTATTCCCTCCTTGATGTTTTCTATAACCCAGTCTTTTTTCAGGAGTGTATTGTTCAGTTTCCAAGTATTTGATTTCTTTTCCCTAGTTTTTCTGTTACTGATTTCTAGTTTTATTGCCTTGTGGTCTGAGAAGATGCTTTGTAATGTTTCGATGTTTTGGATTCTGCAAAGGTTTGTTTTATGACCTAATATGTGGTCTATTCTAGAGAATGTTCCATGTGCGCTAGAAAAAAAAGTATACTTTGCAGCAGTTGGGTGGAGAATTCTGTATAAGTCAATGAAGTCAAGTTGGTTGATTGTTGTAATTAGGTCTTCTGTGTCTCTATTCAGCTTCTTACTGGATGTTCTGTCCTTCTCCGAAAGTGGTGTGTTGAAGTCTCCTACTGTAATTGTGGAGGTGTCTATCTCACTTTTCAGTTCTGTTAAAATTTGATTTATGTATCTTGCAGCCCTGTCATTGGGTGCATAAATATTTAATATGGTTATATCTTCCTGATCAATTGTCCCTTTTATCATTATGTAGTGAGTGTCCTTCTTTTTCCTTTGTGGGGGATTTAAGTCTAAAGTCTATTTTGTCAGAAATTAATATTGCTACTCCTCTTCTTTTTTGCTTATTGTTTCCTTGATATATTTTTTTCCATCCTTTGAGTTTTAGTTTGTTTGTGTCTCTAAGTCTAAGGTGTGTCTCTTGTAGACAGCACATAGACGGATCGTGTTTCTTTGTCCAGTCCGAGACTCTCTGTCTCTTTATTCGTGCATTTAGTCCATTTACATTCAGGGTAATTATAGATAAATAAGTGTTTAGTGTTGTGATTTTGATGCCTTTTTGTGTGTGTTGTTGACAATTTCATTTTTCCACTTACTTTTTTGTGCTGAGACGTTTTTCTTAGTAAATTGTGAGATCCTCATTTTCATACTGTTTGACTTTATGTTTGTTGAGTCGTTACGTTTTTCTTGGTTTTTATCTTGAGTTATGGAGTTGTTATACCTCTTTGTGGTTACCTTAATATTCACCCCTATTTTTCTAAGTAAAAACCTAACTTATATTGTCCTATATCGCCTTGTATCCCTCCCCATATGGCAATTCTATGCCACCTGTATTTAGTCCCTCTTTTTGATTATTGTGATCTTTTACGTATTGACTCCAATGATTCCCTGTTATGAGCATTTTTTTTTTTTAATTAATCTTAATTTGTTTTTGTGATTTCCCTATTTGAGTTGATATCAGGATGTTCTGTTTTGTGACCTTGTGTTGTGCTGGTATCTGATATTACTGGCTTTCTGACCAATTTCCTTTAGTATTTCTTGTAGCTTTGGTTTGGTTTTTGCAAATTCTCTAAGCTTGTGTTTATCTGTAAATATCTTAATTTCGCCTTCATATTTCAGAGAGAGTTTTGCTGGATATATGATCCTTGGTTGGCAGTTTTTCTCCTTCAGTGCTCTGTATATGTCATCCCATTGCCGTCTTGCCTGCATGGTTTCTGCTGAGTAGTCTGAACTTATTCTTATTGATTCTCCCTTGAAGGAGACCTTTCTTTTCTCCCTGGCTGCTTTTAAAATTTTCTCTTTATCTTTGGTTTTGGCGAGTTTGATGATAATATGTCTTGGTATTTTTCTTTTTGGATCAATCTTAAATGGGGTTCGATGAGCATCTTGGGTAGATATCCTTTCGTCTTTCATGATGTCAGGGAAGTTTTCTTTCAGCAGATCTTCAACTATTTTCTCTGTGTTTTCTGTCCCCCCTCCCTGTTCTGGGACTCCAATCACTCGCAAGTTATCCTTCTTGATAGAGTCCCACATGATTCTTAGGGTTTCTTCATTTTTTTAAATTCTTTTATCTGATTTTTTTTTCAGCTATGTTGGTGTTAATTCCCTGGTCCTCCAGATTTCCCACTCTGCATTCTAATTGCTTGAGTCTGGTCCTCTGACTTCCTATTGCATTGTCTAATTCTGTAATTTTATTGTTAATCTTTTGGATTTCTGAATGCTGTCTCTCTATGGATTCTTGCAACTTATTAATTTTTCCACTATGTTCTTGAATAATCTTTTTGAGTTCTTCAACTGTTTTATCAGTGTGTTCCTTGGCTTTTTCAGCAGTTTGCCTTATTTCGTTTCTGAGGTCATCCCTGATGTCTTGAAGCATTCTGTAAATTAGTTTTTTATATTCTGTATCTGATAATTCCAGGATTGTATCTTCATTTGGGGAAGATTTTGATTCTTTTGTTTGGGGGGTTGTAGAAGCTGTCATGGTCTGCTTCTTTATGTAGTTTGATATCGACTGCTGTCTCTGAGCCATCACTAAGATATAAAAAAAAAAAAAAGATATAGTACTGGTTTATTCTGTAATTGTTCACTGAGTCTTATCTTGTTTTGTTTTCTTTCAATATACGTGGATGGGCTACTAGATTGTGCTGTCTTGTTTGTTATAGCCCTTGACTTACTTGTGACCTATTACCAGCTAGTTTAGGCTGTTGCCAGATATATATGCCTGAGTCTATTCACTATTCTTGAGTAGAATCTGATTTTGGGTCATCAAGTGTGTGCTGCACCCTAACACCTATCCACCTCAAGAAGTAGTGGTGATAGTTGTGTGCACCAGATTCTATTAGCAGCTGGGGTTCACCCTCCAGGGGGGTCAGGATGCTGACAGGCTTCCCCCAAGTGTCAGTGAGGTAGGTGTGTCTCTATTCCTGTAGCACCTTGGTGGGAGGGCACTGCTGCTGTACCTTAGGCCCCCAATGCAAGTACCTCTACTGATTGGTAGGTGTCACCCTCCTTAGACCCCTAAGGCAAGAGGCTAGGTGGTCTGGGGGGAGCTTCAGCCCTCAGTTCCCTGTTGTGGGTCAGTTAGGGCTCTGTTGAATAAGCAGAGATATCAGACCTGGGAAACTTGTTTTTCCAGAAAATCCGCTAAAAAAAAAAATGCAGTCAGATCCCTATCAGAACTGCCTTTGGATTATAACCACCACCTTGTTCCCTGTAAGGATGAAAGTCCAAGATTTGGATCATATATGCTTGGCTGTAGCTGTTTCTGTGTTTTTAGTCCAATTAGGGATGGATTTTTGGTCCCTGAGTTTTTTGTGGTTCCTTCTCTCAGGCCGGAAGAATGGGTTAGGAAAAGACCAATAAATAAATAAATAAATAAAAGGGAAAAGCAAAGCCGCCGCGGAGCCGGAGCCATTCTCCCTCTGGCTCAGGAAATTCCAGTGTTAATGAAGCCGCCTGGGAAGGGTGGGAGAGGGTTCAGAGAAACAGGAGAGTAGCACCCCGGAATATAGCCAAAGTTTCTTATCTTGCTTGGAATGACTATTTTATCTGAGGTTCCCAAGGGGTGTGTCGCCTCTGTGTGCTGGCTGTGTGGAGATTGCCCCTGAGGGTCTGGCCCGCTGAAGCCGAGGTCAGGTCCTCCGCTGCCAGTCCAAAGCCCAGCGTCAAGGTTCCTCGGCTGGGACGCTGCATTCCCGGCTCCAAAACCAGTCACTGCCTCCCGGGGACTTCTCCCACCAGCCATGTCGCCACGCCACCCACGCGGACTGGCTGGGCTCCCTCCCGGGGTTAGTCCAGGGGTGTAGGGCTGCGCCCCTTGTTTGTGCCATCACAAGATTTTGTGTTCAGCTCCCCTAGGCCCAGACCTAAGCCTGGCGCCGAGGTTACCTGACTGGGACGCTGGCTCCAGGCTCCAAAAACAGTTGCTGCTTCCCTGTATTTGTTCATTCTCCGTCTCTAAATCTGTGTTTGTTGTTCAGGGTTCGTAGATTGTTATTATGTGATCGATTCAGTTGTTTTTCCGAGTCTTTGTTGCAAGAGGGATCTGAGGTAGCGTCTACCTAGTGCGCCATCTTGGCCCTGCCCTCCATTTTATTTTTGATGACTTCCAATTTCCCTGGATTCATGCTTCTTACCTTCCAGGTTCTGATTATTAATGGATGTTTGCAGCTGTTTCTTCTCATTTTGAGTCATGCCACATCTGACAGTGAAGGCCCTGAAAGCTTGACTCCATCCATGTCATTAAGGTTGACTCTACTTTGATGATGAAACTCTTCCCTAGTGGTCTTTTGAGTGCCTTCCAACCTGGGGGGCTAATTTTCCATCGTTATATCAGACAATGTTCCACTGCTGTTCATAAGGTCTTTACTGGCCAATTATTTCATAAGTAGACCACCAGGTCCTTTTCCCTAGCCTGTCTTAGCCTGGAAGCTCTGCTCAAACCTGTCCACAACAAGTGAGTGACCCTGCGCAGATTTGAAATACCAGTGGCATAGCTTCCAGCATCACAGCAACATGCAAGCTACCACAGATGGACAAATTGACAGATGAGTGGTGGTGTATATATATAATATAATAATAAACAATTGCTGTCAAGTTGATTCAGAGTCATAGTGACCATATAGGACAAAGTAGAACTGCCCTTTTTACACTGTCTTAGTAATATAAATACCACCCAATGTTAACACATGTGCAAGTCATAGGAAAATGGAAACAACAGGCAAACCTCTGGCACAGGACAAGATGTAGAGCTGAGGCATGTGGAAATGATGTTCTGCCCTGTAAGTCTGATGGAAAGGAGGAGGCACTGGGGACAGAAGGTGATGAGGCCCGTGACCTTGTGTAAGAAGGAGCTGAACCTTTATGGGTGTGTGAACCTAAAATCAATACCCTACAAAGAAAAGTTAAACCATCCAACTGCTGTCCTAAGTGTCAGTAAAAATCCAGAGCGATCACTACCACTCCATGGAGGGAAAGACACAAGAAAAGGTCCAAAAGAAGAGGGAAGGATGCACCATCATGTTAAACAGAAAAGACATTTTGTCAGCAAAGGTGGGACAATGAAAACATTTTATGTTAGAAACGAGGGACTAATGCTTATCAGCTCAGTGAGCCATGATGAATTTTATTGGCTTCATTTGCATCCACACAGGTGGAGCTTGGAGCATGTTCAAGTCACACTGAAGACATTTTCAAATGAGAATCCTGGCAGCCTCAGGAGGAGTGCTCTCAGCAGAATTTCTTCTTCTCGAAGCTGCCATCTCCTTGTGTTTTGACAATCCCTCTGGGCAGATTAATTCACAGTGTCAAGATACCTAAAGTGAACTAATGCCCTCACTAAATATTCTTTTCAACTATGGGTCAGTGACCTTCTTGAGTGGCCCACATTCATGACAAACATGGGTTCTAAGGTGGGAATGACTTGCACATCTGTACCCTCTAATGGAGGACACCAACAGGCACGAGGTGGCCCAGGGCTCCCACTCAGGTGCTACGCCCAGGGTCACACCTTGTGTCTTGGCATTGCAGGGGTGTGTGGAAGCTGCATTTTTAGGGCTGGAGGAGTTCTTTTTCAGTGTTTGTCCCCATTTTGACCAGCCTGGTCTGGGCTCCTTGAGCATGGTAGAGCAGCTGGGGCTTTGATTGATGACAGTGCCTTCCACAGAACACAGAGAGAGTTCTGGAAGTCCACTCAGAGAAGTCTGCCTCTTGGATCTTCCTTCACTTGTTCCTTATAACGTGGACAAGGAACTGTGGTTACGACCCTCATTTCATTAGTGTGTCCCAGGGAGGGGCTCCGTGACCATCCTTCCAGATAGACCTTGGGTGGACGGAGAAGTTCACTAACCCACTCACACCCATGTATAGGTGCTCATCAAGACCAAGAGCCAACTATTTCTAAACCAATTCCATGGGTTTTTCTTTAGCCGGATAGAGCACATTAGTCCTCCTGGGATGTGGAGGCTGTCCACCTGGGGCAGGTGTGGAGAATGGCCAGGCGGGAACTCTGCTGTGGTGACAGTGCCACCTGCCGCTCATCATACACCATACCTGCTCTCTTCTGTGGTCAGGGGCCCTTCTGCACACCTGCCTTTCTCCACTCCTGCCTTTCTGCACACCTGGGGCACTGCTACCCTCCTGCACTCCTGTCGTCCTGCACACCTGGTACACTGCTACCCTCCTGCAGATCTGCTTTCCTACACACCTGGTGCACTGGTACCCTCTTGCACACCCGGTACACGCTTACCCTCCTGCACACCTGCCATCCTGCACACCTGCTCAGGTGTCTTACTATGTTTCCAATGCCCACCATCCCTTCTCATGTCAGCACAAAACAAAGAAGAAAAAAATTCAAATACTACCACAATGTAGATTTTAGAAAACATTCTTTTTTTGATAATTTAGACTGAACCTGCTACAGCTTGTAATGTGTTAAAAAATGGTTTGTATTTTTGGGCTAATTTACTTGCTGTAAGGCGTGCATTTTCCATTGGGTCACTCACTTTCAGGATGCATTAGCAGTGTTTTCTGAGGGAAATGAGGAAGGGGCACATGGTTAGGACATTAGAGTGTGGAGTGTGTTGAGTTCAGGGCACTGCAGCGCAGACAAGTGTAGCTCATGGCCTTATGAACCTAAACACCAGCTCCATTCAGCTCTGCTCATCAACAGCTGAGATCACTCACCAAGGCAGGCCTCTAAGATAACGAGGCCAGCGCATCCCGTTGTATCCAGTGGGCTGGAGTTACACGTAATGATAAACATGTTGAGGGCCGTGGTGGTTCAGAGGTAGAATTCTCACCTTCCATGCAGGAGACCTGGGTTCCATTCCTGGCCAATCCACATCACACACAGCCACCACGTGTCTGTCAGTGGAGGCTTGCCTGTTATGATGCTGAACGGGTTTCAGCAGAGCTTCTGGACTAAGAACAGGGAGAAAGACTTGATAACTTACTTTCTCAAAAGCCATCCAATGAAAACCCTATGGATCACAATAGTCAGATCTACAACCCACCAGGGGTAGCATTTTGTTCCATTGTGCATGGGGTTGACAGGTGTCAGAAGTCGACTCGACGGCAACAACAATAAACACATCAGTAAGTGTGCTGGTATACACATGCCATGTCTGAAATCTAGTCATCAGGTCAAGCTTGGAGCAGAAGCATTTTTATTTTTTGGCAGAGCATCTTTCTCCCCTTCCTTCAGTGCAGACCCACAGAGCAAGGAAGCAAAGGGGAAGAGGAAGCAGGGTGAAGAAGAGGGAGAAGGATGGGAGGGGGGAGAGACGAGGGAGGGCAGAGAAGTTAGGGAAGAGAGGTGAGGGGAGAGAGGAAGGGTAGGAGAGGGGAGGGGGTGAGGGGAGGAGGGAGGGAAAGAGGGAGGGGGCACCAGTGCTCTGTGGGAATTCAGTTGGGCCTGGATCGATTCTCTCCATCCTCTGGGACATTCTTCCTGGCCAGGTGGATCCCCTAAACGCAGGCTGGCATTGACTCTATGGTGGTGTGGCCTCTAGCTTCAGGTAAAACAAGTAAAAGTCTCCATCACTTTTTGCATAAGCCCTTTTTGCTTATCGGACATTCAAACACATGATCAAATTCCACCTCCATGTGCAAAGGAAATATTTCACCCATGCTACAGACAAAAATATGGACTCATATTTAGATGCTCACTCCTTTAGCACATCTGTGAGCCTGGACTCAAACTGCAAGCTTCAGTGCTGATGTCTGCTGCATAAACGATGCTCCGATAAAATGCAGAGAGTACTCATACCCGTCACACTTCCCACTTCATGGCCAGCTCACCATGGAGCAGCTATGGCTGGGAGAGTAGAGGCAGACATGAGCGTCACATGCTGATCTAAGGGTAGGCACACTGGCCCAATTCTACATCTTCTAGACATTTCAGGTAGTAGTTTAGTAGCTCAGGTCCCTGGGTGGTGCAAGCACTTTATGATCAGCTGCTGACTTAAAGGTTGGCGGTTCAAACCTACCCAGAAGCTCTGTGGAAGAAAGGCCTGGCAATCTACTTCTGTAAAGATTACAGCCAAGAAAACCTTACGGAGCAGTTTTGCTCTGTAACACCTGGGGTTGCCGTGAGTCGAAATTGACTTGATGGCAGAGAGTTTGGGTTTTGTTTGTTTGTTTGCTTTATTGACCATCTTCAAAAGACAATTGTCTGATTGAAAATTAGATGAGCAGCAGTCAAATTACTGGAAATTTTAGATGATGAGGTACTCAGTGACATGGGGACGCAGTCAGAAGGAGGAGCTACTGTTCCTGCCGCCTCCTCAGAGAGTGAAGGCAGCCCTCCCATGCAGAGGCAGGACACGTGTTTTATTAATAGAAAGGACAGCTCATTAAGGATGAAGCCAACGGGCTTAGAATGGGCCCATTAGACATTCTTAAATGTTATTTTTCATTGCTTTCAATTAATCTTTCCTCAGTACTCTATAAATTGTGCTGGGCAAACTAAAGAAAATCGAGTCCCATTATAAATGTGGAACAATATGCCATGATGGTTATATATAAGACCTTCTAAAAATGTCTGACTCTGGAAAAATGAACCAATAAAGCATTGAATTACTCCGGGAATTGCTGAATGCATCCTTCAACCCAGCACCATCTTCTCTGAGGAATTAAATGTTTAGGGATTTTAGAGTCCCCGTGCCCCCATCTTCCCATCTGGTCAGGAGCAGTGTAAAGTAACTCTATTTTATGTACAGTTTCTGTAGGGCACTAGGCATATGGGCCTGTAGATATCTTCAGAGAGTGGTGATGAAAAGTAGGACGCGCAGAGATTAAGTAGATTACAATGCAGCATGCGGTCTCGGCAAGTGCTTTATTGGCCCATTAATGCTCAGAGGGGGGCTGTTTTACGACCCCCACTTGGTTAATTTTACAAATGTCCCAGTGATTATTCCCACAAGTCTCCGATTTAGGCTGAAAGTGGAAGACTGTCTCCTCATTCACCAGGAAGCCTGTCTAGCTCTGTCCAGGTTCAATAAAAAGGTGGAAAAGAAGAAAGCAATGAACATGAATGCCCCATGAGACCTGCTGTCCAGGTCTCCTTGTAGCAAGGCCAAGCTTGGCCTCTTCCTGCCAGCACCGCACTTCTGCACACAGCGGCCCTATTTCAATTCTCCTTTTCACAGGTGGGAGCCCTGGTGGCATAGTGGTTAAGAGCTCAAGCTGCTACCCAAAGGTCGGCAGCTGGAATCCACCAGCTGCTCCTTGGAAACCCTATGGGGCATTTCTACTCTGTACTTGACTATGAGTTGGAATTGACTTAATGGCAATGGTCTGGTTTTGGTTTGGTCCACAAGTGTGGTCACAGAGGGTCTCCTCCCCCACGACCAGCTCATTTTTCTGCAGATTATTGATAATGTCTTCTACACCCATGATGGACTTCTGTCCACCTGCTCTTTGAGGAAGGAGACAGCAGTGGTTCGGGGTAGATCTCTTGCCTTCCATGTGGGAGACCTGGGTTTGATTCCAGGCCAGTGCACCTCATGTGCACCCACCACGCTATCAGTGGAGGCTTCTGTGTTGCTATGATGCTGAACAGGTTTCAACAGAGCTTCTAGACTAAAATGGACAAGGAAGAAAGGCCTGGAGAAATTCAGTCAATGAAAACCCTATGGATCACAGCAGTTGGATCCACAACCAATCATGGGGATGGTGTAGGACTGGGTAGTGTTTTGTTCCATTGTTCATGGGGTCGCCATGAGTCAGGGCTGTGGATAGCAGGTGACAACAGCAAAGCCCAGAGTGATGAGGGCAAAGGCTCCAGGTTTCGGGTGGGGAGTGGAGCAGAGACACTGGGCAGGGGGAGCCATATTTAGCTGAAGGGACATGGCTCAGAGGTAAACAAGCTCAGGAGATGGACCCCCGGCCCTCATCTTCTTCAAGTGGGGGTAGAGGCTTTCCTCTTCTGGTTGCAGTGGCGGCTGCTGTGGCTGCCACTGTCTGCCCACGGGACTGATATGGCCATCGAGCGCTGCTCTGGAGACGTCTGCATCCGGGGCTGTGAGCAGTGAGTCCATGCCGAGGACAAGCATCTCTCTCAAGGCACTCATGAGCTGAGTCCTTTCGCATGTTGAGTGGCTGATGCCAGGCACATGTCCCATCTACATCAGTCGTCAGAGTCTGCATTAATTGCTCTCAACTCGGCTGAAAGTAGCCATCAGTGTGAGGACATGAGGCAGTCAGACACTCCAGATGTCAAAGTATCAAGTGCTTCTAGAAAGCAGATAAAAGGTAAATATGGTTCCCTGCCCAGACGCCGTACAAGACAGCATAAACTCTGCAAATAGCGTTCTGGTCTATGGTAAACATTTCTGAATAAGGGCAATGATCATGATGAGAAAATAAAGACTGACCCAAAGAAATCAGTGGGGTGTACTAGCAGCCCTCCCAGGGTCCAATTTACATACCTTGCTCTCCCTATCCCTCAGGTAGCCAGGAGGAGCCTGAAGGGCGTATGGAAGGACTTCCTTCACCTGTCTACCTCCCAACTGTGCTGTGGTGCCCCTTACCCTCAGGGAAGGTCAGAGAGTGCAGCCTTCACCTCTGACAGCTTACTTCGGGTTGGTGCTCATTAGTCTCCAGTGGGGGGCCAATGGCCTCTCCACACACTCGTCTTTGTGTGTGTGTGTGTGTGTGTGAACCCCCCACAGACACACACAAACACACATACTCACACACATAAACACACACACAATCACATATACACACACACACAAACACATACACAAACACACTCACATACAAGTGCACACACACACTCACACATAACTCTCTCACACAAGTACATGCACAAACACAGACAAACCCACATTCGTACACAAACACTCACACACAAACACATACTCACACACAAACACACTCATATACAAGTGCACACACAAACACAAACTCACATACAAACATACCCATGATGGTGGCATCCACACACATCCACAAATATGCAAACACACACTCACACACACAAACACCCTCATGCCACACACACACACAAACACACTCACATACACACATGAACACTCACACACAGTCACAAACACATACACATCCAAACATACACAAAGGCACACTCACAAACAAACACAGACATACATGCATACTCAATCTTCTGGGAACAGGACCTAGGCACGTGAAAATGTGGAAATGAAGAAAGACTTGAAAAATATTTTGCACAAAGGAACAAACACTGACAATAACAAAGAAGACCCAACTTCTGTAAAATAAAATCCTCAAAATTGGAGCAAAGAAACAGACAAAACACTAAAAACCGTAAATAAGTAGTTTCCTAAAATTAAAAACAAAAGTAAAGTACGTGAAAGGACATGACACAAAGCTATGAAAATAAAAGCAGTATAACAAATGCCAAGACATAATTTAGTAAGATTAGTCAATTGAAAAAATATTTGGGTATCCTGGTGAGAAGTTCATGTCACTTAAATGGGAAAGAAAGACTGTTTTCAGACTTTTTAATATTAAACCAGAAGAAGATGGAATATTTCTGATAATAAAGGAGATGCAGATCAAATAGTTTATATCCTGCCACAATGACTTTCAAGTACAGAGACTGAAGAGTGTCATCAGTGTGTGAGAACTCAGAAAATACTGTTTCCCGAGAAATCTGCCGGAGAACAAGCTTTAGACACCAAAATATTCATAAAGCATCAGCGTAAGGGTGGTGGTGATCACTAACTATGGGTTTGTTTGCAGGACTAAGACACATTGAGGCTGAAAGGGAGAGAGTCCACTTACTATACGAGGGCTCTGTGATCTGGTGGCACAATTACTACTCAAATATTAAATAAATGGGGAGTGCATAGTATAATGTGAAAAAATTAGCTGTTTTAGAAACCATATTTTCATCAGTCAATGATGTTGGTATTGTTATTCTAAGAATGTGTTGTGTGTAATAAAGGATAAAATTAAGAATCGTTAGGCAATACTTCAATTCTGTTATCCCTTTGCTTTTAAGAAACAAGCTTCTCACTGATCAAGAAAGGAGATACATATATGAGATGGTTAGCAGTCAAGCTCTTAGCCTCTGTGCCACCTGGGTTTCTGTATAAGAAAACCCAGTACCCAGTGCCTATATAAGATTTAAAAAAAAAAAAAAACTTTTTTTTTTTTAGATACTGCTAAATATAAATCTTTTTGTCCTGATTTTGAATTGGAAGTATCAGTACAAACTCATAATGTACCTTTTCACAGGTGTGTGTGTTTGTGGATATTGTAATTCCGACTCACAGAGACCCTGCAGGACACAAGGACAACTATATATATATTTGTTGTCAGTTGCCATAGCGTTGGATCTGACTCATAATAAATCTATGGATAACAGAATAAAATGGCTGCCCAGTCCAGTATCATCCACACAATAGTTGCATTGTTGCAGCCACTGTGTCACTCCATCTCATGGAGGGTTTTCCCCTTTTTCAGTGACCCTGCACTTTTTTTTTTTTTACCAAACACGATGTCTTTTTCTAGCAATTTGTTCCTCTGATGATGTGCCGGAGGTAAGCAAGACGAAGGCTTCTTTCTTGTTTCTAAGAAGCATTCTGGCTGCACTTCTTCCAAGACATATTTGTTTGTTCTTCTGGCAGTCCGTGATAAATTCAACATTCTTCGCCAATACCACATTTCAAACAAATCAATTCTTCTTTGGCCTTCCTTTTTCATCTTCCAGCTTTTGCATGCATATAAGGTGATTGAGAAGACCATGGCTTGGGTCAGGTGTACCTTGGGATGTATTTCTTTTGTCTTTCTAGTTTAAAAACCTAGAAACAATGATTTATCAACGTGGTCTTGAAAAATCATATCTTTTCCACCAAGAGAATTCAGGATTTACTGGATAAATGGTGGCTTCGAAATCTGGGGAGGTTATATATAAGATGGGCCTGGTAGCAAGAAAGCTATCAACAACTATGGTCTACCAAAAGATACCTGACAGAAAATAAGCAAAATTAAATACATTGTTTAGGATTGTACACTTGGGTAATGACAATATAAAGGAAAAGAAGGAAGTAGCTTTCCTAGGTTATTCTGAGGGAGCGGAGGGGGTGTGCTTGGGAGGACACATGAGGGGCATCCAGGATGACATGCAATGTTATGTCCCCTGAATGCTAGTTACAATGGTTTCTGCCCTGTATTAATTTATTTTCTTGAGGTTTCCTATTTTTGTGATTATTTAGCATTAAATCATGTAAAACATTACAAAAAGCTTCCTTAATTTAAATGCTGAGACAGGCCACTAATCTACTACTTGGTCTGAATTAAAGACGGCAGCTTGCCACTCCTTTTTTAGCATGTCTAGAATCATTTATGACTTCTGGAGGCAGCCCACACTTGCAGCTGAATTGGCAGGGCAAGACGAGTCAGGTGGCAGTGGTGGGATTGAGACAAATGGGCCTGGTCTGTGCTCATACTGGGTCAGGGTATGTTCTTAATGGTTTTCTCAAGTTCTCTGAGAACTGGCACAAAGGATGAAGTAAGTCGAGTTTGTTTCCATACAATCTCGTTATATTAATGGTACATTTAACAGTTTCTGAGAAACTAATGAATAAGATTTGAAGCCACACAGAATCTGCCCTGTATGAGCACAGCTAATCAATATTTGACTATATTTTCTTGTTAAATATTTTAGCTTTGGCCATAAACTTGGAGTAATATAAACTTTATTGAACTCTAGAGTTTTTTTTTTTTTTTTTTTTAAAACATGCAATCAAGTTAACTCAGCCAATTATCACAGCCTCCTAAAAGGAAACAACCTGAATTAAAAGAAACCATGCTCTGAAAAGTGGCAGTTGAGAGAGACAGAGGCAGAGACAGAGAAAGACTCTAGACCACGGGTCTTCTGTTTGACTAGGTTCAGTGCCTCATAGCCTTCTAGGCTACATGTAATGTGACAATTATATATATATATATAATATATATATATTTTAATTTTATTAACTTTTATTGAGCTTCAAGTGAACGTTTACAAATCAAGTCAGACTGTCACATGTAAGTTTGTATACACCTTACTCCGTACTCCCACTTGCTCTCCCCCTAATGAGTCAGCCCTTCCAGTCTCTCCTTTCGTGACAATTTTGCCAGCTTCCAACTCTCTCTAACCTCCCATCCCTCCTCCAGACAGGAGATGCCAACACAGTCTCAAGTGTCCACCTGATACAAGTAGCTCACTCTTCATCAGCATCTCTCTCCAACCCATTGTCCAGTCCCTTCCATGTCCGGTGAGTTGTCTTCGGGAATGGTTCCTGTCCTGGGCCAAGAGAAGGTTTGGGGACCATGACCCCCGGGATTCCTCTAGTCTCAGTCAGACCATTAAGTATGGTCTTTTTATGAGAATTTGGGGTCTGCATCCCACTGATCTCCTGCTCCCTCGGGGGTTCTCTGTTGCGCTCCCTGTCAGGGCAGTCGTCGATTGTGGCCGGGCACCAACTAGTTCTTCTGGTCTCAGGATGATGTAGGTCTCCGGTTCATGTGGCCCTTTCTGTCTCTTGGGCTCTTAGTTATCGTGTGACCTTGGTGTTCTTCATTCTCCTTTGAACCAGGTGGGTTGAGACCAATTGATGCATCTTAGATGGCAGCTTGTTAGCATTTAAGACCCCAGATGCCACATTTCAAAGTGGGATGCAGAATGTTTTCATAATAGAATTATTTTGCCAATTGACTTAGAAGTCCCCTTAAACCATGGTCCCCAAACCCCCACCCTTGCTCTGCTGACCTTTGAAGCATTCAGTTTATCCCGGAAACTTCTTTGCTTTTGGTCCAGTCCAGTTGAGCTGACCTTCCATGTATTGATCATTGTCCTTCCCTTCACCTAAAGTAGTTCTTATCTACTAACTAATCAGTAAAAAACCCTCTCCCACCCTCCCTCCCTCCCCACCTCGTAACCACAAAAGTATGTGTTCTTCTCAGTTTATACTATTTCTCAAGATCTTATATTAGTGGTCTTATACAATATTTGTCCTTTTGCCTTTTAAAAACATGCAATCAAGTTAACTCAGCCAATTATCACAGCCTCCTAAAAGGAAACAACCTGAATTAAAAGAAACCATGCTCTGAAAAGTGGCAGTTGCGAGAGACAGAGGCAGAGACAGAGAAAGACTCTAGACCACGTGTCTTCTGTTTGACTAGGTTCAGTGCCTCATAGCCTTCTAGGCTACGTGTAATGTGACAGTTATATTTTTTTAAAACTTCTTCCCAATGGAGAAATAAACCTTAAAAAAAAAAAAAGAACTGGTGCAACTTTAATAAGCACATTCAGGTAAACCCTGTTTCCTTATAATGAATTGAAAGCCACTAAAGCATTAAATATGCAATTGCATACTTGTTAGTGGTATAATTGTGAAGAACCTTTAGGCATTCAATTAACATTTAACACAATAGCTTGTACCAATTTAATTAGATATCCAGGGGTCAGGATTTTTAGCTGTGGATGTCTAATTAACTCTCTTCCAGTTATCTTCTTTAAACAAGCCTTTGGTGAAACCCTGTCTTAAAAGATTTTGCATTGGTAGAAGTAAGAATTCAAATTCTACACAAGTTCTGCTAAACACAAGTTGGTCTCCTTGAATTAAGGAAATGTTAATAAAGGAGCTGATGCATTGTAAGAGAACTCCAGGTCAGTTGGGCTAAAACACCCCCAGAAGATCTCAACAGCCAAAGGCGGCTCCTATGTTGGGAATATTCCTCCTTCTGCTCCCCGGACCAGTCCTGAGTGCCATGGAGCTGTGACAGAATTTAGCTCTAAAATGACATTTGATGGAAATAAAATCCAAAGTAAAATGATTCAATTAGGACAAAGAGTAGAAAACTCCACAGGTGGTCCCTTTGGGTTAAAATTTGTTTAATTAGTTAATTGGAAAATAAATAAAGGAAATTACGTTCTGTAAGATATTTTTTGTCACAGTCTAATATCTCCTGGAACAGTAAGCTTCAATGTTTCCCTTGGGCTTCTCAAAATATTTCAGAGTAACAGGATGCAAGCAAGTGCCCAAATGCTTGGAGATTAATAGTGCATGTTACGATGTTAAAAGCTCTGAGGAATCCTTTGTTTACAACCCGAATTTGCCAAAATATATGTGACCATGGGGATCATTCCACAGCATGCCTATTAATAACCTCTAACACTGGCCTCTACAGAGCACATATTGAGAACTGCTAGTACAGAAAATCAATGCATAAATCCCAAGAAAACACCTAGAGGCAGCAGGACAAATTAGAAGTCCTGTAATGGATGTCCTTCTGCAGCATGCCATGGTCATCCGATATCTGGAACTCTGATGGTTGCCTCATTTTCCTGCTGATTTGAAGAGTCATTTTGTAAGTTTGGGTTGGAAAGAGAAACACATAAGACACCACTCACTTTTTCTTGTTCCCAAGCCTGAAAAGGAAGGCCCTACATTTCTCAGACCGTGCCTGCATCTCGATGTGACCTGTGCCTTCTCCTGATCTCTCACTTCAATCGACCCACACTGGCCAATGCTCACCCTGCCCTGCCATTGAGCTCCTGGGCTTCTAGAGTCCACTTGCACAATGTGTCACCTGCTTGGAAGTCTGGCAGGTCCACCACCGTGCAGCCTGATGTGGGAGACAGGAAAGAGTGAGCAAATGCACAAACATGGCGGTGTTGGTGGTGTTGAGGAGACAGATGGGGCAGTGACAGGACATCACCAGGCAGTGACAGGACATCACGGGGCACCTCTCTGTGTCCAGATGCAGTACAGGTGCACCTCTTCTCAAAGCCACCCAGCAAAGGTGGGTCTCACAAGGACTCTGCTGTGACCCTCCTGCCCCCATGACTCTTTACCTGCAGCTGTGGGGATTGAAAAGCAAACATGAGCTCAGACTAGTGCACTCAGGGCAAGTCGTGGTGGTCAGGGCAAGCCGTGGTGGTCAGAGCAAGCCACGGTAGTCAGAGCAAGCCGCGGTGGTGAGGGCAAGCCGCGGTGGTCAGGGCAAGCCGCGGTGGTCAGGGCAAGCCGCGGTGGTGAGGGCAAGCCGTGGTGGTCAGGGCAAGCCGTGGTGGTCAGGGCAAGCCGTGGTGGTCAGGGCAAGCCGTGGTGGTCAGGGCAAGCCGTGGTGGTCAGGGCAAGCTGTGGTGGTCAGGGCAAGACACGGTGGTCAGGGCAAGACACGGTGGTCAGGGCAAGACTACATCACTGGATGAAAATCTGCATGTTATGCTCCTGTCTTTCAATAAAATCGAACCAAAACCAGACCAGTTGCTTCTGAGTCGACTCCGACTTATGGCAACCCCATGTGTGTCAGAGTAGGACTGTGCTCCATACGGCTTTCAGTGGCTGATTTTTCAGAAGTAGATCACTAGGCCTAGGTGGACTTGAACCCCCAACCTTTCAGTTAGCAGCCAAGTACATTAATCATTTGCACCACCCAGGGACCCCTGTCTTTCAATAACAGGTTTATAGTGCTTTACCCAATCGCTACTCCAGCCACCTGCCTTAGGTGGTTATTAGCATGAAATGTACAAAATGAGACCAGCTATGCTTTAGCTGTAGCGAAAATATAAACATCTTTCTTCACCTTCTCCCTTATCGCATCAAAAAGTTAACTCCCATGATACCATCTAGGTAAGTCTACACAGTTATAAAGAAAGGTGATTAAGAAGAAAAAATGCTCTAATTTTGTTAAATCAACAAAAATAGCGTTCTTCTGAATGAATGAATTTTCCCACTCACCAAGTGTATTGAGTTTCTTTTACATAAAAGTTATTGCCTTGGTGCTATGGCAGGTAGAAAAGAAGCAACAGGACTGGTTGTCCTTCTTCACATGTGCACTAAGGGATTACAAGAGCTGCCCAAGTAAAGACACATTACTTCTATTTATCACAGAAGGGGACATTATTTCCATCTTACAGGTGGGGTCACGTGATCATTGCACACCAGCTAACCAGAAGTACATGCCCCAATATCTTATGGATGCCTGGATGAGAACCCCCACATTCCAGAAGGCGACGCTTTCGTACATTTTCAGGCCACTTATATGTAAATACTCTGTCAATGGTAATGACGTTTGCAGTGATGAGATGTGCAGCCTTGAGCAAAATCCTCCCAGATTGCACATTTTCCCACTTCAGGAATCAGCTCTTGGCTCCTGGGGTGATATTAGAAGCCCGTCTTGGAACAGGTTTTAACACACCAACAGTGCTTGCAGTCTGAGGACCCTCAGCTGCTTTGAGAAACCACACACACAGCGTGGATTGTGTAGACAGATGGCGTGTGCCCAGGAGAACTTCAGAATGCTATTTTTCATATAAAATTTCCAGGAGGTGTTGGAACATTAAGAATTATTAGAGTGCATTTCTCTAAGTCTGAAAAATAAGAGAATCTGTCTTCAATATCAAAGAGAAATACATTGGGAAAAATACAGCAATTTAAATTAAAAAACAGATGGCTAGAATTCGATGATGTTGGAGAAGTTCTTTTAAGGCCACTTTGTACCTTGCCAGCCTCTACGTTTTAAATTACTAAATTTTTCATTGGATATGAAATAAGGGAATAAATTTATCCCATTCTTATCTGGATGGGTCCTATAAACCAGTTACTTTCCAGAAATTGGAGGTTATATATTTAAACTTTGTCTTTTTATATATAGTGCAGGATTTGGAGAGATAATGGAAATTGGATCTGGCTGTCATATTTTAGTGCCATGACTGTGGATGCTTCTCAGATACATGTATATATAGGAGGAAGTCGTAACCTTGCGGTGGGGCAGCGAGAGGACGCTGAGGAAACATCCCCTGTGCCTGGTGGCTGGGGCAGGGGAGGCTTTGGGGCTGGAGCATGGGCTTCCTCCCTTCCAGGGCTTGGAACCTCCCACAGCTAATTTAGCTGCTAATTTATGGATGTCCATGTCCATGCCTGTAACGTGGTGATGAAAGTACTCTTTTGAGTTCCTTTGGTTGATAATTATAATAATATGAGAAAAAGTGCTTTGAAGCTACAAAGATGTGTACAGAAATTATTGTTGTGTTAGTCATGTATTCCCTATTATATTCAATGAGTGGCTAGCTTTCTTTTAGTGGGCTGTGGTGGTTCAGCAGCTCGGCTGTTCCAATCCACTAGCTGCTCCTTGGAAACCCTATGGGATAGTTCTAGTCTGTCTTATAGGGTCTCTGTGAGTTGGAATCGACTTGATGGCAGTAAGTGTTTTTTGTTTGTTTGTTTTTGTTTTGTGGCTCAGTGGTAGAACTCTCACCTCCCACCTGGGATACTTGGGTTCAAATCCTCATGTGCAGCCACCACCTGTCTGTCAGTGGAGGCTTGTGTGTTGCTATGATGCTGAACAGGTTGCAGCAGAGCTTCTAGACTAAGATAGACGAGGAAGAGAGCCCCAATGATCTTCCAAAAATCCTTATGGATCACAGCAGAATATTGTCCAATATGGTGCTGGGAGATGAGCCCAAACACGCCAACGATCATGAAAATGATACAGGATAGGACAATGTTTCCTTCTGGTATAAGTAAGGTCACCACGAGTAGGAGCCAACTTGATAGCAACTAACAGCAACAAGAGTGGAAACAGTAGACAACACGCAATAACAGATGAGTAGTACAAGTGAGATGGAAATTCTAAGAAAGCATCAAAAGGAAATGCTAGAAATCAAAAACATAACAGAAAAGAAGAATGTCTTTGATGGAGCCATCAGTAGGCTATTCACAGCCAAGGAAGGAACCAGTGAGCTGCACTGTAAACACACAAAGTGCCCACCACTTTCTGACTGCATGTAGTGCTTGCTAACAGGTTCTCAAACACATATTTTGTTTGTTTTTTAAAGCTTTCAGTGGTAGAGGTTCCATGACCAGCTTTGGAAGCACTATGTGCACAGAGCAGCTGGTAGTAACGAAGCTGCATTTGGGCAAAAGTCTAGAGGAATCCATTGCAAGGGGCCAGGTTTCCTCCCTGCAGTCACTATGAGTTTAATGAGATACAGGCATACGTTGCTTTGTTGTGCTTCGCAGATATTGCGTTTGTAACTAATTGAAGGTTTGAGGCAACCCTGCAGTTGAACAAATCTATCGTCATTTTTCCAACAGAGTGTGCTCACTTCCTGTCTCTGTGTCCCATTTTGGTAATTTTCACAATATTTCAGACTTTTTCATTATTGTTATATCTGTTATGGTAATCTGTGATCAGTGATCTTCGATGTTGCTATTGTAATTGTTTTGGGGTGCCACAAACTGCGCCCCTCTAAGAAGGTGAACTTAATTGATAAATGTGGTGTGCATTCTGACTGCTTCACCGACTAGCCATTCCCCATCCCCGTCCCTCTCCTCAGGCATACCTGTTCCCTGAGACACGACAATATCGAAATTAGGCCAATGAACAGCCCTTCAATTGCCTCTAAGAGTTCAAGTGAAAGGAAGAATCATGCGTCTCTCACTTTACATCAAAAGCTAAAATAATTAAGTTTAGTGAGTGTCTTAGTTATCTAGTGCTACTACAAAAGAAATACCACAAATATTAACAAACAGAAATTTATTTTCTCACAGTTAGGAGGCTAGAAGTCCGAGAAAATCACATAGGAAAATCACATCAGGTGACAAAATGGTAGACAATCACACAATACTGGGAATCATGGCCTAGTCAAGTTGACACACATTTTTGGGGGACACAATCCAATAAGCTGAGATAGGCTGAAAGCTAGGCCTCTTGCACCAAACAGCCCAGCTGTGAGTGCAAAGGAAAAGTTCTTAAAAGAAATTAAAAGTGCTACTCCAGTGAACACATGATTGATAAGAAAGCAAAACAGCCTTATTGCTGATATGAAGAAAGTTTTAGTGCTTTAGACAGAAGATCAAAACAGCCACAACATTCCGTTACACCAAAGCCTAATCCAGAGCAAGCCCTAACTTTCTTCCATTGAATGAAGGCTGAGAGAGGTGAGGAAGCTGCAGAAGAAAAGTTTGAAGCTGGCGGAGTTTGCTGCTAGTGGAGTTTGCTTCATGAGGTTTAAGGACAGACACCATCTCCATAACGGAAAAGGGCAAGGTGAAGCCGCAAGCGCTGATGTAGAGGCTGCAGCAGGTTGTCCCGAGGAGCTGGCTAAGGTAATCGGTGAAGGATGAAGGGGGCCACACTGAACAGCAGGTTTTCAATGTCGGTGAAACAGCCTTATGCTGCAGGACGATGCCATCTAGGACTTTCATGGCTAGAGAGGAGAAGTCAAAGCCTGGCTTCAAAGCTTCAAGAATAGGCTGACTCTCTTATTAGGGGCTAATGCAGCTGGTGCCTTTAAGGTGAAGCCAGTACTCATTTACCATTCTGAAACTCCTAAGGCCCTTAAGAATTATGCTAAATCTGCTCTGCTTGTGCTCTATAAATGGAACAATAAAGCCTAGATGATAGCACATCTGTTTGCAGCAAGGGCGAATGAATCTTAAGCCCACTGTTAAGACCTACTGCTCAGAAAAAAAAAAAAAAAGATTCCTTTCCAATATTACTGCTCTTTGACAATGCACCTGTTCACCCAAGAGCTCTGATGGAGATGTACAAGGAGATTAATGTTGTTTTCATGTTTGATAACACAACATCCACTCTGCAGCCCATACATCAAGGAGTAATTTTGATCTTCAAGTTTTACATTTCAAGAAGTACATTTTGTAAGGCTATAGCTGCCATAGACATTGATTCCTCTAGTGGATCTGGGAAGAGTAAATTGAAAACCTTCTGGGAAGGGGTCACCATTCTAGATGCTATTAATAACATTCATGATTCATGGGAAATCAAAACATCAACATTAACAGGAGTTTGGAAGAAGTTAATTCCAACCCTCACGGATGACTTTGAGGGGCTCAAGAATTCAAAGGAGGAAGT
Source organism: Loxodonta africana (assembly GCF_030014295.1). NCBI lineage: Eukaryota > Metazoa > Chordata > Mammalia > Proboscidea > Elephantidae > Loxodonta > Loxodonta africana. The sequence goes on along the minus strand of NC_087347.1, from coordinate 807,909 downwards.
AACAGCAGATGTGGTAGAAATAGCAAGTAAACTAGAAGTGGAGCCTGAAGATGCGACTTAATTGCTGCAATCTCATGATAAAACTTTAACGGAGGAGGGGTTGCTTCTTATGGATGAGCAAAGAAACTGATTTCTTGAGATGGAATTTACTCCTGATGAAGATGCTATGAATATGGCTGAAATGACAACAAAGAATTTATATTACATAAACTTAGTTGATAAACCAGCAGCAGGGTTTGAGAGGATTGACTCCAATTTTGAAAGAAGTTCTACTGTGGGTAAAATGCTGTCAAACACCATCATATGCTACAGAGAAATCTTTCATGAAAGGAAGAGTCAATTGATGCAAAAAACTTCATTGTTGTCTTATTTTAATAAATTGCCAGAACCACCCCAGTCTTCAGCACCACCACCCTGTTCAGTCAGCATCCATCAACAATGAGGCAACACTCTCCATCAGCAAAAAGATTATGATTCACTGAAGGCTCAGATGATAGTTAGCATTTTTTAACAATAAAGTATTTTTTAATTAAGGTATGTATTTTTTTTAGACATAATGCTATTGCATGCTTAATAGACTACAGTGTAGTGTAAACATAACTTTTATATGCACTGAGAAACAAACAAAAAAAATCCATGTGACTCACTTTGTTGCGATATTTGCTTTATTGAGGTGGTCTGGAGCCAAACCCGAAAAGCCTGTATAGAGGTATGCCTGTATAGAATACATGACCAGACCAGGGGGCCGCAGATCCTATTCAACATCTTACATCTTGAAGCATGGGTCAGAAGATCTCACATAAGGTGAGTTTTAACAGTGAGCAATTGATTGGCATGGAGAAACAATCACAAAAAATCATTACCATCAATAGCAACAACAATGACAACAGCAAAAATCCTCAACTGTATTACTCAGTTGAATAATAAAATTTGAAATCATGTAAAAATGTATGAATAAATGAAATGAAAGAATTGCAACATTAATAAATACAGACTTACAATAAAAAGAATATTATTTGCCTTTATAATAGGATTTTGAGCCTGAACAACGTTAGTGCTCTAGGTGACTTGTTTTTGAGGAAGATTTCTCTATAAACCTGGTCATTTTGATGAGAAAATCGTCCCTGTTTACCTCTCTGTGTACGAGGGCAGTGGCGGCTCAGTGGTAGAATTCTTGCCTTCCGTGGGAGAGATGCAGATTCAGTTCCCAATCAATGCTCTGCAAGCGTGGCCACCACCCATCTGTCAGTGGAGGTTTGGGTGTTGCTGTGATGCTGAAGATGTCACCTTGAGGACTAAGACGCGCCTGACCCCAGCCATGGTGTTTTCAATTACCTCTTATGCATGCGAAAGCTGGACAATGAATAAGGAAGACCAAAGAAGAATTGAATCCTTTGAGTTGTGGTGTTGGTGAAGAATTTTGAATATACCATGGACTGCCAAAAGGACGAATCTGTCTTAGAAGAAGTGCAACGAGAATGTTCCTTAGAAGCAAGGATGGCGAGACTATGTGCCACATGCTTCGGACGTGTTTATCAGGAGGAATCAGTCTCTGGAGAATTATAACATGCTTGGTAAAGTAGAGGGTCTGTGAAAAAGAGGAATACCCTCAACGGCTTGGACTGACAAAGCAGCTGCAACAATGGGCTCTAGCATAGCAACAATTGCGAGGATGGCACAGGACCAGGCAGTGTTTTGTTCTGTTGTGCATAGGGTCGCCGTGAGTCAGAACCAACTTGATGGCACCTAACAACAACTAACAACAATGTGATGCTGAACAGGTTTCAGTGTTGCTTCCAGACTAAAGTGGATTAGGAAGAAAGGCCTCGTAATCTACTTCAGAAAATCAGCCAGTGAAAACCTTATAGATGACAGTGGTCTGATCCCCAACAGATCATGGTGATGGCACAGGACCTGGCAGCATTTCCTTCTGTTGTCACCATGAGTCGGGGCTGAAATGATGGCAGCTAATAATAACAACTGAATCAAACCTGTTGTCATTGAGCCAATTCTTCCTAATAGTGACCCAGAGTAGAACTGTCCTGTACAGTTTCCAGGGGGACAAGACCGCCACATCTTTCTCCCTTGCAGTGGCTTGTGGTTTAGAACCACTGACCTTTTGGTTAGAAACCAAGGACTTTGCCCAGTGGTTAAGAACTCAGCTTCTAACTAAAAGGTTAGTGGTTTGAACTCATCAGCCACTCCAAGGGAGAAAGATGTGATAATCTGCTTCCATAAAGATTTAAGGCCTTGGAAATCTATTGGGGGCACTTCTACTTTGTCCTATTGGGTTACTATAAGTTGGAATTTGAGTCTATGGCAATGCTGTTGTTGGTGCCATTGAGTCAGTTCTGACTCATAGCAGCCCTAAGTACAACAGAAAGAAATACTGCCCCCTCCTGGGCCAACCTCACAATCATTATTATGCTTGAGCCCATTGTTGCACCCACTGTGTTAAAGCTGGTTGAGGGTCTTCTTCCTTTTCACTGACGCTCTACTTTACCAAGCAGGAAGTCCTTCTCTAGGGACTGGTCCCTCCTCATAACATGTCCAAAGTATGTGAGACAAGTCTCGCCATTCTCACTTCTAATTAGCATTCTGGTTGTACTTCCTCCAAGACAGCTTCGTTCATTCTTCTGGCAGCCCATGGTATATTCAATATTCTCTTCCAGCGTCATAATTCAAAGGCATCAGTTATTCTTCAGTCTTTCTTATTCATCTTCCAGCTTTTGCATGTTTATGAGGCAATTTTTTTAACAACAATAGGACTTATCACATAGTGTTCTGTTGATTAAATAACTAACCCACACAAAGAGCTTGCTCCATGCTGGCAATTTGGCAAATCTTCAAAAGATATTCACTGTTTTTGTTGCTATTTTCCCATAAGCTAGTCAAAGCAGCCAAACTAGCATTGCATTCTATTCTAACAGACAAATTCACACACACACACACACACACACACACACACACACTCGTACACACACACAGGAACACGAAAAGACTAACATGCCAAGAAATCTGATGTGGCTCTATCCAGGGAGCAAAGATTGTTTCATAAATTTGGGTGAGCAAGCTATGCCACCTTGTTTCCTCCCACCGCAGTCCTCATGGAGGATGCAGGGATCCTGCTCCAGATTTACGCAATGGAATAGGTCGTTTGATTTCTTGACTGCTGCTTCCATGGCTTTGATTATGGGTCCAAGTAAAATTAAATTCCTGACAACTTTAATACTGGTTCATTTTTCATGATGTTGCTTATTGGTCCATTTGTGAGGATTTTTTTTCTTTATGTTGAGGTGCAATCCATACTGAAGGCTGTAGTCTTTGATCTTCATCAGGAAGTGCTTCAAGCCCTTTTCACTTGCAGCAAGCAAGATTGCGTCATCTGCATATCATAGGTTGTTAATGTGTCTTCCTGTAGCCCTGATGCTGAGTTCTTCTTCATATAGTCCAGCTTCTTGAACTCTTTGTTCAGCATACATTTTGCATAGGTATGGTGAAAGAGTATAACCCTGACACACACCTTTATTGACTTTAAACCATGCAGTAGCCCCTTTTTCTGTTCAAACCAAAACTGCCTCTTGGTCTATGTATAGGTTCCTCATGAGCACAACTGAGTGTTCTGGAATTCTCATTCTTCTCGATGTTATCTATTGAAATCGTGTATTGTCATATTCAGGGTTGCATCGTGCCCAAATATCTGTGGCACTAAGTTTTTTTTTTCTGCTTTACTGAAACCTTCATTTTACATGAAAAATTAGGAAAATTTTCTCTGTATCCTCACACCACAAATTGCATAGGCAGATGTTTAACTTTAGCCGTAATTAGCCGCATTCATATTTCAGGAAGAGTAGGTTGTTAGCAGGATTGTGCTCAAAAGTGTCTATTTTTTGACCAAAAAATGTATCAATGCCTGTAGAACCCATGCTCAGAAATGTTTTATGCAAATTCTTGGGCACAGTATCTAGCTTATGCTACTCTTGGTCGCTATTCCAAAATGTGTGACAAATCGTATTAAACTCTTCTCAACTTTTTCATGTGGCTAATTATGTCTTAAGAAATACCATGTTAAATATGTCATCATTTCTGTAATGTATTTGGTAGCAATTAAAAAAAAGTCCTTGAAATCAAAATTTTCCCTAACATTGTGTTTAGAACATTTAGGCAAAACGAGTCTCATTATGACACATTTCTATAAAAGAAGCTACAACCCTAATTCTCCTTTCACTGGACCCCAGACTCCAGATCATCATATTGCTATGTCCAACCAGCCAAGGTATCCGTTTGCTATAGTGTTGTAGCTGTTAATTTAGGAGAGTATGGAGCACCCCAAAGCATTTACTGAGCATTATCTTGATGATAGGGAGCCCTGGTTTTGGTGGAATGGTTAAATTCTTGGAAGCCCTGGATGGAAGGTTGGTGGTTCTAACCCACCCATTGGCTCCACAGGAGAAAAACCTGGTGATCTGCTCCCATAAAGACTGTTGTTGTTGTTAGTTGGTCCCCAGTTGGTTCTGACTCATAGTGACCCCACGTACAACAAAACAAAGCACCGCCTGGTCCTGTGCGACCCTCACAATTGTTGTCATGCTTGAGCCCATTGTTGCAGCCACTGTGTCATTCCATTTCACTGAGAGTCTTCCTCTTTTTTGCTAACCCTCTACTTTATCAAGAAAGATGTCCTTATCCCTCCTGATAACATGTTCAAAGTATGTGAGACAAAGTCTCACCATCCTTGCTTCTAAGGAGAGTTCTGGTTATACTTCTTCGAAGGCAGATTTGTTTGTTCTTTTGGCAGTCCATGGTATATGCAATATTCATAACCAATACCATAATTCAAAGGCGTCAGTTCTTCTTCAGTCTTTCTTATTCATTGTCCAGCTTTGGCATGCATATGAGATGATTGAAAACATCATGGCTTGGGTCACCTGCACCTTAGACTAGAAAACCCTATGAGGCAGTTTTACTCTGTCACATGGGGTCACTATGGGTTGGAAATTGACTAGATAGCATGGAACAACAACGACCTTGTTGATGATGATAGCCACAGTAGAGTCAACTCTGCCTCATGGTGGCCTTGTGTACAACAGAATGAAACATTGCCCTATCCTGTGTCATTATCATATTTGCTAGGATGTTCAAGCCCATCATTGCTACTGTTATGCAAATCTCACTGAAGGTGTCCTTCACCTTCATTGGCCCTCTACTTCACCAAACACTATGTCCTGCTCCAGAGATTGACCCTCTTGATGATATGTCCAAAGCAAGCAAGTCGGACAATGTTCTGTTGTGATCCAAGGGTCTTCATGGGCTAATTTTTAGGAGTAGATTGCCAGGCTGTTCTTCCTAGTCTGTCTTATTCTGGAAGCTCCACTGAAACCAGGGGTGACCCTGTTAGTATTTGAAATACCAGCGGCATAGCTTCCAGCATCACAGCAACATGCAAGCCACCACAGTAGGACACACTGAGAGATGGCTGGCGGGAGCATTACTTTACTGATATAGAAATCAGAATTACATACGCTGCACAAATCCCAATAGTGCTGTCATATGGGATGGGAGGGGGTGAAATTGAAGAGTTTCCTACAGGAAGATCTCTCCAGGGGTCATTGAATTAAGTTTTTGAATTAATTTTACTGAATTAGTTTTGTATATTGTTTTAAAGAAACATCAGATATTCATAATAAAATGCAAGCTATTGATAACAAAATTTAATGTTCAGTAAAATTTTAAGTGCATGTATCGATATGCGTTTCATCATGTACAAAATAAATGGGGTTGCTATAGCCTTTTTTTTTTTTTTTTTTATAGCCTGGCTTCACACCATCCTGTGTGGGAATTCATCCACTCTGATGAGAAGCAGGGAGCCCTTTCCACATTTAAATGCAATCAAATTATGGGGAACCTATATAATATACATAAGACTTTACAACTTTCTAAGTGCAGCAAATGTGATTCTTTATTTTCAGAAATGATGGGCTTTAGCTAAGTTGGATTTGAATTGAACTTTTGGAAAGTGAATCTTATTTCTTTTTTATATTCCTCTCTAAGTCTCTCCATGGCACTGAGTTGAAATCTTATTAAAGGCAGAAACCAAAAGAACAAAACCAAACCCAGTGCCATCAAGTCGATTCCGACTCATAGCTACCCTATAGGACAGAGTAGAACTGCCCCATAGAGTTTCCAAGAAGCACCTGGCGGATTCGAACTGCCGACCCTTCAGTTAGCAGCTGTAGCACTTAACCACTACGTCACCAGAGTTTCCAAAGGCAGAAATAACATGATTATTCCTGAGGAGGATAGTGTTCTCCAGGTAACAATGCTCCTTTTCCTTTGCAGCACATTTTTAACTACAAAATGCCACAAACACAGCCATTGGTAGAACAACTAGAAAACAAATTATGATGTTTAAAGTTGTGTGTTGACTTGGCTGGGCCATGATTCTCAGTTGTTTGGCAGTTAGGGAATGATGTAGTTATCCTCCATTTTGTTATATGATGTAATCACTTCCATGATATGATCTGATTAGTCAATCAGTTGTAAGCGGAGTTTCCTTGGGCATGTGGCCCGCAACCAATATATATGAACATTCTGGTGAAGCTCACTGGCTTTTGCTTTCTCTGTATCCTGCCTCTGGCTCATCACCATCTGACCTCTGGTTCTTGGGACTTTAGCCAGGACTCTGCAGCCTGTGAGCCAGCAGCCTGCCATCTGACCTGCTGATCTTAGGTTTGTCAGTCCCTGCAGCTACTTGAGTCAGGACAAGCCTCCAGCCTGATGCCTGACCCACGGACTTGGGTTTGCCAGCCTCTACAGTCATATGAGCCATTTCCTTGAGGTAAATCTCTCTTTCTATATATACATATATATGTACTCTTCACTGGTTTTGCTTCTCTAGAGAACCCAGCCTAAGATAAGTCAACAAAGACAGAGAACATCTGAACAAAATTATCAACCACCTTGTCTTAATTAATATTTATAGAACAATATACTCAACAATGGTAGAATAAACATTCCCTATTAATTTTTTTTTTTATTAAGGAAACATGTTATGTTTACCAGGATAGATCATATACTGAGACATAAAACAAGTCAATAAATTTATGAATATTAAAGTCATGTGGAGCATGTTATGTGAGTATAACGCCCACTTCTGAGACTCAGCCATTCTGCTCTTGATTATAATGAAATTAAAATAGAAATCAAGAACAATGACTAGGAAAGCCCTAAGTATTTGGGCAGTAAACGATACACGTCTAAATAATGTATGGGTCAAAGAAGAACCACAATGGTAATGAGAAACTATTTTGACTGAATGATAGTGAAAATATGACACATCACAGTTTGTGGGATTTAGCTAAAGGCAGCACTTAGAGGAATGTTTATAATTTTAAATATTCATATTAGGAAATAAGAAAGGTCTAAAATCAGCTGTATGTCTAGAGGTTCAGGGGTGGGGGGAGGGAAGAATATGTGGACCACAGGGCATTTTTAGGGCAGTGAAACTACTCTGTATGATGCTGTGATGGTAGACATGTGACATGCGTATGTCAAAACTCATAGGACTGTACAACACAACGAGTGAACCTTCATGTAAACTATGGACCTGAGTTAATGATAATGACCAATATTAATACGTTCTACTGTAACAAGTGCACAGCAGAAATGTAAGAGTTACCAGTAGGGGAAACTGAGCAGGGGGAAAGGGTGTATGTGGGAACTCTATAGTTTCTGCACAATTTTTCTGTTAAACCTAAAACTATTCTAAAGTAAACTATCACAATGAGTTACATGAATTCCAACATTAAGACATGAGAAAAAGAAAAACAAATTAAACTTAAAGTAGGTCAAAAGAAAGAAATTATGAAAATAAGAGGGTAAGTCAAGTAAGTAGAAAATTAAAAAAAGAAAATTAGAATCACTGAAGCCAAAAGTTGGTTCTTAGAAAAGTCCAATAAGATTGATAAACATATAATCAAAATGATAAATGAAAAAAGAATGAAGAATAAAAATTATCAAAATCAGTAATGAAAGACGGGCATCAATATACTACAGATATTAGAATGATAATAAGGATTATTATATTAACACGCCAAAATATTTATTTAGTAGAGATAATATGCCTCATGAATATAACCACCAAAATCCTAAACAAAATTTTAACCAGTTGTACCCAGCAATGTATAAAATCAGTATGTAATTTCTTATGACCAAGGTTCTGGCACTGCAAAGTTGCTTTAACATCTGAAAATCAAATCATATTAATAGAATGAAGGAGAAAAACATAATTATTTCAATAGGTAAAATAAAATATAACAAAATTTCAGTGTTAGGAAAAAAAAATTAACAACAACAACAAAAAACCCATTGCCAGTGAGTTGATTCCTACTCACAGCAAACCTATCCGACAGAGTAGAACTGCCCTTTAGGGTTTCCAAGGAGTGGCTGGTGGATTTGAACTGCTGATCTATTGGTTAGCAGCTGAGCTCTTAACCAAATTTTTTTTTTCTTTTGAACTTTTCACACAATAAGAATCAGAAATACAAGGATGTTGGACTCTCCCAACTTCTCTTCAAACCTTGTAGCTGAGATCCTAGCCAGTGCAATGAGGTGGTAACAAATAAAAATAAATCAAGAAATAAATAAATGCAATGGCATAATGATTGGAAAGGAAGAGGTAGAACTGTTTTTATTTGAAGATGCCATGATCATATACGTAGAAAACCCTAAGCAATCTATTAAAAACACTGGAACTGCTAAGGGCGGTTAGCAAGATCACGTGATAGAAGCTAAACATACAAAAAGTATTTATGTATTTGTGTATATGTGTTTGCATTTGAATTGTGGTGTGGTATTGGGGCAGTTCTACTCCATCCTTTAGGGTTGTTATGAGTTGGAATTGACTTAACAGCAACAAGTTTTTATGGGTGAAGAATATTGAACGGACTAGAAGAATTAACAAATCAATCTTAGAAGAAATACAACCAGAATGCTCCAATTCATGGTGACCTAATGTATAAGAGAACAAAAGTATCCCAGTCCTGCACCATCCTCATCCTCACGGTCTTTGATGTGACTCAGGATGCCATAGCTTGGTTGTGGCAGTGGTTCTATGACTGCATAAAATCATCAACCTTCATCCAACTGACATTTAAGATTGGTGGATTTTATATATAAAGTAACTCAACTAAACTAAAAAAGATGTTAGAGAAGGTAGAAAGTCTTTTTTTTAATTTTCAAGTCAACCATGACATTTTAAAAATTATTTTTAACCAAAGAGAAATCTGGCTCTGTTTCTCTCTCTTTCTATGCACATACACAAACATATGTTAATTTAATAAAAATCAACAAAGTAATAAATAAATATTCTTTATAATAGAATCATAAAACTACACAAAATGTGGTTTCCTCCCAAGTGGAAAAAGCAATATGTAACAGTAAAACCAATATGAATGACTGCGACTATTTTTGTTAGGGATACTTAACCTTTAGCAGAGAGGAATCAAATATGCACGGGCATGTTAGAATAGCTCCATGACACGTGTGTCTTTTCAGTGAATAGTCTGATTCCTGAGCACCAGAAAGCATTTCTTGCTTTCACATCCAAGGAAACCACGAAAAGCCTCAATACCACATAGTGTTTACTTGAGCCAGTTTCTCACGTCCCTTATTAAAATACCTAGTTTTTGCAAACAAATAAAACATGTTCAAGATACACTGAGACAGCCTGAAAGGGTGTTGGACCCATTCCTCCAACTACGTTGTGTGTCTAAAGGTAGAGGTGTTGAAAAGTAAAAGCTAATGCCGTCTACAAAAGTAAACGTGAAATCTCGACATTTACACCGTCTCACGCAGCTGTGGGGAGTGCAGAGTTTGAGTCAGTGTGGTTGGTCTTTTCAGTCTTTTCTTGGAGACTGTTATGGATTGAATTGTGTCCTCCAAAAAGGTGTGACAACTTGACTGGAACATGGTTCCCAGTATTGTGTGACTCTCCACCATTCTGTCATCTGATGTGATTTTCCTCTGTGTTGTAAATCCTACCTGTATGGTGTTAATGAGGCAGGATTCGAGGCAGTCATGTTAATGAGGCGGGACTCAATCTACAAGATTAGGTTGTGTTTTAAGCCAATCTCTTTTGAAATATAAAAGAGAGAAGAAAGCAGAGAGACATGGGGACCTACTAGCACCAAGAAATAAGAGCCGGGAGAATAGTGTGTCCTTCGGACCTGGGGTCCCTGCACTAGGAAGCTCCTCAACCTGGGAAGATTGATGACGAGAACCTTCCCCCAGAGCCGACAGAGACAGAAAGCCTTCCCCTGGAGCTGGCGCCCTGAATTTGGACTTCTAGCCTCCTAGACTGTTAACAAACGTGTTTGTTCAAGCCAAATACTTGTGGTATTTCCATTATAGCAGCAGTAGATGACTAAGACACAGACAAAAGGGAAAATATTAATAACTAACTGAGTGTCCAGTAGAAATACCTATCCATAAAGAGCGAGTGCTGAGTAGAAATATGTATCCAGAAGGAGCTGAGTGCTGAGTGGGAGTACATATCCAGGAGGAGCTGAGTGCTGAGTGGGAATATGTATCCAGGAGGAGCTGAGCGCTGAGTGGGAATACGTATCCAGAAGGAGCTGAGTGCTGAGTAGAAATATGTATCCAGGAGGAGCTGAGTGCTGAGTGGGAATATGTATCCGTCAAGGCAAATAAATGGAAACAATACATCAGAACTTCACACAGATGTACTGAGGTTCATGTTACGCCAAATGTGATGAAAATATACAAAGAATGTGATTTCTAACTAGACTAAAGGGGCACACCCACCCAGGGGCAAGGACTAGAAGGCAGGAGGGGACAGGAAAGCTGGTAATTAGGGAACCCAAGGTTGAGAAGGGAGAGTGTTGACATGTCCTGGGATTGTTAACAAATGTCGTAAAACAGTATGTGTACTGTTTAATGAGAAGCTGATTTGTTTTGTAAACCTTCATCTAAGGTACAATTAAAAAAAAAAAAAAAGAATGTGAACTCTTCCTTGAGAAATGCCATTTAAGTTTCCTGTATCATTAGTGTCTACTAAGGAATGAATGGAAACCCTGGTGGCGTAGTGGTTAAGTGCTATGGCTGCTAACCGAAGGGTCAGCAGTTTGAATACACCAGGCGCTCCTTGGAAGCCCTATGGGGCAGTTCTACTCTGTCCTATAGGGTCACTATGAGTCAGAATTGACTCGACGGCCCTGGGTTTTTTGGGTTTAAGGAATGAATGGCCTTGCCTGGAGGATCACAAGATTTTTGTCACTTCGATCTTAGCAGCACAACCTTTAAAGATTTTGTATGTCATGGAATAGTCACGTAACTTACTTAAATTTCATTGAAAGCTCTAAAATATTCTATTTGAGAAATGAGATTCCTTTTTCCTCTTCCTGATATCAATATTATAGCATTTATCATGAAAGTACCACAGTAATCCAGACTAAGTCTGAAAATGGAACCAGGGTACTGGTTCAACAAATCCTGTTTAACGGAATTAAAAGATATTTTATTAGATGGGGGGGCACCAATTAACTCGTAAATTGTAATCGCACAAACTATTACTGATGGTGTCAGGGTCACTTTATATTGGACGGAGTCCCTGGGTGGTGCAAATGGTTAATGGGCTCAGCCTTTAACCAAAAGGTTGGAGGTTTGAGTCTACCCAGAGGCATCTTGGAAGAAAGGCTGGGTGATCCTTCCAGAAAAATCAGCCATTCTAGGAAGTTGCCTGTACTTTCCTGTTTCTCTCAAGTGTCTCTTCTTTCATCTGTCATTTATCTCTCTATTTGCTTATCTATCTATCTACTCGGCTCAACGCCATGGCAACTGTTGTTTTCATAGGGACGGTGGTGGTTCCGTGGTAGAGTTCTCACCTTCCATGCAGGAGACCTGAGCTCCATTCCTGGCCAACACACCTCATGGGCAACCGGCACCCACCACCTGTCAGGGGAGGCTTGCGTGCTGCCATGGTGCTGAACTGGTTTCAGTGGAGCTTCCACGTGAAGACAGGCTAGAAAGAAAGGCCCGGAGATCCACTTCCAAAAATCGGCCGGTGAAAACCCTACGGATCACAGCGGTCCGATCCACAACTGATCGTGGGAACGGCATAGTATTGGCTGCCTTTCGTTCCTCTGTGCGTGGGGTCACCCCGAGTCGGGTCCAACTCGATGGCAGCTACAACACCTGCAAGGTGTCAGGAGATGCGAGTTCTGGACCAGGCTCTACCCTTGACTAGGGCATGACCTTGAGTCTATTTTCTTCACCTGCAAAATGAGTGGAAGGAATCAGGGGATCCCAGGAGACACTTCTGGCCACAGAATTGTGCGACTCTGATTGTCACAATACTTACACTCCTAGAGGTCTTCCTTATCACTCTGATTTACAACAAGGACTTTAACTCAACTAAGAGCAGTGGGGTCTCTGGGAGTGCACCTGATTTTACACACTGCAGCTCGTTGTCCTTGGCAAGGAGTCCCTGAGTGGAGAGGCTTAAAGCAAGAGAGGATGCAGCGTTCTGAAGGACCAAGGGATGAAGAATAACGAGCTTCTACAACCCATGATACAATTTCTCCTTTTAATGTGTTCTGACATACATTTGTTTCAGAACACATTTGCTTCCAGCGAAACCACACTAGCTGTTCATAGGCCAGTTTTACAAAGAGCGTGATCTCCCGTGTAGCCATCCCTTCCAGCCCTGTATAAAAGTCAGCAAGAAGTGTGCTCATTTACCTGCTTGCAGAGAGCAGTCTCTCCCGGCCACACTTTTGCTTGCAGAATCTGGCTGCCTGTCCTTGTGTTTTCTTGTCTGGGAGCCATATTCCTGTTATCTCCCAGCACAGGCAGCACCACACCCCTTCTTGTGTTGGGGTGCTTAGGGGACAAGGCCACTGGGAAGGAAATCACTGTAATTGTTTGCATCCCCCTTTCAGCTTGCCTTGCTCCGCCCTCTTCCTTATGCAATTCATCTGTGGTGGGTGTGAAAACACACCAAGTCTCAGTCTGCCCCACTGAGGGAGTGTGTCCACAGAACGACATATCAGCAAAGTGACCCAGAATGTGGAGTGTGCTTTGTGGGACAGAGTCCCTGGGGGGTGCAGACAGTGAATGGGCTAGGCTGCTGAGAGCTTGGAGGTTCTGGTCTACCCCGAGGTGCCTCTGAAGAGAGGCCTGGCAATCTGCTTCCAGAAAAGGTGAGGAGGACACAGACAGGCTGTGTGAGTACGTGTCTACTGACACTTAGAGTGCTTCTCTGTGCAGGAACATGGAGACATTTTCATTCTGTCTAAATCGTCATGGGGGCTGTGAGGGGGACAGGCAGACCCATCCTCATGGAACTGACGGCCCAGAGAGGAAAGCAGGCCTGGAGCCCATGTCCCCAAATGTGAGGACTTCTGTGAGTGGAGAGGGCAGTATCTGGGAGGATTTACAGGAGAGGGATGTGTGGTTCTAACAAGAACTTTAGGACTGGGCAGGAGTTAGTGACGCGGAGGAGGGTTAGGAGGGAATGGGGCCAGTGTTCCTGGGACAGAAAACTCCGAGAGCCCCGCATTCACAGCCTTGTGGGGTCCAGACACCTCAGGGAACTAGGGAACAAGAGGCAGGAAAGGAGATTTGGTGAGGAGGGCATAGTGTCCTACGGAGGCCACGAGGCTCAGGTTGGGCATGAGCACCCAGGCTCTGGTGTGGACTCAGACATGGGGACAGCAGAGGCTCAGTCTTCTAACAGCTCAGACTTGGGTCTAGGGGCTTGTAAGAAGACAAACTTACTGTCTCACAGTTCTGGAGGCTGCGAGTCTGAAATCAGAGTGTTGGTAGGGCCATGCTCTCTCCAGATGCTTTGAAGAAAGATCCTCCCTTGTGTCTCCCAGCTTTGGGGGCCCCAGGCGTTCCTCGGCTGCGTCTGCCTCTGTCATCACATGGCCTCTGCCCTCTCTCTCTCTCTCCCTGTGTCTCTCTCTCTCCGTGTCTCTTCTTTTATGACACCACTCACGTAGAACTAGGACCTACCTTACTCCAGTATGACCTCAGATTACCCTAAGTGATGACATCTGCAGGAACCCTGTTTAAATATTCCTGGACTTTCAGCCCAACTCCTTCCTCTCAGATGTGTCCAAATCCCACCCTTAGACGGGGAGGAATCAGGCCACCAGGTCCCTGGTCTGCTCTGGGCTCTCTAGTCTGAGAGCTGTTTACCTGGCAGCCTCAGCCAATACTGCCAACCTCCTCACACTTGTTTTCCAGGACTTTAAAACAACAGGTGCGGGCTGTACATACATGCAAACTTGGGATCAACTCAAGGAATTCAGGTCGGAGCCACATAAGGAAGATGTAGGCCCCAAGAGCTGGAACTTCAGCTTGCGTGCACCAACCAGTTGCTGGTCTGCAGGCACCTTTCCAGCGTCTGCTGATGTCAGCTGCCATCGAACTGGCTCCGACTCACAGCAACCTAACAAATCACAGAAGGGAAAGTCACCTGTCCTGTGCCATCTCCACAACGAGTGGTGTGCTCGAGTCCATTGTTGTGGTGTTGTGTCAACCCAGTAGGTCTTTATAAGTAAGTGGGTTGGATGGAGACTTCCTTCCTTTTTATAAGTATCCCCTTAAAGCGCTAACAGAAAAAAGGAAAAAACAGCCTTTTTCGTAAGCTGTTTAAAGACAAATGGGGGTAACTGCAGGAACAAAGTCAGTAAGTGGTATTACTGCCCTCAGAGGCTTCCTGTCACCCTTTCCCGGCTCCTCCTCTGCCCCTAACCTAGCCCCATACCTGTGGGGACGCATGCGAGTTCCCACTCCCTGTTCCAGCGCAAACACTGCTAAGCGTCTCGGTAAGATTTGGACAAAAGCGAGATGTAAATTACCTGCAAGCTCCATTTACCATGTGACAAGCATGTTCCTCCTCACTGCTTTCAGTCTTGGGAGAAAAAGCAGATTTAATCAATAAGTGTCATGAACAGCACTCCATAAAACACTTGGTTTTTCAATCTTTTGTAAATCTTTCAAATACGAAGACACTGGGTTCATCTGTGGGTGTCTGGGCTGGTGGACGTGCCGTCTTTCACCCAGCGATGTGTTTCCCTCCCAGGTGTATCGGTCTCGACACACCCTGCGGGGAGTGAAGCAGTGGTCCAGGGCGTGCAGCCACTGCCTGTAACTGCAGATCCGAGCTCTGCAGGCTCCGCTGGGATGGCCGTGCCCACCCCGCATGTGGACACACAGCAGAGGGAACAACAGATCAAAACCCTGGCTCTCTTCCTCTCTCCTCTAACACGCCTTCCTTCTCCCAGCGCCAGGCCTTTTCCCCAAGTGGTTTAGGGTGAAATCCATTTAACAAAAAAGCTCCTTCCTGCACACGTGCACTGTGCAGAGACCCTTTTCCCTCTTTGTAACACAAACCTGTTCTTTAGTACAGCATATTGCCGCTACGAACACCACCGAGCTAAGTTCTGGCTTTGAAACATGGAGAGGTGGTGAGTGCTCTTGCTGTCTGCTGCCACCGTTTCAGCTCCGACTCGTGGCCACCATACGTGTAACAGAACAAAACGTTGCCTTGGTCCTGTGCCATCTTCACCAGTGTTTGAGCCCATTGTTGTGGCTTTTGTGACAATCCGTCTTATTGAGGTTTTCTCTCATTTTCACCAACCTTCTACTTTACCACACATGATGTCTTTTCCTAGCAATTGGTTTTTCCTGGTAACGAGTCTAAAGTAAGTGAGTCAAAGTCATGCCATCCTTGCTTTTAAGAAACATTCTAGAAATTGTGCTCAAAGGAAAAGTCATGCCCTCCACCGTTTGTGCTTCTAGCTGGTTGGAACTCTGATGTGAAGGATGGAGCTTAGGCAGCTATTCTGGGCCCTGAGGTTGTGCGATGAAGATGATGGAGCCTGAGTCCCTGATGGCACTGTGAGCCACTGTATCAGTCTTGGCAAATGAACTGCACATCTCCCTCCAGGGAGAGAATAAACCTTTGTGGGTATAATGCACTGTTATTTATGTTTATCAGATATTTGTCATAAACCTCATCTAACTGACACGCTAATGTGTGCGCTGTGGCTCTATCTCAGAGGCTTTTAGTGCATTCTCCTCCCCAGCTCTCTGTGGTGTGTGCTCTCCCCCCGAGCAGATTCTCCCAGAGTGGTAATAGCATCACCTACTATTTTTATTCACACAGATGCATGACCTATATTTAGGGGCATAGAATGGAGTGAAGATAATAAATATAATAGCCAATAGTCTCTGGTCCCACCAATACTCCAAATTCATTTTCACAGAACGGGTGAACCTTGTGGCCCACCAGGTGGCATCATGTCATCGCCTCCTCTGGGACTCCCACTTTGTCCTCCTGGGAAAGACTTGTTCATGTCAGAGCCAAGCTGGAGTGCTGCGTTCTCCATGGCTCCTTCCAGGCCAACTCCAGTCAGAATCAGGGGCACGTTGACAGACATCCACTTAAAACGTCCACTGTGTGGTGTAATTCTGTTTTGTCTGTTTGTAGCAAACCTACCAGTGAAATGGAGTTCTTGGATTTGTTCCGTCTTATAGACTGAACTGTCCCCTGAAAAAGGTGTGTTGTCCTGCCTCTCGGTACCTGCGCACGTGTCTATGTCTGGAAACAGGGTCTCCATCAGGTCAGTTAGACTGAGGTCATGCTGGAGTAAGGTGAGCCCTAATCGTATCTGAGTGGTGTCCTTTATAAAAGAGTCAAAGAGACAAGGGACAACCGCCAGGTGAAAACGGAGTTACTCCGCAGCTACAGGCCAGGGAATGCCCGGAGCCAACAGCAGCTAGGAGAGACGAGGGAGGCTCTTCCCCTATGGCCTCGGAGGGAACACGGCCCTGCTGAGACCCTGAGTTGGGACTTCTGGCCTCCAGAACCGTGAGAGAATAAGTTTCTGTTTTCTGAAGCTGCCCAGTTTGTGGTACTCCATCATGGCAGAGTAAGCAGACTAACACAGTCCCCTGGGCTGAACAAGGAAGACCCAAGAAGAACTGACGCCTTTGAATTATGGTGTTGGTGAAGAATCTTGAATATACCATGGGCTGCGGTGGTTAAGAGCTCGGCTGTAACCAAAAGGTCAAGAGTTCAAATTCATTAGCCACACTTTGGAAACCCTATAGGGCAGTTCTACTCTGTCCTATAAGGTTGCTATGAGTTGGGATCAACTCGATGGTGATCGGTGTGTGTGTGTGTGTGTGTCTGTGTATGTGTGCCAGAAGAACAAACAAATCTGTCTTGGAAGAAGTACAGTCAGGCTGCTCCTTGGAAGCAAGAATGGAAAGAGTTCCGTACTTTGGATGTGTTATCAGGAGGGATCAATCCGTGGAGAACGATACCATGCTTGGTAAAGTAGAGGGTCAGGGAAAAAGAGGAAGATGCTCAAAGAGATGGATTGACACAGTGGCTGCAACAATGGGCTCAAACAGCAACAATTGTGAGGATGGTGTAGGATCGGGCAGTGTTTCGTTCAGCTGTGCATGGGATCACTATAAGTCAGAACCAACTCGATGGTGTCTAACAACAACTTGGGTTGTGAATAGAAGAACAAATAAGAACAATCAAAGACAAATGTATGTATCTGGGGAGGTGTCACAGCCCTAGCCCTGTAAGCATCCCCAGGCGGAAGCCAGTTCCTGGCTGCAGGCCCCTCCCCAGGGAAGGCTGTCGTGTGGAACGGAGCACACTGCCACAGAAGACCCATGGATCCAGCTTCCAATGCTTGCTGCACTAAATAATCTTCTACCACTAAATAAATTTCAGAATTCACTGGCTGAAACAGCATTTGCAGTCATCACCCACAATTATCTGGGGACAATAAGGCCGTCTCACCTAAAGAACAGTAACGGCAAGGGGAACGTTGGTTCTGGCTCCCTGTGTTACAAAGTCAAGAAATTTCTCTGAAAAATCGTGTGATGAAACAGGGTGACCTGCCTATTGGTGACTGCGTGATACCTGACATGTCACTGCAGACCCCAAAGGGAAGGCTCTTGGGGAATAGCCCAATGCCATTGGTTTGGATCAGGCTTTTTGCTGCAATTGTTAAAATGTGGAGGTAAACATGTAAGAGGAACCCTCTCTCTAGAGACAAGGGCCCTAATGTCCTGAATCCAGCTCAGGTGTAGACAGTGCTCTACCTGACCCACCCCTTAACCTAACAGGCGAGGCTAGACTTGGCACTTTAGATACCACTGCAGGAAGCTGAAGAATAAAGTCCTCCCCTGTAGCAGCTCTAACCAAAGGGTCGACAGTTTGAATCCACCAGGCGCTCCTTGGAAACTCTACGGGGCAGTTCTACACTGTCGTATAGGGTCGCTAGGAGTCGGAATCGACTCGATGGCACTGGGTTTGGTTTGGTGTTTTGGTCTGTAGCAGCTGGGTCCATATCAAAGCTTTGACCTAGTCCAGTTCTCCTCCTGTGATCCGCCGAGAAAACAAACCCACTGCCGTTGAGTTGATTCTGGTGCAGTGGCCCCGAGTGTCGCAGGGCAGTACTGCTCCATGGGGTTTTCTTGGCTGTAGTCTTTACGGAAGCAGATTGCCAGGTCTTTCTTTTGTGGCACTAGCGAGTGGATTTGAACAGCCAACCTTCAGTAATTGAGCACAAACCATTCGCACTACCCAGTGACCTCCTCCTGCACAGGCTTAATTTTTTAGAGATTCCCTGGAGAAAACCACCTCTGCAGAAGGTGAGTCCTTTCTAAGAGAACGACTCCATCCGTGTATCTCGGGCAGTTACCAGGCCTGAAAGAAGGGCCTCTGGTGACAGGAAGTGCTGCTGGGGTCTAGCCTGCCCCTGGGCACCCGTCTCACGCGTCTCTGCAGGGTCCCTGTCCCCGTTGAGGGAAGATGTCAACCCTGTGTGCAGCCCTGGCACGCATTCCTGCTTTCTGACTTTCTAGGTTCTCCCATTCTCTACAACAGTGTGGCACCTTTTAAACTCGTGATTGATGCCCCATAAAGATGTGAGCCTGCATGATCAACAGCTGTTAGGCAAAGGAAAAAAGAAAGAGCATTTATTCTGGGCACCAGGCAGCTGCCAGGCAATGGGATCCCTGAGGTCAGTAACAAGCACACAGCCCGTCAGATTCCTGACGGACAGGAAACGGGGCCAGTGGGGCAGGACTTTCAAAGCCTGATGCCCATGCCTCCCAGCCTAAGTGGTGAGGTCCCTGGTGATTTAACTTCTCCAGAGACTCCTGGGTGAGCTGTGAGGAAGCTCCCTCTGTACTGAGGCGGCACCAGCAAATGAAGCCGGGGGAGCTGCCTGGCCTGCTGTTTAGTGGCTTCTTTATTCCAACTGAATGAGGGGAATGCTGTTACTTTATTAAAAAATCCATATTTCAACTTAAATACATGCAGCGCTGCAGGAGCTGGCTTTGCTTTAGGGCCAAAACGTGCATTTCTTACTCCAGCATACACCGTATGTGCATGTGTGTGTGGCCATATGTGTGGGTGTGTGAGCATGTGTGCACGTGTGTGTGTGCACATGTATGTGTGTGCACGTGTATGTGTGTACGTGTGTGTGTGTGCCTGTGTATGTGTGCACATGTGTGTGGATGTGTGAGCATGCGTGTACGTGTATGAGTGTGCATGTGTATGTGTGTACACGTGGGTATGTATGTGTGTCCATGTGTATATGTGTGCATGTGTATGTGTGTGGGTGTGTGAGCATGTGTGAATGTGTATGTGTGTGGGTGTGTGAGCATGTGTGTATGTGTGCACGTATGTGTGTGTGTATGTGTGTGCATGTGTATGTGTGTACATGTGGGTGAGCATGTGTGCATGTGTATATGTGTGCACGTGTATGTGTGTACAGGTGGGTGTGTATGTGTGTGCATGTGTATATGTGTGCACATGTGGGTGTGTATGTGTGTGCACGTGTGTGTAAGTGTGAGCATGTGTGCATGTGTATGTGTGCACATGTGTGTACATGTGGGTTGTATGTGTGTGCATGTGTGCATGTGTATGTGTGCACATGTATGTGTGTGGGTGTGTGAGCGTGTGTGCACGTGTATGTGTGTGCATATGCATGTGTGCAGATATGTGCAAGCATGTGTGCATGTGTATGTGTGTGCACGTGTTTGTGTGTACATGTGGGTATGTGTGTGCATGTGTATATGTGTCCACGTGTATGCGTGTGGGTGTGAGAATGTGTGCATGTGTATGTGTGTGCATATGCATGTGTGCAGATGTGTGTGAGCATGTGTACATATGTATGTGTGTGCACGTGTTTGTGTGTGTGCATGTGTGTATATGTGTGTGCACGTGCATGTGTGCAGATGTGTGTGGGTGTGTGAACAAGTGTGCAGGTGCATGTGTATTGTGTGTGTGCACATGTGGATGTGTACATATGTGAATGTGTATGTGCATGTGTGTGCATGTATACATGTGTGCATGTGTGTGTATGTGTGCAAGTGCGTGCACTTGTATGCACCCTTGTGTTTGTGTGTCTGTGTGTGGATGTGATCCTTAACACACCTTCTGTGAATATTGTAGCTGTCACCGAGCCTCGGGTGTTAGATTTGCTACGCAGATATGCACTTTATCCCTTGAGGGCATCCCCTGTGCATCTGTGGCTGCTGTTCTCCGCAGTGCAGAGGGTCTGAGATCTGAGAACTGAGAACTGTCCCTGTTCTCAAAGGCTGGGCCACCAGGGTCTGCCCATGGTGCATGGGCTCTTTGATCCTCTTGCAGAAAAGATAGCTGCTCTGCTCATCTTGATATTAAGAAGGAGTACCTTCCGATACTACAAAGAAACATGCCAGAAACATCAATTCAGGGAGGGCAAATATAAGTAAAATTTAGTGAAATCGAAATAAATAAAAATGAGTGAACAAACAATAAATACTTAAATATTAGTGAAGTCACCTGAAGTACTCTCTTAATGAAAGCTCAAAAACAAATCAAATGTATGCAGAATACACTATTAAAAAGGTAATATTCTAAGTAAAATTTAATATCTCTGAACATAGCTAACCCTTCACCCACTTTAACATATTTATCACATCTGTATCGCTCACACTCAGTATTTATAATGGCTAACAAAATTTGCGTACAGGATCTGCGGGTTGGTGGAAACGAATCGGAAGATGAACGTACGTGACTGCACATGTGTGTGCGCTACTGTCCACTGTCACCGGTAGTGACGTCACTACTTGTTTGCACCAGCAAGAGACCCAGACACCCCTGGGGACTTAGGAGCGTAGCTACTGTCCACGGTGACGCCCACGTTCAGGCTTAGAATTTAAGCATTTTCAAGCCTTTTTTTTTTTTTGCAGAAATAAAGTTATTTAATATTCAGTGTCTTAACACTGTGTCATTTCTCTTTTATGGCATTTTATATCAATTGAAGAGCTTTTCTGAGTTTTGCTTGAAAAGCACTCTGCTTTTATTAAAAAAATCGGTTATTAAATTCCACTCATGTCTAATAACTTAAACTTTCCAAATGTATTACAAATTATATAGTATTCTTGATGTTGCTATATCCATAAAAAAAAAAGTCCATAGCAGCCCTGAAATTCTTCGAGAAAGAATGTTACTTTATTTTGAGCACTTTTTAAAAAGTAAGAGTGTGCTTTCAATAGTTGTTGTTAGGTGCCGTTGAATCGGTTACGACTCAAAGAGACCCTATGCACAACAGAATGAAACACTGCCCGGTCCTGCGCCATCCTTACAATCGTTGCTATGCTTGAGCTCATTGTTGCAGCCACTGTGTCAATCCACTTCAGTGAGGGTCTTCCTCTTTTCCACTGACCCTGTACTTTGCCAAGCATGATGTCCTTCTCCAGGGACTCATCCCTCCTGACATCCCTCCTGTCCAAAGTATGTAAGACGCAGTCCCGCCATCCTTGCTTCTAAGGAGCATTCTGGTTGTACTTCTTCTAAGACAGATTTGTTCTTCACCAACACCACAATTCAAACGCATCAATTCTTCTTCAGTCTTCCTTATTCATTGTTCAGCTTTCACATGCATATAATGCGATTGAAAATACCGTGGCTTGGGTCAGAAGCACCTTAGTCTTCAAGGTGACATCTTTGCTCTTCAACACTTTAAAGAGATCCTTTGCAGCAGATTTACCCAATGCAATGCGTCTTTTGATTTCTTGACAGCTGCTTCCATGGCTGTTGATTGTGGATCCAAGTAAAATGAAATCCTTGACAACTCCAATCTTTTCTCCATTTATCATGATGGTGCTCATTGGTCCAGTTGTGAGGAATTTGGTTTTCTTTATGTTGAGGTGCAATCCATACTGAAGGCTGTGGTCTTTGATCTTCATTAGCAAGTGCTTCAAGTCCTTTTCACTTTCAGAAAGCAAGGTTGTGTCATCTGCATAACAAAGGTTGTTAATGAGTCTTCATCCAGTCCTGATGCCCTGTTCTTTATATAGTCCAGTTTCTCCTATTATTTGCTCAGCATACAGATTAAATAGGTATGGTGAAAGAATACAACCCTGACACACACCTTTCCTGACTTTAAACCAATCAGTATCCCTTTGTTCTATCCGAACAACTGCCTCTTGATCTATGTGAAGGTTCCTCATGAGCACAATTAAGTGTTCTGGAATTCCCATTCTTCTCAATGTTATCCATAATTTGTTATGATCCACAGAGTCGAATGCCTTTGCATAGTCAATAAAAACACAGGTAAACATCCTTCTGGTATTCTCTGCTTTCAGCCAGGATCCATCTGACATCAGCAGTGATATCCTTGGTTCCGCGTCCTCTTCTGAAACCGGCCTGAATTTCTGGCAGTTCCCTGTCGATATACTGCTGCAATGGTTTTTGAATGATCTTCAGCAAAATTTTGCTTGCGTGTGATATTAATGATATTGTTCTATAATTTCCACATTCGGTTAAATCACCTTCCTTGGGAATAGGCATAAATATGGAGCTCTTCCAGTCAGTTGGTCAGGAAGCTGTCTTCCATATTTCTTGGCATAGACAAGTGAGCACCTCTAGCGCTGCATCTGTTTGTTGAAACGTATCAATTGATATTCCATCAATTCCTGGAGACTTGTTTTTTGGCAATGCCTTTAGAGCAGCTTGGACTTCTTCCTTCAGTACCATCGGTTCCTGATATATGCCACCTCTTGAAATGGCTGAACATTGACTAATTCTTTTTGGTATAATGACTCTGTGTATTCTTTCCAACTTCTTTTGATGCTTCCTGTGTCATTTAATATTTTCCCCGTGGAATCCTTCACTATTGCAACTCAAGGCTTGAATTTTTTCTTCAGTTCTTTCAGCTTGAGAAACACCGACTGTGTTCTTCTCTTTTGGTTTTCCATCTCCAGCTCTTTGCACATATCATTATAATATCTTACGTTGTCTTCTCGAGCTGCCCTTTGAAATCTTCTGTTCAATTCTTTTACCTCATCAATTCTTCCTTTTGCTTTAGCTGCTCGACGTATGAGAGCAAGTTTCAGAGCCTCCTCTGACATCCATCTTGGTCTTTTCTTTCTTTCCTGTCTTTTCAATGACCTTTTGTTTTCTTCATGTGTGATGTCTTTGATATCATTCCACAAGTCGTTCAATCATTAAACTGCATAAAACAAGCATATAGGATGTTACGTGTTAAGAACAAAGACATTTATTCCTTAATATTCTAAAGCAAAAGTTACTGTTTTTCTCTGTCCCAAACAAAATAATTTAAAGTGATGATACATTTAAAATCTACATCACATCATCTGTAACCAATTATTGATATTTTAAATTATAAGTGTTTTTCTTAACTTGTTGTTAATTCCCTTCGAGTTGACCCACCATCCAGCTGACCCTGATGCATGGCGACCCCAGTGTGTCAGAGTAAACTGTGCACCACAGAGTTTTCAGGGGTTGATTTTTCAAAAGTAGATCCCTAGACCTTTCTTTCAAGGTGCTCCTGAGTAGAGGCCAACCTCCAACCTTTTGGTTAGCAACCAAACATGTTAGTTGCCAATGCTGGGACTCCTTTTTCTCATTAGTCACTACTTTCTCTTAATATTTAATTTTTTGTTGTTGTTGGAGAACTTGCTGTTGATTTGAATAGAGCCCTGCTTTGGAAGCAGGTAGCAGAAATCCAGCGTGAGCGACCTCGGCCCACAGGAGGCTACACGGGGAGTGGCAGGTTGAGCCCAGTGACCTGCGGGTGGCAAGCGTGGGATGGGAGGAGAAGGAGGGGCGGCCTCGCCCACTGCGGCCCTTGTTTGAGCTTCTCCTGGCGCAGGCAGGTGTTTGTGCCCGTGTACGGAGGACAGCCTCCTTCTGCCCCGTGATCGTGATCGGGTGGAGAGGAAGGCACTCCTGCTGGCCCAGGTCGGGACACCTGTGGTTGGCTCGTTGGACGAGCCCCCGGAGCAGATTCGCCCTCCACACGTGTGGTGGTAGAATTCTATCCAACAATGCATTGACACCTAGCCAGAATAAAGACTGCCTTTCCCCACCTCCTGGGAGCGTCGCTGTCTTGTAACAGCTGAGTGCAGACGCCGTTAGCTGGTGTGACGACCCCGGCTCCTCTGTCTTCTGGCTCAGTATCCCCCGTGATCCACGAGAGTCCGTCATCTAGGCCGCAGGCTGGCCGAGGGTTAGGACGAGCGGAAGGCTGGACACCCCTTCCCTGTTACTGCACACCCCTGCTACTTAGAATTTTATTAAACAATCGACATTGACATTTTAGGATTATAAATTCTAGACCCAACATAAATTAACTCAAATCTTTACCAGGTTCTGACATATACTTGAACATACACACTAAAATGCTTTAGAAGTGTGTCCACTCTCCCAGCCCACCCCTTTCTTGTTCCTACAGACTGATTATCTGCACATTCCACCTGCTTTTGAATGCAAGCTGTCTGAGGGTCCAGCGGCTGCTGTAACAAATGACCATAAACTGGGTGGCTTAAAATAACAGAAATTTACCCTCTAGAAGTTCTGGGGGCCAGGAGTCCCTAAAGCAGGGAGTCAGCAGGGCTGTGCTCCCTCTGAAGGCCCCGGGGAAGGGTCCTGCCTTGCTTCTTCTAGCCTCTGGTGGCTCCAGGCATTGCTCGTCTTGTGGATGCATCACTCCAACCTCTGCCTCCGTGGTCACACGGCACCTTCTCCTGCTCTCATCCTGTCTTCACGTGGTGTTCATCTCTTCTCCACGTCTTATAAGGAACCAGTCAGATTGGATTGGAGCTCACCCTACTCCAGTATGACCCTTACCATAGCTCATTACATCTGCAAAGAGACTACCTCACATAAGATCATGTTCACAGGCTGAGAGTTAGGACTCCAACATGTCAACTCGAAATGTAAGTCAAGTACAAACCATAGTCTCTCAATCTGTATTTTCCGGAAAACCTGATTATCAAAAATCTTTTAAAGAAAGGTATTTACACACTTGGATTTGTGATTATATTCTTACAGAGGAAACGTCAAAAAATGTTAAACCTGCAACTTTTAAAATCAGAAATGGTATAGATTTGCCTCTGGGAAATATGTCCTTTTTCATGACAGACAATAATTATTGATACGTCATCTGAGTGAAGTTGAATATTAGTCTTCTGTTACATGTAATTTCCTTTTTTCCTAGAAAATTGTGCTTTATATATGTTTAAATTGAGACATTAAATTTTTTATCAAATGGTAAATAATGCATGATAGTGTAAATATGTATAAACTTTATCCAAATCTCTAAAGACGGAAGTGTTTCTGAGCTTTAAGCTAATTTTTATTTTATTTTTTCCTTCATTATTAGGGATATTTTTCACTCTACCAAATTAAATAATTCAAGCTTCAAAACTGGCTTTCCTTATTTAGATTTAAATATATCAGTCTCTCACTTTAGCTATCTTTAAAAAAATCATGATAAAAACAATGGTTATACCTCAAAACATCTCCTTGTGATTTTTATCTTTTCCTCCTTAGGTTGATATTCCTTTCAGTAATTCCAGCAGAGGTTTATATTTACTCCGTTTTTTATGGGCATCAAATTCATCTCATGAAGGGTAAAGGCGCGCTTAGCAGAGAACTCAGGCTGTTGAAAATGCCGTTAAAAACCTCATTCTCCTCCCCTACGCCCCTTTCCATCATGAATTTCTAGGTGACGCCTTCAGGCCTCCAGGGCAGAGAGGTGAAATCAACTTTCTGACTCATTCTCGGAAAGAGGTGTGAGAAAACATCATCAGGATCAGTGATGATGAAACCTTGTAACAGTAAAACCTAGATGATGAGAGCCACCAGCTGGGCTTCTGTTACAAACCGTCTTCTATTTAATGCTTCTTATTTAATGGAAAACATTAATAGGGTTTCATAAAGGATGCTTCAATTTCCTTTAGACTTGGAAAGAATAAATTCTAAGTAACTCTTTATTACCCATGATATAGAAACCCTGGTGGCATAGTGGTTAAGAGCTACGGCTGCTAACCAAAAGGTTGGCAGTTTGAATTCACCAGGCACTCCGTGGAAACCCTATGAGGCAGTTCTACCCTGTCCTATAGGATCGCTATGAGTTGGAATCAACTTGATGGCAACAGGTTTGGTTTACCTATGATACAAAAGGCAACTTTTTATCTTCTAACGGTCTGTTTTCCTATCCTTGCACCAAATTCACCTTGTCTTAATTAATTTAGCTTTATAGTAAGCCTTGTTACCAAGTAGTAAAAGATATTCTTCTTGGCCTTACTGCACAAATTGGAGAAGAAACTTGTAAATTTTCTCCAAAAAAACAAAAGCTACTGGGATTTTTATGGGAATTGTATTGAATCTACAGATCAACTTGAGATGAATTAACTTCTTTAAAAATTAAGTCTTTTGACATAAGAATGTAGTACATCTCCCACAGGTTTTGGATTCCTTTTTTTTCTCTCTATGGCGTTACATGGAAACCCTGATGGCGTAGTGCTTAAGTGCTACGGCTGCTAACCAAAGGGTCGGCAGTTTGAATCCGCCAGGTGCTCCTCGGAAACTCTATGGGGCAGTTCTACTCTGTCCTATAGGGTCACTGTGAGTTGGAATCGACTTGATGGCACTGGGTTGGGTTTTTTGGTTTTGGTATGGTGTTACATGATGGTTGTCTAGAGGGTGCTGATATATTTTGCTTACATTTGTTTTTAGTTATTTACAATATCCCAGCTTCCTTTTCTAACAGCTTGTTGCTGGCGTACAATTGATTTTTGTGTAACCACCTTGTATCCAACAAATTTTCTAAACATGTTTATCACTTTTCATAGTCTGTCTGTAGGTTATCTGGTATTTTCCACAAATGCAATTATGTCATCTATAGAAAAAGTGAGTTCCATGTTTTCTTTTCTAATCCTTTCATTTTATATATGCTGTGAGATAAGGATCAAGGTTTGCTATTTGGTATACTGGTTTTCAATTTTTCCAGCATCATTTATTGGAAAGGCTATCATTTCCCCATTGAATTACCTTTGTACAAAATCAGTTCGCCACATATATGTGAGTCTATTTATGAACTGTGTTCTGTTCCATTAATCTGTATGTCTAGGTGCATGCCAATACCAGAGTGTCTTGGTGATGATGATGATGATGTTGTCAAAGTAAGATAATTCAATTAAATT
This sequence comes from Loxodonta africana, assembly GCF_030014295.1. NCBI lineage: Eukaryota > Metazoa > Chordata > Mammalia > Proboscidea > Elephantidae > Loxodonta > Loxodonta africana. The sequence continues at coordinate 780,342 of NC_087347.1, read as the reverse complement.
GAGCCCTCTGGTTCCCTTTCTGTTGGCTGTTTCTTTTTTTGGGTAAGGAAGTTCTCTTCAGATTTTCCATCTTCCTGGGTATTTGGTTATCGATAATTAAAAGTCAAACATCTTAGTAGAAAAATAGAAGAGATAATTTAAGGTCTAGATCCATGTTATCCCATTGAAGATAAGAAGTAAAAAATAACTTCTGCTTCTGAGCAGCGCAAACTCTAACACTTAAGGGTTATCGTAGTCCAGTTTCAGGGACTTGGTTGACTTAGGAGGAGCTGCAGCACCAGGAGGGCCTGGATCAGGCTCACCTGATCAGCAGAGCGGCACTTCAGCCTCTCTAGGCTCTGCCTTTCACACCCTTTCTTTCTAATATTTGAGCCTTCTCATCTCTGGGATTGGTAAACGTCCCTGAAGAAAACTTGACCACCAAATGAGCTCATCTCCTTGGGTCTCTCTCTACTCTAAATTCTGACCCTGTCATCAAGTAGGAGGTCATGGCATCCAAGTAACTGATGATTGAGAAGAAGGGGATGAGGAAGCGAGGTGGTCCAGGGCCAGGCTGGGAAATCCTCAGTGAGTTGGTGGCGTAGCATCTGTCTTAGGCTGGGTTCTCTAGAGAGGCAAAACCAGTGCAGCGTACAAATACATATAGAAATTTATGAACGAAATGCCTCACTAGGTTGTAAAGGCTGGAAAGTCCCAAATCCTTGGGTCAGGCTAGAGTCTTCTCCGAGCTTATGTAGCTGCAGGTGCTAGCAAATCCAAGATTGGAAAGTTAGATAGCAGGCCTCTGGCTTACAGGCTGTGGAGGCCAATGAATACCAAAAATCGGCAGATAAGACGGCAGGTAAGCTGCTAGCTCAGGTACCAAGAGCTGGAGGTCGATGAATGGGAGCCAGCTGCAGGATCCAGAGTGAGGAAAAGCCAGCTAGCTTTGCTAGAAAGTCCATCTATATTGGATGCAGGCCACACCCTCAAGGAAACTTCCTTTCAGCTGACTGGCTGCTCACAACAGATCTCATCATGAAGGCGATCATACTATATCAGATCTCATTATGGGGGTGATTTCATTATTAAAAAGCTTCAAAACTATATCATAACTGCCAAACCGTCAAGGATCACGGTCCAGCCAAATTGACACAGAAACTTCACCATCACAGCATCCCACGAATCGAAGAGCAGTGTGCCTTTGGCTTGAAAGGGTCTCCCTTAGGGCAGAACTCAATGAGAGCAGAGCGAGCATATGTTGATACAGCCTGGTGAACGTTTAGAAGCAGACACCCCATATCCTTCCAGACAAAGAATGATTTGATAAACTCCTACAAGTTTGAGAACCCTAGGGTTAACTGGTACAAAAGGCTAATGCTCTTGGTTGCTAACTGAAAGGTTGGAGGTTCAAGTCTACCTAGAGGTGCCTCAGAAGAAAGGCTTGGTGATCTACTTCTGAAAAATTAGCCACTGAAAATTCTGTGGTTCTCAGTTCTACTGTGACAGACATGGGGTCACCATGAGTTAGAGTTGACAGAGAGGGTTGGGCAACGCTGCAATGTCTGCATCATTCTGCTGGAAACTTTTGACTCCTCTGCTGTAGGCTCAGTAGTCGACATGTTTTCTGCAAAGAAGAAATCAGGAATTATCTTCCCCTGTGAAGGTGTCTACACACAAAATGTCTGAGACCCCATTCAGTTTAAAAACACTTCCTCTGGTTGACCAGCTGTCGCTTTTAGTTAGACTTGAAAACTGGTAGCAAACTTGTTGTTATTGTTATTAGGTGCTGTTGAGTCAGTTCTGACTCATAGCGGTCCTATGTACAACAGAACAAAACACTGCCTGGTCCTGCACCATCCTCAGAATCATTGTTATGTTTGAGCCTTGTTGCAGCCGCTGTTGGCAATCCATATCATTGAGGGTCTTGCTCTTTTTCACTGACCCTCTACTTTACCAACCTGATGTTCTTCTCCGAGTACTGATCCCTCCTGATGACATGTCCAAAGTACGTGAGAGAAAGTCTTGCCATCCTTGCTTTGAGGAACATTTTGGGTGTACTTCATCCAAGACAGATTTGTTCATTCTTTTGGCAGTCCATGGTATATTCAATATTCTTTGCCAACACTGCAATTCAAAGGCATCAGTCCTTCTTCGGTCTTCCTTATTCATCGTTCAGCTTACACATGCATAGGAGGCGATTGAAAATACCATGGCTTGGGTCAGGCCAATTGAAAACTAGTATCAAACTAGGCTTAATTTTTATTTCTGGTGGTCTCAGTGACTAAACTTGCTCATTTCAAACAGCTTGCACCTGAGAAAATTGGTAGTAAAGAATATTCAGAAACTCTAAAGATTAACGTGTAGTTTAGTGTGAAAAACCTGACTGAACTATTTTATGATAAGCAGTTTCACTTATCAATTGTTAGGAAAAATTTTCCTAGTTCCCATTATTTCAGCCAAAGTTCTTTTAACGAAAGGTGAACTGTCTTGAAGTCCCTTTGCTGTGGTTTCAAATTAACGCTAGCACATAGAAAGTCACACGGCACTTCAAATTGATGGAAGAAGACTGGAAAGGCCCCTTCTGGGCTCGGCTGACTGGATGGTGAAGGCTGCTCTGCCAGAAACCGAGTGACAGGGAGGGGACTGCCACCTCACTCTGCTGCTGAGCTTGGGAAATAACTATTCCAAGGCTGTGACAGAAACAAGCAAAACAGCATGTAAAATCGTCATCGATGGAAGAAACGTTCATGGGATTGGCCACTCTGGACTTTCTTGTCTGCTGGTTTCTATGATACGGAAGATAGTGGTTACTTTACAAGCAAAGCCTGTGATAACTCAGGTATGTCAGTCTCTTCCGTAGAAAGAAGCCATTGTCTGTGATGGGCTGGGCTCTGGAGGCCAGCAGTTCAGTCAAACACTAGCCTAGAAGTGGCAGTGAAAGAATTTTGTAGATCTGCTTAACACCTACCATCAGTTGACTTAAAGAAAAGGAGATTGCTCCAGATAACGTGGGTGGGCCTCATCCAATCAGTTGAAGCACTTAAGAGCAAAAACTGAAGTTTCCAAGAAGAGAAGGATTCTGCCTCAACACTGTAACATAGATATCCTGCTGGGGATTTGGGGCTTGCCAGCCCCACAGTCGTGTGAGCCAGTTCCTTATAATCTCTCTTTCTATATGTGGTAATATTATGTATACGTATGTTGCTGTTTTTTGGTGCCATTGAGTTGGCTCCGACTCATAGTGACCACATGTACAACAGAATGAAACACACCCTCACAATGGTTGCTAGGTTTGAGTCCACTGTTGTAAACACTGTGTCAACCCATCTCACTGAGGGTCTTCCTCTTTTTTGTTAACCCTCTACTTTACCGAGCATGATGTCCTTCTATAGGGACTGGTCCCTCCTGATAACATGTCCAAAGTACACAAGACAAAGTCTCACCATCCTCGCTGCTAAGGAGTGCTCTGGCTGTACTTCTTCCAAGACAGATTTGTTGGTTATTCTGGCTGTCCGTGGTATGTTCGATATTCTTCACCAGCAGTATACTTCAAAGGCATCTTCTTTAGTCTTCCTCATTCATTGTCCAGCATTAGCATGCATATGAAACAATTGAAAATACCATGGCTTGGGTCAGGTGCACCATAGTCCTCAAAATGACATCTTTCCTTTTTAACATTTTATAGAGCTCTTTTGCAGCAGGCTTGTCTAATGCAATATGCCATTTGATTTCTTGACTGCTACTTCCATAGGCGTTGATATTCGTATATATATGTATTCATGTGTATTTAGGGAGTCCCTGGGTGGCATCAAGGATTAACATGCTGGGCTGCTAACCTCAAGGTTGGTGGTTTGAATCCACCCAGAGATGCTTTGGGAGAAGGCCTAGTGGTCACAGCCATTGAAAACCCTATGGAGCACAGTTCTTCTCTGACACATGAATTGAAATCGACTCAATGGCAACTGGTTACACGTGTGTGTGTGTGTGTGTGGGTGTGGGTGTGGGTGTGTGGGTGTATATTGCCATGCACCCTTCCTTGTGAAATAGGTGATGGAAATTTGCCTCGCAGCCCTCATGGGCCTTGGCAAACCTACAGTTGACGTAAAGCAAAGTATAAGGAAAACTGGCTTCAAAGATAATTTTAAAAGAAAATATAATGAAAGAAACTGTTATCAGAAGGAAATGATGCAAAATATCACTTTTCTGGTCATTGGACTGAAGAATCAAATATTTTAAAAAGTCTCCTCATTCATCAGACATAAAAGAAACAAAAAAGAATAACATTAGAGAAACCTGTCCAAGATTTGTGATTCTAACTTTAAAATCATAAATCCAGCCAGAAGGTGCAGTTTATGTAGCTAAAATCAGGGCACATGTGATGTACGTGGTACTTTATATGTGCTTGCTGAGCTCCATGAGGACAGATTGATAAGAAGGATCTAAGTAAGTCAGTGATAATCAATTACTCTTGACAGACAGGTTGATCTGGTCTGAATAAACAATTTGCACACAATCATTAGGGTTCAGTTAGGAGTGCTGGACACAAAAGTGTTAGCACTGATGAACTTAAACCAAACCATCACCCTAGGGTGATGGGCTCCCCGTTTGCCTTTGTTGGTAAGGATCATCTTTGTAAATTATGTGTCTACCTTTCTGAAATCCTACTGAAAACCATTGTGTTTTGAACAAGTTGGTTTGAGCTTAGAGGGGATGTGTTCAATGTTGGATAAACGGGTACATGCCTGCTTCCACGTGATACTAAAACCACACTCAGGAAAGTGAGTGAGAATAAAGTCCTGGCATGCCTGGATTCACACAGCTGCCAGAATCTCGAACGTGGTTAGCTGCTGTCTCATGGTGACCCCGTGTACAAGAGAACAGAATGCCGCCTGGTTCTGTGCCATCCCTGTTAGGCTGCATGTTGGACTGTTGTGACCAATAGGGTTTTCACTGGCTATTTTCTGAAGTAAATCATGGGACTGTGCTTCCTAAAATCCCAAAAAGGAAACCGTGCCCAGCAATGCACTGAAAGAATCAAAAACTTAATCAGTAGATTTTACCAAAAATTTTTAACATTACAACATAGATGAATCTGGAAACCTTATGCTTAGTGAGAGAAGCCAGTCATAAAAATACATGTTATATGATTCCCTTATGCGAAAAGTCCAAAGTGGGCAAACACACAGAACAGAACGTGAGTTTGAGCTGCTGAGGGCTGGAAGGAGCAGGGGTGGGGGTTGTAGCTCAGGAAGACAGGGTTTCTGTCCGAGGTGACGAGAATGTTTTAGAGCTTTAGAGCTGTGGTGATGGTTGCACATCTCTGTGAATGTATTAAAAATCACTGAATTGTCGACTTTAAATGGATGACTTGTGGTGTGTGAATTATATCTCAATAAAGCTGTCACAAAAAAGAAAAACAAACCAAAAAACAACTACCTATTCAATCAATGGGGTTGACAGAGTAAAGAAATAAAGGCACGTGTTATCTCAATAGGGACAGAAAAGACTCTGAACAAACTCAAAGGTGTCCTCTCGCTGACAGGTGCACCAGGAGCCCTGGTGGTGTAGTAGTTAAAGCACTCAGCTGCCAACCAAAAGGTAGGCAGTTTGAACCCGCCAACCACTTTGAGGGAGAAAGATGTGGCAGCTTGCTTCTGTAAAGATTTACAGCCTTGGAAACCCCATGAGACAGTTTTACTCTGTCCTACAGGGTTGCTATGAGTCAGAATAGCTTGACAGCAGTGGGTTTTTTTTTTTTTTTTAAGTTTGTGCTAGGAAGGAAAAGGGGTAAAGTGTAAACCAAATTTATGATTGCTGAGTGAAATCCTAATGACAGACATAACCAGCAAGGTAAGGGGCTGGCTGTATTGCCATTTAGGGAGGGAACAGGGGATTCTACTCAATGCCCTTGAAGCTCTTTATTACAGGGAAAAGGAAAGAGCGTTTCGTGTTAGACTGCAAAAGGCTGAGATCACTCAGTGACCGGTTAAATGTGTGGTGGATACTATACAGCCACCAACAGGGATGGCTCAGGTCCATGTAAGAAAGTAAACCCAACGGTGACACGACACCAAATGGCATACATTTTCCTTACGTACCTATGTCCATACACGTAGCGTGTCTACCTGTGTCTCTGTCTACAGGCAGGTGGTTCTCACGGAGGATCAGGCATGATCACCAATCAATGGTGGGGCCAGTTCTGGGGACAGAGGGTGATCAGCATCAGGGTAGTCAAAATTTGTTTATTTCTAATACTTTAACTAAAAACACAAAGTATTTTATGTTACTTGTACAATCTAAGTATGTGTACATAAAGACCAAAAGTAAATGTGGAAGAATGTTCACCATGCTGTGAGTAGCCATCATTTGTTTTTATTTTTACTTTATGTTTTTCTGTATTAGTATATTTAAAAATAATCATTTTAATCTTTGATTCCTGAAACAAACAAAAAAAAAAATGGAAGAGGCATTAGATAAATACAGTTTAAATGAAACCAAAATTAAAATGAATTCCCTCTTTCAAGGGGAAACATTGTGGGGACAGCTGTAGTTGGTTTCCTTGAATAATAAGGTATACTACTGAGTGTCTCTGATACGGCTCTGTCCCCTGCTTGGAGGGCTTCTCTTCTCAAGGTCTCACGGCCACCAGAGAAAACTTGCCTGAAACAAGCAAGCAGAAGCCCTGCCCGGAGTTCCCTAGTAGCAGGAGGTTGAAGGATCATCCCTGCCATGAGCCCAGTGCCCATTTTAGGAGGGGAATAAGCATTTTTAAATACACTGTGACTTTTAGTTTACAAAATCACCCAAGCTGAACCCCCTTCTGACAGCGCCATGTCCATGGCCTGACAACTCCTTCCCGGAGCGTCCAAGGGGAGCCCTGAGGGCCTGCAGGGGAGGGGTTCCTCCAATGCCAGGTCGGGAAGCACCCCTGTGCCTGGCCATGAATGAAGCCCGACGTTTGCTCTCTCACAGAGCGGCTGGTCCTAGAAATCCGCTGTGCCCAGGACTGACCCCTGCTCCCCCAGAGGCGTCTGTGTAGAGGGAAAACACACACGTGGCCCCAGCTTCCTGGAACAACTTTGAAACTGCAATCAATCAAATGAAGTTTAAAATTTTCACAGCAGCAAAAAACACCATGTTTGAAATTGTTGGTGCAGAGTATTTAGCCTCTTGGGCTGAGAAGGGGGTGAGTGTCTGCTTTATTTTTGAGGCAGAGAGGCCTACTAAGGATCAGCACCTCTGATGGTCTGTCTGTGCAGAAAGGAATGTCACTCCAGCTAAAGTTGTTTTGTTTCATTTTTGCCATATTTGAGCACCTTGAGGATGCCAGGGCTGTCAGGATGGGGTCAGGGGTAGGGCTCTTGTTTCAGGGGGCTGCCTGCTGCTGTGGGCACTGGGGCTTTTATCCAGTTTCCTACTACAACGGAAATGGCATAACGGCCAATGCTTTCATAACATTCTTCAAAAGGCTGTAGGAGGAACAGCTCTTCTGAAGTGATGGATGCTGCCGAGGTGATTGCTGTCTCTGCTATGACTCACAGACCTGAGAGGCCATTTTCTGGGCAAAGGCTTCACTGAGTTCCCGCCAATTATTTTCTTTCCTTGGCAGCATGATATACAACCACCCTGGTCCTCACAGAGAAGGGTTTTATTCTGGAGTATATCCAAGCTCAGTGTAAGTTCTATTGTTTTCAAATCAGGCCTTTCTTCTAAAAAAACACAACCAACAACGGAAACATCTGCAGCGGTGCTCCTTCCAGGTTTCATAGCTGCTTATCAAAGGCACCCACAGCATAGGGGCTTCAGACAAAGAGTCATTCTATCATCTCCTATGGTGTCTGGGGGTCAGAGGTCCAGGGGTGCTCAGGGGGCCACAGGAGGGTGGTGGCTGGGCTTGGTGTGATGAGATCCCCTTCTTCATGTTCTCAGGCCCCTCGTGGGCTCCCTCCTTGCAGGCTGGCATTGGCTTCCTCACATCATGGCTGCCTCAGCCAGTCAGCCTTCTGTGTGGAGGCTCGGAGATGGTGCACGACCGGTCCACACAGTCAGGACAAAGCCACATGGTCTCTTAGGACCTAGCCCCAAACCTCACATAGCGTCATTTCTACATACTTTCGTGGTCAGCCAATTACCAAGGTTGGCCGAAATCAAAGGGAGAGGGCTAGACCACACCACTCAATGTGAGGAGCATCAGAGAAATTGCAGAGTTGTTTTAAAACGCCTTCCCTTTCTTATACTATTGTACAGGTTTAGATGGGCAGATATAAGCAAATAAAGCTTTGCTGGGCTTTATGCTTCAATATGCAATTATAGCAAAAATGCTAGAGCTTGTGCGTTGTTCTAGTTTGGGAATTAAGATGCTTTCCTTGGGTACTTGACTATGAAGCCAGGCTAAACACACAGATGTCTGTGGACCTTGTGATAAAAACAAAGTTATAAAATTACATGCCTGCAATTTGTTTTTGCTTCCTGGGCCCTTCTGTTGTGGATTGAATAGTGGCTCCCCAAAACAATACATCTGCACCCTAAGCCCTGAACCTGTGAATGTGGCCTTACTCAGAAGAAGGGTCTTTGGATACGTGACTAAGTGAAGGACTTGGAGCTGAGGTCATCCTGGATTGCCCAGGTAGGCCCTCGATCCAGTGATGGTGGCCTTAGGCACAGAGGAGAGACACAGGGAGCAGAGGGGAAGGCCATTGATGCCATTTAAGGATGGAGGCAGGGGACTGGAGTGATGGGCCTACAAGCCAAGGAGCACCTGGAGCCACGAGAAGCTGGAAGAGGCAAGGAAGGGTCCTTAGTTTCCTTTGCTACTCCACTGTTTGTGCTTTTGTGAAACATTAAACCTTTTATATATGATCTATCTGCTCTAAAAAATGCCTTTGCAATGTAATTATGTGCATATACGAGACTATTGGATTTCTAAGTTTAGTAACGTGTGGATTATCGTTAACTAATGTGAATAACCTAGTGAAAGTTGTTTAGGAATCACATCGGTGTCTATAAAAACTGCCTAACTTTGTCACCTAGAAGATGACTTCTATCTCTACTTTGAAGATACATTTAAGCCAGAGAGACAGGTACGCAGCCTCAAGACATTTAGTTACATGTTAAAAATTCTGAGAAATATTTTAAAGTGAACCACTTCAAAAGAGGTGGCTTGGTAACTGCCTTTTTCTCACCACATTTCATCACCTCAGGAAAGATCCCGTTGCCTTGGAGCGTGCCTCCTGGGTTAAGACCAGGATCTCACAGCAGCACGTCCGCCTGACCCCCACCCTCTGACCCGGAGTATCCAGGCTCCGAAGGGAAGCGCCAGCCAGCCAGCAGGGGCGCGTACAGATGGGGGCATCTCATTCAAGCAGATGCAGGAGCAGGCCTCTGAGTCAATGACCCGTGCTGGCTGAGGATTAGAGATTCCTTTTCACTGTCCTAGAAAACGCGTGATTGGATTTATGAGCCTGACCATGCAGAGGTATAACTAATTTCTGAAAGCTTTGCAAACGTGAGTATGGATTCCTGGATGTTGATACAATCTCGCCTACGTGAAACTTGTTTTCCTAGCTGCCGTGGGCTCGACTCCCGCTCCTGGTGCTCCTGTGTGTGTCAGGGTAGAACTGTGCCTCAGAGGGCTCTCAGTGGCTGGTTTTTCAGAGCACGTCACCCCAGGTGCCTCTGGGTGGACTCGAATCACCAACCTTTCAGTCAGTAGCCAAGTGCTTAACCGTTTACACCACCAAGGGGCTCCTTATGTGAGACTACTGACATTACAAAGGAGAAAGCTACTCCTTAAATAAAAGTCGGGAGAAGCCTCTATACTCCGCAGGGTGCAGACTCAGAATCCCTCCATGCGGGGGCCGCAGGCAGCTGATACAGGGCAGGGCTGACAGGGACTTCCTTCTGGGACTGGTGGCCTTGTTGTGTTGAACATAAGGTGAGAGAAACACTGGGCCTTTTGGGAGTTTTTTTGCTCCTGTGGAGTAGAGATATATGTACAAGATATGTTTTCCCTCACTTTTAGTTCTGGGCGTAGGGATTGCTTTAGTTATTTTTTATTACTGGACACAAGGGTTGCTTTAATTTGCTCTTAAATATAAACCAAAAGTAACATTTGTGTGACAGTAAGTGGCAACTGATGCCTGGTCTCCACTGGGAGAAAGCAAAGCAGGGAGCAGCCTTCTTGGCAGGTGTCATGGATTGAATAGTGTTCCCCCATAATATCTGTCAACTCGGCTGGGCCATGATTCTCAGTATTGTGTGATTGTCCACCATTTTATGTGATTTTCCTATATGTTGTAAATCTTATCACTATGATGTAATAAAATGTATTAGCGGCAGTTATATTGATGAGGCCTACAAGATTAGGTAGTGTCTTAAGCCAATCTCTTTTGAGACATAGAAGAGAGAGAGAAGCAGAGAGACATGGGGACCTCATACCACCAAGACAGCAGTGCTGGGAGCAGAGCTCATCCTTTGGACCTGAGACTCCTGCACCGAGAAGCTCCCAGGCCAAGGGAAGACTAATGACAAGGACCTTCCTCCAGAGCCGACAGAGAGAAAGCCTTCGCCTGGAGCTGACGCCCTGAATTTGGACTTGTAGCCTACTAGACAGTGAGAGAATAAATTTCTCTTTGTTAAGGTCATTCACTTGTGGTATTTCTGTTGTAGCAGTACTAGATGACTAAGACAGCAGTTAAGACAGCTCCTGGCACAGGGGCTACCAGAGACACAAGGTCGTTGGGTGGGAATGGGTCATTCTTTCATGAGACTACATGGTCTTAGGGCACAGCATGCTCATGGCTTTGGTGAAACAGCTGTGATCAAAGCAAAATCCGTGTGAACATGGAGCTTCTTTCCTAGGAGAGAGAGTCAACAAACAACAAATCAAATGCCCAAGGACAGATGAGAGCTAGGAAGGGAGGAGCACAGGCCTGGGGAAGGAAATACAGGCCCACTGTTATAAAGGGTCATCAGAGAAGGCCTACAGATATGGCGGCATTTGAATAAAGATCTCAGGAAATTGAAACACAAAGGAAATGAGGGCGGAGGAGATGTCTGGGTCCCAGATATGCTAGGAAGAAAGGTTTGGTTATATGCTTCCATAAGTCAGGTGATAAAGACCCTATGGGTCACAGCAGTTTGATCCACAAATGATTAGAGGGATGGCAAAGGACCAGGCAGCACTTGGTTCCATTGTGCCTGGGGTCACCATGAGTCGGGGCTAACTTGGAGGCAGCTAAGAAAAACAACAGCAACACAGGGCTCTGGTGAAAATTAAGTGAGTCGATATGTACAGTGCCACAAAATATATTATTATTACTAATTATTGTCTGCCCAAAGCCAGGTTCCCTTCTCCAGGTCTCCATCACTCAGTTTTTTCTACAGAATGCTCTTTGTGTGCCACATCCATCTGGATGCTGGAGATATAGGCATGGGCAAGCCCCATATTCCCTCTAGACCAGGCTCAACGACATTCACCACTAGGCTAGAGAAGCCTGAACCAGTGACAGCAAATAGGGAAACTTTCATCTGAAGACAAAGGAATATAAAGAGCCTGCCATGAAGCCTGCCTCCCATGTGCATTCCAACAGAGGTGCATCCAAGCCCTCCCGTCTTCATTTGAGATGAAGTTTTGTTTATCTTAGCTCTTCTCTTAAAATAACTCCTAATAAACATTAAAGAATTTATGTTGGTATTTGTATTTCCTCAAGCATTGCACATTTATTTATATAAATTCTACCCCACGGTTGGGCAATAATTCTATGATGACATATTGCTGAGGGCATGGAACACCCAAAGTGATATTAAGTGTAGTGTCTGCCATGGTAACATGTTTAAGACAAAGGCAGTCTGCTCCCAGCTCCTATCGATCTTCGTCTCTCCCAGGATGTTCACTGTGTGTTCAGGAGGCTGTGGAGCCTGATTTCTGTCATGGTGGTTTCCCTGTCTGCTGCAAATGGCTCTGACAGAGACTGTGAAATCAACATCCTGACTCAGATATTTCTCCCCAAGTGTGTCCAACTCAGCAAGAGGAAATGTGCCACCTGAGATAAAGAGAAGTTGTGTGAAGCTCTTTCAAATTTTAAACTGATGTGTGTCTGGGTGACAGAGAAACAAATGCAATAGCTGCTCTCTGATAGCCTCACTGGGAGAAATTCTACTAATGCCCACTTGTTCTCATCAAGGAGGCCTTAACTCTTCTCTGCAACACTGTGGTTTTGGTTCAAAATTCTTAAAAGTGTCCAACTCTTAAGGTTAGTCCAAACCGTTTTCATGTTTTAGAGCCCTAACTTATCTAAATTTTGGAGTGCATTACTCCTCACACAAACCGGGGAGTCTCAAGCTGTAGTGGACGAGGTGAGCTTGGTGTCCTGTGTTTCCCTGCTGCTGTTGAAACCAGAACTCTGAGCGGGAGTTAGGCTTGGTGGAATGGCTGTGTCTGTGTGGAATTTGGAAGGAGAAAATGGGGGCAAGGGTCACTTTCCTGCTGCTGGGTCTGCTGGCCACAGGGCAAGGAGACAGGGCTGGAGAGGAGCCCCAAGGCGATGGGCACTACTTGCTTCCCTCAGACACATCCTGGGAGGTGGATCCTGGACTGGCTCTTCCATGTGCTGGCCCCAACCCCTGCCCTCCTGTCCTGTTGACAATCTTGTGAACTATTGTTAGCCATTGTTGAGTTAGTCTCCCAACTCAAGGTGACCCTATGTACAACAGAACAAAATGTTGTCTGGTCCTGTGCCATCCCCATGACAGGCTGTGGATCAGACTGTGGTGATTCACAGGGTTTTCACTGGTGATTTTCAGAAGTTGATTGCCAGGCCTTTCTTCCAAGTGTGCCTTAGTCTGGATGCTCTGCCGAAACCTGTTGAGCCGCATAGCAACAAACAAATGTCCACTGACAGATGGGTGGTGGCTTAATGTGAAGTGCACCGGCTAGAAATTGAAGCTGCATCTCCTCCAGGGAGGGTGAAAATTTTACCACTGAACCTCTTCTACCCTCTAATATTGTAAACAAAATCACCTTAATAATTTCCAATTAATAAGAATTGCCTGTTACCTGCACAGGTTCCTGACCACGTATAAAGGCCGATAGCTGAAGACGACTCAACAACAAGTATAATGATATCATCTATGCGTTGAAAACATAGCCAGTAAAAAGACAAATAGTCTCAATGATACGATTTAAAAATACAAGAAGAAAAATAAGAGGGAGCAAGGAAGGTGGGGATTTTGTGCCAAATTAAATGCCTTCATATTAAGTCTGTAAGTCAAATAATAGTGCTAAAATCATTTCTCGTTTTTAAATGGAAGTGAATATTACAAGGCCTAATAATAGAAATGATCTGAAAAGTTTGCCTCTGAGGAACAGAATTTCATGTTATGGATACACCATAATTAATTCAAGAGAGGCTCCATAGCTCCATATTTAGAATGTTTTCTCATGTTTGCCACAATAATTGGTGCCCAAAATGAAGATAATTGCATGCTTATTTGCAGGGTTCTTTCTAATTGTTTTCGTTAACTTGTTATTTACTTAGCTGCTCCTTTGCATTTTAATTCTGCAACCACAGTGGCAACCAACGTGAACATGCTCATGGAAATTCCATGAACGCGTAAATGCACACTGGATGCTTGGCATAGTTTATTGCTATTTTTACCAAAACTGGATGATTGAATTGCATGCCCCCCAAATGTGTGTTAACCTGGCTAGGCCATGATTGAATTGTGTCTCCCCTACAAATGTGTGTTAACTTGGCTAGGCCATGATTCCCAGTATTGTGTGGTTTTCCAGCATTTTGTGATCTGATGTGATTATACTCTGCGTTCTGAATTCTACCCTCTCCGATGTTAATAAGGCAGGATTCAATCTATAAGATTAGGTTGTATCTTGAGTCAATCTCTTTTGAGATACAAAAAAGAGAATTGAGCAAAGACAAGAGGGACCTCATACTGCCAAGGAAGAAGAGCCAGGAATGGAGCATGTCCTTTGAACCCAAGGTCCCTGCTCTGAGAAGCTCCTAGACCAGAGGAAGATTGATGACAAAACCTTCCCCCAGAGCCAACAGAGAGAGAAAGCCCTCCCCTGGAGCCAGCACCCTGAATTCAAACTTCTAGCCTCCCAAACTTTGATAGAATAAATTTCTGTTTGTTAAACCATCCACTTGTGGTATCTCTGTTATACCAGCACTAGAGAATTAAGACAACAACTGCCTTAGTTCTCCAGTGCTGGTGTAACAGGGATACCACAAGTTGGTGGCCTTCAATAACAGAAATTTATTTCCTCACAGTTTAGGGAGCTAGAACTCTGAATTCAGGGTACCAGCTCTAGGCGAAGCCTCTCTCTGCCAGCTCTGGGAGAAAGTCCTCCTCTCAGTTTCTGTAGCCTGGTGTTCTTGGGTCCTTGGAGATCTTCATGTGGCATCTATTGCCCCCAGCTTTGTGGTTTGTTTCTCATCTGCGATTTTTGTAACTCACAAGTGATTGGTTTAGGACACACCCTACTCTGGTATGGCTCGATTAACATAACAAAGGAAACCCTATTCCCAAATAGGATTGAATTGGCAGGTATACGGGTTAGGATTCCAACACATATTTTGGGAGGACACAATTCAAGCCATAACAGGCACTTTTCTTTATTACAGTTAGTTTTATTTCTACAGTATAGATTTCCAGAGTTGAAATCACTGGGTCAGAGGTTTTTGGTCCTTAGATCATTAGTGTGCAGTCCCCCTATAGCCCACAGGTTAACTCGTTATCTGTCATCTGTAGTACAATGAGACACACTTCAGTTTGAATAAGCTTTATTTCTCAGATAGTTAAGAAAATGGCTGATTAAGTTACAGTGAAGCAGGTGTAGTGTGTCTATAGCAGACTGTGGTTACCTGCACAGGTATATGGTAAAGTCTGTGTGAAGATGATGGAGACCTAAATCAAAGGACCTGGCCTGTGAAATTGCCCATCTATCTGGGTTGTAGGATGTGAATGTGCTGACATGAGATTGCAGCCTTGACGGTGGCATGGTTTGTATTTATTATCACTGTGGTGACTCCCACACAGTGCCAGGTGCCCACAGGACATTTCATAAGTTTTCCCATTCTTTTCAGAATTATGGTATGTTCAAAAGCCATAATATCCTTCCCTAAAATTATGTCATATCATTCCAGTTCTGTCTCAGGGGAGAAAGGACAGATGAAATAAAACTTATCGTACTGTTGTTAGGTGCCATTAAGTCCATTCTGACTCATAACGACCCTATGTACAATAGAAGAAGACACTGCCTGGTCCTACCCCATCCTCACAATCATTACGCTTGAGCCCACTGTTGCAGCCACTGTGTCAATCCATCTGATCAAGGGCCTTCCTCTATTCGATGACCATTTAATTTACCAAGCTTGGTGTCTTTCTCCAGGGGATGGTCCCTCTTGATAACATGTCCAAAGTGCATAAGATGAAGTCTCGCTATCCTTTCTTCTAAGGCACATTCTGGTTGCACTTCTTTCAAGACAGATTTTTTCATTCTTCTGCCAGTCCATGATATATTCAATATTCTTCATCAACATCACAATTCAAAGACATCAGTTCTTCTTCAGTCTTCCTTATTCATCATCCAGCTTTCATATGCATATGAGTCTACTGAAAATATCATAGCTTGGGTCAGGTGCACCTTAGTCCTCAAAGTGACATTGTTGCATTTTAACACTTTAAAGAGGTCTTTTGCAGCAGAATTGCTCGATGCAAAGCATCTTTTGATTTCTTGGCTGCTGCTCAAATGGGTGTTGATTATTGTTGTTGTCATTAGGTGCCATCCAGTTGGTTCCAACTCATAGTGACCCTATGCACTACAGAATGAAATACTGCCCGGTCCTGTCCTATCCCCACAATTGTTGCTATGCTTCAGCCCATTGTTGTAGCCACTGTGTGAATCCATCTCGTTGAGGGTCTTCCTCTTTTACACTGACCCTCTATTTTACCAAGCATGATGTCCTTCTCCAAGGACTGATCTCTCTTGATAATATGTCCAAAGTATGTGAGACTTGGGTCAGGTGCACCTTAGTCCTCTAGGTGACATTTTTGCTTTTCAACACTTTAAAGAGGTCTTTTGCAGCTGATTTGCTCAATGCAAGCAAGGGTGTGTCATCTGCATATCTCAGCTTGTTAATGAGTCTTCCTCCAATTCTGATCCTGCATTACTCTTCATATAGTCTAACATCTTGGATTTTTAGCCCAGCATACAGATTGAATAAGTATGGTGAAAGGATATAACCCTGATGCACAGCTTTCCTGATTTTAAACCACAAAGTATCCCCTTGTTCTGTTTGAATGGTTCCACGATGAAGTGTTCTGAGATTCCCATTCTTCCCAATGTTATTCATAATTTTTTATGATCCACACAGTCAAATGCTTTTGCATAGTCAATAAAACACAGGTAAACATCTTTCTGGTATTCTCTGTTTTCAGCCAAGATCCACCCGACATCAGTAATGATATCCCTCAATCCACGTTCTTTTCTGAATCCAGCTTGAACTTCTGGCAGTTCCCTGTTGATGTACTGCTGCAACTGCTTTGGAATGAATTTCAGCAAAATTTTACTTGTGTGTGATATTAATGACATTGTTCAATAGTTTTTGTATTCTGTTGTATTACCTTTCCATGGAATGGGACAAATATGAATCTTTTCCAGTTGGTTGCCTAGGAAGCTGTTTTCAAAATTTCTTGACATAGATGACTAAGATCCTCCAGGGCTGCATCAGTTTGTTGAAACATCTCAATTGGTGTTCTGGCAATTCCTGGTGACTTATTTTACACCATTCCCTTCAGTGGATCTTGGACTTCTTCCTTCAGCACTGTGGGATCTTGATCATAAGCTATCTCTTGAAATGATTGAACGTAGACCAATTCTTTTTGGTAGAATGACTCTGTTTTTTTTTTTTTATGCTTCCTGTGTCATTTAATATTTTCCTCATAGAAATCTTCAATATTACAACTCTAGGCTTGAATTTTTTCTTCAGTTGTTTCAGCTTGAGAAATGCTGAACATGTTCTTCTCTTTTGGTTTTCAAACTCCGGGTCTTTGCACATTTCATTATAATACTTTACTTTGTCTTTTTGAGACACTTTGAAATCTTTTGTTCAGCTTTTCTACTTCACCATTTCTTCAGTCCACTCCACTTTAGCTAGTCTATATTCAGAAACAAGTTTCAGAGTCTCTTCTGACATTCGTTTGTGTCTTTTCTTTCTTTCCTGTTTTTTTTTTAAATTAAATTATCAAACAATACCATTAATATCACAAGCAGGTAACAGGAACCACACAAGGATGCCCTTTATTACCACTCCTATTCAACATTGTGCTGGAGGTCCTAGCCAGAGCAATTATGCTAGATAAAGAAATAAAGGGCATCCAAATTGGTAAGGAAGAAGTAAAACTACCTCTATTTGCAGATGACATGGTCTTATACACAGAAAACCCTAAAGACTCCTCAAGAAAACTACTGAAACTAACAGAAGAGTTCAGCAGAGTATCAGGATACAAGATAAATATACAAAAATCAGTTGGACTTCTCTACACCAACAAAAAGAACGTCGAAGAATAAATCACCAAATCAATATCATTTACAATAGCCCCCAAGAAGATAAAATACTTAGGAATAAATCTAACCAGACATGTAAAAGACCTATACAAAGAAAACTACAAGGCACTATTGCAAGAAACCAAAAGAGACCTACATAAGTGAAAAAAATACCTTGCTTATGGTTAGGAAGACTCAACATTGTAAAAATGTCTGTTCTACCCAAAGTGATCTATAGATACAACACAATTCCGATCCAAATTCCAACGACATTTTTTAATGAGATGGAAAACAAATCATCAACTTCAAGGAGAAGGCAAAGAGCCCCCCGGACAAGTAAAGCTTTACTGAAAAAGAAAAACAAAGTGGGAGGCCTCACAGTACCTAATTTTAGAATCTTTTGTACTGCCACAGTAGTCAAAACAGCCTAGTACTGGTACAACAACACATACGTAGACCAATGGAACAGAATTGAGAATCCAGACATAAATCCATCCACATATGAGCAGCTGATATTTGATGAAGGCCCAAAGTCAGTTAAACGGGGAAAAGACAGTCTCTTTGACAAATGGTGTTGGCATAACTGGATATCTATCTGCAAAAGAATGAAACAAGACCCATACCTCATACCATGCACAAAAACTAACTGAAAATGGATCAAAGACTTAAATGTAAAATCTAAAATGATAAAGATAGTGGAAGAAAAAATAGGGACAACACTAGGAGCCCTAATACATGGCATAAACACTGTACAAAACATTACTAATGATGCACAAACACCAAAAGAGAAGCTAGATAACTGGGAGCTCCTAAAAATCAAACACCTATGCTCATCCAAAGACTTCACCAAAAACAGTAAAAAGATTACCTACAGACTAGGAAAAAGTTTTTAGCTATGACATTCCGATCAGCATCTGATCTCTAAAATACTGCGAAAGCTCAACAACAAAAAGACAAATGGCCCAATTAAAAAATGGGCAAAGGATACGAACAGGCACTTCACCAAAGACATTCAGGCAGCTAACTGATACATGAGGAAATGCTCACGATCATTAGCGATTAGAGAAATGCAAATCAAAACTACAATGAGATATCATATCACTCCAACAAGGCTGTCATTAATCCAAAAAACACAAAATAATAAATGTTGCAGAGGCTGTGGAGAGACTGGAACACTTATACACTGCTGGTGGGAATGTAAAATGGTACAACTACTTTGGAAATCAATTTGGCACTTATTTAAAAAGTAGAAATAGAACTACCATACGATTCAGCAATCCCACTCCTTGGAATATATCCTAGAGAAATAAGAGCCTTTACTCAAACAGATATGTGCACACCATGTTCATTGCAGCACTGTTTACAACAATAAAAAAATGGAAGCAACAAAGATGCCCACCAATGGATGAATGGATAAATTGTGGTATATTCACCCAATAGAATACTGTGCAATGATAAAAAACAATGATTAATCCCTGAAACATCTCATAACATGGATGAATGTGGAAAGCATTGTGCTGAGTGAAATTAGTTGCAGAAGGACAAATATTATATAAGACCACTATTATAAGAACTCAAGAAATAGTTTAAACACAGAAGAAAATATTCTTTGATGGTTATGGGGGTGGGGAGGGAGGGAGAGGGGTACTCACTAAGTGGATAGTAGATAAGAACTATTTTAGATGAAGGGAAAGACAACACACAATACAGGAGAGGTCAGCACAACAGAACTAAACCAAAAGCAAAGAAGTTTCTTGAATAAACCAAATGCTTTGAAGGCCAGAGTGGTAGGGCCAGGGGTCTGGGGACCATGGTTTCAGGGGACATCTAGGTGAATTGACATAACAAAATGTATTAAGAAAACATTCTGCATCCCATTTTGGTGAATGGCGTCCGGGGTCTTAAACGCTAGCAAGTGGCCGTCTAAGATGTATCAATTGGCCTCAACCCACCTGGAGCAAAGGAGAGTGAAGAACACCAAAGACACAAGGTAATTATGAGCCTGAGAGACAGAAAGGGCCACATAAATCAGAGACTACATTAGCCTGAGAGCAGAAGAACTAGATGGTGCCCGGCTACAACCGATGACTGCTCTGACAGTGAACACAACAGAGAACCCCTGATGGCGCAGGAGAACAGTGGGATACAGACCTCAAATTCTTGTAAAAAGACCAGACTTAATGGTCTGACTGAGACCAGAAGGACCCCGAAGGTCATGGTCCCCAGACCTTGTGTTAGCCCAAGACTGGAACCATTCCCAAAGCCGACTCTTCAGGCAGGGATTGAACTGTACTATAAGACAGAAAATGATACTGGTGAGGAGTGAGCTTCTTGGCTCAAGTAGACACATAAGACTATGTGGGGCAGCTCCTGTCTGGAGGGGAGGGGGGTCAGGAGCTGGCTGAACGGACAAGGGAAATACAGGGTAGAGAGGAGAAGTGTGCTGTCTCATTAGGGGGAGAGTAACTAGGAGTACATAGCAAAAAATATATACTCCTAGTTACTCTCCCCCAATAGCAAGGTATACATAAATTTTTGTATTAAAGACTGACTTATTTGTAAACTTTCATTTAAAGTATTATAAAAAAAATCACAAGCAAGTAAAATTTTGCTGAAGATCATTCAAAAGCTGTCACAGCAATACATTGGCAGGGATTGTTGTTGTTGTTAGGTGCCGTTGAGTCAGTTCTGACTCATAGCAACCCTATGAACAACAGAATGGAACACTGCCCGGTCCTGCGCCAACCTCACAATGGTAGTTATACTTAAGCCCATTGTTGCAGCCACTGTGTCAATCCACCTCGTTGAGGGTCTTCCTCTTTTCCGCTGACCCTGTACTTTGCCAAGCATGATGTCCTTCTCCAGAGACTGATCCCTCCTGATAACAGGTCCAAAGTATGTAAGACGCACTCTCATCAACCTTGCTTCTAAGGAGCATTCTGGTTGGTCTTCTTTCAAGACAGATTTATTCGTTCTTCTGGCAGTCCATGGTATATTCAATATTCTTCGCCAACACCAAAGGCATCAATTCTTCTTTGGTCTTCCTTATTCATTGTCCAGCTTTCACGTGCATATGGTATTATTGAAAATACCATGGCTTGGATCAGGCACTCCTTAGTCTTCAAGGTGACATCTTTGCTCTTCAACACTTTAAAGAGGTTCTTTGCTGCGGATTTACCCAATGCAATGAGTCTTTTGGTTTCTTGACTGCTGCTTCCATGGCTGTTGATTGTGGATCCAAGTAAAATGAAATCCTTGACAGCTTCAATTTTTTCTCCATTTATCATGATGTTGCTCGTTGGTCCTTTTGTGAGGATTTTTGTTTTCTTTATGTTGAGGTGCAATCCATACTGAAGGCTGTGGTCTTTGGTCTTCATTAGTAAGTTCTTCAAGTCCTCTTCACTTTTAGCAAGCAAGGTCGTGTCATCTGCATAACACAGGTTGTTAATGAAGAGGACATGGCACAAGGAATATCATTGCTGATGTCAGATGGGATACTGCTGAAAGCAGAGAGTACCAGAAAGATGTTTACCTGTGTTTTATTGACTATGCAAAAGCATTTGACTGTGTGGATCATAACAAATTATGAATAACATTGGGAAGAATCGGAATCTCAGAACACTTCATTGTGCTCATGAGGAGCCTGTACTTAGACCAAGAGGCAGTCGTTTGAACAGATCCAGGGAATACTACGTGACTTAAAGTCAATAAAGGTGTGCATCAGGGCTGTACCCTTTCACCATACTTACTCAATCTGTACGCTGAGAAAATAACCTGAGAAGCTGGACTATATGAAGAAGAACAGGGTATCAGGACTGGAGGAAGACTCATTAACAACCTGCCATATGCAGATGACACAATCTTCCTTCCTGAAAGTGAAGAGGACTTGAAGCATTTACTGATGAAGATCAAAGACCACAGCCTTCAGTATGGATTACACCTCAAGATAAACAAAACAAAAACTCTCAGAACTGGCCCAATAAGCAACATCATGATAAATGGGGAAAAGATTGAAGCTGTCAAGGATTTCTTTTTACTTGGATCCACAATCAACACCCAAGGAAGCAGTAGTCAAGATATCAAATAACACTTTGCACTGAGCAAATCTGTGCCTTGTATGTTTGTGAAAGATGGACAATGAATAAGGAAGACTGAAGAACAATTGATGTCTTTGAATTATCATGTTGGTGAAGAATATTGAATATATCATAGACTGCCAGAAAAATGAACATATCTGTCTTAGAAGAAGTATGACTAGAATGCTCATTAGAAGGAAGGATGGCTAGTCTTTGTCTCATGTACTTTGGACATGTTATTGGGAGGGGCCAGTACCTGGAGGAAGACATTATGCTTGGTAAAGTAGAGGGTCAGTGAGAAAGAGGAAGACCCTAAATGAAATGGTCTGACACAGTGGCTGCAACAATGGGCTCAAGCATAGCAATGATTGTGAGAATGGCACAGGATTGCGCAGTGTTTTGTTCTGTTGTACAGAGGGTCATGTGAGTCAGAACTGACTGGACAGCACCTAACAACAATATACTCAAGGTCCTATTTTGGGTTTCATAGGCTTGCTTTAATTTTTTTCTGCTTCATTTTGAACTTGTATATGATCATTTGGTGGTGTGCTCTACAGTTAGCCGCTGACTTTATTTTGAGTGATGATATCAAGCTTTTTCATTGTCTCTTTCCACAGATGTAGCCGATTTGCTTCCTGTGTATTCCATCCATAGAGGTCCATGAGTATAGTTACTGTTTATGTTGTTGAAAAAAGGTATTTGCAATGAAGAATTTGTTGGTCTTGCAAAATTCTATTATGCGATCTCTGGCGTTATTTCTATCACCAATGCCATATTTTTCTTGTTATTTGTTTCCAACTTACGCATTCCAATCACCAGTAATTATCAATGAGTCTTGAATGTGTATCTCATCAATTTCAGACTGCAGAAGTTGGTAATAATCTTCATTTTCCTCATCTTTGGTGTTAACTGTTGGTGTGTAAATTTGAATAATAGTTGTATTAACTGTATAGGGTTGCATAGGGTCAGTATGAGTTGAAATCGGCTGGACTGCAACAGGTTTAGTTTTTTTGGTTTTAAACTAGTTTTTCTTGTAGGTATATGGATATTATTACTGACAGCATTGTATTTCAGAATAGATCTTGTAATCTTTTTGATAATGAAAGCAACACCATATCTCTTCAATTTGCCGTTCCTGGCATAGCAGACCACGTGATTGATTCAAAATGGCCAACACGAGCCCATTTCAGCTCACTAATGCCTAGGATATCAATCTTTATGTGGTCCATTTAATTTTTGACAGCTTCCAATTTTCTTAGATTTATACTTCATATGTTCCACCTTTTTATTATCAATGGGTGTTTGTAGCTGTTTCTTCTCATTTTGAGTCATGCCACCTCAGCAAATGAAGGGGTTCTGAAAGCTTTCCTCCAACCACGTTATTAAAGTCTACTCTTCTTTGAGGCAGCAGGTCTTCCCCTATCTTATTTTGACTGACTTCGAACCTGAGAGGCTCATCTTCCAGCACTGTATCAAACAATGTTCCTCTGTTATTTATAAGATTTTAACCGGTCAGTTATTTCAGAAATAGAATGCCAGGTCCTTCTTCCTAGTCTGTCTTAGTCTAGAAGCTCTGCTGAAATGTGTCTACCATGGGTGACCCTGCCAGTATTTGAAATACTGGTGGCATAGCTTCCAGCTTCACAGCATCACGCAAGCCACCACAGTAAGACAAACTGACAAACACACGGGAGAAATTAAGCTAGGGATATTTCCTGGCATTTTGACTTTGTACAAAGTAGCTGGCCTGGCCTGCTGATTTACCAAGCCGTGTTAGCTGGGTTTTGTCCCGAGATTATTAGGTCACTGGGTGGTGGAAATGATTTGCAGTCGACTACTAACCTAAATATTGGTGGTTCAAACCCACTCAGCTGGCGATTTGATTCCAAAAGGTCACAGCCAAGAAAACCTTTTAAAGCCCAAACAGCTCTACTCTGTAACATGAGGTTGCCATGAGTCAGAATCATCTCTATGGCCACAAGTTTGGCTTCGGTGTCCTGACAAAACTCTTTTGATTCTCCTGGAATCCACATTTCTGGAATATGGGAGACCCACCCAAGCCAATCATCCTTAGTCATCCTTTTGAATCTTGAGCCTTTAAGGAACTGCTTTTGTAAAGGCATCTTCAAGTCAAATAATAGCCTAGTAAAGTAGAGGGTCAGCAAAAAAGAGAAGACCCTCAACAAGATGGATTGACACAGTGGCTGCAACAATGGGCTTAATCATAACAAAGATTGTGAGCATTGTGCAGGACCAGGGAGTATTTAGTTCTGTTGTACATAGGGTTGCTATGACTTGGAATGGACCTGATGGCACCTAAGAACAATAACACAATAACAAGCAGCTTATCAGAGATCATTTTGCCTTAGGCATTGGGTTCTTTTGGAAAATTATCTATGTGTAGCCAGCTTCGAGGGGTAGGAATTCCGAGGTCTGACTAGAAGCTGTGTTTTAGGATGTATGGCATGTCTTCAGTTAAACAGTTTCTGTTACCAAGTGACCCTGAAACCCTGCACTGTGCTTTGATGTTGTCTCCTGAGAAATTAATATAACAATGACTCGTGCAATCCACTTTCACTGTCCCCTCTTCAGAGTGCCTTCCCGATACATTTGGGGGTTGACATGTCTGACTCAAATTGTATTACTCACGAGAAATATATTCTGTGGTTAAAAGCACTTGGCTGCTAACCAAAAAGGTCAGCAGTTCAAACCCACCAGCCACTCCATAGGAGAAAGATGTGACAGTCTGCTTTCACAAGGATTTACGGCTTTGGGAACCCAAGGTTGAGAAGCGAAGAGCGTTGACATGTCATGGGGTTGGCAACCAATGTCACAAAACAGTACGTGTATTAATTGTTTAATGAGAAACTAGTTTGCTCTGTAAACCTTCATCTAATTTACAATTAAAAAAAGATTTACAGCTTTGGAAAATCCTGTGGAATAGTTCTACTCTGTTCTATAGAGTCGCTATGAGTCAGGATTTACTCAACGGTAGTGGGTATGGTTTATCACACGAATTTTTGGTATTTCCCTGAGTGTTTAAGTTTTTGACAGTCCCTAGAGTACCTGGGGCCATATGGCTGTTCTCTGCTCTCCCACAGTCTTCGTAACAGTTTTTCACCAGCATCGTCCTTCCCCATGGAGGGCGAGTACCTTCCAGGCTCAGGTGCACCCAGGGTGATCTCTCAGTACCTGACAGCTGTTTAACTGAGATGTGAGGTGTTAGCAGGCATCTGAGGATTAGGCACCCCCTACTTACTTCACTTTGAACTATCAGCCTCTCTCTTCAGACCTTCCCTCCTGGGCAATTTCAGAGCCCAAATGTCTGGTTAGGAGTCTCATGATAAGAAGATGCTTTGCTCTGAAATTGAAGGAATCTGTTAAAAGGTCACAACTGCCACAAAATTGTAAAAGTGTTTGAAATGGGCGTAAAGACTAGCGGGTGTCCTGTCTGTGGAATACTGGACGTTGTCTAGCAACCCTAAGGATTAGCTCTTTCTGCAGGGGTCTGCCTCTGGCTGGGCTGCTTTACAACTGTATTGGTTTTAGAAAAGAGGTAACAATGCTAACGGTTCTTGTCTAAACAGATGCAAATGAATGTTTGCAGCGGAAATGCTAGGCGGAGATTATTCCAGCCGTGACATTCTCATCCAGATATTCATTAGCAAATTTATATCAACAATTTCAGATTCTCCTTTGAATAGGATTTAACATCTTGCTGGAGTCCAAGTTAATAATGAGCAAATAAAATCTTTGCTATGTGCTCATTTTATATTTGTATGAGAGTCATAATTTGACTTTTGAAAATTATCCTTTAACATAACAGAGTCGAAGCAAGACTCCGCTGTGTCTTCTCAATGTAAGCTCTGTCTCAAACTGTAACAGTGAAGTGAGATGGGGGAGTGTAGGTAGGAGCAGGTGTGAGGAAGCTTTGGGCTTTCTTAGGAAGCAGATGGTCAATAATGAGGACGAGTCTTCTGCTTGTTCTTCAAGCACTTGCGATTCTCTCTGCTTGCTAATATGAGGTTAATATATACTGTGCTTAGTGCAGGCAGCCAGCTCCCAGCTTTAGACCCTGTTGATTTGAAAATGAAAACCAATGTTACCGGCAGTCATATGTTACTTAGTATACAATGAAATAGACATGGAATTTCATACCATTGTGTGTTAAAATTCTTAGATTTTTTTTGAAAGATAGTCATTTTTCAGGTTCTCCCAAAAAATCTCTGACATTTTCAAAGATGTTGTATAATAACTTCTTAAAACAAATGGCAGAGCTATCCTCTGGTACCTTAAAATAAAACAGTGGATAACTCTCAAAGCTGCCCATTTTAATTTTTTGACAGAAAAGGCCAATTTCTCCCATTGGACTAGGCATTATTGAGCCTACTGCATCTGCAGTGTTCCAGCCAAACTGGGGGTCTTTGCAGCTTTTTCATGGCTCATTGCCTTTTGGATTTATTTACTTTGCTGGAATTTTTAAATTTTGGATATTTCCTTTAAAGGATTTTTTTTATCCTCAGTGTTTCAGATTAGTGTTCACCTCCCTAGAGAATGTCTGAAACTATTGCTAGTTTATCATTCTTGTTCCTTTCTATCCACCACCATGTTGTTGTTCTCCTGAGGATGGCCCAGGACCAGGCAGTGTTTCATTCTGTTGTGCCTAGAGTCACTATAAATCGGAACCACTCGATGGCACCTAACGACAACAAATACTTTACCAAACATGGTATCTTTTTCTAGTGATTCGTCTTTCCTGATGTCCAAAGTAATCAAACCAAACTGTCACTATCCTTGCTTCTAAGGAGCATTCTGGCTGCATTTCTCCTCAGACTGATTTGTGCAATACCCTGTACATAAATTAACACACACACATAGCAAAACTAGACATTTTCCACAAAGAAACACTTCATCTGTGTAAGTATGTGGTAGGTAGGTGGGAAGGTCAGACTTTAGAGAGAGAGGAGCAGGTGGCTGTGTGCGGGGGTGGGAGGTGGTGGCAGGAGTGGGGAAGGGCTAACTCTGACGTGAGGCAGAAAAGGTCTAGGCCCAGGCAGGTGAGACTGTTCATGGAAAGAGTATGTTGAGACCATTTCTGTGCACTTTTATGAGACAAAATCCAACGATCACAAACACTGGGGCAATTCTGTCTGGCTCTCAGGAGCTATATGTGAGTATTTTTATTCTGGAAAAAGAAATAGCTGCAAAAAGACTCTCAGACTTGTTTCCAACTTCCCTGAAGAGCCACGTGGAAGTACTAAGGGATGGATCAGTGTTTGCTCAGAATCCTGAGGCATGAGGGAAACCTCAGACACAGAGTTACACAGATTTAAAGATGCAGCTCCAGCATGTGATAGTCAGCAAGGACTTTCCCAATGTGTTACATCCAGATAAAGAAACTGAGGCTCAGAGAGACTCAGAGCCATGTGCGAACTCACAAGATGATTTAGACCAAGACAAAAGTGGAGTAGGACATTCAGGGTCCGCTATGGATTGAGTTGTGTGCCCCAAAGACAAGTGAAGTCCTAATCCCTGTACCTGTGAAAGTGATCTTGTTTGGAAATAGGGTCCTTTTTGGAAGACATTATCAGTTAAATCATACCAGTGCAGGGTGAGTCCTAATCCTGACCCCTTCTGAGTGGTGTTTATAAATGGGAGAGGCAGGCCCTTGTGAAGGTGCCTCTGTAAGCCAGGATCTGCCTGGGGTCACCAGAAGCTGGAGGAGAGAAGGATCTTCACCCAGAACTGACAGAGCCCGAGCCTGTTGCCTCCTCGAATTTGGACTTCCAGCCACTAGAACTGTGAAACAATATTTCTGTTCTTCAAAGCCACTCACTTAGTGGTGTTTTGTTACACTACCCTTAGGAAACTAAGCAGAGCCCCATAAGATCCATCTAAAGTGATTTCCCCTGAGCTTTGAAGCTTTGGGAGCCCTGGTGGCACAAGGAGTGGTTAAGAGCTTGGCTGCTAACCAGAAGGTCAGTAGACTGAATCCACCAGTCGCTCATGGAAACCCTATGGGGCAGTTCTAAGCTGTTCTACAGGGTCACTATGAGTCAGAATAGACTCCCATTGACCTGTGATCTCTGAAGGTGGGGTAAGGGTCTTTGACTTTCACTTGCGAATATATTAACCAAGCCTTCACATGTATTGGGTGCCATGTATTGGCATCATACTTGGTCTGTGAGCCTGGCATCTGAATGTGGCTCTGCTGGAAGATCAATTACAGGACCAACAGGTGTGTCGGCAGAGGATGTGCCCAGGTTCTCCAGGACTGCCAGCTTCCTCTCCTTCAGCCTGTCTGGCAGCACACGGTGGTCTCCACTCAAGCAGTGGGCACTGCTGACCCTCCCTGTTCCTTTGGCTCCTCTTCTGGGCCGCCAGCCCACCTCGTTGCCTCCCCCATCTGATCTTGTGCAGGTGGGCCTTCCTCTCCAGCATCATAGGTGGGGCCACCAAGCATCTACTCCCGATATCTATCTTTCCCTATGCTCTGTCCTGAACCCATACGTCCACCCATCGGCCTCTGTCACTGTCCACATGCTGTGCTGACCAACGTGCACAGCCCCGAGGCCACGCCTTTGTGTTAGAGCGTGTGGAGCTATGCTGTGTCCCCCAGAGTTTTGACCTACGCGGGCATGGTCTCTTTGCTGCAAGGATGTTAACAGCTGGCTGTTCATTGAATTCACATCATGCTCACAACAATACAGTATTTGATTTTCCCTTAGTAGAAAAGACGTATTTGCAAAGCAAAATGTTGTGTTCCAAATGCCAAAGACGCCTGTCTAGTATTAGACACAATGTTTGTCTATTATCTGTATGAGCACTTAACTGGGACAAGTCCAATCAAAATCAAATTAGATGGCGCACAGGGCATTTTTAGGGCAGTGAAGCTGTTCTGTGTGATGCTGGAATGGTGGACATAGGACATGATGCATTCGTCAAAACCCCTGGAACCATCCAACACAAAGAGTGAACACTACGAACGCTAGGTAGTAATGCTGCATCCATTTTGGTTCATTAGTGGTAACAAATTCACTACACAAATGCAAGAAGTTAATAACAGGGTAAGCTACGTTCAGGTGGAGGGGGTGCATGGGAGCTCTCTGTACTTTCTACACATTTTTTTCTGTAAACCTAAGACCATGCTTAGAAATAAAGTATATTAAAAAAGTCGAGTTAATCTGCTTGCAGTGAACATTGGACGCTGGCCTTAGGTGCCATGCTGCGCGTGAACCAAGCACACTGATGAGCGTGGGGCAGGGTGTGATTGCAACACCCTATGGACCCAGCACCTGCCAACCAAGCGGAGGCCGGCTGGCAACTTGGTGGTCGTAGATTTTCCATACAGGTAATCCTGACTTGAGAAGGGGTGCCATTCTGAGCACTCCATCAATAAGATGGTTCTGATGCATGTTGAATACCTCATTTTTTTTTTTTTTTTTTTTTAGTTTTCATTATTATTGCCTTTTATTATCAGTATCTTTATAAATCTGATCTTTATTTGCCTTTGAGGTTTGGAAACATTACATATAAACTTACAGATATATTTTAATACATACATAAAAAAATACACCAATCATAAAAACAAAAACAAAACAGCCATAAGTGCAGTTAGTTGTAACTCGAATACGTTATAAGTCAGGGATTACCTGTACTCTATTTTCCTTGTCCTACATTTATTCATCTCAAAATACTTACTGTAATTAAATATTTACCATGGGTTGCGTAAAGGTTTAAACAAAGGCATGAATTCATTTCCATAGTTGATCAATCCAGAGCAAAACACAGACCATCTTTGATTAACCTGTTATTTTCCAGAAATCTAAGTATTTGGGTTGCTGTCCAGCAAATGGTTTTTAAGAAAAGTTTCCACAATCCCGCTGCTCTTAACTCATCCCCAGGGTAGAGTGGGTCCTGGGAGCTCTCATCGCAGAGGGAAGCATGCCTGCCACACGTGGGCTTGAATGGTTGAAACGGTATTAAGAACATCTGTTTACCAAACACAGCTATGCCTTAAGTGTTTGTGGAAGCAGTTGCTCTCAGGGTGCTCCTTCTGCACTGTGAGCTCAGCTGGGGTTCTGGGCAGGTGGCAGGAGAATTTCTGTGAAAATAAATTGCTAAGAGAGCTGAAGAGGGTGCAGATACGTTTGGGAGAACTGCATTAAAGCGGGACGAAAGCTGCAGCAAAAAAAGTCAAATGCCACTTGTACTCAACACTTCCACATCCATTTTTATCTAGTTTAAAGAAATAGAAAAATAAAACAGCAAAACCTGAGTCAGGGAACTGTAGTAGCTCCTTTATACTTGGAAGTTGGTTTAGATGAATTGTGGTAACTTTCTTTAATCGTCTGACATCAGCATTTGGGTTTCATTCGGGTGGACATATTGAGATTAGAGAAGTCTTTGTTGTTGTCAGGTGCCGTCGAGTCAGTATGGACTTCTAGCGAGCCTGCGCACAACAGAACGAAACGCTGCCCAGTCCTGCACCATCCTCACAATCATTGTTATGCTTGAGCCCGTTGTTGCAGCCACTGTGCCAGCTGATCTTGTTAAGGGTCTTTCTCTTTTCAGCTGACCCTCTACTTTACCGACACGACATGTCTGTCAGTTTGTCCTACTGTTGGAGCTTCTGTGTTGCGGTGATGCTGGAAGCCATGCCACCGGTATTCAGACACCAGCAGGGTCACACGAGGAGGGCAGGTTTCAGCTGAGGTTCCAGACTCAAACAGACTTGGAAGAAGGACTCGGCAGTTTACTTCTGAAGAGAATTAGCCAGTGAAAAGTGTGTGAATAGCAGAGGAATATTGATACAGTGCTGGAAGATGAGCCCCCCAGGTTGAAAGGCACTCAAAAGACGACTGAGGACACAGTGGCTGCAACAAGGGGCTCGTGCATAACAATGACTGTACGGATGGTGCAGGACCGCTCAGTGTTTCATTCTGTGATACATAAGGTCGCTATGAGTTGGAACTGACTTGACAGCACCCAACGACAACAACTACCTTACAAAGCATGATGTCCTTCTCCAAGGACTGGTCCCTGCTGATAACATGTCCAAAGTACATGAGACGAAGCCTTGCCGTTCTTCCTTCTGAGGAGTACTCTGGCTGTCTTTCCTCCAAGATGGATTTGTTTGTTCTTCTGCAGTCCATGGTATATTCAGTATTCTTAGATCTTCCTTCTTCATTGTCCAGCTTTCACAGGCATAGGGAGAAATCAAAAAGAAATAGGATTAAGGGAGCCTTCAATCAAAATGTTTGTTGCCTCTAGGCAGTAACATAATGAAACTTTACTCTTTCTTGTACAGTTTGGAATGTTTCAAGAAATGCAGA
This sequence comes from Loxodonta africana, assembly GCF_030014295.1. NCBI lineage: Eukaryota > Metazoa > Chordata > Mammalia > Proboscidea > Elephantidae > Loxodonta > Loxodonta africana. The sequence goes on along the minus strand of NC_087347.1, from coordinate 749,383 downwards.
CAAACATGTAAATAAATCTCACATCTACAATAACAAAATTTGTACACAATTATTTCATCTATTGTTCAGCTTTTAGAAAACGTTTACTTATAAAACTTCCTTGACTAATGCTTAACTGCTGATGAAAATTATAACACAATTCTTTTAGCCAGTTAAGCTTCTTTTAGTTTATTTCTAGGACTACAGAATTCTATGGGGGAAGTATTACTCACAAATGTTCAATTTTCTAATTTTTAACAGGCCGAAAACCTTTAAACTGGAAACATATTTTTCCAAATAAAATTCCTTTTACAAAATATTGTGAACAAAGTTTGAGTAGACTTCCACTTCTTCCTCTCAAGGCGACCGTTGTTGAAGTATTTGCTAACTCTTGATGAAAAGTGCCAGTTCTCTTTTACATTGGTCTAAGTTTCATCTTTATTTTTGTTTCTTTATCTAGCCCAGCCCTTTGATACCAACTTCTCTAGTCCCAGAGCTACAGCAGGCTCATCTCTCTCTGGCTTCATCTTTTTTCTTGGATTTTGGGGTCACTGGGAACGAATATACATGAATGATATGAGGGTACCTCTTACTGTGCTTGTCCTTCCAGCTATATAGAGGGTTTGTAAATTTACCACGAGCTTGAATGAAAACCTCTGGCTATTTAGGAATTATTCATAACCTCCTTTCATCAGCAACTGGAAAACTAATTCACTTATAAATTATACCCTTCAGGGTTCATTCCTACTTTAGAAATTACCAGACTCGTCCTTCCCAAGTTCACCTGCCCAGCATCAGAATTATGTAGGCAATCTTCTAGTTACTTTGCTTCCTAATTCTGTACAAATCCAGGAGCTCACTTGCCCTACAGCTTTCCTTCTAAAATAAACAAGAAAATTTCCAACCTTATTGTTCTAGGTTACTCAGGTAGCTACAGGTTTCCAAAGCAAAACGTCCTTTTATCTTTCCATATCTGCTGGATTGTTAATAAAACCTTGGTTTCCCAAGCATCAGCAACACATTTTTGGCTTATTTTCTCCCTGTGAATTATCTTACGTTGGCACCGTACAGAATAGGTACAAAATTGTTATTAAAATTTGAGAATTGCCAGACAATGCCTAGATCCTCCTATGAATAAAACATGCATTTAGGAATCATGCACTTAGACAAATACATTCAAAGCACGATTTTATTCAAATTAATATTAAAGAGCAAATACTATTTTACTATTTTAAGAGAAAAAACTGAAGGTCATTTCAAAATATCAGTAAAATAGAAACACAATTTAAAATGCATTTAACTTCTGGCACCAACAATAACAGGTCAGAAAATTAACTCAGTATCACGAAGCCAAAACTAACTCAGTATTGTGAATCCAAAAAATGCAAATGCGTGAAGGAACTTAATTACAGAAGTCAAAGACTAAAAAGTTTCAAAACGCTTTCTTCAGTTTTTGTTTACTACCATTTTTGAGGACCTGTTTGTCAGGCAGTTTGTAAAACATGTGCCTTATACGATCCTTAATTCTCACAATTTGTTGTTGTTAGGTGCCCTCAAGTCACTTCCGACCCAGGGTGACACTATGTACAACAGAATGAAGCACTCCCCGGTCCTGCACCATCCTCACAATTGTTGCCATGTTTGTAGTGGTTTTTGCGCCACTGTGTCCATCCATCTCATTGAGGGTCTTCCTCTTTTTCCCTGACCCTCTACTTTACCAAGCATGATGTACTTCTCCAGGGACTGACCCCTCTTATAACATATCCAAAGTATGTGAGACGTGGTCTCGCCAACCTTGCTTTTAAGGACCGTTCTGGCTGTACTTCTTCCAAGACAGATTTGTTTGTTCTTTTGGCAGTCCACCGTATATTCAATATTCTTTGCCAAGACCACAATTCAAAGACATCAATTCTTCTTTGGTCTTCCTTATTCATTGCCTAGCATTCGCATGCATATGAGGCGACTGAAAATACCATGGCTTTTTTTTTTTTGGGCCAGGCACTCCTTAGTCCACAAGGTGACATCTTTGCTCTTCAACACTTTAAAGAGGTCTTTTGCAGCAGATTTGCCCAATGCAATGCGTCGTTTGGTTTCTTGACTGCTGCTTCTGTGGGTGTTGATTGTGGATCCAAGTAAAATGAAATCCTTGACAACTTCAATCTTTTCTCCATTTATCATGATGTTGCTCATTGGTCTGGTTGTATGAGAATTTTTGCTTTCTTAATGTTGAGGTGTAATCCATACGGAAGGCTGTGGTCTTTGACCTTCTTCAGTAAGTGCTTCAAGACCTCTTCACTTTCAGCAAGCAAGGTTGTGTCATCTGTGTAATGCAGGTTGGTAATGGATCTTCCTCCAATCCCGATGCCACATTCTTCATAGAGTCCTGCTTCTCAGATTATTTGCTCAGCATGCAGATTGAATCGGTATGGTGAAAGGACACAACTCTAACGTGCACCTTTCCTGACTTTAAACCACGCAGTATCCCCTTGTTTTGTTCAAACAACTGCCTCTTGATCTGTGTACAGGTTCCTAAGGAGCACAATTAAGAGTTCTGGAATTCCCAATCTTTGCAGTGTTAACCATAATTTGTTATGATCCACACAGTCAAATGCCTTTGCATAGTCAATAAAACACAGGTGAACATCTTTCTAGTTTTCTCTGCTTTCAGCCAGGATCCATCTGACATCAGCAATGATATCCCTGGTTCCACATCCTTTTCAGAATCTGGTTTGAATTTTGGCAGTTCCTTGTCTATGTACTGCTGCAGCCACTTTTGAAAGATCTTCAGCAAAATTTTAGTTGTATATGATATTGTTAGATAAATTCTGAATTCAATTGGATCACCTTTCTTGGGAATAGGCATAAATATGGATCTCTTCTAGTTGGTTGGCCAGGTAGCTGTCTTCCAAACTTCTTGGCATAGATAAATGAGCATTTCCAGTGCTGCATCCATTTGTTGAAATGTCTCCATTGGTATTCTGTCAATTCCCGGAGCCTTGTTTTTTGCCAATGCCTTCAGTGCAGCTTGGACTTCTTCCTTTAGTACCGTAGGTTCTGATCATAGGCTACCTCTAATATGGCTGAATGTTGACCAATTCTTTTTGGTATAATGGTTCTGTGTATTCCTTCCATCTTCTTTTGATGCTTCCTGAGTCATTTAATATTCTTCCTGTAGAATCATTCACTATTGCAACTTGAAGCTTGATTTTTTTTTCTTTACTTCTTTCAGCTTGAGAAATGTCAAGTGTGCTCTTCCCTATTGGTTTTCTATCTCCAGCTCTTTGCACCTGTCTTTATAATACTTTACAATTGTCTTCTCAAGCCGCCCTTTGAAATCTTCAGTTCTTTTCTTCTACTTCATCATTTCTTCCTTTTGCTTTAGCTACTTGACATTCAGGAGCAAGTCTCAGAATCTCTTCTGATATCCATTTTGGCCTTTTCTTTCTTTCCTGTCTTTTTAATTACTATTGCTTTCTTCATGTATGATGTCCTTGATGTCATTCTACAACTAGTCTGGTCTTCAGTCATTAGTGTTCAATGCGTCAAATCTGTTCTTGAGATGATCTTTAAATTCAGGTGGTGTATACTCAAGGTCATACTTTGGGTCTCATCGACTTCTAATTTTTTCAGTTTCAACTCAAACTTCCATATGAGCAACTGGTGGTTTGTTCTGCAGTTGCCCCCTGGCCTTGTTCTGACTGATGATATTGAGGTTTTCCATCATCTCCTCCCACAGATGTAGTTGGTTTGATTCCTGTGTTTTCCAGCTGGTGAGGTCCACATATATAGTTGCCATTTATGTTGGTGAAAAAAGGTATTTGCAATGAAGAATTCTTTGGTCTTGCAAAATTCTATCATGCCATCTTTGACGTTATTTCTATCACTAAGGCCTAATTTCCAACTACCAACCCTTCTTTGTTTCCAACTTTTGCATTCCAATCACGAGTAATTATCAGTGCATCCTGATTGCATGTTAGATCAATTTCAGACTGCAGAAGTTGATAAAAATCTTCAGTTTCTTCATCTTTGGTCTTAGTGGTTGGTGAGTAAATTTGAATAATAGTCGTATTAACTGGTCTTCCTTGTACTTGTATGGATATTATCCTATCACCGACAGCGTTGAACTTCAGGGTAGATCCTGAAATGTTCTTTTTGATGATGAATGCAACACTATTCCTCTTCAGTTTGTCTTTCCTGGTATAGTATACCAATTAATTGTCTGGTTCAGAATGGCCAGTACCAGCTCATTTCAGCTCACTAAAGCCTAGGATATCCATGTTTATGCATTCCATTTCAGGTTTGATGGTTTCTAATTTTCCTAGATCCATACTTTGTACATTTCATGTTCTGATTATTAAAGTTTGTAGCTATTTCTTCTCACTTTGAGTCGTGCCACATCAACAAATGAAGGTACCGAAAGCTTGACTCCATCCGCATCATTAAGGTTGACGCTACTTTGAGGAGAAAAATCTTCCAGTCGTCTTTTGAGTTTCTTCCAAGCTGTGGGGCTCATCTTCTGGCACTATCTCAATATTCCACAGCTATTCATAAGGTTTTCATTGGCTAATTCTTTTCAGAAGCAGACTGCTGGATCTTTCTTCCTAATCTTAGTCTGGAATCTCAGCTGAAACTTTCCTCCATGGATGACCCTGCTGGTATTTGAATACCAGTGGCACAGCGTCCAGCATTGCAGCAACATGCAAGACCCCACAATATGACAAACTGACAGACATATGGGAGCTCACAATTTGGGATGGTCATTAGTACTTCTCCTACTTTACAGAATTAGGAAAGTGAGACTCAGAGAAGTTACTTACCTTCCCAAGGTCACTCAGAGGTGGGATGTGAAGCCAGGATTTAAATCTTAAAGAATCCCAGGTCTTTCCCCTGAGCCACAATTCCCTCTGTCCTCTCTGTCTTTGTCAGCCTAAAATTATTATATTAATTTAAATGCTATCACCCCATGATCCTGTTATATCTTGAGCCCTGGAACATCTGGGTAGTTAATCCTTTCATTAGGTGGTTAAATGGAGTGGGACATGAATCAAGCCCTGGAAAAATGTGCCAGCATGAAGAATCCAAATGGATATCGATACAGTAGTTATTTATCTTTTAAGTTTTCACAACATGTTAGTGAAGCAGGCTCGAATAATTTTCCAGTCAAGATTCTGTATGTGGATTTTACAGAGAAAAAATTTCAAAGGATGTAAGCAGATACATTTGAAAAATGCACTGAAATGTACACAAATTTAAGAAAATGTGAACGTTTAGAAAAACAAAACAAAAACCTAATCACAACTTCACAAGCTTCATCATCACAATAACCATCAAAATAAAAATGGCCTTGGGCACAAATACTTTGGGAAGATTTTATAAACTTTCCAAAATCAGGTACTTAGGTTGTTATTCAACCCATTCCAAAGTGTGGAATAAAGAGAGATATTTCTAATTCACTATAAGTCAGTGTCATGCTGATGCCAAATACGCAAAGATGGTACAAAACCTGAAACTGTAGCTGAGTCTCCCTGTGGATATAGTTGTAATTAAGTAATCATTAAAAGAGTGAATTTAGAAGGATTTCAATATATAGTATTTTTACTCAAATAATCACCCTATGCTGACCTTTTTTTTAAAACAAGTAAAAAAAAGTGCCATAGTGGCGCTTATGAAAATACCTCTCTGGGGAGGGAGCAGTTGGCAATCCAATATAGAAGGCATGCATTACTTGCATTAAAAATACGGTAATATGACCTGACCAGGTGTTCTCTGAATAGAAAGAGTTCACAGGTAGAACAAGATCGTCATATTAAGAGGTCAAAGGATTGTTAAAATTGCACTGATAAAAAGGCATTTTACATTTGCTTTATTATTTTTATAGTTTAAAAGTGCTTATCACAGCAAGTCAAATACTCCAAAGGTATACAAAGAAAAAACGTTGACAATCTTCCTACAGTCTCCTCCCTTTGATTCTCCTGCAATAAGCAATATTGAGACTCTGTTAAAAAAAAAAAAAAATTTTTTTTTGTATTGCTACTTATGAACATATACAGGTTTCATTTCTGTTTCACAAAATGAGATTATTCTCTATGTGTTACTTGTGATTTTATAAACACGCATGTGCATGTTCTTTAATACTAATGTTGACCAAACCAAACCCAGTGTCTCTCTATGCATATATATGAGTGTTGACCAGCTATACATATATATACATAGACAGTGTGTGTGTGTGATTAACACATTCTTTTCATCTGGGTCAAAGTCCAAAATCTCATCAAAACACAAGAATAAAACTGAACCAAATGTCCAAAACAACCATTTCAAGGGTCAGACAAGCTACCACAGGCAAACTGCACACTGAGAAGTGCTTATTTGTAAAACAAACAAACAAACAAAACCCTACTAAACATAGATTTGGGATGGCAGGCAGCATTATTGGTTAAATAACAGATGGACCAAGGAGGAGGAGTGCAACCTGTCCCCACTCCTCCCTGAGCATGAGGGCAGGCTGAGAGGATCCAAGCCCAAGATGTCCAGAGACTGAGTATAAAAAGGACAATGGCCAGACCATACATGATGATTGACCTTAGGTATGACCATATATAATGATAGACTTGACATGATGATAGAACTCTCACCTGTAACCTCTGTAGCAATGACCCCAGGAAGCCAAACCACAACCTCAGCAGTAATTGATCCAAAACAGTCAGGACTTGCTCAATGACTGACCACTTTCTTAATTTTTGCCCCTGCTTCCAACTCAGGACCAACCAGAGACAGCCTACTATACTCCCCTGTCCAATCACATAAGATGCTCCTTTCTAGTTAGCCACCTCCAGCCAGCTTCCCCATGACAACAGCTTCCATCAGGGCACACCTGAGCCTTCCTTTTTCCACTGCAAGTTTTCCCAATGCCCAGCCTGCCTTTGAGTCTCTGCCAGATGCAGCAGTGGTGGCCGACTCCTTTGTTACAACAAGCTCTGGATAAACAGCCTCTGCCTGTTCTCATTTCACTGGTTTCTCTTTGTATATGGAATACATACAAATGTATATGTCTCCAATACCCATGCATCCGCCTGACCAGGAGGCTGGGAGCATATGTAGCAAGGCCCAGGAGGACCAGCTGCAAAGTAGGAGCTGGGCAGACTGAGATCTTCCTGCACTCTGAATGTGCTCCCCAGTCCATGCACAGAACCACCGTCAGGGGTATAACCTCCAGTTCATTGTGGGCATCTCTTATTATAGTAGTTTTTTAACCCATGGTTAGAGTTCAGAAGTTTGCCTGGTGCTTTTCAAAGGCTGGATAGTTTCCTGGTACAGATAAAATGGCCTTGCTCCAGAACCCTGGGAATCTGTCCTGTTATTCTCTGTTGGCTTGCCAAGATGCCACGCAGGTTCCTTATCAATAATAGGCACCTCTAGCAACATTGAAGAAACTCTGGTGGCGTAGTGGTTAAGCACTAGAGCTGCTAATCAAAGGGTCGGCAGTTCAAATCCACCAGGTGCTCCTTGGAAACCCTGTGGTGCAGTTCTACTCTGCCCTATAGGGTCACTATGAGTAGGAACTGGGTGGGAGCAACATTGGATCTACTGGGTCTTACAACTATACACATGGACTTCACCAGATGGAATTCACAGGAATCAAATCGATTACATCTGTGGAAAGGGATGATGCAAAAGCTCAATATCATCAGCTAGAACAAGGCTAGGGGCTGACTGTGGAATAGACCATCAATTGCTCAAATGCAAGTTCAAGTTGGAGCTGAAGAAAATTAAAACAAGTCCACGAGAGCCGAATTATGACCTTAAGTATATCCCAACTAAATTTGGAAACCATCTCAAGAATGGATTTGATGCATTGAACACTAATGACTGAAAAGCAGACGAGCTGTGGGATGACATCAAGGACATCATAATGAAAAAAACAAGAGGGCATTAAAAAAAAAGGAAAGAAAGAAAAGACCAAAATGGATGTCAGAAGAGAGTCTGCAACTTGCTCTTGAACATAGAGTAGCTAAAGGAAAAGGAAGAAATGATGAAGTAGAGGAAGTGAACAGAAGATTTCAAAGGGCTACTTGAGAAGACAAAGTAAAATATTATAATGAAATGTGCAAAGACCTGGAGGTAGAAAACCAAAAGTGAAGATCATGTTTGGCATTTCTCTAGCTGAAAGAACTGAAGAAAAAATTCAAGCCTCCAGTTGCAATATCGAAGGATTCTATAGGGAAAATATTGACTGATGCAGGAAGCATCAAAAGAAGATGGAAGGAATACACAGAGTCACTGTACCAAAAAGAATTGGTCGATGTTCAACCATTTCAGGACGTAGCATATGCTGAGGAACCGATGGTACTGAAGGAAGGAGTCCAAGCTGCTACGAAGGCATTGTTGAAAAACCAGGCTCCAGGAATTGACAGAACATCATCTGAGATGTTTCAAAGGATGCGTCACTGGAAGTGCTCACTCATCTACGCCAAGATTTGGAAGACAGCTACCTGGCCAATCAACTGGAAGAGATCCATAGTGGTGTCCATTGCAAAGAAAGGTGATCCAAAGGAATGCAGACATTATTGAACAACATCATTACTATCACATGCAATTAAAAAATTTGTCACTTTGAGGACTACAGTGTGCCTGACCAAAACCAGGATATTTTCAATCACCATAATCAACACCTATGAAAGCAGCAGTCAAAAAATCAAAAGACTCATTCATTGCTTTAGGCAAATCTGCTGCAAGAGACCTCTTTAAAGTGTTGAAAAGTAAAGATATCACCTTGAAGACTAAGGTGCGCCTGACCCAAGCCCTGATATTTTTAATTGCCTCGTATGCATGCGAAAGCTGAATGATGAATACGGAAGACCGAAGAAGAATTGACATCTTTGAATTATGGTGTTAGAGAAGAATATTGAATATACCATGGACTGCCAAAAGAAGGAACAAATCTGTCTTGGAAGAAGTACAACCAGCATGTTCCTTAGAAGCAAGGGTGCCGAGACTACATCTCACCTACTTGGACATATTATCAGGAGGGATCAGTCCCTGGAGAAGGACATCATGCATAGTAGAGGGTCATCGAAAAAGAGGAAGACCCTCAACAAGATGGATTGACACAGGGGCTGCAACAACGGGCTCAAGTATAATGATTGTGAGGATGATGCAGGACCTCACAGTGTTTCATTCTGTTGTACATAGGGTGTCTATGAGTCGGAACTGACTTGAGGGCACCTGACAACAGCATGGACTGTAAGAAAAACAAACGAGTCTGTCTTGGAAGCAATACAGCCAGGGTGCTCCTCAGAAGCAAGGATGGCAAGACTTTGTCTCACGTACTTTGGACGTGTTATCAAAAGGGACCTATCCCTGAAGAAGGACATAGTGTGTGGTAAGGTAGAGGGTCAGAGAAAAAGAGGAAAACCCTCAGAGAGATGGATTGGCACAGTGGCTGCAACAATTGGCTCAAACATAGCAACAACCGTGAGGATGGTGCACAGCTGGACAGTGTTTCATTCTGTTTTGTTATGTATGTTTCACTATGAGTTGGAACCAACTGTATAGTACCTAACAGCAACAACAAAGCAACACTGGACCTAGTGGGTCTTATGGCACAGACAGCAAGGCTATTGGTACAATATCTGGACCTACTGCAGCTCCCCCTCTTTCTCTGGGGTAGATTAAAATGTGATAACCTTCTTAGTCACGCAGTAAATGGATTAATTATTCCCAGACATACAATATGTCATCTCCCAAGTCTCAGGAGGACCACATGGCACCTTGCCTCTGTCTTCGTAGTAGGAAGCTAAAGGACAACTTGCTCTTCCCCTTGAGGGGGATGCCCTGGCATACCCCTTGCCCATGAGCCTTTGCGGAGTTTATCTCTCATTTTCGGTATGCATGTGTCTCACCAGGCCATTCAGATGTCTTGTCTGTTCCTGCTCAGGTCCAGATAACACAATGTCGTTAATAAATGGGGCAGCTCGATGGTCTGTGGACAGGTGTTATGGATTTAATTGTGTCCCCAGAAATGTATTGAAGTCCTAACCCCTGTACCTGTGAATGTAAACCTGTTTGGAAATAGCCATTTTTCTTTTTTTATGTTAATGAGATCATACGACTGTGGGGTGGGTCCTAAATAGAACCACTTCTGAGTTATAAAAAGACCAGAATAGGCACAGAGATACATGCAAGTGGAAGAAGGAGACAACAGATAAACCAAGCCCCTTCTAACTCTACGGTCATAGAGCAGGAGGCTAACATGTCCCGGGCAGAGACGCGGGAACAGCGTTTGCATTTCCTCATTGGTGGGGACGAGAGCCTTCATCTGCCAGATTAGTCACATGCTGAGTGCCAGGTGCTGGGCTCATGTGTTAGGTGCAGACAGCGCAGTCATCAGAACAGCTGAAGTTAGGGAGGCCACCTGTGGAGGTTACAATACCTGCTGCCATCCATTCGGTCTATCCGGTTGGACATGGCCAGGCTAGTGGACCCTGCTGAGACTAGATCCTAGTTCCAGGTCTAGAAGCGATGTGGGGAGTCAGGTCAGGTCTTGGGGGAGGCAACTGTCATCTCGTGACATATTTCCCCTTCCATGGCCTCAAGGTAACAGGGTGTCTCAGGGACTCAGAGACTCACTGTTCCAGAGGCATCTGCACAGATAAACCAGGCTGAGTTCAGTTCTCTCCACCAGGGACCTGCTTTCACATAGGACATAGGGGTTAGTGACTAGAGCCCCTGTGTGCTGAGGGTGCAGACCCCATCGAGGGCATCTCTGTAGGCCTGAAGCCTGCAGGTTCCTCCTGTCCCGCCCTGCTGACGGGACATTAAGTGAGCCACCGATAAACTGAACATGGTGGCAGGACATTAGGAAGAACGGTTAACTTTACAGCAGCTAGTATTAATGACCTTAACCAGTGTAGGGGATATACATGGAGGATTTATTTAGAATAGACACCATATTAGCATATTATTCATATTTTGTTTATAGTTTCTCTGAAAATTATTCCAATATTTTTGTACCCAGAGAAGCTTTATCATTTGCTAAGTTGAGCTGTGTCTGTTTTTACACTTAGCCCATGACTTTGTTGTCAATGTTTTCTAACCTTAATTTTTATTTCAACTTTAAAGTCTTATTTTCCTGAGACTGTGTGTGTTTTCTGAGACTTAGAGATATCTCACTAGCAAGCATGAGGTTTGTTTACAAGGGAAGATTTTCAAGAAGAGAAAAGCAGCTTTGGCAGTGCACTGATGTGGCAGAAGCTTGCAGACACAAGCAGGGAGCAAATTTGATTGTGGTGTGCTCATTACGAGTCCGGAAGGAATCCTGACCGGAAGAAACGAAACGTGGGCTTTATGTTCCAGGCTGTCACATGTTTTGGGATGCTACAGCCCAATAAGGGGCCCCGGGGACTTCAGCTGAGAGGTCTCCAAATGCAGGTTAAAATATCCTTCCCATCGTGATTTATGCACTGAGGAGAAGCGAATTTGCATAGGAAAGTGAAGATCAAAAAAGTGAGTGATCACAGAGACATTTCTGGTTTACCACCATAGGAGGACTAAGACACCATGTTGCAGAAAACTACACTCATTTAAAGAATTGTGTGTACCTGTGCCAGACAACTGAGTTTAAAGATCAAGGGGAAGTGAGAAGCCATGGGCATGGGATTCACCCTGGGGCTCTTCGAACCCTTGCCTGACCATTGAAATCTATGGGAAACTTAAAAACAATCAAACAATAATCCTGAGGTAAATTCCCTGCGTATCCCATCAGCCACATGTATTCTCCTTGACAATTCACGTTATTGTTATGCGAAGACATATTCTGAGAGAATATTTTTTGTGTCAGCTTTTTTCTTAAAGGGACGATGGACAGCTACTGAAGCAGTGAAAGAATGAAGCACATTTTGTGTTACTCAACCCTCTTTCTAATGCAGGCAGGTGATGGCACCTAACTTAAAAATGATGTTATGACAGCAATATCTTCTCCATTAGAGACTTCTAAACCTGCACGTAAAAAAGCTTATCCTCTTTCCCACTTCATTGTGGTTCTTCCTCTGGGTCTGGGTTCTTCCTGGAATCTGTTTCCACATAAGCGAATGCACAGAATAACTTGAGTATATTATATGGGAACGTAGTTTATACCAATATAAAATGAGCAGAGTTTTTGCCAAATGATACCAAAGGAAAGGAGCTTTAAGCATTCATCATTTTGAAAACTGCTTAGTTAAAGCACTGCACTAATTGATGTGAATTGAAATGGAATGCGTTAAAATAGTACGAGAACAAAGCAGTTTATAATTATACATCTAGTTGGGTTTACTTGTCATACCCCTTTTTCTTGCATATCTTAAAGTCCACATTGGTGTTTTTCATACTTCCTCTCTGAAGTTAAATGCCAGAGGAAAGTGAACTCTTATCACAAAACCCCTAAAAGTAAAGCTCGTGATTTTCCTTTAAAAAAAATTCTATGGGTTAAAAAAAAGATCTACTCAATAATATGTATGTGCATTTTTAACATTAAAATAATGTTTTTGATTAATAGCAGGGCGGTTCACAAAATAACCTGTGCATTTTGTTAGTAATTTGAAGAAGACCTTCATTTTCGGATCTTTAATTTCAGAATATTGCACTGGATTTCAGAAAGTGCCATGACAGGCATGTCAGCTTTGCCCCTCAGGGTGCTTTCCACTCTGTGGGCTTCACACTATTTTGAGATGCCAGAGTTCCTAATATGTGGGTATAAAATGTGTTAGGAATTAAATTGTGTCTTCTAAACCTGTGCCGGGATCTTAAGCCTATCCCTGTGCGTGTGATCCTGTTTTATTATGGTAATTAGATCATGCTTCAGTAGGGTGGGAACTGAATCAAATCACATTGATTTATAAAAACAGCATACTAGAAAGGAGATACACACACACCAAGAAGACAGACTCCATGTTGGCATCTACAAGCGAGGAACCAAGGAACCTCTGGGGCCACCGACATGGAAGGAATCAACTGGGCTAAGACTCTGATTGGGACTTTTAGCTCCAGAACTGTGAGAAAATACATTTCTGTTCTTTACATCCACCCACTTGTGGTATTTCTGTTACAGCAGTACTAGGAAACTAAGAGAAAAGGCAGTGGGCTTTATAGGTCTTTACAATTTATGTTAGAAAAAATATTTTGGGGGGATATCCACAGAAATTGACCAAAGAGGTGTGGTATACCATTATCTGGGTTCCTGGGAATTTCAGAGGTGTCAAATGCTGATTCAGTCATTGTTACAGGGTATTCTACATCATGGATTTTTCAATGAAGATGGCAGATAATCTGTTATACTGCTAACATTTTAATTACCATTATGTATAATTACATGGAGTATCTAATGATTTGTGAACTCTTTGAATGGGCTATTATATCCACATTTCAAACTTTATTTTCTAGGGAATAAGATTCACATGTCCAGTAAGAATATTTACAGTTTTGCCTCATCAATAAGTGTTCAGCCTTGTTAAAAAAAGAAAAAAAAATCTGTATGTAATCCGATGTGAGCCATACTTCTCAATTACGGTGAAGAATCAATTTATTCACACAACCTCGGCTTGTGTTCTTTGTCCTGGCGGCCCCTGTCTCCTTAGTGAGGACGAGTAACAAGCCCTGATACCAGAAATTCTGCCTTCCCCTTACTAATGCAGTGTTCATGAATGTGGTGGAGGAAGCTTGCAAAGTCATTCCTATTTTATTAGAGATTTCCTAAAAAGTGAATGATTTAAATCATGGTTAGATTTAATTTACTGCCATTCTCCAACCTACTGAATGATGAGAAGGAATCCAGAGGCCAGCTCTTTGAGTTACAGTGCTCTCTGAGTCAGGGGGAAGCAGGGAACCTCGCTCAGTGGCCTTTACCCTTCTGGCTGGTGACCAGAGCCTGCAGGTCTGTGCACCCTTTTGGCATGTTTCACATCTTCTTTTCCATATTTATTACCATAATCTGGGGATTCTCCACGTTTCTAGGATAGTCCTTCATGTATTTATTAACTGCTTAAAACGTTAACAAAAGAATATCTTCCAGATGGCAAATGCCTCCAGCTTAGCCACCACCCTTATGCCTGGTTCTCAGGGGCTAAGGTGTTAATGCACCACTTTTCACAACTTGAAGATTTTCTGAATTCTGCACATATTCGTTGTTGTTAAGATTAGGTTTCAAATAATTGTTTCCCTGGTTCAAAATATCATTTCAATGTTCACAAAGTATGAGGAATTAAATAAAAACGACCCCCTTAACAGTATAGAGAGCTAAATTATTGGCTCATTCTTGTTATTTAAGAATTCCCATTAGAAGGCAGGGGAATTGTACTTGGCTTTGGATTACGAGCTAAACATTTTTTGATGTGCAAAAAGCAAAAAGAATTTGAAATGATTTGTGGGAGAAATATTTTATGTATAAATTAAAAGTTTAAAGAACTGGTTTATATGATGACGTTAATTTTTCAAAGATAGCTATACAGGCACTTCTACTTCTGGCCAAGATGGAGTAGTAGGGAACAGAATTCCTCTCTTGCCTGAAACAACAAACAAAAAACAGGTAAAATGAATGAAGAAAAAACAAACAAAAAACAGTTTTTGAGATGCTGCTGTAGGAGGACAATGATCCCTGAGAAGCAGGAAACAAATGAAGTGAGGTGTAAAGTTTCCCAATTTGCTGCCAAGAGAGTTTCCGGGTGAGACTGAGGGAACAGGAACACAGGTGGTAACTGGATTCACTGAGGAAGGAGAGGAAGGTGACAGTTCTGGGACACCAAAGCAGTTGGAGTTCTCTGGACAGAGAAGAAAGAGTTGCACAGAGAACCCTAGAAGTTTGCAGAGGGTACCTCTTGAGTATTCAACAGAGTACTGACTGTGAGGAAACTACTCAGTGCCAGGGGGAGAACCACCCAAAGAGATTAGAACAAGAGAAACCGACTCAATGTCCGCATAAATTTTGGAACTTCTAGACCCCTAGTTCCAACAGACTGCAGTTAGGGGTCTTATAAAGATGTACCTGGGTCACTGTCCCACCACTGTGGAAAGACACCCTTCTCCCACTCAGCAAACCTTGGTCAAAAGCAGAAAGCCCTCGGCCAACATCAAAGAATGGGACATGCGAGAAAACCCTCCATTTGAGATTCCAAGATCAAAAAAATTAAATAGAAGATGTGGAAGGAGAGGACATTTCTTCAGGAAGCTGAAGAAAACTTCCAAAATATGGACTCGTCATCCTATGAGATGTAAGAGGAAGAACCCTCTCCATTAAACAATTTTGAGCTGTTCATCTCCTTGGACACTCCTGCAGCCCCAGAAAGCAGGCAACGTGTGCCTCACCATGCCCAGGCAAAGGGTGAAGGAGCTGTCCTCGGAGGGTTCCCTCAGCCCTGGAGCTGGGGTTGGAGCTGAGGACTGGGGTGTAGCCTGAGCACTGAAGGCTGTCCACAAATACCTGCTCGGTGGAGAACTTGAGCACAGACTCTTATGACTTCAGAGGCAGGACAATTTTCCACACCACACCTGCTGCTGTGGACATTTTATCCCATTTAAAGAAAAGAGATCCAACTCTGGAGTCAGTTATTCCTTTGGTCAAAATAGTCTTCCTCCAACTTCTTAAATTGGTTCCCTCGTCCTGAGCCTCATCATCTTCATCGTCTGAACTGCATGAACGACACTCAACTTTGCCCTTGAGAAGGAACAAAAGATGTAGCTCAATGTTTGCAGCAGGACAGACCTTCTCTGAGTGTTTATTCTGCTCTCCATAAAAATTAGAAAAAAGGGGCCCAAGAGCTGGTTGATGAAGCTAGAACCTGAGTCCTGGTTCTCCCACCTTCCCAGCCCTACTTCAATTCTGTAGAAACCAGTGTGTTAGCAGCCTGGGATTCCAAGGAGCTCAGCCGCCGAGGACATGTGAGGTCGAGCTGCATGGTGAGTGTATTTAGATTTTTTGCAGAGCTGGCTTCTAAAAGATTCACTTACTGTTTGTGTAAATAGGATTACCAAGTGGTTGCTATTGTATAGGGTCGCCATGAGTCAGAATCGACTTGATGGTACTGGGTTCTGGGGCTGTTGGGTGCTGTTGAGTCGATTCCGACTCCTAGCAACCCCATGGGACAGAGCAGAACTGCCCCCATAGAGTTTCCTAGGCTGCAATCTTTATGGGACCAGGTCGCCAGGTCTTTCTCCCTCAGAGTTGGTAGGTGGGTTTGAATTGCCAACTTTTCGGTTAGCAGCCAAGCACTTCACTCTTGTGCCACCAGGGCTCCTTAGAATTACAATGAGACCCTTTTACTGGCAAACAAACAAACAAACAAAAAAACCAAACCCAGTGCAGTCGAGTGGATGCTGACTCATAGGGACCCTATAGGACAGAGTAGAACTGCCCCATAGAGTTTCCAAGGAGTGCCTGGCAGATTTGAACTGCTGACCCTTTGGTCAGCAGCTGTAGCACTTAACCACTACGCCACCAGGGTTTCCTTATTGGCAACATCAGGGTCAAAAGCAGATGTGTTATTCCCCTGAAAGCCTCCCCCTAAGAACATGTTGTTCCTCAACTATAGCAAATACATTACAAAAGATGTTTTATTTTATTATAGATGGTAAAACCCTTCTTTACTTTTAATTACATGGCTCATTGCTCTGTTTAGAAATTGAAAAAGTCAAAAGCATTTATAAAGTATCTAATAAAGACTCTACCTAACTAATGAAAACAAAACGATTTAAAATAAAATTACAACTTAATGGAGAAGGTACAACATCAAAATACAAACCAGAATGTTCTTTAGAAGTGAGGATGGCAAAACTTTGGCTAGCTTCCTTTGAACACATCATCAGAAAAGACCACTTGCTAGAAAAGAACATCATGCTCAGTAAAGTGGAGGGTTAGTGAAAATGGAGGAAGCCCTCCATGACATGGATTGACACAAGACCACAATAATGGATTTAAACATACCAGCAATCACGAAGATGACGCAGGACCAAGCAACACTGCATTCTGTTTTGTATTGTCCACAGCACCCCTCTTGCTGCAGGCCGACTTGAGCAGGTGTGAGAGGCTCTGGTCCCTGGCCTAAAGCACTTCCCTCCTTAGACAGGACAAAACGGAGGCAGGCTTCCTGGTGAGGAAAGGACAAGTGTACACTGGACACACTTGCTCATGCACAAAGCCTTCTGCGTGCTTCCCAAGGGGCCGAGGTCCTGGGCTCCTCAGAGATAGGCTGGCCCCCTGGGAGAATGGTGTGGACAGCAAGTCTCCGAATACTGAGCAGCTGATTGCATCCAAATACAGAGGAAATTCACACAGAAATAAAAGGCACTTCAGCACTTTTATTGGAGTGACCTTTTGAGTAAGTTCAGATTCCTGGTAATCACTTGTATTTACTTTTCCTCATGATCTTTATCAATTTTTTTCCCTCCTTCCCTACTCTCACACTTCAAATATGCATTCTGGTGTGTGAAAGCATACATCCACACAAATACTCTCACTCACGCACGTTAACGCTCATTCACACACACTCACTCACAGACACACTCATGCTCTCACATACTCGTGCACACATACTCTCACACATGCTAACACTCATACTTTCATACGTACTCACTCAGATACACACTCCCACGCTGTCACATACTCCTGCACACACACACTCACACACTCACAGACACACAGTCACATGCTCTCACTTACTTGTGCACACACATACTCTCACACACTCACAGCCACACACTCACACGCTCTCACATACTCACGCATACACACCCATAAATGCATACAATATGCCTGCACACTTTCACACACCCTCACACAATACACTCACACTCACCTACGCACACTCACACACCCTCACCAAACTTATGCACACACTCACACACACCTACACACACTCACCTACACACATTCACACTCACACACTCACACAAACACAGAAACACAAACTTGCACACACACACATGGATGCCCGCACAATGCTTCATGGTAGACCACTTGCCAATTTTGTATCTAAAACTGCCCTGGACGGTTCATCTCTAGCCAGGCTTTCCCTTTGTGGTCAGAGGGGGAAGAAAGAAGTCAAGGCATCAGGATCCTGTGACCTCGGGCAAAAGCCAGGCACCAAGTGCCTGATGACATTGGCCCAGTCATTTGGCTCCTTGACCCTGAGTCTCCTCTCTGAAAACAGGAAATGATTGCACCCACCTCAGTGTTGGTGCCAAGACTGGATGAAGTGACCTGGCCAGTGGTAGGCTCAGTGCTCTAATGTAGCCAACCTGATACAGCCTTGCAGTCCCCAGAGTCCACTGCTGTCCAGTGGTCAGTTTGGTGACCCAACTCAAATTTTATGTCCACTCGAATACAGATGGGCAAAATGGAAAGTCAGCATTTCTTCTGAATAAAGTTATATGAAATTGACTTAGGGAACATGCTTTGAAAAAATAAAAAGCAAGAGAAAGGACTACCATGCTGCTTCACTTGCCATTGACTATTTCTGGGAGGTGTAGCGGTGTTTAAACCAGGCTGGTCTCCTTGGAAATGCATCGTTTCCCTTTATAAGCTCTCGTGCCTTATTAATACAAATGCGGTAATGAAACCTTCCTACCTGAGGGCTTTGAACGTGAGAAAGCTGGCCTCTCCCATAAGCTCTACCTGTCTATGACTCTATGAAGTGTGTAATGACAAGTGTTAAAATACACCTCTTGCTCCCCGAAAGTAACAAAAAATGTACAGAGACTTAAGCCACATAATAAATGTAATGAATCTTTTCTAATTGGGGAAACTATCTGGATATCAAAGTCTTTAATCATTTACTTGAAAATCACCGCTTATTAAATGGAAATACCAGTTGGTGTGCATTGAAATATTCGACTTTTACATTAACGCCAGTTAAAAACTGAAACCCAAGTCAAAAGTGATTGTACTGCCAATCTACAACACCTGCGGTGGGAGGTAGAGTCTGCCTTAACGGCAGGGAAAACAGGGTAGTCCTGCAGTCACTGCTGGGCCACATCGCAGTCTTTTTTCTGTGGCGATGGACTTCCGAAACAAGTCCCGGGCTTGGACGTGATCATCTACCAGAAGCTGCTTGCTTTTTTTGGCCTTCATTGTCAATAACCCAAAAGAAACCAAACCTGATGCCACTCATAGCGGCCCTATAGGATAGAGTAGAACTGCCCCATAGGGTTTCTGAGAGGTGGCTGGTGTATACAAACTACCAATCTTCTGTTTAGAAGCTGAGCTCTTAACCACGGTGCCACCAGGGCTCCTCACTGTCAGTAACCTAACCCAGTGCCGTCGAGTCGATTCTGACTCAAAGCAACCCTATAGCACAGAGTAGAACTGCCCCATAGAGTTTCCAAGGAGTGCCTGTCGGATTTGAACCGCCTACCCTTTGGTTAGCAGCCATAGCACTTAACCACTACACCACCAGGGTTTCCCTTATTGTCAATAGTGAAGGAAAAACTAATTCAATGTGTTTGTTCATCCATTTCCATGCAGCAAAAACTCAGAGCCTATATACTAAGTCAAGGCTCTGAGGTGAGTATGGCCTGGGGTGAGGTGGGGTCTAGACCGATGGCCACTTCTCACAGAGACTTTGGACTCATCGAGGAGCTAACTCTGAGGTACACAGACTTGTAATAAGGGTAAAAAGGGATAGTTTCCATAAAGATGCTGACATAAATAAAGGAGTTTTTAAAAAGAATGAAATTATCAACTTCTGGGTTCTGAGCTTCTACATGCCTCCTTGCCAACACAGGTCTGTTTAATTGGGAAAGTTTTTTTTATTTTAATTTTTATGATTTTTATTGTGCTTTAAGTGAAAGTTTACAAATCAAGTCAGTGTCTCACGCAAAAACCCGTATACACCTTGCTGCATACTCCCAATTACTCTCTCCCTAGTGAGACAGCCTACTCTCTCCCTCCACGATCTCTTCTAGAGTCCATTTCGCCAGCTTCTAACCCCCTCCACCCTCTCATGTCCCCTCCAGGGAGGAGATGCCAACATAGTCTCAAGTGTCCACCTGATCCAAGAAGTTCACTCCTCACTAGCATCTCTCTCCAACCCATTGTCCAGTCCAATCCATGTCTGAAGAGTTGGCTTTGGGAATGGTTCCTGTCCTGGGCCAACAGAAGGTCTGGGGGCCATGACCACCAGGGTCCATCTAGTCTCAGTCAGACCATTAAGTCTGGCCTTTTTATGACAATTTGGGGTCTGCATCCCACTGATCTCCTGCTCCCTCAGGGGTTCTCTGTTGTGCTCCCTGTCTGGGCAGTCATTGGTTGTAGCCAGGCACCATCTAGTTCTTCTGGTCTCAGGATGATGTAGTCTCTGGTTCATGTGGCCCTTTCTGTCTCTTGGGCTCATAATCACCTTGTGTCCTTGGTGTTCTTCATTCTCCTTTGGTCCAGGTGGGTTGAGACCAATTGATGCATCTTAGATGGCTGCTTGCTAGTGTTTAAGACCCCAGACACCACTCTTCAAAGTGAGATCCAGAATGTTTTCTTAATAGATTTTATTGTGCCAATTGACTTAGATGTCCCCTGAAACCATGGTCCCCAGACCCCTGCACCCGCTACACTCACCTTCAAAGCATTCAGTTTATTCAGGAAACTTCTTTGCTTTCGGTTTAGTCCAGTTGTGCTGACTTCCCTGTATTGTGTGCTGTCTTTCCCTTCACCTAAAGTAGTTCCTATCTACCACCTAATTAGCAATTGCACCTCTTCCACCCTCTCTGCCTCCCCTCTCTCGTAACCGAAAAAGAATGTTTTCTTCTCAGTTTAAACTGATTCTCAAGTTCTTATAATAGTGGTCTTATACAATATTTATCCTTTTGCAACTGACTAATTTCACTCAGCATAATGCCTTCCAGATTCCTCCATGTTATGAAATGTTTCACAGATTCATCACTGTTCTTTATTGATGCGTAGTATTCCATTGTGTGAATATACCATAATTTATTTATCCATTCATCTGTTGATGGACACCTTGGTCTTTTCCATCTTTTTGCTATTGTAAACAGTGCTGCAATAAACATGGTTGTGCATATATCTGTTCGTGTGAAGACTCTTATTTCTCTAGGATATATTCTAAGGAGTAGGATTGCTGGATTGCATACTCTGGAGTTTTTTGTAACTTCTGTTTAAGTTAAGTAAAAGACAACATCACATGTGCAAGACATGAATCACATTATAAAGCACAGACAACTTCAACTTTAATAGGTTCCCCAAAGACCTGCCTGAGGGAAATTAGTGTCTGGTCTGAATGCCTATCAGGGCTTCCTGCTGGACATGACCTTGACCCCGAACAGGAGCGGGGCTCACGTCCACCCCCTCTCCACCCCTTCAGAGTGGGAGCTGCCTTTGCCCCTTGCTGGTGTGAAGGGCTGGTGGGAGCAGGACATTCTGTCTTTCCCACTCTGGTGTCCTGAGGGTGGTCAGAAGGCAGGACCTGTCAGAGGGGCAGAGCTGGTCGGAGGGGCAGGGCCAGCCTTGTAGCCTTGTTCCTGCTCCCACAGGACCAGCTTCTGGATGGATAATGAGAACCTTCAAGGACTTTTAACCACCTTGCTTTGTGTTTCAGAAACTGCAGCTTGCCAAGCCCACCTGAAACAGCGAGGTGATTTAGCATGGAAAGGAAACTTAAAAGCTAATTAATCTGTCTTCAAATTGCCCAGTGTTTCTGAGACAGATTTAAGCCCCGATGATCACCTTCAAGACTCTTGAATGCTTTCTGCCTGGCAGGGCTCCCTGAGCCCTGGGCAGGCCTAAGTGTGTGCCAGGGTCAACTCGAAGACACCCAGAGCAGCCTGCAGGGCACCCATAGAGCTTGGCTCAGAGAGAGGGGCAGTGTGCGTGTGTGTGTGTGTTGTTGTTGTTAGTTGCCATTGAGTCAACTCTGACTCATGGCTACCTTGTGTGCAACAGGACAAAATGTTTCCTGCTCCTGTGCAATCTTCATGATTGCTGGTGTGTTTGAGTCCATTGTTGCAGCCATTGTGCCAGTCCATCTCACAGAGGGCTTCCCTCATTTTCTCTGATCCTCTGCTTTACCAAACGCGATGTCCTTTTCTAGTGATTTTCTTTCCTGATGATGTATCCAAAGTAAGCTAGCCAAAGTCTTGCCATTCTCGCTTATAAGGAGCATTCTGATTATATTTCTTCTAAGACTGATTTCTTTGTTCTTCTGGAGGTCCATGGTGTAGTCAATATGCCAATACCATAGTTCAAATATATGTACACATGTATGTATATATATATGTGTGTGTACATACGTACAGATACATGTGTATACATATATATATCCTTCCAATTTCAACTCAGAGTTAAGAAACAACTGTAAGGATTGATTTCTAGTAATTAAGACATATTTTGTTTTTATTTATTTCTTCAAAATTTAATACACTAACGTGTCTGTCAGTTTGTTGTACTGTGGGGGCTTGCATCTTGCTGTGATGCTGGAAGCTATGCCACCAGTATTCAGATACCAGCAGGGTCACCCATGGAAGACAGGTTTCAGCTGAGCTTCCAGACTAAGACAGACTAGGAAGAAGGATCCAGCAGCCTACTTCTGAAAAACATTAGCCAGTGAAAACCTTATAAACAGCGGCAGAACATTGTCTGATATAGTGCTGGAAGATAAGCCCCCCAGGTTGGAAGGCACTCAAAAGATGACTGGGGAAGAGCTGCCTCCTCAAAGTAGAGTCAACCTTAATGACATGGATGACGTAAAGCTTTTGGGACCTTCATTTGCTGAAGTGACATGACTCAAAATGAGAAGAAACGGCTGCAAACATCCATTAATATTCAGAACCTGGAATGTACAAAGTATGAATCTAGGAAAACTGGAAATCATCAAAAATGAAATGGGACCCATAAACACCAATATCCTAGGCATTAGTGAGCTGAAATGGGCTGGTATTGGCCATTTTGAATTGGACAATCATATAGTCTACTATGTTGGGAAGGACAACTTGAAGAGGCATGGTGTTGCATACATCATCAAAAAGAATATTTCAAGATCTATCTTAAAGTACAATGTTGTAAGTGATAGGATAATACCCATACGCCTACAAGGAAGACCAGTTAATGCGACTATTATTCAAATTTATGCACCAACCACTAGGGCCAAAAATGAAAAATTGAAGATTTTTATGAGCTGCTGCAGTCTGAAATTGATCGAACATGCAATCAAGATACATTGATAATTACCGGCAATTGGAATGTGAAAGTTGGAAATGAAGAAGGATCAGTAGCTAGAAAATATGGGCTTGGTGATAGAAACAATGCCGCAGATCGAATGATAGAATTTTGCAAGACCAACGACTTCTTCATTGCAAGTACCTTCTTTCACCAACATAAACAGTGACTATACAGATGGACCTCACCAGATGCAACACGCGGAAATCAAATTGACTACATCTCTGGAAAGAGATGATGGAAAAGCTCAATATCATCAGTCAGAACAAGACCAGGGGCTGACTGTGGAACAGACCATTAATTGCTCATATGAACGTTCAAGCTGAAACTGAAGAAAATTAGAGCAAGTCCACGAGAGCCAAAATATGACCTTGAGTATATCCCACCTGAATTTAGAGACCATCTAAAGAATAGATTTGATGCACTGAATACTAGTAACTGAAGACCAGATGAATTGTGGAATGACATCAAGGACGTCATCCATGAAGAAAGCAAGAGGTCACTGAAAAGACGGGAAAGAAAGAAAAGGCCAAGATGGATGTCAGAGGAGACTCTGAAACTTGCTCTTGAGGGTCGAGCAGCTAAAGCAAAAGGAAGAATTGATGAAGTAAAAGAACTGAACAGAAGATTTCAAAGGGCCTCTCGAGAAGACAAACTAAAGTATTATAATGACATGTGCAAAGAGCTGGGGATGGAAAACCAAAAGGGTAGAACAAGCTTGGTGTTTCTCAAGCTGGAAGAACTGAAGAAAAAATTCAAGCACTGAGTTGCAATAGTGAAGGATTCTATGGGGAAAATACTAAACGACACGTGAAGCATCAAAAGAAGATGGAAGGAATACACAGAGTCATTATACCAAAAAGAATTAGTCAATGTTCAGCCATTTCAAGAGGTGGCATATGATCAGGAACCGATGGTACTGAAGGAAGAAGTCCAAGCTGCTCTGAAGGCATTGGCGAAAAACAAGGCTCCAGGAATTGATGGAATATCAACTGAGATGTTTCAACAAAGAGATGCAGCGCTGGATGTGCTCACTTGTCTATGCCAAGAAATATGGAAGACAGCTTCCTGACCAACTGACTGGAAGAGATCCATATTTATGCCTATTCCCAAGAAAGTTGATCCAACCGAAGATGGAAATTATAAAACAATATCATTAATATCACACACAAGCAAAATTTTGCTGAAAATCATTTGAAAACAGCTGCAGCAGTATATTGACATAGAACTGCCAGAAATTCAGGCCAGTTTCAGAAGAGGACATGGAACCAGGGATATCATTACTGATGTCAGATGGATCTTGGCTGAAAGCAGAGAATACCAGAAGGATGTTTACCTGTGTTTTATTGACTACACAAAGGTGTTCGACTGTGTGGGTCATAACAAATTATGGATAACATTGCAAAGAATGGGAATTCCAGAACACTTAATTGTCCTCATGAGGAACCTTTACATAGATCAAGAGGCAGTTGTGCGGACAGAACAAGGGGATACAGAGTGGTTTAAAGTCAGGAAAGGTGTGTGTCAGGGTTGTCTTCTTTCACCATACCTATTTGATCTGAATGCTGAGCAAATAATAAAAAAAGCTAGACTATATGAAGAAGAACAGGGCATCAGGATTGGAGGAAGGCTAATTAACAACCTGTGTTATGCAGATGACACAACCTTGATTGCTGAAAGTGAAGAGGACTTGAAGCACTTACTCATGAAGATCAGAGACCACAGCCTTCAGTATGGATTGCACCTCAACATAAAGAAAACCAAAACCCTGACAACTGGACCAAAGAACAACGTCATGATAAATGGAGAAAAGATTGAAGTTGTCAAGGATTTCATTTTACTTGGATCCACAATCAACAGCCATGGAAGCAGCAGTGAAGAAATCAAAAGACACGTTGCATTGGGTAAGTCTGCTGCAAATGACCTCTTTAAAATGTTGAAGAGAAAAGATGTCACCTTGAAGACTAAGGTGCTTCTGACCCAAGCCATGGTATTTTCAATCACATTATATGCATGTGAAAGCTGGACAATGAATAAGGAAGACTGAAGAAGAATTGATGCATTTGAATTGTGGTGTTGGTGAAGAATATTGAATATACCATGGACTGCCAAAAGAAGGAACAAATCTGTCTTGGAAGAAGTACAACCAGAATGGTCCTTAGAAGCAAGGATGGTGAGACTGCGTCTTACATACTTTGGATATGTTGTCAGGAGGGATCAGTCCCTGGAGAAGGACATCATGGTTGGCAGAGGACAGGGTCAGCAGAAAAGAGGAAGACCCTTAACGAGGTGGATTGACACATTGCAACAATGAGCTCTAGCATAAAAACGATTGTAAGGATGGCTCGGGACCGGGCAGTGTTTTGTTCTGTTGTGCGTACGTCGCTATGAGTCGGAACTGACTAGAGGGCATCTAACAACAACGACAATTAATGAACTTAAATTCAGTGAATATTTGACATTAATCATGTTGTCTTTGGAACCTTGTAATAATTGTGTTATTCTGATATATGATTTCGTATATTTACATGTACATGCTTTTTTTAAATTGAGTGTTTTACATATTTTAACAGAATAATAACAAAATACAAATCAAAAGCATACACAAGTACACCATATATAAAAGCAGTGAGATGCGAATAATAAACTGATGATGGGTGAGTCCTGTACTAGAGTGAATATGTGCTTCTCAGCTGATACCCAGAAGTTCAGCAAAGCAAATGCAATGCGGGATGACGTTGGAAACTGAAGAAAACACAAGTGAGATTTTTAAACACGGACAAACAGAAGACCCTACCTCACTTCCTCATTGCTATGTCAGTTGGTCACACAATCTGTCTGATTTTCTTTGCATTTTCTTCCATTCGCCCCACCTCTCTCAAACCACTTTCCCACAATTCCATTCTTGTGGACCACTTCAGAATTTGCTGCATCCTTGGATTCTGGTAAAGCTGAATAAATATCTCCCTAAACCAAAACCAACCTGCTGTTGTTGAGTTGATTGTATTTATCTAGTTACTAACATTTGTTCCCGGACACCGTGCTGGCTGCCTGGAAGTTCCAGAGGGGGGTCTGAGAGGAGAACCTGACACTCAAGTTCTGGCTTTCAGTTGGGAGTGATGGTATAAAAACATACTGATTGAGATAGAGTAGTTCAGCGTATCCACCACAGTTTCCCAAGGATATACACAATTAATTGCCAAATCAACTGGCATAGACAACTTCATGATTTTATGAATGATAGCGATCAGATCAGCTGGGCCACAGTATTTGCAGCAGATTTCATAGCACAGGTGATCTTGATTTTACTACTTGCTACAAAGTTCCTGTTCCATGTGATGGCATCAGCAGTCCGTCAGTGTTATGGATTGAATTGTGTCCCAAAAATATGTATTGAAATCCTGGCCCCTATAGGGTCACTATGAGTTGGAATCAACTTGATGGCAGTGGGGAGTAGGATACTTAATTCTACTCTGTCCTATAGGATCGCTTTAAGTCGGAATCGACTCCACGGTAATGGGTGTGTGTCTGTGTATGTGTGTGTGTTTTTTAATACCTACAAATGGGAGTGCCTGGGTGGATCAAATGGTTAATTTTCAACTACTAACTGGAAGGTTGGTGGTTCAAACCCACCCTGAGGTGCCTCAGAAGACAGGCCTGGAGATCTGCTTCTGAAAGTTCACAGTATTGAAAACCCTCTGGAGCACAGTTTTACTCTGCACAGAAGGGGTCGCCATGAGTCATTGACTGGACTGCAACTAACACCACCACCTGTAAATATGATTCTGTATGGAAATAAGATTTTCTTTGTTATATTAATGAGACCATCAGTGTAAAATGGACCCTAAACCTAATCTCTGCTGAGTCGTACAAAAGGCAGATTAGATACAGAGAAGTACATACAAAGGTGGGAAGACAGATGCCCTGTGAGGATTGCCTACAAGCCAAGGACCCCAGGAACACACAGGGCTACCAACAAGGAAGGAATTGACACGGCCGAAGTCCTGAGTTGGACTTCTGGCCTCCGGACTGTGAGAGAGTAAATTTCTGTTCCTTAAAGTCACGCCCTTGTGGTATTTGTGTTATTACAGCACCAGAAGACTAAGACAGTTGGAATCACAGCAGCTAAGATATGGTCATAGGATGATGCATGCAGACCTCATTGGCTTAACCCAGGCACATAGATGCATCTTTATCATCAACCCTAAGAGCTGGGAGGATGGCTTTTCTTACCCCTGTGGGGAGCAGGTGTGCAAGGGTTTCGAGGAGCAGCCAGGTGTCCATTAAGGCTGGAGGTTGAGTGACCACAGCAGGAAATTTAGGGGTGTGGAGGGGCCACCTTGCTATAGAACAGAACAACCATGGCTGTTCACTGGAGCACATGCTCTGCTTCTCACCTCAAAGAAGGAGTAGAAAGTCCCTGTTCCTTCAGACCCTGTGGACAATGAATATTTAATCATTAATGGATGAGATATGCAAAACACAGTCCATTAGCCACCGGACTGTACCCCTAGCCGTGAACCCCTGAGAGGGTCACCTGAGACAGTCTTTAAGTGTGTGGCTCTTCCTTCACATTTTATTTAACAGGAAAATGTGTCAGGCCAAGAAAAGATGGTGTGCAGTCCCCATCCTGACTCTGAAGGAGAGAAACCCACAGCTATTTTCATGTCCTGCAGGTTATTTGCAAAAGGGGAATAGATTATAGTGAAGCCTGGGGAAGATTGGATAATTCAAAGCTGGAAAAAATGGAAAATAATCTACTCCTGACACCAGGGGTTTTCGTTCAGCATGGTGGTGACAAAGGCTGACCAGGTGCCATCTGTCAGGAGCCCTGCGTGATGAACGCTCCCACCTCATTCCTCCAACCAGGGCTGCACAGCAGAGCACCCTAGCTTTAATTAAGCCCAAATTAGCTCTATGTGAAAATTAGTTAGTTCTAAATCTATAAGATTTGAGTGACAGCATTAAGTTTCTCAAAAGGAACAACATTATTTAAATCTAAAAAATAAAACCCAAACCCCTAGATGTACTAAAAACAGAAATTATGAGTTGCCACTAATTTAAAGTGTAAGATTGATTATGTTCTTTCAATTTGAAAAACATGCTTAATGGGAAAATGTAAAAACTAAAGACTTTCAGCTATGCACAATGTATAAAATTTAAGGTCATAATAAAGAGGGTCATTTTAAATTTATAAATACCACCCATAGTTAAACCCATTCTTGCTAAATCAATAGGAAATTTCATTAAAAACACTTCTAATAGTAGTTTTTCGGGCAAATCTGCTGCAAAGGACGTCTTTAAAGTGTTGAAAAGTAAGAATGTCACCTTGAAGGCTAAGGTGCGCCTGACCCAAGGAATGGTATTTTGAATCCCATCATATGCATGTGAAAGCTGGACAATGAATAAGGAAGACCGAAGAATTGAAGTCTTTGAACTGTAGTGTTGGTGAAGAATATACCATGGACTGCCAAAAGAATGAAAAATCTGTCTTGGAAATAGTAAAACCATAATGCTCCTTAGAAGCAAGGAAGGCAAGACTGCATCTTACATACTTTGGACATGTTGTCAGGAGGGATCAGTCCCTGGAAAAGGACATCATGCTTGATAAAGTACAGGGTCAGCAGAAAAGAGGAAGAACCTCAAGACGGTTTGACACAGTGGCTGAAACAATGGGCTCAAGTGTAGCAACGATTGTGAGGATGGCGCAGGACTGGGCAGTGTTTCATTCTGTTGTGCATAGAGTCACCATGAGTCAGAATCAACTTGATGGCCCCTAACAACAACAATAGTTTGTTTAAACAATGTATACTCTATAAGTGCTCTGCATTCTATTTTTTTTTAATTAGGACAAGGAAGGCAGATTCAATTCTTGTTGAGGGTCTCCTGACTGCCAACTTTTTCTTGATCATTTCTTCCTACATGGGGGAGTCCAAGCACCTATCAATGACATCAAACCCTTCTGTGTGGTACTGTGTGGTACAAGGGACACCCTCAGTGAGATGGATTGACACAGTGGCTGCAATAATGGACTCAAACATACCAACGGTCATGAAGATGGCACAGGACTGGGCAATGTTTTGTTCTGTTCGACAAGGAGTTGCTGTGAGTTAGAGCCAACTTGATGGAACCACAGCAGTGTGTGGTAACATTTAATGTTCCCCAGGCAGAGAAAACAAAACAAAGCAAAAAGCCCCACAAAAGGCTCTAAAACAAATGGGAACTTGTCTAGCAGTCTAAAAAGGCTTTTCTTCAAACGATTAAATCCACTCCAAAGCATCTGAACTGCAGCAGTCTCTGCAGCCTATGGAAATAGAAATAAGGCACCAGCGGTGGATGGTGGTTTCAGGTGGAGCCTGGCGTCCCTCAGCCCTCCACATGTCATTCCTCACTCATCTCCGTGTCCGCATCCAAGAACAGCCCTCCACATGTCACTCCTCACTCATCTCCGTGTCCACATCCAAGAACAACATGGCCATTTCCCCTGCTGTGGGATCAGGGCTCCAGGCCCGTCCTGCTTTTGTTGCTAACGTGGTTATCGTCCCTGCAAGCAGTGGGCTCTGCGCTATGCCAGCTGCTAAGCATCCTTGATGTCTCCCTTGATCTTCTTCCTCCTCTTCTTCCAGCATCTCTGCTTCCACTAGACACTCATGCGTGAGCCTCAGCACCCTCCAATATCAGGCAGTTGTGCAGATTTAATGAGTGAAGGTCAATAAAATCTCTCCCTGAGTTACTGGCACAGAAAGACAAACAAAAGTAGCCAGGAAGATATTTTTCAAGTTTAAAATAACTTTTGAAGTTCTTCTTTAGAGGTGTTCTTGGAAGGATTCAGTGATCCACTGCATAAAGCTCACTGGCCACACCACGGGTCCGACATTGTCCTGAGGGCAGCCCAGGGATGACCACCAGACTCCCAGTAACCACTAGATGGTGAGGACCTGGGCTTGGAGAGGTAATAGCTAGCCAGTGCCTTTCTGTCACCATAGCCTCCCCTGAGAGAGAGAAGGAGGTTTTAGGGAATGTGCTCACATGATTGTGAGTCTGCCAGGTCCAAAAATCAAGACTCATGGGGTGGGATAGAAACTTCATCAGGATTTCTGCTTCAATCTTGAGAAAGATCCTTCTTCCCTGGGAAACTTGTTTCTCTCTTAAGGCCTTCAGCTGACTGACAAGGCCCGCCCACGTTATGGAGGGTGACCTGCATTATTTAAAGTCACCTGGTTGCAAATATGAATCACATCAGCAAAATGCCTTCACAGCAACATCCAGACTACTGTTTCGCCAAACCCACTACAGACCAGCCAGCTGGACTCATAAAATTCACCATCGCAATTAGGATGCTGTCAAGTTAAACAGTACCAAGAGAGCCTCAATTTTAAAAATAGAACTTAGTTTTATGATTTCCAATTTTCTATCTGTATTCTGAGCAAATAATTCAAGAAGCTCGACTATATAAACAAGAATGAGGCATCAGGATTGGAGGAAGACTCTTTAACAACCTGTGATATGCAGATGACACAACCTTTCTTGCTGAAAGTGACGAGGACCTGAAGCACTTAATGAGAAAGATCAAAGACAACACTCTTCAGTATGCATTAGACCTCAACATAAAGAAAACCAAAATCCTCACAACTGGACCAATAAGCAGCATCATGATAAATGGAGAAAAGATTGAAGTTGTCAAGGATTTTATTTTACTAGCATCCACAATCAACGCTCATGGAAGTATCAGTCAAGGAATCAAACAATGAATTGCATTGTGTAAATCTGCTGCAAAAGACTTCTTTAAAGTGTTAAAAAAGCAAAGATATCATCTTGAGGACTAATGTACCCCATGACCCAAGCCATGGTATTTTCTATAGCTTCATATGCATGTGAAAGCTGACGGTGAATAAGGAAGACCAAAGAAGAGCTGATGCCTTTGAATTATGGTGTTGTCAGAGAGTATTGAATACATCATGGAGTACCAGAAGAATGAACAAATCTGTCTTGGAGGAAGTACAGCCAGAATATTTCTTAGAAGGGGTGATGGTGAGACTTCATCTCACATACTTTGGACATGTTATCAGAAGGGATCAGTCCCTGGAGAAGGACATCATGCTTGGTAAAGTAGAGGGTCAGCAGAAAAGAGGAAGACCCTGAACGAGGTGGATTGACACAGAGATTTCAACAACGGGCTCAAGTGTAACAATGATTGTGAGGATGGCACAGGGCTGGGCAGCATTTCGTTCTGTTGTACACAGGATCACTGAGAGATGGAATCGACTTGACGGCACCTAACAACAACAACAACAATTTTAAACATTGCTAGAAAATAGATCAACGTGGTGGGGGCAGTGTGGTTCATTGTAGAACCATTGCCTTATATGCTGGAGACCTGGGTTTGATTCCTGGCCAAAACACCTCATATGCAGCCACCACCCATCTGTCAGCAAGGCTTGTGTGTTGTTGTGATGCTGAACAGGTTTCAACTTCCAGACTAAGATGGGCTAGGAAGAAAGGCCTGGTACTCTGCTTCTGAAAATTAGCCAGTAAAAACCCTATGGATCACAATGGTCTGATTTACAACTGATTGTGGGGATGGCACAAGACTGGGCAACATTTTGTTCTGTTGTGCATGGGGTCACCATGAGTCGGGGTCAACTTTATGGTAGCTAACAACAACAAGAATAATAATAATGATAAGAACAACGACAAGACAGACTGCAAAAGGTGTCAGCCTTTCCAAGCTGATAGGCTTTGTCAAAATCTGTCTTATAGAGTCAAGCAATTTTTCAAGGATTCTTCTCAACCCTCAAGCCCACTTTTTCCTGAGCAGGGTCTACAGAGAAGTTTTCAACAGTTATTGCCCTACAGTAAAGGGAGATGAAGCAGATGTTACCCAGAACTTTAAATGTGGCCAGCCTGTTGCTTGCCATCCCAATAAGCATTAATAAATTAGTAACTTAGAACCAAAGTAATTGTGTTTTGTACTCAATTAATAAAACATCACTTTTCCAATACATGGGGCTCATGCCAGAAACTAAAGAAAAAAGGAAAAGAGAGAAAGGAACCATTCTGCAAGCCAGCTGGCACCTGGTCTGACGGCCAAGCACCAAACGACTATCACGTCCCTGGTTGCCCAGGGACAGCAAATTGGTTTCTTTCCAAACACGATGCCCTTTCTGTTAAAAATCTGCCCTAGGAACACACTAATTACTGCTGTAAAACACAATTTCATCTCCTTCAAATCTGTCTGGAAACCCTCAGAGACAGATTTATAATGGCTGGCAGTGGGCCTTGCGGCTTCGCTAAAATTGTTGATATTTGGCCATCAAGTAGCTCAGCATGCTGGGACAACACAAATAAATTTAGCAGTCGTTTCTCAATCTCAATTATTTTTTTACCTAACATTCTATTTTAATGCAGGGTATATTTTCCCAGTTGGCGTTTTTATTTGGTATGTCTTCTTAAAACAATTTAATTATTCAAAATAGATATTGCAAAATCATTTTAAAATCCACAGTGAAAGATATTTACACTAAGTAACTACAGTAAATAGTCCTTTGTGTTTTGTTTTTGCTACATCACTTCTTAACAAATATACATAAAACAAATAAACATACATAGCAAAAATGAAATTGGTTTTCAGAAAGGGATTAGAGACTGGAAGTGAAGAGGGAAGTGCTAAACTTGAGTAGTGTCCAAAGGACAAAATTTTAAACTATTTTTTTTCATTGCTAACTTGGCATAAACATTGATTTTTAAAATAGAGGTAAGGTTTTACTGTGAAATATGTGCTAGTTTAACGCTGATTACTTGTTTTTACACAATAGCATCTTTCATCTTTTGCCCAGAAATCATGGATATATGGCAAACTCTGCCCCATACACGACATTGGAGAGCACAGCAAACCCCCACTGCCCACATGAGGGCAGTCTTCAGGGCTGGCAAACCCTACTGCGTTTCTTAGACTGTCCTCTTAATTCTCAATTTAGGCTTTGAGAGAATCTAGCTCCTAATATGCCATTTTGTGATAACACCATGGGCAAATTCTGGGATAAACAAACTTGGGAATAACTGGGAAAACCCACTTCTGGCTGTCTGCCTGGCTTTGCTCAGGGCATCCACTCTTAAATAGCTGATACAATACCTGGAAAAGAATCTGCTAGAAGCATGGTGAAGCCACAAGGGGAGAGGCCATGGGGCCTAGGGGATGAAAAGTGGAGCCTAGAAAGCAAGTCTGAGCAGGCTCCGTGCCCCCAAGCCTGCCCCCCTCCCACCCCAGGAGTGAGGAGCTGGAATCTCATGGGCAGGGACACTGCACTCAAGGACCTTATTCATGGTCCATCTTTTGCATGCCTATGATGACCCGTAGCTTGGGTCAGTTGCACCTTAGTTCTCAAGGTGACATCTTTACTTTTCAACACTTTGAAGAGGTCCTTTGCAGCAGATCTGCCCACTGCAATGCATCTTTTGATTTCTTGACTGCTGCTTCCATGAGTGTCGATTGTGGATCCAAATAAAATGAAATCCTTGACAACGTCAATCTTTTCTCTATTTATCATGATGTTGTTTATTGGTTCACTTGTGAGGATTTTTGTTTTCTTTAAGTTAAAAAAAAAAAAATTATGTTGAGGTGCAAGGCTGTGGTTTTTGATCTTCATTAGTAAGTGCTTCAAGTCCTCTTCACTTTCAGCAAGGAGGATTGTCATCTATATAACGCAGGTTATTAATGAGCCTTCTTCCAAACCTGATGCCCTGTTCTTCTCCATGTAGTCCAGCTTCTCAGATTATTTGCTCAGCATACAGACTGAATAGGTATGGTGTAAGGATACAACCCTGTTGCTCACCTTTCCTGACTCTAAACCACTCAGTATCCCCTTGTCCTGTTGGAACAACTGCCTCTTGATCTATGCACAGGTTCCTCATGAGCACAGTTGAGAGTTCTGGAATTCCCATTATTTGTAATGTTATCCATAATTTGTTATAATTCATACAGTTGAACATCTTTGCATAGTCAATCAAACACAGGTGAGGCTCTGCAAAGGTACCCTGGAAAAAGGCCAACTGTCTTAGTCTACTAGTGCTACTGTAACAGAAATACAACAAGCAGGTGGCTTTAAAGAACAGGAATTTATTTCCTCACAGTTCTGGAGGCAAAAAGTCCAAATCAGGGTCTTGATGTTGATTGTGTCTGTGGGCTGCTGTGCTTGTTTTTCATGTCTTCTGGGATCCTTGGTTCCTTTGCTTGAAGACAATCCTCACAGGCCATCTGTCTCCCCCTCTGACACCACTCAGAAGGGATTGAGTTTAGAACCCACTCTACTCAGGTATGAACTTGTTTACATAACAAAAGGTCACGTTCACAGGTATAGGGGTTAGGACTTCAACACTATTTTGAGGGTCACTGTTCAGTCCATAACACCAACCCTTCCAGGCACTGTCAATTCTAATCAGCTCAGTTCTGATTATATTCAAACAACCTGCCTCCCCATTGAATAGCTGAGCAGAGGCAAAAGTAAATGTTATTTAGAGGGAGATAGCTACGTCATAGCATCAAGTTATCTCTAACGTTGTGCTCCCTACGCAGAGCATGACATAAACTAGAACCAGTCTTGGAGAAAGACTAGGGCTGGCCAAAAACCAAAAGGAAAAAACAGCAGGATGGAAGCAGACCTGAAACAGGCTTCTCAGCCATATCTTGAGCAGCACCTGAGCCAATTTTTTTTTCCTTCTTCTTCCTTCTTTCTCTCCTTTCTCTCCCCCAGCCCATCCCTGCCTCCAAGTAAGATCCTGATGTTAGCTCCCCGAATGGTTAAGTGTTAACCAATGTTTCCTCTAAGACTGTGGAAAACAAGTGATGTTGACCTAAGCCTGTCAAATAAGATGAAGGATGGCGCCAGCTACCCCTTGAGCTGACGGGATAATGGCAGGAAAAGTTCAACATGTTTGAGATACGACCACCAAAACCAAACAGAAGAAAGAGAGTGCACATTCCACAAGTCCCTAAAACTTATGGCCCCTTTTCCCTTAAAAACCCGAACCCATCGGTAGTCTGGTGAGACAGAGGACTTTAGGAGGACATCATTCCCCTCTGTCTCCATATACCGGTGTATCTAATAAAGCTCTTGCTACCCACCTCACCCCTGTCTCAAGAATTGGCTATTTGCGGCCGGGGGCTCTAACTCACGAAATTGTGGTAAAAGACCCACAGGAGGCACAGATATTGGAGCTAACAGACTGAATTTAAAGTTTTTTTCATGATAAGTATGCTTAAAAAATCAGAAGATAGAAAATGCTAGTAGAGAGCTGGAAACTTAAAGACAAAGAGTCAGGGGTGGTGGGGGGGGAAGAGGAGCCATTGCTTAAGGGGGCAATGAACTTCTGTTAGGGCAAAGGAAAAACCTGGAGACAGTGGTGATGTTTCACAACATGGTAAATATCATTAATGCCACTGAATTGTACAGGTAAAAATATTGAAATGGCAAATTTTTATTGCATATATTTTAACCACAGTTAAAAATGAAAACAAAACAATGTTAGTGAAAATATGGTAGTCCCCACTGGCCCCAGTCATTACCAATACAGTCACTGCTCACAGCAGTGTCTTCTGAGATTCAAACGTAAAATGAAAGAAATCAAGTAAGATCCAGTAGTCCTTGAATTAAAAAAAAAAAAAAAAAAACTATACATAGAACTGGAAAATGCAATATCTGAAATCCAGAACGCAATTCGGGGGTTTAACAGCACAAAGGACTGGTGAAAAACAAAACAAAACAAAACTCATTGCCTTTGGGTCAATTACGACTCACAGCAGCCCTATAGGACAGAGTAGGACTGCCCCGTGGTGTTTCCAAGGAGCGACTGGTGGATTCAAACTGCCAGCCTTTTGGTTAGCAGCCAAGCTCTTAACCATGGCACCATCTGGGCTCCAAAGGACTGGTAGAGACGTCAAAACCAATAATTAAGAGAAAGACAGAAAGGTGGAAAGCACATGAGGGTGCGAAAGAGACACAGAGCTGCTGTTGGAGCTCCAGCAATGAAATCCCAGGCAGAAAGGAGAGAGAGGAGAGAGAAGAGAGAGAGCGTCGTCAGGTAATGGGTTATTCGTATGAGACCTAAACGGGATGAAGATTCATGAGGACTCAGAATAACAACCTTCTTTATAAATGAGGTTTTCCACTGAGGCATGGAGCCCCCAAGTACTCTCAGAAATTATGACAACGCCGAAGGTGCTTCAAGTAGCTTGGTGGCATTTATGAGTGCTTCTTTTATTTTTCTGTGTTGTTATTTTTAGAAAATTTAATTACTTGTTTTAATGTGGTTATAATCAGAAATAAGTAAACCAGTTTTGTAAAATAAACAGGAAAAAAAAAAACTTTGGAAAATTGTAAAACTAGTCCTTTGTGTGGAACTCAAAACAATTTCAATAACCATTTTCTCTTCCAGCTTCTGAGGTTGAATTGAATCTGGAAGGTAAAAAAATCATTTATGTAAGAGAAAAGGAGCTATTCAAATAGCAGTTTGACCTGAGAGTCCTTGGAGTTCTTTACTTCAAAGATCCCCCCGAGGGCTTCTTGCAATGTCAAGATCAGCTCCCTGTTTGCATGGTTTACAGTAAATGAGCTTATCAGCTGAGGGTTCCGTCAGAGGACCTAAGGTCACTGGCTGCAGCTGCGTGTCCAATTGCAGAATCTTTGTGACTCACAGCCAGAGCAGTGTTCAGTAGCTGTCTGAAACAACACTGCCTGGGTCCAAATTCCATTTCTCCACTCACTACCCTTTTCCCTTTGGACAAATTATTTTACATCTCCCCATCAGTTCCTTCCCCTGTAAAATGAGGATGGTGGTGTTAAACCTTCCTCATGGTGTTTCTCTGAGAATTAAAACACTCAATGCATGTTCACACGGAAGAGTGTTTGTCTCAGAGTAAAAATACCATTTAAGTATTGCTATTACTAACAGCAGGAACATTCCAGCGTTCCCATCAAGGTTGTACCAGTTTTTACCTATTCACCTCTAGTGATGTCTTAGACACAACTCCCAAAGGCAATCCTTTATGTTTTGTGGATTTAACTGGCTTAAAATGTCTTCCTATACTGATCCAAAATCCATATTCTTAGAAAGTGTGCTCACCAGTCCTAGTTCCATTCCTTGGGACCACTGAGGAAAAAAGATTAACCTCTTGTTCGCTTGACTTGCCTTCATAGATATGAATCCAGCTTGGCTCTGGAATCCCTTAGGTGTTTTTTTTTTTTTTTAGTAATTTTTATTGAGCTTTAAGTGAACATTTACAAATCAAGTCAGTCTGTCACATATAAGCTTATATACACCTTACTCCATACTCCCACTTACTCTCCCCCTAATGAGTCAGCCCTTCCAGTCTCTCCTTTCATGACAATTTTGCCAGTTTCTAACCCTCTCTACCCTCCCATCTCCCCTCCAGACAGGAGATGCCAACACAGTCTCAAGTGTCCACCTGATACAAGTAGCTCACTCTTCATCAGCATCTCTCTCCAACCCATTGTCCAGTCCCTTCCATGTCTGATGAGTTGTCTTCGGGAATGGTTCCCGTACTGGGCCAAAAGAAGGTTTGGGGACCATGACCGCCGGGATTCCTCTAGTCTCAGTCAGACCATTAAGTATGGTCTTTTTATGAGAATTTGGGGTCTGCATCCCACTGTTCTGCTTCCTCAGGGGTTCTCTGTTTTGCCCCCTGTCAGGGCAGTCATCAGTTGTGGCCAGGCACCACCTAGTTCTTCTGGTCTCAGGATGATGTAAGTCTCCGGTTCATGTGACTCTTTCTGTCTCTTGGGCTCATAGTTATCGTGTGACCTTGGTGTTCTTCATTCTCCTTTGATCCAGGTGGGTTGAGACCAATTGATGCATCTTAGATGGCCGCCTGTTAGCATTTAAGACCCCAGACGCCACACTTCAAAGTGGGATGCAGAAGGTTTTCATAATAGAATTATTTTGCCAATTGACTTAGAAGTCCCCTTAAGCCATAGTCCCCAAACCCCCGCCCTTGCTCCGCTGACCTTTGAAGCATTCAGTTTATCCCAGGAACTTCTTTCCTTTTGGTCCAGTCCAGTTGAGCTGACCTTCCATGTATTGAGTATTGTCCTTCCCTTCACCTAAAGTAGTTCTTATCTACTAACTAATCAGTAAATAACCCTCTCCCACCCTTTCTCCCTCCCTACCCCCTCATAACCACAGAAGTATGTGTTCTTCTCAGTTTATACTATTTCTCAAGATCTAATAATAGCGGTCTTACACAATATTTGTCGTTTTGCCTCTGACTAATTTCGCTCACCATAATGCCTTCCAGGTTCCTCCATGTTACGAAATGTTTCACAGATTCGTCACTGTTCTTTATCGATGCATAGTATTCCATTGTGTGAATATACCACAATTTATTTAACCATTCATCCATTGATGGACACCTTGGTTGCTTCCAGCTTTTTGCTATTGTAAACAGAGCTGCAATAAACATGGGTATGCATGTATCTGTTCGTGTGACGGCTCTTATTTCTCTAGGGTATATCCCGAGGAGTGGGATTTCTGGGTTGTATGGTAGTTCTATTTCTAACTTTTTGAGAAAACGCCAGATAGATTTCCAAAGTAGTTGTACCATTTTACATTCCCACCAGCAGTGTATAAGAGTTCCAATCTCTCCACAGCCTCTCCAACATTTATTATTTTGTGTTTTTTGGATTAATGCCAGCCTTGTTGGAGTGAGATGGAATCTCATCATAGTTTTAATTTGCATTTCTCTAATGGCTAATGATCGAGAGCATTTTCTCATGTATCTGTTAGCTGCCTGAATATCTTCTTTAGTGAAGTGCGTGTTCATATCCTTTGCCCACTTGTTGATTGGGTTGTTTGTCTTTTTGTGGTTGAGTTTTGACAGAATCATATAGATTTTAGACATCAGGCCCTGGTCGGAGACGTCATAGCTGAAAATTCTTTCCCAGTTTGTAGGTGGTCTTTTTACTCTTTTGGTGAAGTCTTTAGATGAGCATAGGTGTTTGATTTTTAGGAGCTCCCAGTTATCTGGTTTCTCCTCGTCATTTTTGGTAATGTTTTGT
This sequence comes from Loxodonta africana, assembly GCF_030014295.1. Classification (NCBI taxonomy): domain Eukaryota; kingdom Metazoa; phylum Chordata; class Mammalia; order Proboscidea; family Elephantidae; genus Loxodonta; species Loxodonta africana. The sequence continues at coordinate 710,146 of NC_087347.1, read as the reverse complement.
ATTCTGTTTATGCCTTGTATTAGGGCTCCTAAGGTTGTCCCTATTTTTTCTTCCATGATCTTTATCGTTTTAGTCTTTGTATTTAGTTCTTTGATCCATTTGGAGTTAGTTTTTGTGCATGGTTTGAGGTATGGGTCCTGTTTCATTTTTTTGCAAATGGATATCCAGTTATGCCAGCACCGTTTGTTAAAAAGACTATCTTTTCCCCAATTAACTGACACTGGGCCTTTGTCAAATATCAGTTGTGCATATGTGGATGGATCTATGTCTGGGTTCTCAGTTCTGTTCCATTGGTCTATGTGCCTGTTGTTGTACCAGTACCAGGCTGTTTTGACTACTGTGGCTGTATAATAGGTTCTAAAATCAGGTAGAGTGAGGCCTCCCACTTTCTTCTTCTTTTTCAGTAATGCTTTACTTATCCTAGGCTTCTTTCCCTTCCATATGAAGTTGGTGATTTGTTTCTCCATCACATTAAAAAATGTCATTGGAATTTGGATCGGAAGTGCATTGTATGTATAGATGGCTTTTGGTAGAATAGACATTTTTACTATGTTAAGTCTTCCTATCCATGAGCAAGGTATGTTTTTCCACTTAAGTAGGTCCTTTTTACTTTCTTGTAAGTAGTATTTTGTAGTTTTCTTTATATAGGTCTTTTACAACTTTGGTAAGATTTGTTCCTAAGTATTTTATCTTCTTGGGGGCTACTGTGAATGGTATTGATTTGGTTATTTCCTCTTCGATGTTCTTTTTGTTGATGTAGAGGAATCCAAGTGATTTTTGTATGCTTATCTTATAACCTGAGACTCTGCCAAACTCTTCTATTAGTTTCAGTAGTTTTCTGGAGGATTCCTTAGGGTTTTCTGTGTATAAGATCATGTCATCTGAAAATAGGGATAATTTTATTACCTCCTTGCCAATCCACATGCCCTTTATTTCTTTGTCTAGACTAATTGTGCTAGGACCTCTAGCACAATGTTGAATAAGAGCGGTGATAAAGGGCATCCTTGTCTGGTTCCCGTTCTCAAGAGAAATGCTTTCAGGCTCTCTCCATTTAGAGGGATGTTGGCTGTTGGCTTTGTATAGATGCCCTTTATTATGTTGAGGAATTTTCCTTCAATTCCTATTTTGGTGAGAGTTTTTATCATAAATGGGTGTTGGACTTTGTCAAATGCCTTTTCTGCATCAATTGATAAGATCATGTGGTTTTTGTCTTTTGTTTTATATATACGGTGGATTACATTAATGGTTTTTCTAATATTTAACCAGCCTTGCATAAAAAAAAAAAACCTGGTATAAATCCCACTTGGTCGTGGTGGATTATTTTTTTGATATGTTGTTGAATTCTATTGGCTAGAATTTTCTTGAGGATTTTTGCATCTATGTTCATGAGGGATATAGGTCTACAATTTTCTTTTTTGTGATGTCTTTACCTGGTTTTGTTATCAGGGATATGGTGGCTTCATAGAATGAGTTAGGCAGTATTCCATCCTTTTCTATGCTTTGAAATACCTTTAGTAGTAGTGATGTTAACTCTTCTCTGAAAGTTTGGAAGAACTCTGCAGTAAAGCCATCCAGGCCAGGGCTTTGTTTTTGTTGGGAGTTTTTTGATTACTGTTTCAATCTCTTTTTTTGTTATGGGTCTATTTAATTGTTCTACTTCTGATTGTGTTAGTTTAGGTAGGTAGTGTTTTTCCAGGAATTCATCCATTTCTTCTAGGTTTGCAAATTTGTTAGAGTACAATTTTTTGTAATAATCTGATATGATTCTTTTAATTTCAGTTGGGTCTGTTATGATGTGGCCCATCTCGTTTCTTATTCAGGTTATTTGTTTCCTTTTCTGTATTTCTTTAGTCAGTCTGGTCAATGGTTTATCAATTTTGTTAATTTTTTCAAAGAACCGGCTTTTGGCTTTGTTAATTCTTTCAATTGTTCTTCTGTTCTCTAATTCATTTTTTTTTAATTCATTTAGTTCAGCTCTAATTTTTATTATTTGTTTTCTTCTGGTGCCTGATGGATTCTTTTGTTGCTCACTTTCTATTTGTTCAAGTTGTCGGGACAGTTCTCTGATTTTGGCTCTTTCTTCTTTTCGTATGTGTGCATTTATCGATATAAATTGACCTCTGAGCACTGCTTTTGCTGTGTCCCAGAGGTTTTGATAGGAAGTGTTTTCATTCTCGTTGCATTCTATGAATTTCCTTATTCCCTTCTTGATGTCTTCTATAACCCAGTCTTTTTTCAGGAGTGTATTGTTCAGTTTCCAAGTATTTGATTTCTTTTCCCTAATTTTTCTGTTATTGATTTCCACTTTTATGGCCTTGTGGTCTGAGAAGATGTTTTGTAATATTTCGATGTTTTGGATTCTGCAAAGGTTTGTTTTATGACCTAACATGTGGTCTATTCTAGAGAATGCTCCATGTGCACTAGAAAAAAAAGTATAGTTTGCAGCAGCTGGGTGGAGAGTTCTGTATAAGTTAATGAGGTCAAGTTGGTTGATTGTAGTAATTAGGTCTTCCGTGTCTCTATTGAACTTCTTACTGGATGTTCTGTCCTTCTCCGAAAGTGTTGTGTTGAAGTCTCCTACTATAATTGTGGAGGTGTCTATCTCACTTTTCAGTTCTGTTAAAATTTGCTTTATGTATCTTGCAGCCCTGTCATTGGGTGCATAAATATTTAATATGGTTATATCTTCCTGGTTAATTGTCCCTTTTATCATTATGTAGTGTCCTTCTTTATCCTTTGTGGTGGATTTACCTTTAAAGTCTATTTTGTCAGAAATTAATATTGCTACTCCTCTTCTTTTTTGCTTATTATTTGCTTGATATATTTTTTTCCATCCTTTGAGTTTTAGTTTGTTTATGTCTCTAAGTCTAAGGTGTGTCTCTTATAGGTAGCATATAGACGGGTCGTGTTTCTTTATCCAGTCTGAGACTCTCTGTCTCTTTATTGGTGCGTTTAGTCCATTTACATTCAGTGTAATTATAGATAAGCGTGTGTTTAGTGCTGTCATTTTGATGCCTTTTTGTGTGTGTTGTTGACAATTTCATTTTTCCACTTACTTTTTTGTGCTGAGACGTTTTTCTTTGTAAATTGTGAGATTCTCATTTTCATAGTATTTGACTTTATGTTTGTTGAGTTGTTACGTTTTTCTTGGTTTTTATTTTGAGTTATGGAGTTGTTATACCTCTTTGTGATTACCGTAATATTTACCCCTACTTTTCTAAGTAAAAACCTAACTTGTATTGTCCTATATCGCCTTGTATCCCTCTCCATATGGCAGTTCTATGCCTCCTGTATTTAGTCCCTCTTTTTTATTATTGTGATCTTTTACATAATGAGTTCAATGATTCTCCATTTTGAGCATTTTTTTTCCTTTTAAATTAATCTTAATTTGTTTTTGTGATTTCCCTATTTGAGTTGATATCAGGATGCTCTCTTCTGTGACCTTGTGTTGTGCTGGTATCTTTTATTATTGGTTTTCTGACCAAACAATTTCCTTTAGTATTTCTTGTAGCTTTCGTTTAGTTTTTGCAAATTCTCTAAGCTTCTGTTTATCTGTAAATGTCTTAGTTTCGCCTTCATATTTCAGAGGGAGTTTTGCTGGATATATGATCCTTGGCTGGCAGTTTTTCTCCTTCAGTGCTCTGTATATGTCATCCCATTGCCTTCTTGCCTGCATGGTTTCTGCTGAGTAGTCTGAACTTATTCTTATTGATTCTCCATTGTAGGAGACCTTTCTTTTCTCCCTGGCTGCTTTTAAAATTTTCTCTTTATCTTTGGTTTTGGCAATTTTGATGATAATATGTCTTGGTATTTTTCTTTTTGCATCAATCTTAAATGGGGTTCGATGAGCATCTTGGATGAATATCCTTTCATCTTTCATGATGTCAGGGAAGTTTTCTGCCAACAGATCTTCAACTATTCTCTCTGTGTTTTCTGTTGTCCCTCCCTGTTCTGGGACTCCAATCACACGCAAGTTATTCTTCTTGATAGAGTCCCACATGATTCTTAGGGTTTCTTCATTTTTTAAAATTTTTTTATCTGATTTTTTTTTTCAGCTATATAGGTGTTGATTCCCTGGTCCTCCAGATCTCCCACTCTGCATTCTAATTGCTTGAGTCTGGTCCTCTGACTTCCTATTGCGTTGTCTGATTCTGTAATTTTATTGTTAATCTTCTGGATTTCTGAATGCTGTCTCTCTATGGATTCTTGCAACTTATTAATTTTTCCACTATGTTCGTGAATAATCTTCTTGAGTTCTTCAACTGCTTTATCAGTGTGTTCCTTGGCTTTTTCTGTATATTGCCTTATTTCATTTCTGAGGTCATCCCTGATGTCTTGAAGCAGTCTGTAAATTAGTTTTTTATATTCTGTATCTGGCAATTCCAGGATTGTATCTTCATTTGGGGAAGATTTTGATTCTTTAGTTTGGGGAGTTGTAGAAGCAGTCATGGTCTGCTTTTTTACGTGGTTTGATATCAACTGCTGTCTCTGAGCCATCGCTAAGATATTGTATTGATTTATTCTATATTTGCTCACTGAGTCTTATCTTGTTTTGTTTCCTTTCAGTATACGTAGATGGGCTACTAGATTGCGCTGTCTTGAGTGTTGTAGCCCTTGACTCACTTATGTCCTATTACCAGCTGGTTTGGGCTCTTACCAGATATATAAGCCTAAGAGTCCATTCACTATTCTTGAGTAGAATCTGATTTTGGGTCATCAAGTGTGTGATGCAAACTGTCACCTATCCACCTCGAGAAGTAGTGGTGATAGTTTTGTGTACCAGATTCTCGTAGCAGCTGGGGTTCACACTCCAGGGGGGTCAGGATGCTGACAGGCTTCCCCCAGGTGCCAGTGAGGCAGGTGTGTCTCTATTCCTAAAGCACCTTGGTGGGTGGGCTCTGCAGCTGTACCTTAGGCCCCCAATGCAAGTACCTCTGCAGATTGGTAGGTGTCACCCTCCTTAGTCCCCTAAGGCAGGAGGCTAGGTGGTCTGGGGGGAGCTTCAGCCCTCAGTTCCCTGTTGTGGGTCAGTGAGGGCTCCGTTGAATACGCAGAGATATCAGACCTGGGAAACTTGTCTTTCCAGTAAATCCGCTAAAACAATTGTAGTCAGATCCCTATCAGAAATGCCTTTGCATTGTAATAGCCACCTTGTTCCCTGTAGGGATGAAAGCCCAAGACTGTGGATCACATATGCTTGGCTGGAGCTGGTTCTGTGTTTTTAGTCCAATTAGGGAAGGATTTTTGGTCCCTGGGTTTTTTGTAGTTGCTTCTCTCAGGCCAGGAGAATGGGTTAGAAAAAGACAAAAACAAAACGAAAGAAAGAAAAACCACAGAGCAGTTTACTTTCTGGCTCAGGAAATTCCAATGTTAATGAAGCTGCCTGGGAAGGGGAGGGGAGGGTTCAGATAAATAGGAGAGAGTAGCACCCCAGGATATAGACAAAGTTACTTATCTTGGTTGGGATGACTGTTTTATCTGAGATTCCCGAGGGGCACGTCGTGGACTGTGTGCGCTAGCTGGGCAGAGATTGCCCCCGAGGGTCAGACCCACGTCCCGTGCTTGCGCTGTCTCAGAAGCCGTGGTTAGTTCCTCCGCTCCCAGTCCAAAGCCCAGTGCCAAGGTTCCCCGGCTGGGACGCTGCACTCCCAGCTCCAAAACCAATCGCTGCCTCCCGGTGACTTCTCCTCCTGTCAGCCGCGTCGCTGCGCTGCCTGCGTGCACTGGCTGGGCTTCCCCTGAGGTCAGTTCAGGGGGTTAGGGCTGCACCCTGTGTTTGCGCCGTCTCAGGATGTCATGCTTAGCTCCCCTGCGCCCAGTCCAAAGCCCGGCGCCAAGGTCTCCTGACTGGGACGCTGGCTCCAGGCTCCAAAAACAGTCACTGCTTCTCCGTGGTTGTTCGTTCTCAGTCTCTGTCACTCAGGTCAACTCTTTAGATCTGTGTTTGATGGTCAGGGTTTGTAGATTGTCATGTATGTGATCGATTCACTTGTTTTTCCGAGTCTTTGTTGCAAGAGGGATCCAAGGTAGAGTCTACCTAGTCAGCCATCTTGGCCCCGCCTCCCTCTTAGGTGTTTTAATGATTCATTGACTACTGTGTGATCTTAGTCAATTTATCCACATCTTTCCAGCTTCAGCTTTCTAGTCTGGAAACGAATGATAACTGCAGGCAGACCAATCTCATAAAATACGTTAGGGTTAAATCTAGATGGTGGCAAAGATGATTATGACAATGATGAAGACGATGAAGGTGGTGAGAGGAGGGAAGGAGAAAGAGGAGAAGGAGGTGGTGACAACGGTAAAGACAATGAGGAGGCGGAGGAGAAAGAGGATGGCGGTGCTGGTGGAGAGGATGATGCTGACGACAAAGACAAGGATGAGGAGGAGGAAGATGGTGATGATGCTGAAGACACTGTTCCTTGATCCAGAGGAATTATCTCCTATTCATTTTGCACTGGACAAACTGGTTTCTCTAAGTCATTTGGAATCTGTCCTCGGCACAGCTTCTGCTTGACTGTTGTGTAATCTTCACATAAAACAACAACAAAAGCCCCCAAACCATTGCTGTGGAGTTGATTCTGACTCAGCAACCCCATACAACAGAGAAGACCTGCCCCATAGAGTTTCCAGGGAGCGGCTGGTGGATCTGAACTGCCTACTTTTTGGTTAGCAGCCAAGCTCTTAATCGCTGCGCCACCAGGATTCCAAGTATTCATATAGACAGCCTTACAAAGCATTTCTGCACTGCTGTGCTTATATTCTTGTTTCTTTAACTTTGTGAATGGCATCATTTTGGTTCTATCTCAACTATTGCATTCCCAGAATGAGGCAGAGAAAGCCAAATACCTTGTCAGAAAGTGCCCATGATCCGAATCACCTTCTCCTCTTAGTAACAACCAGCAACACAGTGCACCTCTTAGTAAAAAAAAAGTAAACAGCATAAAACCAATTATCTGGAAAATCCTGGGCAAAGACCCTCATTTCTTTTGTTGCAATTTCTTATTAGTTTCCACCTTTTGCCATTGCTCTTTCTTTTCTCCCCCTTCAGTTTCTGTCTTGAAAATACACACTCCAGTATAAAAGCATGCTTCAACGAAACTAATTTTTGAATTTTTATTTTTGATCATAGCAAGAGTTATGATCAAATGCTCTGAACAGGTTCTGGCACTACTGGGCAATCAGCAATCAATATATGCAGTATTCATTTTTCATGTTAAAATTAACAACTTTTCACCAAGAAATGTTTCTACGCTTCATGAATGTGTGTGTGCTTTTAAGCAACATTGATGAGGATGAATAGAGAACATATCTCATTGTCTGTCATCCAAGAATTGCTGTAGTCTTATATATCACTTTTATTACATGTTATATATCCTTATATATTCATTTCATCATATTATTATGCCTCCACTGCCTCTCTCTTCTACTGTACCCTTCACGAGGCAGTCAGGCTTCCTTCTACCAAATATTCTATTGACTCACCATCCCCTGAAATGAGATGTATTTGTGGAACATCCGTGGCACGTTAGAACCCTAGCTCAGGCAATCTCACCAGCACAGTCCCTTACACCTTATACTACATCCGTGATGCACCTTGGAATTTATCTGCTGAGTCTGAGTCATATTGCCCTTGGCGCCCTTCCTTTGTATGTGAAGAGGGGGTTCTCTCCTCTTAGAGCTGAGCCTGCCCCACCACACACACTCACATATCCACACAAGCACACACACCCACTTATGCAGACACACACCAGTGTCTACCATGTAACTTCTTGTTACTCACCTCTACCTCCAGCATTGTCTCCTCTGCTGCTTCCTGCCTTTCCCCACCAGTGTTGGCTGTTCTTTTCTTGTGAAACATATGCCTCCCCTGGGATTGAGAGGGCACTACTGCTGTCTTCTCTGCTGGACACTGAGCTGTTTTCAAGCAGTCCACGCTTGCCTTTTGGCCTCTCCACTGGCTGGGATGGTACAGAATTTAGGAATGATACCACAATCACGGAGTGTGAAGGCCTGCAGCCAGACTGACTGGCTGGCGTCCAGTTCCAGCTCCAGCTGACCTGCTGAGAGGCTTTGAACGAATGCGTCTTTGGTATCACTTATCTCCACGATGGTATCAGGATGGCCTCAGAGGGCTACTCACATGTGTGTCTTTCAACTTCTGTACAGTGTCTGTTCCTGATTTTCATAAAATGTCCTGCTGAAGTAGAAGACATTGCTCATCTCTTCAGTTGTATATTGAGGCCTTTTCAGTGGCACCCTTCCAAATGTCTACAGCATTTAAAAATTTTCAACTTCTTATTTTTAGCTTCAATGGAGCATGGAAAATAAAATGACTTACTTAGCAAACCTACCAAAAATATCTAAGGGAAATTATTGATGGCCAAGAAGAGAGAAAAGCGTTCAAAAAGCTTGCATATTGGAAGGAACATATATGCAAGTTTTCGTGAGTGGAAGTTGCTTGGGACATTTCTGCCTCAGTCTCTGCCACTCCAGTGATGTGTCCTTGGTCTCATGTCCTGAGGGTGCTGGTGGCCAGCCTGGGGAGTGTGCAGTGGACGTGCTGGCTTAGCTTTGCAGCAATGTCCTGACAGAGCTATGCTTTCTCAGCGCCTGGTTGCTGATGATGACCTTCCTGCTTTGTTTCACACTTGGTCACACTCAGGGCCCTCTCCTTATGCCCATGGCGTGTCTGTGTCACAGGCCATCTGTTTATGTATCTGTTGTTGTTGTTAGTTGTGTTGCTGTTGAGTCATCTCTGACTCATTTTGGCCTTATGTATAACCGAACAAAGCATTACCCAGTCATGTGCCATCTTCATGATCCTCCCAGCTCGGGGGGCCATTTTCCAGCACTATATTGGACAATATTCTGTTGAAAACCCTAGGGTTTTCATTTGCGAATTTTTGGAAGTAGATTGCCAGGCCTATTTCCTAGTCTTGGCCTGGAAGCTCCACTGAAACCTCATGGTGACCCTGCTGGTATTTGAAAAACTGGTGGCATGGATTCCAGCTTCATAGCAACATGCAAGCCACCACAGTAGGACGTGCTGACAGATATAGTGTTTTATATATACTACACATATCTGCATGTATACGTAAGTCTATCTATCTAATCATGGCACAATAGCTTAAAGAATAATGCCATATATTCTTGGGAAAAAATCTAAAATTCTAAGGCAGAAATAAGGGAAGGGCTGTTCAGGAAAATGTTTCCTGTCATTTCAGCACATTCACTGCCTCCTCTAAGTCCTGGATGGGGACACCACCCTGCTTGGCTGGGCCACGCCTGCCTGCCCTCAGTCAGGGCGGGTGGGACCAGGAGCAGAGGAGGGGGACCAGTAGGGCCAGGTACCTGGCACCCAGTGGCAGTGCAGCTGGTGTCACTTGATCTTCCAGGTAGTGGGTCCCTGGAGGCAGTGTGGCGAGTATGGCTCAGTGCCACTGTTTGCAGGGAGGGGCTCAGCCCATGTCTGCTGTGCGCCCAGGTGGGACGTGATGTGGAGGAGGACTCCAGGTGCAACTAGAGTGCACTCGTCTGGACACAGCATGGTGGGTGGGCGCACCCCAGGGCTGAGTCACTGGCTGCAGGCACCTTAGCAGGAGAGATGCTGTCACGACACCTCCAGCACCCAGAAGCTGGCTGTGGGGAGAAGATGGGAAGGATGGGGGGCAGCTTGTGCTTCAGAACATTGACTTAGCTTCCAGGGACAGCTTCCCCACCCAGAGGCGTTGCTGATTTCAAGGTCAGGTGGGTGGTCGGGGAGGATGAGGTGGCTCCTGCCCTTGGGTCCAGCTGGCAGGTAAAGGGCCTGGTTCTGTCCTGGTTGCTCAAGTGGAGGGACCGTGTCAGGAAGGAGACACTTTGTCTTCAAATGTGCGTATCGTTTTGGATAAATTGTTAACATTCACTTAAAAAGATGGATTTTGAAGGCTGTTTTGTATCTATATACATTTTTATTTTTCTGCTGAAGCAGCTGAAGCAAACACAAGCCGTCCTAGATGCGACCCAACAGGTATCCATATACATTTCACGTCTATGCCAATTGAAGTTATTTCTTATGAAAAGATTGCCTTGTGACCTTAACTATAGGCTGAATTGATTTGAAGATGCCTAAAGTGTCTTACATCAGTGTGTGAGTCAGGCTGGTTACCTGTATTTAATATTTTAGCTAAGTTTTCAAAAAGTTTGTCAATTTTCAATGCTCTGAAGGAACAAAAATACTCCTTAAATTTTTTTTAGTTTGCTTTTTTCCCCATGTATGTGGCTTTTTGGGTGTATCTACAAAACTTAATTCTTTAAAACTTTTGCATATAATCTCTCTCGTTTAGAGCTTAAACCCTACAGAAGCATTGGTAGGAATTTCTCGGGCCTGGAATTTGTACTTTTCCGACATTGTTACCATGCACATATCATTTTGTTACCGTCCAAGATCAAGAAAAATTAAGCTTAGTGTACGTTGCTAGAGGCTCATTGTTGTTAGTTGGCATTGAGTCTGCTCTGACTCGTGGCGACTTTATGTACAACAGAAGGAAACATAAACCTGTCTCAATGACAAATGCTCCTATGTGTTCACAATAGACCACCCAGAAAAATTGTCTTGGAATGGAAATTGCAGGTGAACACACAGGATAAGGGGGGGAGGGGAGGAGCCCCCATGTCTGTATCCCAGCCGCGCCAGGCGCAGGTCTCTACAGTCAGATTATACTCTAGGGAGACTGCATCTTTTCTGGAACAAAATATGTTTCAAACTCTTCCATTTACCCACATTTTCAGCATGGTTAAATTAAAATATTTTTAAATAAATCTAAACTCTTAATATAATATGCATCTTTACTTTTTAAAGCAGACAGAACAGTATGTCTACCAGGTAGAATATTCTACGGGGGAAAAAGTCTCAGTAAGTTACAAGAGTTGATGTTTCAATAGGTTTTTTTTTTTTTTCTCTCCCTAGGCTTATGATGAAATTGTTGCAGCTGTGAAAAATATAATTCAGTTTCCCAAACTGAAAAGACATTTTTAACGAATCAATAAGATAAGCCACGTGACCTGACAGAAAAGTGAACGAAAGATATGCCCAGAATATCAGAGCGTCACCATTGGCTAGTGAGCACAGGACTCTGTGTCTGGGAGGGCAGCTCTCAGTGGCAGGATTTGTGACTGTGACAGATTCCACAGAGTTTATCCTGTCTGATTTATAAAGTAGGACTTGGGCACCTACCCACAGATGATGGGGGGATAAAAAGGGATCACACCTGGGAGGGCTCAGCCCAGTGACTGAAGGTGGATGTGACCATGAATGTCAGTTCACCTTTACCTGCAATCCTCCGCTTAGTTTGTGTACCTTTGTGCTCACTACACACAAGTGTGGTGATAGAAGAAAGAGAGTCTTGATGTCTGAGGAAAACCTGCAACAGTTGATATGCTGTCCAGCACTTACCAGCGAGTGAGGCTTGATAAATACGGCCTGAGATATTTATCTGTTGTTCTGACCTCCAGTCAGTTCCAATTTATGGCGACCCTATGTACAACAGAACAAAACACTGCCCAGTCCTGCACCATCCTCACAATTGTTGCTATGCTTGAGCCCATTGTTGCAGCCACTGTGTCAATCCCTCTCCTTGAGAGTCTTCCTCTTTTTCGATGACTCTCCACTTTACCAAGCATAATTTCCTTCCCGAGGGACTGGTTCTTCCTGATGACAGGTCCAACGTCTGTGGGATGAAATCTCACCATCCTTGCTTCTAATGAGCATTCTAGCTATACTTTTTCCAAGACAGATTTCTTCATTCTTCTGGCAGTCCGTTGTGTATCCAGTATTCTTCACCAACACCATAATTCAAAGGTACCAATTCACCTTCAGTCTTCCTTATTCATTGTCCAGCTTTCATATGCATGTGAGGCAATTGAAAACACCATGGCTTGGGTCAGGCACACCCTAGTCCTTAAAGTGACATTTTTGCTTTTTAGCACTATAAAGAGGGCTTTTGCAGCAGACTTGCCCAATGCAATGAGCCTTTCGAGCTCTTGACTCTGTTTCCATGGACATTGATTGTGGATCTAAGTAAAATGAAGTTCTTTACAACTTCAGTGTTTTCTCAGTTTATCATGATGTTGCTTACTGGTCCAGTTGTGAGGATTTTTGTTTTCTTTAAGTTGAGGTGTAATCCATACTGAAGGCTGTGGTCTTTAATCTTCATCAATAAGTTCTTCAAGTCCTCTTCACTTTCAGCAAGCAAGGTTGTGTCATCTGCATAACACAGGTTGTTAATGAGTCTTCCTCAACCCCTGATGCCACATTCTTCTTCATATGGACTAGCTTCTATATGTGCTCAGCATACAGATTGAGAATATACCTTGGACTGCCAAAAGAACGAACAAATCTGTCTTGGAAAAAGTACAACCAGAATGCCCACTGGAAACAAGAATGGCAAGACTGCATCTCAAATACTTTGGACATGTTGTCAGGAGGGATCTGTCCCTGGAGAAGGACATCATGCTTGGTAAAGTAGAGGGTCAGTGAAAAAGAGGAAGACGCTCAATGAAATGGATTGACACAGTGGCTGCAACAATGGGCTCAAGCATAACGACAATTGTGAGGATGGTGCAGGACCAGGCAGTGTTTCGTTCTGTTGTGCATAGGGTCACTATGAGTTGGAACTGACTTAACAGCACCTAACAACAACATGCAGATTGAATAAGTATGGTGAAAGGATACAACCCTGAGGCACACCTTTCCTGACTTTAAACCACACAGTACTCCCTAGTTCTGTTCAAATGACTGCCTTGTGGTCTATGTACAGGTTTATCATGAGCATAATTAAGTGTTCAGGAATTCCCATTCTTGGCAATGTTATCCATAATTTGTTATGATCCACACAGTCCAATGCCTTTACAAAGTCAATAAAAAACAGGTAACCATCTTTCTAGTGTTCTGTGCTTTCAGCCAGGATCCATCTGACATCAGGAATGATATCCCACATTCCATGTCTTCTTCTTAATCCAGTTTGAATTTCTGACAGTTCCCTGTCAATGTACTCCTGCAACTGCTTTAGAATTATCTTTAGCAAAATTTGACTTGTGTGATATTATTCCATATTTTGTTGCATCACCTTTGTTTTGAATGGGTACAAGTGTGGACCACTTCCAGTCAGTTGGCCAGGTAGCTGTCATCCTAATTTCATAGCATAGATGAGTACGCACCCCCAATGCTATATCCATTTGTTGGAACATTTCATTTGGTATTCCATCAGTTCCTGGCATCTTATTTTTCACCAATGCCATCAGTGCAGCTTGGATTTCTTCTTTCCATACCATTCATTCTTGACCATATGCTACCTCCTGAAATGTTTGCACATTAACCAATTCTTTTTGGTACAATGATTCTGTGTATTCCTTCCATCTTCTTTTGATATTTCCTGCATAGTTCAATATTTTCCCCATAGAATCCTTCAATATTGCAACTCGAGGCATGAATTTTATCTTCAATTCTTTCAGCTAGAAAAATGCTGAGCTTATTCTTCCCTTTTTGTTTTCTAACTCCAGGTTTTTGCACATTTCATTACAATAATTTACTTTGTCTTCTCAAGCCTTCCTTTGAGATCTTGTGTTCAGCTCTTCTACTTCACCACTTCTTCTTTTGCTTTAGCTACCTGAAGTTCAAGAAAAAGTTTCAGAGTCTCTTCTGACATCCGTTTTGGTCTTTTCTTTCTTTCCTGTCTTTTTAGTGACCTCTTGATTTCTTCACAGATAATCTCCTTGATGTCAGTCCACAACTCTTCTGGTCTTTGGACATCAAATCTATTGGAATTAGAAAACAAAAAGGGTAGAACAAGTTCAGCATTTCTAAAGTTGAAAGAACTGAAGAAAAAATTGCAAGCCTGGAAGTGGCAATATTGAAGACTTTTATGGGGAAAATATTGAGCTATGCAGAAAGCATCAAAAGAAGATGGAAGAAACACACAGAGTCATTGTACCAAAAAGAATTGGTTGATGTGCAGCCATTTCAGGAAGTAGCATGTGATCAAGAACCAGTGGTACTGAAGGAAGAAGTCCAAGCTGCACTGAAGACATTAGTGAAAAACAAGGCTCTAGCAATTGACGGAATACCAACTGAGATGTTTCAAAAAATGGATGCACCACTGGAGTAGCTTGCTTGTCTATGCCAAGAAATTTGGAGGACAATTATCTGGCCACAAACAGGAAAAGATCCATATATGTGCCCACTCCAAAGAAAGGTGATCCAACAGAATGTGGAAATTGTGCTGAAAATCATTAAAAAAACCAGTGTAGCAGTACATCGACGGGGAAGTGCCAGAAATTCAAGTTGGTTTCAGAAGAGGATGTGGAACCAGGGATATCATCACTGATGTCAGATGGATGATGGCTGAAAGCAGAGAATACCAGAAGGATGTTTATCTGTGTTTTATTGACTATGCAAAGGCATTTGACTGTGTGAATCATAACAAACTATGGGCAACATTGCAAAGAATGGGAATTCCAGAACACTTAATTGTGCTCATGAGGAAACTGTACATAGACCAAGACGCAGTCGTTGTAACAGAACAAGGGAATACTGAGTGGTTTAAACTCAGGAAAGGTGTGCCTCAGGGTTGTATCCTTTCACCATGCTTATTCAAACTGTATGCTAAGCACATAATCTGAGAAGCTGGACTATATGAAGAAGAATGTGACATCAGGTTTGGAAGAAGACTCATTAACAATTTACAATATACAGATGACACAACCGTGCTAGCTGAAAGTAAAGAGGACTTGTAGCACTTACTGATGAAGATCAAAGACCACGGCCTTCAGTATGGGTTACACCTCAGCATAAAGAAGGCAAAAATCCTCACAACTGGACCAATAAGCAACATTATGATAAATGGAGAAACTACTGAAGTTGTGAAGGACTTCATTTTACTTGAATCCACAAGCAACACACATGGAAGCGGCAGTTAAGAAATCAAGGGATGTATGTTGTTGTTGTTGTTAGGTGCTGTCGAGTTGGTTCTGACTCATAACGTCCCTATGCACAACAGAACAAAACAGTGCCAGGTCCTGAGCCATCCTTACAATCATTGTTATGCTTGAGCTCATTGTTGCAGCCACCGTGTCAATCCACCTTGTTGAGGGTCTTCCTCTTTTCTGCTGATCCTGTACTTTGCCAAGCATAATGTCTTTCTCCAGGGACTGATCCCTCCTGACAACATGTCCAAAGTATGTAAGACGCAGTCTTGCCCTCCTTGCTTCTAAGGAGCATTCTGGTTGGACTTCTTCCAAGACAGATTTGTTTGTTCTTTTGGCAGTCCATGGTATATTCAATATTCTTCGCCAACACCACAATCCAAAGGCGTCAATTCTTCTTCGGTCTTCCTTATTCACTGTCCAGCTTTCACATACATATGATGCGACTCAAAATACCATGGCTTGGGTCAGGCGAACCTTAATCTTCAAGGCGACATCTTTGCTCTTCAACACTTTGAAGAGGTCCTTTGCAGCAGATTTACCCATTGCAACGAGTCTTTTGATTTCTTGACTGCTGCTTCCATGGCTGTTGATTGTGGATCCAAATAAAACGAAATCCTTGACAACTTCAATCTCTTCTCTGTTTATCATGATGTTACCCATTGTTCCAGTTGTGAGGATTTTTGTTTTCTTTATGTTGAGGTGTAATCCATATCACAGCCTTTGGTATGAAAGGAATGTATAACATTGGTCAAATCTGCTACAAAGGACCTCTTTAAAATATTAAAAAGCAAAGATGTCAGTTTAAGGACTAAGGCGCTCCTGACTCAGACCATAATATTTTCAATCACCTCATATGCATGCGAAAGTTGGACAATGAATAATGAAGAAGGAAAAAGAATTGATTCCTTTGAATTGCGGCATTGGCAAAGAATATTCAATATACCAAGGTCTGCCAGAAGAATAAACAAATCTGTCTCGGAGGAAGTACAGCCTGAATGGTCCTTAGACGTAGGGTGGTGAGACTTCATTTCACATACTTTAGACATATTATCAGGAGGCAAGAGTCCCTGAAGAAGAACACCATGCTTGATCAATAGAGGGTCAGTGAAAAAGAGGAAGACTCCCAATTAGAAGGACTGACACAGTAGCTCCAACAATGAGATCAAGCATAACTACAATTGTGGGGATGACACAGGACTGGGCGGTGTTTCGTTCTGTTGTACATTAGGTGCTTACGCATTTCAACCGACTCGATGGCTTCTAACAAAAACATGAGTCAGAACCAACTCAACAGCTTCTAGCAACAACAGTACAAAAATCTCTTTTTAAGACTAAATGAATGAATATCTGTACCTTGGGAAATGTAATAAAAATTATTATTTTTAAATTTCTAGAACAAACGTTGGTGCTTAAACAATCGTGGTTTGTAAAGGAAAAGTCAGATTCTGCCTGTATGAATGAGAAAGGAGATAAGCACCAGGCTCAACAGCAGGTTAGGGCTAATAAACAAGCTTGTCTGGTCTGTCTGCACGCCGAGGTTTGCTCACAGAGCTGCCTGGGCCTAGAGGAGAGTGTTCCCAGAGCTTTCTGCCTTGGGACTCTGCGAGTGTCAGAATGGGGCTGCTTAACAACTCCAGGTTCAAGTTGGCGATCTTGCTGTACCTTCTCTGTCCTTGAGAGAAATGCAATGCTTATGATTCCATGGAGAAAACACTGACCAGCCACTCAGGCTCTGGGGGCAATTTTCCAAGTAATTCTGTACTTCCAGCAGCATTTCCAGGCACAATACACCCTTGAAAATCCCTCTACAGGGGCTTTGCTACCTGGATAGAAAGCAGAGTCTGAGACAGACTGAGAGCTCCTGTCACAGGCTTGTGTATTATTTTTTCCTATCAACTAACTGAAAGCCATAGCATCCCTGTCTCTTACGTTCGCGGGCCAGAGACCTACAGATCAGAGCATTGGAACAATCAGTGTAAACAGTTTGGTGAAAAACTTCATTTTAGTTTCCCTACCAGAAGGGAACCCTGGTGGCGTAGTGGTTAAACGCAACGGCTGCTAACCAAAAGGTTGGTAATCTGAATCCACCAGGCGCTCCTTGGAAACTCTATGGGACAGTTCTACTCTGTCCTGTAGGGTCGCTATGAGTCGGAATCGACTCAAAGGCAACGGGTTTGGTTTTTTTGTTTACCAGAAGATAATACACACAAATCCCAACGCCGTTTCCGCTTACTACGCTTTAACTGTCTGCTCTCTGTCTTAGGTCTCAATGTCCATCTATCTATTGAGACATGGCCACAGACACCAACATCTCCTGTGCAGACACTGCTCTCTCCTCTGTTTTGGTGGGAAAGCTCTCTCTGGAGTGTCAGTAGATTCTCTTTCCTGGTTATGAGCTTTGAAATGGTGTGCTGTCATGAATGCATTAGTATTTCTGAGTTTAAGAGCCTATTTTATGGATCTTTTGTAGTCATCAGTCAACGATAAACCAAATCACATATTATTACCCTGTGTTCCCTGGTTCCAGTAACATCATAAATAACTTCAAGACCTATTACTGTACTTAATTTTACTTTTTTAATTAATATAATTTTACAGGCTCACCTGCTCCCCTTAAAATATGCGCCAATAGGAATCCCGTTCAGTCATTATGTTTTCCAGACGACTGTTAATTAATTGATCAATGATGTAAGTGATTAACTCACTCACAGGGTAGACATCAAGGAGATAAGCCACTTGATGGCTGTCTGAAGTAGCTCACTGTTGAGGAAGGTGTGAAGCAGATGAGAGACCACCAGCCACCACCAGTGCCCCAAGGGGCAGATGGCCAGGAGTAAAGACCTCTGGTACGTTGAGGGGGGGGTCTCTGACTCAGCTCTTTCTCTTGAACTCCTTCCACCCCTTTTTCTCTTCTTCTCCCGCATTCCTACCAAATTTCATTCCTATGGTTCCTAAGCCCCAGGCGGAAACACTTTAAATGCCTCCATAGCATTATTGCACCAAAACCTGGAAGATGACGTTCAGGCATTCCAATAATGGGGAGAGAAGCCAAATTAGTACTTAAAAAACAAATCGCCCCATGAACATCTTGGAAACCCGTTCCTGCCCAGCTCTTGCCAGCACAGAGTAGACACGTTCACGCTACTCTTTATTTCCTTTTATCATCTGCTCAAGAGCAGAGCCGGCACTGGCATCAATCAGGCCCACCGTGTCGGGTTTTACCACAACTAGAGTGGCTCTCATTTCAAATCTGTGAAAAAAACAGACTAACACAGAAAGAAAGGAAGAAGGAGAGGTAAATCCAAGTAAGAAACTATTTTTTAAAAGGCCTGCTTCTTACAGTTAAAAATAAACTATAAAGTTTTAATGAACTATGCTAACGCTATAAAAATTTAAAATTAATAAGCTGTGCCCCACCAGAACTGGAAAATCCAGCAAGAGATGCCAGGAACTGAAAGGGAAGCAGAGCCCTTTGGGGCGATTCCTGTGTGGAGTGGCATCTTACCTTGTGCTTCAATTCTCTCTCCCCAGTAGGTGCTGAGAATCTGTAATATGACCCTGCTCAGAGAGATGGCCTCAGAAATGGAGCAAGTGGGGTGAAACTGATAGCGACCCTGCAGCACAGAGTAGAACTGCCCCACAGGGTTTCCAAGGAGTGCCTGGTGGATTCAAACTGCCATCCTTTTAGTTAGCAACCAACCTCTTGACCAGTATGTCATCAGGGCTCCGAGTGGAGCGAGGCGTTTTTAAATTTTAATTTTGTGAATCTCCAGATTATTTAATATTCTAATCATTAGCAAGTATTACTTTAACCTTTACAAGTTATTTTTTTTAAATGTTTATTATGATAGTCCAACATTTCATACGATAAGTCACTGTGTCCTTTTTGTCTTTACATTTTGTTTGTTATTTATTTCTACTTTTAAAACATAAATTTACCCCCATGGAATAGTGACCAGTGAAATGAAAAAAACATCAGTATCATCTGGACAGAATTTTCAAACCTTTTGACACTTTATGATTTGACTTTCAGCCAAAGTTCTTTACTTTTCAGAACTGTTATGACATCAGTAAAGCATCAATGGAATGATATCCAGTTTCTAGCAATATAATTACAGCTATGATTTAAAATATTCATGCATTAGAGCTCAACTTAAATGATTTATTCGGGACTTCTTTGCAAAATTTAGCTTTTTAGGGATAATAAAACTTCAACCATTTATGCCTTTCACAGATTTTTGACACCTTGGGGGTGGGCTCATGGGGGAAACACAGTATTCTCAGAAAAGCCAAAGGACCAAAGTAGATTAAGCTGAATGTGGACCGTTAGGTCAGAATTCACATCAAATCATTATAAACAGATACTTCTGAAGGGAGGGATAAAATATATCAGAAGGTATGTCAAACACTGTTGGTGATTACCTCTGTTTCTTGATAGTGAGTTGATTCCTCGTGTTGTTGTTGTTGCTAGGTGCAGCCCAGTGGGCTTGTAGTAAGAAATGTCACAGAGAACCATGTATGAAGAGTGCTGAACCAGCTGGCTAATCATGTGTGAGTGTAAAAGCAACCATTTCATACACACTATGTGCAAAGGCAAATACTATCCTCAGAAAGTAGTAGATAGAACTACCAGATGACCCAGCAACCCCAATCCTAGGTACCTGTCAAGAAGAAGTGAAGGCCGGAATTTGTACATCAATGTTCATCACAGCACTTTTCGCCAGAGCCAAAAGGTGGAAACGACCCATATGTCTGTCAACTGATAAACAGGTAAACAAAATGCAGCGTATACACACGATGGAACATTACTCAGCCATAAGAGAAACGAAGCTTCGATGTATGCTACAAAGTAGATGAATCTTAAAAACATCATGCTGAGTGAAATAAGGCAGCCACAAAAGGAGATGACCTCACTTACGTGAAATAAGTAAATATATAGAAACCAAAGACTGTTAGTGGCTACCAGGGGTGGGAGGGAGCAGCAAGGGAAGGTTTTGCTTTGGTTTATGTTAATGGCGATGAAATGTTTTGAAGAAAGAGCAATATTGGCTGCATAACTTGAAGAATGTAGTCAGTGTTACTGAATTGTTCATGTAGAAATGGCTGAGAGGGTATGTGTTTTTAAAGTGTATTTTCACCTCAGAAGAAATACCATAAATAAAGAACAAAAGTGCAAAACATAAAAGAAAAAATTAATTTGAGCATATTAATTTTTAAAAATCTGTGTGACACTCGAAGACAACACAAAGCTGAGTGGAAAGCCGAACCTCAACAAGAGTAAAACATCTGCAATACATAGCTGAAAAGGGTCATATGAACAACTCCCCCACCAATAAGGAACAAGACAAATCATCCCTAAGAAGACTGAAAAGAGGGTATAAACAATCCACAGGAGCATCCAGCATGACCACCTGACCCTAGAACAGAGGTCCAGGGTCGCTGGTATAAAGGTGCAGCAAATGGAAACAACAGTAAAATGTTGTGTCCCATGTCAGCTCGGCAGCTTGATAGAGTATCAAGTGCTGATAAGAAGTAAAGGGGTGGGCTCTTACACATCACCAGTGCTGCTGTAAATAGGCTCGAAGCTTTCAGAGGACCATTTGTCCCACCTGGTAAAGTAGAAATGTCTATACCTTATGACACACCCACCTTCCGATTCTAAGCGTCTTCTCTAAAGACTACTCATTTGCACAGGAGGGGGCCCATCCTGGAATCAGGAAAATGAGGGGGACTCCTAATTGGTAGAGCCACAGAAATATTAAATGTACAGGAATCAAAGTAGACAAGCCAGAAAAATACTAATTGCAGCTGATATATTAATATCGAGTAAAAGAGAGTACATGGCAAAGAAGAGCTGTCAGTGTTAAAAAGAATAATGTGCACTGATGATGTTAAACAAACAAGTAAGAATGTACAGCCAACGGGGGTCTGCAGGAAGCCTGGAGGAATGGCAGGGGTATGCTACACACCTGCAGTCTTCATGGAGAAGGAATGTGACTCCCTCAAAACAGTCATCAAGCACACGAGAAAACAAAAACAAAACAAAAAACAACAAAAAAAGCAGATATGTATATGTAAAAGTTAAAAAATATTTCTCAGTAACTCTTGTGTTAAGAAAAGAAATTGCACTTTAAGGTGGTGAAGTGCCAGAGAACAGTTCTAGGACCTGCGGATATGAAAATATTCTTAGGCAATACAAAGAAAGCAAAAATCATAGAAATAACCAGCAAATATGACTACAGCACTTTTTTAAATGACAAACACCAGCATAAATAAATGTTAACGACAAACCACAGAGTGGGAGAAGATATTTACGACCCATAAAGCCAGCACAGGCTCAGCGGCCACAGTGTACAAAGACCTCTCCCACATCAATTTGGAAACAAGATGCCATTCAGAAAAAATGGGGCAGGGGCAGTAACACAAGAGGAAACCCAAGTGGCTAATAAAATCATGGGAGGATGCTCGATCTCACAAATAATCCACACAACTCAAATGAATGAAAAAAAAAAAAAAACACTGTTGTGTAGACATTTGACTTATATTGAAAGCTTGACAAAATATATTCCTGAAAATGCAAAGAATCTACAGGGCAGAGGAGGGTCGGTGGTTGTGGGATGGGGCGGGGAGCAGGAGTTGGGGTCAGAGGGATTATAAAGGGCCAGGAGGAAATTGGGGTGATGGAAGTGCTCACCACCTTGCCTGCCACCCATCTCACACACGTGCAGGTTATTGTTCACTGATATCATCTCAATTAAGCTCTAACGTCTGACGATACAAAACAGAGCAGGTGGGTGGGAATGGGAGCGTTATCTCCTGTGCTGGTGAGCCTACGATGAGATGGAAGCACTTTGAAGAGCAAAGTTAGAACTGCATGTGTTCCACGCCCCAGAGGAGGATTATTGCACCCTTGAGTAAGAGGGCAGTAGTGGGTCAGTGGTGGATTCTCTCCTCCCATGTGGGATACCCAGGTTTGATTGCCAGCCAAGGCACCTCATGTGCAGCCACCACCCATCTGCCTGTGGAGGTTTACGTGTTGCTGTGATGCTGAACAGGTTTCAGCGGAGCTTGCAGGTCTACCTCTGAAAACCAGCCAGTGGGAGCCCTGTGGATGACAATGGTCCGATCATAGCCAATCATGGGGATGGTCAGGACCAGGCCGCATTTCCTTCTGTTGTGGGTAGAGTCACCATGACTTAGGATGGGGATGACCATTCCAGAAAGACTTATCACATGATATCTCTCCTACCTGCGGGAACAGAGGGGAACTGGAGATTGAGTTCAATCACACAGGCAATGATCCAATCAATCATGTCTATGTAGTGAAACCCCAATAAAAACTCTGGACACTGAAGCTTGGGTGGTAGGCCTGGATGAACAGGAGCGTATCACTTGCCTGGGGGCATGGAAGCTCTGTATTGGGGACCCCCCAGACACACCTTTGGGTCTCTTTTGTATTCTTTATAATAAAACTGCATTCCTGAGTATAGTGCTTTTCTGAGTACTGTGAATAATTCCAGCAAAATTGTCAAACCTGAGGGGTTAGTAGAATCCATGAATTTGTAGCCAGTAGGTTGGAAGTGGGCTGTCCTAGGGATCCCCAGGCTTGCAGCTGGTGTCTTAAGTGAAGGAAGTCTTTGGAGGACTGTGCCCTTAGCCTGTGAGGCTTGGCTCTATATCTGGGTAATTAGTCAGGAGAAAGGCATATTCCAGCTCTGTTTCGGATTGTCTATAAATGTTTAGATGGCAACACAAATTAGATCTGTAATGAGATCTCAAATTCCAAAGCTGTAGGGTAAATTTGGATCTGAGTTCATGGGCATATTAATTGATAAATCTAACAGTCCAGATGACCCAAAAAAATGTAAAACCATGCTATCTGGGCAACACTCACTCTACAGCAACGAGTGGTGCTGTAATTCGTTTATGGAAGAGAAGGGAGAGGAGAGGGATCAGCCATTCCCCAGTCCTGGGACTGGTGTGTGATAAGCAGGCACGAGTCCCATCAGTGCCACTCTGATGCCAGGTTCACCCTACTAATTCTTACCCATTTGCTCTCAAGTCACAGAGGAAGCATCGGGACACCCACAGCTGCTCTTAAATCATTGTTTTTTGATGCTCCAGGGCTCTCCTAGGTATACGATAATGTTAATTTAATAAGACCAGGGACTGGAAAAATATCACTGTCCCACGCACAGACAGTGGTGTTGAATTTAGTCTTCTCCAAGTTTATGGTTCCTAGCTAGAAAAACATAGGTTTGGCAGATGGTTTCCCTCAGAAAGAGGGTAAATCATCCAAGAAAAGTGATTTTCTTTTGTTTGGTTTCCTGAAGCTAATTTAACAAGTTCTTCAATTTGCATTTGGTCCTGATATGCTGGCAAGGAAAGCAGAGAAAACAGGTATGCAAATGATGTGCAACCAACAAAGGAAGCATTTACAAAGCAAAATGATCAAGGGTGGTTTGTGGAAAATATCTTGGAAAAGTGAGTTAAAAAAACAAAAACAAAAAAACTCCTGGCATATGACATTTGTAAGGTTCAAATAAATTAGTGCTAAGAAGGAAATTTACAGTTTTAAATACTTATAATAAAAAACGTGTGATATTTAGAGTCAATGGTTTTAACTTCCATCTGAGGAAGCTGAAAAAATAAGAGTAAAGTAAACCCAAAGTAGGTAAAAGACAATAATAAATGTAATATTGGAAACAACTAAAAGGAAAATAATAGGGGAAAAAAAACAACGAAGTCAAAAGTTGATTCTCTGATAAGATTAATCGATGATAAATTACTCAAACGAAAGCAAGAGGAAGAGGCAGAAGGAAAGAAAGAGGGAGAAATAAGAGAGAGAAATGGCCCACATCAAGAATGAAGGCTGAGATATCACCACAACCATAAAGATGTGAAAAAGAAAAATAAGAAAATATTATGAATAACTTTATATCAATAAAGTTGACATTTCATTACAAATAAAATGGACCAATTCCTTGAAAAATTCAACTTAAGCAAATTGACACAGACAAATAGGCAAAGTGAATAACTTTATACACGTAAAAGAAAATGAACTCGTACCCACTCCTCCTTCTGGAAAAAAAATGTCCAGCGTGGCTTCCCAGGTAAATTCTATCAGACATTTAAGAAAGAAATAATCCCAATACTACACAAAATCTTTTAGAAAATAGAGGAGGAAGGTGTACTTCCCACTGTTTTTACGAAACCAGAATAAGTATGATAACAAATGCCATGGATTGAATTGTGTCCCCCAAAATATGTGTATCAATTTGGCTAGGCCATGATTCCCAGTATTGTGTAATTGTCTACCATTTTGTCATGTGATGTGATTTTCTCATGTGTTGTAAATCCTATTTCTATGAAGTTAATGAGGTGGGATAAGTGGCAGTTACGTTAATGAGGCAAGACTCAATCTACAAAATTGGATTGTGTCTTGAGCCAATCTCTTTTGAGATCTAAAAGTGAGAAGCAAGCAGAGAGACAGGGGGATCTCAGACCACCAAGAAAGCAGCATTGGGAGCAGAGCTTGTCCTTTGGACCTGGGGTTCCTGCGAGGAGAAGCTCCTAGTCAAGGGAAAGTTTGATGACAAGGACCTTCCTCCAGAGCCCACGTAGAAAGCCTTCACTTGGAGCTGACACCCTGAATTTGGACTTCTAGCCTACTAAACTGTGAGAGAATAAACATTTGTTTGTTAAAGCCATCCGCCTGTGGTATTTTTGTTATAGTAGCACTAGATGACTAAGACAGCAAACATAAGGCTGTTATAGAAAAATAAAAATATAGACCATTGTCATCCATAAATATAGGTGTAGAAATCCTTAATACATTATTATCAAATAAGATCTAGTAGTATTAAAAATAGCATTTATTTCAGGAATGTAATTTCAAGTTAATATTTGAAAATGAATCAATACAATGTGCCACATTAGTAGAATAAAGAAAATAATGATACAACCATCTCAATAGATAACCATAAAATATTTGGCCAAATTAAAAACCTGTTTGTGAAAAAAATTCTCAGCAAATTAAGGAAAGAAGAAAACTCATCTGATAAGGACATCTATGAAACACCTAAGATTTGTGGGGACTGGTCCCTCCTGATAACATGTCCAAAGGACATGAGATGAAGTCTTGACCTCCTTGCTTCTAAGGTGCATTCTGACTGTACTTTTTCTAAGACAAGTTTTGTTCTTTCCTTTGGCAGTCCATGGTATACCCAATATTCTTTGCCAACACCACTATTCAAAGGTGTCAACTGTTCTTCAGTCATCCTTATTCGTTTCCAGCTTTTACATGCATATGAGATGATTGAAAACACCATGGATTGGGTCAGGTGCACCTTAGTCTTTAAAGTGACATCTTTGCTAACAACATATTGAATGGTAAAAAAATTAACTTTTTCTTACTAAGATACAGAAGAGTGTTCATGCTCATTATTTCAGTTAAACATTGTACTTTTGGCATAAATGTTGTAAATAAAGTCAAAAATATCTCATGATAACACTAAAATAAACCTACCTTTAATTGCATATGAATAGAATGTATACGTAAAAAGTCTAAGGCATTTACCAAAAAAACTACTGAATCTAATAAATCATTTCAATAATGGCTTAGAATAAATGGCCAATTGAAAAAAAACGCTTATGTATTTGTGTATAAGAGACACAAATATTTGGAAGATTAAATTTAAAATGGCATAAAACACTTAGGAATAAATTTAATGAAAGGTGCATAAATTCTCTACAATGAAGTTATAAAACATTGCTGAGGGAAATTAAAGAAGACCTAAATAATTAAAAACATATGCCATGCTCATAATTTAAAAAACTCAACATTATAGAGATATAATTCTCCCCAAATTTTTCTATAGATTCAATACAATTTCAACAAAAATATCAGCAATATTTTTTGTATAAATTACAAGCTTACATTAAAATTAATATGGAAATGCAAAGGACATATAAGAGCCAAAGCAATCTTGATGAAGAACAAAGGTGGGGGGCATATATTAGCTTATTTTAAAATTTAGTGTAAAGCTACAGAAATTCAGATGTTGTGACATTAACATCATGATGGACATACAGATCAATGGGACCAATTTCAGAATCCAGAAACAGATCTATTGACCAATATGGTAAATTGGTTTTTGATAAAAATACTTTGATAATGTAATTCAAAGAGGGGAAGTATGTTTTCATTTAAATAGTGTTTGAATAACTGAATATCCATATGGAAATAAAAATATTGACCCCTTCTCAGGTCAATATTTTAACTGTAGACAGAATGGAGACCTAACTGTAAATGCTAATCTTCAAAACTCGCAGCAGAAAACATAGGAAAATATTTTTGCAAAACTTGAGTAGGCAAAAATCTCTTAGAATCAAGAGAAAACACTATCAAGTAACATAATTTATAAACACAATTTCATCAAAATTAATAAATCTAATTTAAAAAGATACTGTTAAGAAAATAAAAATGGAGGCCATGTATTTAACGCTAGCAAGCAGCCATTTAAGATACATCAATTGGTCTCAACCCACCTGGACCAAAGGAAAATGAAGAACACCAAAGACACAGGGTAGCTATGAGCCCAAGAGACAGAAAGGGCCACCTAAATCAGGGACTACATCAGCCTGAGACTAGAACTAGATGGCGCCTGGCTACAAGCAATGACTGCCCTGACAGGGAACACAACAGAGAATCCCTCAAGGAGCAGGAGAGCAGTGGGATGTAGACCTCAAATTCTCGTAAAAAGACCAGATTTAATGGCCTGACTGAGACTAAAAGGACCCTGGAGGCCATGGTGCCCAGACCTTCTATTAGCCCAAGACAGGAACCATTCCCAAAGACAACTCTTCAGACAGGGATTGGACTGGACTATAAGATAGAAAACGTTACTGGCAAGGAGTGAGCTTCTTGTCTCGAGTAGACACATGAGACTATGTGGGCAGCTCCTGTCTGGAGGGGAGATGAGAAGGCAGAGGGAGACAGAAGCTGGCTGAATGGACACGGGGAATACAGGGTGGAGAGGAGTGTGCTGTCTCATTAGGGAGAGAGCAACTAGGAGTACATAGCAAGGTGTATATAAATTTTGTATGAGAGACTGACTTGATTTGTAAACTTTCACTTAAAGCACAATAAAAATTTAAAAAATTAAAAAAAATGGAAGACTTATACTGGGATATACATATTCACATTGCATTTATTTCACAAAGAATTCATATACGGAATACATAAAGATCCCTTGCCAAATTCAACAAAGTCCAACATCCATTCCTGATAAAAACTCTCAAATAAATAGGTATAGAAAGGAAATTCCTCTACATAATAAAAGGCATCTATACAAAACCGAAAGTCAACATCATTCTTAATGGAGAGTGGTTGAAAACATCCCCCTTGAGAACAGGAACAAGATAAGGATGCCCTTTATCACTACTTTCATTTAACATTGTACTGGAAGTCCTAGGTAGCGCAATAAGGCAAGAAAAAGAAATAAAGGGCATCCGAATTGGTAATGAAGAAGTAAAACTGTCCCTATTTGCGGTTGATATGATACTATACATAAGAAACCCAAGACACCAAAAGAAAACTACTAAAACTAATAGAAAGATTCAGCAGAGTTGCAGAATACAAGATAAACATACAAAAAACAGCTGGATTCCTATACACCAATAAAGAGAATGATGAAAATGAAATCAGGGAAAGAATACCATTTATAATGGCTCCTAAAAAAATAAAATACTTAGGAATAAATCTAATCAGGGATGTAAAAGGCCTATACAAAGGAAACTACAAAACACTACTGCAAGAAACCAAGAGATTTACATAAATGGAAAAGCACACCATGCTCATGGATGGGTAGACTCAATATTGTGAAAATGACAATTCGGCCCAAAGCAATTTGCAAATACAATGCAATCCCTATCCAAATACCAACAACATTCTTTAAAGAAATTAGAAAAACTAATCATTAACTTTACGTAGAAAGGGAAGAAGCCCTGGATAAGTAAGTCACTATTATAGAAGAAGAATAAAGCAGGAGGAATCGCACTACCTGACCTCAGAACCTACTCTAAAGCTACGGTAGGCACAACAGCCTGGTACTGGTACAGATATATTGACCAGAGGAGCAGAATTGAGAACCCAGATATAAATCCACCCACCTACTGTCACCCGATCTTCGACAAGGGGCCAAAGTCCCTCAAATGGGGAAAAGACAATCTTTTTAACAAATGATGCTGGCAAAACTGGATGTCCATCTGCAAAAAAATGAAACAGGACCCATATCTCACACCATACACAAAAACTAATTCAAAATGAATGAAAGATCTAAATATAAAGCCCAAAACTAAAGATCATAGAAGACAAATAGGATCAATGCTAGAGACCCTAATATATGGCATTAACAGGATACAAACCATAACTAACAACACACAAACTCCAGAAGATAAGCTAGATAACTGGGATCTTCTAAAAATTAAAAACTTATGCTCATGAAAAGACTTCACCAAAAGAGTAAAAGAGAACCTACAGAATAAGAAAAAAATTTTGGCTATTACAAATCCAACAAAGTTCTAATCTCTAAAATCTATGGGGAAATCCAACACCTCTACAACAAAAAGACAAATAATCCAATTAACAAATGGGCAAAGGAAATGAACGGACACCTCACCAAAAAGACATTTAAGCAGCTAACAGACACATGAGGAAATACTTGGAATTACTCATGCCAATAAAGAAAGATTTATTTCATTTTCCATAGTATTCCAGAATTCGAATCAACCATAATTTATTCCATCATTTGTTGATTGATGAAATTTTGGCTTGTTTTCATGGTTTTTCATTGTCACTATAAAAAAATGCTTCTACAAACAACGTTGCCTTTATCTGAATATATTGGTATTTGTTTCCTTTGAAAAGATTTCGTAAAGTTGGAATGAATTCAATATTAGTAATGATTTCCAGGTTTTTTTTTTTTTCCAAAATATAAATTGTAGTAATTTACGTTCCCAAAAGCTATTAGGAATCGCTTCAGTGTTTGCCAAACTGATAGGCCAAAATCATTATATTATTTTTCATTTTCCTGAATATTCACGAGCTTGGGCATATTTTATAATTTTTGTAGTCTATTGCATTTATATTTTTTGCAAGTAACTATTTTATATTCTCTGCCGACTTGATGGCAGTGGGTTTTTTTTTTTGGCCCAATTTTTATTGTCTTTTAAAAAATATTTTCAATAGATAGAAACTCTTTATTGTGGAAGATAAAATTTATCTTTCACATGTGTTTGAAGTATTTTTCCAGGCTGCCAATTTTATTTTGACTCTGTTTACTTGTGCAGTAAATTCACAAGTATTTTTTGTACGTAAATATGTTTATGCCTTCTTTTATTATTTTGGAGTTTTTAAAATTACATGTACAACAAATATTTATAAATATTTAATGTACCTAAATATTTTTTTAATCATTTTGGCATTTTTTCTCTGTCCAAAAAATACTTGAAATATACTGTGCCTCCAGAAATGTGTTTTCTTTGCGTTGTGGGGTCCTGACACTGTTTCTCTGCAGAAGACTAGCCAGCTGTGCTGTGCTTATTGAGTAAGAAATCCGTTCCTGTTGAAACTGAAAATGCATTACCGTCCCGTGCAAACAGTGCACGCGGGCTCAGATCTCTTCTGGTGCTTTATCCTCCTCCGTAAGCCTGTTCTTTTCTTTCCTGAAACAATACCAAGCCATTTAAAACGCAGTATCTTTATTTTTAAAACAATTTTATAAACACTTTGATATTCTGTGGGTTTGGGCACCACCAGACACGGTTTTATAACATTTTGTAGGATATGCTTCCACATTAATTCTTTGATTTAAAGTTTAAATTATTTTGTGGAGTTCCAACATATACCTATCAGAATCCTGTTTAAATGGCATTAAGTTTATCTGTTAACTGGGAAAGGATTTGAATTTTTATGGCGTAAAACCTCTTGTTCAGTAAAAGGTCCCATTCGTTCATTTATTCAGGTCTTTATTCATATCCATCAGCATAACGTTTACAGTTTCCTTGGTCCGAGTTTATCACTTTCTCGTGAAATAATTCCTGGATACTGTGGCATTGTTTATTTATTTATTTTGCCCTTTTTATTGTTTCCATTTTCTGTTTCTAACAATTTACTCTAGCACAGAGAACACTGAATGATGTGTGATCATACACATTTCATGTATCTCCCACCTAGCCACATTCTTTCACCAAGAAAACAGTTGTCATTAAAAAAAAAAAAAAATCCTGTCTAGCAGAGCATCTAGAGGTCCCTCTGTATACATTCAGGTCATGCACAGTAAAAGAGGACACTTTCAGTTATTTTTCAAATATTTATAATGATTAAGACACGTGTCTAGTTTTGCTAGGCACGTCCTTAAATGTAACTGGAGCTCACTTATTTAGCAGGCACTTGCTTTGATCTTAGTTTCGGGAAGACATAGTTAGCATTCTGGAGTTTCACCCTTGCGGCTTCCTTCCCCCCCATGCATTTCTGAGTCTCTTGCTCATTTGTTTATTTGCCCTGCAGCATCCTGAATGGCAGGCAGCACAGTTTGTGCATTGACTGAACAAGGATGAGTGATTTTTCTGAGCAGCGCTGGTGAGTCAGCTCATAAATGAACACATAAAGGAGTGGTTTTCTTGCCCTTCTTAAGGGCAGCGGCTATTACTAGCGTGGGTAGAGTAAAAATGAGGTTTATCCTGACGTTGTAAGGTGTGTGAATGGGGGTACATGGAGCATGCATGACCGTGACCCTCCTCATTCTGCTCTCAGGAAGGGGCTCCAGGCGCTGAGGTTGCACCTTCTGCTAGATTCTTCTAGTACTTTCCTTTTTTCTGAGAGTGCACAGTTTCACCTACTGGTTCTTCCCATTCCAGCTGGCGCCCTGTCCCCATACAGTCCCTGTGAGTTAATCTCGGAGGCTCTTTTAGGTGCTCTCCCTGAGCCCCTCCCTGGACGCTCTGTGCCCTGAGCAGATCTCCCCTCCTGATGACCACTCTAACATCCCCCCGTTGGATAGCCGTGGTGTTAAGGCTCCATGTTCCAAACTGCCTGTTGGGGCCATGGGGGTCCATCTCATCCAGCAGTTGGAGGCAAACAGCCTGAGACACCTTGTTTCTTCTGGAACAGAGAGAAGATGCTGGGTGCACATTTAATGCTCCCCACCCCCACTCCCCATCTCTCCCACCTTCTAGCACCTCTGCTCTGCTTGGCCACCGCAGGAGTTTTGGGCTCACCAAACGAACTTTGTCATCCATGCCTTTGCTGGCCCCACCTCTGAGGACTGGGTGCAGATAGCCTGCAAGCCATGGGGACCCTAGTAACCTCTTGGTTCGAGTCTGCTGTGTCCTGGCCACTCACTGGGCCTTGGTTGGTGGGTGGTTCAACAGTGAAGACCTGAGACCTTGAGATGCACAGGGGGTGGGGGTAGTAAAGCTGGCGTCTGCACAGACCCTGGGGCTCAGGACAGCTCAGGGCAGAGCCAGGGCTTCCGGAACAGCTCAGGAATGGAGCCGGCACCTTGGGAACAGCTGGGTGGCTAGGCTCCCAGGAGTCTATTCATGGTTAGAGTTTATTCATGGTCCCCCACACCAGATATAACTACAGCCGGGACATATTTACCCTGAGCAGGGTTGTCTGGTGACACAGCTGTCACCTTCATCAGGTCCAAAGAGGCAGAGTTAAGCAGATGGTTATGCTCCTGTAGAGAAGGAGAAGGTGCTTCCTCTATCCTTAGTTACAAGCTGTATGAAAAATAACTAACTAACTAAATAAACACCTACTGTCTTAGACTGTCTCTAGAAGAGCAAAACCAGCGAAGCCTATACCAGCAGTTTTGGGGCTACAAATGTCTGACTTGACTACAACCCATTGTCAGGAGCCAATCCCCATTAAGCCTATTATATAATAATTTGAGGAACATACAATGGTTCATGATAATAAATGTGTGTTACATTGCATCACATATAAAAACATTATTATTATTATTACTGCATTATTATGTTAAAGATGTTTTAGTGAGACTATACACCTAGACTTCACTGGATGGAAAACACAGGAATCAAATCTAGAGTACATCTGTGGGAAGAGAAGATGGAAAAGCTTAATACCACCAGTCAGAACAAGGCCAGAGGCCAGCTGTGGAGCAAACCATCAATTGCTCACAGGTAAGTTCAAGTCAAAGTTGAAGAAAATTAAAACAAGCCCACGGGAACCAAAATCCACCTAAACTTGGAGACTATCTCAAGAATAGATTTGATGCATTGAAAATTAATGACCAAAGACCAGACAAGCTATGGGGTGACATAAAAGACATCATACACAAAGAAAACAAGAAGTCATTTAAAAGACAGGAAAGAAAGAAAAGACTAAAATGGATGTCAGAAGAAACTCTGAAACTTGCTCTTGAACGTTGAGTTGCTAAAGCAAAAGGAAGAGATAATGAAGTAAAAGAACTGAACAGAATATTTTTCAAAAGATGGCTTGAGAAGACAAAGCAAAGTATTATAATGAAATGTACAAAGACCTGGAGATAGAAAACCAAAAATGAAGAACACGTTCGGCATTTCTCAAGCTAGAAGAACTGAAGAAAAAAATTCAAGCCCTGGGTTGCAATATTGAAGAATTCTTTTGGCAAAATATTGAATGACCCAGGAAACAACAAAAGAAAATGGAAGGAATACACAGAATCACTGTACCAAAAAGGACTGGTCTGATGTTCAACCATTTTAGGAGGTAGTATATGATCAAGAACCAATAGTATTGAAGAAAGAAGTCCAAGCTGCACTGAAGGCATTGTCAGAAAACAAGGCTCCAGGAATTGACAGAATATCAATTAAGATGTTTCTACAAAGGAATACAGCATTGGAGGTGCTCACTTGTCTATTCCAAGAAATACGGAAGACAGCTACCTCTCCAGCAGACTGGAAGAGATCCATATCTGTGCCCATTCCAAAGAAAGGTGATCCAAGAAAATGCAGAAATTATCATTAATATCACACTCAAGTAAAATTTTCTTGAAGGTCATTCAAAACCAGTTGGAGCAGTACATCAACAGGGGAACTGCCAGACATTCAAATCAGATTCAGAAGAGGACTTGGAACAACGGATACCATTGCTAATGTCAGATGGATATTGACTGAAAGCAGAGAACACCAGAAAGATGTTTACCTGTGTTTTATTGACTGTGGAAAGGGATTCAACTGTGTGAATCATAACAAATTATGGACAACATTGCAAAGAATGGGAATCCAGAACACTTAAGTGTGCCCATGAGGAACCTATACATAGACCATGAGGCAGTCATTCAAACAGAACAAGGTGATACTGTGTGGTTTAAAGTCAGGAAAAATGTGTATCAAGATTGTGTCCTTTCGCCATACGTATTCAGTCTGTATGCTGAGCAAATAATCTGAGAAGGTGGAGCATGCGAAAAACAAAATGGTATCAGGGTTGGTGGAAGGCTGATTAACAATCTGCGATATACAGATGACACGACCTTGATTGCTGAAAGTGAAGAGGACTTGAAGCACTTATTTATGAAGATCATACACTACAGCTCTCAGTATGGATTATACTTCAACATAAAGAAAACAAAAATCCTCACAACTGGACCAATATGCAACATCATGATAGATGGAGAAAGACTGAAGTTGTCAAGGATTTCCTTTTACTTGGATCCACAATCAACAGCCATGGAAGCAGCAGTCAAGAAATCAAATGATGTATTATATTGGGCAAATCTGCTGCAAAAGACTTCTTTAAAGAGTTAAAAAGCAAAGACGTCACTTTAAGGACTAAGGTGCACCTGACCCAAACCATGGTGTTTTCAATTGCCTCATTTGCATGTGAAAGCTGGACAATGAGTAAGGAAGATAGAAGTAGAAATGATGCCTTATTATGGTGTTGGTGAAGAATAATGAATATTCCATCTACTGCCAGAAGAATGAACAAATCTGTCTTGGAAGCAGTACAGCCAGAGTTGTCCTTGGTAGCAAGGATGACGAGACTATGTCACGTACTTTGGACATGTTATCAGGAGGGACTAGTCCCTAGAGAAGTACATCATGTTTGGTAAGGTAGAGGGTCAGTGAAGAAGAGGAAGACCCTAAAGGAAATGGGTTGACACAGTGGGTGCAACAATGGGCTCAAGTGTAACAATTATTGTGAGGATGGCGCAGGACCGGGCAGTGTTTTGTTCTGCTGCACAGAGGGTCACTATGTGTCAGAATAGACTTGAAGGCACCTAACAATATTAGAGTATCTGGAACTGTTTCTTTAATGTTTTTGTACATAGTAAGCTACATTTAAAAAAAAAAATTTTTTTTTTTTAAGCTACATTATATACTACATACTAACATTTGACTGACTGGTGTTAGGTATGAACCACACCTAATTGTTGTGACTTACTTATAAATTGGACTTAAGGATAGACTTAGGGACGGGCTTCAGTCATAATCCAGGGACTGCCTGTATATAAATATATAGAGAGAAATTTATTTCAAAGACATGGCTCACACAGTTGTGGAGACTGGCAAGTCCCAAGTCAATGTGTCAGGCCTCAGGCTTAATTATTCTCCAGACTCACATGGTTTCAGGGGCCGCCGAACCCAAAATCAGCTGGTCAAGCAGAAGGCTGCTGGCTCATGGGGTTGTGGGAGCTGGTGAATCCCCCAGATTTGCAGGTGACGTGACAGGCTGCTGGCTCACGTCCCAAGAACTGGAGGTCAGAGGCTGATGAGTTGCATCCAGGATTGAGAGTGAGCGAGCTTTTCCAGAACATTCATATACTTGGATGCAAGCCACACCCCCAAGGAAGCTTCCCTTTCAACTGACCGGCAGGTGACAGGTCACAAAATGGAGGAGGGTAAGTAACACCTGCCAAACCACTGAGAATCGTGGCCTAGCCAAGTTGACACATAACCTTAACCTTCACACCTACCCGTAAACATTTGCATATATTTTTGGAAAATGCACATTTTTTTCATCCAAGATGGTGTAATGTACATACAGGATGAGATCTCTCACCTCCAGGAGAGTTCCTTCAGTGATCCTGGCTGTGCGGACGAGGACAAGCCGCTGTTCTCAGAGCACACAGCCATCCTTGCAGAGCTGGCCATTAATCTTCCCTACAGAGAGACCCTGTATTGACAAGACTATCGATTACCTTCAGAGGCCCCAAAATGCTTAATTCTCATCTGTCTCAGAAGCAGAGTGTTCATGTATCTGAATCTCATTAATACTGGCTACATGTAAATAAAAAAAAAATAGCCTTTTCTAATTACTTCTAAAAATTACACAATGTATAAAGCTTCTAAAACAGTTTTCGTTATTAACATTTTGGAAATAATTAAGTAGACACAGAAATAAAGAGTATAATAAACACTCATGTGCTTTCTACCAAGAAAAAAAAAGGTTTTGTAACATATGCTGGAGATTATCTTAATAAACTAATTAAAATATGTGATATATTTTAAATGCTTTCCCCACCTTTCCAGCATGAGTCTATTCCAGAGCTGCAATAGAAATTATAGATACATAATAGATAAATAGATGGTTAGATAGCTACATCAATAGCTGTCATCGAGTCACCTTCAACTCATGGCGACCCCGTGTCCAGCGGAATGAAACGCTGCCCAGTCCCGTGTCATCCTCACAATCACCGGCATGTTCGAGTCCATCACTGTGGCTCTTGAGTCAATCCGTCTTCTCATCACAGGTCCCCCTTGCCCTCACTGGCCCGCCACTTCACCCAAACAAGATGTCCTCCTTCAGCGGCTGATCCCTCCGATGATGTGTCCAAAGCAAGCCAGTCAGAAAGTGTTCTGTTGGGACCCATCAGCTTTTCACTGGCTAGTTTTCAGAAGTAAAATCAGGGCCTGACTCAGTTACCTTTGCTTGTCTTGACAGACCCACGGCCTGGCAATTTGCCTGCTATCTAGAAGGGGTAAGACATGAGCATATAGATTTCATAAGTGAGCGTCTCCAGGAAGGCAGGAGAATGAGGAATACTTTTTTTTCTATTTTAAAATTAAACAATAACAATGACAGCAAAAAAAACTATTGTAAGATTGGCTGGCTTTGAGAAACGAGGAGGATTAGAAATTGCTGAATCTGTAATTCCACATCACAGTTCATTAATCCAAAGCACTTAGGATGCAAACTTACTCTCTTCATATCCGATCCTATTTCAAAGGTAGCTCCTTCCAGTTGGTTAAAAACTTAATGCAAACTCCTTGTACTTCCAGAAGCAGTTTTGGGAATTTGCATAACAGGTTAGATGGTACACATCTTCGCGTTCATGAAAACTTGCTAGCGCCTAGACGGTCACGCTGAACAGAAACATGCTAGCACCTAAACGGTCACGCTGAACAGAAACACGCTAGCACCTAAACAAACAGTCATGCTGAACAGTATTTTCTACAATAATACCCTAGTATTTTTTTTTTATTTACATATAAAATTTGTAAAATAATAAAAAGAAGGGGAAAGAAAGAAAATACAGGCAGAAAAGGGGGTGGGGGGAAGCCAAGATAAAAAACAAAGGAATTTGACTTCACTTTGGGGTAAGAAACAGAACCCACCACGTGGGACTGTAGGAATGACATTTAAAAGATGAGAAATTGAGATGAGAAATCGAGTTGGTGACAAGCAAAGCCATAAGGAGCCCGCAGCAGGAGGTGAGACCATCAGTCAATCACGGATGGAAAGATTTCCTTATGGCGCAAACGACTGAGACTTCAGAAACAGAGGGACCGAGATGGTTTGTTATAAAAATATCATCAGCATCTCCACAGAAAAGACGGTAATAAGTAGTCAGTGGAACAGACTTTGGAAATCTATGCTGTTTAAGACCCACACAGGAACAATCGCTTTAAGGGAGGGAGCAGAGATGATCTCCCTGTTGTGCTTTCTCCAGTGCTGCTGCTCAGTTCCCTTATTAGTGAGACCTGGCATCTCTCCTCTTAGCTGGGCCCTAAGGAGTTCTCTGTCCTGGTTTAAGAGACATTAAATATGGACGGCGTTAGGACATCTAGATTCATGGAGGAGCCCTGGTGAGAGACAGTAGTTAAGTGCTCTGGCTCCTAACCAAAAGATCGGCAGTTTGAATTTATCAGCTGCTCCTCGGAAACCCTATGGGGCCAGTTGTACTCTGTCCTATAGGGTCGCTTTGGGTCAGTCGACTCAACAGCAATGGGTTTTTGGTTTGGTTAGATTCATGGAGGCAAAGAACGCTCCTCAGCCAAGGGACAGCAGCTCTTGTCTTCAGGAAGAGAGAATTGCAAACGTGGAGGTTAGTTTCCCTGAAAGTGGGGGAGAGGACAGAGTTTGAGGTTGCTTCCCCAGAGTCCAGGCTCTGCTCACATCCAGGAGTGGTGGGGGCACCTGTGCAGCCAGGATCCTGGAGTGACCATCAGACCATCATGACAGGGGAGCAGCAGGCCCGACAAGCCGCGAACAGAGGCCTCATGAGCTGTATCTTGCAGCAATAAGAGCCAGAGCGAGAACATCCACGTCGCCAAAACTGAGAGATGTCCATACTCCCTCTCCCTATTTTCTAGAACCATCTATGCCCATACAGTGGCCTCCCTGGGTCAAAGGCAACTTGATTCAGTAAAAAACAAGGCAATATGGCCTTTGACAAACCTAAAATTGTAGAAGAAATTTATAGCAGTAACAATATTTTCTTTAAATAATTTAACTCCAAATAATGAATAAATGTCCAGTTTACGGTTATCACATGTTAAAACAATGCAACTTAAGTAGATAAATTGGATGTTTACCTTCCCCTTTTACTCTTTGGGCCCATATATTTATTGAACACAATATTGATTACTAACAAGTCTCGATGTGGTGCTTATTGGTTGTGATAAGTAATTACTGAAACATTAGCAATATTCTTTGAAGCCGTGTGCTGAGCACAACTCAAAGCTCACATTTGGCAACAAATAGATAGTATTTTGAAATGTAAATACTGCCCCCCAGGCAGAAGTGTACGGCAGGCATGGCGTGTGCCCTGGGTGCCACTTGAAGGGGGGCACTAAGCAGTTATTATTAACCCAGTACAGCCCAATGTCCTTGCCCCAGCACGTTAGACATCCAAAAGCATAGTAGCAAGCAGGAGCTGGGGGCGGGGGGCGGGAGATTTCAGTGGGGAGCACTTGTTCCCAGGTGCAAGTTCAAGGGAATGCCAGACGAGGCACAGAATAACATTCTGAAGCGCCACAAATACGAAAGACGTCTTACTGAGGAAGACCCCCCAACAGATGGATTGACAGTGGCTGCAACAATGGGCTCAAACATAGCAATGATTGTGAGGGTGGCACAGGACCGGGTGGCATTTCTTTCTGCTGTGCATAGGGTTGCTATGAGTCAGAACTGACTTGACAGCACCTAACAACAACATTATGTGAAATAATACGAGTCCTTAGAACCTCAGCTGGCACACAGTAAGAGGGTAACATTTGCAGCTGGTCTAATATCAGTCCTTCAAATTCCTACCACAGAAGTTCTGCTCCCAGTCATGACAGAGTATCTGAGAACAGGCTCACCTTCTCAGTGTAAACACTAGGAAAGTAGGAAAAATATATAAAAAATCTGCCTCAGGCATTGGACAGCAGGCAGCACAGGTCTGTGGTTACCGAAACAAAGAGGTAAAGGGTCCCTGACTGTCATTCCATGATGCCAGGAATTGATCCAAGCATGCATGACAGTCTCACTGAGCTGGAGAGGTGGAGGTTGGTGTTTAGGGAAGTTGAGGCATCCCCCCAGTAATTGAGGAGCATAGAATTAGTCCAGAGGACAATTGAACCAGGGAAAGGTAGCCAGAGCTCCGCATGGGGTCCCCTGGAATATCCCACTGAAAACTGAGGTATACAAACTTAATGTGAGACTCCACAGGCTGGACAATGTAGGACAAGTGAGCTGAAGCACTCCACAACTCACCTGCTCAAGGAGAGACCAGTGAGCCAAAGTACTCCATGGCTCACCTGGACAAGGAGAGACCAGTGAACTGAAGCATGCCATGACTCACACAAATCTGGGATGTTTTGTTGAGGATCCAGGGCACCAAGGAGAGAATCCAGGAGGGCTGTGCTGCAGTAGAAGACCAGCCACACCTCTTGTGAGGAAAGAGTTAACGCAGTAGATCTGACTGTTTGGTTCTTTTATGACTCCAGTGGAGCCTGGACCCATGGCTGGTCCTTGGCCCTGCCCTGGGAATTTGGCCTTCAGAATGCTCTAAATAACAGAATCGCTGACCAATGATGTTTTTCATGCCCAGGGCAGTGGGATGCTGGGCCAGCTTGCTGAGCTTGTTGGGAAGGCTCACTGAGACTCATCACATGCCTGGTTTCATTGTTGGGTCCTGAGTTTAGGTGACCGTGGCTGGTCATCTAGCAGGATGGTTGTGGAGCAGTACCAGCCACCCATAAAGGCCTTGGACCCTGACACTGGCTGGGCTTCCTTGGGCAGGCTAGATGGGGACACTTCTGTGTGGCCCAGGACAGGAAGGACTTGGAAGCTGCTCGGCCTCCCTGGACTCCACCCAATGCATTCCTTTTTTTTTTTTTTTTTGCTACATTTGCTCTGTATCCTTTTCTGTCATAAACCTTAGCTGCGAATCTAACCTGTTGAGTCCCATATATCCTTCCGAAAAATCACTGAACTTGAAGGTTGTTGTGGGATTCCTGAAACACCTCACAGTAACCAAACTGATCTTCCCATAACTGAGCTGCCTGCAAGAAAAAGCCCAACATCCTTTCAAAAATGGCAGTAAAGTCCATAACACAGCAAATAAAATCCATAATATCCAAGAGCTGATCAGAATTACTATGACAAGTGGAAAACAAGAAAAGAGAGCCAACAGGGAGAAAAATCAGTCAATAAAAGCAAACACAAAGTGACAAAGATAATGAAATTAGCTGACAGGAACATTAGAATATCTGTTATAAATATGACCAGGAATGTGAATGAAAAACATGAAAAAAAGACTAGCAAAGGAAGCTAAAACCAAGAGCCCAGAAACACGAGATATCGATAGGTAAAATGAAAAACAAATCACTGGCTAGGATTGACTATATGTTAGACAAAACTGAAAAAAAAAGATTAGTAAATTTAAGAAAATAGCAATAAGAACAACCTAAAAGAAAACACAGAGAGACACAAGACTGAGAAAACATGAATGAAGTTTTAGTGACCTGTGGGACTATATCAAGGGGTTCAACAAATATGTAATTGGAGACTTGTGAGAAGAGAAGGAAAAGAATAAAACACTTGAATATATAACGGTTGACATTTTTCCAAATTTGATGAAAAATGCAAACCCACAGATTCAAGATGAAGGAAACCCAAGCAAAACAGACACAGAGAAAACCACATAAATTGCTGAAAGTCAGTGATAATAACGAATCTCGGGTTTCAAGGTATTGCCTGAGTCATAAATATTAAAGTGATAAAAAGATTTTAAAAACAGCCAGAAAATTAATATATACAGAACAAAGATAAAAACCAAATACTTCTTGTCAGAAATATTTTTTTTTTAATTTTTATTAAGCTTCAAGTGAACATTTACCATTCCAATCAGTCTGTCACATGTAGGTTTACATACATCTTACTCCCTTCTCCCACTTGCTCTCCCCCTATTGAGTCAGCCCTTACAGTCTCTCGTTTCGTGCCAATTTTACCTTCTTCCCTCTCTCTCTATCTTCCCATCCCCCTCCCAGTCAAGAGTTGCCAACACACTCTCCCGTGTCCACCTGATTTAATTAGCTCACTCTTCATCAGTATCTCTCTCCCCCCAACTGACCAGTCCTTTTCATGCCTGATGATTTGTCTTCGGGGATGGTTCCTGTCCTGTGCCATCAGAAGTTCTGGGTAGCATTGTCTCTGGGATTCCTCTAGTCGCAATCATATCATTAGGTGTGGTCTTTTAATGAGAATTTGGGGTCTGCATCCCATTGGTCTCCTGCTCCCTCAGGAGTTATCTGTTGTGTTCCCTGACAGGGCAGACATCGATTGTGGCCGGGCACCAACTAGTTCTTCTGGTCTCAGGATATTGTAGGTCTCTGGTTCAAGTGGCCCTTTCTGTCTCTTGGGTTCTTAGTTGTCGTGTGACCTTGGTGTTCTTCCTTTGCCTTTGCTCCCGGTGGGTTGAGACCAATTAATGTATTTTAGATGGCTGCTTGTTGGCATTTAGGACCCCAGGTGCCACAATTCAAAGTGGGATGCAGAGTGTTTTCATAATAGAATTGTTTTGCCCATTGATTTAGAAGTCCTCTCAAACCAAGTTCCCCAGACCCCAGCCACTGCTTCGCTATCCTTTGAAGCTTTCATTTTATCTCGGAAACCTCTTTACTTTTAATCCTGTCCAATTAGGCTGACCTTCCTTGTTTTGAGTGTTGTCTTTCCCTTCACCCAAAGCAGTTCCCATCTACAGATTGATCAATAAAAAGCCCTCTCCCTCCCTCCCTCCCTCCCTCCCTCCCCCCTTTGTAACCGCAAAAGTATGTGTTCTTTTCCGTTTTTTCTGTTTCTCAAGATCTTATAATAGTGGTCTTATACAGTATTTGTCCTTTTGCAACTGACTCATTTCGCTCAGCATAATGCCTTCCAGATTCCTCCATGTTATGTTTCAGAGATTCGTCACTGTTCTTTATCGATGTGTAGTATTCCATTGTGTGAATATACCACAATTTATTTACCCATTCGTCCGTTGATGGACATCTTGGTTGCTTCCAGCTTTTTGCTATTGTAAACAGAGCTGCAATAAACATGGGTGTGCATATACCTGTTTGTGTGAAGGGTCTTGTATTTTTAGGGTATATTCCGAGGAGTGGGATTTCTGGGTTGTATGGTAGTTCTATTTCTAACTGTTTAAGATAACGCCAGATGGATTTCCAAAGTGGTTGTACCATTTTACAATCCCACCAGCAGTGTATGAGAGTTCCAGTCTCTCCGCAGCCTCTCCAACATTTATTATTTTGTGTTTTTTGAATTAATGCCAGTCTAGTTGGTGTGAGATGGAATCTCATCGTAGTTTTAATTTGCATTTCTCTAATGACTAATGATCGAGAGCATTTTCTCATGTATCTGTTGGCTGCCTGAATATCTTCCTTAGTGAAATGTGTGTTCATATCCTTTGCCCACTTCTTGATTGGGTTGTTTGTCTTTTTGTGGTTGAGTTTTGACAGAATCATGTAGATTTTAGAGATCAGGCGCTGGTCTGAGATGTCATAGCTGAATATTCTTTCCCAGTCTGTAGGTGGTCTTTTTACTCTTTTGGTGAAGTCTTTAGATGAGCATAGGTGTTTGATTTTTAGGAGCTCCCAGTTATCTGGTTTCTCTTCATCATTTTTGGCAATGTTTTGTATTCTGTTTATGCCCTGTATTAGGGCTCCTAGGGTAGATCCTATTTTTTCTTCCATGATTTTTATCGTTTTAGTCTTTATGTTCAGGTCTTTGATCCACTTGGAGTTAGTTTTTGTGCATGGTGTGAGGTATGGGTCCTGTTTCATTCTTTTGCAAATGGATATCCAGGTATGCCAGCACCATTTGTTAAAAAGACTATTATTTCCCTAATTGACTGACACTGGTCCTTTGTCAAATATCAGCTGCTCATAAATGGATGGATTTATATCTGGATTCTCAATTCTGTTCCATTGGTCTATGTGCCTGTTGTTGTACCAGTACCAGGCTGTTTTGACTACTGTAGCTATATAATAGGTTCTGAAATCAGGTAGGGTGAGGCCTCCCACTTTCTTCTTCTTTTTCAGTAATGTTTTGCTTATCCGGGGGTTCTTTCCTTTCCATATGAAATTAGTGATTTGTTTCTCTATTCCCTTAAAGTATGACATTGGTATTTGGATTGGAAGTGCGTTGTATGTATAAATGGCTTTTGGTAGAAGAGACATTTTTACTATGTTAAGTCTTCCTATCCATGAGCAGGGTATGTTTTTCCATTTAAGTGTGTCCTTTTGAATTTCTTGTAGCAGAGTTTTATAGTTTTCTTTGTATAGGTCTTTTACATCCTTGGTAAGATTTATTCCTAAGTATTTTATCTTCTTGGGGGCTACTGTGAATGGTATTGATTTGGTTATTTCCTCTTTGGTGTTCTTTTTGTTGATGTAGAGAAATCCAAGTGATTTTTGTATGTTTATTTTATAACCTGAGACTCTTCCAAACTCTTCTATTAGTTTCAGTAGTTTTCTGGAGGATTTCTTAGGGTTTTCCATGTATACGATCATGTCATCTGCAAATAGTGATAGCTTTACTTCCTCCTTACCAATCTGGATACCCTTTATTTCTTTGTCTAGCCTAATTGCCCTGGCTAGGACTTCAAGTACGATGTTGAATAAGAGCGGTGATAAAAGGCATCCTTGTCTGGTTCCCATTCTCAAGGGAAATGCTTTCAGGTTCTCTCCATTTAGAGTGATATTGGCTGTTGGCTTTGCATATATGCCCTTTATTATGTTGAGGAATTTTCCTTCAATTCCTATTTTGGTGAGAGTTTTTATCATAAATGGGTGTTGGACTTTGTCAAATGCCTTTTCTGCATCAATTGATAAGATCATGTGGTTTTTGTCTTTTGTTTTATTTATGTGATGGATGACATTAATGGTTTTTCTGATATTAAACCAGCCTTGCATACCTGGTATAAATCCCACTTGATCAGGGTGAATTATTTTTTTGATGTGTTGTTGGATTCTATTGGCTAGAATTTTATTAAGGATTTTTGCATCTATGTTCATGAGGGATATAGGTCTAAAATTTTCTTTTTTTGTAATGTCTTTACCTGGTTTTGGTATCAGGGAGATGGTAGCTTCATAGAATGAGTTGGGTAGTGTTCCGTCTTTTTCTATACTTTGAAATACCTTCAATAGTAATGGTGTTAAGTCTTCTCTGAAGGTTTGGTAGAACTCTGCAGTGAAGCCATCTGGGCCAGGACTTTTTTTTGTTGGGAGTTTTTTGATTACCGTTTCAATCTCTTTTTTTGTTATGGGTCTATTTAGTTGTTCTACTTCTGAATGTGTTAGTTTAGGTAAGTAGTATTGTTTCAAGAATTTATCCATTTCTTCTAGGTTTTCAAATTTGTTAGAGTACAATTTTATGTAGTAATCTGATATGATTCTTTTGATTTCATTTGGTTCTGTTGTGATGTGGTCCTTCTCGTTTCTTATTCGGGTTATTTGTTTCCTTTCCTGTTTTTCTTTAGTCAGTCTAGCCAATGGTTTATCAATTTTGTTAATTTTTTCAAAGAACCAGCTTTTGGCTTTGTTAATTCTTTCAATTGTTTTTCTGTTCTCTAATTCATTTAGTTCCGCTCTAATTTTTATTATTTGTTTTCTTCGGGTGCCTGATGGATTCTTTTGTTGCTCACTTTCTATTTGCTCAAGTTGTCGGGACAGTTCTCTGATTTTGGCTCTTTCTTCTTTTTGTATGTGTGCATTTATCGATATAAATTGGCCTCTGAGCACTGCTTTTGCTGTGTCCCAGAGGTTTTGATAGGAAGTATTTTCATTCTCGTTGCTTTCTAAGAATTTCCTTATTCCCTCCT
Source organism: Loxodonta africana (assembly GCF_030014295.1). Taxonomy (NCBI): domain Eukaryota; kingdom Metazoa; phylum Chordata; class Mammalia; order Proboscidea; family Elephantidae; genus Loxodonta; species Loxodonta africana. The sequence goes on along the minus strand of NC_087347.1, from coordinate 665,582 downwards.
TGATGTCTTCTATAACCCAGTCTTTTTTCAGGAGGGTATTGTTCATTTTCCAAGTATTTGATTTCTTTTCCCTAGTTTTTCTGTTATTGATTTCTAGCTTCATTGCCTTGTGGTCTGAGAAGATGCTTTGTAATATTTCGATGTTTTGGATTCTGCAAAGATTTGTTTTATGCCCTAATATGTGGTCTATTCTAGAGAATGTTCCATGTGCGCTAGAAAAAAAAGTATAGTTTGCAGCAGTTGGGTGGAGAGTTCTGTGTAAGTCAATGAGGTCAAGTTGGTTGATTGTTGTAAGTAGGTCTTCCGTGTCTCTATTGAGCTTCTTACTGGATGTCCTGTCCTTCTCCGAAAGTGGTGTGTTGAAGTCTCCTACTATATATGTGGAGGTGTCTATCTCACTTTTCAATTCTGTTAAAATTTGATTTATGTATCTTGCAGCCCTGTCATTAGGTGCGTAAATATTTAATATGGTTATGTCTTCCTGATCAATTGTCCCTTTTATCATTATGTAGTGTCCTTCTTTATCCTTTGTGGCGGATTTAAGTCTAAAGTCTATTTTGTCAGAAATTAATATTGCTACTCCTCTTCTTTTTTGCTTATTGTTTGCTTGATATATTTTTTTCCATCCTTTGAGTTTTAGTTTGTTTGTGTCTCTAAGTCTAAGGTGTGTCTCTTGTAGGCAGCATATAGATGGATCGTGTTTTTTTATCCAGTCCGTGACTCTCTGTCTCTTTATTGGTGCATTTAGTCCATTTACATTCAGCGTAATTATAGATAAGTAAGTTTTTAGTGCTGTCATTTTGATGCCTTTTCATGTGTGTTGTTGGCCGTTTCATTTTTCCACATGCTTTTTTGTGCTGAGACGTTTTTCTTAGTAGCTTGTGAGATCCTCATTTTCATAATGTTTAACTTTGTGTTTATTGAGTCGTTACGTTTTTCTTGGCTTTTTTCTTGAGTTATGGGATTGATATTCCTTTTTGTGGTTACCTTTTTATTTACCCCTATTTTTCTAAGTAAAAACCTAACTTGTATCCTTCTATTTCGCCTTGTATCACTCTCCATCTGGCAGTTCAATGCCTCCTATATTTAGTCCCTCTTTTTGATTATTTTGATCGTTTATCTATTGATTTCCATGATTTCCTGTTGTGTGTATTATTTTGTTTATTTATTTATTTTTTAGAATTAGTCTTTGTTTGTTTTTGTGCTTTCCCTGTTTGAGTTGCGTTGATATCAGGACGTTCTGTTTTGTGACCTTGTATTGTGCTGGTACCTGATATTATTGGTCATCCGGCCAAACAATCTCCTTTAGCATTTCTTGCAGTCTTGGTTTAGTTTTTGCAAATTCTCTAAACTTGTGTTTATCTGTAAATATCTTAATTTCTCCTTCATATTTCAGAGAGAGTTTTGCTGGATATATAATCCTTGGTTGGCAGTTTTTCTCGTTTAGTGCTCTGTATATGTCGTCCCATTCCCTTCTTGCCTGCATGGTTTCTGCTGAGTAGTCTGAACTTATTCTTATTGATTCTCCCTTGAAGGAAACCTTTCTTTTTTCCCTGGCTGCTTTTAAAATTTTCTGTTTGTCTTTGGTTTTGGCAAGTTTGATGATGATATGTCTTGGTGTTTTTCTTTTTGGATCAATCTTAAATGGGGTTCGATGAGCATCTTGGATAGATATCCTTTCTTCTTTCATGATGTCAGGGAAGTTTTGTGTCAGGAGTTCTTCAACTATTTTCTCTGTGTTTTCTGTCCCCCCTCCCTGTTCTGGGACTCCAATTACTCGGAAGTTATCCTTCTTGATAGAGTCCCACATGATTCTTAGGGTTTCTTCATTTTTTTAAATTCTTTTATCTGATTTTTTTTCAGCTTTGTTGGTGTTATTTCCCTGGTCCTCCAGAAGTCCCAGTCTACATTCTAATTGCTGGAGTCTGCTCCTCTGACTTTCTATTGCGTTGTCAAATTCTGTAATTTTATTGTTAATCTTTTGGATTTCTACATGCTGTCTCTCTATGGATTCTTGCAACTTGTTAATTTTTCCACTATGTTCTTGAATAATCTTTTTGAGTTCTTCAACAGTTTTATCAGTGTGTTCCTTGGCTTTTTCTGCATTTATCCTAATTTCATTTGTGATATCTTTAAGCATTCTGTAAATTAGTTTTTTATATTCTGTATCTGATAATTCCAGGATTGTATCTTCATTTGGGAAAGATTTTGATTCTTTTGTTTGGGGGGTTGGAGAAGCTGTCATGGTCTGTTTCTTTATGTGGTTTGATATGGACTGCTGTCTCCGAGCCATCACTGGGAAACTAGATTTTCCAAGTAGTCAGCTAAAAAAGAATGCAGTCAGATCCCTATCTGAATTCTCCCTCTGGCTCCGGGTATTCGGATGTTAATGGGGTCGCCTGGGGAGGGTGGGGGAGGGATCTGAGAGCTAGGAGTGTAGCACCACAGAATATAGAGCTGAACACCACGTTCACGCTCCGCCCCCGTTCACCAAAATCCGGGCTGGGCGGGTCCCTGGCTAGGATACTGCTTTCCTTGCTCGGAAACCAGTGACTTCCTCCTGGGGACTTCCTCCGGTGCGCGGCACCGCTCGTGGGCACTGGGTGGGCGTTTCCCGCACAAACGGGTGGGCCCACCCCCAGGGTCTATTCAGGCGATTATAATTAGGTCCCGCGGTCATGCCCCGCCTGTGCGCGCACCCAAATCCCAGCGGGATGACTTCCGGGTTAAGACGCTGCTTTCCCTGTTCGGGAACCAGTCACTTCCTCCCCGGGACTTCTCCTTCCAGAGCGCCACACCTCTCACGCGCGAACTGGTTTGGCGTCACCTGCACGGCCAGGTGGGCCCGCCCCCTGGGTCAATTCAGGGCAATAAAAATGGACTCCGTGCTCACGCCCCGCTCGTGCGCGCGCCCAAGCCCCGGCAGGACGGCACCCCGTCTGGGACGCTACTTTCTGCGCTTCGGGACCAATCAGTTCCTCTGCACGGCCAGGTGGGCCCGCCCCCTGGGTCAATTCAGGGCAATAAAAATGGACTCCGTGCTCACGCCCCGCTCGTGCGCGCGCCCAAGCCCCGGCAAGACGGCACCCTGTCTGGGACGCTACTTTCTGCGCTTCGGGACCAATCAGTTCCTCCCGGGGACTTCTCCTTCCGGTGTGCCACACCTCTCGCGCAAACTGGGAGGGCGTCACTCGCACGATCAGGTGGTCCCGCCCCCTGGGTCAATTCAGGGTAATAAAATGGACGCCGCGCTCATGCCCCGCCCAGATCCCAGCGGAATGGCTCCCCGTCTGGGATGCTGCTTTCCCTGTTTTGAGACCAGACACTTCCGGGGATTTCTCCCTCTGGTGTGCCGTGCCACACGCGCGGACTGGGTGTGCGCCCTCCCACACGAACGTGTGGGCCCCGCCCTGGGGTCACTTTAGGGAAATATAGTTGACCCCCCACCCGCTCGCGCCCCGTCGGCTTCTCGCCTAACTCCTGGCGGGACGGCACCCCAGCTGGGACGCTGTTCTCCCCCCTCCCAGATCAGTCACTGCCTCCCGGGTGCTTCTCCCTCCGGCTGCGCCCCTACGCCGCCCGTGCCAACCTGCTAGGCTTCCTCCCGGGATGGGTTCGGGGGGGAAGGGGTGGGCCCCCTTTCTGTGCCGTCTGCCCCCCTGGGCTCTGCCCCAGATCGAGCTCCGAAGGTCACCTGCCTGGTGCGCTGGCTCCTAGTTCTGAAAACAGTCGCTGTCTGCCCGTATTTGTTCGTTTTCCGACTCTAAGTCTGTGCTTGTTGTTCAGAGTTCGTAGATTGTTATGTATGTGATCGATTCCTTGTTTTTCCGAGTCTTTGTTGCAAGAGGGATCCGCGGTAGCGTCCACCTAGTCTGCCATCTTGGCCCCCGCCTCAGAAATATTTTAAACTAGAAGAGAGTAGAACAGCATTTTTTAATTTTTGAACATAAAAACAAAACAAACATAAACCCTGTATATACCTCTAACACAAATATCCTTCAGACATAAAATCAATATAAATATATATTTGGGCAAGAAAAAATCAGAGAGAATCTGTCACCAGCAGACCTTCATTGTAAGAAATGCCGATGGATAGTGTTAATTTGGAAGGAAGATGCACACATTTTCTTGTATGTAAATTGTACCGTATTTAAAATTAATTTAAAAAAACCTGTGCAGGCAATTCTTCCTCTGTGAGTCTTCTTTGACTTCTTTGTAAATCACATGGCAAAATAACATAAATTGCTAAAAACACTGCACAACAGATATTACCACTGTTTAAATGCTATCACTTCTACTACTATTAGGTTTCTTGTGTTTATCTTTTCATCGCTCATTGCTCCTCCCTCTATTGAATTATACTTCTTGATTGTAGGAGGCCGTGTTTAACTTTTTATCTTCAGAATAAGCCATTAAGAGATGGTTTTAAAACTGCATTTAGCCTTAAATATGCATTTTAAATAGAAGTTATTATTCAGTTTTATAAATAGTTGAGAAATCCAATAACAAGCCTGATTATCATATCGAAATTCGGTGATAACTTATTGAGTAGCAACAGGAAGGACTAGTTGTTTTAATAACATGGCTCTACATTCCAGCTGACATTAATTAGCACACACTACACACGGAAACCTGGCTGATGGATGGTTTATGAGAGAATAATAATTTGAAGAAATGCATCTGAACCTCCAAACCATGGTCCATACCCAACCCCCCCATTTCAATTTTCTTCCAGCTAATACCTTTAACTCCAGGAAAACTAAATTTTCTTCATACACCTCCCAAAACTATGTACCTAAGACACTCGTGCTCATTCTGCTTTTCTGACTCCTGCAGAAAGCTTGGTAAACTCTGCAACACAGAGCCCCATAATGAGCTCTTTCTGGAAGCCTTGGTGGGGACACCCCAATTCTCTCCAAAGATCTGTGGGTGCTGGATCCCTGCCATCTGCCTGCAGGGTGCACCCACCTTATTTGTGTCCCTGCTTTGAAGCCAAGGCTAAAGTGGAAAATATGACAGGGAAGCTGTGTTCACTGTCCATCTCAAATTCTAAGGCAGGATTTTCAAATATACATTCTGGAATGTGACTGAATTATTAATTTCCTATCAGAATCATTTCAGAGTTCTACACGTTTCTAATGCTAAGAACCAACAACCACTAACCTTTGACGACAAGGTTGACTGATCTTCCATTTGAAAACTGCTTTATAACACAAAAACTGGGCTGTGCACCATGAAGTTATAATCAAGAAATTACAAGTCATTATGCCGAGTTAATAGCTAGATGATATTGAACAAATAAAATGAACTGTCTTTGCAACAGTGCACAGCCACTCTGCGAGATGTACAAGAGCTGGCTGTGTTCAGTGTGATCCTGCATCTAGGAACACCGTGGAAAGCTTTATGAACAGCAATAACAGTCAGCTTATACAGAAGTTGAAGTAATGAAATATCAGGCTTGTAGGGTTCCCTTAATATCCGTAAGCATTAAACTGGAGAACAGTGGCAGCTCCTATTGGGCGTTGAGCACCTGCCTGCTGACAGTAAAGCGATTCCATTGTGCCCGCACGGGGTGATCACCACCGATTGTGGGTTGGATTATGTCCCCTGCAAGATGTGTGGAAGTCCTCCTTCTCTCTCAGTTCTGACCCCTCAGGGGTGTCCGCATACTCATTCAGGCAGTGCAGTAAGGCTATTTGATCTGGGAAAAGTCTTACCATGGGTCAGAACTTGTCTCAAAGACTAACATTTCCTCACGTAGACGATACTTTGTGATGTCTGTGAGAACAACATTCAGACAAAGTGGGGGACCACGCAGGCAGGCAGGAGAAGTTAGAATCCCAACCTGATGACCCTGTCCTCTGCTGGGGATGTTGTCCTAGTTGTCACCCAGGTGTCTGTCAGAGGTCTTCCATTTGGTCCCCTCCATCCCCCGGTGTTCCTCCACCGGGCTCTCTGGTCATTTGGGGCTGGATGTCATTTACAGGGCTATAGAAATATTATGGCCCCTGGATCATTCCCACTAAGTCCAGGAGGGCGTGATGACCACCTCCCCACATTTTTGTTCCATCTCTATGGTGAGGTGGGGGTGGTGCCAATCCCAACTGACAGTCATCAGCTATGGGGTAAACCCCATTGTGCTCTCACTTACATCACCAGCTTCTGAGAGAAACTTGGACTCTGTCACCCCCACCCCCTCTCCACCAATTGGTAAATAAAAATTAGAAAACTCAGGCCTTTAAACAAAATTAAATAAATAAATTATACGTATTCCAAACTCATTGCTGTCTGGTCGATTCCAACTCATAGTGACCTTATAGGACAGGATAGAACTGCCCTATAGGGTTTTCTAGGTCTTAATCTTTATGGAAACAGATTGCCAGGTCTTTCTCCTGCAGAGCAGCTGGGTGGGTTTGAACCATTAACCTTTTGGTTAGTAGTTGAGTGATTAACCCTTGTGCCACCAGAGACACAGAGAGAGAAGAGCTATAAGTGTTGAACCATAGCATAGCTGTGTGCTTATCCTAACAAACATGGCCCCAGGGGAAACGTTGAGCAGACCCTCTCACGTTTTGCAGCCTTGGCAGCTGTGTGTTACCCCTGGGACCAGAGACTCAGAGGGAATGAGAGACTCCACAGCCATCTTGCGGGGAAACCTCTGCTACAATGGTGCCAACATTCTCCAGGTCACCACAGAGGACCCCGACCTGCTCTTGGTTTCCCAGGACACAGAGACGTAAGCCGCAAGTTGAGGCGAGAGTCTGGGAACCTGAATATCTGCGGCAACGTTTGGGGATGGTTCTTGGAGACAAGTTTAATTCATACGAACTGTTTTAAAACCTTGGAACAGGGGAGATCATATAACAGATACCTCATTAGCAGAATATAAAAATAACATGTTATCTATGCACTCCTACCAGCAAAGTGCTTTCTTTGAGGGCACAAAAGTAAAAAATGGCTTTCAAATTCTATTTCACAGGCACACATGCACATCCAGTGTGTGATTTTACCACTTACAGTAAAATATTGTGTAATTTTTAATATTGTGTATATAATGGGGCTTCTTTTTAGTTACCTGGGAAATAGCCTCGCAGGAGAGGGTACTGTGGAAACTCCAGCTCTCTGAGCCTCAGGTTCCAGGAATAACAGCACTTCCAAAGAGCATGTGTGCCCCCTCCCTCAGGCTTAGCACTCACACAACACAGCAAAGTGCTCAGGTGGAGTCAGTTTTTTCTACCAGTCACCTGTGACTGTTCTCCACATCAGCTCTGTCTGCTGACAGCTGCCCAAAGCTGTCTATCCCAGCCTAAGGCGGCACTGAGTGGGCTTCATGCTATCCACAGTTAACACTCTGAACAACTCATCCAAATGGGTCTTTCTTTCAAATAGTCTTTGCAGAGCCTACCACTCCCTCCTCCTCCTCCTTTTCCTTCCTTCTGCCCTGCCTGGTGTGGCTTTCCATAGTGTGCAGTTTCTGGATCTTTAACAGCTTCAATGTCCTCCCACCCCCAATCCTGACCTGCTGCATGCACATGGCAAAACCCTGAGCCAGACAAAGTTCCAACAGGGCCAGGGAGAAAGGGAAGTGAGACTGCAAGTTAAAAATTGCATTACTTAGTTCACTGCAGATTTTTTGCTTTAATTGTGACTTTTAACATATTATACCTCAACATAAAGAAAGCAAGAATCCTCACAACTGGACCAATAAGCAATATCATGATAAACGGAGAAAAGATTGAAATCGTCAAGGATCTCATTTTATTTGAACCCGTTATCAACACCCATGGAAGCAGCAGTTAGGAAATCAGACAATGCATCGCACTGGGCAAATCTGCTGCAAAAGACCTCTTTAAAGTGTTAAAAAGCAAACATGCCACTTTGAGGACTAAGGTGCACCTGACCCAAGCCATGGTATTTTCAGTCTCCTCATGAATGCAAAAGCTGGGCAAAGAATAAGGATAACAGAAGGAGAATTGATGCCTTTGAATTATGGTGTTGGTGAAGAATATTGAATATACCATGGACTGCCAGAAGGACAAACAAATCTGTCTTGGAAGAAGTACAGTCAGAATGTTCCTTAGAAGCCAGGATGACAAGACTTCGTCTCATATGACAAAGTGGAAAAGGACATCACGCTTGGTAAAGTAGAGGGTCAGCGAAAAAGAGGAAGGTGCTCAACAAGATGGATTGACGCAGTGGCTGCCATGATAGGCTCAAGCATAGCTACGATTGCAGGGATGGCACAGAACCAGGCAGTGTTTCATTCTGTTGTGCATGGTGTTGCTATGAGTCAGAACTGACTTGACAGCACCTAACAACAACAACCCATTGAAGCATGTTTAGGGCAGGTCCCAGTGGAAGAATCATCGCATAGATCCCTGGGTCTCTGCACAGGGGAATACACATTGCTGGGAGGTTTGTTTATGGGAGGACTCTCCTCACCACCCATCAGGCTGCACACTGGGGGTGGGGAACTGTAGAGCAGCTACTGTTCCTTGACTGGCTTGATATACAAGATGACCCACCTGTGATCTGAGCTCGGGCTTTTTCCTCTGCTGGTCACACAGCCATCAGAGTGAGGTGAGAAGAGCCTGGTACAACAGTGACAGTTCACTTGTGGCCTGGGCTACCTGTCCCTGCAGGTCCCTTGTGCCATCCTGTCCTCCTGGTGATCGACATGGGTCTACCTTTTCAAACTTAAGATGGACTTAGGGTCCCTGACCGTGTGACCTGGTGGGGCTGATAGAGCCCAGGACAAACCTGTTCCACATTGCAATGTACTGAGTGAGGGTTCCTGACTCTGTGACCCAGTGGGGCTGACAGATCCCAGGACACACCTGTTCTACCTTCTGACGGACCAAAGGTCCCTGACCCTGTGAACTTTTAGGTCTGACAGAGCCCAGTTCATTGTCAGCTATTCTGGCCACAGGGTCACTTGGCATCTTAGGCTCAGATACTGCATCTCCTAGGATCCTACCTCATGCCAGGTGCTGTTTTGGGAAGTGGCTCATTCTGTACTGCACATGGCATGACATTGCCCCAAACCACAGGGTCTCTGTTGGGGTTCTCTCACTGGAGGGTTTCAACACGCTTTCCGCTGGATCTTTCTCAGCAAAGCTGTCTCTAATCCACATATTCTGCCTTCACTCCTGCCTGAGTGGCAGGCTGCTTGCACCATTGTTTGGACCCGGCAGCCCCTGTTCTGCTCTGGCTCTGTCACAGCTGGCAGCCTCCATATCACCGTATATGAAGTACAGCTGCGTTTCTCGGAGTGGAGGGCCTGAAAAGACCCAGTTTTGTGCTTCCTTCTTTTTAGTACAAATATTTGTCCTCTACCTTGGAAGAGGTGCCTGGCCACAGACCACTGGGCATCTGGACATTCTGTGATGTGGTCTTTAGCTTTGTAGAGCACATGCATCTTGACCAAGCTCCCTAGCCCCATTCCATCCATCTATCTATCTATCTATCTATCTATCTATCTATCTATCTATCTATCTATCTATCTATCTATCTATCTATCTATCTATCTATCTATCATCTATCATCTATCATCTATCTATCTATCATCTATCGATCGATCGATCTATCTATCATCTATCTATCTATCTATCTAATCTGTGTGTCTGTCTGTCTGTCTATTTTATCTGTCTGTCTATCTGCATCATCATCATCTATCTCTTTCTGTCACTTATCTATCTCTATAGTCATCCATCCATTCACATACCTATCCATCCACCCACCCATCCGTCCGGCCGGCCGTCCGTCCATCCATCCATATCTGTCTACCTATTCACTTGTCCAGCCATGTGCTCATTCTTCTTTTATCTGTATATAACAAAATAGAGATAACTGTATTTTGGGTAACATTTTCTTTGCTTCTTTGTGTATGTGTGTTTAATTTTGTTTCAGAACTGTCTTGGTCATCTAGTACTGCTATAGCAGAAATACTGCAAGTGGATGGCTTTAACAAAGATACATTTATTTTCTCACAGCCTAGGAGACTAAAAGTCCAAATTCAGGGTGTCAACTCCAGGGGAAGGCTTTCTCTCTATTGGCTCTGGAGGAAGGTTCTTGTCATCAAATTTTCCCTGGTCTAGGAGCTTCTCTGCACAGGAACCTTGGGCCCAAAGAACACACTCTGCTCCCGGTGTTGCTTTCTTAGTGGTATGAGGTCCCCATGTCTCTCTGCTCACTTCTCCCTTTTATATATCAAAAGAGTTTAGCTTAAGACATTATCTAATCTTGTAGATCTCATCAACATAACTGCCGGTAATCCACCTCATTAACATCATAGAGGTAGGATTTACAACACATAGGGAAATCACATCACGTGACAAAATGGTAGATAATCATACAGTACTGGGAATCATGACCTAGCCAAGTTGACAGATATTTTGGGGGGACACAATTCAATCCATAACAAGAACATAAAATTCAATATTTATCATATTTTATAAATCGAGATAGTACGTATTTCTTCACACGAGCGTGTATTATGGAGAAATAGTTACTGTTTTTTGAGTGTCTCCTGTGTCTGACACTACAGACAGTTATTTATACACATCACTTTTGACCTTGCAACAACATTAAGATATATTGATATGTTTCATCTTTAGCAGTTACCCTTGAGCCCACACATGAAACTACAAATCACCAAGTCACTAAAAGATTTTATGGGTTGGGGAGTAATGGGATGATTTTATTTAGAAAATATTTAAATCAGAGTGATAAGTAAAATCCCCAAAATGTATTGATTAATCATCTTATCAGGTAATATGAGGTTTTTGAAAAAACTAGGATGAGGCAAAGTAATACACCCTGTGAAGATTAGTTTGGTCCCATAATACCCTGTGTTAAAAGCTGCAGTGTTTAGTTTAATCCTTATTTAAAGGATGGCATTCTGAGTCCTTACCCACTATATCTAGGGCTACTAATACCACATTTTTTCCCCAGCCTCTATTTTTCATCCAATCTATTACACTCCTATGGGCATGTATTAGATGTTCAAAAGTAATTTGCTCCTTGTCCTAGAATTACTACTTCTGAAATCTCACCCTCTTGGCCTGCTAACATTTAACAAGTAAAAATGGATTCTGTTCTGAGATTCATGGCCCCTAATGCATTTCTCATTTACTTTCGGGACCAGGGGTAATACACTTTCCTTATAGTATTATAGGACACTTAAGAGCAGGTCCACCACTAATTCACCATCAGTGCTCATGTGCACAGAGCAGAAACAAGTAGAAACAAGGAACTCTATGGACTCTAGTGTAAAATGCAGAATCTATGGTGTATAACTAGCATTTCATAGCACAATCAAAAAATTTAGCCAGTTAAATTCACAGAGAAATATTTTTAGTGAACACAGGTTAATTTCTACATTTTTTTTTTTAATTTGGAAAATGTTAACCATTCTTCTCAGTATTTGAATAATGAATTATTTATTTTTCTGTAAATTGCATGTGTGTTTTAATTTCAAGGACCATTAGATTGAACAGAAGGAAAGAACTGGCCTTGTACCATCTTTCAGCTTCGGGCAACAGAAGATGTGGAAAGAAGTGATAAATCTGTGGACTGTCCTGCGGGTTTCGTAAACCCCTGAAAGGCTGCTGAGCCGGAAGGGACAGTGCCAAGTGACGGTCTCCAAACCTGCCTGAGAATGACCACTTAACCTTCGCAAATAAGCACATGAATGCCACAAGACGGCTGGGTCTTGAGCTGGTACAGCTCCATTCTCTTCTTATGATATGTGCTCTCCACAAACTAAGAATTCTATGGGGTAATTTTTACCTTTTTATCACGAAAATTTTCAAACCTGTATATGAGTAGAGAGAATAACATGATGAGCCCACATACTCATCACCCAGGGTCAGCCATTACGTACACAGGGGTGACCTCGTTCCAATCTTATTGACGCCCAGACCTCAGATTATTGCATTCATGAATATTTCAGTGAAGTTGTAAAATATAATCACTCTTTTATTACATAATCACAATATCATTAGCACAGCTACAAAATACACTAGCAATTTCTTACTATAATCAAATATCCAGCTTCTGTTCAAATGCCCTTGATTGTCTCATAATTTATTATTATTTTGCTGCATTTATTTATTTTGTTTCATATCAATCTCCAAGCAATGTCCTAACATTGCACTGGGCAGGAACCTCTTCGGTCTCTTTGTCTCTCTCCCTTTCTGTCTCTGACTCTTTATGTGTGTGTGGATCTCTCTGTCTCTGTGTCTCTCTCTCCCTCTCTGTCTCCTTTCTCTCTCTCTGTCTTCGTGTGTATCTCTGACTCTCTCTTTCTCTATATCTGTCTGTCCTTCTGTCTGTCTCTCTCCTTTTGAACTGTGTCATCAGACCACAGACTCCTTATTTACTGAGACTCAATCTCCTTTCAGCCCCTGCATCCTATGATGAGTGCATTCTATTCCCATCACTCTTCATGTTTATTTTTCTTTCACTCAAATGAAAACAAGAGCCAGGGCCTCCCTTGTGCCTGCCGGTCAGCTGGGGAAGGGATGGTGACACCACAGACCTGCTCCTGTCCTTGGGGCTGTGTTCTCTTTTTTCCTGGTTTGCATTTTTGCTCATGTTTCAAGGAGACACCTCTCCATTGGCTGTTCCTGGGTCTTGCTAGTCCTATAGAACTCCCACCCAGGATCATGGTTGCCACAGAGAGCCTCGAGTCCCCAGTCTCCCCAGGGGTCCATATTACCTCTGACCCCCTGTTGTGAGGAGAGGCTTGTGATTGACTACTCCAAATGATTTGTGTCTTTCCACAAAGTCTTTATTAGTTATTAGGCACACAGGTTCTTGGCTACCCCGGATGCCAGAGATCTCAATTCACCAGGGGGAAGGAGAGGGAAAGCAAGCAAGCGTATGGTAAATGAGGACGGTGTTTGGGTGTTGTTCTCTGGTCTAGATCAACTCTTGACCACGTCATCATTGGTGTCTCGGATGTCAAATCAGCCTCGATCCCCGAGAATCTCTTGGAATCTCTGTCATATCTCCTGAGCACAAGGGCTTATTATCCCTTAGCTCTCAGCGTATGACCAAAGTAATGTGTATTGGGTCGGGAGTGAACTAAGAGTAAGCCTGGGCGAGCTGCTCCAGACCACTGCCTCCTAGCTCACTGAGTCTCGACCCTCAACGTATGACTGAGATAGCAGAGCAACAAGAAACGTGTGTTCGACTAGGAGGAAGGTCGAGAGTAAGCCGGGGCGAGCTACCGCAGGCCACTGCTTCCCAGTCCGCAACGCATGACTGAGGTGGCTCTGGTTATGACTCCGAGCAAAGTCGAGTCTTAGTGTCCCTTCTTTTATACATGTTGGAGCTCTTTGAGCCTGTTTGGTTGGTGTTGATAAGTCCTTGTTTGTGACTTAGCTGGTCCCAGTGTCTTCTGTTGATAAGTTGGTTTTTCTTCTCTAGGTTGCATCATCTTATCTCCTTTCTTCACATGTTGTTTGCTTCTACATTTGCTTTCAGCTAGCCTGCTCTCCACACCCCCTCTGGCAAGAATGAGTGGTTGGGGCTTGGTTAGGGATGGCTGAAGATCAGGATATAATGGTTTAGGATGTGTGGACACAGCCAGGGGAGGGTTTGGGGGTCAGTGTTTCACAGAGCCTTGGGGTGTAAACAGTTGTTTGAACCTTTCTGTTGAAGACTCTCTGGTCTTGTACGAGTTTCCTGGAATGAACAATGAAGTCTTTTGCAATGTTTGTCTCCCTGAGCAAGGCTTTCCTGGAAGAGTCAACTTGTGCTGAGAGAGAGAGGGGGAGGGGGAGGTCAGGTTATGTGGTCTGTGAGCAGGCACAGGGCTTCGATTCTCATAGGACATGACACTTTTTTTCCATTTATAATATCACCTTTCCAAATCATAGGTTTGGATCCTGGGAAATGTAAGACAGGAAGCAAAAGGAAGATAAAGAGAATACTCATTACCTCCAGGCAAATACCTCTGCCAGTACTAGGTGGTCCCCCTGGTGGAAAGAGTAGACACTCCTGTGACTCAGGGTCAGCGCTGGCACTGAGCCTGACCCAGGTGAAGTTCAGAGGTTGTTCTAAAGTGACCTTTGAAACCAAGATTCATGGACTGAAAATGGTTGGAGAAATGCTTCTGAGTTCACTCCGTGTTGCCCATTGCTTGCAGATCTCCTGTTAAATCAGTTTAATCCAAGCCAGTTGATGCAATAAGATTCGGTGAGAAAGTCCTGTTACACCAGAGCCTCCCAGATCAGCCCACACCTTGTACAAGACAGAAAAGATCATCACTTGGCAAAGACACAGAGCTTCTAATTGTAAAAGAAGCACAAAAATGGTCAAATGTTCCAAATTGCCAAGTACATCACAGACATTGATACCCTAAGTCACTGCCACGTGCATTGCCAAATCCAGGCTTACACCAAATTCCAGGTTCCCAGTTCAAGCCTAGGTGACTCAGATCTCAAACCACTTCTTTATGTCTACAAATGGCTATTCTGCAACAATGGGCTCCAGCACAGCAGCTGCTGTGAGGACGGCACAGGACCGGGCTGTGTTTTGTTCTGTTACACGTGGGGGTCGCTATGAGCTGGAGCCGATTCCATAGCACCTAACAACAACGAACTTCTACAAAAGGGAACAGGTGGGCTTGGGCCAGCTTTAATAAGACAGAACAGATGGCTTCAGCAAAGCAGGCGTGAGTGGTAGAGCCAAAACTGGATTAAATGTTGATAAAAGGTTCCTAGATAAGCCCCCCTCCATCATATGGAGGAGCGTGGGGTTCATGATGGGAGGGGATCTACTCATCGAATGAAGCCCCCCTCCATCATATGGAGGAGCGTGGGGTTCATGATGGGAGGGGATCTACTCATCGAATGAAGCCCCCCTCCATCATATGGAGGAGCGTGGGGTTCATGATGGGAGGGGATCTACTCATCAAATGAAGCCCCCCTCCATCATATGGAGGAGCTGTGGGGTTCATGATGGGAGGGGATCTACTCATCGAATGAAGCCCCCCTCCATCATATGGAGGAGCTGTGGGGTTCATGATGGGAGGGGATCTACTCATCGAATGCAGGCAGAATATGGGAACGATGAACTGTAGTTCTCAGATCTCTCACCGCAGGCCAACGAGAACGTCATTACCCATTGCCACTGGCCTGAGGCTGATATCATAAGAATAAATGACTGAGAACTTTAAAGGCGATGGTCACTCTGAGGATAAAAGTTTTAAACTGAATCATTTAAGCTGTAATGAAATTTCAGATTATGAGTCAGTAGAAATCAAAGAGTTTTCAGTCATCCGTGAAATCACCTCTTCCAACTCTAAGCTTTAGAGTTGTATCAAACCCCCTTACGCAGGGGGTTTGATGCAAGTACGGCTGGGCAACACTTCTGTGAGTTAGCTTATAGCAGACTGGATATGTCACACATGCTTTTTCAGAAATAAAATCTCAAATGTTGCATTAATACAAATACAGGAGAAGGCTTTCTCCATGAGTATTCTGGGTGACTGAATTTAATCTTATGTTAAATGTGTGAATTTTATCTAAAGAATAAATTCCAAGATCCTACTGGGGATGTCCCTGAATACATTTAATGAAATGCACACCTCACATTGTGAACTCTAGGATAGATCAACTCTTCGAAATACAACATACAACTGGAGTAACAACGACATAAATCCAGAAGAGGTTTGAAAAGAAATCACCATTAGACAAATTGAAATGTGATTCCTGGCCAATAAAAAGTTCTTGAAATTTGAACAAGTTTTTATTTAGTAACACATAAGAGAAAACTTTATATATTCCCTTTAGAGAAGTTTACAGCTCTTGTTTTTTTTTATTTTTAATCAGAGGGTTAAAAAACTATAGAGACTGCTTTTAACTCTCAGCTAAATAAGGTGATGTAAAGACCACAAAGAGGTGTGTACATAATCAGCACCGAAAATCGAGGTCTGTCTTGTCAACCAGAAAGAGAAAACTGCAGGCGTAGGGGGAGGAAGCCTAACTTACACAGGATGGAGGGTGTTACCTAGCTGAGGTGTGAAGTATGAGAGGAGAAACTTGGTTCCATGAGCAGTGCATGCATGCGTGTGTACATGTGTGTGCATGTCTGAATGTGTGTGTATGTCTGAATGTGTGTGCATGCACCCACATGGGCATAAGTGTATATATACGTGTGCATATGTTCATTTTATGTGTTTATGTGTGTTTGTGAATGTGGGTGTGTACACGTATGCATATATGTGTGTATGTACGTGTGTGCATGTGTATGTGTGATAATGTTGAAAGGGCAGGAGGTTATAATCGAATTTGGTACTCCGTACAAACCTAACCACAGCAACATCTGCTCACAGTCGAATCTCAATTTGGGTAACACAAAAATGTAAGTATGTCCTATACCGGAAACCCTGGTGGCGTAGTGGTTAAGTGCTATGGCTGCTAACCAAAGGGTCAGCAGTTCAAATCCACCAGGCACTCCTTGGAAACTCTATGGGCCAGTTCTACTCTGTCCTATAGGGTCACTATGAGTCGGAATCAACTTGATGGCACTGGGTTTAGTTTTTTGGTTTTGGTATGTCCTATAACCTCAATTAGATTTTTATTTGACAAATGACCAGGGGCCATGTCTTTATGTTTTATGTTTCCATAATTACTACCCAGATATAAGATAAGCAGATGACTTTGATAGGACTTTGATTAGGTAGTATTATGTACAAAATCAGAGCTGTACCTGCTGGCCCTCGAGGGCACTCAGCTCAGTGGGAGTGTGACGTCAAAGGCGCAAAAGCAGTAGTGTGAGTTCTCTGCTGTTGCATCACAAATCATGTAAACACGGTCATTTACTTCCCTGAACTGACACCCTGAGCAGGGCTCACTGGAGGCTCTGACAGTGGCACTCATGGTGGCCACTGGTGCTGACCTCACTCTTCCCCAGGGTGCTCCACTGGCTCTGGGGCTTCCTCCTGGTGGTGGGCTGGGTCTCAAGAGGAGGGTCCCAGAGAACACGAAAGCTGCACCCTAAAAGTAGCAAGAGTCCCACATTGTTTGAGTGGTACCAGAGCCCAGAGCCTGAAATGAGGGTGGGGGGCACAGATTCCAAGTCCTGACGGGGGACGTGTAGGTGAGCCCTGGGCCGAGGTTAATGCAGCTGCAACCTGGGCTGTAGAATCTCTTTCTGTTAGGTGAAGTAGAAAAAGCAACTCAAAATTATAAACTGTTGCTGCTTTTAGCTCCATTCATTCATTTATATTTTGGTTAGAGCCTTTCAATACTCTTTTCCAGAGAGAAAGAACAGCAATGACACCAACACACAGCAGAGGAGCACCACGAGTCCCTCACCTGAGTAGCCTCTGACCATATATGAGCAGCACCTGAGCACACCTGAGCAGCACCCTGCAGTGGTGATAGCTGTCACATGGTGTCTGTCTTCCCCTGTGTGTGTCTGTGTCTGCCCTCCTCTTTTATAAACTACCACAGAAGGGATGACGTTGCTTACTTAGCTGATAACATCTGCAAAGAAGAGCTGTTCCCTCACACAGGGTTGGTCACCCTCACTGGTACAGGGGTTAGTGCTTAAACATATCCATTTGGGGGACACAATTCAATCCTTAACAGGGAGTGAGCCAACCTCTGACAGATTCATGGGACAGCCATTTCCAAAATTTAATGTGAACTTGGCCAGACAGCAGGGTTTAGACACGCACTCACCCAACCTGCCCTCCTTTGTGGTAAGCCTCCCCAACAAGGCGCCTGTACGGACACACGAGAACAAGCTAAGCCGCAGTCCAAAGTGTGTGCCAAGCTTGTGTTGTGAGGTGCTGGAGGAGTCCCTGGGCCTGACCTCCCTGCTTCTCTGCCCAGCGGCAGTTTCCCCTGTAACGCAGATTCGCTCAGCTCACGCTGGGCCACAGCTCCCTTCTCAGGAGCTCAGAGCACCCTCATCCCTCACGTGCAGTCTTTGCTCTGCTTGCATCTACCCTCCACCCTCATTTCAGATGCACCTGTTACGGCATCTCTAAGTCCACAGTCTAGGTGGAGGTGGCTCGTTTTTCATCCTCCCCAGCATTTATACTGATGCCAGGAGGGTCTGCGTGATGCCAAGCTCTCAGAGGAGGCAGAGGCAGAAGCCGGCCAGGGCAGAGGGCTCTCCTGCTCACAGGGACTGGGACCCTGGGCAGGTGTGCCCTGTCCCCGCCCTCCAAAGTGAGTGGTGCAGGAGCCACCCTTCCTGGAGCAGAGATGGGACACAGCCAGCCTGTTGCGTGTGGTCGTGCGTCGTGGTGGTTATTTCAAGAAAGGATCCCTAGAGAGTTTTTCTTTTGATAGTCGTGATTCTCAGAAAAAACACACTCGGCCTGTGCTTTTTGTGTGTTTTTGTGGTTTTTTTTCCCGATTATTTAAAGCCATTACCCTGGCGTGGGCGACACCGGGTGTGTCAGAGCATTGCCCTGGCGTGGGCGACACCGGGTGTGTCAGAGCATTGCCCTGGCGTGGGCGACACCGGGTGTGTCAGAGCATTGCCCTGGCGTGGGCGACACCGGGTGTGTCAGAGCATTGCCCTGGCGTGGGCGACACCGGGTGTGTCAGAGCATTGCCCTGGCGTGGGCGACACCGGGTGTGTCAGAGCATTGCCCTGGCGTGGGCGACACCGGGTGTGTCAGAGCATTGCCCTGGCGTGGGCGACACCGGGTGTGTCAGAGCATTGCCCTGGCGTGGGCGACACCGGGTGTGTCAGAGCATTGCCCTGGCGTGGGCGACACCGGGTGTGTCAGAGCATTGCCCTGGCGTGGGCGACACCGGGTGTGTCAGAGCATTGCCCTGGCGTGGGCGACACCGGGTGTGTCAGAGTAGAGCTGTGCTTCACAGTGTCTTCAGTGGCTTACATTTCAGAAGTGGATTGCTAGGTCTTCTTTTGAGGCACCCCTGGGTGGACTTGAACCTTTAATCTTTTTAGTTAACAACCCCGTGCTTAACCATGTGCACCACCTAGGGTTGTAGTAACCTACCTGTGGAACACATCAGAGAGACTTGACAGTGTGTACATTTCAGGGGATTGGAGTTTCGTGGAGAGAACGCAGCTTAATTCTCTCCCCTTACCAACAGACGTGAAAGGTCCATGTACATGTGAATGGAATCAATGCAAGTCACACAAAGACATTCTCTCCTATAACATAGTCACTGAAATTAATATTGGGCATTCACAATATTTTTACTTTATCATAATAAATCTACTTATCACAAAAACATAGTAAGCATTTTACTGCATTTGGCCATCAACAGAATGGCTGGTGCTCCCTGCTTTCAGCCTTGATATGAGACTGAACGTATAAGAAAAATTATAAAATAAAAATATTTAAGGAACAATGAATAGATCCTAAATGGAGCATCTGGGTCCTTTTAAAAGAGACATGTTAAGGATACATTTGAAAACGAATAGCATGGGTGAGGTTTGGATATTGGGCATGAATTGGGAGAAACATACATTTTAAAAAGTAATTTTTGAGTTCCAAGGAGCAAACTGTGAACATTTACAGACACACAAGAAGTAACCCTGATCTTACCCCCTTTCCATATTTGCATTTCTGTGTCCTGAGTGCCCCCTTGCAGTTTGTTTTTTTTTTTTTTTCCATTCTCCATGTGGATATCGATCACTGTGGAAAGAAAGGGCTCATTAAAAAAGAAAGGAAGAAGAATCTCATGAATTATGGTACCAATGACGTGCAGGATAAAACGTCCCTGAATGAATTGTAAAAGCCAGCGGACTGTGCACCCCCAGCACGGCTGGGAGGATCCTCATGTTGGCCATTTAACAAGCAGAGCAGGGAAGGGACTGAGTAGCTAAGAGGAGGAGTCTGCTTTTCTGTTTTGTCAAATAGAAAACAAACCTGAACTTAGTAAGGGATGGCTCTATTCAAACGTTTATTGCAAGGGAAGTAAAGGAGACATTGCAATGGGAGGTGGGTGGCCATTGCAACAGGGGGAGAGGATGTTGCAATAGGGAGGGGGTTATTGCAACAGTGAGGGGGTTATTGCGATAGGGAGGAGGGCTATTGCAATAGGGAGGGGACCACTGAAATAGGGAGGGAGTTATTGCAATAGGGAGGGGGCCATTGAAATAGGGAGGGGGTTATTGCAATAGTGAGGGGGTTATTGCAATAGGGTGGAGGGCCATTGCAATAGGGAGGAGGGCTATTGCAATGGGGGGGCCATTGAAATAGGGTGGGGGTTATTGCAATAGAGAGGGGGTTATTGTAATAGGGAGGGGGTTATTGTAATAGAGAGGGGGTTATTGCAATAGAGGGGGGTTACTGCAATAGAGAGGGGGTTATTGTAATAGGGAGGGGGTTATTGTAATAGAAAGGGGGTTATTGCAATAGAGGGGGGGTTACTGCAATAGAGAGGGGGTTATTGTAATAGGGAGGGGGTTATTGTAATAGAGAGGGGGTTATTGTAATAGAGAGGGGGTTATTGCAATAGAGGGGGGGTTATTGCAATAGAGAGGGGGTTATTGTAATAGGGAGGGAGTTATTGCAATAGGGAGGGGGCCATTGAAATAGGGAGGGGGTTATTGCAATAGTGAGGGGGTTATTGCAATAGGGTGGAGGGCCATTGCACTAGGGAGGAGGGCTATTGCAATGGGGGGGCCATTGAAATAGGGTGGGGGTTATTGCAATAGAGAGGGGGTTATTGTAATAGGGAGGGGGTTATTGTAATAGAGAGGGGGTTATTGCAATAGAGGGGGGGTTATTGCAATAGAGGGGGGGTTATTGCAATAGAGAGGGGGTTATTGTAATAGGGAGGGGGTTATTGCAATAGAGGGGGGTTATTGCAATAGAGGGGGGGTTACTGCAATAGAGAGGGGGTTATTGTAATAGGGAGGGGGTTATTGCAGTGGGGGTGGCATTGCAATAGGGAGGAAGCTCTGAAGAAAGCATCAGCAAGTGTCTCAAGAGTTAGAGTCAAAGACAAGAGTAAACAAGGCTAGAAAGAACGGGGTGTGGGGAAACGGGGTGAAAGGGTGGTGTGGTGAGATAGTAAATCACAGAAGGTTTTACTCCTAGGCCAGCCTGTTCTCAGGAGCGGCCCTGAAGGAGAGCTGTCTGCTGGCTCAGACTGAGGGTGGGTCAGAGTTCAGGAGTCTGGGGGCCGGAGAGAAGCATCACCAAATTGGTTATCAAGCATTTTGTTCCTATCGATAAGTGGGAACAAGCAGTCCAGCTAAACATTTACGAGGCAAAGAATGGAAATTTGGAGGGTCTGTGTGTGGTCTTGTCCTAGGTAGACAAGGGAGCATCCCTGAGTCTTATCTAAGTCTCATACAGGGGAGGGTGGTGTCTTAGTTCTCTAGTGCTGCTATAACAAAAATACCACATGTGGATGGCTTTAACAAACAAATTTATTCTCTCACAGGGTAGGAGGCTAGAAGTCCAAATTCAGGGCATCAGCTCTAGGGGAAGTCTTTCTCATTAGCTCTGGGGGAAGGTCCTTGTCTCCTTTCAACATCTGTGAGCCTGGCATTCCTTGGAGATCTCCGTGTGTCTTGGCCTCAATCTTGCCCTGGGTCCGGGAAGTTCTCAGAGCAGGGAGCTTGGCTGTTCTTTCTTGGGGGTGGTGAGGTGCCCCCTCCTCTCTGTTCACTTCTCCCTTCTTCAGTCTCTTGTAAGATAAAAGGTGTGACTCAAGCAAGGGTGTGACTCAAATACTGATCTTGCCTCATTAACACACACCAAAAACCAAACTCATTGCTGTAGAGTTAATTCTGACTCATAGTGACCCTATAGGACAGAGTAGAACTGCCCCACAAGGTTTCTGAGGAGTGGCTGGTGGATTCAAACTGCTGACCTTTTGGTTGACAGCTGGGCTCTTAACCACTGGGCCACCAGGGCTCGAATAGAAGTTAGGATTTACAGATCACAAAATGGTGGACAACCACACAATACTGGGAATTATGGCCTAGCCAAGTTGACACATATTCTGGGGGGACATAATTCAATCTGTGACAGGTGGTTCTTTCTAGTAAGCTGTTCTCCAAACACAAAGGGTCAGGATTTCTTTAACCTTTGCTGTTTTCTAGGATCATGGGGTTCATGTAGAATTCCACACTGTCAGTCTTCAACTTAAATATGAAATGGCAATGAGAACTTGAGTCTCTTTCAATGCCTAGTATCCTACTCAACTCTCTGGTTGAATCACCTGAAGTTTGCTTTAATGCTGTGGACATCAGTTGAATAATTTGTGTTCACAGACAATTTTAGTGCAGAAAATAATACGTCTGTCTTAAAAATACTTTGTGTCCTTCTTTTTCTGTGGCATTGATATACCTGTGTTTCCAACTCTGCTTTGCTGGAATGCCCACTGCTATGCAAACGGGGCACGGGGCGATGGCATTAATTACCCTGATTAGAGTAGCTGGCCTCCTGTCTGGAATTCTTTGCATTTGTCTGTCACTGAGATGAGGTCCAATTCCTCAGCTACTGTGGAGTAACATGATGTTAGAAGAGCAGACTGCAGGGTCCTACTGCCTGGGACCAACTGACCCTCTGCTCTACCACTGATTAGGCCTGTGACCTAGAAAGAGCCACTCAAGTCTCTGGACCCATGAAGATGGGATTGATTACAGTGCCTTCCTCCGAGAACTGTTGAGAGAATTCAACAGAAAATGTGTGCAAAGCACTTGGCTGACCGCCCAGAGAGCTATAAACACTTTATAACTGCTAACTACTGCAAATTTCACACATCTTTAGACTAGATATTCTAAGACTCTTCCTGCCATGAATTAACTATATCCTCATTGTGAGTTTTATTCCTAGGCTTACTGGAAGTAAAGGAAATACCCAGAGCAAAAACAAAATGCACTAACACACACAGGTATTTCTTTTGCAGTTAAAAAGAGAAATTTAGTATCTCGTACGTTGTTGTTGTTAGTTGTCACAGAGTTGGCTCTGACTCATGGTGAGCATATGCAAAACAGAGTGAAACGTTGCCCGGTCCTATGCCATCTTCATCATTGCTGGTGTGTTTGAGCCCATTGTGTGGCTATTGTGCCAATCCATCTCATTGAAAGTATTTCTCATTTTTGCTGACTGTCTACATTACCAAACGTGATATTTTTTTCTAGCCATTGGTCTTTCCTGATGACCTGTCTAGAGTAAGTAAGTCAAAGTTTTGCCATCTTGGTTTCTAAGAAGCATTCTGGTTGTATTTCTTCTAAGACTGATTTGTTCTTTTTTGGCAGTCCAGGCCAACACCACAATTCAAATGAATCAATTCTTCGGTCTTCTTTTTTCATCGTCCAGCTTTTGGATGCTGGACATGCCTGGCCAAATAAAACATCTTTCTGGCGCTTTCCTATTTTAGTGCTTTTTAAAATATATATTTGTATTGGAGTATTTCCTACGCAGTCCTTACTCCTTTCTGTTTTACCCTACTCTAAATTTCTCTGTAATGTTTTCTTGGACCCAAACAATTGCACATCTAAAGAAAGTTTATGTATCAGCAACTATACCAGATAGACCAATTCAAAGTCAGGCAGACCACAGCACCGTCAACACCGGATGTCCTGTTTGAGGAAGCCTTTGCAGGGATGTGTCCGAGATCCAGCCCCACCTCCTTCGGCTGCCCCTGTGTGTGAGTCCTACACATCTGCCGAGACTGGCCTGCCTCCTGGGGTCAAGGAGGGCAGATAGAAACGTGAAGAGCCTTTGTAAATATCTCTCGGGTCAAATTTGCCGACTAATGAGGCTGTTTACAGCTGAGTGAGTAACAATGATTTAATTCCTTTTAACACCCAGGATAAAATTGTCATAACTGAAAACACTCCTTCCAGTTAAAACAGGATACCCTGATCCTTCTATTCCACTGATTTCTCACTTTAAAATAAAATGAAATATATTGGCATGTGTTTTTCATTGCTTACTTTTTTGAAAAGCACTGCACAGCTTGAGGGGGCAGCGGTGGTTCAGTGGTAGAATTCTCGCCTTCCATACGTGAGAACTGGGTTCGATTCCTGCCAGTGCACCTCATACTCAGAGCCAGGTTACGCTTCAGGAACGCTCTCTCCACGTGGATCCACTCTGGGAGCCAGATGCTCAAATCATTCTTAGAGCTAGTGATTCAGCCCAGTGGCAGTGATGCTTTCTTCACCAGGAAGGCATGTGTAGTGGTGAACACTACGGGAGACCATCTACGTGCAAACTTCACGAAGGATGCAGCTCAAAATTATTGCATAGCCAAGCCAGGCATCTAAGTCAAAAGGGCTAAAAGAGACAGAAGTACAGAGCTCTCCTCCACCCTCAGGGTATTTGTTTGAACAGGACAAGCTCAAATAACAAAAATTAATCCAATCAGACCAAGTTTTCTATTCTCTCTATTTCACCACTGGGGCATAAGCACTAATATTAGTTCACTTATTATCCCATCACTGGATGCTAGAACTAGGCCAGTGCTGTGCTGAAAATCTAAACATGGAAAAAGAAGTTTGCAAAGAAACTTTGCTCCAGCCCACAGCCCATTCGGTGATTATTTATAAAGCAAATACAGCCGAGAAACTTGGCTTTTAGGTTCTGCCTCCAGGCTTGTAGCCATTAAAGTTAGCTCCCTGCCAGCTTAAAGGGATTATGTTTTTTTTCCAAGTAAAAATAATATTTATTAAAATATCAAATTCTCTTTAATGCAGCAAGATTGCCATCATGCATATTTCAATGGCAAATGAAGTGTGATGATAGATACCATGAGTGATAAAGGAATCTAGCATTTTAAGCCATTAAGGGTCATTATGCCATCTCATAAAATAAATAGATACTATTCTAAGTAACCTTCAAAACAGTCTAGTTTTAAATAAATAACTATACTTAGTAGTAGGTGGAATATGTTATAAAATTTAATTGCCAGGTGACATCAATTTATCAGTCATATGCCTATGACAGTATGTAATTTTTCAGCAATACCTTTTCAACTAAGGGACAGTGTCTATAAAAAGAATATGTAATAACAAAATCTTAAGGAGAGTAAATATTCTTTAGAAAGACTCCATTGTGAGGAAATTAAACCTTAAAATAATTTGAGGAACAAAAGCTTTACAGAATGTGTGACAACTCTTTTATAGTTTTAGATTATGGCTTAAGCTCATTGCAAAAGAGTAAAAAGCAAAGCTGGGAAACTACAGAAACTGCCCCTGTGTTTCTCCTCCCTTCTTCCTCCCCTCTGCTCTTCAAAGCCACTTCCTTGAGGAGGTGTCAATGCTGCGGCTGGCTCCACACTCGAGAACCCCTCAAGCTCCCACGTCTGTGTTCCCGCCACCTTTGCTCACTGGGGTTGATGAAGGCCTCCGAAGGCCGGAGACCATAAACGAGTCTCTCCTTGAAGAGTCCCCACAGCAGGCAGCATCATCAAACATCTCCTTCCAGTTCCTTTCTTTAAGGCCCTCATCTGGCATGTTTTCAGTGGGCACCTGAATCTACTCATATATTTTGGAACTCTGGTGGCACAGTGGTTAAGAGCTTTGCTGCTAACCAAAAAGTCAGCAATTTGAATCCACCAGCTGCTCCTTGGAAACTCAAGGGGCAGTTCTCTTCTGTCCTGTGGTGTTGCTATGAGTCGGAATCGACTTGACAGCAACAGGTTTGGGTTTACCCATGTATTTTGTTTCCCCTTGGAGAGATCTTTAGCACCCCTTCTCCTTTGAGGCTACAATTCTCCTTGGGGAAAATTACATATTAGTAATTACAACTACAATATATTAACATATGCCTTTATTTTAAATTATTACCTCAGCTAAGGAACCATACTTTATGCTTATTGGGAATTGCCAACTGGATAGCTCAGACTCCCGTTTTACATGCACCAAAACAGACATACATACACCATCATTGTTATTACCACTAACGCCGCCACCATCACCTGAATGTCAGTGTCTGCTCACCTGGACATCAGAATGCTCACCTGGCTGTCATAGCCTGCTCGCCTGGATGTTGGAGTGCTCACCTGAGTGTAAGGAGCTGCTCACCTAGCTGTCAGAGTCTGCTCACCTGGCTGTCAGAGTCTGCTCACCTGGCTGTAAGAGCCTACTCACATAAATATCAGAGTCTGCTCATCTGGACATCAGAGTTTGCTTCCCTCTTTGGCCATGCCAGGTGTGAATGGGATCCTGCACAACAGACTTTGGTGGGTCTAGTGTGGTGTCCATGAGGGTAATGGTGGCCTCGTATCACTGCCTATTCACCAGGGAAAGGACCCTTGTGCCACATGCATACCAAACTGCACCAAGATGTTGGACACACTCAGCTCACAGTCTCATGGAAGGCCCTGCACTGGAGGGGCACGCAATGTTCCTGAATCACACACATAACACAAAAAGCTGAAGCAACATCTGTAGACTAAATTGGACTGGCCCAACATGAAAAGGGGTCCTCAGGACCTTGGAGCTGTACTTGGGGGTGCAGTCAAGCAGAGCTGGACTTTCTGGGGGCCATTTTGTGACCAGTGTTCCTGGAGGGCTGAGTGCTCTCGCTGATCTGCCTGCAAGAGGATGGAGTAATGTTCAATGGGCCAGAGTATTCCTACAGTGGTGGAGCGGATTCACCACGCTGGGCGAGGAGTCCCCTACCTTGGGGCTTCTGGACAGGTGAGTGCCCTGGATTGAAGAGCAGCAGCCAGGGGCTGGAGGGATGTGTTCTGGGAGCCACTGTCCACTTCTACCCTCCTGGTCACAGTCCACATGTTCAAATGGAACCTACACTCCCGGTTATGTTTACTGTGACGCATGATCAGAATTGGGGCACACACGGTCCATATCCAGGGGGATGCTGGAAGAGCTGGGGGCAGAAGGGTGGTGTCCCCCCAGCCCCTGGCAGGAGATACTTCTCTTTGGGTGGCCTCAGGACTGTTAGTCTAGACCAGCTAGAATGCAGCTAGAGCCCTGGCTGCACTGTCTAGGGCCGCAGGCACCAGGCCTGCCCACAATGGGTGCTTGGATGCGTTAGTGTGATGTCCTGCACTTTAGATGAAATCTCTTCAGGCAGCTCCCGTGGGTGAGGCAGTGGTGGTGTCCACTAGATGTGTGGGCAATAGTCTAGGTTCCATGCACCACTGTGTCACAACACAGGTGCAGGGGATTCTGACCCAAAACGCGTCCTTCAGCTGGCGCCCTTGAGCTGGGTTTTGATACATGAAGTGCTATGCAGGTGGACAAGATGTGCACATGAGACAGAAGGGCTCTGAGAGAAGCCCAGGCCCACTGAGGGACAGACTTAACTTTGTCAGGTTGGTTTGAGGAACCCACGGGAGATACAGGGATGCCCAACCCCACAGATAGCTATCTGCAGCGGGATACACAATCCCTGCGTTTTCCAGGGGCACTTTTAACTGCTGCACAGTGTGGTAAGGCTTGGTGTTGAAGTCAAGGGGGGGCGGGGGGGCCTCTGCCCTCCCACCCCAGAACCCCTACATCCCGCACTGCACATGACGGTCCTCTGCTTCTCCGAGGAAACCTTTCACTGGTCCCGGAGATCCTGAATGAATGTCTCTGATTAGTGCATTCACTCAACCAATCTGCATATTTGTTTCTAGTTATTCATTTTAGATCTTCCAAATTTGCATATTCATCAGTCCTTGCCTTGCAAATTACTTCTCTAATTGTTACAGGGTCATGCGCAAACGCGTTTTGGAGTGTGCAGGCCCAGAAAAAAATGTGGGTAACTTTCAACCTAAATGGCCACAGCCCACATCGTGCCTCCCTAGGGACCCCCTCGGTTTAAAGGACTATATAAAAAAAATATAGATGGCTATAAATTGCTGAAGACAGAAACTCCTTCCAAGAATTTTCCCTTAAAATCGTATCTGCTTGTATTAGGAAATGTTTAATGTAAGATGTGTGTGCCTTTTAGGAACATTTTTTCTTCCTTGACAAATGTTGATGTTTAAAATTAATGGCAAATAAAGAAATTTGCACAAAATTGCCCTCTCCACCAGAAGAGGAGGTGAATGTTTCGATGATACATGTGAGAAAAAAAAAAAGCAGAAAAATTTAGTGGGCCTTGATGAGGGAGGCAGCCAGAAGCAAGAAGGGGTTGCTGATAGTAATTCCACCTCTCCGGGTACCAGGCACCAGGGGCCCTGTTGGCAGAAGCGTTGGTAACTGACAAGCCCTAGAGCAGGCTGGGTTTGTTGGAAGATGTCCGATTGTGAGACGGGGGTCCTCTTCCAGGAAAGCTTTGAGGAAATATTGATTCAACAGGCTCTCGGAGGCTCCAAGAGAAAAGTCAGTTATGAAATATTGCATTCCTCCAAAGCCATAATGATCCTCACAAGTGTCGATAAAGTGTGTCTAATTAAGCAAATGAAATTGTGACCTCAAAGGGTATGTTTCTAAATGTCAAGTCTGTGGGATTTGAGAAAAGTTATGTTTTCCTGCTTTCTCTTCTCTGATGCTGAGCAGCCCTGTGTTTTGAGGGAACAGCTGCCCTAAACGCCCAATCTCAGTTTCCCATTTCCTTTTTTCATTCTCCTATTTGGCCTTTTGTTCTTTTCCTCTGACTCTATTTTCATGGTTGTGCCTTGGCCTGGCCAGCCTTTCAATGCACCTGTGGCTGTGCGGGGACACAGCCATGTTCTCTGCTCTCTGGCCAGACACGGGTCGGGGGATGGCCTCTGGTGCTCCTCCAGCTCACGGGGCTGGGACAACCCCTTCAGGTCCTCGATTTCAGAGACCAGGTGAGAATCGATTTGGGGTTCTACATAGCAGTCCATTGCGACCTGGCTGTGGCCCCCATGGCTGCTCTGGTCTCCACCCCAACAGTGTGTTAGGGTCCCTTTGTCACTGTCCTCAAACCCCCTGCAGGGAGAAGGGATAACTCCAGTCTACACCCTGTCCCAGTCTAGGCCAGGAGCTCTCACCCTGAAGCAATGTCTTTAAGCTTCAGCTCCATACCCTTGTCAGGGCAGGAAGTATGCTAATTGACCCACCGTGGGTCACAAACACCTGCACTGTGACAGGTGGGATGTTCCAGGTGTGAGTTGTGCAAGCAGAGAAGGTTTGGGGGCACCCAGCACTCCCCAGTGCAGAAGGGCAGCCTGCCCTTGGCTGTGTCCACTCAGTCCCTTCATCAGGACTGGAATTTACCTGTGTCTTGCTGCTGAGATGGACTGACTTCTCCCTCTGAGACAGCTGGGTCCCTGGAGTACCAGGGGAGAAAATTGCCTCACTTCTCGCCTGCAAAAACTTGTGTGAGTGGGCGGAATGAATCTGAGACTTGTTTTGTTGTTGACAGCAGGCAGGTTGGGTGAGACTCCTGCCTCCATTGCCCACTTCCCATCGGGAACTGCAGGACAAGACCAGCAGCAGGTGAGACCAGCAGCAGGTGAGATGAGCAGCCGGTCTAGGTGTCCAGGAGGCCCCATCTTGGAGCCTCTGGGTTGCGGGAGCTTGTCCTCCCTCCTCTCCTTTCCTTCCAAGCCACTCTGCTGTCCAGTCCCTGCCTCTCTTCTGGCCCCATGCAGTGCACTCACGCCTTGAGACAGAATCCCCACAGTGCTGTATTCTTTACCTGGCTTCCTCTCCTACAGTGTTATATTGCAAAATCTTTCCCTTTGCTGGGCTTCCCCAACCCCCTCAGCTTCACATTTGAATCCTTCTTTTGCTGGAAGGTTGTATGTAAGCCCTACTGCACCTGCGTACTATGATTAAGAATGTTGCTGATGTAACTTGTATGAACTCCCTACGTGTAAACCCCTTTAAAAGTAATCTGCCCACCTGCCCTTGGTGAGCAGTCTTGGCAGCAGTAAGTGTCCACTGACTGCATTTCCTTGTACCATGAAATAAATGTGACTTTCTTGTTCTCCCACCTTGGTGTCTTGTTTATTGGCCAATACAAGTCACACCGAGTAAGAACTTGGAGCTTCCCCTTGGTAACACTCTGTTATTCTAGAGTCCTCAGCAAGCGAACCACTGGAGTTCCTGTCCTGGATCCGGAAAGTTCTTCAAAGGCATGAAAGTGCAACCATGGCCACAACCCCCAGGAGGAAAACCAAACAGTAATGCTTCACAACCCAACATGACTGAATGGCCACATCCTGCCATATCTGTAAGAAATGAGGTGATTGCTTCATGTTGACTCAGAGTCACCAAGCTTGTAGCAGCCTTCCATTCCACTGACACTGTCCTGACTCTGATGTCTTTCTTGTCTTCCATTCTCTCCTAACATGTCTGTGGGTGTGTCGGCTCTCACTCTCTTAAAGGTTAGCTCATCTCTGCTGACAGCGGGCAGTGGGCCCCAGAGAGAAAAAGAAAGGACAGTGGGTCAGTGGTGAGATGATTAGATGCTGCTGGGACCCAGGGCCTGGGGGCCAATGCTGGGGAGCCCTCGGCACCCACTAATGTGTCCTAACAAGAAGTCACTGTCATAGGCCTGGGGTGGCCGTCTGGGGCTGGTGACACACCTGGAGCAGTGGAACTGGGCTGCTCACCTCCACTGTGGACAAATCTCCTCCCTCTAGTTTGGGTGTAAAGTCCCAGAGGCTCAATTGGTCCCGCTACTGAGGTGATTTTAAATAGGCTGTTTCCCCTCTAGTTGTACCCTCCACTCAGCCAAGAAAAAAAAAGATTAATGAAATCATCACATTAGTTAATAGCTGACAAAGCAGACCATGAAGAACACACACACATAAAAGAAAAACGGGATACTGCATGGTTTAAAGTCAGGAAAGGTGTGCGTGAAGGTTGTATCCTTTCACCATACCTATTCAATCTGTATGCAGAACAAATAATCCAAGAAGCTGGACTGTGTGAAGAAGGACAGGGCATCAGGATTGGAGGAAGACTCATTAACAACCTGCATTATGCAGATGACACAACCTTGCTTGCTGAAAGTGAAGATGACTTGAAGCACTTACTGATGAAGATCAAAGACCACAGCCTTCAGTATGGATTACACCTCAACATAAAGAAAACAAAAATCCTCACAACTGGACAAATAAGCAACATCATGATAAATGGAGAAAAGATTTAGGTTGTCAAAGGTTTCGTTTTACTTGGATTCACAATCAACACCCTTGGAAGCAGCAGTCAGGACATCAAAAGACTCATTGCATTGGGCAAATCTGCTGCAAAAGACCTCTTTATTGAAAAGCAAAGATGTCACCTTGAAGATCAAGGTGCACCCGACCCGACCCGACCCAAGCCATGGTGTTTTCAGTCACCTCATATGCATGCCAAAGCTAGACAATGAATAAGAAGACTGAAGAAAAATTTATGCCTTTGAATTGTGGTGTTGGCAAAGAATATTGAATATACCACGGACTGCCAAAAGAACAAACAAATTTGTCCTGGAAGAAGTTCAACCAGAATGCTCGTTAGAAGCAAGGATGGCAAGACCACATCTCACATACCTTGGATATGTTATCAGAAGAGATTAGTCCCTGGAGAAGGATATCATGCTTGGTAAAGTACAGCGTTAGCAAAAAAGAGAAAGGCCCTCAGTGAGATGAATTGACACAGTGGCTGCAGCAATGGACTCAAGCATGGCAATGACTGTGAGGATGGCGCAGGACCGGGCAGTGTTCTGTTCTGTTGTACAGAAGGTCAGTATGAGTTGGAACCTACTCTATAGCACCTAACAACGACAATGCACATGCAATACCTAGGTACAAACTTGGGCACACATACACACATGTATGCATGTAAACAGGTACACACATACAAACACAGACACATGTAGACAGACACAGAAACATGCAAGTACATGCATACACACATGAGCAGACACACACACACACCAACCTACCCGCACACACGCACACTGGCTGTCTCCACATAAATGCTGATCTCTAATTCCTGCCAAGATCTGAAATCTTGTGAACCTGACGCATTACTTAACCTCTGAGATCAGATTTACCAAATTAAAAAATTAAAACTGTCCAAGTAGAAAGACACTAGTATTTAAAGTGCTAACATTATTTCTTGAACTACCAAAATTTATGGTTACTTTGCCTTTTGAAAGACACTTGAATGGAATAGTTCATATAAAAACGTTCTTATAAAAGAAAAAAAAAAACCTAAAATCATGAGGACCGGAAGAAAATGTCGGTGTCTGTTTCTCCCTCAGTCAAATATTTGTAAATTTTCTGTGTGGCTGCTTTAATTTCTTAAAGTAAGCAAAAACCATCGGAAAAAAAATTGTCAGCCAAATACAGCAGAACACATGTCCTTCGGTAGTCCAACTTGAAGTTGAGGTGACATTCATCTGTAACAGATTCCTGGTGTTGGCGATACCTAGAAGAGAGGCTTTTCTTTGGGAAGAAAAATGCAGAATAAAAGTTACATTAAACGAAGGGGATTTTTTTTTTTCTTCCTTAAGTAAGTGGTTTTCCATTTCTGATGGGCTTGCTTGTGATAGTCAACTGTCAATGAAATTAGATATATTTTATAAAGGAAAGATGTGACAAGCGTAATTGCTTTAATAACATAAGTTAATGATACTTTTCCAATCATCCACCAGGAAAAGTACCAGCTGAGATTACCTCAGTGCTCATGGAGGAAATCACAACTGCACATTCGTGTCTTCCTTCTTGAAGAATTAACAGGTTTTTGACAGAGACTTGTACAGGTTCCAGCCATAGTTGACAGATAAATTTCCGATATCACATTTTTCTCACCTTGAAGCAGGGGAGCAGCAGAGTGAGGACATGACATGGGGATGGAGCTAAAAATGAATACGTAAATAAACAAAAAGAGAAGAACTTTGTGTGGCCAGTAGTAAAAACTTGTCTTGTGTGGAGGACTATGATTCCATCAGGCAGGAGTCAGCCAGGAAACAGAGACCACTCTAGGTAATTAGGCAGAAGTGATTTAGCACAAGGGAATGAGAGTTCAAGAGATTATCAAACATGCTGGTTAAAAGAGACTAGAAACTTTAAAGTCTAACAATATTAGCTGTAATTCCACAGATGTTCATTTTTGTTTTGTCTTTTGGTAACCAGAGATTTCAGTGTAGTGGATACAGAGTCGGCAGGTGTGTTAGAGAACTACAGTGTAGTGAGAGGCAATGCTCAATATCCCATGTCAATGGACACCAACAGGCACTGAACAAAATGGCACCTGCAACTGTGTGATTGTAATTCCACCCAAGAGCAAGGAGAGAATTGTTTAGGATCATGGATCATGCTGCTTACAGAGAGGGGAGTACTGTTCTCAGCAATTGGTGCACAGTAACTAATTCAGTCCCTTCAGCTGCTACTCTGACGCCCCCTGCAAGTTGAGGCTGCTCCACCATTTTGAGATATTTGTTTTCTTGTTAAAATGGGTGATCTTGAATCACCATGGACTCCCCACATTGCTGGTACCCCTTTTGTGTGGGTTCGTTTCCCCTTCACAGGAGAATGATTTCATATCTTAACCTCCCTCCCCAGACACTCAGCTCCCCCCACCCCCTTGTACTCACCTGGCCTCCACCTCAGTCTTTAATGAGAAAATAGAACCCCCAGATGGGAAACTCCTCATCTACCAACATACCTGCATTTGCAGGAACACATGCTGTGTGTGCGTGTGCACATGTGTGTCCATGTATGCATGTGCAGGAACATGTGTCTAGCTAAACTGTATAGTAAAGAACAAGTGAATTCAGATACTGTCTTCAGCATTTTTATTTTCGACCTCTAAAAACTGCCTTCAGTGCTGTCCTTTCTACCCATTAGGATCCTGGGCTTTCTGGAAAGCAAATGCAATCCACTCATTGAATACTCTGTGTTTTTCTCAAACAAGAGGTGTTCTTTGACTGCTTCTGCTCAAACCACTTCATCATATGATTGTATATCGAATTAAAAATGGATTTTTAAAATAAGCAAAGGGACAAAGGGGGTCCAGAGGACAGCTGTCTGGGGTGATGGATTATTACCCAAGTTTAGCTCTTTATAAGTTTTTAGACAGACACATTGATTCACGTAGTAAAAAAAGTAGTACGCAGTGAAAAATCGTACTGATAAAGACCATGATTACCGTTCCAAGATCACTAATGCTCTATCAGAGCCTCTGCTCTGGCTGCACTGCCGCCTGCCTCCCCACCAGGGGGCTTTGCAGTGACCGCAGCCCACACCTGGTCCCTCATCATCCTCTCTGCAGCCTCAGCCTGTATAGGCCTGACACCCTTTCACTGGCAGGCAGTCCCTCCCTCTGCTGTCACAGGTTCTGGCCAGGTTCTCCAGCTCTGTAAAAACAGCCCCTCTAAAGGGCAGAGAAGCACACACAGGGTCTGTAGATGTCATTAGAAATGACCCCAATTGGCTTCATCTGCAGATAAAAATAAAGTGCCCCTCGAGGCCGTTTGACTGTGATCCATGGACATCCCAGGCACTGATTTGGCCATGTTTTGAGGCCATTCCTCTGATCACAGGATATTTCTCTGAGCACGCCTTTGAAGGTAGTGCGTACAATCATATACTCCTTGGTCATGAAAAGACAGAAACAAGATTCTCTGAAAATACAAAGTGCTCAAAGTTAATCTGCTCTAAAATATACCACCCCAAATGGATTCCCATCAATGCCCATACTTTAGGCTTGTTATCAGGAGGGCCCAGTCTCTGGAGAAGGACATCATGCTTGGTAGAGGGTCAGAGAAAAAGAGGAAGACCCTCAAGGAGATGGACTGATGCAGTGGCTCCAACAATGAGCTCAAACATGGCAATGACTGTGAGGATGGTGCAGGACCAGGCAGTGTTTTGTTCTGCTATACATAGGGTCACCTTGAGTCGGAACCAACTCAATGGCACCAAAGGATAACAAGAACAACGTGGATCTCGGAGTCTTTCTGGGGCAAGTTAAGCCACCATGGGTCAACGGATTCCAAGATCAGGTTTTAAGAATCCTGATTGCTTTTCAATATTGTTCAGATTTGAAGGAAGTGAAGTTCTGTGTATCACATACGGCGATCTCTTCCATAATATGGGAGGACAAGAGTCGTTCCTGACTGTTGCTTCTGGCAAATCCACTCACTAAATTCTGGCCTGGAGAGGAGACGACCCCTTTGTTTTTGGAACAGAAGTTTGCCATTCGAATTACTGTACTTATCCTAAAACTGTCTTCAAAGAAGATCATTTACATATATTTGGGGGCAGGAACATGTTGTAATACAAATGAAGGTGCCATTTCAAGTAGTCACAAAACTGAATTAGCTATTAATAGTTGTTGAATGGAATGTTTTACAACCTGGTCAAACTACTTAATTTGGCAGACTTTTCTGACACAACGCTAGAAGTACCTCTTTTAAAAATCCCATTCTGCATTTGTTTGAGTATGATGTTGTTGTTAGGTGCTGTGGAGTTGGTTCCGGCTCACATCGACCCTATATACAACAGAATGAAACACTGCCTGGTCCTGAGCCATCCTCATGATAGTGGTTATATATTTTAAAAGATCTCAAACCTGATACTATTTACAACTACAGGCCTAATTAAAGGGAGTGCCAGTTTTTAAAAAGTATAGAATGCTGAATCCATGAATAAAAGAAAATGAAACTAATTGGGTGAAAACATCGCAAAGAATTTTTTCTTCATTTATTTTTTAGAAAAAAATTATATCTGGTAAATGTGTGATCAAAGCCAGGAGCATGGTTGAGGTCAACGGTCACACACTGGCCCTTGTCCTCATGGAAGGGGGCTGCTGGGTCCTGCTAAGAGCCACACTCACAGCCAGGTCTCCATCCCGGTCATGACCAGGGCTTTTTTTGGGTGACCTCGCTTCTTCATGTGCGTGGGCTTTACTTTCTCTTTACCTTTTTAAAAGTAGTATTACTATTATTTATTTATTTTGCTAATGATGAGTTTTATTTAAATAAAAACATTTCAGAAAGGATAGAAAGTAAAATTTATAGTCATACCTGAATTTAAATGTTGATGCTACCACACATTAGCCATGCAAATGTGGGAACTTATTTAATCTTCCTGCATATTGGGCATGACAGTTCATATGTGCTGAAGGTACAGGAGTCTGTTTAAAACCCAAACATGGGTGAGGGACAGAGAGAGAGCACATTTAGCCAAATTCTTATTCATAACAAGGGCTCAATAATTATTACATGAAACACAGAACATGCCAGTTCAGAAATGACAGGTGCTCTGAGAATGTTTAATGTGGGAATTGAGAACAGAGTCATGGTGTGATGAGTTGAGCCCATACTACAACACAGCAGGGATCCCTTTTGTTGTCCTTTTACACAGTAGTTTCCCATTCACCATAGAGGGACCCAATTTCCATTTTCACTTACAAAGGAGACTTGAAAATTGTCCAGAAAACAAAAATGAACTAAATAATGTAGTCTTCTTTTCATTGGTGGTACAGCCTACATAACATACATTTCCTACCTGACATTGTAAGATATTCTTCTTCTAGTCGTCTACATTTTTAAAATTTACTTTTCCCTCCCTATTTAGTTCCAGGCTAAGATGGACTAGGAAGAAAGGCCTAGTGATCTATGTCCAAAAATTAGCCATTGAACATCCTATGAATCACAATGGTTCAATGCACAGCCCATCATGGGGATGGCCCAG
Source organism: Loxodonta africana (assembly GCF_030014295.1). NCBI lineage: Eukaryota > Metazoa > Chordata > Mammalia > Proboscidea > Elephantidae > Loxodonta > Loxodonta africana. The sequence continues at coordinate 629,058 of NC_087347.1, read as the reverse complement.
GACATGGCAGCATTTCATTCCATTGTGCAAGAGATCACTGTGAGTTGAGGCCAACTCAATGACAGCTAACAACAACACCAACATTTAATTCCATATTCCAACAGTAGTTGTTTCTCATAAATGATGTAAAATAACATTTTCATATGACATACATGGCAAATAATTGCCATTCCACCAATTTCCAGATGTATACTCATGGACCAGCCCCATCTACAGAGAAGACTTACCATGATCATGAAGATGGCACAAGATCTGGCAACATTTAGTTCTGTTGTGCATGAGGTTGCCCTGAGTTTGGGTGGACTCAAGGGCAACTAACAACATTGTTCTGGGTTAGTGTAGCTGGGAGATCTGCTCCAGGCCCCACTGCAGCCTGCCTTCAGTCTTTAGAGATTGCAGTTCACCCTAACTCCAACTTCTTCATCTCATTCACACTGTCTCTCACGAATATAAAGGGATACATTGGCAAATAAATTATTTGACAGGACAGACGTTTTTCTAAATTTTAACAAGTCTTTCCAGTTCAATTTAATATTTTATTAAATGTAAGTCAATATAACTTGTTTTATTTAAAGTACATATGTGGAAAGAGACAATGGAAAAGCTCAATATCATCAGTCAGAACAAGGCCAGGGGCTGACTGTGGAACAGACCTTCAATTGCTCATATGGAAGTTCAAGTTGAAGTTGAAGAGAATTTGAACAAGTCCACGAAAACCAAAGTACGAACTTGAGTATATTCCACCTGAATTTAGAAATCATTTCAAGAATAGATTTGACACATTGAACGACAATGACCGAGGAACAGACAACTTATGGAATGACATCAAGGACATCACACATGAAGAAATCAAAAGGTCACTACAAAGACAAGAAAGAAAAAAAAGTCAAAAATGGATGTCAGAAGAGACTCTGGAAGTTGCTCTTGAAAGTAGAGTACCTAAAGAGAATGGAAGAAATGATGAAGAAAAAGAGCTGGACAGATTATAAAGGGAGGCTTGAGGAGACAAAATAAAGTATTATAATGACATGTGCAAAGACCTGGAGTTAGAAAACCAAAAGGGGTGGACAGGCTCAGCATTTCTCAAGCCAAAAACACTGAAGAAAAAATTCAAGCCTTGATTTGCATTATTGAAAGATTCTACTGTGAAAGTATTTAACAACTCAGGAAGCATCAAAAGAAATGGAAGGAATATACAGAGTCACTGTACCAAAAAGAAATGGCTGACTTTCCCCTGCTTTAGGAGGTAGCATATGATCAAGAACCAATGGAACTGAAGGAAGAAGTCCAGACTGCACTGAAGGCATTGGCGAAAAACAAGCATCCAGGAAATGATGGAATATCGATTGAGATGTTTCAACGAACAGAGGCAATGCTGGGAGTGCTCACTCATCTATGCCAAGAAATTTGGAAGACAACTACCTGGCCGCCTAATGGGCAGAGATCCATATCTCTGCCCATTCCAAAGAAAGATGATCCAACAGGATGTGGAAATTATCAAACAATACCATTAATATCCCATGCGAGTAAAACTTTGTTGAAGATTGTTCAAAAGTGGTTGCAGTAGTACATTCACAGGGAACTGCCAGAAATTCAAGCTGGATTGAGAAGAGGACATGGAACTAGGTATATCATTGATGTCAGATGGATATTGGCTGAAAGTGAAGAATACTAGAAAGATGTTTACTTGTGTTTTATTGACTATGCAAAGGTATTTGACTGGGTGGATCATACCAAATTATGGATGAAATTTCAAAGAATGGGAATTCCAGAACATTTTAGTTATGCTCAAGAGGAACCTGTACATAGATCGAGAGGCAGTCGTTTGATCAGAACAAGGGGATATTGCATGGTTTAAACTCAAGAACAGTGTGTGTCAAGGCTGTACACTTCACCATACTTATTCAATTATGCTGAGCAAATAATCGAAGAAGCTGGGAATCATGTAGAAAAATATGGCATCAAGATTGGAGAAGGCTCAGTAACAACCTGCATTATGCAGATGACCCAACCTTGCTTGCTGAAAGTGAAGAGGACTTGAAGCACTTACTGATGAAGATTGAAGACCACAGCCTTCAGTACGGATTACACCTCAACATAAAGAAAACAAAAATTGTCACAACTGGAACAAGAAACAACGTCATGATAAATGGATTAAAGATTGAAATTATCAAGGATTTCATTTTACTTGGATCCACAATTGATGCCCATGAATGAAGCATTCAAGAAATCAAACGACACGCTACACTGGGCAAATCTGCTGCAAGAGACCTCTTTAAAGTGTTAAAAAGCAATGATGTCACTTTCAGGGCTAAGGTGTGCCTGACCCAAGCCATGACATTTTCAGTTGCCTCACATGCATGTGAAAGCCAGACAATGAATAAGAAAAGCTGAAGAACAATTGATGCCTTTGAATTATGGTGTTGGCAAAAATATTGAATATACCATGGACTGCCAGAAGAACAAACAAATCCGTCTTTGAAGAAGTGCAGTTAGAATGCTCCTTAGAAGCAACAACAGTGAGACTTCATTTCACATTCTTTGGACATGTTATCAGGAGGGACTAGACCCTGGAGAAGGACATCATACTTGATAAAGTAGAGGGTCAGTGAAAAAAAGGGAGCCTCTCAACGAGATGGATTGACACAGCGGCTGCAACAATGGGCTCACACATATCAATGATTGTGAAGATGGTGCTGGGCCCTGCAGTGTTTTGTTCTGTTGTATATAGGGTCGCTATGAGTTGGAACCAACTCGATGGCAGCTAACAACAACAGCAACACTTAAAGTAACATGTATGTCTTATAACCTTTGTAAAAGTATTTCAGGATATCTAATTGTAAATTTTTCACGGATTTTGCTTCGTATGATACAGAAACTTGAACAATCAGGTGGAGAAACTGAAGCACGAAAAAGGCTGATGCTAAGCTTACAGTTCCACAGTGGATTCCGGCGAGGGTCAGGACGAGGGGAGCCCCAGAGAGCGGCCCCACAGCACACGGAGCTAGAAGGTCACAGGGATGCACTTTTACTTCAGAAACCCAAACATCTGGAGTAGAATTTGGTTTTAAAAATGAAGTATTGGATACTATTATTTTCTCATACTCATAGCAACGGCACTGGGTTTGGTTTTGGGTTTTTTTAAATCATTATTTAAAAAATCATTTTACTTATTTCATTGCTGTGTGTCGTGGATTGAATCGTGTCCCCAAAAAATATCTGTCAACTTGGCTAGTCCATGGTTTCCAGTATTGCATGATTGCCCACCATTTTGTCACCTGATGTGATTTTCCTGTGTGCTGCAAATTCTACCTCAATGATGTTAATGAAGTCGGATAAGTGGCAGTTATGTTAATGAGGCAGGACTCAACCTACAAGATTAAGTTGTGTTTTAAGCCAATGTTTTTTGAGATATAAAAGAGAGAAGCAAGCAGAGAGACTAGAGAACTTCATACCACTAAGAAACGAGAGACAGGACAATAGTGTGTCCTTTGGACCTGGGGTCCCTGCACTGAGAAGCTCCTTGACCAGGGGAAGACTGATGACAAGGACCTTCCCCCAGAGCCAACAGAGAGGGAAAGCTTTTCCCAGGAGCTGGCCCCCTGAATGTGGACTTGTAATTTCCTAGCCTGTGAGGGAATAAATTTCTCTTTGTTAAAGCCATCCACTTGTAGTATTTCTGTTGTAGCAGTACTGGATAACTCAGACACTATATAAGAGGGGGAGAACTGAGGCTTCGAAATAAACATTTGGTTTAAAAAATTGCGTATAGAATTATAATGGCTAACTATTCTACTTTGCTGAAAATTCCACAAGGAACTTGTTTGTATAAAGAAAATCTTCTTTACCCAGCATAAATAAATCCACAAGCTATTTTGAGCAAGATGAATGCCATAAAACTTACATTTCTCTCTGGTGACTTATTATGTAAATTTTATCCATAAGAGTTTCCAAATGTTTCCATTAGCAGTTTTGTCCAATTTATTTTTAGGCATTAAGGGGAAGAAATTCCGTGTGCTTGTGCAACGTGATAATTTACTGAAGGCTAAGAACAAAAATGGCCTTTTCTTTGCCCAGTATTAGTGCTACAAATGAGCCATTCTGGGGCACATGAGCTCTGTAGGTAAGACTTGCTTTTTCCCAGTGGGAAACGGGTCCACCTTGTTCTTAATCAGGCAATGCCTTCTCCTCTGCCCTGTGGTGCCTCAGTGATTTAGTGAGTAATTCAGAGGCCGTCCCAGGTCATTTTTGCTTCAATAATGGAAGCCTGGGCCAGCGTTTAGCCATGTTTTTGGTCTTTTCTCCTTCCAATAGTGCTAACTACCCAGTGGCTGCCTCTCACTGTAAATGGCTTCCATTTGGAGGCTTGGGAGTTTTGTCTTCATCTAAACACTCTCCCTGGGGGGAAGATGTAGGATGTATTTAAATACACATTTTCACACATCTGTCATATTTTATGCTTTCACCCTCATAAAGGATTATGAAAGTTTGAGCTCAGTTGATATGAAAACATCTGAAGCAATCATTACCTTCAGTCCCGGCATGCTTAGCTGTCATGGACGCAGAACCTGCCCGAGTGAGTGAGGAGGAAGAGGTGCTCCGGGCGGAAGCTGCAGTGTACACTGAGAGATGGGCAGTGTGTCCAGTGGTCCAATGCCACGTGCCCTGACCTGCTCTGAACACAGGCCGTGATGATGAATAAGAAGTCTCATATCCCAGCCTCACCTTCACACATACACACTATGCACACTAAAACAAATACACACACTACACACAGATGCTACCCACACTGACACGCATACATGCACGTAGCACAGAAACCCACTACACAGGCACACAAACACACATGTACTGCACATACCCACATGTATACACGCTACATGCACATACATGGGGCACACACACATGCATGTTCCAGAGATTCCAGCATGCTCTTGAGGAACTTGCTCACATACTGAAGAGACAGAAGATAAAGGAATTCTGGAAGTATCTTTCAAGAGACTTGGATTTAAAAAAATTAGCCCATAGCTGAAAATCGCATGCCCTGGAAATGTTTGAATCTCTCATAAAATAAATTATACATGTTTTGTGTATACAAACCTGCGCAGCATGAAAATTGCCAATAAACAGATTATATAAAACAGATCATGTGTGAAATCCCTTGCACTATCTAAACATAAATAGTAGAATGGTGTGTAAAAATAGCCTGGTGGTGGTAACATAAGAACCTGTGTAACTTAGGGGGGTAGTGACCAGGTTAGCCCAGAGCTGATTCCCCTGAGGTGAAAGTCAGACATAACTCTACCCCCAACGTTTTTACCAATGCTGACACCAGCTGTCCCTCCTGCAGCACTCTCTACTTCTCTTCTGGGTTGGATAATTCATTGCAATGGCCACACAGAACTCACAGACCATACTTACAGGTAAGTGGCTTATTAAGGAAGTAACAGGGTACAGTTTGGGATCAGGATTAACAGGCTATAACTCAGTATCAGAATCTGGAAGCAAATAGGCAAAGTCTCCCTTCTCCAGTGCAGGACAGCTCTTTCAGCTTCTTTTGGCCATGCAAGCCTCCTCCCAGCCCCCTCAGGACAGGCCTCTTCTCAGCCCCCTCAGGATGGGACTCCCTCCTGGCCCCCTCAGGTTGGCTCCTCTTGGCCCTGTTCTCTGTCACCACCAACTCTGTGGCTTCCTGTCTGTCACTGTTTTCAGTGTTACAGTTTTTTTTTCAGGAGGCTCTTTGCCTCCTTTCTCTCTGCTTCTTCTCTATTCTGTCTTGCCATTTCTCCTTCCTGCTTCTTCCTGTTTACTGTCTGAAAAACCTCTGTGAGGTTGGGTGCATATACCATATTTTTACCCAAATAGCGCATGCCTTCTACACTTGTTTACCAATTACATCCTCTCCCCAGGAGGTATTTTTGTAAGGGCTGCTATGCCTATTTTGTTTTACATGTTGCTGTAAAAAAGTTAGCATAGCTTGCTTACAAAAATACCTCTGAGGGGGAGGGTGCAGTTGGCAAAGAAACTTAGAAAGCATATGTTATTTGTGTAAAAATACGATATACAAAAACTCCTTGTCAATTTTAAGGCATGGCCCTCCTACCAGGGCCGTGAACTGACCAATCCCCTCTCGGTAGGCCCTAGGCACTTTATTTGCATAGGCTATAGTAACTTCATTTGAGTAGTGTATAGCCACCTCATTTGCATAGCATATTGACCAAACCCTTCAAGGTGCATACCAATCGCAGGGCAAGCTGTAGCCCAGGGCCAGATAAAAAGTATCAAATCAAGTTGTTTACAGCTTGCCCCTTTCAAGACACAATCATTTTCTGCTTTGAATTATTTGTTGACACCATGTGTTTTCATTACTGAAAGCATGCTGAACCATTGAGTGTTGTTGAATTTTTGGTAGGTAGTATGGATTTTTTTTTCTCACCCCCTTCCACAAGTCTACCCTTTCAGTCCAGAGAGACATACCTTTTCCCAGTAACTCTACTCCCAGAGTCCACTGGGACATACGTGTCCTAAAAAAAGATTTTCAGAATTTTTATTTTTTCTACCAAAAATGCACACACCTCATACAACACCCTGTAGAAAGGGTGACTTGTACCACACGCTCATTTTCTTCTGTTGTAAACAGTCATAAAGGCCCCTGTCTTACAGCAGCACGCACTGTCAGCAGTGCAGCTTCCCAATGAACCTGAAAGGCCGAAATGTTGGTGGGCAACAAACCCTCTGTGGTAGAAAACTAGGGCAAAGGTAACTCTTCACGGCTTAGGGGAAAAAATCCCTCAAGCTGTTTTTCCAAAGAACCAAGGCAAAAGGCCACATAAAGAATTCATTTCACCACAGGATGTAGGTTAAGTTTATACCAAGTTACTTCACGTAACTTCCACTCATCTGTGAAAGCCAGAATAAAACCATGTACCTTGCTTATGATATAATTGTCTGCATGTTTTCTTCTAAATAAAAATTAATAACTATGTTGTTTTGTTGTTAGGTGCCATGGAATCAGTTCTGACTCATAGTGACCCTGTGTACCACAGAACTAAACACTGCCCAGTCCTGTTCCATGCTCACAATTTTGTCATGCTTGAGCCCAAATAACTCTATACCTGCTTCAAATTGCAAACCCTTCCCCCTCTTCGTTATTCCCTGTTCTATGAGTCTCTTCAGTGCAGTGTCCTAAGTCAGGAACATAACAGATGGTCAATACATATTTTCTAAATGGACAAATGTTTGCTTTAAAGGGAGAAGCAAGAAAAACAAGCGGCACATCCTCAGTGAAATTTAAACCTGATATCTTTTTTTTTTTATCTCAAAATAGTGCAGTCTTTGTAGCAGCTCCGAGAAAATCAGAGTAAAGAATGCTGTGTGTCATCGTGCAGCCAAAAGTAACACAAGCACAAAAGAGCCTGGAAATCTTTGTGTTATAAATTGAACCTGTCATTTGAATGATAGGGAGAGATTTCCCTGTTCATGGGCGGGTTTAGCATCCTCAACTGGAAGCACCAAATTTTTCCCATGAACGGACTTATTGTGAGTAAACGCTATCCTAAAATTTGAAAGACCCTAACACATTTAAAAATCAAAGAAGTCACTTTGTTGACTGAGGTGTGCCTGACCCAAGCCATAGTCTTTTCAATTGGCTCATATACATGTGAAAGCTGGACAGTGAACAAGGAAGACAGAAGAACTGATGCATTCAAACTGGTGTTGGTGAAGAATATTAAACACACCACGGTCTGCCAGAAGAAGGAACAAATCAGTCTGGGACGAAGTACAGCCAGAATGCTCCTTAGAAGCAAGGGTGGCTCAATTATTTTGGACACATCGTCAGGAAAGACCAATCTCTAGACAAAGACATTGTATTTGGTAAAGTAGAGAGTCTACAAAAACGAGGGAAACCCTCAATGAGACGGACTGACACCATAGCAACAACAATGTACTCCAAAGTGCCATCAATCCTGAAGCTGATGCAGGACCAAGCAACATTTCATTGTGTTGTACCTGGGGTCCCCTGAGTTGGGGCTGACTAGAGGGCAATTAACAGCAACAACATGTTTAAATTAATTCTTTACTTGCAAAGAACCATGCTCTATAGCTCACACACTTTTCAAATGTGAGCAGGTCTAGTTACATCACCCTCAGTGCCGACCTTTTGCTTGCAAACTGTGTAGCGTTGAGTGCAATGTTTCTCAGGGTGTTGATGCTGATTTTAAAAACGTGCACAACCCTCCCACCCACAGCTGAAGCTGTTCTTCAGGCCCAGGGTGTCACGGTCCTATACTCAATTTGGTGTGTCTTAAAAATTATACCTTCAGCATCCGGCAGACATTTTCTTGTGTCTGAGGGACATAAGTGAACACGACATTGTACCTTGGGGCCTCCAGAGCATGAAAGAGCAGAACAAACTCATTAGGTAAATTTTACATTAACATGATTGTGTGTACAAATTAACATAAAGTCTATTTACTGTAAGGAAGTCACATTCCCCAGCTGTCCCCAAATGCTTATTTTACCTAAGGTCCCAGAGCAATGGAGAGTGGTTTGCATATTCTAGCTGTTGTGTGGTTAACTGCAATAAAGGACCCTGTATTCCAGACTTGGCAGTTCCAGTCCTCCAGGCACTCCTTGGAAACCCTATGGGGTGGTTCTGCTCTGTCTTATAGGGTGGCTATGAGTCAGAATTGACTCTACAGCAGTGCTTTTTTTTCTTTTTATTCCAATTTCATGGCAGTGATTGGGAATCCAAATTCCAAAGTGGAGATGACCCTCCTGAGGAGGATGACAGAGAACAGTCTCCATGGGCAGGTGGTGCTTAAGGAACCTGTCGAGTGCAGATTAAAAACAATGGAAGCCTGGAGGAGAGTGAAGTTTTGGTGGGAAAAGAAACCAAGTCCTTCAAATGGGGAAGATGCAAATATGGCTAGAGAAGTGCTCAAAGCTTGGGCTGGCCTGAGGACACAGTGGAAGGCGGAAATGCAAGGAAAGTCAGTGTTATGGATTGATTTGTGACCCCAAAGAGATATGTTGAATTCCTAACCCCTGCACCTGTGGATGTGAAGTTGTTTGGGAAAGTAAGGTTTTTTTTTTAGCAGATGTTATCAGTTAAATTAATGAGATTGTACCAGAGTAGGGTAGGTCCTAATCCCTTCTCATTCATTGGTGCTTTGTAAAAGAGATAAAAACAAAAAAAACAGACCCACTGCCATGGAGTAGATTCTGACTCATAGTGACCTTATAGCCCAGAGTAAAACTGTCCCATAAGGTTTCAAAGGCCGTAATCGTTATAGGAGCAGACTGCCGCATCGTTTCACCGAGATCCTGCTGGTGAATTCAAACTGCTGACCTTTTGGTTAGTAGCCAAGTGCTTTAACCACTGCTCCAGCAGGGCTCCCTTATAAAACAGGAAAAGAGACATGGAAATAGAGTCACACACAGAGGGAAGACATTACGTAAGATGCAGCTACAAGCAGCAAAGAAAAGCCCAGGATTGCCAGAGCCACCAGCAAGTAGGAGAGAGGCCTGGGACAAATTCTCCTTCAGAGCCTTCAGAAGGGATCAATTTAGATTTCCAACCTCCAAAACTGTGAGCCAGTAAATTCTAGTTCATTGAAGTCACCCACTTTGCGGTGTTTTATTATGGCAGACCCGGAGGACTGAGACACTCCCCATGGGTGCTTGTTGACACATGGAGTTGGAGCAGAGCCAGGGGTCCCTGTGGGTCTCTGCACACAACTCACCCAATAGCACCATGGAAGAAAGTCCTGACAATCTGCTTCTGTAAAGGTTACAGCCAAGAAAATCGTATGGAGCAGTTTTAGTTTGTAATACCTGGGGCTGCCATGAGTCAGAATCGAGGGCAGTGGATTTGGTTTTTGGCTTATTTACAATGTAAAATGTTGTGGAGATTTCTCAAAGGCTATGCCTTGGAGCTGAGCTGTTGGAACAACCCTGCCAGGCTAAACCTTCTCGTCCCTCCCTTTGCGTGAGGGGTGGGCACTGTTAACATCTGGTCAGAATCTTTACGCTGGCTCGCGTCAGCTCTGTGTGCCTGGTCTGAAAGACATTTAATCTCGCTCAGACTTTGGAAGTAACTCTTAGTTTACCCCTGGAGCTTTTATTATTGATCATTCCACAGCAATTACACAATGCTGCTCAGGCTGCAAGTCTGTAAACGTCATTACGCACTTCATGCTCAGTGACAGAAATGAACGTTTGTTTGTTTCCCCTGAATGTGATTAAATTAGAATAAGATCTCAGGGTGGAAAAGTGGTGTAGAACGTTGTATTAGCTTGATTTTCAAAACGCTAATTAGATGATGCGATAGCTTTAACCCACCCAATAGCAACAGGTGACGATTACTGCACGCATATTTTCAGGTTCCTCCTCTTCCTGTTTTGTTGTTGTCCTTGCCATTGAGTGGGCTCAAATTCACCTACAATAGAAGAAAAAGTTGCCAAGTCTTAGCCATTTTCACGATGTTTGGGTCCATTGTTGCAGTTATTGTATCAGTCTATCTCTTTAACTGTTTCTCTCATTTTTGATGACTTTTTTTTTCCACTTTACCAACCATGACGTGCCTTTCTAGTGATTGGTCTTTCCTGGTGATCTGTCTAAGAAACATTCTGGTTTGATTTCACCTAAGGTTGATTTTTTTCATTCTTCTGGCAGTCCATGATATATTCAATATTCTTTGTCAACACCACAATTCAAACGCACGATTTCCCTTTTACCTTCCTTTTTCATTGTACAGTTTTTGCATTCATATGAGGCAATTGAGAAGACCATGGCTTGAGTCAGGTGCACCAGAGACATCAAAGTGACATCCTTGTTTTTCAAGATTTTAAAGAAGTCTCTTGCCTCAGATTTGTCCAACGAAATATGTCTTTTGATTCATTGACTGTTGCTTCCGTGGGCCTTGTGCATTGTACATTGTATATTGTATATTATATGTTACACCCTCCATCCTATATCCAACTTCCATCTTGTCTACACCCTCCATTCTGTATCCATACTCCATCTGTATCCACCCTCCATCTGGTCTCCATCCTCCATCTTGCCTCCTACCTTCCAACTTGTATCCATCCTCCATATTGTATCCATCCTCCACCTTGCATCTGTCTTCCACCCTCCATCTTGTCTCCGCCCTTCATCTTGTATCCATCCTCCATCATGTATCCATGCTTCATCTTTTCTCCACCCACCATCACACCATCTTGTCTTTACCCTACGTCTTATGTTTGTCTTCAATTTGTATCCACCCTCCACCTTGTATCCATCCTCCATTTTATCTCTGTCCTCCATCTTGTCTCCACCTTCCGTCTTGTCTCTACTCTCTATCTTGTATCCATCCTGCATCTTGTGTCCATCTTAGTGACCTGCTTCCAAAAACCAGTCAATGAAAATTCTGTGGATCACAATGGCCCAATCCACAACCAATCATGGGAATGGCACTAGACAGGGCAGTGTTTTGTTTCATTGTGTGTGGGGTCACCATGAGTGGGGAACCACATCAATGTCAGCCAACAAACTTAGACAATTGGTCTTCTCCTTATAACTTGAATCTTATCTGTCTCCAATTTACAAAAGCAAACAGAACATGGAAAATATTACAAAATGTTAAAAAAAATAGTCAAACTACAAATAAATTCAAGTATATAGGGTATATTTAAGCAGTTACTCTGTATGCATACAGGGAGAACATTTTGTTTCTAAAAAAATAAACATAACTCAATGCAGGCTTGTTATAATAAGGCTTTTAAGGAGAAAACAGTTAAAATTAACCATTGGTTAGCATGCAATCATACTTATATTAAAAATAAATATTTCACTGTTGTTTGAAGAGGCTTTTGCTTATCCAGCGTCTTAGGCTGGATTCTCTAGAGAAGCAAAACCAGTGAAAGATGTAAATATACATAGATTTATATCAAGGAAATGGCTCACAAAGTTGTAAATGCTAGAAAGTCCCAAGTCTGCGGGTCAGGCTTGAAGCTTCTCTTGACTCAAGTAGCTGTAGAGGCTGGTGAACCCAAGATCAGCAGGTCACACAGCGGGCCTCTGACTCACAGGCTGTAGAGGCAAACAGATTGCAAAATAGGCAGGTAAGCTGCTAGCACAAGCCACAAGAACTGGAGGTCAGATGAATAGGAGGAAACTACAGGGTCCAGAGTGAGCAAAAGCCAAAGGAATTTGCCAGAAAGTCCACTTATATTGGATGAGGCCACAGGCCCAAGAAAATTTTCTTTGAACTGATTGGATGCTCTTAACAGATCTCATCACAGAGGTGATTATATGATACCAGATCTTGTTACGGGAGTGATTGTATCATTGCATAGCTGCCAAATACGTTATAACTGCCAAACCACTGCGAATTAGGACACAACCAGTCTGACACACACTCTTAACCATCACATCCATGAACTGAAAAATTCCTGACCCAGAATTAATCTGCCAGAGTTTTATTTTTTTCTCTCTCACCCAAAGCAGCTAATTGAATTTTCTTTCCTATTCCAAAAACCTCCTTGAGTATATCCCACCTGAATTTAGAGACCATCTCAAGAATAAATTTGACGCATTGAACATCAATGGTTGAAGACCAGACGAGTTGTGGAATGGACATCATACATGAAGAAAGGAAGAGATTGTTAAAAACACAGGAAAGGAAGACAAGACCAAAATGGATGTCAGAAGAGAGACTCTGAAACTTGCTCTTGAACGTTGAGTAGGTAAAGCAAAAGGAAGAAATGATGAAATAAAAGAGCTTAACGGAATATTTCAAAGGGCAGTTTGAAAAGAAAAAGTAAAATATTATAATGACATGTGCAAACACTTGGAATTAGAAAACCAAAAGGGAAGGACACACTCAGCATTTCTCAAGCTGAAAGCACTAAGGAAATAATTCAAGCCTCGAGTTGCAATACTGAAGGATCCTAGGGGAAAATTTTAAACAAAGCAGGAAACATCAAAAGAAGATGGAAGGAATACACAGAGTCACTGTACCAACAGGAATTGGTCAATGTTCAACCATTTCAGAGGTAGCATATGATCAGGAACTGATGGTACTGAAGGAAGAAATCCAAGCTTCACTGAAGGCATTGGCAAAAAACAAGGCTCCAGGAACTGACAGAATACCAATTGAGATGTTTCAACAAATGCATGCAGCGCTGGAAGTGCTCATTCATCTATGCCAAGAAATTTCAAAGACAGCTACCTCGCTAACCGACTGGAAGAGATCCATATTTATACCTATTTCCAAGAAAGGTGATCCAAGCAAATATGGAAATTATCCAGCAATATCATTAATATCACAAGCAAGCAAAATATTGATGAAGATCATTTAAAAGTGGCAGTAGCAGTACATCCACAGGAAATTCCAGAAATTCAGGCTGGATTCAGAAGAGGGCTTGGAACCAGGGATATCATTGTGGATGTCAGATGGATCATGGCTAAAAGCAGAGAATATCAGAAAGATGTTTACCTGTGTTTTATAGACTATGCAAAGGCATTTGACTGTGTGCATCATAACAAATTATGGATAACATTGTGAAGAATGAAAATTCCAGAGCACTTAATTGTGCTCATGAGGAACCTGTACATAGATCAAGAGGCAGTTGTTAGAACAGAACAAGGGGGATACTGTGTGGTTTAAAGTCAAGAAAGTTGTGCATCAGGGTTGTATCCTTTCACCATACCTATTCAATCTGTATGCTGAGCAAATAATCCAAGAAGATGAACTATTTGAAGAAGAAAGTGGCATCAGGATTGGAGGAAGACTCATTAACAGCCTGCATTATGCAGATGACAAAACCTTGCTTGCTGAAAGTGAAGAGGACTTGAAGCACTTACTGATGAAGGTCAAAGGACACAACTTTCAGTATGGGTTACACCTCAACATAAAAAAAAAACAAAAATCTTCACAACTGGACAAATAAGCAACATCATGATAAATAGAGAAGAGATTCAGGTTGCCAAGGATTTCATTTTACTTGGATTCACAATCCTAACCCACGGAAGCAGCAGTCAAGAAATCAAAAGACGTGTTGCATTGGGCAAATCTGCTGCAAAAGACGTCTTTAAAGTGTTAAAAAGCAAAGATGTCACCTTGAGGACTAAGGTGCTCCTGACCCAAGCCATGGTGTTTTCAATCACCTCATATGCATGTGAAAGCTGGATGATGAATAAAGAGATGGAAAAAGAATTGACACCTTTGAATTATGGTGTTGGCAAAGAATATTGAATATGCCTTGAACTGCCAAAAGAATGAACAAATCTGATTTGGAAAAAGTACAACCAGAATGCTCCTTAGAAGCGAGGATGGCACGCCTGTGTCTCACTTGTTTTGGACATGTTATCAGGAGGGAATCAGTCCCTAGAGAAGGACATCATTCTTGGTAAAGTGGAGGATCAACGAAAAAGAGGAAGACCCTCAGCCAGATGGATTGACACATGGCTGCAACAACGGACTCCAGCATAACAACGATTGTGATGATGGTGCAGGATGGGCCAGTGTTTTGTTTTCTTGTGCATAAGGTCGCTATGAGTCGGAATCTACTCGAGGGCACCTAACAACAACAACATTCCAAAAAAGCAGACCACAACAAAACTGTTAATGTGATTAAGTGAGACTCAGAATTCTTTAATTTAATTTCCAGGACTACAGGTGGGTGGAGGGGTGAATCTTCTGTGAAGTTACCTTTTTAATATTAAATCAGTAGACATTAAGTACTTTCTCATCATGGAAACCTAAATACTTAAAATTTATTTAAGGTTCTATGAATTTTCCATTCTATGAAAGAGGTTTCCTCTTGCATGAGGGAATATTTCTCAATTTGCAAATTGTTTATTAAGTCATTAAGCAATCAAATATTCTTTTATTCTTTTGAATTAATACATGGTTATATTTTTTAACACTAGTGTCAAAAAAACCCATTGCTGTAGCATCGATTTCAACTCATAGCGACCCTATAGGACAGAGTAGGACTGCCACATATGGTTTCCAAGGAGTGGCTGGTGGATTCAAACTGCCGATGTTTTGGTTAGTGTTGTAGGGGGGAAAAAATCACAAAGATCAGTAAAGCAAAAAGAAAGTTTTATTCGGTATATTTTCAAAAAAGTAAAAGTGGGAAGCAGACAACCCTGCTGCCAGAGCTAATGTCTGCCCGAACCCAAGGAAATATTACAGAACAGACAAAAGTGGGAAAACAGACAAGCGTACTGCCAGAACCATGTCTGCCCGAGTTCAAGGAATATTGCAGAATAGGCAAGAATGGGAAAATGGACAAGCATGCTGCCACAGCCATGTCCAAGCCACAGTCCAAGTCAGAGGAACTATTACAAAATGACCAGTATATATTAACATTACAAAATGGGCAATGCTTCTGAAAGCTTGCCTTTTCACAGATTGGCTAGAAACTTGATCTTACGTTTTGAATTATCTTTCTGAACAACTACTGGTACAGGTTTCAAGAGCGTCTTCATTGGTCCAACAAATTTTCTATTCACTAAATGCTAATAGAAAAAGATAAGAGTGGAAAGTCTTTTGTGTTCTGGTTGGTTGGCTTATGTGAATGCTTCCCTAGAAGATATTTTCCACGATTATCATAGCTATTGTCTTTACACCTCAGGGCCCAGTCGATGTGTCCTTGTGAGCTCTTGTGAGTCCAGCTCCAGCTGGGTCACATTCTCTATGATCAAGGACAGGGAATAATGACTCCATTGTTATTTCCTAAATCATTAGCAGCCAAGCTCTCAACCACGGTGCCCCCAGGGCTCCGTGCCCTGCTTTCCGAGATCAGCTGACGGCAGCTCACTAGGTGATAACTGTGGCCACCAGCAGCACAGCTGGAAAGTGCAGGGGATTTGGGATGCACCTAACGACACTGTCAGCGGGACTGCTTCAAACAACTGGCTATAAAGTTTTTGTGCAGTTTTTCAGTAGAGATTTGTTATTTTTTAGGAAAATATCCCTGTAACTATAAGAACAATTTTTTTTTTTTAGTAAACCCACCTTGTTTGCTATTAGGAACCATTGAGTGAGCTCCCACTCACAGTGACTGTATGTACAACGGAATGAAACACTACCATGTCCTGCCTCATTGATATGCTTGGGCCCATTGTTGCAGATACTGTGTCAATCCATCACGTTGAGTGTCTTCTTCTTTTTCACTGACTCTGTACTTTACCATGCATGATGCCCTTCTCCAGGGACTGATCCCACCTGATAACATGTCCAAAATGCATGAGACTAAGTCTTGCCATCCTTGTTTCCAAGGAGCACTGTAGCTGTACTTCTTCTAAGACAGACTTGTTCATTCTTCTGGTAGTCCATGGTATATTCAATATTCTACCCCAACACCATAATTCAAAGGCATCAATCCTTCTTCAGTCTTCTTTATTCGTTGTCCAGATTTCTCATACATATGTGGCAATTAAAAATACCATGGCTTGGGTCAGGTACACCTTAGTCCTAAAAGTGACATCTTTGCTTTTGTAAAATTTTTTTATTTTTCATTTTGCTTTAAGTGAAAGTTTACAGTTCAAGTTAGTTTCTCATATAAAAATTTATACACACATTTTTATGTGACCCTAGTTACTCTCCCTATAACGTGACAGCACACTCCTCCTTTCCACCCTGTATTTCCTTTGCCCATTCAACCAGCTCCTGCCCCTTTCTGTCATCTCATCTCGCCTCCAGACAGGCTCTGCCCATTTAGTCACATATATCTACTTGAGTTAAAAAGCACACTCTTCACAAGTATTTTTTTTTAATAATTTTTATTGTGCTTTAAGTGAATGTTTACAAATCACATCAGTCTCTCACACAAAAACCCATATACACCTTGCTACGCACTCCCAATTACTCTCCCCCTGATGAGACAGCCTGCTCTCTCCCTCCACTCTCTCTTTTCACAAGTATCATTTCATGCCTTGTAGTCCAGTCTAGTCTTTCTCTGAAGAGTTGGCTTTGGGAATGGTTTTAGTTTTGGTCTAACAGAGAGTCTGGGGCCATGTCTTCCAGGGTCCTTCCTGTCTCAGTCAGACCATTAAGTCCGGACTTATTACTAGAATGTGGGTTCTGCACCCCATTTTTCTCTGCTCTGTCAGGGACTCTGTGTTATGTTCCCTGTCAGGGCATTCATTTGTGGTAGTTGAGCACCATCTAGTTCTGGTCTCAGGTGATGGAGTCCCTGGTTTATGTTGCCCTTTCTTTCTCTTGGGCTCATATTTTCCTTGTGTCTTTGGTGTTCTTCATTCTCCTTTGCTGCAGTTAGGTTGGGACCAATTGATGCATCTTAGATGGCCGCATGCTAGCTTTTAGGACCCTAGACGTCACTCACCAAGTGAGATGCAGAAAATTTTCTTAATAAACTTTGTTATGCCAATTGACCAAGATATACTTTGAAACCATGGTCCCCAGAACCCCACCCCTGCTCCTCTGTCCCTCAAAGTGTTTGGTTGTATTCAGGAAGCTTCTTAGCTTTTGGTTTAATCCAGTTGTGCTGACTTCCCCTCTATTGTGTGTTGTCCTTCCCTTCATCTAAGATCATTCTTGTCTACTATCTAGTTACTGAATACCCCTCTCCTTCCCTCCTACCCTCGTAACCATCAGAGAATATTTGGATCTTGACTAACTGCCTGGGAGTGGAGAGGGAGTCCAGGTCTCCCATCCAGGGATGGGGAGTACCTTAAATAAAAATCCAGAATCCCCACCAGCCCTGCCCTTGACCTGGTCCTTCTCTTTGCTCTGCCTCCTCACTCTTCTCCCTCCCTGGGGAGCTGGCCCTTCAAAGCTCCTCTTCCAGTCTCCAGACTTGAATATGAAATGTCTTCCTCTAACCCTCCTTCTCCCAGCTCCGCAGCTGCACCTGACTCCCTAGGCCACCATCTCTTGCTTTATATAAACTGCCATGCTCCACCCTGGGTTCTGTCTGCCGATTATCACATGCACTCCTGTGGCTTTGCCTAAAATTGCTATGCAGACAATTTTCATTTTGACATTTCTCCCTAAGTTCTCTCAAGAGCTAATTCTGCATTTCAAATACTTGCCCTATGTGTCTATCTAGATATACTTGTGAAATCAAAGCTACCGATTTGAAAAAGCTGCCATCATCTAGTTTTTCACAGTTAAGAGTCTCCCAAGAACCTCCTATTGATGGTACCACATTCTTCCCCACCCAGTCCGAAAACTCCATGCTGTCCATGATCCTTACTGAGCCACCGCCTAACTCCATATCCCGGTGTCTTTCATGGGCCTGGAACTTGCCTCATTTTCAGACTTCCAGCTCCCCAGGCCAATTTCTGTGAATTTCCTCTGGAAATGTCATGATCTCCCAGAATCCAGGTCCATTGGAGGCATCCAAAGCCACTTCTCTTCAGAACTAAACGGGGTGCACAGACCTCCTAATTAATAACCTCCAGAGACAAAAGGGTTGTTAAAAATACAATTATTATAACAATTAATGTTCCCCGTTAGTTCTGAAGGCCATGCTGTTTGGCGACTTCTTATCTGGAATATGCATTAGATAACTGTGTCCCTCCTTGAAACAGGTGTCCAGTGATTTTGAAATGAGATGAACTTAACCTCAATTTTTATTTATGTTGAATCTCATTTTACCTCTTCATAACTGCATTTTAAACGTGAAGTTTCAGTATATGTGACTTTTGTCCACCTTATATTCTAAGACGTATAACATAGGCCATTTTTCAGAGTATATAGATCTGACTCTGGATTAAAAGTCAGAAGCAATCTATATTTTAATTCATATTTATGGGAACTCAAAAATTACTTGGGAAGTATTCTTGGAACTCAAGCCTGAACCTGTTGATGACAGTAAAACAACAACATTCTTTTACTTTGGTGTTGTGCTTTGAGGATTGTTTTCAGGTCCCCAGGTGAAAAGCCCTATTTACATTTACATAAGAACTACCTGTGCTCAATTCCCAGGTTTCTAATACATGTTTCAGCTCAACAAACACTCAAGCTGAAAGCCTATACCCAACAAACTAGAGATAAAATCAATCCACATATTTATAAGAAGGGATGTTAAAATTTGAAGTGAAAATAATTGCTACATTATTTTTGTTGTTAAAATTTGAATACAAATAGGATCATGGGGAAAGAATGGCTGAGGGAGGAGAAAAGAGGGAACAGATTTCATAAAGGTTATTACAGTCATACCCACTTAGATCCTGTGAATCCACAGTTTCTGTCTACCTCACAAGAAAAAGACAATAAATGTGATTGAGTCTATCTAGAAAAGAGAGAGCCCAAATCACCATTGTGTAGAGAAATCAAGACATTATTTTTCAATTTTTTTCTTTGGTGGGAGGAAGTGAGTTATGGGGGCATTCTGTAAACACAACCTTGGAGTATGTACACCAACTGTACCTGACAGAGTTCAACCAGAGAAGCAAAACCGATAGTAGGTGCCTTTGTCTCCCATGGCTGCCTTAACAAAATACCACAAAGCAGGTGTCTTTTCGGAACAGAAACTTATTGTCT
Organism: Loxodonta africana; assembly: GCF_030014295.1. Taxonomy (NCBI): domain Eukaryota; kingdom Metazoa; phylum Chordata; class Mammalia; order Proboscidea; family Elephantidae; genus Loxodonta; species Loxodonta africana. Next base: position 609,551 of record NC_087347.1, on the reverse strand, counting down.
CACAGTTTCTGGAGGCTAGTAGTCCAAATCAGGGTGACAGCCACACCTATTCCTTCTAAGTCTCTGTTCCACACCTCTCTCCTAGTTTCTGGTCACTACTGGAAATTCTTGACATTCATGAGTTGTAGATGATACCCCTTCACATGGTATGTTCTCTCTGCGTGTGACCCTGTTTCTGTGTCTATTCTCCCTTTTATATGGCATCAGTCATATAGGAAGTCCCTCAGTGGCTCAGTTAAGCATTAGACTACTAGCCTAGAGATCTGAGGTTTCAACCCACTCAGAGGTGCCTCAGAAGACAGGTCTGGGAATCTGCTCCCAAAAGGTCACAACCTTGAAAATTCTATGCAGCAGTTCTACTCTGCACATATGGGGTCACCATGAGTAAGAACAACAGTCATATAGGACTAGGACAACACAACAATCATATAGGGCTAGAACCCACAATAACAGTCATATAGGACCAGGGCTCACAACAACAGTCATATAAGACTAGGATCCACCCTACATAGGCATGATCTCATTAACCTAACTGATAAAATCTGCAGAGATAATCCCTGTTTCCCCAAACGAGGGCACATTCACAGGCACAGAGTTAGGATTTCGATATATCTTATTTAGGGGCATAATTCAATCCAAAGTCATAAGAATATATATTAATTGAAGGGTTTATCATGAAGAATTGGCTTAGTCAATTGTAGGTTTGGGCTAAGCAAGCCTGAAGTCTGTAGAGCAGGCTGTAGGGAAGGGAAGATGATAAGCAGAGGAGGCTGAAGCCCACGGACATGGGTGGAAGTTTGTTGTCCTAGTGATTAGGGAAGAAGATCCAGAAAGAGCAATTGCAGACCCAGTGCCTGTTTGGAGTCTCTCGACTTGGAGAAGGCCTAGAACTTCCATCTGATTAAGTCACTCTCACCCAGGGTAATCTCCCTTTTGATTCAAGTCAACCGAAAGTCCACTGAGCAGAGACTGTAATCACATCTGCAGAATCCTTTCTCACCAGCAGCTGACAGAACACTGTGGACAGGTGGGTGCTACAGAACGGCAGCTGCCTCCCTTCCGTCCTCCGACTCACAGGAGACTGTGGACAGGTGTGCGCTACAGAACGGCAGCTGCCTCCCTTCCGTCCTCCGACTCACAGGAGACTGTGGACAGGTGTGTGCGCTACAGAACGGCAGCTGCCTCCCTTCCGTCCTCCGACTCACAGGAGACTGTGGGCAGGTGTGTGCACTACAGAATGGCAGCTGCCTCCCTTCCGTCCTCCGACTCACGGGAGGAAATCACCCTCAGAGCCTCCTTAATCAGAAACACTAGAAAGGAAATTCTGAGATGGTCACTCAGCCTAGCCAAATCAATGCATCAAAGCTATCGCACCAGCACTCTGAGGACTCAGAAGTCTGCAAATTCAAAACCAAGGCCACTGTGCTTCAAGAATGTTGATTCTGTGGTTCCTGATGCAACAAAGGAATTACAAACAAAAAGTACATTTATGTAGTTAATTGTTGCTATACATAGTAGTGGAAACCCTGGTGGCGTAGTGGTTAAGTGCTATGGCTACTAGCCAAAACGTCAGCAGTTCAAATCCACCAGGCGCTCCTTGGAAACTCTATAGGGCAGTTCTACTCTGTCCAATAGGGTGGCTATGAGTTGGAATCGACTCGATGGCAGTGGGTTTGGGTTGGTCTTTTGGGTACATGGTAGTTATGCCTATAAAGTTGCCACAAACACAAAATTGGTGAATCTTGAGCCACTGCCCCAGGGGAAATACAGAGTTAGGTTCCTGCAAGCCTCTGGTCACAATATTTTCATCAAGAAATCAATATATATCCTTGTTTTATGTGTGTTTCTGTTTGTTGTTGTGAGGTGCCATCAAGTTGGCTCTGAGTCATAGCGACCTGATGTACAACAGAACAAAACATAGCCCGGTCCTGTGCCATCCTCACAATTGTTCCTATGTTCAAGCCCCTTGTAGCTGCTACTGTGTCAGTCCATCCCATCAAGGGTCTTTCTCTTTTTTGCTGACCCTCTACCTTAACAAGCATGATGTCTTTCTCTAGGGACTAGTCCCTCCTGATAACATGTCCAAAGTACATGACTTGAAATATTGCCATCCTCGCTTAATAAGGAGCTCACTGGCTGTACTTTTTCCAAGACAGACTTATTCGTTCTTCTAGCAGTCCATGGTAAGTTCAATATTCTATGCAAACACAATAATTCAAAGACACCAATACTTCTTTGTTCTTCTTTATTCATTGTCCAGCTATAAAATGCATATGAGGTGATTAAAGTATCATGGCTTGAGTCAGGTACAACTTAATCCTCAAGGGGATATCTTTGCTTTTCTACACTTTAAAGAGGTCTTCTGTAGCAGATTTGGCCAAAGAAATGTATCTTTTGATTTCTTGACTGCCACGTCCATGAGTGTTGATTGCTGATCCAAGTAAAATGAAATTCTTGACAACTTCAGTATTTTGTCTGTTTATCATGATGCTGCTTATTGGTTCAGCTGTGAGGATTTTTGTTTTCTTTATGCTGAGGTATAATCCATACTGAAAGCTGTAGTCTTTCATCTTCATCAGTAAGTGCTTTAAGTCCTCTTGACTTTCAGCAAGCAATGTTGTGTCATCTGCATTTCACAGGTTGTTAGCGAGATTTCCATCAATCCTTACACGACATTCTTCTTACAATTCAACTTCTCAGATTATTTGCTCAGGGCACAGATTGAATAAATTTGTTGGAAGGATACAACCCTGACTCACACCTTTCCTGACTTTAATTCGCACAGCATCCCCTTGTTCTGTTTGAACAACTGCCTCTTGATCTATGCACAGGTTCCTCATGAGCACGATTAAGTGTTCTGGAATTCCTGTTTTTGCAATGTTACCCAGAATTTATTATCATACACAAAATTCAATGCCTTTGCATAGTCAATAAAACACAAGTTAACTTTTTTTTTTTTTTTTGGTATTCTCTGCTTTCAGCCAAGATCCATCTGACACAGTCATGATATTTCTTGTTCCATGTCCTTTTCTGAATCTGGCTTGAATTTCCAACTGTTCCCTGTGGGCGTACTGTGGCAATCATTTTTGAAATGTCTTCGGTAAAATTTTACTTGCATGTGATATTAATGATTGTCTTAGTCATCTAGTGCTGTTATAACAGAAATACCACACGTGGATAGCTTTAACAAATAGAAATTTATTCTCTCGCAGTCTAGTAGTCTACCAGCTCAAATTCAGGGCGCTGGCTTCAGGGGAAGGCTTTCTCTCTCTGTCAGCTCTGGAGGAAGGTCCTTGTTATCACTCTTCCCTTGGTCTGGGAGCATCTCACTGCAGGAACCTCAGGTCCAAAGACGCGCTCTGCTCCCAGCACTGCTTTCTTGGTGGTATGAGGTCCCCAACTTTCCACTTGCCTTCTTTTCCTTTTATCTCTGGTAAAGAGAAAAGGTGGTGAAGGCCACACCCCAGGGAAACTCCCTTTCAACTGATCGACTACTCACAGCAGATCCCATCATGGAGGTGATCACATAACATCAGATCTCATCGGGGAAGTGATCACACCATCATGCGACTATCACTGAGGATGTGGCCCTGCCAAATTGATACACATTTTTTGGGAACACAATTCAATCCATAGCAAAGATATTGTTTGATAATTTCCAAATTCTGTTGGATTACTTTTCTTTGTAGTGGGCACAAATATGGATTTCTTCCAGCTGGTTGGCCAGGTAGCTGTCTTCCAAGTTTTTTGGCATAGATGATGAGAACCTCCTGCACCACATTCATTTGTTGAAACTTCTCAATAGGTACTTGTCAATTCCTGGAGCCTTATTTTTTGCCAATGCATTCAGTGTAGCTTGAATTTCTTCCTTCAATACCATTGGTTCTTGATCATATCCTGAAATGGTTGAATGTCAACCAATTCATTTTGGGACAGTGAGTTTGTATATTCCTTCTTCTTTTAATGCTTCCTCCATCTTTCAATATTTTCCCCATAGAATCCTTTGATATTGCAATTTGAGGCTTGAATTTTTTCTTCAGTTCTTTCAACTTGAGAAATGCTAAGCATTTTTTTCCCTTTTGGTTTGCTAACTCCAGGTCTTTGCACATTTCGTTATAATACTTTACCTTGTCTTCTCAAGCCATCCTTTGAAATCTTCTGCTCAGCTATTTTACTTCATCATTTTTTCCATTCTTTTTACCTACTCTACATTAAAGACTACCTAAGAGTCAGAAGGAGGCCAGAGCTCAACTGCACAACACATCGTCAATTGCTCATATGCAAGTTCAAATTGAAACTGAAGAAAATTAGAGCGAGTCCACAAGAGCCAAATTATGGCCTTGAGTATACGCCACCTGAATTTAGAGATCATCTCAAGAACAGATTTGACACGTTGAACACTAATGACTAAAGATCAGATAAGTTGTGGAATCGCATCAACAACATCATACATGAAGAAAGCAAGAGGTCATTAAAAAGACAGTGTTGAGTAACTGTAGTGAAGTGATAGTTCTCTGGCTCACGTTTAGATACTGTACATTAACACCTACAATCACAGATCACTTTTATTTGTAGCAGTTAGTGTTTATCAGTTTATTTTGCTCTTTATTTAAGCCATTTAAAAATGAAATAAAATAAACTTACCCTGGTAACTGCAGCATCGGCTTACAAACAATAGCAATCCTAGGATACTCCGTGAGGTGTAAAGAAACACACACACCAGTTCAGAGTTCAGACATCTACATTTTTGTCTTTACTGTTGAAAACTCTAAATTCATACTTTTTTAAATATTATATAAATTCTCTTAAAATATATTCCTGACTTTATTTCAAAAATCCTGTTTTGTTAACAAACAAGAAGGTACATTTTACAGACCAAGGAAGGCAGTGGCACGGGACGTATCCATGAACTTGGGCGCGGCTCTTCAGCCTCTGCAGGAGGCGGACGTGGTGGACAGCGGCCACTCATGTCTTTACCTGGGTTCTCCCAGACACGCTGGGAGTACCCACCCGTCCACCAAAACAAGCTCTTATAAAGGCTGCTGCAAAGTTACCATGTCTGTACTCAGCTGTGTGTTAAAAAAGAAAACCACTGTTTCTCTCTTGAGTCCTTCCGTAGCCATTACAAGCTTCTGGGAGAGACTTGCCCCAAGATCTGCCCTTTCAAGTTACTGTGTTAAGGGAGACCCTTAGATTTACAGAAAACTCAAGAGGACCACAGCACTGTAAGAAGGGATGACCATTCTTTACACACAGATTAAGACAGAGCAATGCATTTTCCAATCTTAAAAAATGGAAAGACAGTAAAGTTGATATGAAATTGTCAGGAAATAGCAACACAGAATTCATGTATCTCCACTTGGGTGCATATTCAGGAAATAGCAACACAGAATCCATGTGTGTCCACTTGGGTCCATGTCCTGGTGGGTGCTGAGAGAGGAAGCCTTTTGTGGATGGAAGAAGCAAGGGATTTTCCATGCATCAGCACTCCAATATTAATTACAGAGCATCCCGGGTCTCCATGGGATTATCTGCCAGGCTCTGCTCTCTCAGTCTGCACCCTAAGGAGAAGGTATCAAACAATTGCACAATGATTCAGGGGGCTCTTTCAGAAATGGACCCCGGTGCCTGGAATTGAGACTAGAGAATGAATTTTAGGATTACTCTGGTGGTCCAGGTGGGGACATGGCTGCAATGTACAGTTTAGCACGCAGAGCATCCCCGTGAGTGGTTGGAAAAGCACAAGGGAGCGTATTCCCAAAGCAGTTCACAAAGTAAATGGACCTCAAACTGTGACTGCTTTCTAACAGGTCAGAAAGAAGCTCTGTGGAAGACAGTCTCAGGATACCGAAGTTAGGGAAAATCAAACAAACAAAAACGACAGAAGAGTTTGACAGCTACAAAGAACACTGACATACTCACCCAAGAGTTTAGGGAAATAGATTTACTACTATGTATTATTCAGGTATTGCAGAGGCAAATAAAAATACATTTGCAGTAATAAGGATCTGTGGTTCCCACTATTCTGTTAAAAAAAAAAAAAAGACAAACCTTTCTGAGTTCAGCGTGGGGGCGCTGCTGAGTGTCTCTAGAGGAGCAAAATGACAGGGGGCAAAGGGAAGAAGGCAAAACATCACGTTCTCTTAGCTCTGCGCCATATGAATGTTGCTACTTTCACAGCTGAAGAGTAACATTTAAGACTAGATGTATCAAAGCTGATTAGAAACATCTGAACAGGAAAAATAAAAGCACTGCAAACAGCGTAAATAGAAACTTTACAGAGTGACAGTGCTTTGCATCAACCAGCAAACGGAACAAGGCAGAAAGGCTGTTTGTTTTTGGCCGCTGGGCTATGGCTCACGGGAGGATGTAATATTCAACAGATACGATCAGGAAGGGTGCTCAGTTCTGTCAGCAGCCGAAGGCAGCAGCTCAGGTGAGAGGAGACGGAAGCCTCAGGCTCCCAGCTCCCACCAGGCCAGTGAGCGTCGTGGCACGTTTCCCCTTCAAAGCCCACGGTCGGGAAGCAAGTTTAACTTCAGCTTAAATTCACATTAGAGTATCAGAAACTCAAAAGGATTGTGACCATATCGAACACATGGTTACATAAAATGATCGTGGAGGTATGTGTCCTCGGAGGCTTACGGAGCCCCTAGGGGCGGGTTCTGCAGCCCTACAAAGCTAGCCTTTGTCCCCTACATGAAGGTGATCCTTGACTGTCCAGAGCCTGGATATAGCAGGAGAGTCAGATGGTCCTAGGAACACACGGGCCCGTCATCCCTCAGAAGAAGTACTCCTTCTGACTCCCGCTGGCTGCATTCTGCAAGTGGAGGTCACATCTGAGCACGGCCTCAGCTCTGCCCTCCTCTTCTGGCCGTTTTGCCCCCTTGCTCTTGTACAAGTTTTTTTGCTGGTACAGGCGGGTGGTGATGGCAGCGATACAAAGCAAGACAAAGATGACCACAGCGATCACACCTAGGGAGGGTGGAGTTAGGAAAGAGTCAGAACGTTAGGGCGATGCTGTACCCAGGGGGACACTACGTTGTCAGCTCTGTCTAGAGTCAGCGTGAAATGACCTTCTACGGACCCCAGGCCTTTCTTCCTAGTCAGTTGGAAGAAAGGTCTAGTGATGTACCTCTGAAAATTAGCCAGTGAAAAGCCTATGGGTCTCATACAGTGCTGGAAGGTGAGCCCCCTAGGATGGAAGGCCCTCAGAATACACAGTGGCGGCAACAACGGACTGCAGCATACCCATGATTGTGAAGATGGAGCAGGACTAGACAACGTTTTGTTCTGTCGTCCGTGGGGTTCCGACTCTGCAACAACTAACAGCACCACCACCAACTTGCTCTGCCTATATTTTTGAGGCTGAGGACATCAGAACTCCAGGAAGTTCTAGGTTAGATGATAACATTTGGGTTTCTTTTGCCTCTACAAACTTGGTACATACAGCTCTGTATTATGCCTTTAAGGACAAATGGAAGCAGGATGGATTTCACGTCCTGAACCCAGCCTCCCCTCCTGTGGAGAAGCAGACACACCTCCCTTACTTTAAAAGGCTAGAACACATCCTGCCTCCACAGAGTTTTTAACAGTTTTGCTAAGGATTCTGAATTGCACATGTTTTAATAAAATTGTTTTTAAATAGCTTGGGTATGTAATAGTGAATTACAGTTATACGTGATTCTTATTTACAGATACATGAATGGTTCCTGTCACTAAATTTACTTAGGAGCCTAAGTAACATAGAGCCTCTGGCTACAAATTAGTTGAAATTTTCACTCATAAAGGTTTTGATGATTCAAGCCAACGCCTGCGGTTGAACGTCTACCACAGGTTCAATCAAAATTTAATCAAAATATCTGGGTGGGAGGAATTAATAATCCTAAAAAGCTTTTCCATGATACTTACGCACATTCAAGTTTGAAAGACACTAAGCTATGCTATGGTAAAAATGTCTACGCAAGCATTGTACCGGTGAAAATTAAATTAAAAAATAAGTTTTGAAATATTAATAAATAAATATGAAGATGCCATTTGCAAGCTTTGTCCATTTAAGGATGACTAACACGGCATTGAGGGATATCATTGCTGAGGACACATGGATCCTGGCTGAAAGCTGAGACTACTAGAAAAAAGTTTGTTGTTGTTAGGTGCGGTCTAGTCGGTTTCGACTCATAGTGACTCTATGCACAACGGAACGAAAAAAGTTTACCTGTGTTCTATTGACTATGCAAAAACATTCAACTGTGTGGATCATAAGGAACTATGGATAACACTGCAAAGAACGGCAATTCCAGAACACTTCATTGTGCTCATGAGGAACCTGCACAGAGACCAAGAGGAGTTGTTCCAACAGAACAAGGGAGTACTGCGTGGTTTAAAGTCAGGAAAGGTGTGGGTCAGCGTTGTATTCTTCCACTGCATTTATTCAGTCTGTATGTTGAGCAAATAATCTGAGAAGCTGGACTCTATGAAGAGTAATAGGGCATCAGGATTGGGAAAAGGCACATTAACAAGCTGCCAGTATGCAGATGACACAACCCTGCTTGCGGAAAGCAACCAATTGTACCGATTCCAAAGATGCTGGACTCAGTAAAATTACATAGGAGAATACGCCAATAGTGAAGTCTCCAGTGACCCACGCATTCACCGACCAGGGCTTGGAAATGGGGAGCCGCTTCATAAATACCCCCCTGGGCTAGAAAAAAAAAAAAGCTAGATGTCACCCTAAATCATGATGTGGCCAGCCGAGAAGCACCACCTCCGATCACCGCCGAGTCCCTCCTGGCTGCGTCCGCGATGGGCTCCCCTTCGCCCACTGGTCCTGAGTGATCTGCAGCGGGAAAGCAAAGGGGGTGACGGTGAGAAACACCCAAGCGTCCTCGTGAACTAGGCACCTGGGTCGTTTTAACTGTAGAGCTGTCAGCCCCAGTGGAAATTCTGAAAATAACTGGGAAGCAAGCCGACTGCTGAGAGGTCCCAACCCAGGATCCAGCCCAGCCATCCGGGTCCGTGCCCACCTGCTCGCGCGTGCGTGCGCTCCCGCGCCGCGCTGTCCCCGGCTCCGCAGCTCGACGCAGCCACCGGCCCCCGCACCGCGGTGCGCGCGGGTCGGCCCGGGCTCAGCACCGCCTTCAGCGGGGCCGCGCGCTCGAACTGCAGCGCCGACAGGCAGCCTTCGAAGCCCTCGGCGCCAGCCCGCGCCGTCTCTGGGTCCAGGTGGCTGCCAGGCTCTGTGGGCGGGCGACAGAGAAGGGCCTTAGTGGGGCGATCAGTGGGGCGCGCGGTCAATGGGGGTGCGGTCAGGGGGGCCCCATCAGTGTGGCGATGAGGGCAGCGGGGGAGGGTCACTAGGGGAGGGTCAACAGGGGAGAGGGCAGTGGGGAGGCAGTGGGAGGGTCGTTGGGGGTGGGTGAGTGGGGGTCAATGGGGGTCAGCAGGGGAGAGTCAGTGGGGTCAGTGGGGGAAGGTCAGTGGGGGTCAGTGGGGGAGGGTGAGTGGCGCGCAGGACACCGAGGGCGCTCTGGGAGTTTGGACAGTGAGGACCCAGAGGCCAGCTGCCCTGGCACACCAGTGGACTGGCTCCCCTCTGTAGAAAGGCCGTTTTAAGTAACAACCATGAAGTGAAACGGAAGAAAAGCAAAATGAGTTTGTGGATTTACAAGTCCCCCCAAAATAAAATAAGATATCCCTGAAAAGTAAAATAAAACTATAATACTCATAGAAAGGGGAAATAATGAATTAATGCTTTTAAAATTGCATTAATGATTGTTTTGAGAAGGGGAAAAAAACAAAAACCTTATGTGTATATATTGGCCTGTCCCACTAATGAGTACTAACGTTAGAGTTTGTTTTTAAACCTTAGCTTTTTTCAGATTTAACAGTGGGTTTGTCAAAATTGACCTCCACAAGGAAACGTTCAATAGACAGTCCCTCAGTCTGTCTCCACTTAGAGAAGGTCAGAGAACTCTGAGGATCCTGATTCAGTACTGATATTTCGTATTCCCAAATGATTATCATTATCCATTTAGAGCCAACCACACACAAGGTTGTCCTGAGTCAGAATCCACTCCCTGGCAGCTAACAACAGCAGCAGCAGCTATAAGGGTGCTCGTTTGTTTGTGTATGAACACAGACAGCCTTCATACCGGAAGGTTCTCCCTCCTTCCCTCTCTACTCTCATTTATTTTTAATTGATTAGGACACTTTTTCTCATATTTCTCTCATGAGGGGTGGTCGGGTGGGTTTCTCTGACCCGGCAGATCAATATTTGGGCAAAGATTGACGCCTGGTGTCATCGGTAGCATGATTTCTCCATCCTAAATTCCTGCAGATGAGAAGTTTGATGCCAGCCTAACTCTCTGTCTTTGTAATAATTTTTTTTTTTTTTTTTTTCTGCATGGAAGCCCATGGTGTTTCCTTGGTGATCTCAGAGTTCACACATTGTGTCGGGGTGTCTAAGCATTTCCCCCCATGCCGCCTAGGACTCAAAGAACCTTAAACCTGCTTCAGCTCAGAGAAAGCTGTTTTATATGCGGTCCACTCTTTTCTCCTTTGGTAATTCCATCTGTTCCCATCTCTTCTCCTGAGTCCATCCCCGACATCTGCTGTCCTCCCTGCCTGATCCCTGCCTTGGTGGGTTTCTGTGGGGTTTGACCTATTTGGTCTGCTTCGAATTTCAGCAGGGATGCATCTCTCCTTCAGTTCAGTTGTGGAACTCTTTAGCTTGAGTTCTGACAAGTTGTTTTATTGCATTACTGAAATCTCCTGCTCTTTCAAGTTTTATGTGAGGTTCTGCTTGTCTCCTCCAATGGCTTTGTTTGGCAGGGGCTATCCTGGATTTCAAGGACCCCTGGTTTTGAAGTGGTTAAGCCCTCTGCTGATTACTGAAAGCTCCGTGGTTCACACCCACCAGCTGCTCCTCAGGAGAAAGATGTGGCAGTCCGCTCCCGTAAAGATCGCAGCCTTGGAAACCCCATGCGGGCAATTCTTCTGTTCTATAGGGTTGCTATGAGTTGGAATTGACTTGATGGCAATGGATTTTATTCTGAATTTCCTTGTCCTTCCTGCTGTCAGAGTCCCTTGGGTGTGGGGTTGTTTCCCTTGGGGGTGGCAATGAACCAAAATGTTCAACCCCGTTTTGGAAAACAGAAGTCCTTTCTGAGTGGGCTTCAGAGGCTTCAGGGACTTTGGTAAGATGTGAGATGTACCACTCACATCTGGAACATAAAGTTTGCATTTTCTTGGGATTACAAAATGGTTTGAAAGTTTTCTTAAGCTTATGGCAGGACGAATCTTATATTAAACTATCAAAATGTGGAAAGTGTCATCAGACCTTGGTCAAAATCAGTGCCCCCCAGGCATATGGTAAATTCATTTTTACTTAAAATTTCAGGAAGTACAATTTCTTTAAGCTATAAAATTGATTGCTGAGCTTGAACTTCTACCGTATTTTTAGGGCCTGAATAAGATACCAATGAATATCCAATATTCTTGAATAAAAATATGAATATATTCAATTCCATTCTAATGTTCTTTACTCATTTAATTGAAGGGAGATGTATAGATATCAATATATAAAATTAATTTTATTCTTGCATATTCATTTGTTCATTAAGTTTTATATGATGTAGCATATTTTCTTAGTTTGTTACACAATATATTTATTGCACATTACTTAAGACTTTTTATCACCAACTTTGAACATAAGTTGCTTTTTAAAAAAATATTCTCTCGTCATAGTTTTAAACACTTCCCTGGAGGTGCAGTGGTTAAGCTTTTGGCTGCTAACCAAAGGTTGGCAGTTTGAATCCACCAGCTGCTCCTTGGAAACCCTGTGGGGCAGTTCTGCTCTGTCCTACAGGGTCTCTATGAGTCAGAAGCAACTGGATGCAGTGGGTTTTATGGGTGTGTTAAAATACGCGAGTGCATGCCTGGTCTTTCCCCCTTAGACTGTGGAGGCTTTGCTGGCAGGGGGCATGTACTTGTCACATGTTCTTGCAGTGGTGGCTGCCCACCCGCTGATGACAGAGTCTCCCTCCCTCCACCCTGGACGCATCTGCTCCCAGAGACACAGCCTTGCCTTGGGTAATGTGGGCTTCTCTGAACGCCTCAGTTGCTCATTTTGTTCAGACCAAGAATAACTGCCTCTTGGGGCAGAGAGAAGGGCTTTCAGGAGGACAGATGGGGCCGGAGTCTGCCCACTCAGCTTCTGTCCGCCCGCGGCAGAGGCTGTGTACCTGCTCACCTCCATGGTGCTGTTGCTGAGGGGCCTAGGGGGTCCTGACGGCTGTGGCTGGGCGGCTCCGTGAGGAGAGAGGCTAGGACAATCAGCAGGTGTTGTGGGTTTTGTTTAGGATTTTTAATTCTGTACAGCCTTCCATGCTATGCCATAGCTTAAAAAAAATGCAATAAAATATAGACTTATATTAAAGAAAAAGTGAACATCCATAATGTTCCAAAATTGTAGAACTAATCTTGCCTCTTGACTCCTCAGTGGGCTGCAAAAGAGATAAACAAGTACATGTCCAGCCATATATAAGCCAAGGACACCCAGACATGCCCCCAGGCCGGACCTTGCCCTCGCTTAATGGCTGCACTTGGTGTCAAAAGGCTTCTCAGTCATCATAGACTGAAAACTGGCTCCACCTGGGGCTGTCCCCGCTTCAGATGAGGGAAACACGTGCCTTAGTATTTCAGAGCAAACCCCTGGAGTTGTCTCTGTCCCATTCGATCCCTCAGAAAACTCTGCTGTCTCCACTTTTAAGATATACCCAGGATCTACAACTTCTCCAACCCTGCATTGGCAAACACTGGTCACATCCAGCATCATCCCTCATCTGGGTTATGGCAACCGCTCCCTACTGGACTCCCTTTCTCCCTTACTACCTACTTCCTACCTCTCACACAGCAGCCAAGTGGAGCTTTAATTACAACGAAGGGCCATGTCCTTCACGGGCTCCACACTGCACGAGGACAAAAAGTGAGTCCTTATAATGGTCTCTCTAGTCGCAATTGACTTGACAGCACTGGGTTTGGGTAGTCCCTAATGAGCACAAATGTTTAAGCACTGAGCTGTTAACAGAAAGGCTGGAGGTTTGAATCCACCCAGAGGCACCCTGAAAAATAGTCCTGGGAGTCTGCTTCCAAGAAAATCAGCCACTGAAAAACCCTGTGGGACACAGTTCTACTCTGAAACGCTTGGGGCTGCCAGGAGTTGGAATTGTCTTGATGGCAACTGCTTTTATTTATTTTTTTAGAGTGGTCTCTATATCTATGAACTGCGCTTTGAACTTTTCTGTTTAACTCTTACTTCACCATTTTTCCCATTTGCTTTAGCTGCTCTACGTTCAAGACCAAGTTTTCAGGTCTTTTCTGACATCCATTTTGGTCTTTTCTTTCCTGTCTTTAATGCCCTTTTGGTTAGACTATTGGGTTAGAAAACCAAAAGGGAAGAACACATCCAGCATTTCTCAAGTTTAAAGAACTGAAGAAGAGGTTCAAGCTTCAAGTTGGAATATTGAAGGATTCTATGGGCAAAATTATTTGCTCACTATATAGACTGAATAAGCATGGTGAAAGAATATAACTCAGATGCACATCTTTCCTGAATTTAAACCACTCCGTAACCCCTGGATCTGTTTGAATAATTGCCTCTTGGTCTATACACAGTTTTCCTCCTGAACACAATTAAGTGTTCTCGAATTCTCGTTCTTTGCAATGTTATCCATAATTTGTTATGATCCACATAGTTGAATGCCTTTGCATAGTCAATAAAACACAGGTAAACATCTTTCTGATATTCTCTGCTTTCAGCCAGGATTCATCTGACAGCCGTGATATCCCTTATTCCATGTTCTCTTCAGAATCTGGCCTGAATTTCTGGTAGTTCCCTGTTAGTGTATTGCTGCAACTACTTTTGAATTATCTTCAGTGAAATTTTACTTGTGTGTGATATTAATGAAATTGATAATTTTTGTATACTGTTGAATCACCTTTCTTTGGAATAAGCATAAATATGGATCTCTTCCAATCAGTTGGTCAGGTAGCTGTCTTTCAAATTTCTTAACATAGAGGAGCAAGCACTCCCAGCACTGGATCTATTTTTTGAAACATCTCTATCGGTATTCCGTCAATTCCAGGAGCTTTGTTTTTCACCAATGCCTTTAATGCAGCTTGGACTTCTTCCTTCAATACCATCGGTTCCTGATCATGTGCTAACTCCTGCAATGGTTGAACGTTAACTAATTCTTTTTAGTACAGCGACTCTGTGGATTCCTTCCATCTTCTTTTGATACTGTCTGCATAATTCAATATTTTACCCATTGTGTTGTTGTTAGGTGCTGTCGAGTTGGTTCCCACTCAAAGTGACCCTATGTACAAAAGAATGAAACACTGCCTGGTCCTGTGCTATCCTCATGATGGTTGTTATGCTTGAGCCCATTGTTGCAACCACTGTGTCAGTCCATCTATTTGAGTGATTTCCTCTTTTTTGCTAACCCTCTGCTTTACCAAGCATAATGTCCTTCTCCAGGGACTGATCCCTCCTGATTACGTGTCCAAAGTATATGAGATGAAGTGTCATCTTCCTTGTTTCTAAGGAGCATTCTGGATGTACTTCTTCCAAGACAGATTTGAACTGCCAGAAATTCAAACCAGATTCAAAAGAGCACATGGAACCAGGGATATCATTGCTGATGACAGATGGATCTTGGCTGAAAGCATAGAATACCAGAGAGATGTTTACCTGCATTTTATTGACTATGCAAAGACATTTGGCTGCATGGATCATGACAAGTGATGGATATCATTTTGAAGAATGGGAATTCCAGAACACTTAATTGTGCTCATGAGGAGCCTCTGCTTAGATCAAAAGGCAGTTGTTCGAACAGAACAAGGAGATACTGGGTGGTTTAAAATCAGGAAAGGTGTGTGTCAGGGTTGTTTCCTTTTACCATATTTATTCAATCTGTATGCTGGGCAAATAATCTGAGTAGCTGTACTATATAAAGAAGAAGCTGGCATCGAGATTAGAGAAAGACTCGTTAACAACCTGCAATATGCAGATGACACAACTTTGCTTGCTGAATGTGAAGAGGACTTGAAGCAATTACCGATAAATATCAAAGACTACAGCCTTCACTGTAGATAACATCTCAACCTAAAGAAAACAAAAATCCTCACAAGTGGACCAATAAGCAACATCGTGATAAAAGAAGGAAAGATTGAAGTTGCCGAGACTTTCATTTTACTTGGATCCACAATCAATGCCTACAGAAGCAGCAGTCAAGAAATCAAATGACTTATTGCATTGGGCAAATTTGCTGCAAAAGACCTCTCTGAAGTGTTTAAAAGCAAAACTGTCACTTTGAGGACTAAGATGTGCCTGACCCAAGCCATGGCATTTTCAGTCATCTCATATGCATGGGAAAGCTGAACAATGAATAAGGAAGACCTAGAAGAACTGATGCCTTTGAATTGTGGTATTGGTGAAGAATATTGAATATACCATGGACTGCCAGAAGAATGAACAAATCTGTCTCAGAAGACATACACCCAGGATGCTCCTTAGAAGTGAGGATGGCGAGACTTTGTCTCATGTACTTTGGACATGTTCTTAGGAGGGATTAGTCCCTCGAGAAGGACAGCATATTTGGTAAAGTAGAGGGTAAGCAAAAAAGAGGGAGCCCCTCAACGAGATGGATTTACACAGTGGCTGCAACAGTGGGCCCAAACACAGCAAAGACTGTGAGAATGGCGCGGGACCAGGCAGTGTGTTGTGTTGTACATAGAGTTGCCATGAGTCAAAAAATTTTTTTAAGAAGAACAACACACCTATGAGGCCCTCTGTGATTGGTCCCCATCCCTCTCTCCTTTCCATCCCTTGTCCACCCTCACTCAGTCCACTGGTCTTCTTCCCCTTCTTGTAGTCCACCTGCCATACCTCCTGCTTGAAGTCATGGAGACCATCCACCAACCTTGAGTATCTGCCCACAGTTCACTTTCTTGTAAGGCTTTCTCATCACCCTGTCTAGTAGGGTGACCTGTCACTGGTAACTGGCAAGGGTAAATGAGACTGAGATGTCAGGTTATGTTTTTGCAAAAACAGTTGTAGGCCACAGAACCATCCCTAGCAAAACATGACAGCAAAGCAAAGGAGGCTTGCCCTATCCAAAGCATGGTCGTCAGCTGAAGGACAACTCTCACATACACTTAAATCCCCCTTTCAAACATCATCCTGGTGAGGTTTCTGGATCAGCAGCTGTTTAACCCACATCAGCTTTGATCATGAGTCTTCTTTGTGGCATAAGAAAATTACTGCGTTCATTGTGCTTGATTGCCAAATGAGAGAGAGGAGCTTGGAATTATTTTTAGCAGAGTATACTGGCTCATCTTCAGGAAGCATTTTTCTCATGATTATATGTGCACTCAGACAAAAGTATGCTTTCTGCCTTGATTGGCACTAATGGTGTAATTAAAATAAAACAAGGAACTTGCTTGTTGTGTGAATGGTACACGTGGGATCCGCGTCTGGGAGGGGGGTATGTGTCTATATCCAACCGCTGCTGTCAAGTGGATTTCAACTCATGGTGACCCCATAGGACAGAGTAGAACTGCTTCAGAGGGTTTCCAAGACTGTAAATCTCTACGGCAGCAGACTGTCACATCTTTCTCCCATGGAATGACTTTCAGATTAGAATCTCTGGCTTTTCGGTTAGCAGTGAGGGCTTTAACCACTGAAGCACCAGGGCTCCTGGGTCTCTGTTTACTTGCCTAAAATCCTGCCCAACACCAGGGACTTGACAGCGTGGAGCTCTGTGCCCGAGGACAGGCTCGTTTGTCTCCTTGTTTTCTGGTTCACCTGCCCCAGGAGAAGCAAACATCAAGAGGACGCCATTTGTTGTAACATGCAGGAATCGAAGGAAGATGATACAACAAAATGATTAAAAAAAAAAAAAGTGTTAGTGCTATGCATGATTAAAGAGCCTTACATTCAAGAATTTGTGACTATGATTACTAGTTCATAAACTGTTTCTATAACATCTCAGATACCCTTCACCCCATACCTAGTCCCTTACCTTTCTGTATTTGTCTTCATAGTTTATTAGTCCCTGAAATAATATAAATTATCTATGATTGCAAAAATACGTAAGAGGTTTTTGCAAGCCCCAAGTTTATACATATCTAAATAAAACCTGAAATGTGAAGCCAAGAAATGTTATTCTATGTAGAGAGCAAAAACACATTTTCAAAACACTGACTGAATAATTTCACTTACTCTACATTGACTCACATCTATTTTTTAGTTATGCAAATTTTAATCGTAATCATATTTTACATAAACCATGTCTTTAAATTGACATAACATTTGTACTCTTGTAAATTGCATGGAATAGATTCCTACTGGAGAATCATTTAAAAGATTCTGCCAGTAATACATGATAAAATAGACGTTTCCAGAGCAAGTAAATTAAGATAAATGAGGAAAAATTTAAGTAGTCAAATATTCCTGCTATATTTGGCAGATTCCATTACTGAGTAAATAAACAATCACAAAATAATGGACTGTACTTGACTTCTTGTCTGAGCCACAGGAAGAAACAGCAGTCGGAAGAAGCCTGTTCTACTATACAGCTTAACCTTCTGCTTCAGGACTTTCCAAATGAGAAGCTGTACTTTCAGTCATCGTTTGATTGAGCGTGCTATTACCTCCACAAAGACCACTCCCTCTTCTCTGTTGATCTTCACGTGGTGAAGGCGGCCATCAGCCATGTTTTTGAAATTAAAGTTAAAAACATCAGGATCTTGATGTATATCTAGCTTATACCGAATCTGCAAACTCCCTAGAGTGGGAAAAAAAGAACAATTTTTAATAAAATGTTTTTAAAACTGCCTTTGCATATTCCAGAGAAGTTTTTCTTGACATTTGTTTCTAAGGACATTTTCCAGCTTGGATCCAGTCAACAAAGCTCATTTGGATGTACAATTACAGCCTTAATCATTACCTTTCCTGGAACAGTTATGCTTCTTTAGAGTCACTCTTGGACCAACTTGCCAGGCTAATCATGCCACTGTAAGGTCAAGACAAAAGCTGTCGTTCATAAGAACTCTCTTTCTTACAATTCTTAATTTCCTAAAAGAAAAACTTGGATTGGGTTCATGTTAAACTCTAAACTCCACTCCACCCTTGCAAAAAATTTTTTTCATTGAGAAATACTGAAGCTTTGTGCAGTATTGAAATTATTTTCTGTTTCTATCATCTTGTCTTCTCCGAAGGTACTTCCTAAATTCTAAAAGGTGAGTAGTTATGTCATATGCAGTAGGCTCATGGAAGAGTTGTGCAGATGTAGCTACTGAATACCTAAGGGACCTGTGGACAGTCTTTCCAGTTGGTGAAGGCTGTGAACTTTAAGTGTTGACCAGCAGGAAGTGTGCAGTCTCAACCACATATCCCTCTGGAATGGATTCTCCTTGCTTTGTCACTGGCTGAGAAGTCAATCGCAGTGCTCGCCAGAGCACCTTCTGATGTGTCTGTGAAGTTATCCTATCGTTCGGAGGGTTTACAGCTCTAAGCCTACAATGGGGGCTAAATATTCCTACCTAACATTTCTATACATACTCTGAGTGTCAAAGCCCGGGGCCATATTGGAAATGATGGGCAGCTTGTTGGTTTATTTACACACACGGTTTTAGTTCTAAAATCTCTATCCATAACCAGCAAGTGGGTAGCAGAAGAGCGTAATAAGTTTTGCCTGGAGACAAGATTTCCGCATTCCCACATCTCCTGACGCGGCTGTAGTTTCTCCAGAAAAGTTCACCCTCATGCCTCCAGCTGTCCTATGTGCTGTTCTAAAACTCCACAAGTTGGAAATTCTTGCAAATTTTCCCAGATAATAAGTTATTGCCCTGCCTTTGCATTTAAAATGTTTAAAACTCAGAGTGGACCATGGAAACATAGTTGCTGGCTGGCTGGTTGTATTTTTACTTTTCATCTTCAGGTGGAGGTGGCATAATATTCTTCAGCACCGTGGACAGGGCACAAAAGATGCTGTTGATCTGGTGTCCATGGGCAGGCATTACTACATAGCTGTACTGTGTTAGCACCTTCCTTGATTCTCCCTCCTTTGGTTTGAAACAGGAGAAAATATTCTCCACTTATAACTAACCAAACCAAAAAACCAAACCCGTTGCCTTCCAGTGATTCTGACTCATAGCAACCCAATAGGACATAGTAGAACTGCCCCACAGGGTTTCCAAGGAGTGACTGGTGGTTTGAACTGCTGACCTTTTGGTTAGCAGCTGTAGCACTTAACCACTGTGCCACCAGGGCTCACTTATAACTAGGTACCTTATATTCTTAATAAAGAGCTTCCAGAGATAATGATAGCTCTGTTTACATGAAATATGCAAATTGATAATAAATTTTATAGAAGAAAGAATCTTAATGTAATTACTAAAATGATACCTCTTGTGACAATATTTTTTATAGTCCTGAAAAATAAAACAAGTACTAACACAGTGGCAATTGGTGAGCATGCCCTGTTTCCTGTTTGTAGACCAAGAGGAAAACTTCATATTATAATTCTAATGGGAGCTCACTGCTCTTCATAAGGTTTTCACTGGCTAATTTTTTTGTCAGTAGTAGACCACCAGGTTCTTCTTCCTACTCTCTTTTAGTCTGGAAGTTCAGCTGAAACCAGTCAACCATGGGTGGCCCTGCTGACATTTGAACAGTGGTGGCATAGCTTCCAAAATTACAGCAACACACAAGCCTCCACAGTAGAACAAAGAGACAGACACGTGAAAACATTATGGATAGCAGTGGAACTTTATCTGATATAATGCCAAAAGATGAGCTCCTCAGGTTGGAAGGCATTCAAAATACAACTGGGGAAGAGTTGCCTCCTCAAAGTAGAACCGACCTTGACGACATGGATGGAGTCAAGCTTTTGGGACCTTCATTTGCTGATGAGGCAAAACTCAAAATGAGAAGAAATAGCTGTAAACATCCATTAATAAATGGAACATGAAATGTATGAAGTATAAATCTAGAGAAATTGAATATCATCAAAAATGAAATGGAATGCATAAATATCCATAGCCTAGGCATTAGTGAACTGAAATGGACTAATGATGGCCATTTTGCATTGGATAATCATAGGGACTACTATGCTGGGAATAACAAATTGAAGAGGAATGGCATTGCATTCATCATCAAAAAGAACATTTCATGATCTATTCTGAAGTACAATGCTGTCAATGATAGGACAATATCCACACTCCTACAAGGAAGATCAGTTAAAACAACTATTATTCAAATTTACACAGCAACCAATAAGGCCACAAATGAAGAAATTAGAGGTTTTTCCAAATTCTGCAGTCTGAAATTGATCAAACATGTAATCAGGATGCATTGATAATTACTAGTGATTGGAATGCAAAAGTTGAAACAAAGAAGAATTGATAGTTAGAAAATACGGCCTTGGTGATAGAAATGATGCCAGAAATTGCGTGATAGAATTTTGCAAGAACAAAGACTTCTTCATTGCAAATACCTTTTTTCAACAACATAAATGGTTTTTTTTTTTTTTTTTTTTAATACACATGGACATTGCCTGATGGAATACACAGGAATAAAATCTACTATATCTGTGGCAACAAACAATGGAAAAGCTCAATATCATCAGTCAGAACAAGGCCAGGGGCCAACTGCAGAGCAGACCATCAACTGCTCTTGAAAATTAAAACAAGTCCATGAGAGCCAAAGTATGACCTTGAGTATATCCCACCTGAATTTAGAGACCATCTCAAGGATAGATTCGATGCGTTGAACATTAATGACCGACGACCAGATGAGTTGAGGAAGGACATCATACATGAAGAAAGTAACAGGTCATTAAAAAGACAGGAGAGAAAGAAAAGACCTAAATGGATGTCAAAAGAGACTCTGAAGCTTGCTGGTGAATGTCGAGTAGCTAAAGTAAAAGGAATAAATGATGAAGTAAAAGAGTTGAACAGGAGATTTCAAAGGGAAGCTCAAGAAGACAAAGTAAAGTATTATAATGACATGTGCAAAGACCTGGAGTTAGAAAACCAAAAGGGAAGAACAGGCTCTGCATTTCTCGAGCTGAGAGAACTGAAGAAAAAATTCAAGCCTCGAGTTAAAATAGTGAAGGATTCTATGGACAAAATACTGACAGATATAGGAAGCATGAAAAGAAGATGGAAGGAGTACGCAGAATCGCTGTACCAAAAAGAATTGATTGACATTCGGTCATTTCAGGATGTAGCATATGATCAAGAATCGATGGTACTGAAGGAAGAAGTCCAAGCTGCTCTGAAGGCATTGGTGAAAAACAAGCCTCCAGGAATTGACAGAATACCAACTGAGATGTTTCAACAAATGGATGCAGCACTGGAAGTGCTCACTCACCTATGCCAAGAAATTTGGAAGAGAGCTACCTGGCCAACTGACTGGAAGAGATCCATATTTATGCCCATTCCAAAGAAAGGTGATCCAACTGAATGCAGAAATTATCAAACAATATCATTAATATGACATACAAGTAAAATTTTGCTGAAGGTCTTTCAGAAGAGAACATGGAATGAGGGATATTGTGTCAGATGGATCCCAGCTGAAAGCAGAGAATACCAGAAAAATGTTTACCTGTGTTTTATTGACCATGCAAAGGTATTCGACTGTGGATGATAGCACATCATGGATAGCATTTCAAAGAATGAAAATCCTAGAACACTTAAACGTGCTCATGAGGAACTCATACATAGATGAACAGGCAGTTGTTCAAATAGAGTAAGGAGATACCAGGTGGTTTAAAGTCAGGAAAAGTATGCATCAAGGTTGTATCCTTTCACCAATTTATTCAATCTGTGTGCTGAGTAAATAATCTGAGATTCTGGACTATGTGAAGAAGAGGGCATCAGAATTGGAGGATGACTTAACAACCTGTAATATGCAGAGGGCACAACCTTGCTTGGTGGAAGTGAAGAGGATTTGAAGCACTTACACATGAAGATCAGACTACAGCCTTCAGTATGGATTATGCTTCAACATAAAGAAAACAAAAAATCCTCACAACTAAACCAATAAGCAACATCATGATCAACAGAGAAAAGATTGAAGTTGTCAAGGATTTCGTTTTACTTGGATCCACGATCAACACCCATGGAGGCAGCAGTCAAGAAACAGAAAAATGCATTGCACTGGGCAAATCTGCTGCAAAAGACCTCTTTAAAGTGTTGAAAAGCAAAGATGTCACCTTGAAGACTAAGGTACGCTTGACCCAAGCCATGGTGTTTTTCATTGCCTCATGTGCTTTCGAAAACTGGATGATGAATAAGGAAGACCAAAGAAGAATTGATGCCTTTGAATTATGGTGTTGGCGAAGAATATTGAATTTACCAAGGACTGTCAAAAGAATGAACAAATTTGTCTTAGAAGAAGTACAGCTGGAATGCTCATTAGAAACAAGGATGGCAAGACTTTGTCTCATATATTTTGGACATGTTGTCAGGAGGGATCAGTCCCTGGAGAAGGATATCATGCTTGGCAAAGTAAAGGGTCATGGAAAAAGAGGAAGACCCTCAAGGAGATGGATTGACACAGTGGCTACAACAATGGGCTCAGGAATAACAATGATCATGAGCATGGTGTGGGACAGGGCAGTGTTTTGTTCTGTTGTACATAAGGTCACTATGAGTTGCAACTGACTCAATGGCAACTAATGACAACAACAACAATGGGAGCCCTGGTGGCGCAGTGGTTAAAGCACTGGGTTTCTCCCCAAAAGGTCGGTAGTTCGAACTCACTAGTTGCTCTGCAGAGAAGATGCAGCAGTCTATTCTCGTAAAGATTACATAGCCTTGAAAATCCTATAGGGTAGTTCACTTTGTCTTATAGGGTAGCTGAGTCAGAATCTATTCCATGACAACAGGTTTGTTTTTGCAATGATATGATTTACTTTCGTAACAGTAAAATGATACTTACCATTTTTGGCAAGGATGACTGACATGTATTCCTTGTAGAAGGAGTCCACATACAGCAGTAAGCTTGGGGTTTGCACTGTTTGGAAGCTGAAGCTGATCATCTCTCTGGCTAAGGTCATGTCCCCGTGGAATGAGGCAGCATAGGAGCTGGAGTTTGCACTTAAGGAATAATATTCTTGAAAATTGTAAGTCACTGAGGAGCCAGTTCCAAAATAGGCAGAAATCTCTGAAATAATATGCACATTTTTTATGTTAAAAAGATTAAGGGTCTCATTTTAAGTATATCTTTTAAATTATATTTAACTTATTTTAATTTTCAGAAAAAATAACAAATAGAAGAGTAGGATATAATATAATTAAAGAAAAATTTTTTTAATATAATAAGCACCCACATATCTGAGAGATGAGCAACAGTTAATTGATGGACTTCAGGGCCATTCTCAAGAGTCTTATATATGTTTATACACATGCTTTCCCTCCAGTGTGATGTCTCTACCTGAAGTTCAGTGTGCTTCTGCTGGTTTCAGGCAGAAATCAGGCTCCCTGGCTTTTACCTCCTTTACTTTCTACTTCCTTCCTTAAATTTCCCTTGATTTAGTCCTTTGCAGGTAGCAGGCTGTGATTTTTGCCAGGAGTGATGAAGGGAGGAGGCCTAAGGGTTCCTCTCTCTTTCTCTTTTGTCTCTAAGAAACATATTTATTTTCTAGGAGAAATAGTCTCTTGCCAGCTTTAGGGGAAGGCTTTCACTTTCTGTCAGCTCTGGAAGAAGGTCCTTGTATCTTTTTTTTTTTTTTTTTGCCTTAAGTGAAAGTTTACAAACCAAGTCAGCCTCTCATACAAAAACTTATATACACCTTGCTGTATACTCCTGATTTGCTCTGCCTCTTATGAGACACCACGCTCCTTCCCTCCACTTTCTATTTTCATGTCCATTCTGCCAGCTTCTGATCCCCTCTGCCTTCTCACTTCCTCTGTAGACAGGAGCTGCCCACATAGTCTCATGTGTCTACTTGATCCAAGAAGCTCACTCTTCACTGGTATTATTTTCTATCCCATAGTCCAGTCCAATCCCTGTCTGAAGAGTTGGCTTTGGGAATGGTTCCTGTCTTGGACTAACAGAAGGTCTGGGGACCATGACCTCTGGGGTCCTTCTAGTAGTCACAGTCAGACCATTAAGTCTGGTCCTTTTATGAGAATTTGAGGTCTGCATCCCACTGCTCTCTTGCTCCCTTAGGGGTTCTCTGTCATGTTCCCTGTCAGGGCAGTCATCTGTTGTAGCCAGGCACCATCTAGCTCTTCTGGTCTCAGGATGATGTAGTCTCTGGTTTATGTGGCCCTTTCTGTCTCCTGAGCTCATGATTACCTTGTGTCTTTGGTGTTCTTCATTCTCCTTTGCTCCAGATGGGTTGAGACCAATTGATGCATCTTAGATGGCTGCTTGCTAGTGTTTAAGACCCCAGACGCCACTCTCCAAAGTGGGATGCAGAATGTTTTCTTTACAGATTTTATTATGCCAGTTGGCTTAGATGTCCCCTGAAACCATGGTCCCCAAACCTCTGCCCCTGCTACGCTGGCCTTCGAAGCATTCAGTCTATTCAGGAAACTGCTTTGCTTTTGGTTTAGTCCACTTGTGTTGACCTCTCCTGTATTGTGTGCTGTCTTTCCCTCCACTTAAAATAGTTCTTATCTACTATCTAATTAGTGAAAAACCCTCTCTCTCCTTCCCTCCCCACTCTCATAACCATCAAAGAATATTTTCTTCTCTGTTTAAACTATTTTTTGAGTTCTTATAATAGTGGTCTCATACAATATTTGTCCTTTTGCAATTGACTAATTTCACTCAGCATAATGCCTTCCAGATTCCTCCATGTTATGAAATGTTTCATCAGTGTTCTTTATCAACGCGTAGTATTCTGTTGTGAGTATACCATAATTTATTCATCCATTGATGGGCACCTTAGTTGCTTCCATCTTTTTGCTACTGTGAACTGTGCTGCAATGAACATGGGTGTGCATATATCTGTTCATGTAAAGGCTCTTATTTCTCGAGGATGTATTCCAAGGAGTGGGATTGCTGGATTGTATGGTAGTTCTAGTTTTAGCTTTTTTAAGGAAGCACCAAATTGATTTCCAAAGCAGTTGTAGCATTTTACATTCCCACCAGCAGTGTATAAGTGTTCCAGTCTCTCCACACCTCTCCAACATTTATTATATTGCATTTTTTGCATTAATGCCACCCTTGTTGGATGGAGATGGAATCTCATTGTAGTCTTGATTTACATTTCTCTAATGGCTAAAGATCCTGAGCATTTCCTCATGTATCTGTTAGCTACCTGAATGTCTTCTTTAGTGAAGTGCCTGTTCATACCCTTTGCCTACTTCTTAATTGGGTTATCTTTTTGTAGTCGAGTTTTTGCAGTATCATGTAGATTTTGGAGAACGGACACTGATTGGAAATGTCATAGCTAAAAACTTTTTCCCAGTCTGTAAGTAATCTCCTTACTCTTTTGGTGGAGTCTTCAGATGAGCATAGGTGTTTGATTTTTAGGAGCTCCCAGTTATCTAGTTTCTCTTCTGCACTGTTAGTAATGTTTTGTATACTGTTTATGCCATGTATTAGGACTCCTGGTGTTGTCCCTATTTTTAATTCCATGACCCTTATCGTTTTAGATTTTATATTTAGGTCTTTGATCCATTTTGAGCTCGTTTTTGTGCATGGAGTGAGGTATGGGTCTTGTTTCATTCTTTTGCAGACGGATATCCAGTTATGCCAGCACCATTTGTTAAAGAGACTGTCTTTTCCCCATTTAACTGACTTTGGGCCTTTGTCAAGTATCAGCTGCTCATATGTGGATGGATTTATGTCTGGATTCTCAATTCTGTTCCATTGGTCTATGTGCCTGTTGTTGTACCACCATGAGGCTGTTTTGACTACTGTGGCGGTATAATAGGTTCTAAAATCAGGTAGAGCGAGGCCTCCCACTTTGTTGTTCTTTTCCCGTAATGCTTTACTTATCCGGGGCCTGTTTCCCTTCCATATGAATTTGGTGATTTGTTTCTCCATCTCATTAAAAAATGTCTTTGGAATTTGGATTGGAATTGCATTGTATCTATAGATGGCTTTTGGTAGAATAGACATTTTTAAAATGCTAAGTCTTCCTATCCATGAGCAAGGCATGTTTTTCCACTTATGTAGGTCTCTTTTGGTTTCTTGCAGTAGTGTCTTATAGTTTTCTGTGTATAGGTCTTTTACATCTCTGGCAAGATTTATTCATAAGTATTTTATTTTCTTGGGGGCTACTCTAAATGGTATTGATTTGGTGATTTCCTATTCAACGTTCTTTTTGTTGGTGTAGAGGAATCCAACTGATTTTTTGTATGTTTATCTTGTATCCTGATACTCTGCTGAACTCTTTTATTAGTTTCAGCAGTTTTCTTGAGGATTCTTTAGGGTTTTCTATGTGTAAGATCATGTCATCTGCAAACAGAAATACTTTTACTTCTTCCTTATGAATCTGGATGCCCTTTATTTCTTTATCTAGCCTAATTGCTCTGGCTAGGATGAGGGTCCCTCTCCTCAGAGACCAACACACAGTCTTATCTAGTTATGTCAGCCTCATCCACTGGGAACAAATGATGGGATGATGGCATCACATGGATTTGATCAAGGGAAGCAGTCCTTTGTCCAGCAGGACTGTCCATCTTCCCTAAATCAGTTTGTGAGCTTGTGTCTTTGGCATTCTAAGTAAGATGGATTCTCCAGACGTGTGCACGCAAGGGGGTGGGGGGAGGCATGGGTGGTTTAATCACTGTACTGCCACCTGTCTCCCTGGGACAGAGGTCCACACACCGCATAGCAAACCACAGTCATTCAGAAACCTCCCCACAAACCTACTCTCAGGACACATAATGTCTCATCATCCTCAACACAATATCGACTGCTAGTAAAATGTTTCTCTGCAGGAAAACATTCAGCTTGCACTTAGTGGAGGTGGACATGGAACCATTAAAACATTAAGATTTTTATTCATGGAGAAGGGATAAAATACCTTTGTAATTGACTTTCGTGAGGTACAGTTAGGTATAATAAACACATCCCTTTGAAGTGTAAAACTCAGTGAGTTTGACAGAGGTATACACCCATGAAATAACTACCACAGACAATATTCAGGACATTTCCAATTTTTTCATGATCCTTTTTGTGCTTATTTGTAGTGACTGCCTTCTTTAATCTCCAAGCCCAGGCAACCACTGGCTTGCTTTCTGTTGCTCTAAATTAGTTGGCATTTTCTAGAATTTCGTGTAAATGGAATCACACTCTTTTTTTTTTTTTTGGAATCATACTTCTTTTACTCAGCCTAATGATTTTGGGGTTAATCCATGTTCTTGAGGATTAGTATTCCACTAATGGATATACTATAATTTTCTTATCTCTCACACTATTGATAAACATACAGGTTGTTTCTAGTTTTTGGATCTTATTCAATCTTCCATGGACATTTGTGTACAAGTCTTTGGGTAGACCGACATTTGCATTTATCTTGGCTAAATAGGAATGGGATAGCTGGATCCCACTCTTAGGACTCCCCTAGGAGCTGGATCCTATGGATCAGGTAATAAGTGTACGAGTGCATATGTGTGAGAAACTGACAAAGAGTTTTCCCAAGTGGCTGCAGCATTTTATACTCACACCAGTGGGGGTTGAGAGTTCCAGTTTTCTCACATCGGTTCCAATACTTAGGACTGGCACCCACTTGGTATGCAGTGGTATTTAATTATGGGTTTAATTTTCATTTTCCTTATGACTGACAATGTTGAGTATATATTCATGTGCTTCTCTGCCATTTGTATCTCTCATTTGATGAAGTGTCTGTTCAATTTTTTGCCCATTTTATCTTTGGATTGTTTGTCTTCATCTTCTTATTGTTGGGTGTAAAGTATTATGTATTCTGAATTCAAGTCCTTTGGAAGTATTTTCTTAACAGTTATTTCTTACTTACCAGTGTCTTTTGAAGACTAAAAAACCTTCATTTTAATAAACCTCATTTATCAATTTTTAATGATTTATATTCTGTCTGCCTCAAGGTGAAAAGTATTTTCTTCTAGAATTTTTGTAATATTAGCTTTTACATTTAAGCCTATGATCCATTTCAAGTTACTTTTTGTCTATGGTGTGGGTTAAGTGGTAAGTGACTTTTGTTCTCCATTTGGGTGCCCAGTTGTTCCAGAACCAATTGCTTAAAGAACTCCCCTTCCTCTGATTGTATGGCCTTAACACTTTTGTGGGAAATCAGTTGACTAGAGGTATGGATTCATTCATGGATTCTCTATTTTTTTCCATTGCTGACTTGTTGTTTTTTTTAAAAAAATTGCTTTGGAAATGCAAGGCCAAATGCATTTCCATATAAAATTTAGAATTATCCGGCCAATTTCTACAAAGAAAAAAAAAAATGTTGAAATCTTGATTGAGGGAGAACTGATCAATTTGAGGAGAGCTGACGTAGTAACAACATTGAGCCCTCCAATTCATCAATGTGATATATTCCTCCATTTGTTTAGATGTTAATTTCTTTCAGCAGTTTTTATTGTAGAGATATTACACATATTTTGTTGTTTGTGGAGGAGGAAGGATTAGTAGACCACTTTTCTGTGCCAACAATAGCAGAAGTTTCCTTAGCACCATTGAATATCACCCGCGTAGGTGAAAAGTGTCTTGGAATGGTGACAGAAGGCTGATTGACCACCACAGACTGGTCCTCAAGCACAGCCTATATAATTGTGCTCTGACCACTTCTAGGCAGCTAATTGCCATGTTTTAAAAATCAATAGCTGATCCAGTTAGGTATCCAATTTTGTGCTCTAAAGCCCAGTAGGCTGTTAAGGGCAAAATACGACAGCCAAGAATTCTTGAAGGATGTTGAAATTTGCTTTGATGAGTCTGTTTTCTCTGAGTATCTGTGGAAATATAAAGCTCGTAAGTACTTTCCCAGAATTACGTCCGCACTACAATCAGCTCCTTCAGTCTTTTCAAAGAATGCTTGTGATTTCTGAGAATGAGAGAGGCTGAAAAATTTTACCTTAGCAACAGATCATCAACAAACTCCAGAGCAAAATGTTTTAATGACTCTTTTAGTTTGACTCAATATTTAATGAAAAATTTATTTACTATACCAATAAAAATATTTTCTGGAAAAAAATTGTACTACTGAAATTAGTATTTTAAATAATAATGACTCCTAAAGTAATATTGAAATAGGCAAAGGCCACAGGAGGAAGATTGTTAATGGCACATTATCCGAGAACATCAGCATTAGGTAGAAAAATAAGAATGTATAGAGAGGCCTCCAAGAAGCCAGATGGGTTGGTACTGGATTTTACAGCAGTAGTCACTGGCTTTTCAAGAGTAGGATCACATTTCTTCCTAATAAAGTAAGAAAGGAAGGAGCCCTGGAGGTTCAACAGTTAAGTGCTTGACTGCTAACTTAAAGGTTGGTGTTTTGAACCCACCCAGTGGCTCTGATGGAGAAAGGCCTGGTGATCTGCTGCCATAAAGATCGAAGCCTAGGCAACCCTATGGGGCAGGCTACTCTGTCACATGGGGTTGCCGTAAGTTGGACTTGACTTGATGGCTCACAACAAAATAAGATAGGCTGTAAAAGAGTGATGGAACTTAGGGGCTGAAATAATTTTATCAAATAGTTGCACAGAAAGGGTTTTGCACAGTTTTTAGGTGTCTGACACAGGCAGCTTATTCCCACTGGCTAAGCTCCTCCTTGCACTCACCGTCGGAGCAGAAGGGTCCAGTGAATGCTGAGAGCTCGCAGTCGCAGGAGAACCCACGGGGCCTCTCTTGGCAGTGCCCGCCATTGTGGCACAGGTGTCCATAGGTGCTACAGTGCCCTGGGCAGCCAGGCTCCACACCTGGTGTGACCTTGGCCCTTTCCTCGAGGTCCAGCACCTGCCCGTTGAGCTGCAGTGACCGGATGCAGCCCAGGAAGCCTCTCTGCCTGGTGGCCGTGCCGCCTGTTGGGGCACAGTGAGCTTTACGAGAAGTGGCAACGCCTGGGGCTTCCCAAAGTTATGAACAAACATAATGTTGGAAACATAAATATTGACAGTGTTGGGGAATACTCAAGAAAACTGAAAAATAATTCATTTTTAAAGGTGAGTTTGGTTAACGTTTACTCTAACAGATTCCTTCTCCATTAACTGAGAAGTTATTTTTAAGTTAGCTTCATTAGAATGAAGAATAAAATTTAATAGGACATTGATATTACTACAATAACTGTAGTGTAACGTGATGTATCTACCACCTATCTGTTTGTCATTCTGTGGTGGCTTGCATGTTGCTGTGATGCTGGAAGTTATGCCACGAGCATTTCAAATACCAACAGGTCACCCATGGTGGGCAGGTTTCAGCAGAACTTCCAGACTAAGACCAGCTAAGAAGAAAGGTCTGGTGATCTACTTCTGAAAATGAGTCAATGAAAACCCCACGGATCACAACTGAATACTGTCTGATAGAGTGCTGGAAGACTAGCTCCCTAGGTTGGAAAGCACTCAGAATACCTAGTGGCCTCAACAATGGACTCGAGCACATCAACGATCATGAAGGTGGTGCAAGACCAGGCCACGTTTTGTTCTGTTTACATGGACTCATCATGAGTTGGCGCTGACTCCATGGCAACTATCAACAACAACAACAATGGGATATATACTGAAATGGTTACCTAAAGTGTAAGAATTTTTAAATTGAAAATAGACTCCCACTTCTAGCAAAGACTGGGTTTACTTACTCTCCCACCTTGAAAAACAACTAAAATATCTTAAAAAAAAAAGAAACAGTTCCGTAGACTCTGGGCATCTAGGGACAGATGACGATGATCTCTGAGATAGGAATAAATCATGATGGAAGACCTGCAAGTGCCCCCAGGCCACCGCCAGGGGAGTTTCCAGGCCACTGCTAGGGTTCATTTTCAGGCCCCATCACAGGATAAGGATGAGGAGAGGGGCCACAGAACAGGGGGAGCCCCAGGGGAGTAGTGCTGTGGCAGGGGGAGTGGCCAGGGGAGGTGCTGTGATGGGGGAGCAGTGAGTGGAGCTGGGAGGGAGGGAGTTCCAAGGGGAAAGTGCTGGGGGTGTCTGCTGTCTCTCTCAGGACAAAGAAGCACTTGCCAGCACAGGTGTGAGCAAAAGACCTGGGGCCAGGCAGAACCACTCTAAAAGACCACAGGAAACAGCCTGGGGCTCACACAGGACTGGGCAAGCTGTCTGTTTCCACCAGCAGAGTAACAACCACAAAATCCAGGAGACATCACCAGGTATAGAACTGAAGAGGATTTAAAATTAATCCTCGACTTATTGCTGCTCTGAAAGACACTTAAAAGCAAGACCCCAAGATAAACTGCTTCCAACTAACTTAATCTCACTCCAGACAAAGCTCAAGAATATTTAAAGAAATAAAACAAAATAAAAAAACACCCAGCATGCAACAAGGTAAAATTCACAGGGTTTGAGGTCCTATAAAAAAATCGCCAAGCATACAAAGAAGCAGGAACATATATATGACTGACCTCGAGGAGAAAAAGCAATCAATTGAAAAAAAATCAATTGAAAGACATCTAAAAATGGTATAAAAAAAATGGTATAGATAAGAAAATTCACAGATGAAAATATTGAAAGAATTATTGTGATTGTATTCCATATGTTCAAAAAGCCCAAGAATGATTGAACATTTTACACAGAGGCATGGGATATATTGAAGAGACCCAAACTGAGCTTTTGGAGGGGAAAAAGAAAAACTACAATTTCTAGGAAGGAAAATACTTCAAATAGAATTAACAGAACATTACTCATTGAAGGAGAAAAGGTTAGTGAACTTAAACACTTGGTGTTATGGATTGAATTGTGTTCTCCAAAAATAAGTCTTGTAAATTCTAACCTCTAAATCTGTGGTTTGGAAACCCTGATGACGTAGTGATTAAGTGCTATGGCTGCTAGCCAAAAGGTCGGCAGTTCAAATCCGCCAGGCGCTTCTTGGAAACTCTATGGGGGAGTTCTACTCTGTCTTATAGGCTCGCTATGAGTCCGAATCAACTCTACAGCAGTGGGTTTGGTTTTTTTTTTTTTTTTTTGGTTTAAACCTGTGGTTATAATCCCATTTGAGAATGGGTGTCTTTGTTGTGTTAATGAAGCAGGATTAGTATAGGGTGTGTCTTGAGTTAATCTCTTTTGAGATATAAAGGAAAATAAACAAGCAAGCTGGGAAGCAGAGACAGGGGAAGACTGATGCCAACCAAAACACATGGAGATCTCCAAGGAACCAGGAAATAAGCTGAAGAGACAAGCACCTCCCCCACAGCCAACAGAGAGAGAAAACCAGAGCCCTGGATTCTTACTTCTAAGCCTGTAAACTGTGAGAAAATAAATTTGTTTGTTAAAGCCACCCATTTATGGTATTTCTGTTGAAGCAGTGCTAGATAACTAAGATATTTAGCAATGTAAACTTGCCAAAATGATCACAGTGTTAAAGAGAGTGAAAAATAAAAATGAACAGAGCATCAGTGAGCTGTGGGACAGCTTCAAGAAGCCCAAAATATGTTAATGAGACTTCCTGAAAGGAGAGAGCGAGGAATGGAAAATACATCACAGCTGAAAAAAAATCTAAATTTGATGAAAACTATATAACACTCAGTAAAGCCCTAAATCAAGAAACATGAAGACAAATAAACTAAGGCACATGATAAAAAATACTTAAAAGAATGAATAAATACAAAATACTGAAAGCAACCAGAAAAGAAAAGATACATTATACAGAGGAACAAAGATAGAGATGAGAGCAGATTTTCATCAGAAACAGTGCAGAACAGGAGACACTGGGCAACAGCTTTAAAGTACTGAATAAATCAAAAAACTGTCAGCACAGAAATATTTTCCTAGAAAAAATATGTTTCAAAAGCAAAAGTGAGATAGATACTTCTTCAGATAAACAAGAGCCAAAAAAAAAAAAAATTCATCACCAACAGGCTTGTACTACAAGAAATATAAAAGGAAATCTTTCAAGTAGAAGGATTGCCAGATGGAAAACTAGATCTACACAAAAAAGTGAAAGTTCCCATAAACAACTTTTATGTGAGTAAAATATAAAAACATGTTAGCATTATTAAATCTATTTAAAATATAACTGACTATGTTAAGAAAAAGTATTAACAATGTGTTTTGAGGCGTATGACACCTGAAGAAATACTATGTGTGACAACAAAGTCACAAAAACTGGGAGGGGGAGAAATGGAAGACACTGTTTTAAGTTTCCTTAACTATACATGGGGTAGAATAATATTGCTTGTACATGGGGTAGGATAATATCACCAACACAAGGGGCAGAATGATATTGCCTGAAGGTAGACTGTGGTAAGTTAAAGATGACTATATACCCAAATTACTATACACCCCTTGATGACTAAGGGGTGTGCGACCCAAGCCATGGTCTTTTCAATCGCTTTATATGCATGTGAATGCTCGACAATGAAAACAGAAGACAGAAGAAGAGTTGAAGCATTTGAACTGTGGTGCTGGTGAACAATATTGAATATACTGTGGAATGCCATAAAAACAGACAAATCAGTCTTAGAAGAAATACTACCAAAGTGCTCTTTAGAAATGAGAACGATGAGACTTTGGGTTGCTTAGTTTGTACACGTCATCAGGAAAGAGCAATCACTAGAAAAGGAATCATGTTTGGTAAGGCATAAAAAAGCAAAAATGGGGGAAATCTTCAATGACATGGAGTGACACAGTGGCCGAAACAATGGACTCAAGCCAGGGCTTTGAACCTGTTCGAACTGAGTTGTCATGGTCAATGTAGTAAAATTGGAACAGACTGAAATTTTTAAAATTTGGATGAAGCAGACTGATAACTGGAATGGGAAAAATTACAGGTCAAAGCCCTGCTGGAAACTTAATCTCCCCCTTAGTAAACAAGGGTGGTGTGGGCGTTGCATAGCAACCAAATGTCTCTACCGGCAGAGTCAGAAACAGCAGCGCCCTGCTCAAAGATGGTTGCTGACCACACCGTTTTGAATGTGTGTTGCTCTTCACAATCCTGGCAATAAGCCAATCTCCTGCATCAGGCTCCTGAAAGGGCTCACTATACCTCTTCCAAGTCTCCCATTCTTGTACCCACATTTTAAAAATTCGGGTCCCTTCGGGCAGACTCACCCACGAAGAGCTGGCTGTTGAGTTGTAGCAGCACATGCCCGTCAGTGGGGGCAGACTGCTCCACCCGTGGGAGCAGGTCCACCTGCAGCGACGCCTCCTTCGTGTTCCTCTCAGCATGGATGAGGTGCCACCGGTTGTCATTGAGGGGCCCGAAGGCCCTCACCGTAACCTCACACGGTCCATTCCCCACATCAAAGGAGAAGGCCACCTCTGTGGGGGCTGCAACATCAGACATGGAAGTTATCTCCTGAGAGGGAGTGGACCTTGGCCATGCATGGAAGGGGCACCCTCAACAAAGGCTGTGAAGAGGGCACAGTGTGGTCCTAAGGATTAGTAGGAGCTGTGATGTTGAGTGGTCAGTTACCTTTGAAGTAGGATGGGAAGGTAAAGCTAACAAAGGAAAAAAAAATGTGTCATGTCAACCCCAACTCATGGTGACCCCATGCGTGTCAGAGTAGAACTGTGCTCCGTAGGGTTCTCAAATGGCTAATTTTTCAGAAGTAGATCATCAGGCCTTTCTCCTGAGGTGCCTCTGGGTGGACTTGAAATCTCTAACCTTTCAGTTAACAGCTGAGCATGTTAATGTTTGCACCACCCTGTGACTCCTAAAGTTAATTTGCAATGGGGAAAAATACTGATTTTAAGAAATGTAAACTCAGAACTTAGTATTCGTACTGCTAAACGCTAAACTGAAAAGACAATTGCCCGTGGCAAGTGAACTAGAAAACATCTGGATTTATATACAGAGCTTAACCCAGAACTTTTCATAGTTTTATAAGCACACTGCAGGTGCCAGAGACACACATGAAAGCTTAGTGCAGTCAAAGAGTTTGGAATTCAATGAAAGCTTTGTTGAACAGCTAGCTGAATTTGAATCCTGTCTATACCCACTTGAGTTTTCTTAACTGGTCCTGGCGAGGACAGGAACTTTCCATAGGATGTCAACTGCATTATCAAGCACATATAGATCATCTTCTTTTAAAGCTAGTCAGTGGGATTCATGGGATTTCAGGTCAGGAAGTGAGCTAGTGAAGACACAGGACTGATACAGGAGGTACCAGACCACCGCAGGCATGAGACCACCTCAAGTTTGCTCAATGATTACTTGATGATGGTGCCCTTTGACTTCTCTGGGAACTCACAGCGCAGCTCCAGGCTGATGAAGTCAGTGATACCCAGATTCTCCAAAAACACCCCCGACGAGGCTGTTGTCTTGAAAAAGAAAGACACGTCGGCACTGAGCTCTCCATGGAAAGTAGGAAAGTGAAGGTAGGAGGACTCTGTGTGGAAGGATGCTGAGTTCCAGAATGATCCTTATTGGGGGAAAAGAAGGAAGAAAAGGTTAGAAAACAAATCCAGGACGCTCCTAGAATTTTTACTGTTAAATGTTGTCATAACCTAAGAAGCCCACTTTTTCCATCCTTTTGACACTTTCCTGAACATAAATGTCTGAATGGAGAGTTTGTGATTTTATGAGAATTTGGAGTAGGTGTGGCCTATGTGGTGGAGGAGTGACCCTTTTAAGGAACCCTGGTGGTGCAGTGGCTAAGAGCTTGGTTGCTAATTGAAAAGTTGGTGGTTTGACCCCATCAGTGGCTCTGTGGGAAAAAGACCTGGCGAGTTGCTCCTGTAAAGATTACAGCCTAGGAAACCCTATGGGGAAATTCTATTCTGTCACATGGAGCCGCTATGAGTCAGAATCGACTCAACAGCACCTAACAACAACAACAACATGATGAAGATGTCTTCAGTTTGAATGCTATATCCAGGCAGATCACTCTGATGATGCTCCACCATATTTTGATGGTCAAAACATAATTTATTCATCATCTGAAACTTTAAGCACCTACATAACTTTTTGTCCTATAGGGTCGCTATGAGTCGGAATCGACTTGACGGCACTGGGTGCTGGGTACATAATTTTGAATTAAAAAAAAAAAAAGCCTGCAGAAATCCAAAGAGTTGCCCATCCTAATCTGTCTAACCCAGACGTGCCCAAAAGTTCCTCTCAGTCAACACTGCTTCCGTGTAGTGGAGCTCTCTGTCCTCGGGCTGGACCAGGTGGCCATACAGCCTCTTGGGATGTAAGACCAATCAGGAGACCACCATTTTGAGCTATGAGCATGTACTCATGAGCGTACCCTTTTCATCTCAATGTATTCCCACCGCTCCTTACTAAAGGGGATTGGGCAGAAATCAAATTCACTACACTGGTTTCTGCTGGTGCAATTTCACTTCACGCAAAAGCAATGCAGAATAAATGCTCAAAACATTTTAAAGATGCTAAAATGGTTTAAGAGGCACCTTTCCCCAAATCAACATATTGACTGGGAACAAAGCAAAAAGCACATTGTGACCCTGTAATACGAGGGGAATTTAAATCTCCACCCAGGTGGTGTTCATCTGTCCTTTCCCGTCCACTTGCCCAAGGCTTCCCTGTGGAGAAGACACTGAGGGCTCTTCTGTGTTTAGGTGACACTGGATGTCGTAGCAGTGAGCTGTGATGTGGCATGAGATATGACCCACTGCAAATGGAGATCTTTAATTTCAACAGCCCACATCTGCCAATGCACAGTGTCTGATAACAGCCTCACATCTAAATTACTTTTCCTTAAGAATAAGTCCATACATTCAGGTCAGAAAATCGATATCAAAATATCCACTCATGTTATTATCAGGGGCAGATAATTTCCGTGTGTGTGAACAGGTCTGCCTCTATTCTGTCAGCTGAGCTGTGAGTGGGGCTCGTCAGCTCCTCAGCTTTGCCCGGCAGGACCTCATTCAGAAGGAGCCTACTCCTGAGTTTTCTGTGGCTACTGTGTCCCACACGCTTTGGGTCAGATTTTCAGTGGAGAATACATTTTAAATGTGGTTCATGTTTTCCCCTAGGGTGTAATTAGATGGAGATGTTTGCATGCATCTCAATTTCCTCTTTACAGCTGTTTCTGTGCTGAGTCACAGTGAAAGAGATGAAAGAGAAGGTGCAAGACACTCAGGAGAGAAGGAGGCTCTGGCGTGACACCTAGCAGGACCGCTACTGAACCATCACAGAAGAAAACTCGGATTAAACCAACACAAAAGACTGACCAGTAGGCACTCCTACCAAGGCTGGCTGACTGTTCCTCAGGAACGCTTGAATTTATTAAAATTCCAAATTAGAGAAAACTTTTCGAAGGTACATCTTTTATTTCTTTTCCATTCTATAAGTAGGTTAAGGCAGGGTGCCCGGGAGAAAGCTCTGGCACGGTGTCATCCAGTGGGTTAGAATCTGCTTCCCAGGGATTGCCTCTGTTTGGACAAGGAGCATCTCTGGGTGATGAACAC
Organism: Loxodonta africana; assembly: GCF_030014295.1. Lineage (NCBI taxonomy): Eukaryota > Metazoa > Chordata > Mammalia > Proboscidea > Elephantidae > Loxodonta > Loxodonta africana. Next base: position 572,003 of record NC_087347.1, on the reverse strand, counting down.
CTTCTGACCAACAGCTATGTTACTCATTAGCAAGCCCTTACTCTTGGAATCTGTAGAAACAAATTATGTGTGAATGCATTAAGGCCCATTTCATATAAATTATTAAGGAAAAAATAAATGCCAATGTAGTCATGCCCCAAACTGGCACTGGGCAATGGTCGAGTAAACTCAAAAAGTGAGGCTGCTCCCTCCACCTGGTCGTCAGTGCCCTCGAGCACCCCAGGAGTTATATGTTGTTGTTAGGTGCCGTCGAGTTGGTTCCGACTCATAGCGACACTACGCACAACAGAACAAAACACTGCCTAGTCCTGAGCCATCCTCACAATCGTCGTTATGCTTGAGCTCATTGTTGCAGCCACTGTGTCAATCCATCTCATGGAAGGTCTTCCTCTTTTCCGCCAACCCTGTACTCTGCCAAGCATGATGTCCTTCTCCAGGGACTGATCCTTCCTGACAACATGTCCAAAGTATGTAAGACTCTCAAGCACCCCAGGAGTTTTATATATATATAATATAATAAAATAAAATAATAAAATAAAATAGGGAATCCAATTCTTATTTGTATGGTTGAGGGAGATGTAATAAATACACACAGATATATTCCTTTCAGGAAAATTAGCTTTGACAATCTGATAAGATTAAAGCTGATTTCATAAATATTTTCTTAACTGTTATTTAACCCATTAATAAATTATCCCAATAACTAACTATCGTTTTGAAAGGAACAAGAGCCTTAATTATGAGGCACATTGTTTTATAAAACAAGATTTGAACTTCCAGAATAAAAGCTATAAAAAATTCTCTTTCTTGAAACTATAAACTAGGAAAAAGCAAGGGTGAGAACTGTATTTATAGTCAAATTCATGTTTCTAGTCATTTAAGAAAATAAACTGGAACGCGTGGCTTTTTAATAAAAAGAGAACTCTACCAGTGGTTGTAATTTGACTTTTGATAACATAAAAACTCATGTACTGATTTTATACTTCACTGGTTCCTCTTTTGAGACTTTTAAATGCTGTTTTCAAATGTTTTGGAAAATAACAATTGGGATCAAATATAAAGCAAAATGAAAATAATGAAATATGGCTGGATATAATTACGGTTTTGGTCCATAGACCAGACTGAAAAGAGGACAAAGCTATTCATAACCGTCTGCACAGAGAAAACACACATTGCACACAGACATGTGTGAAATGAAATGGATGTGGCACACAGAAAACAGTAATTACTCTGAAAAGTTATTCATACAACAAACAGAGCTAACATCCACCTCACAGAAAAGGTATTCATCAGTCTTCAGCGCTTACGTTTATTTCTGGGTCTGTGTATACCTATGCTGATATTAACACCTAACAAATACACAGATTATTGATATTCCAAACACACACACATGATTTTACAATCTAGTGCATGTTGTTCTTAGGTGCCTTCAAGTTGGCTCCAACTCACAGTGACCCTATGCAAAACAGCAAGAAGCACTGCCTGGTTCTGCACCATCCTCAGAATCATTGCTGTTTGAGCCCATTGTTGCAGCCACTGTGTCAACCGATCTCATTGAGGGACTTCCTCATTTTCACTGACCCTCTGCTTTACCAGGCATGATGTCCTTCATTATGGATCCAAGTAACACGAAATTCTTGACAGCTTGAAAACTTTTTACTTTTATCATGCATGATGTTGCTTATTGGTCCAGTTGTGAAGATTTTTTGTTTCCTTTGTGTTGGGGAAAAAAAAAATTTTTTTTTTTTTTTTGGTGTTGAGCTGTAATCCATATTGAAGGCTGTGGTCTTTGATCTTCCTCAGTAAGTGCTTCCAGTCTTATTCACTTTCAGCAAGCAAAGTTGTGTCACCTGCATAATGCAGGTTGTTGATGCATCTTCCACCAATGCTGATGCTCCGCTCTTCTTCATATCCTCCAGCTTCTTGGGTTATTTTCTCAGCATACAGATTGAATAAGTATGGTGAGAAGACACAACCCTGACACACACCTTTCCTGATTTTAAACCACAAAGTATTCCCTTGTTCTGTTTCAACGACTGCCTTTTGGTCTATGTACAGATTCCTCATGAGTACAATTAAGAGTTCCGGAATTCTCATTCTTCACATAGTTATCCATAATTTGTCATGATCCATATAGTTGAATGCCTTTGCATAGTCGATGAAACACAGGTTAACATCTTTCTGGTATTCTCTGGTTTCAGCCAAGATCCATCTGACATCAGCGATGATATCCCTTGTTCCACGTCCTCTTCTGAATCCAGCTTGAATTTCTGGCACTGCCCTGTTGATGTACTGTTGCAGCTGTTTTTGAAGTGTCTTCAGCAAAATTTTACTTCATGTGATAATAATGATATTGTTCGATAATTTCCACAGTCTGCTGGATTGCTTTTCTTTGTAATGAGCACAAATATGGATCTCTTCCAGTCGGTTAGCCAGGTAGCTATCTTCCAAATTTCTTAGCGTAGACAGGTGAGCACCTCCACAGCTGCATCCATTTGTTGAAACATCTCAATTGATATTCTGTCAATTCCTGGATCCTTGTTTTTTGCCAATGCCTTCAGTGCAGCTTGGACTTTTTCCTTTAATACCATCAGTTCTTGATCATACGCTCCCTCCTGAAATGGCTGAACATCTACCAATTCTTTTTGGTACAGTGATTCTGTGTATTCCTTGCATCTTCTTTTGATGCTTCCTGTGTTGTTTATTATTTTCCCTGTAGAATCCTTCAGTATTGCAACTCTAGGCATGAATTTTTCTCTTCAATTCTTTCAGCTTGAAGAATTCTGAGAGTTTCTTCCCTTTTGATTTTCTAACTCCAGGTCTTTGCACATTTCATTATAATATTTTACTTCGGCTTCTCAAGCAGCTCTTTGAAATCTTCTGTTCAGCTTTTTACTTCATCACTTCTTCCATTTGTTTTGGCTACTCTATGTTCAAGAGCAAGTTTCAGAGTCTCTTCTCACATCCATTTTGGTCTTTTCTTTCTTTCCTGTCTTTTTAATGACCTCTTACTTTCTTCATATATGATGTCCTTGATGTCATTTTACAACTCATCTGGTGTTCAGTCATTAGTGTTCAGCCATCGAATCTATTCTTGAGATGGTCTCTAAATTCAGATGTGATATACTCAAGGTCATATTATTTATCATGGGCTTGTTTTAATTTTCTTCAGCTTCAACTTAAACCTGCATGTGAGCAATTGATGATCTGTTCTGCAGTCGGACCCTGGGCCTTGTTCTGACTGATGATATTCAGTTTTTCCCTCATCTCTTTCCACAGACATAGTCGATTTGATTCCTGTGTTTTCTATCTGGTGAGATCCACATGCATAGTCGCCATTTGTGTTGTTGCAAAAAGGTATTTGCAATGAAGAAATCATTGATCTTGTAAAATTCTATCGTGTAATCTCATTTGTCTTTCTATCATCAAGGCCATATTTCCCAACTACAGATTATTCTTTTTGCTTCCAACTTTCAGCATTCCAATCACTAGTAATTATCAATGCATTTTGATTGCATGTTTGATCAATTTCAGACTGCAGAAGTCAGTAAAAATCTTCAATTTCCTCATCGTTGGCATTAGTAGTTGTGTGTAAATTTGAATAATAGTCATATTAACTGGTCTTTCTTGTAGGCATCTGGATATTATCCTATCACTGACAGCATTGTACTTCAGGATAGGCCTTGAAATGTTCTTTTTGATGATGAATGCAATGCCATTCCCCTTCAATCTGTCATTCCCAGTGTAGTAGACCATAGGATTGTTGGATTCAAAGCAGCCAATACCAGTCCATTCCAGCTCACTAATGCCTAGGATATTGATCTTTATGTGTTCTATTTCGTTTTTGATGACTTCTAATTTCCCTAGATTCATACTTCGTACATTCCACGTTCTGATTATTAATGGATGTTTGCAGCTGTTTCTTCTCATTTTAAGTAGTGCCGCATCAGCAAATGAAGGTCCCAGAAGCTTATTTCCGTCTACTTCATTAAGGTTCACTCTACTTTAAGAAGGCAGCTCTCTCCCAAGTAGTATTTTGAGCGTCTTCCACCCTGAGGGGCGCATTTTCTGGTACTACATCAGACAATGTTCCACTGTTAATTGTAACCTTTCCACTGGCCAGTTTTTTCAGATGTAGGCTGCCAGGCCCTTATTCCTAGTCTATCTTAGCCTGGAAGCTCCTCTGAAACCTGTTCACCAAGGGTGGCCCAGCTGTTATTTGAAATACTGGTGGCATAACTTCCAGCAACACAGGAACACACAAGCCATCATAGTACAACAAACTAACATATGTATGGTGGATCCAGTGCATGTTGTTGTTATTAGGTGCCGATGAGTCGGTTCCAACTCATAGCGACCCTATGCACAACAGAACGAAACATTGCCCGATCCTGTGCCATCCTTACAATTGTTGTTATGCTTGAGCTCATTGTTGCAGCCACTGTGTCAATCCACCTCATTGAGGGTCTTCTTCTTTTCCGCTGACCCTGTACTCTGTCAAGCATGATGTCCTTCTCCGGGGACTGATCCCTCCTGACAATGTGTCCAAATTATGAAAGATGCAGTCTTGCCATATTTGCCTCTAAGGAGCATTCTGTCTGCACTTCTTCCAAGACAGATTTGTTCGTTCTTTTGGCAGTCCATGGTATATTCAATATTCTTTGCCAACACCACAATTCAAAGGCATCAACTCTTCTTCGGTCTTCCTTATTCATTGTCCAGCTTTCACATGCATATGATGCGATTAAAAATACAGTGGCTTGGGTCAGGTGCACCTTAGTCTTCAGGGTGACATCTTTGCTCTTCAACACTTTGAAGAGGTCCTTTGCAGCAGATTTGCCCAATGCAATGTGTCTTTTGATTTCTTGACTGCTGCTTCCATGGCTGTTGATTGTGGATCCAAGGTAAATGAAAGCCTTGACAACTTCCTTCTTTTCTCCGTTTATCATGATGATGCTCATTGGACCAGTTGTGAGGATTTTTTTTTTTCTTTTTGTTCAGGTGTAATCCATACTGAAGGCTGTGGTCTTTGATCTTCATTAGTAAGTGCTTCAAGTTCTCTTCATTTTCAGCAGGCAAGTTTGTGTCATCTGCATAATGCAGGTTGTTAATGAGTTTTCCTCCAATCCCGATGCCCCGCTCTTCTTCATATAGTCCAGCTTCTCGTATTATTTGCTCAGCATACAGATTAAATAGGTATGGTGAAAGAATACAACCCTGATGCACACCTTTCCTGACTTTAAACCAATCAGTATCCCCTTGTTCTGTCTGAACAACTGCCTCTTGATCTATGTAAAGGTTCCTCATCAGCACGATTAAGTGTTCTGGAATTCCCATTCTTCACAGTGTTATCCATAGCTTGTTATGATCCACACAGTCAAATGCCTTTGCATAATCAATAAAACACAGGTAAACATCCTTCCGGTATTCTCTGCTTTTAGCCAGGATCCATCTGACATCAGCAATGATATCTCTGCTTCCACGTTCTCTTCTGAAACCGGCCTGAATTTCTGGCAGTTCCCTGTCGATAGACTGCTGCAGCCGTTTTTGACTGATCTTCAGCAGAATTTTGCTTGTGTGTGATGTTAATGATATTGTTCTATAATTTCCACATTCGGTTGGATAACCTTTCTGGGGAATAAGCATAAATATGGATCTCTTCCAATCAGTTGGCCAGGAAGCTGTCTTCCATCTTTCTTGGCATAGACAAGTGAGCACCTCCAGCGCTGCATCTCTTTGTTGAAACATCTCATTTGATATTCCATCAATTCTTGGAGTCTTGTTTTTTGCCAATGCCTTCAGAGCAGCTTGGACTTCTTCCTTCAGTACCATTGGTTCCTGATCATATGCCACCTCTTGAAATGGTTAAACATCGACTAATTCTTTTTGGTATAATGACTCTGTGTATTTCTTCCATCTTCTTTTGATGCTTCCTGCATAATTTAATATCTTCCCCATGGAATCCTTCACTATTGCAACTCGAGGCTTGAATTTTTTCTTCAGTTCTTTCAGCTTGAGAAACTCGGAGTGTGTTCTTCCCTTTTGGTTTTCCATCTCCCGCTCTTTGCACATGTCGTTATAATACTTTATTTTGTCTTCTCGAGAGGCCCTTTGAAATCTTCTGTTCAGTTCTTTTACTTCATGAATTCTTCCTTTTGCTTTAGCTGCTCGATGCTCAAGAGAAAGTTTCAGAGTCTCCTCTGACATCCATCTTGGTCTTTTCTTTCTTTTCTGTCTTTTCATTGACCTCTTGCCTTCTTCATGGATGATGTCCTTGATGTCATTCCACAACTTGTCTGGTCTTCAGTCACTAGTGTTCAATGCATCAAATCTATTCTTGAGATGGTCTCTAGATTCAGGTGTGATGTCATATTTTGGCTCTCATGGACTTGCTCTGATTTTCTTCAGTTTCAGCTTGAACTTGCATATGAGCAATTGATGGTCTGTTCTACAGTCTTCCCCTGGCCTTGTTCTGACTGAGGATATTGAGCTTTTCCATCGTCTCTTTCCACAGATGTAGTCAATTTGATTTCTGTGTGTTCCATCTGGTGAGGTCCATGTGTATAGTCTCCATTGATGTTGGTGAAAGAAGGTATTTGCAATGAAGAAGTCATTGGTCTTGCAAAATTCTATCATTCGCTCTCCGGCATTGTTTCTATCACCAAGGCCATATTTTCCAAATATTGATCCTTCTTCTTTGTTTCCAACTTTTGCATTCCAATCGCCAGTAATTATCAATACATCTTGATTGCACGTGTGATCAATTTCAGACTGTAGCAGCTGATAAAAATCTTCTATTTCTTCATCTTTGGCCCTAATGGTTGGTGCATAAAATTGAATAATAGTCGTATTAACTGGTCTTCCTTGTGGGCGTATGGATATTATCCTATCACTGACAGCGTTGTACTTCAGGATAGATCTTGAAATGTTCTTTTTGACGATGGATGCAACACCATTCCTCTTCAAGCTGTCATTCCCAGCGTAGTAGACTATATGATTGTCCAATTCAAAGTGGCCAGTACCAGTCCATTTCAGCTCACTAATGCCTAGGATATTGATGTTTATGTGTTCCATTTCATTTTTGACGTTTCAAAGTTTCCTAGATTCATACTTTGTACATTCCAGGTTCCAATTATTAATGGATGTTTGCAGCTGTTTCTTTTCATTTTGAGTCGTGCCGCATCAGCAAATGAAGATCAAGAAAGCTTTACTCCATCCACGTCATTAAGGTTGACTCTACTTTGAGGAAGCAGCTCTTCCCCAGTCATCTTTTGAGTACCTTCCAACCTGGGGGGCTCATCTTCCAGCACTATATCAGACAGTGTTCCGCTGCTATTCATAAGCTTTTCACTGGCTAATGCTTTTCAGAAGTAGACTGCCAGGCCCTTCTTCCTAGTCTGTCTTAGTCTGGAAGCTCAGCTGAAACCTGTCCTCCATGGGTGACCCTGCTGGTATCTGAATACCGGTGGCATAGCTTCCAGCATCACAGCAATACACAAGCCCCCACAGTACGACAAACTGACAGACATAGATTATTGATATTGATATTCTAAAGATGTGCACATTGGCGATTTTACCATTTGAGGCGTAATAACACACATGTTGCATTTTCTTACTATTGCTGATTATTCTTTCATCCACTTAGAACAGCAGGTCTAAAGGAAATAAAGAGTGGTAACTTTGGACCCAAAGCTTTAATGACCTCTCCCACTTCATTCTTGGCACTAGATAAAATGTAAAGTTAAGAACTAAATGAGTGATTTTGCTTAGGTTTTCCATATACATTACCCCCGTGCAATCAGTCCCCGTGGCTCAGTGGTTTAGTGCTTGGTTGCTAACTGAAAGGCTGGAGGTTTGAACCCATGAACTGCTCCTCTGGAGAAAGATGTGACAGTCTGCTTCCAAAAAGATTGCAGCATAGGAAACCCTATGGGCCAGTTAACTCTGTTCTATAGGGTCACTATGAGTTGGAATCAACTCAACAGCAATGGGTTTTTTAACCCCCTGTATTTGCATGGTTCTCAAACTGAAGTTGGAAAGGCTACGTGGGTGGGGTGGTATATGTAGGGTGGTGAGGGGTGTGGTATGGGTGGGATCTCATGAGTGGGGTCTTGTGGGTGGGGTCATGTGGGTAGGGTTGAGTGCAGCCTGATAGTTGGATTTTGGCACTGCTATTGAGATGGTGGACAGTTTTCAGTGACCTCCCCTGGCCATGTCCAATGGTCACATCCCCATCATAAGTGGTCTGTTAGTGGTACTGGGACCTCTGCCTCTTGCACACCCTCCACGGTCCAGATTTTCCTCTTCCTTACCTCCACCTTGTCCCAGACTACTTGGTCATCCTCCTGACTCTGCACATGGTGCCCAGCAGGCTCTGTCCTTGGCCCTTCTCCTCTCTCCCCACACTCATTGTCCTATGGGCCTTGTCCACCCTCATCTATTCTGGTGACCCCCATCAATAGTGAGGCAACACTAAGCCCCCATGCCCCCACCCCAGTATGCACCCCATTGTAGCATCTGGCACAGCATGTTCAACACTGAGCCCCCATCTCCCCACCCCATTATGTACCCCACTGTAGCCTGTTCTATTGATGGTTCCTCCATTCTCCTTCCTTTAGACCAAGAGCTTGCTGTCATCTCTGACTGCTCATAACTCACATCCAATCTGTTGTTTAAACCCTTTTGCCTTCACCTTCAAACCACATCCCTTATCCAATTATCCCCACTCCTGTACCTCTGCCTCTTCACTGGGTTGCTGAGATTCCCACCAGGCTCCCACCTAGGAACTTCATTTTCACTGCTCCCTCTGCCTGGACTTCCCCTCCTCATGCTGCCCCAGGACTCCTCCTGTAGTTCTTTGAGGTCTGTTCTAATGTCACCTTCTCAGTGAAGACTTCCCTACCTCCCTCTCTCCCTTCACTCTCTCCACTGCATTCATTGCCATATTATGCTTGCATGTGCATGCCTTTTTTCTTTCTTTTATCTCATGTTGCCCCTCAACATGAGCTCCGGAGAACACCAATGACTGACTTCTTTGCTCCCAATGCCCCATTAGGGGCATTCAGTAAACATGTGACTAAATGACTTGGCAAACATGCCCTCTTTTCTTTAACAGTGAGGTGTTTAGCATACTTCCACTTTGGTTTTACAATGCATCTACCTAAACCCATTGACCTTATTTGTGGAGAAAATGAAAAGACAGAGGTGGTGAGAGGAAGAAAGAGAGATAGAAATTAGGAGGGCGGAGGGGAGGATAAGAAGCAGTGGGAGAACAGGCACGAGGTTGTGGGGGATATGAAGGGAGAGGAGTAGAAGAGGGGGGAGGAAGGGGACTTGGTCAGGGAAATTAAAGAAAAGAGCCCAACAGAAAGCAAGGAAATTAAATACCATAGGAATTTCAAAATGGCAGAAGACTATTGGCTCCGATAAGGGTTGGCTTTTTATCAGGGAATCTATAAAACACTTCTCTGGGGATCTTTGAAAATGGGATTGATCCTCCTTCGTCTGAGATGGTTTAGATGTAGCAGTGCCAAATAGAAGAGAAATTAATGAAATCATCAGTCTATAGGTCTGTCTTCTTCTATGGGGTTCTTTATTGCTGTGTGCATCTTAAATATTAATGTGTCCTGGGCAGCTATGATTTCCCAGACAGCTGTTCTAGCTGCTGCAGACAAAATGAAAGAACTTACTTCAGTGACTCAATAATGTCTTTTCATACCACAGAACAGTTAGAACAAAGTTTTTCAACTTTTGTGGCTATGTCAGCAGGGAGGACACTTAGATTAAATTTAAAAATTTAATGGAATAAAGTATCTGAAAGGAAATACATTGACTAAAAGGGACTGCAGAATTCAAATGCCAAACATTAAAAATGGCTTTGCAGTTCAGATGATGAAGCTCAAAGTGTAACTGAGGAGCTTCTCTTTTTCCACATGTAAGTGTTTGTGTACAAACTTCTGGGTTAAGATGGTGGGATGAAACTAGTTCACAGAATTTATTTCCCAAAGATGGTGGAATGAAGAGAAATTAGCAAAAATAAAAATTGACCATTGGCAACAAACAAACCAAACTCTCAGAAGGTTGAATTGAAGCCCTGGGTGACTTCAGCCTGGTCCCAGGCTGATGCTGTCCCTGACACACAGGTGTGGTCAGCAGGGCTAACACCGATGTCTGCACAGGTACTGGTCAGCAAGACAGCACTGATGTCCACACAGGTGTTGGTCAGTAAGACTAGGACCAGTGTCCAGGCTCCATTGTGATTGGTGTATGGCCTGCCCGGCCTAGGTGGTCAGCCCAACACCCCCACATTCTTAAACAAGATGGAGACTGTCCTACTTGTGCCCATAGCCTAAAAACTTCATGGAGAATTGGTGATGAATAGAAAAAATACCCAATTCTCTCCCAGAAACCCTGAGTCTGGAGAGGGCTGCTGAGAGCTGGGACCAGAGAAAATGGTGAAAATCTTGGGACAGGAGAGTGTCTCATCATTCTCAAATGACGCTGGACTTAACCGGGGCTGGAAGAAGCAAGGGCCTCCAGTCTCAGGGTCACTGATGGTCAGGACAAACTCTGAGCCTGGGGCAAGGACACAGCCCTCTGAGGCACTCAGCCCCAGAAGGTTCTGTCATTGTCCAGCCTGTGCCCTGGACCTACAGCCCAGCCCTCCGTCCACACCCGAGAGAGGAGGGGAAGTAAAGGAGACTGAGTTAGAATCAGGTAAAAATCAGGGGCAATGATTTAACATGCCTGGTTTCTACAGTTCCTCTTTTACACCAGCTCTGTTCGAGCTTCTTAAACTGAATCAACACATTTGTGGCGTTCAAGGGGTTATCCACTCACATTTCCTTCTTTCAAACTCAGCAACAACTAATTTAAAACAAATATTTCTTCCATTTTCATTTTATGTTCTAGTCAGGGCTTGAAGCATAAAATCTGTGAGAAAGTCTGAAAATGGGGGACTAATCTTGCAAAGAGCTATGAGATACCAGGTATCTTCAAAGGTATCTTGTGACTGGGCATCCTGCTCTGTTTACCCCAAGGAGCCCAGGTCCAAGGGCCTTGGAGAAGATTTTACAGACACAGGCCTCCATCTGGGAAGTTCTCTGATGAAAACGTGAAGTTGCTGTAAAAACTCTATTTGAATTTTTAAAATGCTACTTTAGAGTGCAAATACAGTGCATGGACAAAATCTCAGGAATCATCACTTCTAAATGAAAGGGGAGAGAGAGAGGGAAGGAGGGAGGGGAAGAAAAATAGAGATAGAAGAAGGAGGAAGAGGAGGAGGAGGAGGAGAAGAAGAGAAAGAGGAGCGTGCAGGGGAGGAGAACAGTAGGAGAAGGACGGGGAGAAGGAGAAAAAGAAGAAGGAAAGAGGAAGAAGAAGAAGAAAAAGAAGAACAGGAGGAGGAGAAAAAGGAGAAGGGTGCAGAGAAGAGGTGAGGGCAGGGGAGGAGAGGGGGAGAGGAGGGAGCTGCAGGAGTGAAGTAGAAACACAAGGCGGCCTGTATCTGATTAAACTGTTCGTTCCAGCTGATGCTCTAGCTCCACCTCAGCCATGGCACCAAGAAAACCAAACCCATTTCCGTTGAGTCGATTCCAACTCATAGAGACCTTACAACAGAACAGAACTGCCCCAGAGGGTTTCCAAGGAGCAGCTAGCGAATTCAAACTGCCGATCTTTTGGTTAGCAGCCAAGCTCTGAACCGCTGCACCACCAGGGCTCCTCAGCCACGGTAGTTAGGAAAGTTTGCGTAGTGCTGAGTAGCCCTGAGGACATCTTGGCAGGTGAAGAAGAGCGAGGCAGAAGGTGTCCCCACAGTCCATGATACCCCGGTGGTCCTCGAATCCTCCTGCCCAGGTTTGGCTCCTGGACTCAGCACAGCCTTGTGCTTAGATCGACCTCTGCTGTCTCCTGGCTGATGTTATCATGTCTTTCATGCTAATACTTGAGCAGAAGGTTGGGTAACAGAGACACAACGTTGACCAATTTTTCATCAGCTAACCCTCCACTGGTGACATGCAAGTCCCCAGGTGGGTAGAGGACACTTTGCATGATGAGGAGGATTCCTGTACTTACTGTCCCCCTGGCAGAGCAGTGGCCCCAGTCGGTACACCACCTCAGAGCCAGGCCGGCCTGCATCTGTGATCACAATCCGCATCAACGGCAGGTGTTCCTTGTGGGAGAACAGCCCTGTGTCGTTCATCCTGGGGGAGAAAACACAGCTCAGTGGTGCACACACACATCAGGAGGGGTTGCCCGTGCGGACATTCTGAACAGGCCACAGGTTTAGCGGGTCCAATTAGAGCTCAGACTACTGCTCCTATAATTGACCACAGAGAAGGAAGCAGCAGCTGACTTAGAGGTAGGGTGATCTGGGTTAGCCAAGATCATGTTCTCAGCCTGAAGAAGTAGCTGACTACTCTTACAGACACAGGCGCTGCAAGGGATTTAGCATGGCTTTATCACGCATGCAGTGTTGCACACCTCATGGGGAAACAGCCCCAGTGGCAATAGTTAAGGTTTCCTGACTCAGGGTTTTAATATATTTTAAAAAAACTATCATGTTTCTGTTTTGTCTGTCCTTACTGATTTCATAATAAAAAACTGATTGGAAGACAAACTAGGAATAAAATACTCTGCAGTGTTCTCTAAATGTTAATCACTGTGGGAAAGTGCTTTGGGAACCCCTGTCCCTAGACATTAGCCCCAACACACACCGTGCCACTCTCTGTTACCTGCACAGTAACAGGTATGACTCCTGCCCTCAACAACCACACCATCCAAGATGCCACAGGTGCTCACTAATGTCTTGAATGGCTGTGTGAGACTGAAAGTTGAGTGGGAATAAATCAGCTCTCCTGAGAAAACGAGACCAGATCTGGGATGTGGGACAACCTGGCCTCATCCGGAACCTGGCCTGGTCTGGCCACCAGTTCCTCTTTGGCCAGGTTCTACGTCTCTAAACTGAGGGGATTGTTTACATTTTTGCAATGTCCTCTTATTTAAGCTGTTTCAATTTCATGTAGATTTCTGATTTGTTAACAGAGGAGAATCTGACTGGAATGTCTAAAGCCCTGAATCTGTGGGGACTGGGTGAGCACTAACTTCTACCCTTTCTGCAGCTGCCAATTCCACCTCTGTTAGATTTTGAAAAAACAGCTTAGTTACTGAACATATAGTCATTGCAATTAAAATTTCCTTATTTAAGGAAAAAAAAAGGTATCAAATGTAAACAAAATAAATGTTTTATTTTAGGTCAAACTAAAATAATGCATTAATGTTACTTTACTTTTTCTTCCTATGTGAAAAATCTTGTCTATTTAGTACACATACTGAGATATAAAGGAATAAACATTAAAAATTAAATAATAAGGCATGTTATATTGAAGACATTGAATCATTTGCCAAATTTAGCCTCAACAGTCCATAGCTCTACCAAGTTAAGCTTCCATTTGTTCATGCTAATGAAAGGGCTACAACACAGATTTTCCAAATCCATTAATGCTTAATTTTGGAATAGAACAGAAAGTAGACAAGTTAGACCCATGGCCTATGAATCATGGGAGAGGTCGGTCTGGTAGATGGCAACCACGTTAACTGCCGTCTGTGAGGGCCAGGTTCTCTGCAGAAACACACACGTGTTTCAGTTGGTGTTAGGGCCTGCCACATCATGAGGAGATGCAGATCTGGTAGTTAGGTATTCAGCGAGGAGCCCTGAATTCCTAAAGAACCATTTTACAGAAATTGGTGCTTTAATCTAGCGCTTACCATTAGCAATGTTTGTAGAGTACTAAGAATACTGAAGAGATAGCTCAGTGAATTGCTGTTGTGTTAATGAAATAAAGGTAATGAAATAAGACTGTTCTGGGCTGGTTTGAAGATCATGTTATTGCCTGTTTGAGGGAAGAAGGATGGATACTTTTCACCAATGTCTTGTGAATAAATATGGCTCTTAAATTCCCTGTTTTAGTCAAGTGATTGTAGATTTGACAGGGTAGCTAGGCTCTTTCAAAACTGCCTAATAGGTACTCATGATGTTTCTGTTTTCTCCATTTTTTCGTAGAAGGTTCCACTGAAATCCAAATTTACAAAGAGTGCATTTGCCCCATGTTTCCACAGGTCTCAAGAATACAATAAAAGAAATTTCAAGTCTGTTTTTTAAAAAAACTCTTAAAACTATGGAAATTATATTTACGACTCTCTAAAGAAGCAAAAATCTTCCCCAAGCTAATTCTCATTTTGCAGAGGACTTTATGTGATACAAAGTGTGAGTGTAGCTCAAGATACTTCTGGAAGTTAGAAGGGAAGCTACGTTGGGCCAACTCTAACGTTCAGTAATAGTTTGGTGGGAGAGGAACAGAAGTGATAGGACTGTCCACAACAAGCTCATTCAGAAGGACTTTTACAACCAAATTTGGAGAGTGTTTCAAATGAATGGAGTGATTTTGACCTTCTCATAATAAATTTTACTTGCAGAAAAATATATCATCGCTTAAATTTTTTTTTGTCAATTAATTGGTTTTTTAAATCTTATTATAAATATCTCAGATATTCAAAATGGCTTAAACAATAATCTAATGAATACCAAGGTACCCATCTCAACAACTGAAATATTACCAGCGTAAAGGAAAAAATTGTAAATAATTATGGATGACATGATATGTGTGCAGAAAATCCAAAATAATCTATATAGACTATTAGAATTAAAAATATGCATTTAGCTGGGCCACAGGATCCAAGAGCAATTAGATAAAAATCGATCTTATTTCTACATGACAGCAACACAAAAATGAAAATGAAATGCAAAATGATGTAATTTTCATTGACATCAAAAAACATAAAATCTCTAGGAATAAAACTAACAAAAGGCATTTATGACCTCTACACTGATATCACTAGCATTAAAAAAATTTTTACATAGGAAATCTCAACATTGTAAAAATATCAATTCCCCTAAATTTATCTAAAGTGTCAATGTAATCCCAACCAAAACTGCAGCAATGGAAGCGGAAGTAATGGTAGCTATGGAAACATAAAACTTCCAAAAAATAAATAAAGAACAGAAGACAAATGAATAAACTTACATACAACATGCCCCCTGCAAAACCAGACGACGGAGTTCGTGTGGATGTCACACTACCTGTAGTAGAAAAACAACAGCAAAATCCAGCAAGCTACTCCCCATACTCTGACACAAGCTTTTACAGAAAGAAAGGGAAGTTTTGGGAAAAGTGCTTATGAAAGAGGAGAGGAGAACTGAACGTTGACCTAAAATGTATCTAAAACCACTACCAGAGAGAGAGAGTTTACCTTAAGTGTGAAAGTGCTGGAAAAGTGTGCACCGGTCCCTGACGACAGAGAAGGGACTTAATGTGCATTTGGGTCATGGAAGTGTGACCTCAGAAAGATAACGCGTTAGGGGAGGAGAGAATTAAAATGTAGGGAAATATATCCTTCAAAAGCCATGGAAGTCACAGAAAAGAAGTAATAGAGGGAGCCTCCACATCCTTCAAGGAAAAGGAAATTAAAAAAAAAAAAAATGAAGGAGACACAACCCCTTCCCTCCCACCCTCCCCCTAACACAAGGAACCAGGTTGACCTAAGCTGGGGCACTTAACCTTGGAAGACAAAAACCGTCTTAAACAGCCACTCCTGTTCCTAGAAATGCAGAGGTGCAGTATTTTTTATATAAAAAACTACTACAAAAGAAAACTTAACAAAGCAAGACATGAATGAAAACAATAAGTAGATAAAAATTCCCTCTGAAAACCCAATGATGAAGCGAAGAAAACTGCAACCACACCATCCAAACTTAATTAAATATTCTGACACAAACTCTGAGGATGGAGAAAGGCACTGTGAACCAGAATCCAAAAATTAATAACATAAATGAACAAAAGTCAGGCAGAAATGAAATAAGAGTTGATGGAAATTTAGAAACAGATATAAGAAATATAAAAAAGGAATAATTATAGATGCCCAAGGGAAAATAAAGTCAGATTAAAATGTAATGAAGGCCATTGAGGGAAAACCAAAAAACTAGTCAGAGAATAAAAATGAAGTAAAGGAAGGAATAAAATGGATCAGAGAGAAAGTAACTGAAATGTAAGAAAGGCAAAGAAAATTCAATTTATATATAATTGGAGTCCCTGAAGATGAGAAACAAAACAATGAAACAGAACAAATCTTTAAAAATATAATTTTATATAAAGTTTATATAAATTTTTCTGAAAGTAAAAGAAGACCTGAGGCTATATATTGAAAAAGCACACCACATACCAGAGAAAATTGGCCTCCAACAACCAACTCCGAGATATAAGGGGAAAAAACCCTCAGAGCTTCCAGGCAAAGTGGTAAAATAACTTATAAGCACATCAGAACGCATGTGTGAACACGGATTTTATATCCACACCAAGCTCTCCTTCCCATACCAAGGCTGTAGAAAAAGTATTAACGTTTAGAAATTGAAGGAACTCTGTACCCATAAGCCCTTTTTGAAGAATCTACTGCATATAAACATCATCCAGCCAAGTGATAATGTGGGAAACTTTGGCAAAAAGAATGGTGGTGAGAATTTGTTATGGTTTAATTGTAGATCTAAGACTAAATCAAAGTGAAAAGACAAATGATGGTATATATAACACATCCTACAAGTTATTAGTATTATATTCTGACAAGGCAGAAATGATGAAATGGGAGGAGGTGGGGAGGAAAGAGGAAAGTTGAATAAATTTATTGATGATTACATAGGCAATAGGCGAGAGGTAAAGAAAATTAAAAAAGTATCAACAACAACAAACTCTAAAACACAATAATGGGTTAAATAATGAAACAGAGAGAAAAGATATTTTAAAAGAAATAACTGTAAAGGTAACTACAAGAACAAAAGGCAAATCTTGCTAATCACCAAAGAAATAACAAAAAACTAATAAAAGAACAAAGAAGTATCCATCATGTAAAAAAGACACATGAAATATAACAATTCACATAAAATAATGTGGCAAGGTTGAGCCCAAACATATGAGCTTTAACAACAAATGTTGTAAAGGGGCTTAGCTCACCCTTTATAAGACAAAAGATTTCAAGTTTGGCCCCAAACCAAGATGCAATGTATGCTGTACACCAGAGACACACCTAACACAAAGTGATTCCGAAAGGCTGGAAAGCCAGAGGACAGAAGCCCACCTGCTAGTGGAATCCACAAGCAAGCAGGTGGCCGTCCTGACATCACAGGAGAATTTAAGCCAAAAGCAAGGTACTGACAAAGAAAGCATTTTTCAGTGCTGAAAGCTGAAATCTGCAACAGTTATAAACATTTTTTCTAAATAACACACCAAACATATAGGAAGTGAAATTTAGAGGAAACGAGAGAAGCATGCACAGAAACACATGAATAGGAGAATTTAGTATAAAAAGGAGACAGAAAGTGAGTAGGGATGTACCCACACCCATTACCACAGAGTCAATTCCGACTCATAGTGAACCTGTAGGACAGAGTAGAACTAACCCATAGGGTGTCCAAGGCAGTAATCTTTATGGAAGTAGACTGCCACGTCTTTCTCCTACAGAGTGGCTGGTGGATTTGAACTGCTGACCTTTTGGTTAGCACTTTAACCACAGCACCACCGGGGTTACTAAAACAAAAAAAAAAAAACCATTGCCAATGAGTTGATTTCGACTCATAGTGACTCTATAGGACAGAGTAGAACTGCCCCATAGAGTTTCCAAGGAGCGTCTGGTGGATTCGAACTGCCTATCTTTTGGTTAGCAGCCATAGCTCTTAACCAGTATGCCACCAGGTTTCCCCAGGGTTACTAGATAGTAGGGATATAATCAATGAGGTAGAAATTACGTCTGTATCATAAGTTATAGTCCCTAGGCGGAGCGAAAGTTTAAGCACTTGACTATTAGTCAAAAGGTTGGCGGTTCAAACACACCCAGAGGCACCTCATAAGACAGGCAGGCCTGGCAATCCTCTTCTAAGAGGTCGCAGCCTTGAAAGTCTTGTGGAGCAGTTCTACTCTGCACACGCAGGGTCACCGTGAAGCAGAATAGACCTAATGGCAACTAACAACAACAACATAAGTTAAACCCCAACTGAAAAAAAAATACAACTTCTTGTCAAGCTTGCATGAAATATTCACAAAACCTGGGGTCATATAGTATATCGCATACACACACAAAAACGGTAAATTCCCTAATAGAGAAATATTGTAAATAACACAATCTTATCAAAATACAATAAAATGAAAAATATTATTAAAAAGGTCTTTCATTTGAAAATTTTAAAACCCTTTATTAAACAAATCTGAGCTAAAAGAGAAATAGAAACCAAAATGCAGAATTATAAATTCTGAACTACTATTTCAGATTTACTATTCTCTAAACAACACATTTCAGAATATTTAATGCATTTAAGCAGTGTTCAGAAGAAAGTCAAACCCTTAAGTATATGTACCAATAAAAATAAAATAATGAAAATGAACATATTAAATTTTCACCACAAGACTAGTATAAGAGCAACAAAGTAAATCAAAAGAAAGCTAAAGAAGGAAATAAATAAAAGCAAAAAATAATGTGAAAAAGAATATAGAAACAGTGCATTTAATGAACAAATCAAAATATTTTTAAATTAACACACTATATAGACAAACAGATCATGTTCTGAAAAATTCCATAACAATTAATAAAAGGGAGGAAAGCACATGTATACAAAATATGAAGGGAAAATAGTCATTCAAAGGGAAAAACATAAAAACAGGCTACCTTCTAGATACCTATATAAGTAAATTTGAAAATTTAGTGTGAAAAGATAATGTACTGGAAAAATCCAGTTTAACAAAATTGATTTCATTAGATTTACATAGATAAGTAGATCAAATTTCATAGAAAAAACAGAAAATCATCAAGGAAACACTCCACAAAAAAGCACCTGGCCCAGATGGCTTCACAGAGCAAGTCCAACAAACAACTGAAGACCTAATAGTGCTCCAGAAATTCACCCAGAGCACTGAAAACGAAGAAAATATCCAGTTCTACGACACAAATGTAACACTGATACTCAAACCTGGCAAAGACAAAAAGAAAAGCATAGAATCATTCACTTTTGAACACAGATGCAAACCTTCTAAGTAAAATATTAGTAAATAAAATATAATACCACAAAAGAAATGATACAACATGACCAAGTAGAATTTATTCTAGTTTCCATATCAGGACATTCACTAATATAATGGACTAATATAATAGATCAAATTAAGAGATCTAAGGAGGAAAATCATTTAATTGCCTCCACAAATGTTGAAAACGAAACAAAAAAAAGCTTTTAATAAGTAGTGACATCCATTCCTAATAAATCATTAAGGAAGGTAAGACTCGAGGGTGCTTTCTTAACATGATTACGTAAATGTAATACACATAAAGATAGACTTTTCTTTGCTGAGACATATACTATGTCTATATCTGCATCTACATTTAAATCTCTGATATCTATATCTGTTGTTGTTATTAGTGCTATCAAGTCACTTCTGAGCAACCCTATATACAAAATAACAAGATGGTGCCTGGTCCTGCACCATCCAAATAATCATGACTGTGTTTAAGCCCATTGTTGCAGCCACTGTGTCAATCCATCTAGCTGAGGGTCTTCCTCCTTTTCACCGACCCTCTGCTTTACCAAACATGATGTCCTTCTCCAGGGACTGGTCCCTCCTGATAAAAGGTCCAAAGCATGTGAGACAAAGTCTTGCCATCCTTGCTTCTAAGGAGCATTCTGGCTGTACTTCTTCCAAGACAGATTTGTTCGTTCTTCTGGCAGTCCATGGTATTTTCAATATTCTTTGCCAACACCATAATTCAAAGGCATCAATTCTTCTTCAGTAATAACTTATTCATTGTCTAGCTTTCACATGCATATGAGGTGATTGAAAACACCATGGCTTGGGTCAGGCACACCTTAGTCTTCAAGGTGACATCTTTGCTTTTTAACACATGTTTAAGAGGTCTTTTGTAGCAGATTTGCCCAAGGCAATGCATTGTTTGATTTCTTGACTGCTGCTTCCATGGGCATTGATTGTAGATCCAAGTAAAATGAAATCTTTGACACTTTCAGTATCTTCTCCATTTATTATGACTTTGATTTTTGTTTTCTTTATGTTGAGGTGTAATTCATACAAGGCAGTGGTCTTTGATCTTCATCAGTAAGTGCTTCAAGTCCTCTTCACTTTCAGCAAGCAAGCAAGGTTGTATCATTTGTGTAATGCAGGTTGTTAATGAGTCCTCCTCCAATCCTGATGCCCTGTCCTTCTTCATATAATCCAGATTCTCAGATTATTTGCTCAGCACACAGATTGAATAAGTACGGTGAAAGTATACAACCCTGACTCACACCTTTCCTAATTTTAAACTGTGCAGTATCCCTTTGTTCTGTTCAAACGACTGCCTCTTAGTCTATGGACAGATTCCTCATGAGCACAATTAAGTGTTCTGGAGTTCCCATTCTTTGCAATGTTATCCATAGTTAGTTATGATCCACACAGTTGAATGCGTTTGCATAGTCAAAAAAACACAGGTAAATATCTTTCTGGTATTCTCTGCTGTAAGCCAAGATCAATCTGACATCAGCAATGATATTCCTTGTTCCCCATCCTCTTCTGAATCTGGCTTCAATTTCTTGCAGTTCCCTATCTACACCATTCAAATACTTAGTCCTAAAGCCAGCATCTCCCTTAATGGGGACACACTAGTGATGTTTCACAAAGATCATGAGGCAAGGATCCTCACCACTACTCAACATAGTAACGGAAGTCTAGCCAATGCTGCCAGAAAAGAGAATGCACTAAAAGGCATGATACCTGAAAAGCAGAACTACATCTATTTGCAGATGTTTGAGCAGATACTGGAAACCCTCGAGAATCATTGCTAATACTAAACCAAACAATAAAAGAACTCAGCAAATCAGCAGGGTATAATATTAACACACCTTCACACACATAAACAACAACCAGTGAGATGACATAATGGTATAGGAAGGGTGTATGAGTAACTTCAAATATAAGAATCAGCACGAAGCCAACTCCTATGAGGTAGAGGTCAAATGTATTCCAGATTTCCACATTCTTTGAGCTGCTGTACCACTCCATCTCTGACACTGGACACTCTCCCTGCCCTCCACTGTTTGCATTTGGCAGTTCACTGCAGTATCTCACGAACTGTACTTACAGTTAAGTGATTTACTAAAGAAAAGGGTACATCTTGGGATCAGAATCGACAGGTTGCAGCTCAAGCATCAGGACCTGGAAGCATGTAGGCACAGTCTCCCTCCTTCAGTGCAGGACAGCTCTTTCGGCTCCTCTTGGCCCCCTGAGGACAGGCTCCATCCGACCCTGCTGTCGTCACCACCACCTCTGCAGCCGGGTCCCTTCTGAGCCTGTTGCCACTGGCTCTGTCGCTGGTTCCCTACTGGATGTTCCACTGTCTTCACTAGTGTTATAGCTCTTTTAGGAGGTTCCTGCTTTCCTCTCTCTCTCTGCTTCTCCTTTCTCCCTTCTGCTTCTCTTCTTGCTTCTTTCTGTCTCTAAACCTCTGTGGGGCTTGCCACTTAATTACTTGAATTCCCCATCAATTTCAGGGCATGCAGGGCCATGAACTGACCAGTGCTACAGGCCACAGACACTTCATTTGCATACTAGGTATGACTGGGCTACAACTCACCTCATTCGCATAGTATATTGACCAATCCCTGCAAGGTGCATACCAATCAAAGGGCAGGCTGCAGCCTAGGACCAGTCAAAATGTCAAGTTGTTTACAGCTTACCCAGCAAATGTCAATAAACCTGGACAAAAGTTACACACCCTTTGGGGTAGAGACTAGGGCAAAGGTAACTCCTCAGGGTTTAGGGGAAAAGGCCACATAAAGGAACTCACTTCATCGTAAAACTCTATTTACAACAGCAAGAAAGAAGACAAAATTATTTAGGACCAAGTTTAACAGAAAATATACCAAATGAGTGTGATGAAAATATTAAAACTCTCCTGAGACACACACAAGTAGACTTCAGTGTCCATTGTTCTTGGATGAGACAACTCAGCATTATTAAAATGTTACTTCCTTCTAAGCAAATTTATAAATGTAACGCAATCTCAACAAAGACACCAACAAACTTAATGTGAAACTAGTCATGAGAAAACATGAAACCCAAATAGGGGAATACTACAAAAATACTGGGATGTTTTTCTCAAAATATCAACATAAAAGAAAGGAACACCAGGGAATGCTCCAGATTAAAGGAGACAAAAGGACATGGAGACTGAACTCAACATATGATGTGAGTTCAGTTCAGCCATGGCTCCGAACTGAGTGAAGCACTTACTCTCTCCCTGGGTTAGATCCTAGGGACCAGGGCCTCTAACTCATACAACCCCAAATTGTGTGGATGGAAGCAGAGATTCTACAACAGGGACATGGGGAGTGATGATGAGAAGGGTCAGTGATGCCTGCAGGTACGAGGGACTGAGAACCACATGAGGACCATTACTTTGAGCCAATCCCACAGGGTTTGTTCCAGAACCAGCACCAGTGCCTACACCACAGCCCTGGGAAAGCAGGACCTGTGATGAGGAGGATACTGTATCTCACTGGACTCCTTCCATCCTGGAGGGATTGATATGTTTTCTGTTATGGGTTTGCCTCTGGTGCCCACAGTACCTCTTCCCACACCGCTGCTGGTGGTTCATAAGGGGTTTGGTCCACCACATGAGATTGGCATGGCACTCCCTCCTACCATGGCTGAGAGGTCAATTGTCCCTCTACATTCTGTAGTGCATGGAAGCTGTATACCCGTGTAATGTTGGAGCTCACAGTCACCAAGAATCCCAGCTAATGAGTCTTCCTCCAATCTTGATGCCCCGTTCTTCTTCATATAGTTCAGCCTTTGGGATTATTTGTTCAGCATACAGATTAAATAGGTATGGTGAAAGAATACAACCCTGACGCACACCTTTCCTGACTTTAAACCAGTCAGTATCCCCTTGTTCTGTCCGAACAACTGCCTCTTGATCTATGTAAAGGTTCCTCATCAGCACGATTAAGTGTTCTGGAATTCCCATTCTTTGCAATGTTATCCATAATTTGCTATGATCCACAAGTCGAATGCCTTCGCATAGTCAGTAAAACACAGGTAAACATCCTTTTGGTATTCTCTGCTTTTAGCCAGGATCCATCTGACATCAGCAATGATATCCCTGGTTCCATGGCCTCTTCTGAAACTGGCCTGAATTTCTGGCAGTTCCCTGTCAATATACCGCTGCAGCCATTTTTGAATGATCTTCAGCAAAATCTTGGTTGTGTGTGATATTAATGATATTGTTCTATAATTTCCACATTTGGTTGGATCACCTTTCTTGGGAATAGGCATAAATATGGATCTCTTCCAGTCAGTTGGTCAGAAAGCTGTCTTCCATATTTCTTGGCATAGACAAGTGAGCACCTCCAGCACTGCATCTCTTTGTTGAAACATCTCAATTATATTCCATCAATTCCTGAAGCCTTGTTTTTCTCCAATGCCTTCAGAGCAGCTTGGACTTCTTCCTTTAGTACCATTGGTTCCTCTTGAAATGGCTGAACATCGACTAATTCTTTTTACTACAATGACTCTGTGTATTCCTTCCATCTTCTTTTGATGCTTCCTGCGTCATTTGATATTTTCCCCATAGAATCCTTCACTATTGCAACTCAAGGCTTGAATTTTTTCTTCAGTTCTTTCAGCTTGAGAAACGCTGAGCGTGTTCTTCCCTTTTGGTTTTCCATCTCCAGTTCTTTGCACGTGTCATTATAATACTTTACTTTGTCTTCTTGAGGCACCCTTTGAAATCATCTGTTCAGTTCTTTTACTTCGTTAATTCTTCCTTTTGCTTTAGCTGCTCAACGTTCAAGAGCAAGTTTCAGAGTTTCATCTGACATCCATCTTAGTCTTTTCTTTGTTTCCTGTCTTTTCAAAGACCTCTTGCTTTTTTCATGCGTAATGTCCTTGATGTCATTCCACAACTCGTCTGGTCACTAGTGTTCAATGGGACAATGGTCTCCAAATTCAGGTGGGATCTACTCAAGGTCATATTTTGGCTCTCGTGGACTTGCTCTGATTTTCTTCAGTTTCAGCTTGAACTTGCATATGAGCAATTGATGGTCTGTTCCACAGTCAGCCACTGTCCTTGTTCTGAGTGATGATATTGAGCTTTTCCATCGTCTCTTCCCACAGATGTAGTCAATTTAATTTCTGTGTGTTCTATCTGGTGAGAGTCGCTGTTTATGTTGGTGAAAAGAAGGTATTTGCAATGGAGAAGTCATCGGTCTTGTAAAATTCTATCATTTTTATCTCCGGCATTCTTTCTGTCACCAAGGCCATATTTTCGAACTACTGATCCTTCTTCTTTGTTTCCAACTTTTGCATTCTAATTGCCAGTAATTATGAATGCATTTTGATTGCATGTTTGATCTGTTTCAGGCTGCAGCAGCTGATAAAAATGTTCTCTTTCTTCATTTTTGGCCTAGTGGTTGGTGCATAAATTTGAATAACAGTCACATTAACTGGCCTTCCTTGTAGGTGTATGGATATTATCCTATCACTGACAGCGTTGTACTTCAGGATAGATCTTGAAATGTTCTTTTTGATGATGAATGCAATACCATTTCTCTTCAAGTTGTCATTCCCAGCATAGTAGACTATACGACTGTTCGATTCAAAATGGCTAATACTAGTCCATTTCAGCTCACTAATGCCTAGGATATTGATGTTTATGCATTCCGTTTCATTTTTGACGATTTCCAATTTTCCTAAATTCATACTTTGTACATTCCAGGTTCCGATTATTAATGGATATTTGCAGCTGTTTCTTTTCATTTTGAGTCATGCCACATCAGCAAATGAAGTCCCGAAAGCTTTACTCCATCCACGTCATTAAGGTTGACTCTACTTTGAGGAAGCAGCTCTTCCCCAGTCATCTTTTGAGTGCCTTCCAACCTGGGGGGCTCATCTTCCAGCACTACATCAGACAATGTTCTGCTGCTATTCGTAAGGTTTTCACCGGCTAATGCTTTTCAGAAGTAGACTGCCGGGTCCTTCTTCCTAGTCTGTCGTAGTCTGGAAGCTCAGCTGAAACCTGTCCTCCGTGGGTGACCCTGCTGGTGTCTGAATACCGGTGGCATAGCTTCCAGCATCACAGCAACATGCAAGCCCCCACAGTAGGACAAACCGACAGACATGTGGGGGTCCTGTTCACTAGCTCTGATTAATACAATCTTGTTCTGTGGAGGGAAAAGATGATCAAAGTTGTTGAGACTGTATGTTGTTGTTGTCAGTTGCCTTAGAGTCAGTCTAACTCATAGTGACCCCGCGTACAAAAGAACGAAACGTTGCCTGGTCCTGTGCCATCCTCACAACTATTGTTATGCTTGAAGTCGTCATTGTTACCACTGTCTACCCTTCTTGTTGAGGGTCTTCCTCTGTTTCCTTAACCCTCTACTTTACGGAGCATGATGTCCTTCTCCAGGGACTGGTCCCTCCTGATAACATTACAAAGTACATGAGACAAAGTCTTGCCATCCTTGCTTCTAAGGAGCATTCTGGCTGTACTTCTTCCAAGGCACATTTGTTCATTCTTCTGCCAATCTACAGTATATTGAATATTCTTCATCAAAACCATAATTCAAAGGTGTCAGTCAATTCTTCCTCAGTCTCCCTTATTCATTGTCCAGCTTTTGCATGCATATGAGGCAATTGAAAATAGCATGGCTTGTGTCAGGCACGCTTTAGTCTCAAAGTGACATCTTTGCTTTTCATTACTTTAAAGAGATCTTTTGCAATAGATTTGCCAAATGCAATATGTTGTTTGATTTCTTGACTGCTGCTTCCATGAGTATTGATTGTGGATCCAAGTAAAATGAAGTTCTTGACAGCTGCAATATTTTCTCTGTTTATCATGATATTGTTAATTGGTCCAGTTTTGAGGGTTTTTTTTTTTAATGTTGAGATGTAATTGATACTGAAGGCTGTAGTCTTTGATCTTCATCTGTAAGTACTTCAAATCCTCTTCACTTTCAGCAATCAAGGTTGTGTCACGGTCCTTAATGAGTCTTTCTCAAATCCTGATGCCTCAGTCTTCTTCATACAGTCTAGCTTCTCAGATTATTTGCTCAGCATACAGATTGAATAAGTATGGTGAAAAGGTACAACCCTGATGAACACCTTTCCTGACTTTAAACCATGCAGTATTTCCTCTTTGTGTTTGAAAGACTGCCTCTTGGTCTATGTACAGTACCCAGGGCAAGAAAGTGAATATGCACTGTTGTTATTCTCAGGTACATGCAGACTGCTTTTGATGGTCCTTCCTGATTGATACTGAAAATAATGTTTTGCTAAATTAATAGGTGCATTTCAAGGGATATGTTTTGGTACAGGTAATATACCTATCACAGCAGTTGTGATTAGGCCTTCTCCTTAATTTAATTTACAATAATTTGCCATTACCCACCATCATCCATCTTGATTGTATAGGCCCATGCCAATGATTTAAAGGGAATGTGATGGGGACTACCACCTCTCCATCCTTTAGGTGTCTGAGAGTGGCATAATCTCTGCTACTGGTCCCAGGTTGTGACATTCTCCATTTAGTTTCTTAGGTGGGGAGTGGGTTGTTTAGGAGCTTCCACTTGGCTATTCGCTTTATGACTATTACTCCATAGCTCAGGTAGCCAATACTAGGGTTTTCCAGCTGGTTTATATACTCCAGTTGTACACTCATGTACAAGAGAGCAGAATGAAAGGTAACAAGACTACTTATCACTCTAGGGGGCCAGGTGGCATTTCCCATCTTCTGACACCAATGTCACCTTAATCCTACATCCAACCACCCTCAGAAGATCTACCCAGTCTCTTTGCCCAATGTAAGGGGTACTGGTAAAGGCCATAGGCCTTTATGATGTAGGCTTGTTATTGTTAGATGCTGGGGAGTTGATTTCAGCTCACAGTGACCCTATATATAACAGAATGAAACACTGCCTGGTCCTGTGCCATCTTCACAATCATTGTTATGCTTGAGCCCATTGTTGCAGCCACTGTGTCAATCCATCTAGCTGAGGGTCTTTCTCTTTTTTGCTGAGCCTCTACTTTACCAGGAAACCCTGGTGGCATAGTGGTTAAGTGCTATGCCTGCTAACCAAAGGGTCAGCAGTTCGAATCCGCCAGGCACTCCTTGGAAACTCTATGGGGGCAGTTCTACTCTGTCCTGTATGGTCGTTGTGAGTCGGAATCGACTCGACGGCACTGGGTTTGTTTTTTTGGGGAGGTCTACTTTACCAAGCATGATGTCCTTCTCCAGGGGCTGATCTCTCCTGATAACATGTCCAGAGTATGTGAGACATAGTGTTGCCATCCTTGCTTCTAAGGAGCATTCTGGTTGTACTTCTTTCAAGGCAGATTTGTTCCTTCTTTTGGCAGTCCATGTTATATTCAATATTCTTCACCAACACCACAATTTAAAGGCATCAGTTCTTCAGTCTTCCTTATTCATTGTCCAGCTTTCACATGTATATGAGGCTATTGAAAACGCCATGGCTTGGGTCAGGAGCACCTTAGTCTTCAAGGTGACATCCTTGCTTTTCAACACTTTAAAGAGGTCTTTTGCAGCAGATTTGCCCAATGGAATGCATCTTTTGATTTCTTGACTGCTGCTTCCATGAGTGTTTATTGTGGATCCAAGTAAAATGAAATCTTTGACAACTTCAATCTTTTCTCCATTTTTCTTGAAGTTGCTTATTGGTCCAGTTGTGAGGATTTTTTTTTTTTTTTTTTTAATGTTGAGGTATAATTAATACTGAAGTCCATGGTCTTTGATCTTCATCAGTAAGTGCTTCAAGTCCTCTTTAAGCAAGCAAGGTTATTTCATCTGCGTAACGCAGATTGTTAGTCTTCCTCCAATCCTGATGCCTCATTCTTCTTCATATAGTCCAGCTTCTCGGGTTATTTGCTCGGCATACAGACTAAGTAGGTATGGTGAAAGGATACAATGCTGATGCATACCTTTTCTGATTTTAAACCATTCTTACAAGATGCTTACCTGTGTTTTACTGACTATGCAAAGGCATTTGACTCTGTGGATCATAACAAATTACGGATAATATTACTAAGAATGGGCATTCCAGAACACTTAATTGTGCTCATGAGGAACCTGTACATAGATAAAAAGGTGGTCATTTGAACAGAACAAGGGGATACTGCACGGTTTAAAGTTAGAATGATGCAGGGTCAGGGGGTGATTTATTCTATATACTTGCTGAATGTCACAGCATCCTTCGTCTGGTCTTCACTGTAGTCACAGGGTTCTGGGTCTGAGGCTGGGCCAGGGTCATGATTTTCTGTCACAGCCTCCAGATCCCCACTCTCAATCATTTCCGGCTATAGAAGTCAAATGGATACTGTCATCTTCCTATTTTTCTAACCATTCTTCTCTAGGTTGTCAACCATCACCTAGACCCCTCTAAGCTGAGGAGCTCTGGATGTCACTCTGACTTGCTCCCTATTGGATACCCCTGGGTCTCCACAGTGAAGTACAGTCTAGGATCTTCTCATCCCTGCTGATGCTCTGGCTGTCAGCACTATAATAATTCCTGTCCATCAATGCTGGCCTTCTCAGCCATGGCAAAGCCTCCCTCTCCAGTGTGTTCTATGTTGCCTTATGAATCAAAGGCCTTTTGGCCACCAGTAGAATGTGGCCAGGAGGTGGGTCCTTAGAAAGTGAATGGATTCTATATGCACCCCTCTCCGAGTCTCCTGTTCCTTCCCCAGTTTGCTGCCAAAACAGTTCCAGCATCTCTGCTATATTCCCACTAGAGCAGGGGTCAGTAAGCCTTTCTGTAAAGGGTCAGACAGTAAAAATATTAGGGTTGTGTACCATGTAATCTCTGTCACGACTACTCAGATTGCCATAACAAAGGGTCATGTTTTCATTGAATAATGAAACTAGGTTTATTTTGTTAAATGTGGTATTGTTTCATTGGAATTTATAAGCCAAAGTAGAAAGAACATTGTGTAAGTGGGCTGGGCAGCTTTATCGCTTAGAAAGTGAGTAAGAGAAGAAGTATACTTTATAGGAATATACATTTAAAGAAATATCAGCATATTCTACATTGGTCCTTCCTCCCTCCAGTATATTCTATTTGTTACATTTCAAAATTCTCCAAGTATATTCTAAAAGTGATGCATCCTAGGCCCTGCTCATACCAAATGGACAAGTTGAAAATCATGCAGTTTAAATGGTGAACTCATTTTGAGTGAACTAACTCCTAAATACAACAAACGTCCTGTAGTCAAATCATATTGATCAAATTTTGATTCTTTAAAAGTTGTTTTTGTCTTCATAGCCCATGTCCATAGTTCTCATTGTTGTTAGGTGTCATTGCGTTAGTTTTGACTCATATTAGCCATCTATAGCAGCATGATATAAATATATCTAAAGTATTTGAGTAGGTGAAAATTTTTTGAATTGGTGATGCATATCAAAACACAAATCCAGAGATTTAAAAACTTTTTCACTTCAAAAAAGTTTAAAAAATCTATACGCATTCCATGTTTAGCCTCAAGTATCACTAATAAATTTTCTAATTTACTGATTTTCTAGCCTACGTGAGACAATTCTCCTGCTTAACAGACAGTTTTGGGTAGCATTTTTAAGTCCTTCGTATTCGGTAGCTTAGTATTTCCAAAGTGCAGTCCACATTGTGATACGGTTTTTCACTTTAAAAAATACAGCTACATCATCAAACAATTGTAGTCAGCTCTAAGGTCAACCAGTTGAATGGAATCCTTTATTGCAGGACTTCTCAGGGCCTTTGACATACAAACAGTCACTGGCCTCTAAGCAAGTGATGCTAGAGAAAGCACCACCTCTTATATCTGTTGTATCACAGAACCCTCAGTAGTCAAGGGTATCAGAGGAACACACTGTGGAAATCACTTTAGAAAATATGTCCTGTTAATAATAGCCCTCTGCAATGAGCTTAATCAGGTTGAATTTAAACTTTTTTAAAACTTTAATGAGGCTAATGTCATACTGAACAAATAAAGTGTACAAGATTTACAATGGATTATTCATGATGAAATAGTAAAATTTTGACAGGTGCAATGATATGATACGTGGATTTTCTCCACAATGATTTGTGGCTGATGAGTAGGTGGGCTTCTATATGAGAAAAGGTTGACCACGAGTTGGTAACCACTGACGCTGGGTGATGGGTACGTGGGGATTCATTAACACTACTGTCACTACTTTTACATAAGTTTGACACTGTCCACAGTAAAAAGGTTAAGAATAAGAAACAGACCAAACAAGAAAAAAAGAAAGAAAGCCAGTAAATTACTGTTATTAACATTTAGGCTTCAGATGAACTGTGTCATATTTCATCACAATACATACCTTATCCTGCTAAAAAAAAAAAAAAAATTTTTTTTTTTTTTTACCTTATTTCCTTCCTCACGCTAGCCTGCGCGGTATCTACCTAGGCATACGCACTTTAAGTGACAACAAAACAACATCTTGTCAAAGGAAATGATATGCAATTCACCATTCATCCTGGTCAGCATCGCAGTTGCAGACATACTGAGAATCAAGGCAGTTCCCCTCCAATCCACAAGTACATTTTTGAGCATCAGGCAAAGAACCTCCCCAGTAAGTGTGTGTCTCATTGGTTCTTCCAACCCACCAGCTCAGTGGGGCTCCACCTGAAAGACAAGTGTGAGAAAGGTGAAATCAACTTTCCTGCCTACACACCACCCCTAGAAAGCCCCGTTTTCTCCCAGGTTAGTGTAGAGAAACCCAAAGAGAAAAGATAATTCTTAACACTGTAACAGGATGGTGTTGCTTTAAGAATTCTAGCCAAGGTACCTGTTTGCCTCTCTGTTTATATTACACTATCAGTCATTTTTTTTTTTTATCAGTCTTTAAGTCATTGCTGTAAATTTGTAAATTTTTAGAAAATGAACAGTTAGTATCTAACTCCTTTACTAGTGGTATTAGGTAATTTTTGTGAAGCACAATTATGTAACTTCTTTAAGAATGACATTAAAAATTGAGTAACCATCAAATAAAAAACAACTTATATGCTGACACTAGCATCTGTTTGGGATCATGAAATGCCTGTTTGAAACAAAACCAAAACAAAATCAATATATTATGCAAAGCCCTTGATTTCTCTGCTGACATTATTCTCTGAGAAATTCTGTCTGTCTAATCGTGGTACCCGCAGGAGGCAGCAAGGTGGGAAACACTCCCCATGGGATTCCTGTGGTATTAAGTTTTCTTTCTTGTACTGAAAAGTGTATCTATTTATCTGTGGAGTAATACAATGATGGCTGCAAATCTTCCTCCAGCCTGAATCTTCCTGCTCACATCCCTGAGCCTGTGCGCCTGAGTCCCTCGTAGACTTGAGCACACCCTCCCCTTCCTAGGACTCCCTGAGAGACCCAGATACTTAGATCCCTTCTAAATGATATAGTCTTGCCAAGTAAGAGAGACAGACATGGCAGGGAACATTCAGGAGGGGGTGATCAGCAAAGGGAGAGGCAAGCAGGCAATTCCATTCTAAAAGAAGGTCGGGGTGGGTGGTGGAAATGCCACTGGCGGAGGACCTGGGCACTGGGAGGGGACACTGGGGTGTTTGCTCTTCTCACGTGCCAGGTGGTGTCTGCATTTGCTTCTGAATCTGCAAGTGTCAGCAACAGGTCCCACAGACAGTCGGGAATTTGGGCCACTGCTCTGGAGCTTTCACCCGAACTCACGTTGGATTCATAGCCTCTGCTACAGCAGAGACTCTGAGACTCACTGACACCAACGGCATTCCTGCCACCAGCTCCCAGCAGGTCTGAGAAGAGTGTGGTGTGCATGAAAGCTTCAAAGGTGGATTTTAAAATTCAGTTGAACGCTCACTGCTTTAAGACCAAAGGTACTTAAAATACTTAATAGATACCTTTGATAATAACACTTTAAAATTTTAATTACTTTACCATTATAGTTTCAAAAATTGTATAGGAAGGAAATTATTGTACTCCAACTTGTAACTGTATTTTTAATATACAAATTCCTCGTGTTGCCAATAAAATAGTAATATCAAAAGTTCTAATGGTATCAAGGGCATTTGGTTCTATTTGTGACTTTTTAAGTATTCTAGAGATTTGGGGAAAGTACAGCAAGCACTTAAGAAAACTAGAGAAGATACAGGAAAAATCCCAAAGGATTGGGAGATGTGTCGCCCTGGCTCACTGGGTCCCGCCTGGCTGTGAGCCTACCTGCAGCCTCAGGCTTCCTGAGCTGAGCTCCTGAGCCAAGCACAGCCTGAATCTCCCTCTATTATTGGGCCACAGGGTCCTGGCCTGGAAAGGTGCATTTTGGGACCATCTGTAGGCACATTCATCACAGCTTTATTTAAGAACTGAGACTGCTTTCTGAATTCCAAAATTCTGACCTGTACTTGTCAGCCTGCCTCTCTCTCCTGCCTTTCCCAGACTCCAAGTTCCCAGGCCCTGCTCCCTGTCTCTCCGTGACCTCACCTTCCAAAGTGCCCTATTCCCGTCTCCCCAGCCCCACCCATTCCAGGTGCTCTAGGATTCAAAAACCTTAAGACCTGTGGATGGAGCACTCTCCCTACCCTCAGTCCAGCCTTCACAGGGACACCATGAGCTACACAATGCTCACCCATCCTAGCCACCTGGGACAGGTGTGGGAGCCCCTGAGGACTAGGCAGATTGAGTAGAATCTCTCTGGGTGACATCAACACTGGTAATCTTTGCACAACGTCACCCTGCACCCCCCAGGCCCGACAGAGCCACCCTGCACCCCCCAGGCCTGACAGAGCCACGCTGCACCCCCCAGGCCCGACAGAGCCACCCTGAACCCCCTAGGCCAGATAGATCTGCCCTGCACCCCCCAGGCCAGGGGAGGCCAGGAGCCCTGGAGCCGCCCCATCTGAGCCCCACCACGCACCTGGCCCTTCCCGGAGCCGCGACCTCCTGCAGTGATAGGCAAGCTCCTGCTGGCAGTGCCCAGCGCGCATCACTGTGGCCAGCAGCTGCCCTGCGCCAGCCTGGTACTGGAAGTCTGCAGAGTGTGGGCGGGTGGGACTGGCGCCCTTGACCCTTGTGAGGGAGGAGCTGTTGTGATGCAGGACAGTCCACGGGGCATCTAGGGGCGGAGGGGCGAGAAAGGGGACACCATCACCACCCGCAGGAGCCCCAAACCCTCCCAGTCACAGCCACTCCCGGTGGAGACAACATGCTCCGGGTCTAAACTGTTAAATGGGGGCAGGGGAAATGGCGGCCTTTTTACTATGATTCCTGCGGATAGATATCTGATATAATCCTTTCACAAAAAATTGGAAAATTATGAAAAGTCCAGGTATTTACCTAGACATAGCTATTACAGAAAAGAACTGGTCATTAAATGTCTAAAATTACACAATGTAAAGAAGACTTTACTACTCTCAGACAATACTCTGTGCATCGGCCTCCTGGGCTCTGCCCCTTTGCAGGAGGCCCAGGGGTTCCGCGGGGTGAGAGAGGCGATGAGAGGCAAGGCCTGTGTCTGGAGGCATAGCCCGCTGAAAGGGCTGAGCTGGGACCTGTGATGCCGGCCAGGGTCTCCAGACCTCCTGAGTGTACCTCCAACTGACAGCATCTTATGGAGGAGTATAAACGCTGCAACACTTGAATGCTGGTGCAGAAGAAGGCCTGGCAGATCCCCTCAAATTCTGTGCCCACTCTGCTCGGAGAGCACAGCCGCCAATCCCCTTAAGAAAAGCGGTCAGTTCTATGGTCCATTTTCACTAGGCCTTTACAAATTAAAGGGCCGGGAAGCAACCAGGTGGAGCTGTTGGTGTTTGTTTTGATATTATGTGTGTCTGTGTGTACGTTCACTCACAAGAGTCTAAAAATCAGAACGTGTGACCAGCACACACAGAGATGTGCCACTCCTTGTCCTACTCTCTGGTGTCCTGGACGTGTGGCCTGGTAAAGAAGGCAGGAGACACAGGGTCGGCTTGTCTGTTGGAGTCATCCTCCCCACCCAGGTGCCTCCACCCTCAATGCGCTGTGCGTCCTTAAACATCACGGCCTTCTACAATGAGGACAGCAGTGATGGCTGCTGTCCTAGAGTCGGAGAACTTGGAGCTGGAAGAGGACTTTGGGGTCTTGTACTGCACACCTCACTGTCCCTAGCGATGGAACAGACCTGGAGAGTCAAGTAAAGTGCAGAGTCCACGTCGATGCAGCGAGCCCTGACTAGCACCTGGAAATCTGTGCAGGTTCTCAGTGCGTGTTCTGACTCCAGAGTCTGGTGTGACCCTTAGTGACCACTGGTCCACCGTGCTAAGCTCAACTATGCCAATTTTCAGTCTAGAAAATTAGACTAATTTAGCTAATGGGCTGGGTCCATCAGGATTCACATAAGACAGTGACTCGCTCTATTGTTAAAACACCTCCATCCCATCGTTTTGCTGAATCCTGTCCCCTCTACCATGGTATCATTCACACTTGGTCATGCATTTCTGCAATACAAACTCCTGATTCCAAACTCTGAAGGCTCACTTGCTATCAGAAAGCAGGTGGCTGGATTTTACACTTCAAGCAAACCTGAACAGAAACCAGGAACACATCTGCTTTGCTCTTTCTGTGTCCCCAAGCCGGAAAAAGAAAGAGCACCGTCGTGAAAATCCAGACATCACTGATTTGGAGACTGACCTCCAGAAAATGAGGGCAAAAACATTTTTCTCACAGCTGTCAAAAAGACATCACACTTGTGCCAACATGTTACCATCTAAGGCAGGTGGCTAGCTGCTGCCTGGTTTCTGGTGACAGAAGAAAGCTGGAGTTGAACTCACGGTGGCGTGAGCCCCTGGAAACCCAGTGCTGAGCCTAGAGGGCCACCCCACTCTCGCCTCAGAGGATGCAGCCCCACCTGGTGTCAAAGTGGCTGAGCCTGTGCGCTGTGCCACTGTCTGAGTCTCCTGCAACTGTGGAGACAAAGCATTGCAAGCCGGGGGCTTAAATAGTTTATTCTCTCTTAGTTCTGGTGGCCAGAAGTATGGAATCAGGGTGTTGGCAGGGCCATGCTCTTTCTGAAGGCTCTAGAAGATCCTTGCTTGTCTCTTCCAGCTTTGGCTTCAGGCATTCCTTGGCTTGTGGCTGCATCACTCCTATCTCTGCTCCGTCATCACATGGCCATCTTCCCTCTGTGTGTGTTTTTTCTTTGTTGTCACACGCTGTTTTCCTCTCTGAATCTCTTATAAGGACACCACTCAGGTTGGATTAGGGTCTACTCTACACCAGTGTGATCTCATGTTAACTAGTCACATCTGCAAAGACCCTATTCCCAAACAAGATACACTCACAGGTACTGGGGGTTAGGATTTCAACATATCTTGGCTGGGAGCATGCTTCAATCCACAGCAGCTACTCTTCAGACAGAAACATAGATGTTGGTGAGAGCTGAACCTTTTCTTACCATTCAAATGAGAAAATGAATCCAAGAGAAGACAAGTCTCCTTGTAAAGATCTCTGATTTCCACTGAGGGTAGCCTTTTGGGGACAATGGTCAACTTTACAGCAGACCCTTGCTTGGCCTTCCCACGGTGATTGGAAAGCCACTTCCTGACTGTGCTCCCAAACCTGGTAGATTCTCCCAGGACCCTCTGTGGTCAGTTCTCACCCACTCCCAGCTCCTGGCAGCCACTGATCTGTGTTCTGTCTTAGAAATGGAAATATCTCAGGGAAATGCCATTCTCCACCATGTTCCATTATCCTGGGTCTAACTGACCCCCAAAGTGGAGCATTCTTTTTTCCTTAATCTTGGGGTTCATGCTAGAACAACCCCTACTCCAGGGCAATGCCTATGACTCATGGAGTGGAGAGACCTGAGGCAGTGTGAATCACAGGTGACAAGGATGGCAGTTACTGAATCAAGTTGTTATCCCCCCAGCCCGTAGGGGCATAAAGCAGAGTGCTTGCCAGCCAGCTTCATGTGGCAGAAGGACCTTGTCACATTAGGAAGTGGTGCGAGAAAAGCCTCCCCATTATTTCCTCTGATGACTACAACACTCCTTTTACAACAGCCATAAAGTTCATAATTGTGGTCTCAATGTTGTTGATGGGGACACACTGTTTATAAAGTTGACCTTGAACTCACTAGAATTAACAGCACCTGATAGTAAAACTCCTGCAGACACTGGTCCTCACACAGCCAAGGATCCGCCCAGTTAATCGTGATGGTTCATAATATCCCTTCAGCTGACATCTGCTGGTGCTTTCCAAGGTCCTACATCCTGAAATTGGACGTGTGACCATACTAGCTGTTAGTTTCATCATCCACACAACATAGGACAACATTTGAGAGATGTCAGAAAGCCTTATACTGCTGTGGAAATTCTATATCTGAGCAATAAAAGGGAAATGCAGTATGTTTTCAGAATGTGCAGCATCATTTAAGTGACAGCATATATGCTCCAGGCAGCCAACCTAGCCACCATACACACAGAAACACACATGTACACATAGGTACACACATGTGTATATGCAAATAACCATGGCTCAGTACATGCCTGTACACACACATGCACATGTGCATGCGTACATGAGCACAGCATAAAGGCACACCATCCTAGAGGTACTCAATCCCTCCCAATTTTTTGTTTTGTTTTGATGAGAAGGACGACCATTACTCAGACACAGCACCTCTTCATTTAAAAGTCTGGTGGTGGACCCACAGGAGGACTCTTCTGGGCAGGTAAATCGTACCTGGTTTCTGCTACTGCTGCAGCATGTTACATGGAGCATAGAGGACTATTCCACAGCACAAGTGCACTTCAGATTGTAAGAACGTCAGACAGAACCTGGCAGGAGGTGGGCATATGCCGTCCTCAGCATAGAGCCACACATGTGATGAAGAGGAAGCCGTGTGCCTGCCTCAGGGTCCAGTTCTGTAGGTTCTTCCTGGACTTCTCTACCCATGTTTTATTGGTCTCAGTGTTGCTCTATCTGACGCGGCCCGTGATTTCTCATCAACACCTCACACCCTGGCCGTGCGTGGGGCTTATGCTGACATGCTCCCTACAAGCAGTGCTGTGCCATGGCTATGGCCTAAGTCCCCCAGCTATACATCCCAGTCACAGCATGCCTTCCTGCTCAGAGGTCCTGCTGACTCACTTCTGGTCAGATCAACAGAAAGCAAAAACAGTTTGATTTTATGTTTAGTATTGAAGAATTGACGCCTTTGAGTTATAGTGTTGATGAAGAATGTTTATTATACCATGGACTGCCAAAAGAATGAACAAATCTGTATTGGAAGAAGTACACACAGAATGCTCCTTGGAAGCAAAGACGTTGGGACTACATCTCACATACTTTGGACCTGTTGTCAGGAGGATCAGTCCCTGGAGAAGGACATCATGCTTGGTAGTCAGTGGAAAAGGGGAAGACCCTCAGCGAGCTGGACTGACACAGTGGCTGCAAGAATGGACTCAGGCATAACAATGATTGTGAAGATGGAGCAAGACCGGGCAGTGTTTTGTTCTGTTGTACATAAGGTTGCTATGAGTTAGAAATAACTAGATGGGGATTGAGTCCTGGTGGCACACTGTTAAAGAGCTCATGTGGCTAACCAAAAAGTTGGCAGTTCAAATCTACCAGCCACTCCTTGGAAACCCTGTGGGGGTAGTTCTATTATGTCTTATAGGGTCACCATGAGTCAGAATTGACTTGACGGCAACAGGTTATGTTTTTGGTACTGAGGGGACAGAAAATCAAAAATCCTCCTGAGAATTATTTAAGCTATTCAAAAGTCATCTTAACAATTCTACCATAAATGATTCTTTTCACAGTGAAATTTCATTCCTAACAGGATGTGTTAGTAGTGTCCAGTGGCTGCTGTAACAGAGGACCACAAAATAAGGGGTTTAAAACAACAGAAATTTATTCTTTCACAGTTCAGCCCAGAAGTCTGAAATCAGGGTATCAGCAGTGTTCTGCTCCCTCAGAAGGCTCTCCTAGCTCCTGGTGGTTGCTGGCAATCCTTGGTGTTTTTTGGTTTGTAGACACATCGATCCCTTCCTCTGTATTCACATGGCGGTCTTCCTTCTGTGTGTGTCTGCATGTCTCCAAAGATGATCCTTCTTCTTATAAGGACATCAGTCATTAGATTTAGGAACCACCCTATTCCACTGTGACTTCATCTTAACTTGAATCCATCTGCAGAAACCCTATTTCCAAATAAGCTCACATTCACAGTTTCTAAGCAGACATAATCTTGGTGGCACACTATTCATCCCAGTACATGGGGACAACTTAAAATATGAATAAATAGCTGTATCTGCCCTACTTTACTTGTTGTTGGTTCTGCTGTTCTGGGCATTTCCTCGGAACTTAGCAGCACTGAACATTTAGAGGAAGCACTTGTATCTGGCGACTGTAACTGATGTGTCACCTGTCACTGCTACGTGACAGCAGCATCGTTGAAGGTGTCCCACCTGGATGGCGAGAACATGAGGTCAGCACGGTTGAAGTGCAGAGGTTAGACACAAGTGTGGACGAGTCACGTCGCTGTGGCCACGGCTAAAGATACAAACCCCGTGGTGACGGACACAGATAACCTGTATCTCCACAGGAATTAAGTAGTTCCAAAGCAGATGAATTCATATGTTCACACTCACTTAAGAAATGGATATTGTTTTGAACTTCACACTTGTTAACCCAAGCAGATAAGTCCTAAAATCTTTGTTTTAGGATTGAATAGGCAAAATGTTATTATTAAATGTTCCACAGGGCACATGCGTGCAAATACTGACATAACTATGAATTTTTATGTCTGAGCCTTTTTAAAAAGAACTATGCCAAATACTTTTATGGAATAATTACCTGCTGTCACAACATTATCCTAACAAAGCTGCCAACCAAGTAATTCGCACCTTTGTGTTTAATAAGAGTGTTCAAGTTGAACTCAAATAAAACATTTCAACTCACCAGTTATGTTACAAAACACCAGGAACGGCTCCAGGGGACCGCTGCCATCGGGGTCGATGTGGTAGAAACCTGAGGAGTAGCCCCTGTGCTTGTAGGCTTCACACGACTGCTCATAGAGCGCTGGAAAGAAACGTCTCCCATGGGAAAGGGAATGGAGCGGAATGAAGCTCTTAGCGTTTTAGTTAGGAGACAAAGGGAAGCTTGAGCTGTTTTATAGTAAATATTTACCCATCCAGAGAAAATGCACTCACATCTAGAATGTAAAGTTATTTTTAAGTTAATGTGTATAGAATTATATTTAACTTGATAGAAGAAACAAGTGTTGAAATTATTTAAAAATATTTTTAACCCACTAAAGGTGAATAAAATCACCTAGCCTAATGGGAAATTTGGTTTTCTCTTACATTATGTGTTACAAGTAAGTAGATTAAAGGAATGTTTACATGTTAAGGCGTTTTTACAAGTGTGATGTGTTTTCAGAGACTCTGGGTGCTGGAAATGATCAATGTACTCAGCTGCTAACCAAAAGGATGGAGGTTCAAATCTATGCAGAGGAGCCTCAAAAGAAAGGCCTGACAACCTATTTCCAAAAAATCATCCATTGAAAACCCTAAGGAGCACAATTCTACCCTGACACACACGGGGTTGCCATTAGTCAGATTCGACTCCATGGCGGCTGGTTTGAATGTGTTATCGTTCCTTAGTGGCTTATATTACTTGAATAAGTAAACCTCTCTCTCTCTCTAAACCTATATATTTAAGGCTATCCTACATCTTCTTCCCTTTTCCAAACCTCAAAGCGGAAGTAAAACTGTAATGACTTCAGTTTCAGTCTTTCCATCTGGCCTCATTTCTCAGGACAGCCTCACTGGTCAGTTACTCTGGGTCTGCTAAACTTCTACCGCCCCATGATTTACCTGCTAAGAACCACAGTAAAGTCAACTCAGTTGTTAGCTCAGTGTGGGTCGCAGTTGAAAAATACATTTATTTATCTTCTCATTGCTTTCTCAGAGTTCTTGGAATTATATTTATTTAGTTAGATTTGCTGATGGTAATTACACAAGGATAATTAACCCATCAAAGCACCCTCAGGAGCCATCTGCTTTGTGTAGGATTCTATGCCAGGTGGGATGGAGAAGACAGAGAGGTAGAAGATGCGGCCCTTGGACAGTCTCCTGTCTGCTGCTTAGGCCTCTGGTCTCCAGGTCTCACCAACTCTACAAGGAGGCATAGCATGGAGATAGGACTCTCTCCTCACCCCTCTCACTTGGCCCTCCTGTAAGTAATAGGAAGAGGGTAGTGTCCCTCTGATAACATGGTGGAGGATGAAGGTGGGTGCAGCCTGAGCCTGCCCTCTTTTCCCCCTTCCCTTCCCTGCACAGAGATCTCTAAGCCCCTCTGTGAATCTCTAGGGCTGGGATTCTGGGTTCTGGTCCCAATTCTTCCCCGAGGCCCACGCAGTGAAATATTAGGTAAGTTACCATACTGCCTGAAATTCAAGCCCCACCGTCAGGACGGGCATCATGACAATACCTGTCCCACCAGCCTCCTGTAAATTTCTTAAGGATTAAATTAGACAAAAAGTGCAAGTATTACACCAAGGCATTGGTTCTGGGGTGATGGTTTTGAACCCCAGGGACACTTGGCAATGCTTGGAGGCATTTCTGGTTCTCACAACTGGATGTGGGGATAATGCTACTGGAATCTAGTGAGTAGAGGCCACAGATGCTGCTAAACACCCTGCAATGTACAGGGCAGCCCCCACAACAGTTACTGGGCCCCAAATGTCAGTAATGCTGGGGTTGACAAACCCTGCATCAGGGTGAAGAATGATAGAAGAGGGCAAGTTATGTACCGTTTCTGTTTCCTCAGCAGTAAAATGGAGATTTTAGTAGCACCTAAGTCCTAGGGCTGCTGTGCAGGTTGAATTAGGTAATATAGACAAGGCATTAGAACAGGACCGGCCTTGTAAGAAGTCTTTAATACATAGGAACAATTCTCATCATCATTACCATCATCATCACCACCACTACCATCATTATCATCACCATCATCATCATCACCACCACCATCATCATCACCATCATCATCATCACCATCATTATCACCACCACCATCATCATGATCATCACCACCACTACCATCATCATCACCACTGCTACCATCATCATCACCATCGCCATCACCACCACCATCATCACCATCATCATCCTACCATCATCATCACCACTGCTACCATCATCACCACCACCATCATCACTATCATCATCACCACCATCATTATCATTACCACTGCTACCATCATCATCACCACCACTACCATCATCATCACCATCGTCATTGCCACTGCTACCATCATCACCACCACTACCATCATCATCATCACCATCATCATCACCATCATTATCACCACCACCACCATCATCATCACCATCATTATCACCACCACCACTGTCATCTCACCACCACCACTGTCATTATCATCACTGTCACCATCACAATCATCACCATCATCATCACAATCATCACCACTATCATCATCATCACCACCACCATCATCATCGTTACCACCGTCAACTTCATCATCATTGTCACCATCACCATCAAGGAATGCCAGGGCTGGAAGGGGGTCTCTCTGAAATCTGAATCCCCACAGCACTTGGGCCCTTCCTCCCAGGGCTTCTCCTGAGGATTCGTTCAATTCTTTGAACATTAATAACCTGAAGATGTTTGTATTTCCACCTTATGTTGTTGCCAGGAAGTTCAGAACCAAAACTGCTGCCCAACTCAAGAAAACAAATGAGATTGTAATTGGCATGCTTGACTTTGTTTCCTTTTCCTTTTTGATTACTTTCGATTTGCTTACATGTATGTTCCTTTTCTCTGTTGTCTCACTCTTTCCTACCAGTTTTGATATTTCTGTAAGTGACTTAAACTAGAACTTCATTGGATTCTGAAATGCGTATTTGTTTACCAAACAGTGGTTGCACAAAAAGAGACATGTGCGCTCATCCTAATGAGAAGAAGCATGGAGGTCCTGGAGGTCAGGACAGATAGACAGGGCAGGCAGCAGTGCAAGGCTTACAGTGGTGGCATGTGGCGCCTGTGTAGCCGGTGCCGCTGCAGTTGCAGTAGAAGGTGTTCCAGGTCTGGGAGCACTTGCCACCATGCTCGCAGTAGTTGGGCAAACACCTGAAAGAAGGAGCAGAGACTGTCCACCACAGGTCATCGCACATACAGGTCATGTGAGCTGAACGTGTGTGAATGCTGCACAGGATGACAGCAGTCAGGTACACGACTAATTCAAAGTGAATATTGAAGCTGCATATTAAGTTCCTACCCCCAACAGGGAGTTTCTAGGTAGTGCAAGAGGTTAATGTGCTCTGCTGTTAACTGAAAGGTTGGTGGTTAGAGTCCACCCAGAGGAACCTTGAAAGAAAGGCTTGGCAATTAACTTCCAAAAAATTAGCCATTGAAAGCCCTATGGAGGACAGTTCTACTCTGACAGACATGGGGCTGCCATGAGTCGTAACTGATACGAGGTCAACTGTTATGGTTTACCACTAACACTGAACTCCAAATTAATCCATCTGTCAGGCTCAACTGATCATCAAACATTTATGACAGCTGAACTTGTGGCTCTTCCTTTATAGTGGAGAACTATTTTTATGTACCAAAGTAACACAATATTTACTTTATAAGTTCTGAATAGCAACTGCTTACGTAAAATAATAAAGACATTTCATCATGCTGAATTACCCCACTATTTAAATTTTTAAAGGAAGGAATGGAAGTGAAGGGGAGAAACCAAGTAGAGAAACCCAAAAGCAAAGAGAGAGAGAGAGGGCCAGGCAGAGAAATCATTGTTACTTATCATCAGTGGGCCAGGAATCTAGAGGATCATTTGTTCTAGGCTCACATATCATCGTTGCATTTCTTTTTCCATTTAGGATTTAGCGTAAAAAGCCATTTGGGACCAAAGCTTTATGTACATTGTGTTTTCCCAAGAAGAACAAATAAATCGGCAAAAGCTCAAGTAAACCCAATAGCCGTGTTTGCCTGATGAATATTTTTCCATCTGCTTAATTAAAACTAAGAATGAGATACCTGAAATTCCACTTAGAGGACTTTTGGAATTTCAATTAACCAGAGTCTTGTTGATTTTCTTGATTATAAAAAGCAAATGTTCACTATCAAATAATCAACCTATCGAAAAGAATAATAATCAGAACCTGGAATGTACGAAGTATAAATCTAGGAAAATTGGAAATCGTCAAAAATGAGATCGATATCTAGGCATTAGTGAGCTGAAATGGACTGGTATTGGCCATTTTGAATCGGACAATCATATAGTCTACTATGCTGGGAATGACAACTTGAAGAGGAATGGTGTTAAATCATCATCAAAAAGAACATTTCAAGATCTATCCTGAAGTACAACGCTGTCAGTGATAGGATAATATCCATACACCTACAAGGAAGGCCAGTTAATACGACTATTATTCAAATTTACACACCAACCACTAGGCCAAAGATGAAGAAAGAGAACATTTTTATCAGCTGCTACATTCTGAAATTGATCGAACATGCAATCAAGATGCATTGATAATTACTGGCAATTGGAATGAGAAAGTTGGAAACAAAGAAGGATCAGGAGTTGGAAAATATGGCCTTGGTGACAGAAACAATGCTGGAGATCGAATGGTAGAATTTTGCAAGACCAACGGCTTCTTCATTGCAAATACCTTCTTTCACCAACATAAAGGAGACTATACACATGGACCTCACCAGATGGAACACACAGAAATCAAATTGACTACATCTGTGGAAAGAGACGATGGAAGAGCTCAATATCATCAGTCAGAACAAGGCCAGGGGAAGACTGTGGAACAGACCATCAATTGCTCATATGCAAGTTCAAGATGAAATGGAAGAAAATCAGAGCAAGTTCACAAGAGCCAAAATATGACCTTGAGTGATCCCATCTGAATCTAGAGGCCATCTCAAGAATAGA
This sequence comes from Loxodonta africana, assembly GCF_030014295.1. Taxonomy (NCBI): domain Eukaryota; kingdom Metazoa; phylum Chordata; class Mammalia; order Proboscidea; family Elephantidae; genus Loxodonta; species Loxodonta africana. The sequence goes on along the minus strand of NC_087347.1, from coordinate 527,939 downwards.
TTTGATGCATTGAACACTAGTGACAAAAGACCATGCGAGTTGTGGAATGACATCAAGGACATCATGCATGAAGAAGGCAAGAGGTCACTGAAAAGACAGGAAAGAAAGAAAAGACCAAGACAGATGTCAGAGGAGATTCTGAAACTTACTCTTGAGCATTGAGCAGCTAAAGCAAAAGGAAGAATTCATGAAGTAAAAGAACCAACAGAAGATTTCAAAGGGCCTCTCGAGAAGACAAAATAAAGTATTATAATGACATGAGCAAAGAGCTGGAGATGGAAAACCAAAAGGGAAGAACAAGCTCAGCGTTTCTCAAGCTGAAAGAACTGAAGGAAAAATTCAAGCCTCGAGTTGCAATAGTGAAGGATTCCATGGGGAAAATATTAAATGATGCAGGAAGCATCAAAAGAAGATGGAAGGAATACACAGAGTCATTATACCAAAAAGAATTAGTCGATGTTCAACCATATCAAGAGGTGGCATATGATCAGGAACCGATGGTACTGAAGGAAGAAGTCCAAGCTGCTCTGAAGGCACTGGTGAAAAACAAGGCTCCAGGAACTGAAAGAAAATCAGTTGAGATGTTTCAACAAAGAGATGCAGCACTGGAGGTGCTCACTTGTCTATGCCAAGAAATATGAAAGACAGCTTTCTGACCAACTGACTGGAAGAGATCCATATTTATGCCTGTGCCCAAGAAAGGTGATCCAACCAAACGTGGAAATTATAGAACAATATCATTAATATTACATGCAAGCAAAATTCTGCTGAAGATCATTCAAAAGTAGCTGCAGCAGTCTATCGACAGGGAACTGCCAGAAATTCAGGCTGGTTTCAGAAGAGGCCATGGAACCAGGGATATCATTGCTGATGTCAGATGGATCCTGGCTGAAAGCAGAGAGTACCAGAAGGATGTTTACCTGTGTTTTATTGATTACACAAAGGCATTTGACTGTGTGGATCATAACAAACTATGGATAACACTGTGAAGAATGGGAATTCCAGAACACTTAATCTTGCTCATGAGGAACCTTTACATAGATCAAGAGGCAGTTGTTCGGACAGAACAAGGGGATACTGATTGGTTTAAAGTCAGGAAAGGTGTGCGTCAGGGTTGTATTCTTTCACCATACCTATTTAATCTGTATGCTGAGCAAATAATACGAGAAGCTGGACTATATGAAGAAGAATGGGGCATCAAGATTGGAGGAAGACTCATTAACAACCTGCATTATGCAGATGACACAATCTTGCTTGCTGAAAGTGAAGAGGACTTGAAGCACTTACTAATGAAGATCAAAGACCACAGCCTTCAGTATGGATTACAACTCAACATAAAGAAAACAAAAATCCTCGCAACTGGACCAATGAGCAACATCATGATAAATGGAGAAAATATTGAAGTTGTCAAGGATTTCATTTTACTTGGATCCACAATCAACAGCCATGGAAGCAGCAGTCAAGAAATCAAAAGACGCATTGCATTGGGTAAATCTGCTGCAAAGGACCTCTTCAAAGTGTTGAAGAGCAAAGATGTCACCTTGAAGACTAAAGTGAGCCTGACCCAAGCCATGGTATTTTCAATCGCATCATATGCATGTGAAAACTGGACCATGAATAATGAAGACTGAAGAGTTGACGCCTTTGAATTGTGGTGTTGGCGAAGAATATTAGATATACTGTGGACTGCCAAAAGAACTAACAAATCTGTCTTAGAATAAGTACAACCAGAATGCTCCTTAGAAGCAGGGATGGCAAGACTGCGTCTTACATACTTTGGACATGTTTTCAGGAGGGATCAGTCCCTGGAGGACATCATGCTTAGCAGAGCACAGGGTCAGCAGAAAAGAGGAAGACCCTCAAGGAGGTGGATTGACACAGTGGCTGCAACAATGAGCTCAAGCATAACAACGATTTTAAGGATGGTGCAGGACTGGGCAGTGTTTTGTTCTGTTGTGCTTAGGGTCGCTATGAGTCAGAATCAACTCAATGGCACCTGACAATAACAACAACAACAATCCAAAAGAATATAAAAAAAGAAAGTAAAAATCATCTGAAATATTAGCACATAAAATAACCACCACAGTTATACAAGCATATATATTTATGTATCCAAAACCAAAAAACCAAATCCACTGCCGTTGAGTCGATTCCAACTCATAGCAACCCTACAGGACAGAGTGGAACTGCCCCATAGAGTTTCCAAGGAGCGCCTGGCGGATTCCAACTGCTGACCCTTTGGTTAGCAGCCGTAGCACTTAACCACTATATTATCAGGGTTTCCATATTTATATATAAGCATGTAAATTTGGATTATACTTGATGTCTTCTAATATTCTTATCAATCAATCAATAATATATGGTATGCATTTCCACGACAACAAATTTATATTACCAGGTTTTATGGTTCATAGAAACCATTAACATAGTTATCATTCATTTTAAATGTTTTATATATACATATGATGGGAGTTCACAAAATATTAAAATTAGTGGCAAAAACAATAAAACTAGTGATTTATCAGATATACAAATGGCAAGCCCTGGTGTTTTTTAACAGACATTAACGAGAATGTTTTTAGCATGTGAAAAGCTAAGTTACTTTGTGTAGAAAACCGAAGATGAAGCCTTTCATTCCTGTGGTAAATGCTATGTTCTAATTGGTCTACATTTCCCAGCCCATATGCCTTCTATCCAAATGCTGTCATTTGAAGGAAGCTTTATTTTATACAGTTATAGATAAAATTTTCTTTCTTTCTTAAAATTAGAAATATAGCTACTCTATTTCCTGCGTGATAGCACTAAGAGAGAGAAAGAAAGGAAACAGAAGGGGGAAAAGAGAGAGGGGAGACAGACAACTTCATAACTGCCAACCTGTCAACTGTGTGTTTCTCTGTAATCTGCCATCAACATTTCAAATAAAGGGTGTCAGGGTGCAGCAGAACACCATCCTTACCTGTCCAGGATGCTGCAGGTGTCTACCTGGAGGTCGCTAAAGTTCCCCAGTGATCCCCGCTGCACTGCAATCAGGTCCACCTCTTGGGCATTGATGGAGATTTCTCTCAGACACCCCTGGAACCCGGCAAGGGCCTGTGCACACTCAGACCCAGAGGTGAGAGGGTGGCACCCTGAAAAGATGGTAACCAGGGCACAATGCTGCCCAGCATACTGGAAGGAAAGGCAGCTTGATCCCTCTGCTTACAGAAACCTGAGACTTAGATTTCTTCTAAATTTATGAGACGGTCTTCCTGCTTATTTGGGAGGGGAGGAGAATAAAAGTTACTAGGCAGAGAGTAAAATAGCACTGGAGTCAGGAATATGAAAAAGATGAAGTTATGGCAAAATATAAAATTCAACAAGGTGAAGCATGATTCTTTTTTAAAGCACACCAGGAAAACTGAACTCCTTTTAGCATTATGCATCATAGGTGGAAAAAATTAAAATGTACATGGATTTCAAGTTAGAGATGAAGGAACAAATCTTATTATATGCACAATAGTCATCACTCTGATACTTTCTTTTCCCAATAAGCTACTTTAATACGGCAAATACGAGCATGCATTCATACCTCAAGCCTTCTTCAGGCATGCTGGAGTGTCATATACTAGCCACACATCAACTTTGAAGTTTCAAATGTACAGTTATCTCAAAACATCTGGTCAGACTCTGATACTTTTCATTTACTGTTTTCTTAATTAAAGGGTTATACACAGTCCAAATGGTTAACTATCTACTGAAGGATGGCATGCATGTTGTAAATTTGATTGATCTCTACAGATGGAGTCTACTTACCTTTCCATCATTTAATATATTGGGACTGAAAGGATATTAATTTAATAAAAAAATCTGTGCAACCATTACATGCTAAAAATAGTAACAACTCTGCTAATCTCCTTTTCTCATAAAACAAATTATTTCACTCACCCAAAATAAAATTATTTCTGAAACTTAGGCAACAGTGTGATGGTAGCCACAAAGGATAGCCATGCAGCTTCACAGAGAAACCCATCAGATGCAACTTAGCTAGCTGCCTTTGATTATGAGAAAAGCCAGTCCTGACTGGCTGGAGTTTATCTGAGACCATTGAGGAAGACAGGAGGGTCATCTTCTCTAAGGATGGCAGATGAATCGCTAATGAAGGGTCTTTGTACCAGGCTCACTGAGCTGGTAACCTTCAGGAGAGGAGAGTGCAAGTTCACTGAGCATGATGTTGTCTGCCCAAACCCACGGCATGAGTGTGAAATCGAAAGATACGAAGATTCCACTGGCCGTTTAAAGGAATCTGATACCAGGTATCTTTTATGAGGTCTAATGGAACAAATGCAGACAGCTATGACAACTGCAATGCAGCTACTCGAAGAACACTTCACAAAGAAAGCTTGGTCAAGGAAAAAAGTGAAAAGTGAACCAACAATAGCAGAACTCTACTGTGACAGGTGCAGAATACCACTACCTCGTATGTGGACCACTTTCACCGTAATAAGACTACTTGAAACCCAGCACAAGGCCAGAATATACCCGTCACCATTGTGACCATAAGCCTTAAGAGCCAGCCTAACAAATTACTCCCTTGGCAGAGGATCTTTACAAATATATTTTCTTGACTCAAGAGTGATGCCTGGAAATTCTTAGTAGAACATGTAGCAGAGAAAGAGGGAGGGAAATTGAAGCTGATAAGAAAGTCTCAGAATGCAGGATACTGGATAATATATAAGATTTGATAAATGAGATCCTATTAATAAAGGGACTCTCACTTCCTTACACAACACATTTCTAGAGGGACTCAACAAAAAGTTTTGAGCTGGCACAAGAAAGAAACACTAAACTTGAAGACAAATCAAAATATTCCAATCTGATTAATAATAATAATGAGGTAGAAGGAGTAGAGGCTCAGAGACCTGTGAAGCTACATCAGGTAAACCAGCAAATGAGTAATGGGAGTCCCACAAGGACAGGTGTGCCATAGACAGAAGAACGGTCCACTCCCCAAAACATCCACGCCCTAATCCCTAGAACCTCTGAATATGTCACATTACCTGGCAAAAAAGAGTGAACGGTTCAGATGGAATTAAGGCTGCTAATCAGCTAACCTTGAGATGAGGAGATTATCCTGGATTATTTGGGTTGGCCCAACTAATCTCGTATACTCTGGACATGTTATCAGGACAGATCAGTCCCTGGAGAAGACCATCATGCTTGGTAAAGTAGAAAGTCAGTGAAAAAGAGGAAGACCCTCAACAAGATAAACTGGCACAGTGGCTGCAACAATGGGCTCAAGCATAGCAATGATTATGAGGGTGGCATAGGACCAGGCAGCGTTTCATTCTGTTGTACATAGGGACACTATGAGCTGGAACCAACTCTACAGCACCCAACAACAACAACAACAATCTAATCACATGGGACCTTAAACATGAAGATGCTTTCCTTGCTATGGTCAGAGGGAGACGTGACAGAAGAATAAGGGTCAGAGAAATGTGCCTTTGCTGCCTTGGAAGGTACATAAAGGGGGAGCCAGGGGATTAAGGCAGCCTCCAGAATCTGGAAAAGGCCAGGACACAGATCCTCCCCTAGAGCCTCCAGAAAGGAACGCAGGCCTGCCAACATCTTGATTTTAGCCCGGTGGAACCCACGATGGACATCTCACTTTCAAAAGAGTAATAAAGTGTGTTCATTTAAGCAACTAAGTTTGTGGCCATTTATTATGCAAGCAATAGAAAATTAATATAGGGAGAGACAGAAAGGGGCAGAAAAAAATTTGAAAAAACAATGACTGAAAGCTTCCCAAATGATATGAAAAATGTTAATCTACAGATCTGAGAAGATCAGCAGACTGCAAGTAAAATGACCTCAAAGAGAACCACACCTAAACACGTCATAGTCAAACCACTGAAAGACAAAGGCAAAAAGAAAACCTTGAAAGCAGCAAGAGGAAAACGACACATCCACTCAGGGAAGCACTGAAGAATGAATGGCTGACTTTTCATCTGAAATAATGGAGGACAGAAAGCAGTGGTACAGCACATTCAAAGTGCTGGAGGGAAAAAAAAACTGTCAAAAAAGAATTCTATGTTCAGGAAAACTATCCCTCAAAAATGAAGGCAAAATAAAACTTCCCCAGAAAAACAAAGACTGAGAGAATGTGTTGCTAGCAAATATGCCGTAGAAGAAATACTAAAGGAAGTCCTTCAGGTTGGAAGGAAAGAAAACCAAACAGTAACTCAAATCCACATGAAGAAATTAAGAGAACTAGAAAAAGCAAATATGTGGGTGAATATTACAGATTGTAAAAATATCTTTTTTTCCTTCACTTAACTGATTTCAGTGGCATAAGATTGCATAAAGCAATATTTATTAAATGGCATTCTAGGGCTTATAACATAAAAACATGGAGTATAGGGCTTATAACATAAAAACATGCAGTATATATGCCAACAATAACCAAAGGAGAGGAGAGAAATGGGGCAACATTGGAGCAAAAGGTCACATTTTACCAGAATTAAATTGTTATTAATATGAATTAGAGCATGATAAATTAAAATGCACATTATAATCCCAAGAGCAGTTACTAAGTAAATAACTCAAAAAAAAAAAAGCCAAAGGAATAAAAATGACACCAAGAAAAAAGAGAGGATCAAAAAATACTTTAAAAATACAGAAAACATGTAATAAAATGGTGTATACAATATGGATGACCTTCAAAATTATTATTCTAAGTGTAAGAAGCTAGACACAAGAGATGACCTATTGAATAAGTCCATTTATATAAAATATTCAAAACAGGAAAATCTATAAAGTCATAAAGAAGATTAATGGTTGCCTGGGTTTGGGGAAGGGAGTAGGGTTTGACTTCAAATGGACAAGAGGGATAATTTTGGGGTAATGGAAATGTCCTAAAACTGGGTCATGATGATGGGTGTACAGCCTTATAAACATACTAAAAATCACTGAATCATACACTTAAGATGAGTGAGTTTTAGGTAAATTATACCTCAATAAAGCTGCTTTTTTAAAAAATAAAGTTTTTCATGTTTGCTGAAGTCTTGGGGAATCAGGCATCCATAATATATAGAGATAATCATGACTGTTCCTCCAGTATGCAGAGAAGTAAAGATACCCCAGCCCCTTCGCTCACCTCCAAAGTAATAGGTCTCTCCAGAATAAATATCCATGGGAACCACCATGTGAGCAGTGGAGGCCATGTTGTTGTCCACTTTCAAACTCAGGCGATTCCTCTTGGCTGTGAAGGAGACGGAATGCCACTGCCCATCATTCAGCCCAGCACCTGGCAACATCAGGTAACAGAGACACCCATTAACCACAAGGCTGGTAGGTGCTGGAGAAGAGTGACATAAATCATGCAATGAGTTCAGCCAGTGCAGAAACTCAAAGTCTGTGGAGGAAACCAGTCCCATTCGTGTAAAAGGCGAGTGTGTGGTCCACCTCCATAACAAGCCCTGGACAATTTGAACATCTGAAGTGTCCCATCACCTGATCCAGGACATCTCCGAGCTCCCATTCATGTCACTGAACTTTGGGAGGGAGATGCAGAAGCTCAAGTATTGTCCAAAATCACAGGATAAATTCAAACATGCTTTATATTATTTTCTTGCCTTTCTATGTGTCACTATTGATAATACCTCTCTACTCTTTATATGCTCTCTATCTAGACAGATTCTATAATATTATATAGATGCTTAGAAGAATATTAATAAAATGTAAAATTCACAAGAGATTATGCATGTGTGTGTGTGTGTGTGTGTGTAGGGACACACAAATTACTGGGTAGACAGGAAATGTGCCTATATAGATGGTGATTTTTAGATGAGGGGGATTGCAGTGATTTTCGTTTTATTTCACTTTGCTATATTTTCCAAATTTTCTACAAAGGCATAAGCTGTTGCTGTAATCAGAAAACAAAGTGTTCATATTAGTCTTAGAGATCATGTTGGTCCCTCAAAAGCAGTCACCGTCTCGCAGATGTGTGTGAAGTGATAACCTGTTCTTTTAGAAGGAGTGAAATTAAGTCTCTGGGGAGTGGGTAGAGGCCACATACCCTCACCTCTCTCATGTAGATGTACTCAGCAGGTTCCACATTGAGTGAAAAGCTAACACAGTATCACTCTGAGATAAAATTAGTACTCGCGTTGGTGGCGAAGGTTGGCAGTTGGAATCCACCAGCAGCCACTCCTTGGAAATCCTATTGGAGCAGTTCTACTCTGTCCTGTAGGGTCACTATGAGTCAGAATTGAGTCGACGGCAGTGGCTTTTGTCCTTAGTGGCCCAGCAGGCCCAGAAAGAGAGCATTGGCTCTGGTTTTCATTCCCCTTGGCTGTCCTATGCCTGGGGATACTGTTTCCCAAAACCGGGTTCAGGCAGGGTAGTGTCAAACCCTGGCCATGTGAACAGGTTCAGAGTGACACAAACCCAGGTTTGGGCACTTGCAGCTCACTGTTTGCAACATATCAGTGAAGAAGAAAAAAGTAGGTTTTCAAAGACTCTGTATGGCTTGGCTTCTGAAAGATAATAGGAAAGAGGTAGAAACATAGCATGACAGATTTAGGTTCAATCTTTAAATCCCATTTCCCTGTAGAAAGAGTTTATTTTGAAATAGGCCACCAGAAAGAGTTCTGAGGCCCCTGGTGGTATGAAGATGAAGTACTCCAAAGTTTCCTTCCAGAATGTTCCTTCCTCATCATGTCCCAGTGGAAGTCCATGGCCTCTGCTCTTCTCCCCAGGAAGCATCTCAGACCCTGAATCTTCTTTGTACAAGGCTTCACACCTTCCTTCTACCCTGAGTTTGCCTCTGCTCTCAGTCTGTACCCCTGGCCTCCGTGTGCATAGGAATCACCTGAGATGTTAAAACGCAGATTGTGGTTCAGCTCAGCAAGTCTAGAGTGGACTGAGATCCACATTTTCCAACAAGCTCCTGGGGGGTGCTAATGCTGCTGTCCACTGGACCACACTTTTAGTGGGGCTGGGCAACTGTGGGTCAGACTTAACCTCCTGTCAAGTTTTTGCAGGGAGGGAACACTTTGAATGAAAGTCCCAACAGATTAACTAAGGGTGCCTGTGTGACTTGACACAAATAATCCAGGGGCCGAGAGAGAGGAGGAGGAGGGGACTGAATGACGGTTCCTCCTGGGTGGATGGCACCCTACTGGTGTTTGATCTAGGGAACCACTATGGTCGTATTTCAAATGTGATGATCCTGCCTCCGGCTGTTGTTACTCCTGGGTGGGATGAACTTACCCACATTCCTGATTCTCCCAGGGGCCAAAGGGAGCTCATCCAGATGCCTGAATTGACAGGGCAGGGGCTACAATGAGGGTGCACAGATGGACAGAGCTAACTCTGATGAGAGGGGTGTGGGCTACCCAAAGGGTGCAGGGTGTCCCCAGTGTTACCAGATTCCCAGATTCTTCATAAGAGCCAGACATCTAGATTTTATTATTAATCTTCCTGATTTCTAAATGTTGGCTATCATTTGAAAAAAAAAAAAAAATCCATGCATCTATCCAGCCCAAAGATAACTGAGGGGCAGGATTGCCAGGCTTTGGAAGCTTGAAAATCAACATGGAAGTAGCTAGAAAAGGCATTCAGCTAAGACTTCAATAACATTGGAATTATAAGTGGGTTGTTCTTTAGATCCCACTATCAACTGATTGGTTTCTGGTTTGATCTTCAAAAGGGTGGCAAAGATTGACAACATATTTGTGGTGTGGAAAATTATTTCAGACCCCTTACTAGCTAGAATAATATTTTAAAACAACAATTTGCAAAGTTGTATACTATGTTGAAAACTTTGGCTTCTAATTTAAATATTTATACAAATTGTAACTCAATTCACCTCCAAGTTCAACACAATTTAACTTTTATTCCATGTAAGAATCTCAGTGCGTATCAGATTACCAATTTAAATCTCTAACAGCCAAGAAAGAGAGAAACCACTCTCATTTAATGAGAGAATATAATTTATTATGATAATAATTCATAAGCAAAAAGTCACTCTCATTAAAGAGCCACTGTGTTGAATTCTCATAACTGTGCTTACAGTCATGCTTTAATTATCATATCTTAATGCTGTGAACTGTAGGTCAAAATTCTTTGCCTACAGTAGTACAAATGTGTCAAATCGTAAATATTTTAATTAGCTGATCATCAAATACAACATTGCCATGCTTCGCTAACTCCAGCAATAAATAAAAATTTCAAAGCAAACAGGAAAATAAAAGGCAGCGATTGTTAGTTTTGTTTAAGAAAAGAACCAGAGGCATTTTATGCTAGGTAAATGCTTTTTTTTCTGTCTTCACATTCATGAATAGTCTTCCTCTCATTAATTATGAATATATCCATATTAAATAATCTGAGGAGTCCCTGGGTGGTACAAATGGTTAATGTGCTCGGCTATCAACTGAAAGGTTCAAGGTTCGAGTCTACCCAGAGGCACCTCAGAAGAAAGGCCTAGCGATCTACTTGTGAAAATTAGCCACTGAAAACCCTATGGAGCGCGGTTCTACTCTGACAGACATGGGGTTGACATAAGTTGGAGTCAACTCAAAGCCAATGGGCTTATTGGTTTAAGTAATCAAATGTATTTGTTATCTACTGCTACATAACAAATTGGGTGGCTGTAAACAACATGTCTGATCACAGTTTCTGTGGGTTAGGATCTGGATGTGACCTAGCTGAGTGCTCTGTCCTGAGGTATCTCATGGAGCTACAATCATGGAGCTGGGGATGTGGGCTCATCTGAAGGTTCCACTCAGGCAGGATCTGTCACCAACCTCCCCCAGGTGGTCGTTGGAAGGACCCAGCTCCTTATGGTCTGGTGGACTGAGGCCTCAGGTTCTTGCTGGCTGTGGGCTGGGGGGCTGCCTTCAGTTTGTACCATGTGGACCTTTCCATAGAGCATCTCACAACATGGCCACTGGCTTCCTTTAGAGCAAGAGGGGGGACCAGAGGGAGTATACTTTCAAGGGAAGTCACTGTCTCTCTGTGTTCTAATCTCTGACTGGAAACTCATCACTGTGCCATACTCTATTCACTAGGAAGGAGTCACTGGGTCAAGGCTGCACTCAGGGGAGGGGTCACAGAAGGGTGTGAAGTATGGAGGTCACCGAGGCCAACCCAGAGGCTGCCCATCACGGATGCCTTCATTGACTCTTTCTCACCCCAAATGTCTTCAGCTCTTCCTTTCCACAATGGATAGCCTCATCAACCCCTTCCCATCACATACATCCTTATCACCTCCTGCCCACCACAGACGTCCTCATCACTTCCTACCCACCACAGATGTCTTCATCACCTCCTACCTACCACAGATGTCTCCATCAATTCCTTCCCACCACAGATGTTCTTATCACTCCCTTCCAACCACAGATGTCCTCATCACCTCCTGCCCATCACAGATGTCTTCATCACTCCCTTCCCACAACAGATGTCCTCATCACCTCCTTCCCACCACAGATGTTTCCATCACCTCCTGCCCATCACAGATGTCTTCATCACTCCCTTCCCACAACAGATGCCTTCATCATCTCCTTCCCACCACAGATATCTTCATCACCTCCTTCCCACCACAGATGTTTCCGTCACCTCCTGCCCACCACAGATGTCCTCATCACCTTCTGTTGAGCATGAATATTATTATACAGATGTTCAAATGTATTATTACGTATAACATTATTCCCAATAATTTTTCAGATATTCACGCCAACAGACTGGTTAGAAATGATAATGGCTTCATTCTACTTATTAAAGTAACATTGCACTGGAGCAATTTCTTTAAGATATTTAAAACATGGACGTGATTGAGGTCTCTTCTGAGGACATCAGATTCATCACAAACTCTGGCAATGGCACGCTTACTATGAATTCACTTCCTCTGGTGCTAATCGTTAGAGCCTACTTATTGTTACTGAAGGCAATTTGTTTCTTTCTCATGAGCCTACTCATGTAAACACATCACATTATTAACACTCAATAAGTGGTCAAAGAGAAGTACTGCCCTAAAAAATGGAGGGGATGCTAATCTGGGAGCCCCACTTTCATTTTTTAGTAACACATGGAGCAGAAACAGAAGTAACCTATGGGGATATGCATAGAAATGTATAACTTTTCTTCATATTTAGCTTCCAGGTATCTTTTGGCTGTTTTTCTGTTTGTCATTTTTTCTTGTTTTTGGTCTGTATTATTACACAGAGAAGGTAGATTCAGTGTCATGTAAACATCAAAGATCGATGATTCCATGGCAGACCCCTGCCAGCAGGGCCAGGATGGTACTTTAAATAAGACAATATCCTTTGTCAAGAATCCTAGCATCCACACACAGAGGTGAAAACAGTCCTTGCCAACCAGAGACTAAAGGGGACCTGATGTGCTGGGTCACCCCACTTAATGACATTATTTCTGACCATGCAAACAATACACTGAAACTCAAAATCAGGGGTGGCTCCCTTGGCAGTCAGCGCTCCCCATGTCCAGTGGAAAGTTGTTTAACTCCAGACACTTCAGCTATAAAATTGGTCTGAAGAAACAGCTCATGTGGAGAAAAGAAATAGCCTGTATCCTGCACAGTGTCTACACCTCGTTCATGCCTGCTTGCCTTACAAGGTGCGACTGCCAGGCCTAGAACCCATGCAGCGCTAAGTTGGTACAAGATGAGTATAGGTGGCAGGTATCCTGTGTTCAAGGCAATAAAACTCGAATCTGAAAGTAAGGATACTGAGTGTCTTGTTGACTCAGGAATTGTTTTTAAAATAGTACTTGTTATGGATAACATCGCAGAGAATGAGAGTTCTGGAACACTTAATTGTGCTCATGAGGAATATGTACATGGATCAAGAGGCAGTCATTTGAACAGAATAAGGGGATGGTTTAAAGTCAGGAAAGGTGTGCGTCAGGGTTGTATCTTTTCACCATACCCATTCAACCTGTATGCTAAGCAAATAATCTGAGAAGCTGGACTACATAAAGATGAATGGGGTAACCATGCTTGCTGAAAGTGAAAGTGAAGAGGACTTGAAGCACTTACTGATGAAGATAAAGACCACAGCCTTCAATATGGATTGCACCCCAACATAAAGAAAAAAAAAATCCTCACAAGTGTACCAATAATAAGCAACATCATGATAAACGGAGAAAAGACTGAAGTTGTCGAGGATTTCATTTTATTTGGATCCACAATCAACACCCATGGAAGCTGCAGTCAAGAAATTAAAAGACTCATTGCATTGGGCAAATCTGCTGCAAAAGGTCTCTTTGAAGTGTTGAAAAACAAAGGTATCACCTTGAGGACTAAGGTGAAACTGACCCACACCATGGCGTTTTCAATAGCCTCATATGCTTGTGAAACCTGGACAACGAATAAGGAAGACTGAAGAATTGACGCCTTTGAATTGTGGGGCTGGCGAAAAATGCTGAATATTCCGTTGACTGCCAAAAGAACGAACAAGTGGAAAAAGTGCAGCCGTAACGTTCCTTAGAAGCAAGGATGGCAAGACTATGTCCCATATACTTTGGACACGTTATCAAGAAGGATCAGTCCCTGGAGAAGGACAACATGCTTGGTAAAACAGAGGGTGAGGGAAGAAGAGGAAAACCCTCAAAGAGATGGATTGACACAGTGGCTGCAACAATGAGCTCAAGCATAGCAACAATTGTGAGGATGGTGCAGGACTGGGCAGTGTTTCATTCTGTTGTGCATAGGGTCACTATGAGTCAGAATTGACTCGATGGCACATAACAACAACAATAAGCTGGGTGTGAGACTGTGTGATATGGGAAGATGGAGCCGTGTGTACTGTGAGATCTGGAGTGACGGAATGTAGGAGGTTTCTATAGGACTTGGGATGATGGAGCTGTGAGCTCTGTGGGATCTGGGATAATGGAGCTATGTGCATCGTGACATCTGGAAGATGGAGCTGTATGTTCTATGGGATCTGGGGTGATAGAGCTGTGTGTTCTGGGATGACAGAGCCATGTGAGTTGTGAGATATGAGGTGACGAAGCCATATTTTCTGTGGGATCTCCAATAATGGAGCTGTGGGAGGTTCTGTGGGATCTGGGATGATGGAACCATGTGTTCTGTGGGATCTGGGATGATGGAGCTGTGGGAAGTTCTGTAGAATCTGAGATGATGGAACCATGTGTTCTGTGGAATCTGGGATGATGGAGCCATGTGTGCACTATGGAATCTGGGATGATGGAGCTGTGGCAGGTTCTGTGAGATCTGGGATGATGGAGCCATGTGCACTGTGGGCCTTGTTGTGATGGAGCTGCACGTACTGTCACTTTGGGAACACCCATGTTACCTGCTGTGATGTTGCTCTGTCTTTGTTCCAGAGACCTGTGCAGGCTCAGTCTGAGGCTTCCATCGCTGAGAATGAGCAGAAGGTTCCCTGAGCCCTGATGAAGCTGGCTAGACAGCAGACGTCCAGCTCTGTTCCATGTTCGAAACTGGAAACTGACAGTGACCCCATCTTCCCCCGGGGATCCCATGAGTGCCAAGGAGCTCCTAGGGCTCAGGAACGTCAGTGGCATGGTCTGCGGTTGTGAGCAGGAGAACGATACGTTACCCTGAGAGCAGAGGGAGAGGAGAGGTGAGAGGTCAGGGGACACGCCCATCTCAGCAGCCAGAGGTGCTGTTCATCAACAGAGCTATACCCAGGACTAAGCTGTCATGTCACCAGTATGTTTCCAGAAAACCCATCTTCATGGCACTGATCTCAAGGGACTGTCCACCCAGATGTGGAATCCCAATGGACAAATCACAGTGTCTCCTATCTTCCCCAATGACCAGTCAGCACAGGGGCCTCAATGTAACTGAGTCCAACAGGCATTTGTAGGTGGTGGCCCACTGTGGGCTGTGATGACATAGCCCCTGCCCTCCACCACCCTCCACCACCCAGGTCCTACCCTCTGCTCCACTTGGCCCCAAGGCTTACCACTCCCTGGATTACACAGATGTGGGTTAAAAAAAAAAAAAAAAAAGTGCTCCTCACCCAGACCATAAGTTACTTTTGCTTTTGTCTTCACTTCTCCTATACCCTGTTACTCTGAGGAAGTTGCTGAATTATTGTAATGGATTGAATTGTGTCCCCCAAAAATACATGTTATAAATCCTAACCTCTATGCCTGTGGCTATAATTCCATTTGGGAATGGGATGTCTTTGTCATGTTAATAAGGCAGGGTTAGTGTTAGATGTATCTGGAGCCAATCTCTTGAGATATAAAAGAGATTAAATGCAAGCTAGCAAGCAGAGATGAGGGAAGAGAGATGACAAGCCACATGAAGACCACTCAGGAACAAAGAGACAAGGACCTTCTCCCAGAGTCAACAGAGAAAGACAGCCTTCTCCTAGAGTTGGCACCCTGAATTCAGACTTCTAGTCTCCTAAACTGTGAGAAAATAAACTTCTGTTTGTTAAAGCCACCCATTTGTGGTATGTCTGTTATAGCAGTACTAGGTGACTAAGACAGTTACTAAGAGTCGTTGTTAATGTACCATCACTTGGGAGCATAGAAGGAGCCACTTTTGTCATGTAGGCCCACGGGCTCTCTCTGTGGTCCCCATCATGGACCTCTGGGTACTCTCTTACCATAATGAAGACCTGTGGACTGTGCCGCTTGGCCAAATCAACGATATCTTCTCCATTAAAATGAATATTTTCTAAGCATCCATGGAAGTTTTTACTTTGAAATGTTGCTGATTTTCCAGGTGCTAAAATCCCTCCAAAGCTGATCTTAGAAAGAAAAACGACATCAATAATATTCTTCAGTGATTTTCTGATAATTTGCTTAAGACATCTATGATTCATAGGCATACAGTCATAGTCGTAGAACAATTTTGCACAATTTTGTATTGTTGTGCTTGTTTATTTGAAATGAAACCTAAGGCATAGATTCTAAAACATTTTTGCATGTACCCGATACCCACTGACACCAGAGCCCCTTCATCTGTAATTAAGGGATCATGTAATTTATCATCAAACTAGGGCACTTTGGCAAGGCGAAAGGGGTTATTGACATTGATAGTGGGACAACACGTGTGAACTAGCACCACTTAGAGTGGACAGAACCAGGGCCTCTGGAGCAGAGAACACCAGGCCCACCCAGATCCCCTCCAAGCCCATGTTACCATCTTTGTGAGGTTCCCTTCTCCATCTCCTCCCTGCAACTGGCTTTAAGAGTAGGACTTTGCATCCCCTGGGGTGGTCCTTCTCCAACAGTTGCCAGGTGCAGGAGTATGACATCTAAGTTCCTGTGCCTCAGATGGACCCCAAATGACACAGGTAGATGCAGCTTCCCCACCAGAATCCCCCATGGGATCAGGCTGACACCTCGCTGGGCAGCACTTTGTCTGGGATCATACCCCTGCCTGGCTTCCCTTCCTGGCCCTGCTGTCCCCTTCCTCACAGCTCTGCCCTGGAGCACTTCCTCTTGTCCAGAGTCCATGTCTCGATGACTGGACTTAAGACAGCTACCCTGTCTCTAATTTAGTGTGTTAGACTAAATGATCCCCTCCTCGGTTGCTTGTCCAACCTGGCTGTGGTATGTACTGGTTGATGGGGATATTACAATGTGTTTTAATTGTGCAGAAAATAAATCTATGCAAACATGACAGTGATACTCCAGGTCATACGTGCCTCTGGATGGTCTGTATATACTTTCATCTGTGTAAAGAACATCTTGGTTTAAGGAGTAAAGGCATGGACGATATACAACAGGACTAGAACCTTCTGTTGGTTGTGACTTCTAAGTCCATTTATGACAAATGAACATTGAAACCGTTTTTGGATTGTTCTGATATTTCATGAGCTCAAAAATGTCTTATAAAATATGGCAGAACAATGTTATATCTTAGTGCAATTTAGATACATATGTGCAATGGGCTGCAAATGGTTGCGCGCTTGTGAAATTTGAGTAATAAGATGGTACGTTCGAATCTCTTGCTATTAGACTGTCTAGCTAGATTACATTGCAAAGTTCCCCCAAGTTACCACAGATAGGGACTGGACATACACTATGGCAGGAAGAAAGTCCCCAAATTTGGGTCACAAAGATCACTCATCATACAGTTACCCCTTCCTTTGTGCACTATTTACTAAACATTACAACGTAGCACTGTGTGCAGTTAGGTTGAGAAGCTTATCCGCAGTGTAACGTGCTGCCCGCTGCTACTATGCGCCATTCACTTTAGGAACAATTTTGCCACTGTTCTGACTTTCTTTGAAGCACGCTTCTCTATAGAACTCCTTTTTCCTTCGAGGGCTACATCATGCTTAAGTCATAAAGTCCTCAATGGCTGGCAAATTGGTTTCCCACCTCGTGATGGAGATCCAGGTCCCCTGATGCCTGGAAGTGCTCCATGTGCCTGTCCACCGTGAGGTTCACCCGTGGGCCGGAGTGCTCCAGAAGGATGGAGTGCCAGTGCTGGTCATCCAGGAGGCTGCCCAGTGCGGTGTGGATGGGGGCAGGTAGGTGTGTAGGCTCAGCTCCACCTGGGCAGGGGGATGGAAGCATGGTTGGTCCTGCCTAAACCATTGCTCTCAGCCCCAGCTGGGCATATCTCAGCACTGTAAGTTAGCTCCACCTGACTCTTGGACACAATAATAAACCAGTTGACATTGAGTTGACCCTGACTCATGGCAACCCCATGTACGTCAGAGTAGAACTGCGCTCCATAGGGTTTTCGGCGGCTGATTTTTCAGAAGTAGATCATCAGGCCTTTCTTCCAAGATACTTCCGGGTGGACTCAAACCTCCAAACTTTCAGTTAGCAGCTGAGTGCGTTAACAATTTGCGCTACTCAGGGACTCCAAACACAAGATTAATTCCACCCCATTGTGCATATTCCATCTGTAATCACTTCCTTTCTTTATTTATTGCATACTCACATTCCTTGGAAGTGTTGTCTCTGCCATGAACTCTTGTTAGTATTACAGCATCCTTGTCCTTATATTAGGATAGAGCTGTGGTTCTCAGGGAGGCAATTCTCCCCAGGGGACATATGGCCATGTGGGGGGACCATGATTGGGGGTACTACCAATATCTTGTAGGTGGAGGCCACTGATGCTGGTAAATATCCTGCAATGCACATGACCCCCACTTCCAAAATTGTTGTCAATAGAGCTGAGGCAGAAAAGCCTGGGATATAGCAAAGTAGCCGTGTTTGCAGAATATAAAGAGTGGCGATGACTGCCTTCCTGTACAAATCGTACACCATAAACTATTTTACATGAAAACACAATTGGGAGGTATAAATAGTGGCCTTTGCATCTGTAATGCCTGCTAAGAGACAGCACTTAACAACAATCAGATTATCGAGCTCCTTTCCTGATAAATTTACCTGAGCTGATGAGTAAAAAGAGTTTCCCTTTGACTAATTCCAGGGTGATGTGATTCCCACTCCTTCCCTCACTGTGGAATAGAATCCCATTGCTTTGTGTTGTTTTAAATTTCAGAGAAATGACATCTTTTACTGGACCCATGGCACTTTGTGTAAATCTGTAGATTAGGGAATTGTTTCCATCAAAATTAATCACCTCCGATCCTACAGAAAAGATAATAAAAGTTATTCTATGTATGGCCATACTTCTCACTGATGTGTTTTAATGCGTGAAGCTGTGCACATAGACACATATACATACATGTACACAGATACACACAGACACACACATACATACATGCACACACCCATGTGCACACATTCACACACATGCACACGTACACACACATATTCACGTAAATACTACATTTCCAGCTTAGTCATCAGATATTGCAGCATTTCTTCCAGCAGGTGTTGATATACCTAAATTCTATCTTTACCCTTTCCTAACTTTTTTTTCATGTTTCAACATAAAATATTCTTAAAACTCTGTTTTGAATGGTACTATCCCATTCATGGATTATTTCTTCTTTCTGTGGTTATCAACCACATGGAATCTCTTAGTATATTTCTAGGCTACTCCTAATTTAGCAGCATCCTTGAAAATTCTGGATGTTTTCCACCCACTGCTGAAGACTGAAGTCTCTCAGGTAATAGGTCCGTTAGCTCCTGCATTGGTAGATCTGACTTCTCATAACTCTTACCCATGTGTTCCTTTTAAAGAAATGTCTTCCCCGTATGTAAAATATCACCACAGAGAAGCACATGCTTGCACCAGAGACTCATCAAATACAACCCAGGAACATACTGGATCCTCCACAGAGCAACCCCTTCCTTGTTCTCCCACTTTGCTAAGTAGGAGCCCTGAAGGGCAATGCGATCTCAGTCCTCTCAGCAGCCCCAGGCTGTCCTGGTGAGGCCACGCAGCGGCTCATACACTCAGCTCAGGCAGTGAAAGACCTACACCCCGTCTTCTGTAGAAAACACCCTTCACTGCACTTGGGTTAGAACACCGCCAGTGTCCAGAGGTGCTGCTGTGTTTGTCACAGTGCACATTTAAAGAGGGTGGAGAGGCAATTATCCCTGAAATACACACCTATGGGCTTCACTCAGGGTAACAAGAAGGAGCCACAGGTGTTCTCAGGATAGGTGAATGGGACAAGGATGTGCTTACAAAAGTTGCACCGTGGGGATTCCAGGCAACAATACAGGAAATGGGGCAGGACTTAAGAGGGAGAGAGTTGTGGGGAGTGGGCCATGCCCAAATGAGCAGTGGCCATCCCCCAAGGGGCACAGCTGCAAAGTGGCCTCTCAGGGAGGGGGCGAAGCCCATAAATGGCTTCCTTCTCTGCTTTTTATCAACTCGCCTATGGAGCTCCCCATGTCTCCAAAGCCAACCTGCCGTGGGAGCTCTTGGCCCACACGGATGAAGTCCACAAGAGTGGGCCTCCTGGGCCAAGGGTAGGTGGTAGAGATGTGGAGGAGCAGAGAAGGAAATGTGGCACACATTTTACCTGTGTTGGTTGCAAGCATTGGGTTTTACCTGGTGGGTATTGAATGATTGGTCCATTGTGGGTTGTTCGTGGTAAACAACCTAAGAATGCTGCAATGACTCCAGCAAACAGAAAGGAAATTTAACCACAGGTCATGGCATTTGACAGCAAGGCACTGATTATGTAAAATAAACATTAGACTCTCAAAACGTAGTGCAAAGATTTTGTAAAATAATAATAATCACATTCAGTGAGAAAGCACGTGTATCCTACAGACACAATTATTTTCACGCGTGGGTTCCTGAAAACTGGAAATTATTTCAAAAGTTCTTCCAGCTTAAAATGATGGGGAACTACTGTAAGATCTTCTGCTGGGCCATCGCCATCGGCAGCACCGGGTGATAACAGCATATCAATAACCCTGTGTCCTCAGACAACATCAGCCTGTCCCTCACTTTATGTAGAAATGTGTCTGTAGGTTAGTCACCAGGTCAGTCTGCGTAAGGTGGTGTGGTCCTGACTGTTCCAAGCGGCAGCAAGAAAACCCTGCACCTGAGGCTGTGATGGAAATGCACATCTAAATTATCTAAAGTGTCACCCATACTTTTAACCGCAGCCCTGGGTCATCACGTGAGGCTGGTCTGACACAGGAAGCCCTGGCTGCGCACTCTCTCAGGTCAGCATTGTTCATGTGACTGATGACTGAATCAACTTTCCCCTCTGATGCTGTCCTTACCAGGATGGATGTTCTCCCACCCATGCCACTCTATTTCCTTAAATGGAAACCTGCTAGTAGCAGAGACAGCTTGCAGCAGCAGGAAGTTCTGTCTGTTACTTCTTCTCTCATGATTTCTTCTTGTTACAAAACACACCTTCTCATTTTTAAGTAATTTTACAGTAGTGTTAAATTATTGATTCGTGATCAGAGTATTAGATATAACCCATTTTTTTTCCTCTCAAGCACTCAGTATTTAACCAGATAATCAAAGCCTCAAAGCTGCCAGTCATATAGTCTGGGCTCAGATCCCCCACTCCCCTCCTTCTTGTTTAAATGTCTCAGATGTTACGTGGAGGATGGACACAGCCACCTGTGGGTCGGCGCTTCTGCTCCCCTCACTCCACTCCTGATAATCCAGCCATTTATGCATTCATCTATCCCACCAATAGATTAATAATGAGCAGTTACAACACAGCAGTAGCATGACTCAGGTTGCCATGGGAATAGAGCAGGTTGCCATGGGGATGGAGCAGGTTACCATGGGAGCACACAGGAATGACACCTGACCTGGGCACGGTTCTCCAAGGGAGCTGTTAGAAAAGAGCTGGACCTGGGGGCTGAGGAAGGAGTTGGAGAAACAACCTGGAGAGTGGAGCCAAAGAAGCCAGACACAAAGCAATGCATACTGAAGTGTTCATTTGTACAAAGTTAAAAAAACAGGCAAAACTACTGTATGGCGTTAGAGTCAGGAGAGGGGTGAAGCGTGGTTCCTGAAGGGCATGATGGGCAGGGGGTTAATGTTCTGTTTACCATTTGGGGGCTGGCTGCACAGTTGTGAAAGCTTACACAACTACACACTTTTGATAGTACTGTAGTTAGTTGCCAGAGAGTCAGCTCCAACTCGTGATTACCGTATGTATAACAGAACAAAACTTTGCCTGGTTCTGCGCCATCTTCACAACCACTGATATGTTTCAGCAAAGCCACCTTGTTGTGGTTATTGTGTCAATCCATCTCAGGGAGGGTTTCCCTTTTCTCCCTAACCCTCCACTTTACCAACCATGATGACCTTCCCCAGCAATTGAGCTTTCCTGATGACGTGTCCAAAGTAAGCAACCTGAAGTCCCACCATCCTCCCTCCTAAAGAACATTCTGGTTGTATGTTTTCTAAGACTGATTTAATCATTCTTCTGGCAGGCCATGGTATATTTAATATTCTTCTCCAACATCACGATTTGAAAGCATTAATTCTTCTGTCTTCCTTTTTCATTGTCTATGCACATGTTTTTTTTTTTTTTTTTATGCACATGAGGATATTAAAAAAGACCATGGCTTGTGTCAGGCACACATTAGTCATCAGAGTGACATCTTTGCTTTTTATGATATATATATATATATATCAGCACAAAAAATCTATTCTAAAAAATAATGAATGGAGGTTGAGTGGAAAGTGCTCATCATCAGGGGCTCTCTGTGTTCCCTTCTTCTGCTTGGGGCAGGACGTGGACCAAGAGGGGCAGATGAGGGTCATCAGGCATGAGGAATTGGAACCCAACCTCATTGCCATCAAGAGATTGTGCAGTGTTCTCAGTGCTCCTTTGGGAGTGGAAAAGAGGACTGTTTGCATTTATCAGATTTTCACTCAAGAAGCCTCCTTCCCCCAGACGCTTGAGGTGGCATACAATGGGGTCAGGGGTGCACGTGGAGGCTGCTGCAGTCAGTGCAGTGGTGCATGGAATGATCCAAATGTAGGAAACAGCATCAGGATACAGAGAAGTGGGGAGTTTAAACATACATTTGGAAGGTAGGCCCACTGGGCTTGGGGGTGGACTGTGTGTGAGGGGGTCCTGAGTTAACCGATTTGAGTTAACACATTCAAGCGGCAGGTGTGTCCCCTGAGTCAGAGGACATCAAGTAGGCAACAGCCCCTAGAGGGGATTGGAAGAAATAATCCCTGTTTACCACAATGAGGCACCCAGAGCAGGTGGAGCTGGGAGGTGAGATGTATAAAGAGATCGGTGCTGAAGATACAGGTTGGCGTTAGTATGCAAAGTGACCAGTGCTACCTGATGGCCTTCCTTTGCCCAGAGGGGAAGTAGGGGAGAGTGCTTAACTGAAAAACCATTCCACCAAGGCAGAAATCCATAAAAAAGAGCATAGTGCTAAGTGTGTAAGGAGAAGATTGTACAGGAAGAAATGTGGAGTACTTGAGAGATGCTGTGGAGACAAAAGTGACCAGGAGGTTCCATTCAAGGCCTTGAGAGTGTGACAGGCAATTTGGTTTCTCCTGAAAGCACAGGTAAGAGCCGGGACATCACATGCTCAGGAAAGACCAAGATCCCAGGATCCCTGTGCAGGATGGAATGATGAGAAGACCTGAGAAGCAGAGACTGGTCAGGAGTCGTTTCCAATCCTCTGGCTGATGAAGTGGCTGTGGTGTTGAATGGACCAGTGCAAATGTGGGCGAATAGAACAAGCGTTTCACCACTCTTATGCATAATACGCCGAGAAGTGTTGAGCTTGTTGTACTACTTCCAGAGATGAAGTATGAAGAACTATGTCTCTCATTAATGACGATGAAAGGCAGCTCGTTTCAGATTTATTAAAATAGGACTATGCTTCTTTTCAAGTTGTGGCGACAGATCAACTTCTGAATTTTTATGTGGGCCCTCGTGTTCTCTGTGGCATGGCTTTGCTAAATTTGGGGTGCGAGCTGATCCCAAGAAAACTGCAGAGTCACATTCTTTCTGAGGATTGGAGTATGGAGTAACAGCCTGTTACGAAGGAACATCGGGCTGGCTGCCACCCTGGTGAAAGTACGTGTCCTACTCCAAGAATAATGAACTTGAAGGTGTTCCCTGAGTAATGGGAGAGGCAGCCAATAAATGTTACAAGATCAAAGAGAAAGTCTAGTAAGAGAAGTCTTAGCCAGGGCCAAAGAGAGCACACAAATTTAGAAATGTCTGGGGATGTAGGAAGATGGACAATATAGAAGAAGAAACCACAAAATGGAAAGGAGCCCAGCTGGTAAATGTCCCAGAGGTGGCTCAGCCTTGGGTGGGGCTGCCTGGAAAAGTCCGGCCTCAGGATATGCGCCTTCTCTGAGGTCACTGGCACAGACCTGGTGTTGTTAGCATCAGCCCCACAAGGCCCCTTGGCCGGCACTGTGTCTTATCTGGCTGGACACCTCCATCTGACAGTCTGTGCCTGGAATGCCACTATTCATGGCTGTGACCACTCCTTGCCCAACCCCAAACAACCAACCTCTCCACCTACTCTCTACCCATTCCTGATCCCCATCTCACATTTGCTGTGCATGATTCTTGTGTTTGTTTCTTCCTTATAAAGAAAACAGATATGCTACCTTTGTGGCACTGAAATGCAATGGATCACTTTTATATGGTGTTCTAGCCACGGGCTGGTAAGACCCACAGAGTGATTGGCTGGGACTACGCAAATTGAGTGACTTATGGTTCACTGAGGGGATTGGTCAGTTTACTATACAAATTAAGTATTTGCAGTTTACCCAGGGGCTTGGTCAGTGGTGCTGGTGGGAGGGCTGTGACTTGAAATTGACAAGGAGTAAGCTTACATAAAGGCCAATTGCACAGAAGTTTGGGAGGGGACCTCACTACCATCAAGAAGAAGAGTCTGAAGTGGAGTGGGTTGTTTGGACCAAGGACCCAAGGTTCCTGCACTGAGAACCTCCTAGACCCAGAAGAAAGAATGAACACTGAAGACGGCATGAGACAGTGAGAAGCAGCTTGGAGGCAAGAGAGCCCTACAGGCCTGGGTAGCATGGCAGGAGTCATCAGCAGAGGTCAGTGAGGTCCAGCAGCAGAGGTCAGTGAGGTCCAGCAGCAGAGGTCAGTGAGGTCCAGCAGCAGAGCAGAAGCCTCGGCAGCCATGCAGGCCCCACTACAGCATGGTGGTAGCAGCTGTGGTGGGCTTGCTGACCCATGGATGGAGAGCCTCCTACAGGCAGAAGTCTTGCTGGCAGAGCTAAAAAGAGCTGTAATACTTGCTTGTGCAAGGAAAGAGAGGCCTGAGTATGCCCTGTGCAGGGCTCGTGTGTCTCCCCTGCTGGGATACTTGCTCTTGTTCACCTGGGCTGTGGGTCACATGGGATCAGTTTGACCTCTGAGGGTGGAGGCTGAGTAACCAAAGTCAGCCACGTGGTGCTCTGTGCCTCCTTGACTGATCCTCAGTAAAACCCTGGACACCACGGCTCGTGGCATCCCTGGTGGCAACACTCCCCAGGCGTGTTGTCCTCATTGTTGCTGTTGTAAGTACCATCCACAGGACTCCCCTGGGAGGGCACCCTGAACTCGGGTGCCTGGTCTCTCCTGGATTCGCTGTGCACACTTCTTGCTGCTGACTTTATTCTGTGTCCTTCCACCACAGCCGTGAGTGATCCCTGTGAGTCCTTCAGCAGGTCCTCGAGCCCTAGGGTGGTGTTGGGGTCCCTGGCTGGTTGGAGATTCCTGTGGCACCCACGTCCTGGAGGCACCACAGAAGTTACATTACAGCACCCTCAGCAAATTGGCCGCAACAACCTGCACTCTATTAGTTCATTAGATGTCCACTCTCAGCTCCAAGAGCCCACAGATGACACATCCTCAGTCCAGAGCCCACAGGAGTGGGAGAAGGAAGACGGCGTGTTAATGTGTATTCAGTGAGAGGAGGGGAGCACTCAAAATGGTGGCAGGTGGCCTGCAGATCCACGGCCTCGAAGGGGCTGGCGGCCAAGTTGGATGGACCACCAGGAGTCCACACAGAGCACTCAGGAGGGATATGCTAGACCCTATCCTCTGCCTTCGATCGCTCTCTGTGACAGGGTGGGGTGATGTCGTTCCCTCAAGAGCTTCAGTGAAGAGGCTCCTCGGGTCTGCATCCACCTGTTCCTGCCCTTCAGCAAACACTGTGACCTTACTCTTCCCAGTGCTCACGCTGTGGGATGAACATCAGCACAGACTTGGCCTCCACCAGGCTTGGGTACACCCTCTTGGCCTGGCGGGGGGGAGTTTTGGTGTTTTTTCTTGAACATTCTGGGCTCTGCAGAGCAGCAGTAAGCATGCGGCCCTGGCAGGGAGCCGCTGAGGTAGGGCCTAGAGACTCTGACTGGAGCTGCCCCTGGGTGATGGCTTCCAGGTCTAACCCACCTGCCCCACACGCACCACAGGGCAGTGCGATCTGCGCAGGCCACCTGAGCCACAGAGTACACCCCTATTAACAGTGGAGGGAGGGTGTAGAGAAGACAGTGGGGAGCTAGGCCATGCAGGGGTACCCCCTGAACCCACCGTGACTTTGCTGAGGCTGTGTATCCAGGTTACATCTGTGGTGGGGGTTATGCCTCTGCCCAAGTGGGCTTTGTGGGGTTTATGAAATAGCTATGTATTTGGCACTATGGCATAGTGGTTAAGTGCTACGGCTGCTATCCAAGAGGATGGCAGTTCGAATCTCCAGGCGCTCCTTGGAAACTCTACTGGGCAGTTTTATGCTGTCCTATCGGGTCGCTATGCGTCAGAATCGACTTGACGGCAATGGGTTTAATATATATATATATATGTATATATATATACACATTTACGGAAACCCTGGTGGCTAGTGTTTAAGTGCTATGGCTGCTAACCAAAAGATCAGGTGTTCGAATCCTCCAGGTGCTTCCTGGAAGCTCTATGGGGCAGCTCTACCCTGTCCTACAGGGTAGCTATGAGTCAGAATCGACTCTGCAGCAACTGGGTAGAGAAAGAGAGAGGGACAGAGAGAGCCACTGGGGTGGAGCTGAGTGCAGGCTCGAGTACCTCCCATCCCGTCCTGGTGTGAAGAGACGATAACGCGCCCCAGTGAAAAAACTCGCTGCCCTCCAGTTGATTGGGACTCATAGCAACCCTACAGAACAGAGGAGAACTGCCCGATAGGGTTTCCAAGGAGTGGCTGGTGGGTTTGAACTGCCGACCTGTAACTTAACCACTGAGCCACTGGGGTTCCATGCCTGTAAAGGAACCCTAATTAAAACAGCCTGTGATTTTTATCCTAGGTTCATGTAAACATATGACAAAGAATCATTATCCTTGCTAAATAACTTAAGGAAAAACTTTAATCTGAGAAGGAGCCTTAAAAGTTGAGATTTTCCGGGGGACACAACACCCCTGAAAGTGAACGATGCGCCACTGAGAGACAACCAACGCCTGCGGTGGGTTTTAGAGCGAAGGCTTGGTGACTCTGGGCGGGGCGCTATCCCCTTTTCTAAATCCGGGCCTTCTGCAGGAAAGGTGCTCAGAACACAAGCGTGGCCTTGAGAGGTGGGGTCCGAGTTGGTGAGACGTCTCCAGCACCTGGGTGCGCCCCTCAGATGCACGCTCAGGTGCCCACCCCGGCGCCCGCATGTTTAAAGGGCGGCACGCCCGGACCGTCCCCCGTGCCCGCCCATCAGGCACTCACAGTAGGTGCAGGCCTGCAGCTCTACGCGCATCCGGACCTCGCTGTACTGCGCCCACCCCAGCCGCGCACTCACGGTAGGCGCAGCCGTACAGCTCCACTCGCATCCCGATGCGGCCATCGCGGTTCCAGGCCACCGGTAGAAAGCGCAGGTGCCGCGTCTCCAAGGGCGGCCGAAGCCTGTAGAGCACCACGCTGTCCGCGTTCACGTTCCCCTGGAAGCCCTGCGAGAGAGGGACAGGCTCAGTACTCGCGGCTCTCCCTCACGGACCCTCCCTCCTTCCCCTCTCTTCTCTCCTCTCCACCCCTGCCTCGTCCTGTCTTCACTCCTCGCCTCCCCAGAAGCTTGAGGATCACACAGTCCACAGGCCTCCAAAAGCAATTCCCGAAAGCACCCTCCCACAGGGACGGATTGGGATTGCAGCAGAGATCCCAGTGAGAGGCCTGAAACCTGGAACCATCCTTGAGGATGAAGGAGGATGAGGGCGGTGCCCCCACACAAAGCGCACCCTCCGCCCCTCATCCCCACCGTCACCGTCCTGGCATCGCTCAGTAAAGCTGTGACCTCTGGGCCCTGGCTGCTGTCTCCGTGACACACTGGGCTGTCTCTCAGGCCAGCACGAGGTCAGGCTCCCACGAAACAGAAAAGCCAGCTGGCCATCTGCAGAGCGCTGTTGTGACAGCCTTTCCTCTGAGCAGTGTTCCCAGGTTCTGAGGCTCCTTATCGAAAGGCTGGTTTGAGTTTTACTATCAGGATTAAGCCGCCAGTGGACTGCGGTGCCCTCCTCAAAGCTTGCTGTAGTAAAGCGCCCGCCACATAAACTTTATGCCTCATCTCCAGGCAGTGAAGATTTGCCTTAAAACACTGGATCTGAGGGCAAATTCGGTGATGATTCCAGACGATCAGGAGGGATAGCATGGATTCCGGTGCTGAAAGCTAGAAGGGCCCTTGGCGAACGCTTCCGTTTAAGGCCCTGGACTGCAGACCTCGGGAAGGTGAGGTTTGTGAGGTCAGGCAGGCGTCCGGACCACTGGACCCACCCACGCTGGCATTCTCTGCCCTACACCTCAATGGAGGGTAGGCCAGGTGAGCCAGGTGAATCAGGTGAACCAGGTGAGCAGGACCTGAGACCAAGGCTACTTGAAGGGTGCTGCGCATGTGCAGGGAGTGAGAGCAGGGACTCTGCCTCACCAGGAAAGGCTCCTTCCAGGTCTGCATGGCCCACCTCCCCAGGGAGCAAGAACATGTGTGCTGGAGCCTCTGCTTCACTTCCCACATTCCACTAGCCGCCAGAGCACACTTGGGTTACATGATAGAACTGGATGTTTTCTGAAATGTTTGTGAAGTGCGGCCTATAATCAGGTTTCATTATTGCTCAACTGAAAGGTCCGAGCCTGAATGGAGGTTTCAGCTGCCTACGGGGCTCTCCCAGCATGTGACGTAGATTTAATTTTTGTGCACTAACAAGCTAATTCAGGAAGGAATGTGGCATTGCAGATGTGAGGTGTGTGCACAGGGGGGTTTGTTTTCTCACAGGCATGCTTGTCTTCCTTGACAATGTCGAACTTTTCTTGAGCCCCGTGATCCTGGAAAACGGTGATATTCCAAGAAATCCACCACATTTTTGCGCCCCGGGGAACTGTTCACTGCCAAGAACCCCTCCCCCACACGACTTGGATAAGACTGACAGATGCCCCATGTCTGCCTAGGACAAGGCCAACAGACCCTCCAGACTTCTGCTCTTTGCCTCATAAATGATTAGCTGAGATGTTTTTTAGAACAAAATGTTTGCTAACCAAACTTTATTTATCCTTCTCTCCTTATCCTGGAGTTTTTACTGGTGTAAGGGTCACCATGAGTCAGAACGGACTCGATGGTAACTAACAAGTTGGCAACTAACTTTCAGGTTTAAAACTAACTATATCAGCTATGAAAACTGTGGTAGCGTAGTGGTTAAGAGTTACATCTGCTAACCAAGAGGTTGGTAGTTTGAATCCACCAGGTGCTCCTTGGAAACTCCACCGGGTAGTTCTGCTCTGTCCTAGAGGGTCACTATGAGTCAGAAATGACTCAAAGGCAATGGGTTGGTTTTTTTGGTATATCAGTTATGGTATAAATAATTCACTTTAAACTTAAAAAGAGAGTGAAAACAATGAAGATTTAAATTCTGCTCATGTTCATCAAAAAGCAAGAAAATGCATTCTATAAGAATGCTTCACTGGTATTCGTCACTTGTTTTCTGTAGACCTTTAGGATCGCTCTAAGAGGTGCCTTTCAACTCCGTATTAATTTCCCAAGCA
Source organism: Loxodonta africana (assembly GCF_030014295.1). NCBI lineage: Eukaryota > Metazoa > Chordata > Mammalia > Proboscidea > Elephantidae > Loxodonta > Loxodonta africana. Next base: position 498,596 of record NC_087347.1, on the reverse strand, counting down.
TTATAATACGAAAGCTCCATTAAGATAACATTGATGTAACTTTAAAATTTCAAATGAAAATGCCATTCTTCTTGTCCTTACAATCGTCCTAAGAATTGTCCAGTCTTGACTCAAACCTCTGAGCTGCACATTAGGGGTCACTGATTGAGTCTTAATTGCCTCCACACGCTATTCATAGTGGATCCAATCCTACAACTCACTGAACAAAGAACCTTTCGGAGTGCTCACGTCCTATTTTGTTTAAAAGTCAATTGAATGTCTAATAGTTTTCCCAGGTGGAAATTTAGATTTGAATTTTAGAAAAATAAGCAAAATCAACAAATGTTTTCAATATTCATGACATTCTTCTCATCTCGAAAATAAGGAGTTCAGGTATCTGGGATGAAGAATTCAATCAGCCCTTTCTGAATCTTCCTAACCAAGAAACAGAAATCCAAGTTTTGGTCCTGGAACCTCCTTACCACGGATTGAGTTGTGTCCCCAAAAAGATATGTTAAAGTCCTAATCCCTGGTACCCATGTAGGTGACCTTGTTTGGAGACAGGGTCTTTGAAGACATTATCGGTTAAATTAACAATAGATCACACTGAAGTAGGGTGGGTCTTAATCCCATCTCACAGGGTCCTTATCCAAGAAGAGACACAGACAGAGGGAAGGACACTATGTGGAGATGCATCTATAAGCCAAGGACCGCCTGGGGCTACCAGAAGTCCAGAGACAAGGAAGGAAATTTCTCCAGAGCTTTTGGAGAGAACCTGGTGGTGTAGTGGTTAAGTGCTACAGCTGCTAACCAAAAGGTCAGCAGTTCAAATCCACCAGATACTCCTTGGAAACTACGGGGCAGTTCTACTCTGTCCTATAGGGTTGCTATGAGTCGGAATTGACTCAACAGCACTGGGTTTGATTTTGGGTTTTGGAGAGAACACGACCCTGCCAACACCTTGAATTTAGACTCATGGCCTCCAGAACTACAGAGAATAACTCTGTGTTCTTATAAGGCATCCATTTTGTGGTACTTTGTTAAGGTGGCCACAGGGAACAAATTCCCCTGTTATTTGATGGATGGCTCCACATCTTCCTGCGACCCTTAACCATTCTCCCCTTGCTAGGCTGGGAGAGGCTGGAAAGGTTGCTATGCCCTCTCTTCCTCTGAGCCTCAGCTGAGAGGCTTCCTCCCCAAGCAGTGACAGTTTATGTTCAGGAAAGGGGGATTCTGGCCCTTATGACACTCCTGTTAAACTCTGCCATCAACATTGTTGTTAACTGCTGTCTACTCATGGCAACCCCATACACAACAGAACAAAATGCTGCCTGGTCCTGCACCATCCCCATCATTGGTTTTGGATCAGACCACTGTGATCCATAAGGTTTTTATTGGCTGATTTTCAGAAGTAGATGGCCAGACCTTTTTTCCCAGTCTGTCTTAGTCTGGAAGCTCCGCCAAAACCTGTTCAGCATCATAGAAACACACAAGCCTTCAGGGACAGGAGGATGGTGGCTGTGCATTGGCTGGAAATGGAACCCGGGTTTCCCACACGGTAGGTGAGAATTCTACCGCCAGCATTAAACATCTCTTAGTTCTAGGTGTTTTAGAAACAAAAGATAAAATAAAATGCATACTGTGTTGGGGTGCTGCACTTTCAATTTCAGTAAACTCTGATCACATAATTACATTTTTACTGACTGTCAAAGAGACTTCTTGATTTAGTGATAGTGAAATTCGGAGCACAGAGAACAGAGCCTTCCTTCTATCATCTTCTACCTGGTGACAAGTTGCATGACTCAGCAGAAATGCAGGTGGCATCCCTAAGTAACCCTAGCCTGACCTCAGGGAACAGCTACCCCTAGGGCCAGGGGGCAGAGCCCATGAGTTCCCAAGGAACCCCCTCCATGTAGACAAACAGGACCACAGACAAAGAAAACTGGACAGTGGGAGCTCTGGCACATCCAGGAGACATCACTGCTTTCTCCATGGTCCCTCATGGATGAGTACTGTCCATCCATGCCTTTGAATGGGGCCCAGGTGATCTTCCTAGAAAGATCCACTTGGGACCCCTGTGAGCCTAAGGAGTGATAAGTGGACTCACCGCAGCCTCAGTTTCTACATCTATAAGTGGGGTCCTCAAAGAACTGAGGATTGATGCTGTCAAGCACTGCCAGGTACACTGTAGGTCGTCACACTCTGCCCTTTGCAATGATGCCCATTGCCGGTGTTTTGGTTGATGTAGCTGTTCTTGCCGAGACCCCCATTGGTCAGACTCTGAATAGTACTAACTTTATTGGGTTAATATTCAAGACACCTATTTAAAGAGCTAAGCTACAAACAGCAGCTCCTATGACCAAAGCATTATAATTCAACATTGTTATTACATTCAAATTTTATTTAAATGACACTAGCAATTTTTTTTTTTTTTTAGTTCAGGAAACAGAGATCATGCTGGCATGCTGACTCCACATTCTGGAAATTAAGCTTCTGTTTGACGGGTGGGATTAGAGGGACAAACAGTAAAATGGGTCTCTAAGCTGTCAATTGAGCCCTGGTGGCATAGTGGTTAAGAGCTTGGCTTCCAACCAAAAAGATCAACAGCTCGAATCCATCAGCCACTCCTTGGAAACCCTATGGGGCAGTTCTACTCTGTCCTACAAGGTCATTATAAGTTAGAATCGACTCAAGGGCAATGTTTTTTGTTTTTTTTTTTTTAAAGAAGTTAATATTATGTTAATGGAGGTAAATAGATGATATCATAGTTACCTACTCATTTCCACTCATAGCGACCCTCTAGGACAGAGTAGAACCGCCCCATAGAGTTTCCAAGGAGCGGCTGGTGGATTTGAACTGCTGACCTTTTTGGTTTGCAGCTGTAGCCATTAACCACTATGCCAGAGGGTTTCCACTCTTAGTTACCAAGGACTGCTTTAACAAACATATTATCACACATGGGTGGCTTAAAGAACAGGAATTTATTTTTTCACAGTTCAGTGGGTTAGAAATCCAGATTCAGGGCCTGGGACATGTCAGTCCTTCTGTGGCCTCTCTCCTAGTTTGCAGTGTCTGCTGGCAATCCTTGGTGTTTCTTCCCCCGTTTCTGTCTCCGGGTCTATGCCGCTCTTTTTATAAAACATCACTCAGAAGTGATTGGGTTTAGGACCCACCCACCCTACTGTGGTATGACCTCATTAGCATAAAAAAGAAAAAACCCTACTTCCAAACAGGGTCATATTTACAGGTACAGGGGTAAGGATTCAAACATAACTTTTTGAGGGACACAGTTCAATCCATAACACCATTTCCCACCATTCTTGAAAAAACATTTAAACCTACATTTGAATTGACTAAGTGGAATGCTAAATCTGTACAGCTTTCACCTAGATACCTAGAATTGCTCATTGTCGACACTTTGCCATATTTACTTTCTCTGTGTATACACATGTGTGCACAACCACACTCACATATGCACATACACTCACACAATGCACACAGTAAAAAAACAAAAAACCAAACCCCTTGCCCTCGAGTCAATTCTGACTCATAGCAACCCTCTAGGACAGAGTAGAACTGCCCTATAGGATTTCCAAGGAGCGCCTGGTGGATTCCAACTGTGGCCTCTCGGAGAGCAGCTGAACTCTTAATCACCACTCCACAGGGTTTCCATGTACGCACACAGGCATACATATATACTCATACATACACATGTGTATCTACACCACACAATACATGCACGCATGTAATTGGTTGTTGCTGAACCGCTTGAAAACAGTTGTAGACATGATTCCTTGTGCCTAAATCCAGTGTGCATCTCCTAAAAACAGGACCTTCTCCCAAATCACTACGACACTGACAACTCTAATTCAGCAATCACACTAGTGTACAGCCCGAAGTTAAATACCTCCCTCTTTTTTTTTTAATGTAGGATAGTCCTCCACCTCACCTTGTTGATTTTTTTGAAGAGTCTACATCAGCCAACTTGTGGAATGTGGCTCACCATGAATTTGTCCCATATTTACATGGATTACCTCATATTAGAGTTAGGTTGCACAAAAACTCCACAAGCTGAGGTTGTGTGCTGCGCACTCTGACCCACCAGGCTGGTGGTCTCAGTCTTGCCGCTCCCTTGACATCGCTTTTGGTTACTTGGTTAAGGGAGTGACTTCTCTTTGCAACTGACCAGTAAAGTGTAGTGAGATTCTCTGAGCTCATGTGAACATCATGTTCCAGCAAACATTTCATGCAAAGGTTTTAGCACCCATTTATGATCCCTGCCTGAATCGGTGTTCACAGTGGGGTTAGAAAATGGTGATTCTCTAATATTAGCATTCTCTCAGATGGAGTGTCGATGTTCTTCTGTTTAGAAGAATTTACTCTCTCTCCTCTCCCTCCTTCTCTTTTATTTTCAGAAGCTGGTGGAGCAATGGCTCACGTATAACCCATTACAGCCGCTACACTTTCTCATGCTCAAACCATTCCAAGTTTGAACGAGGGAGAGCCCCTTCAGGTCAGCCCCAGTGACAGGGCCCCATGGGTACTGAGTGCTTCCTTGTTTGCTTCAGGCCCAGCGTGTCCTTTCCTGCCCCTGGTGGAACTAATCACTTTCCCAAGAGGCCCTGAGTCCTTCCAGAACCAGCATTATGGTGATTTGCCATCTATTTTATTATTTCATGAGCAGTAGGAGACAGAGACATTATTTTATAAACCTTCCAAAATCCTTCAACAAAATAAACACTTGATGCATTTACATGTGTCTTAAATATGTCCAGATGCCACCTTATAACAATATAAACACTACTTGTATGAATTTTAAAGAATTGCATTTTGTAAGTTATATATAACAATAATTATTCCTTAAGCTACCAGCTAGAACAATTACTATTTCTAGATAAAGACATTAAGTGGAACAAGTACTAGTGACATTGGTGATACAGTGTCTAGGTTTATTAATGTAAAGGTCTTATCTCTTACACTAGAATAATGCTTATATTTAAAAAACCAAACACTGAGAATCTGTTGTTGTTGTTGTTGTTGTTGTTAGGTGCCATCGAGTTGTTCTGACTCATAGGGACCCTATATGAAACAGAACGAAACACTGCCCTATCCTGCACTATCCTCACAATCACTGTTATGCTTAAGCCCATTGTTTCAGCCACTGTGTCAATCCATCTCCTTGAGGGTCTTCCTCTTTTTCACTGATGCTGTACTTTACCAGGCATGATATCCTTCTCCAGGGGCTGATCCCTCTTGACAACATGTCCAAAGTATGTGACTTAGTTTCACCATTCTTGCTTCTAAGGAGCACTCTGGCTATACTTCTTCCCAGACAGATTTGTTTGTTCTTTTGGCAGTCCATGGTATATTCAATATTCTTCTCCAACACCACAATTCAAAGGCATGAATTAGTCTTCGGTCTTCCTTATTCATTGTCCGGCTTTCACATGCATAGGAGGCGATTGAAAACACCATGGCTTGGGTCAGGCACACCTTAGTCTTCAAGGTGACATCTTTGATTTTCAGCACTTTGAAGAGGTCTTTTGCAGCTGATTTGCCCAATGCAATGTGTCTTTTAATTTCTTGACGGCTGCTTCCATGGGTGTTGATTGTGGATCCAAGTAAAATGAAATCCTTGAAAACTTCAATCTTTTCCCAGTTTGTAATAATGTTGCTTATTGGTCCAATTGTGGGGATTTTTGTTTTCTTTATGTTGAGGTGTAATCCATACTGAAGGCTGTGGTCTTTGATGTTCATCAGTAAGTACTTCAAGTCCAACTTCTCAGATTATTTGCTCAGCATACAGATAGAATAGGTATGGTGAAAGAATACAATCCTGATGCACACCTTTCCTGACTTTAAACCACACAGTACCCTCTTGTTTGTTTGAATGACTGCCTCTCGATCTATGTAAAGGTTCCTTACGAGCACAATTAAGTGTTCTGGAATTCCCATTCTTCACAATGTTATCCATAATTTATTATGATCCACAGAGCTGAATGCCTTTGCATAGTCCATAAAACACAGGTAAACATCTTTCTGGTTTTCCCTGCTTTCGGCCGTGATCCATCTGACATCACCAGTGATATCCCTAGTTCCATATCCTCTTCTGAATCTGGTTTGAATTTCTGGCAGTTCCCTTCAATATACAGCTGCAGCCACTTTTGAATGATCTTCATCATAATTTTACTTACATGTGGAATTAATGACGTTGTTCAATAATTTCTGCATTCGGTTGGATCACTTTTCTTGGGAGTAGGCATAAATATGGATCTCTTCCAGTTGGTTGGCTAGGTAGCTGTCTTCCAAATTTCTTGGCATAGATGAGTGAGCACATCCAGAGCTGCATCCCTTCGCTGAAACATCTCAGTTGGTATTCTGTCAATTCCTAGAGGCGTGTTTTTCACCTGGGCTTCTTCCTTCAGTACCATTGGTTTCTGATCATATGCTACCCCCTGAAATTGTTGAATGTTGACCAGTTCTTTTTGGTATAGTAACTCTGTGTATTCCTCCCATCTTCCTTAGATGCTTCCTTCATCATTTGATATTTTCTCTGTAGAATTTTTCAATATTGCAATTTGAGAGTTGAATTTTTTCTTCAGTTCCTTCAGCTTGAGAAATGCTGAGCGTGTTCTTTCATTTTGGTTTTCTGTCTCCAGGTCTTTGCACATGTCATTATAATAATACTTTACTTTTTTTCTCAAGCCACCCTTTGCAATCTTCTGTTCATCTCTTTTACTTCATTGCTTCTTTCTTTTGCTTTAGCTACTCAACATTCAAGAGCTAGTCTCAGAGTCTCTTCTGGCATTCATTTTGGTCTTTTCTTTCTTTCCTGTCTTTTTAATGACCTCTTGCTTTCTTCATGTATGATGTCCTTCCACAGTTCATCTGGTCTTTGGCCATTAGTGTTTACACATCAAATCTTCTCTTGAGATGGTCTCTAAATTCAGGTGGGATATATTCAAAGTCATACTTAGGCTCTCGTGGACTTGTTCCAATTTTTTTCAGTTTGAATTTGAACTTGCATATGAGCAAATTGATGGTCTGTTCCACAGTGGGCCCCTGGCCTTGTTCTGACTGATGACATTGAGCTTTTCCATTGTCTGTTTCCACTGGTGTAGTCGATTTGATTCCTGTGTATTCTATGTGGAAAGGTCCATGCGTACAGTCACCATTTATGTTGGTGAAAAAAGGTATTTGCAATGAAGAAGTCATTGGTCTTGCAAAATTTTTTCATGTAATCTCCAGCATAGTTTCTATTACCAAGACCTTATTTTCCAACTATTGATTTTTGTTCATTGTTTTCAACTTTTGCATTCTACTTACCAGTAATTATCAGTGCATCTTGATTTCATGTTTGACCAATTTCAGAATGCAGAAGTTGATTGAACTCTTCCATTTTTTCGCCTTTGGCCTTAGTGTTTGGTGTGTAAATTTGAAAAATAGTCGTTATTAACTGGTCTTCCTTGTAGGCATGTGGGTATTATCACTGACAGCGTTGTACTTCAGGATAGATCTCGAAATGTTCTTTGTGGTGATGAATGCAACGCCATTCCTCTTCAATTTGTGATTGCAGCATAAACCAAAACCAAGTGCCGTCGAGTAGGCCATATAATTGTCTGATTCAAAATGACCTATACCAGTCCATTTCAGCTCACTAATGCCTAAGATATCAATGTTTATATGTTCCACTTCATTTTTGATGATTTACAATTTTCCTAGATTCATACTTTGTAGATTCCATGTTCTAATTATTAATAGATGTTTGCAGCTGTTTCATCTCATTTTGAGTTGTGCCACATCAGCAAATGAAGGTCCTGGAAGCTTGACTCCATCCACGTCATTAAGGTCAACTCTATTTTGAAGATGCAGCTCTTCCCCAGGCATCTTTTGGGAGTGCTTTCCAACCTGGGCGGGGCTCATCTTCCAGCACTATATCAGACAATGTTCTGCTGCTATTCATACTGTTTTCCGCGGCTAATGCTTTTCAGAGGTAGACTGCCGGGTCCTCCTTCCTAGTCTGTCTTAGTCTGGAAGCTCAGCTGAAACCTGTCCACCATGGGTGACCCTGTTGGTATTTGAATATCAGTGGCATAGCTTCCAGCAAAACAGCAATACACAAGCCCCCACAGTACAACAAACTGACAGATGCATTTTTAAAACAACACATTTATGAATTGATAATCAATACTGAAACTAGCAAAAACCAGGTGCCACAGAGTTAACTCCGACTCGTGGTGACCCCATATGTGTCAGAGCAGAACTGTGCTTCATAGGTTTTTCAATGGCTGATTTTGTTTTAGATCATCAGACCTTTCCTCCAAGGTGCCTCTGGGTGGACTTGAACTTGCAGCCTTTTAGTTAGCAGCTAAGCATGTTAACCATTTGCACCACTGAGGGATTCCAACTAATGCTAAAGATTAGTCAGATCCCTATCTCACTTTGTTTGCCAGGCCTGGTGGTAAAATCTAAACAACCAAATCTAACATTAAAGCTCAGGATATCTAAGTAAACTTGGCTTTTCTATGTAATTAACTTCAAAACAAAAATTATAGAACAAGAAAGAATTATATTGTCCGTGGGTTGTTTAGATCGTCTCTGGAATAATTTAACCCGTCAACATTTTTGGTTGAGAGTATGTGTCCAGATAGATAATCACACGCCAAAGTGTCTTTTGTCAATGAGATGTTTATTGACAACAATTAATTTTAAGAAATCACTTAGCCCTTGTCGTTGTCTGTTTAAAGAGTTAAACTTTCCCCATATACGAGGCACGTTTGTCTTCAAAGAGCATTTGGGTTGAAAATATGAGCGATGCTTGCTTAGGATGTGAATTAAATTGAAGGTGGTTTTCAATGCTTCTTTGTTTTGATAAACATGGCCCTGACTAATAATTAGGTTCACACATGATTTCATTTAATGTGCAAGGAGAAGTTGGAGAAAGCGTGTGTTAAACTCACTAAATAGTATGGTTGGAATTGCCACTGACAATGTCCCTAGAGAGACTCTCCTCCCACCCACCCACTGGACCCTCTTGTGAGTTGCACTAAGTAGAAGGTAGAATGGCATTTTCACAATTTTACATTTCCATCAGCAATGAATAAAAGTTCCAATTTCCTCACATCTTTGACAACCAACATTGTTATTTTCTGGGTTTTTGCTGTTATTCAACATTGTGCTGGAGGTTCTAGCCAGAAAAGTAAGGCAAGAAAAGAAATAAAAGGCATCAAATTGGTAAGGAAGAAGTAAAAGTATGCCTATTTGCAGATGATATGATCTTATACAAGGAAAACCCCAAAGAATCCACAAGAAAACTACTGGAACTGATAGAAGTTCTCAGCAAAGTATCAGGATACATAGAGGTGGGAGAGCAAGAACTATTCTGCCCAGTGTATCTGTCAGAGTTTCAGCAAAAGCTGCCACCTGAAATCAGGCCACTTCTGGATGGAGGAGCAGGGGACGACTTACAACACTGCAAGCGGGTGTGGGGAACTCTGGGGGTGACACAGTTCCCTAAGGGGTACCAGGACCTGGAAAGAGTGTACTTACAGAGGACTGTCTGCTGGAGGGACCCCTGGGAGACACACAAGCACAGCCCTGGACCAAAAGAGAGAGAGACGGGGAAAAAAACCTAGACCCCAACTCCTCACCTTCTCCTTTCCTTGCCATCTTCTTTCAACACCCACAGTGGCCCAACCCAATGGAAACACAAAAGGCACATACAAACATAATACCCAGGTGGGCTGTAGATCTAAATGTGAAAGGTAAAGAATAAACTTCCAGATCATAACTAAGAGAATAAATCCATTATCTTGAGGTAGGAAAGATATCACAGACAGGACACACACAGCATTGCACAAAATGGAAAAGTTTGCAAATTTGGATTATATAAAAATTATAGATTTCTGTTTATCAAGAGCCACCATTGAGAATATGAAAGGCAAACCTAGAGTAGCACAAAATTTTTCAAGCACATTGTACCGACAAAGGGTGTTTATCCAGAATAAAGACATATCTTCTACAACTAATAAGAAAAAGACCAACAATACAGTGGGAAAATAGAAAAAAATTCTTGCACAGGCATTCCCCAATGAGTCTGCTCAATACCCAGTAATCAAATGCAAAAGTACCCAACTTCACTAGTATCAGTGCAATATGACTTAAAGACATCATGACGTACCACCGTCAGTCTACCACTAGAATTGCCTAAAAGTGAAAAGATTCTACACCTGAGTGCTCTAGAAAATAGACAGCAAAGGAAGTTCTCCATATTTGCAGGTGAGATTAAGCCTGGAAAACACTGTCTCAAGCGTAGTTTTTTCTGCTGCTGCTCTCAGGATGTTCCTCTTGATGTGAAGTCCTGTGTTTTAGAGACACGTTTCTGCCCTGCACCAATAAAATCATTGAGCCAAGTTGCCATCACTTGGCTGTGTAAGTTCTCTTGGTCAAAACGTGAGCAGACAAAGAAAAATCTAAAGATTCAGTTTCCATATTGGGACAGTAATGATCCCTGTTCTTCAGGGGCCCAGACTGGACTCCTAATCACCCAAACCCCTCTTGGTTAAATAAATAAAAATGTGTCATGACTCAGTCAAACACTTCACACTATCAAAAACAAATGCCAGCCAAAAACCAGGTCCCATCCCCCAAAGTGCAAAATAGAAGCACTGTGGTTGCTCAGGAAGGCTGATATTTTGCTTCTACCACGATGATTCTCATAAAAAGGAGAATCCAAATTCAGTGAAAACAGAATACAAAACAAAATAACAAAGTTTAAACAAGTGAGGGTATATTGTGGATTGAATTGTGTCCCCCCAAAATATGTGTTGAATTCCTAACCCTAGTACCTGTGGGTAGGGTGCGGTTTGAAAATAGGTGTTTCTTTTGCTATGTCAATGAGGTCACACTAGTGTAGGGTGGCCCTAAACCTAATCACTTCTGAGTAATTAAAAAAGCAAAATACACACAGAGACACATACATGGGAAGACAGACCCCAAAGAAGACCATGGAATACCAAAGAATGCCAAGGACCACCAGCAGACAACAGAAACTTGTAGAGAGGCCCATAGAACTGTGAAAAATAAATTCCTGTATTTTAAAGACACTCCCTCGTCTGTCAGTTTATCATACCATGGTGGCTTGCTTGTTACTGTGATGCTGGAAGCTATGCTACCAGTATTTCAAATACCAGTAGGGTCCCTCATGGTAGACAGATTTCAGCAGAGCTTTCAGTCTAAGATATACTACTAAGAAGGACCTGGTGATCTACTTCTGAAAAAAATTGACCAGTGAAAATCTTATGGATAGCAGTGGAACATTGATATTTGCCAGAAGATGAGCCCCTCAAGTTGGAAAAACCTGTCTCATTGCTGTTATGTTGATTCTGACTCATAGCAACCTTATAGGACAAAGTAGAACTGCCCCATAGTGTTTCCAAGGAATGCCTGGTGGATTTGAACTGCCAAACCTTTTGGTTAGCAGCCAAACTCTTAACCACTATGCCACCAGGGTTTCCTCAAGTTGGAAGTCACACAAAATACAACTGGTTAAGAGCTGCCCCCTCCATGTAGAGTCAACCTTAATGACGTGGTTGGAATAAAGCTTTCTGGACCTTCATTTGCTGATGTGGCATCACTCAAAATCAGAAGAAACAGTTGCAAACATCCATTAATAATTGAAAGGTAGAATGTACAGAGTATGATTCTAGGAAAATTGGAAGTTGTCAAAAATGAAATGGAACACTTGAAGATCGATATCCTAGGCATTAGTGAGCTACAATGGACTAGTACCAGCCATCTGACAATTATATGGCCTACTATGCCAGGAATGACAAAAAGAACATTTTGAGATCTATCTTGAAGTATAATGGTGTCAACGATAGGAAAATAGCCATACGCCTACATGGAAAACTAGTTAATACAACTATTACTCAAATTTACACACCAACCACTAAGGGCAAAGATGAATAAATTGAAGATTTTTACCAACTTCTGCAGTCTGAAATTGATCAAACATGTAGACAAGATGCACTGATAATTACTGGTGAGTGGAATGCAAAAGTTGAATACAAAGAGGGATCAGTAACTGGAAAATATAGCCTTGGTGATAGAAATGATGCCAGAAATCGCATGATACGATTTTGCAAGACAAATGAACTATTCATTGGAAATACCTTTTTCAACAATATAAATGGCAACTATACACGTGAACATTGCTAGATGGAATACACAGAAATCAAACCAGCTATATCTGTGGAAAGAGATAATGGAGAGCTCAATATCATCAGTCAGAACAAGGCCATGGGTCAAGTGCTGCACAGACCATCAGCTGCTCACATGCAAGTTCAAGTTGAAGCTGAAGAAAATTAAAAGAAGTCCATGAGAGCCAAAGTACAACCTTTAGAACATCCCACCTGAATTTAGAGACCACCTCAAGAATAGCATTGAACACTAATGAGTGTGGACCAGTCTAGTTGTAGGATGACATTAAGGACATACATGAAAAAAAAAAAACAGACAAACAAAAACTCTTGCCATTGAGTCAATTCTGCCTCAAAGCAATCCTACAGAACAGAGTAGAACTGCCCCATAGGATTTCCAAGGAGCGCCTGGTGAATTTGAACTGCGACCTTTTGGTTAGTAGCCGAGATCTTAACCATCGGGCCATCAAAGGTCATTAAAAATACAGGAAAGAAAGAAAAGACTAAAATGGATGTCAGAAGAGACTCTGAAACTTACTTTTGAACATAGCTGAAGTGAATGGAAGAAATGATAAAGTAAAAGACCTGAACAGAAGATTTCAAAGGGCGGCTCAGGAAGACAATGTAGTATAAAGAAATGTACAGAGACCTGGAGTTAGAAAACCAAAAGGGAAAGATAACCTTGGCATTTCTCATGCTGAAAGAACTGAAGAAAAAATTCAAGCCTCAAGTTGCAATATTGAAGGATTCTATGGGCAAAAAAACTGAATGACACAGGAAGCATCAAAAGAAGATGGAAGGAATATAGAGTCACTGTACAAAAAGAACTGGTAGGCATTCAACCATTTCAGGAGGTAGCAGATGATCAAAAGCCTACGGTATTCAAGGAAGAAGCCCAAGCAGCACTGAAGGCATTGGTGAAAAACAAGGCTCCAGGAATTGACGGAATACCAATTGAGATGTTTTAACAAAGGGATGCAGGGCTGGAAGTGCTCACTTGTCTATGCCAAGAAATTTGGAAGACAGCTACCTGGCCACCTGACTGGAAGAGATCCATATTTGTACCTGTTCAAAAGAAAGAAGATCCAACAGAATGTGGAAATTATTGAACAATATCATTAATATCACACATACGTAAAATTTTACTGAAGATCATTCGAGAGTGGGAGCAGCACTACATCCACAGGGAACTGCCAGAAATTCAAGCCAGATTCAGAAGAGAACTTGGAATGAGGGATATAATTGCTGATGTCAGATGAATCTAGGCTGAAAGTTGAGCATACCAGAAAGATGTTTGCCTGTGTTTTATTGACTATGCAAAGGCATATGTGGATCATAACAAGTTATGGATAACATTGTGAAGAATGGGAATTGCAGAACACCTAATTGTGCTCTTGGGGAACCTGTACATAGACCAAGAGGCAGCTGTTGGAACAGAATAAGGGTATACTGTGTGGCTTAAAATCAGGAAAGGTGTGGATCAGGGTTGTATCCTTTCACCATGCTTATTCAGTCTGTATGCTGAGTGAATAATCTGAGAAGCTGTACTATATGAAGAAGAAGGGGGCATCAGGATTGGAGGAAGGCTCATTAACAACTTGCATTATGCAGATGACACAACCTTGCTTGCTGAAACTGAAGAGGACTTGAAGCAGTTACTGATGAAGATCAAATACTTCAGCCTTCAGTATGGATTACACCTCAACATAAAGAAAACAAAAATCCTCAAAACTGGACCAATAAGCAACTTCATGATCAATGAAGAAAAGATTGAAGTTGTCAAAGATTTCATTTTACTTGGATCCACAATCAACACTCATGGAAGCAGCAGTCAAGAAATCAAATGACATATTATATCGGCCAAATCTGTTGCAAATGACCTCTTTAAAGTGTTGAAAAGCAAAGACGTCACCTTGAGGACTAAGGTGCACCTGACCCCAAAGCAAAAAAAACCCAAACCCGATGCCACTGAGTCAATTCCAACTGATAGCAACCCTATATGACAGAGTAGAACTGCCCCCAAGGGTTTCCAACGAGCTGCTGATGTATTTGAACTGCTGATCTTTTGGTTAACAGCCAAGCTCTTAACAAATCTGTCTTGGCAAGAGTACAACCAGAATGTTCCTTAGAAGTGAGGATGTTGAGACTTTCTCTCAAGTATTTTGGACATGTTATCAGGAGGGGTTTTTCCCAGGAGAAGGACACCATGCTTGATAAAGTGGGGGGTCAGTGAAAAGAGGAAGACCCTCAATGAGATGAACTGACACAGTGGCTGCACCAATGGGCTCAAACAGAGCAATAATTGTGAGGACGGTGCAGTACCGGGCAGTGTTTCATTCTGTTGTATATGGGGTTGCTATGAGTTGGAACAAACTCCAGGGCACCTAACAACAACACTTGTGGTATTTCTCTTATGACACTATGTATCCAAGAAAGGGTGGAGAATCTGTGAGGCAGGTCTGTGGGATCCTCTCCCCACAAAGTCTTGCCAAAGTTCAACAGGTAAACCACAAAAATGAAGGTGGCCCTGTTCCCCCCTAACCATCTCCACCCAAAGTCCACCCAGAGGCAGCCCTAATGCCGACATTGCAACTCTCCCCTGTGAGGACCACAGTGGGGCATACGTTGATGAAGTGGGTGCCAGGGCTGATGTTAAGCAAATGAACACAAGAAATCTCCACTGAGATTCTCAGTCTCGGGGGAATGAACAAGACTTGTCTTTTTGCTTTAAAATATTCACAATTCTGTAAAACTAAACAGCTTGTGACTAAATGCATTGAAGACACTCCAGTAACAATATTCTAATGGAAATTTTAACAGTATAAACTTCTTTATGCTCCTGGTTCAAAGTTCGATCTGAAAATGAAATCAAAGGTCCAGAATGGAAAACAAATCTGATAAACTGTGCATTAGCTTTGTCTGTCATTTTCAGAGGTCATAGGTGAAGAGGTCAGGACGCTAAAATCCTTCCGGCTTAAATGAAGAGCAGCAGTTAATTACTCTAAAATATGCGGATGTACTTGTCGACCATTTTACTGCCAGCAGGATTCTATACCACTTCTTAACATAAATGAAACAAGGAAAGGGCGTCTACATTTGAGTGGTATTCTCATGTTACTGACTTTTTGGAAGTCAAAAGACCTGGATTTTGGGCCAGTTTCATCACTAATAAATTGACCGTGGGCGAGTAACTTAAACAAATTTGATCCCAACCTCCCCTCTCCTTTTTTACGAAGACCTTTTTATGAAGACGGTGAGTGCTTTGTACTGAATTACGAGGTCTTCTCTAGCTCTAATCTATTTATATGTATGTGACTTTGGGGAATGCTATTCAAATAATCACATACATGTTTGTTTAATCAACATTGCAAAAAAACAAATAAATTATTCAACTTGATCAAAGGAATGCACATTTCTAAACTACAATCAAGTGTAACTTGGTTTCTAGTCATTTCTACAATACAAAGTATCCTATCACAGCAATGTCACATTGCAGATAGTGTCTAAGACTAAGTGGAAGCTGAATAACTGTGCATTTTTTTAAGGCCTGTCAGGTAGCAATTTCGATTGGACGTAGAAATAACAGTTGAACTTGTAGGCTGAGCTGAAAGGAGACACGTCCTCCAGTTGTGCCTAGTCACCATCTCCTCCCACAGCAGGAGAGTGAACCTCATGCACCAGGAGGCTCAGCAAGCTCAGACAGGAGTGTCTGTGCCCAGTGCCCAGGTGATGCAGATGGAGAGAAGCCAGGCCTGAATGCTGCTCTATTTTTACTTTCTTTTGTTGATGCTTGTTCTAGTCATCTAGCACTGCTGTAACAGAAATACCACGTTTATTCTCTCATGGTGTAGTAGGCTAGAAGTCCAAATTCAGGGCGTCAGCTCCAGGGGAAGGCATTCTCTCTCTGTCAGCTCTGGAGGAAAGTCCTTGTCATCAATCTTCTCCAAAACTAGGAGCTTCTATGCACAGGAACCCAGGGTGCACAGGGCGCACTCTGCTCCCGGCACTGTTTTCTTGGTAGTATGAGGCCCTCAACTCTCTGCTTGCTTCCCTTTCCTTTTATTTCTTCTAAGATAAAAGGTGGTGCAGGACACACCCCAGGAAATCTCCCTTTACATTGGATCAGGGATGTGACCTGAGCAAGGGTGTTACATCCCACCCTAATCCTCTTTAACCACAGGCAGAAATTATGATTTATAACCCAAATGAAAATCACAAAATGGACTGGGAATCATGGCCTAACCAAGTTGACACATATTTTGGGGGGACACAATTCAATCCATGACAATACTCATGTCAATTAGAGTGGGAACACAAACAGGATTAGAATGCCAATAGGGCATAGTGAGGAGCTTGGCAAGATCACTCCCCCGCAAAAATGATAAACCTAGACAAAATTGTCAGAAACAACTTTCAGGGTCCTAGAAGTCAACCAAAGGCATAAAATAAATTCAGAAACATTTATTCACGAAAAACTGTGGAACCTCATGCAAGAACAATAGAAGTCTACAGTGTTCCTATATGGAGTTGCTCCACACCCTACCCCATCTCACTCACAGTCCTACATGTGGTCCTGCTGAAAACCAGAAGCCACACAGCCAAGGGGGCTGTGATCATCTTCAAGGCTATTTATAATTACGCAGTACATTTTCTTTATCCTTGGTCTCAGAGGGAAGTGGTCCCCGAATCCTCCACAGGCTGTGAGTGGCTGACCGAGCTTCAGCCAGGTCCCATAACTCTGACCCAATATGTGCTCTATGGCCCCAGCAGGGCTTACCTCCTGATCGGTGTCCCTGTGGGTTCAAAGTCCTACTCTGGGTCTATGAAGAAGAAACTCCAGGCTGAAGCCAGGGAGCCTGTATTTCAACACTTTACAAGGCACCTTGAGTGGTGTTTTATTCACCCTAAGATTTGGGCACTGGATCATAGCAGGAATAGGCTTGCACCGATCACAAAAAGCAGTCAGATCCTGAGAGCCACCTCTTTCCCCTCCCCCACATGAGGGAGTCTGAGATCTCAATTCTGTAATTTGAGAAATAGTTATGACATGCAGGAATATAGGCAGATGATATGGAAACCGTGGTTTATGCAGATGATGAAGGAGTGTTAAATGTATGTAATGTGGCTATTAAAAAATGTTCCTAAAGAAGACTACAGAAGCTGTCAAATATGGTTTTTATGTTGTGTTGTAGTCAGCATACCAAAAACAAACTAAACCCAGTGCCGTCAAGTCGATTCGGACTCATAGCAACCCTATAGGACAGAATAGAACTGCTCCATAGAGTTTCCAAGGAGCGCCTGGTGGATTCGAACTGCGAACCCGTTGGTTAGCAGCCGTAGCACTTAACCACTACACCACCAGAGTTTTCGAAGTCAGTAGGTATTATGAAAATAATCCCATTGAAAGTACATTTTAGATATACGTTACATGCGTCGGGAAATTGACGATTCAACAAACTATGTTAACTGAAGAGGGAAAATCTAAAGACATTCTGAAAGGTTGTATACTCTGCAATGGATTTCTTAATTGTCTACTGTTATCTACTGTGAATTTGACAGTGTATTTATGAAACTGATTGTTTTTCAGCTTAATACTGATGAAATGCATTGTTATCTCAATTCATTTATTCAAGAAGAAAAGAGTAATAGTTTACAAATTATTGTTTGCTTTCTGTTGTGGTTTCAAAGCTTGGAGTTATCCTTTGAAATGGCCACACCAACACTCAAGTCCAAACTTGAGTGTCAGCAAGTAGGAAAGCGCAATATTTCAAAGGCCGAGATTATGTAATTTTATTTCACTACTTTGACAAAATCTGGTTTACCCACCAATTACCTCTGACATGTCATAATGTCCAGAAGACCAGGCATGATTGGGATGAAACATGAGCTCCATCATTAAAATGGTCATATCCAACCCTCAATTAGATTCTGCTATGGAAAAATCAATAGGAAGCTAACATTGGAATCTGCTTTGGGGGCTGTACGTGGTCTCCATTCTGACCATTTTATGTGCCCACGTTGTTGACTTCCTTTCCATTCGTTCATAAAGGTTGGTAAGCATTGTATAAGATGGCACCATGCCACAGAAATGTTGAACAGATGGGAAGGACAACATTAAATGTGAAGCTAATTTGAAAACTACCCTTTCCATTTGCTGAAGGGATATATGTCTTCTTGGGTAACCTTAGTTCACTCCCTTCTATAAATTCTGTCTATGCCATTCTCTAAACATCTATGCTAGATATTGGCATCAGTTGTTAATTTCTGAGAAAACTGTCACTCAGAACAGGCTCCAATAAAAACCCTTGAGTAAGAAACACTTTGAATTTACTGTTTAGACTAAAAAACACATACATCGAAATAATGAATATTCATGTAATATTTATTAGAGGAGCTCAAACTTCACAGCCTGTAGTAGCTGCAACATGCTGTTAATCAGAGTAATGATTCTGAGAATATCAGTTTTCTGTCTGTAATTGAGCCAACTGAGGTTGTGTTATACCTAAGCTCACTCAGTGAATTAGAGCAAGACTTGGAAGGAGAACAAATTCATACCTGAGAATTCTCAGAAGAGTTTCTCTGGGGAGAATACAATCCATATTACACATTTGCAGGCAAAGGAGTTGAAAATGTACAAATCCAGTAAGAAATATTTATAATGGCATCATGTAAACCATATTTTTAAAATACACTTATTAAAAAGGTAGGTGGAAACATTGCTAAATACATTTGTATACACAGCTTTGTGAGGATGCTTCAAGCTTAGTTTGAAAGTCCGTTAAGAATCAGCTTGCAATGCCCACAAGAACTTATTAATAAGGTATTCAGCATGCTTCCAGGGCTATGTCAAGAATTCTTCCTCATTGAGGACAGTCCTTGGAGCAGCGATTTTGTCCCCCCAGGTGATGCTCCAGGTGAGAGGAAAACAGCCGGCCTGGTATAGACTAGCTCTGTCCAATGGAATTTTCCGTAATGGTGGAATTGTCCTATGTCCGCACCATGCACTATGGTAGCCACTCCCAATCCTACAAAACAAGGCTCTACTTGCCCTCCCAAGCTTCACCAAAGGGCAGCATCACCTGTGGGGCTGATTAAAGGCTGGCTGGGCTGTGCTTCAAAGAGGCTCTTGATCTTTCGTGCATAAGCAGGGACTGGACATTGTTGAATCATGACCTAACGCTGTTATTCTGAGAGAGGCAAACGTTTGTTTGCCTGGTCTATTTATTCTTTAGCAAGACAAACCATCAGAAGAATTGAATCAGTTTTTTGTCCATCAAAACAGAGTGTGATGGTTAAGGCTGTGAGTCAACTTGGCTGGGCCATGATTCTCAGTGGTTTGGCAGTCATGATGTAGTTTGGCAGCTATGTAATGATGTAATTGCCTCCATAATGAGATCTGATATAGCACAATTACTTCCATGATGAGATCTGTTATGGACAGCCAATCAGCTGAAAGAGAGTTTCTTTGGGGGTATGGCCTTCATCCAACTTTTTGGCAAAGCTCCCTGCTTTTGCTTGCCCTGGATCTTCATCTGACCTCTGGTTCTTGGGACTTGAGCTAGCAGCTTACCTGCCAATCTTGCGTTCATCAGCCTCTGCAGCCTGTAAGCCAGGGGACAACCATCTTACCTGCCAGTTTTGGGTTTCCTCAGCCTCCAGATCCTGTGAACCAGCAGCCTGCCATCTACCTGCTGATGGGATTTGTCAGCCTCCACAGCCTGTGAGCTGGAGGCCTGCTGTTTGACCTGCTGATCTTGGGTTTGCCAGCCCCTGCAGCTATGTGAGACAGGAGAAGCCTTCATCCTGACCCAAAGACTCAGGACTTTCCAGTCTCTATAATCTCGTGAGCCATTTCCTTGATATAAATCTCTCTTTATATATATTATTATATATTATTATTGTTGTTAGCTGCTGTCAAGTTGGTTCTGATTCACAGTGACCTTGTGTACAACAGAACGAAACACTGACCAGTCCTGAACCATCTTCACAATCCTTGTTATGCTTGAGCCAATTGTTGCAGCCACTGTGTCAATCCATCTCCTGAAGGTCTTCCTCTTTTTCGCTGACCCCCTACCTCACCAAGCGTGATGTCCTTCTCCAGGGACTGATCCCTCCTGATAACATGTCCAAAGTATGTGAGACATAGTCTTGCCATCCTTGCTTCTAAGGAGCATTCTGGCTGTACCTCCTCCAAGACAGATTTGTTCATTCCTTTGGCAATCCATGGTGTATTCAATATTCTTCATCAATACCACAACTCGAGTCTCACAAGTTTTCCACCTTTGATAGTGTGCAGTCTTACCACTTTTCTATCACATTTTAGTGGAAAATATTTGAGTTTTCCTTCTCTGACAGGTTTCCACCTTACACAAATTCCAGCTTTCACAGGCGGCATAGCTTCCAACATCACAGCAACACAGAAGCCACCATAGTACAACAAACTGACAGATGTGTGGGGTTCGCAGGTTTTACTATATAATAAAGAATATTAACATTTTCTGTGCTACTATACTCTGCTTGGCATATCTTGTATTTAGATAAACAAGAAATGCAAATAATTGATGAGCAGAGTATCTCCAAAATAATGATCTTAGTGATATTTTAAGCCATATTATATTTTCTGGACAACAATTTTAAACTAATACCATATCAAAATACATAAAATTACTTACAAGTATCTAGAGGGCAAAAAAATACCACTATCAAATAAACTATGATATGATAATTCTTCTTCAAACCTAAGTTTAAAAACTTTAAAATGAGTGTTTTGTTTTTGTTTTCTCCCCAGAGGATAGCTGTTTATTTGGAACTTGGAACACTGGCCAATCCATAAATAGTATAAATGAGAGCTTTAAAATATGTTCTACATCGTGTATAAGAGAAAGACGCTTGCTATTTGAAGATCTTGCTATTGTTTGTACAAAAATACATATTCATTTACAAGTGGTAGAAACTGTTTTGCACTTAGAGCAAGTGTTAATTAGCCAGAATCTAGCAAAATATGCTTCAGAATTTGTCAAAATTAAATATCTATTCTTCGACTAAATGTGTTTCTAAAGCCATGCCGGGCATTTTACTGAGAAAATAAAGATGTCTTGAGTCAGCGATTCTGTTAAACAAAAATAACTACAGCCATTACATTTCACTCTAAATTCTAAACAAACTCTTGCAATGCAGGAAAATGGGGAGAAACAGAAATAACTTTCCTCTTCCTGAAGGGGAAGGGGGCTGGGGGAAGAGAGAGCTCTGCCCTGAAAAGTCTCATTTGTTCCCTCTTTCTTAAGCCTCTGATCAGTGGTTGTTGAGGTCTGGACTGGAGGACACCCAGGTCTCTGGGCATCTCCCCAGGCTCTAGTCCCATGGAAGGATTTTCCTGTCACCTTGTTTCTGGCCAAACTCCTCTTTGCTAGAGATAATTAGAAGTGGTTGGCTGCTGTTCTTCTTCCCCTTCCCTTCCTCCTCCTTTCTTCCTCTCCTTCCTCTCCCTCTCCTTTATCCTCTGTTTTAGTCAAAAGTCAACAGAATACTCCACTTAAATTTGTTTTGAGGATAGTTGTGGTTTCTTAGTGGTCCTGCAAACACTTTCATGGAAATCCACAATCCCCCCTTTTTCTCTGACTGCTCCCCTTCCATCCCTGGGGAGTTGTTAGGGGGTCCTCCTTATCTAGGATGGGATGTGTTGTCTACTCCCCCTAGCCTTTGTACAGTGAGTGACCCCCCCCAACCCACCACAGTGGTCTCATGGAAGAGAGAGGGGTCAGTGGTGCCAGTAGCTCCAGCCCTGTTGATTCTTGGAGACTGCTATATTTTCTGTTCTGTATTTTGTTGTTGTTGTTACTAGGTGCTGTCAAGTTGCTTCGAACCCTCCATTCTCCAAGGTTCCATCGCTTACTCCTGCAGAGGAGCAGGTGAGCCACCAGGAGGCTGGCGGAAATCATTCAGGTGACAGAAGAAAAAAAAAATCAGCCTTATCCAGCCACCCCTGCCTGAGTAGGCACCCGGGTGTCCCAAAGACGGGGGATTGGAAGTGCTGTCAGGGCTTGGCTGTAGTCAGGGGTCCACGGCGCTGCCTCTGGGCTCCTCCTCTGTCCTGCTAAAGCCTCATCCAGGAACTTCGCCCATACTACGTCTTAGTGGTTAGACACCTCCCCATTTACACAGCTTTGAAATGAGTCATTTAGGGCTGTAGTCACTTTTCTACACTAGACATTATGCCGTGGAAAATCGACTGCTTCTATAGTTTATGCAGCAGTATTGTAGTCTGTCCCTTCAGGCCTGCACTCTGCCCAGGTCTGAGGAGGACCACTGGGGGCTAGGGCATCTGCTGGCCACAGACTCCCCACACTATGCCCAGCACTCATGGGGGCAGCTCGCACACGGGGAGTGTTAGTAGGACAGGAAAGCTGCACGGCATGGTAACAGAAGAGTGGCTGATAGAGGCACAGAAGGTTTGCTGTGGGGGAAATCCGTGTACAGTGTGTGCATTATTCTCATTCAGGAGCCCTTCTGTCCTACAAACACACGCTTGGCCTGGCGGGATGTGGCAGCTGTGATAAATAATGCCAGATAGGAAAATGTCAAGATGAGGCAGGAGGCTCAATTTGCTGTTTGCCCCCTAAGGGAAAAATAACACCAAAACAAAGCTGAACATCACATTATTCTCCCCTTGGCAGAACTAATCTGTGGCAGGAACTGGTGTGTGAGTTGAGAAGGGCTGGTTTCTCATTAGAAACTGTCCATATAAACTGGCTAATTTTTTTCCAAAAACCGATTGTCTTTTCTGTTTGATGTAGTGGAAATGTCTTCAACACAAGTCCACTTTCATCTTTAAGTAATAAACCACTAAGTCAGGAATAAAACCCAGGAGTGGCAGCCACTTCTCAGGGACATGCAGGAGCTTCCTGAAGAATGGGAGGTTGATGGGGCGTGAACGTACTTTGGAGTACTGAGATCTGTCGCCACCTCAGCTGGGCAGTGAGGACAGTGCTCGCGCAGACTAGGAGCAGGTCCAAAAACCAAACCAAACTAGTAGCAAGGCATTAAAAGGTGACTGGACCCACTCAAGGGCCCTGGGTGGTCCAAACAGTTAAGGTGCTCAGCTGCTAACAAAAGGTTGGCAGTTTGAGTCTACCCAGAGGTACCTCAAAAGACAGGCCTGATATTCTTCTTCCAAAAAAATCAGCCATTGAGAATTCTATGGAGAGGAGGTGGGGCCAAGGTGGTGGAGAAGTCAGACACTTTCGGTGAACGCTCTTGCAACAAAGATGCAAAAAAACAAGTTAAACGATTGCACTTATGACAAGCCAGAAGCCCTGAACATCAAAGGCAAAGTTAGAAAACAGGCTGAGAGGCCAGGGAGAGACGGTTCAGAAGTGGAGAGGAGCTGCCGAACCTGAATGGCCAGGATCCCTCAGGCACCATTCCTGGGAGTGGCTGCGGCGGACTAGCGGTAGCTCTTGGCTGCAGTTTCCTCAGGGAGAAACAGCCAGCTGCACAGCCTACTTATACCTCTAGAACCAGAGAAGAACTGCACTCTCAGCAAAAGCTAAATACTTGGATATATTTTACTATGCCACCAGCCTCCAACCTGGCTTCACTGGCTGTTGATTTCCCTGGGCTTGAGATGGGTCCTGTTGCGCGTCCTGAGCCATTCTCCACACCTTGGAGAAGGAATAAATTCACAATTGGGGAAAGGACAATCTACTAGCTCCACTAACCAGGGGAGCTCAGGACAGAAGCGGCTCCTGTCCAGGCATAAATGGTCCTTGGACTTTGAATACCTTTCCCCCCTGCATGGGCCTGTGTGGGCCTATTTCAGGAGAATAAGCCCTTGTTGGCAGACTGCAATTGTTTCTGCTGTGCGGTGGAGAGGTGGGTGTTTGATGCTTGACACTGCTTTGCCTATTAAATAAGGTCCTTCACCTATAAGCCTCAGGGGACTAAGGGCTGGTGGCTCCACTCAGGTCACCCAGCCACCCATGATGGCGGTCCAAGGATAACTGGTACCTCCCAGTCCTTACAATCAAAAGCATTGGGTACCCAAGGTATGTCTGCAGAACCCACCCACCTGTGTGCTCTAGGGAACAGGGATGTGCTCTCCTCACAGATACTTGGGGGATGGTCATCAGCCCCTGCCTTGTTCAAAGTATGACCTCCTACTGTAATCCAGACACTGGTACCTACACCAATCACCCCACCCCTCTAAGACTGTAGGACAAAGCCTATACCACACACTTGATAACCAACTACCTGGACACCTGAGCTGAATCCATACAAGAAAAGTGAATGGACTTCTAGACTCTTATACCTGGTAACAGCTGTAGCCATCTGGTGACAGGACGTTAGAGCTTCAAAGGCAAAAGTAATCAAGCTAGCTCACTCAAGCAACCTATTTGGACATATCAAAACAAAGCAAAGCAAGAAGCTAGGATACAGTAAGCAAACATAAAATAAACTAATACAATAACTTATAGATGGCTCAGAGACAACAATCAATATCAAATCACATAAAGAAGCAGACCATGATTGCCACAACAAGCTCTCAAAACAAAGAATCAAAGGATCTTCTGGATGAAGGTGCCTTCCTGGAATTACCAGATGCAGAATACAAAAGATTGATATATAGAACTCTTCAAGACATCAGAAACGAGATCAGGAAGGAGACCAGGCAATATGCAGAATGAGCCAAGGAACACACAGATAAAGCAGTTGAAGAAGTTAAAAAGGTCATTCAAGAACGTAATGAAAAATTTAATAAGCTGCAAGAATCCACAGAGAGACAGCAATCAGAAATTCAGAAGATTAACAATAAAACAATCAGAAATTCAGAAAATTAACAATAAAATTACAGAATTAGACAACTCAGAAAGTCAGAGGAGCAGAATTGAGCAAGTGGAAGGCAGAATTAGAGAGACTGAAGATGAAGCAATTGGCACCAACACATTTGAAGAGAATTCTATGGAGCACAGTGCTACTCTGACACACACGAGGTTGCCATGAGCTGGGGTTGACTCAGCAGTAACTGGTATGGTCATTTAAACTGGAATAGTTGGAGCAAACAAACAAAAAAAGCAAACATATACCCTTTTGTTACACGTACTGCAGAGATTTTAGAAACTGAATAAAAATGAGAGACATCGCTAAAGTCCCCAGGTCCAACATCTCTCTCTCCTTTTCCTGCTGTAACCATCATGAATGCCACTGCAATGTTTTCAAAACACAGCACAGCTGTATGTGTTGCTCAGTGCTGCATCAACTAATACGTTCTCACAGTGGTTGTGTCCCCCAAAATATGGCTAACTTGGCTAGGCCGTGATTCCCAGCACTGTGTGGTTGTACTCCATTTTGTGATCTTATGTAATTATCCTTCACTCTGTCATGTGTTGTAAATCCTAGCCTCTATGCCTGTGGGTTTTTGTTTGTTTTTTTTTAATGCCTGTGGTTATGGTCCCCTTTGGGAGTGATCTGCCTGTTATGTTAATGAGGCAGGATTAGTTCATGTTAATGAGAATTAGGGTGGGATACAACACCCTTACTCAGGTCACAGCCCTGATCCTATGTAAGGGGAATTTTCCTGGGGTGTAGCCTGTATCACCCTTCATCTTACAAAAGATAAAAGGAGAGAGAATTAAGCAGAGAGAGGGGGACCTTACTACCACCAAGAAAGAAGAACCTGGAGTGGTGCACATCCTTTGGACAGGGTCCCTGCTCTGAGAACCTCCTAGACCCAGGGGCAAATTGATGCCAAGACACATGGAGATCTCCAAGGAACACCAGCCCACAGTTGTTGAAAGGAGATAAGGACATTTCTCCAGAGCTGATGGAGAGAGAAAGCCTTCCTCTAGAGCTGGTGCCCTGAATTCAGATTTCTGGGCTCCTAAACTGTGAGAGAATAAATTTCTGTTTGCTAAAACAATTCACTTGTGGTATTTCTGTTGTAGCAGCACTAGATAACTAAGACGGTGTCCTCTTTCGACTGTATTTTCCTGTTTATGTTGGGAAGACATTCAAAAAATTTAAAGCTGCAAATAATCCAGTAATTCTATTGAAATCTGTTCAGAGAATCTATGGGTACATAATTCTTAAAGGCCAAGTGTCTATTAAATGGAACACTGGTTTTATATTGAAACTTAAGAGTTACTTTAATTAATTTCTTTTTTATTTGTCTCTAATCTATTTTCCCAGAATGTTGGTTGACAGATGTATTTATTACATAAAGAACTCACACAAAGGGAAACATCCACCAGAATTCTAAGTCTTCAAGGAGTCCTCAAAAACAGCTCATACCTTGAATTCACAGTTGCGTGTGTGACCTTTAAATTAGAGTTCTAAAGGATTCATAATAAGAATAGCACAGCTCCAATTACTATTGCAGGAAGGCACGATTACCTGGGGGACACAGATGCTTCTCATGGATGCCAGAGGACAGGCAGGTGAGCGCCAGGCAAAGCCGTCATGCTGTCCCTCTGTGGTGAGCCCATGCATGGTGACAACTTGGCAGAGGTGCACCTCCTGATATCATCACACTGTCTCCCTGTGGTGATCCCACAAGTGGTGGTGACACCTGTGCACAGGCGCACCTCCTGATGTCATCATGCTGTCTCACCGTGGTGAGCCTATGTATGGTGATACATGGGTACAGGTGCACCTTCTGATGTCATCATACTGTCCCAATGTGGTGATCCCATGTGTGGTAACACCTGAGCACAGGTTCACCACCTGATGTCACTATGCTGTCCCACTGTGGTGATCCAATGTGTAGTGATATATGGGCAGAGGTGCACCTCCTGATGCAGATGGAGGCAGAGAGTGCATCGAAGGGCCACTTTGCAGAGAAACTTCCTCTCTAACAGTCAGAAGTCATCCTCAAAGTAGATGCTCCAAAGGATTCACTAAATCTATTCACTCTGTTCCAACTACTGGCTGATACAGGCTAGTCCCTCTGGCTGTCTCTAGGGAAACAGAGGGCCAGAAGAGTAAGAAGATGCAACATTTAAGGCGACAAAAGCGGGGAGTAGAGCAAGGACCAGGGAAGTGGAAGGACGAGTGGGAGAGGGGTGTCTGAGGACTTGGTCCCATCCAAACCCCTCCTCTCCGAGCTCTCCTTGCCCCATCCATATCATGGTGGCAGTCCTGGAATTCTGAGGGGTGCTGACAGTAGCCCCCATTGTGTGGTCCAAGCCAAGTGTCTCACCAAGGCATCTCCTCCCTCCCACAGTGGGGGAATCTGAGGGGGACACTCCATGGAGAGGCTAGCTATGTCCTTCCATAGGCCCTCCCACCAGAGCTAACCAACTAACAAGCTTACCCTTGTGGTGGAGGTGGTAAAGCCAGCCAGTGCCTTTAGTGAGCTGAAGACACAAGCTAAGTTCCAAGAGGATTCGTGAAAGAGAGTACTGATTCATCGAAGAGATGAGTCACTGAGTTGCCTTCTAGATTTCCTGTTTGGTTTTGCACTAATAACTGGAGTTTGATTGTTCGTATAGTTCCCTGCATCCTGACAACTCAGACAGAGGACATCAGGTATCAACTGATTGCAATATGGTACCCTGGCCTACATAAAATCCACACTAACCTTTTATTTTATTTTACATTAATAAAGAATGATGGCTTTCCCACATGACAATACTTCTACAAGCTTGTTCTTTTCAACATTCATTCCTAAACAACCAACTATAAACACCCCTTAGTTTGTAAGTAACTGCTTCTTTACATTCTCTTTTGTATTAAGCCCACACCCCATCCACAAACTGAGCATTTTAAGCTGTTGATGGAGCTAAACAAGGTTAAACGAAGGTATTTAGGTTACTTTAAGAATTATGTAACTAGAGATAGGTACTAAATCGTGTAAGTTTTAAAAGTCAAAAAAGTTAAGCAAACAAAAATAATTTGCCCCAAAGGAGCACTGCCATGTGACAGTTTACTGACTGGCCAGCACATAAGATCACTGAATCCTAGAGAAGTCTCCACCCGAGAATCACTGGCTGTGCTCACGGAATAGAGCATGTGCTCCTTATGGTGCCTTTGCAAGCTCTTGTGGGAACACTTGCATTTCTGGACATGCTTGCTATTCACTGGGAGATGGTTCAAATGTTGTCTTTCAGGAACCTCAGATTTTAGCAGGAGGAATGGAAAGAATAACTTCGTGTGTGTATGTAAAATAATGCAGACAATGCCAAACCCCTACACTCTTGTACAAAACACAATCTAGATTTTACACAACGCTATCTATACTTTTAATGGGAATGATAGGTTTTTTCATTCAATTTTTCTAGTATGTTTAAAATTATTTCTTTTTGAGATGTTTGCTGGGAGCACTGGTGGTTCACTGGTAGCATTTGAATTGTTCATGTGAAAGACATGAATGATATACCCCACGTGCAGCCACCACCAGTCTGTTAGTGAAGGTTTGAATGTTGCTATGATGCTGAACAGGTTTCATTGGAGCTTCCAGACTAAGGCAGACTAGGAAGAAAGGTCTGGAAATCTACTTCCAAAAACCACCCAATGAAAATCTTATGGATCACAGTGGTCTGATTTGCAATTATGGGGATGGCATAGGACCAGCAGTGTTCCACTCCATTGTGCATGGGGTCACCAGGAGTCCAGCCAATCTGATAACAGCTAACAACAACAACAGATGTTTACAAAATCAAGTATGTGCCATATGCAAGAAAACCCTTGTCAAGTATCCCTGGAGTTTTTTTTCTCCCCTCCACACAAAGCCTTAGATCTGATAGGGACACTGCCACAGGCCAGGCCCCAGAGACTGCTCTGCTCTCAGGGAACTTACCGAGATGCTCTCCTCCTGCCGATACTGCTTCCAGTTCCTGCCGCTGTCACTGAACATCAGCAGGTAGCTGGTCACCCAGTCAGAGCTGCCGTACCCGCCCTGTGTGGCCACAGCTGTGACCTCCATCCTCTCTCCAAGGTCAATCTGCAGCCACTGGTACTTGTTTGACACAAGTGGAGTCCAGCCCCCTGCTCCTTTTGGGGTGAAAGAAATAGGAAGAAAATGAGAAAGAGGAGGAAATATTAAAATTGGTTTTAAAGGATGTGAAACAGATGTAAGAACGCATGCCTACATTGCTTCTAAGAAAATAATATTTCCAAAATCTAGAATAAATAGCCCGACAATTATAAAAAATAGAAGCATGAATCATGCATAAAAATATGGAACCTGTGTTCTCCTAGGTCATGTGGCCTGCTGACTCTGGGCTCTGGTGTCCACTGAAGGGCCTAGACGCTTGGTGAGATGGGGAACCCCCCCACTGAGGCCATCTGCCCCCGGGACCAGTGATCTCACTGGCCCTTGTACTTGGCTGGTCACCATCTCACCTTTCAAGACCTTTGCTGGATGTGAGCACTCCCTGGGGGTGTAAATGGTTACCATGCTTGGCTGCTAACCAAACGTTGGAAGTTTTGAGCTTCCCCAGAGATACCTCAGAAGAAAGTCCTAATAATCTACTTCCGAAAAATCAACGATTGAAAACTCTGTGGAGCACGGTTCTACTCCGACACTCGTGGGGTTGCTACAAGTCAGAATCAACTCAATGGCAACTGGTTTTACACAACCACACTGCGGGGGTGGAGGAGGGGAATTCCGGGAAGGAAGAACTAGCCTAAGTAAAGGTGGAAACAGTATCCTGACTAAAAAATAAAATAAAAACTGTATGGAAATGCTGTAATATATTTATTTTTTATTTCCTAGCTCTGTCCACTGAGACAGCCTAGAAGCAACAATATCCCAATAAACAATGAGCACATCCAGCATCCAGATAATGGTTTCTAATCACCATTTTCCAATAAAATAGCCCATGACTCCTAAAAGAAGTGACTGATTCCAGGGCTGAGGCATTGAAAATACAATTAGCCTAGAACATCATAATACCTTACAGGGAGTAAGGAAGTGCTAAAAACAAACAAACAAAAACAAAAAGTGGGGCTTCTTAAAAGAACACAGTCCCCAACCTGAAGGAGCTCCTAATGGCCAAAGTTGGAACAATTGGTGAAACAACATCTTAAAAAAATGGATTTTATCTCATGGGCTAACAGAAGTTTTCTTGAGTTCTTGCTGATACAAGTAAATAAATAATCAAATAAACAGCACATGGAGAAGCTCTTCCTCACAGGAGAATTCCAGTCAATAAATGTAGAAGGAGGAGGGACAGAGAGTCACTCACAGGCAAACACCACATTAATGAGTGTCGAAGACAAGATCCATCAAAGAACGCTAACATTACTAAGTAAAAGTTTGAGGAGAAACAGTATTTGCATGTCTCTACATGTCTCCCCAAAGAGGCTTATCACCTTCCCAGAGAAAGAGGGTCACTAAAAGCAGAGAAACTGGCAAGGACCACATCAGTGTCATGGGTTATAGGACACAGCACACATTCTGCACCCTGATCAGATGCCCTAGGAAGACATAGCTCCATGTCTATAACCTTGCTCCAACATGAGAGAACACCGTGCAAACCCACAGTGAGGACCACAAGACAGATACTGAGCAATACTCCTTACAGAGTGGCAAGGTAACCGAAGACCGGAGAAGAGGGAGGAAACATATCAGACTGGAGGGGACTGAGGAGAAATAATGATTAAATATGCAATGTGGAATTCGGGAGTGGACCCTGGAGCAGAAAAAGAGCATGAATGGAAAAAAGGATGGGCCTTGAATAAGCTCTGCTGTGTACTCAGTACTACTGTCCAAGTGTTGAAGTCCTGACACTGGCCTTCATACCACACCAGTGTTGAAGTCCTGACATTGGCCTTCATACCTTACCAGTATTGAAGTCCCGACATTGGCCTTCGTACCCTGGCTGTGTAAGACGTGAAAGTTGGTGTCGTGAAATGAGCTCCTGAATGTGGCCTTTTGCCTTTGGGAAAACAGCTTGAGAGCTTTTTCCCTAAGCCCTGAGGAGTTACCTTTGCCCTAGTCTTCTACCCGAGATGGTTTGTTACTTTTGTCCAGGTTGATTGACATTTCCTGAGTAAGCTATAAACAACCTGGTTGTGGTACTTTTTGTCTGGTTCTGAGCTGCAGCCTGCCCTGTGATTGGTCTATTTTATGCACCTTGCAGGGATTGGTCAATAGGCTATACAAATGAGAGGAGTTGCACCCTGGCAGCTCCTACTATGTAAATTAAGTGTCTGTGGCCTACCAAAAGGGAATTGGTCAGTTCATCACTCTGGTGGGAGTGCAATGCCTTGAAATTTATGAGGAGTTTGTATGTTTATAGACATGGTCAACCTCACAGAGGTTGGGCAGACAGAAAGAAGCAAAAGAGAAGCAGCAGGAAAAAGCAGAGAGACAAAGGAGGCAAGGAACCTCCTAAAAGAGCTGTAACACTGGTACTGAAGATAGTGAAAGGCCCAGAAGGGGTCCAGTGGCAGAGCCAGCAGTGACAGATCTTGGCAAGGCCAAGAGGAGCCTGTCCTCAGGGGGGTGAGAGGAGGCCTGGATGGCTGAGACCAGCTGAGAGAGCCGCCCTGCACTGGAGAAGGGAGAGACTTTGCCTACATGCTTCCTGATCCCAATCCTGAGTTGCAGCCTGTTGATCCTGAGCCCAAGTCGTACCCTGTTCCTTGATAAACCACTTAACTGTAAGTATGGGCTATGGGTTGTGTGTGGCCATTGCAACAGATTATCGAACCTAGAGAGTGCCATGGGAGAGATGACTGGGGTCAGAACTGGTAAAAAGGTTGGAGAGTGAGGTCTGTCTAATCTCCGCCTCAAAGGGCTCAGCCTTGGGCTAATCTTGATTCCCATTATCCCCCCGAAGTTAGACAAGTTTTGACACTATTACCACTTCTACATCTTTACAATTGGTCAGTACTAATTGGTGGCATAGTGGTTAAGTGCTACGGCTGCTAACCAAAAGGTCGGCAGTTCAAATAAGCCAGGTGCTCCTTGGAAACTCTATGGGGCAGTTCTACCCTGTCCTATAGGGTCGCTATGAGTCAGAATCGACTCGATGGCACTGGATTTACTGTACCAGTGTTGAAGTCCTGCCGTTGGCCTTCATACCATGGTTGTGTAAGATGCCAAGTCAGTCAGTACTACTGTACCAGTGTAAACATCCTCATGTTGGCCTTCACACTGTGGCTGTGGAAGATGTTAACTTAGGGAAGCGGGGTGAGG
The DNA here is from genome assembly GCF_030014295.1 of Loxodonta africana. NCBI lineage: Eukaryota > Metazoa > Chordata > Mammalia > Proboscidea > Elephantidae > Loxodonta > Loxodonta africana. Next base: position 466,277 of record NC_087347.1, on the reverse strand, counting down.
GATACCAGGGACTCTGTACTGTTTTCGCATCTACTGAATAAGTCTAAAATTAATTGAGAATAAAAAGTTAAATAAGTACCAAGTCGTAAGGGAGAGAAACATTGAGAACATGGCTCTGGGTGTTATTAGGAAAGTTTAGCCATCCACCATCACCAAAGACAACAGGTGAGCAAGTCTGAAAGTCACCCTGGTGTGAGGAAACAAGCACGCCCGAGGCTGTACCAGAGATAAGGCTCAGGGCTGACAGAGTGTTGGGTTTCTTGAGTGTTGTGTGGAAACATAGCAAGGTCCTTTTAAGACAGTGAGCGAAGGCCCTGAGATCGGAGGGTACCTGTTTGAGAAATAGCGAAGAGACTGGTGTGGGTAGAGGAGAAGCAAGTAAAAGAGAAATAGACTTATTATAAGGGAGGTAATAGGGGGTTGAGTGTGAAACGTAGAGACTTAGTAAGACAGAGAACAGAAGGGCCCCTAAATCTACAAACAAAGGAACAAGAAATGGGCCAGGGCACAGAAACAAAGCCATTCCCCAGAACAATGGGGAAGTGTATCTAAAAATAGCCCAAAAACATCTTTAAAGTTGCCTTTCAGAAGCAGTTGGAGAAAACTAGGCCCAGGGACATGCGCAGAACATCCACTTGTGACCCCTGTGTGATCTTCCACCGGGGGCAGTGAGGGGCTACGGCCCCAGCTGGGGAATCAAACGGGGGGAGCGGAAGACTGCGCAGGCACGACACCCTGTAATAAGTCCTGCTCCGAATCCGAGAGGCCTCCAGGACAGGAGCCATCTTGGAAAGCTGCTGCCGTGCACACCTTAGTTAACATATCCCCACCTGTGTCTATGAATAAACATGAATATTTTCCCGCCCAAGAACTTTTAAAAACTCGGGCCTGTCTTTTGTTCTGTGAGATGGGGCTATGTGTTGCTCTAGGCCTCCTCGTCTCCATTTGCAAGCCTCTTCAATAAAGCTTTGCTCCTGTGGAAAACTGTGTGCCTTACCTGTTCATTTTTAACCAGTGAGAGGCAAGAGCCTTATTCCGGTTACACCTTGTTTTTAAAAGTGGGGGAAATAGTGGTCTTATCACAGTAAAATACCCTGTTATCTGTAAATTGCTATACTAAGAAGATATCGTCTCTGAGGTATTTTTGCTAATTTGGTTTTCTAACCATCAGCGTGGGGTCCAGTGGTAGCTGCCCTAGTCAAAACTTCTCATCAGTGAGGCCCGAGCCTCATAAAATCACTTCTGTGCTGTCCTCCCTGCTCAAAACCAAAAAACCTAACTGATTCTGCTCATAGTGACCCTATAGGACAGAGTAGAACTGCCCCATAGAGTTTCCAAGGAGCGCCTGGTGGATTCAAACTGCTGACCTTTTGGTTAGCAGCCATAGCACTAAACCCCTATGCCACCAGGGTTTCCCCTCCTTGCTCAGCTACCCCCAAATCATTGTCCCTGCTCCTCCTCTCCTTCCCCAACTGAGACTCAGCCAGTCCGTAAAGCAGGACACCCCCTGGTGTGTGAGATTTTACTAGGTCCCTAATAAACATAATGAGCGATTTCCCTTACACACAAAGACCGTGATGATCAGCACTCACTGTCTTTACAAAGGATAAAGATGTTCCCAGTGCTGTGGGCCAACAAAGAGGGTAGCTCTCAGAGCATGTGCTCAGCTTTGCATTTCTTAAAAAATTCCTACACTTGGTCACAAGCCCAGTAGTTCTTTCATCTGTTGCCACTGTTTTAATCTGCAGGGGTCTGAAGAAATTGCTAAAATTGTGTCATGTGTTTTTTCTATTCATTAAGGAATGAGGTTCTCCATAATGTGCTCAGGATTCTACTAGATATTTCCACACTTGGGTCTTAAGTCTAAAATAAGAGCCTTGGTGTTGCAGTACTCGGCTGCTAACAAGTTCAGCCATTTGAACCCACCAGCCACTTCATGGGAGATGGATGTGGCAGTCTGCTTCTGCAAAGATTTACAGCCTTAGAAACCTTATGGGGAAGTTCTACTCTGTCTATATAGATAGGGTTGCTGTGAGTCAGAATTGACTCGGCAGCTACTTTTTTTTATAATAAGTCCAAAATATCTTACTGAAAGACATGTTTACCGAAATATCTTACTTTTTAAAACTGTCTAGGAGAACATACTTCTCATTCCTTTTTACAGATAAGAAAAGAGATTTAGAGACAAAGTCAGCTTGCCCAATATCCTAGTTAGTGGCAGGTAGTTAGTGGTTGTGCTATTTTTTAAAGAAAAACCTTAAAGTTAATTTAAGCATATTGTTTTTTTTTCTTTTTACTTTTTACCCCACTCCCAAACTATACTCCTACTATTCGTGATGCTACATTTCATCCCAAGAATATATTGAAATATTTTATCAGTTACCCACTGCTCTGTTTTTTTTCTCTGGTTATGAGTAATATGGCCGGACTATCTTTATAAAGTGTGAGCTCCTTTGTAGCATGAGCTGTGTGCGCCCAACCTCCCAAGAGTTGGGTTCTGACCAGGCCTGCACATACAGCTCCTGGGGGCAGTTAGAGGGATCCTCACAGCCTGCCCCAGCTGTAGCCCCCAGGGTCTAATTAAGGATTTCTTCCCACCCACCAGAGCCACCTCTCTGGACTCCTATGTGGAAGGTGGGAGTTGGGCATTTAGGTGTCAACTTTGTCAGGAGGCGATTTCATGGGGGCCTTCTGTCAGATTTAAGGTGCAGAGGGCAGAAAGCTGGCCAAGGTGCAAAGGCAAGTTAAGGAAGCTCCCCAGTAAACAGAGACGCCTCCATGGGCATCTACATTTCACACAAACAAATGGCTTCACTGAGATTGACACAAAGGAAGTTCCCCCTGAGATAACTGCACTGTTTCAAACGTAAATCATCTGGATTTGCCTTTTTCCTCCTCACCGAATTGCTTCTTAATTCACAGCAGACCCATTAAAACTCCCAGGGAGAAGGGAGAAAGGGCGTCTAAGAAGGCGGGAGCCTCTGGCAGTCCCTGCACCTGTGTTTTGGAGAGTTTCTGTCTTTGGGTTTACTATTCATTCTCTCTCTGAGATGTAAATGGCTCTCGCTCTGAAGAATTCTGTTAAAAACTCCACCCACCTTGCTGGAGGGGTGGTTTCCTGCAGCTTAGCTTTCTTAGTAGGGACAAAAGCAGCCAACTCTGTAGGCTTGAGCTGTGCTTTCTCACGGTTTACAGTTGGGTTTTTGTTGGTTTTACTTTTTACCACTCTAATGGGAGAAAAAACCAAAAGAACAGAAAAGAGAAAAGCCAATTCTCCCTCAGCCAGGATCCCAGCCACCTGAGTGCCCAAGGCAGGCAAGCCTTTCTCATCTGAAAGTGTGTGCCTGAGAAAGAGCACCAGCTCAGAGTTCTGAGGACGTCCCCTAATTAACGTGGCCACAACCAGCTGTAAAGGGGCACTCGTGGCCTGGTCGTTCTCCCGGAGCCCAGGTGATGTGGGTCATTGGGACGACATCAGGGGTCATAACCTTGGGACAAAGAAAGAGCCTTGTGGGCCCCAAGTGCTCAGGGACACATCTTCGCCAGGTAGTGTGCTAGTCACCCACCATGGCAGCTCTTCTGGCCTGCAGTGAACACACACCTGAGGGGTCTACATGTCACCCATGTTCTTCCAGGCACACGGATGGCAGGACGTCTAATCCAACCCACATTTATGAGATCCCCGAGGTGAATCTCCTCTTAGCTCTTATTGTCCAAGTGCAATATGTACTTTTTGCTTGTAACAGTATATAGACAACACTATAATATGATTTCAATAATTGTTTGCATTAGGAATAGAACATGAACAACCCTGCAGTCTAGTGGGCAGCTCAGAAATAAGGCAAAGTCTCCTTTATAACTGACTAGCATGTCTGATTGTGTTTATGTTACACAGAGCCTGTGGTGACCTGCCACTGAACAAATCATATTTCCTAATACAGAAGGCTACCACCCATCTGTCAGTTTGTCGTACTGTGCTGGCTTGCCTGTTGCTGCGATGCTGGAAGCTATGCCACCGGTATTTCAAATATCAGAAGAGTCCCCCATGATGATGCCCTGATACTGTCATCCCACCATGCTCACCCTGCTGCTCCAGAGTGTGTTGGGCTTCTCTCTGGGACAGTGTGCCCCTCCTTGAACACCCTAAGAGAACCCCGGATGGTCTGATTTAGGAGATTGTGACCCATTTGGAGCTGGCCTCACAAGGACACATCAACTGGGCCCTGAGGTATAAAGACAATAGCTAGGACAACCTTGGAAAACATCTTCTAGGGAAGCTTTCACATAAACAAATCATAAACAGAGCACAAGAACTTTCCACTCTTATCTTTCCTATTAGCATTTAGTGGCTAGAAGATATGTTGGACCAATGAAGACCCTCCTGACTGTCGTCACTGAAACATATACAATGATTGTAAAAAAAAGACAATTCCAAAAATAGGATTATGGTCATTAGGCAGTTTCTAGCCAATATATGAAAAGACAAAGCTTTCAATGGTTTTGCCCGTTTGTAATGTTAGTATGGATGGTTCTGTAACATTCCTTGGACTTGGGCAGACAGGGCTCTGGCAACGTGCTTATCCGTTTTTCCATTCTTGACTATTGTGTAATATTCCTTGGATTCGGGCTGACATGGCTGTGGCAGCATGCTTGTCCATTTCTCACTTTCGCCTTTTTGAATATATGTCTAATAAAACTTTCTTTTTGCTTTACTAAACTTTGTGATGTTTTTACCCTAGAACATGACTTACCAGAGGGGTCATGGAGCCCCCTCTGTGGGGACTTAGGTTGGGGTTGGAACTTCAGGGCACAGAGACCCCTGTGCCTCTTGTTTCCTCTTCAAACTCTCTTTGTCGTTTGGAGGGTTTTCTAGTCTACAGATTAGAGAGATTAAAAAATAATACTGGCTCCAACTTGCTCATGTCCCCTTCCACACCTCCTGTATGTCAGATCTGGAAGGTGCCTTTGTGCTCACTCTCTGAATGGCCACCATCCTCTAACCCATGTGTCCTCAGGGCCTCCTTCTTGTGAAGAAACTTGGTGAGTGTGGGGTGAGGGGTCATTTCCATGAATACTCCAGTTGTCACCCAGCCTACATAAATGATATTTATGGGCACCACTGATGTCATGAAGAAATGCCTATCCCATTGCCCATTATGAAAGCTCAGGTAAGAAACTTTGCTATCAGCAGCCAACACGTTATTATAAACAGACAAAATCCATGCATACTCACAGACCCGGGAGCCCTCAAACACCTCCGTGTAAAGTGTGTGCTGTGGCCACTGCAGGGGGGCCTCTCTGATTGGAGGCAGAGCCTGTCCCCCAAGCTCCCAGGAGGTACTTCCTGGACACTGATTCCAGGGATGTGATGACTGACAAGTGGGAGAGGAAGGCTTTCCTATAGCCTGGGGTTTTAGGGTGAACAGGCTATGATGCGGTCACCACTTATCAGATGGAAAAGCAAGCTCAGAACACCAGAATTTCTTCCACCTACAAAGCAAACACCTACTCACATTTACACATGTGACAATAACTGCCCTTCTCCCTCCCATGCCTCTGTTATCGTACAGTCTCTGACTCTGTTTTTTCAGAAAGCGTCCTGCCCAGTTACATGCTGCATCCACATCTAGCATTGCCTGTGCCGCAGGTGTAACAGCTTTCTGTCACGGTACGGCAGAGCTGATTGTACTATTAGGAGAACAACTTTGGATGATTTCTTGTTTATTGACAAAATTTGCCAAGTTAACACTAATCTGTTGCTATCAAGTCAATTCTGACTCACAGGAACCCTATAGAACAGAGTAGAACTGCCCCAGAGGGTTTCCAAGGAGTAGTTAGTGGATTTGGATTTGAACAGCTAACCTTCTGGTTTGCAGCCAAGCTGTTAATCACTGCACCCCCAGGGCTCCAAGTTAACACTAAAACCACTAGCAAATATTATTTCTTTTTCTTTTTTCAGAAAAATTCTACTCTAACACTTTACCAGAATTTTATTTGCTGACTCACAGGCGACTCGGTAGCATCATGCCAAGCTATGCGGCAGAAGACAGTCCCTCCACGGGGGGTAGAGACAGTAGCTGTCTGGTCAAAAACTCCCAGCTTTCTGATGTTCCTGCAGCATTCTTCCTATGCAGCTATGACTTCGCTGTTCTGAATTTTAGGACTTACAGTTCTATTTTCATTACTGCTTTGTGGATCAATAAAGCATTTTGAATCACTAATTTGTTTTCATGAATCAGGGATTTGAAGCAATGCAATAACAACAATAAAAGTGAAAATATAAAAACTAAGTAGCAGCACAAAGTATAAAGTTCCATTAGCTGGACAGACTTAACCCTGTTGGCCAGACCCCAGCTGATCTTACAGTTTTGTTCTGTGAAGAAATATGAACACACTGTTCAGTCCCTGACCCTATAAGACCATGTAAGACACCGCTTATCAGCAGGGAACACAGGTGGGTCCTGGGTGGCACTTTGAAGAACATGCTCCAAGGAGTGGGGGTCCTATCTGGACTTTAGAGGATTCATCCGTGCCATTTTCCTGTATCTATTTGAACGAAGCTACCACCCATCTGTTAGTTCCTCTTAGTATAGTGGCTGCGTGTTGCTGTGATGCTGGAAGCTACGCACCAGTACTTCAAATACAAGCAGGACCACTCATAGTGGACAGGTTTCAGCTGAGTCTGCCCAGACTAGGGCAGAATAGGAAGAAAGCTACTTCTGGTGAGCTACTTCTGAATGAAATCAGCCAAAGAAAACTCTATGGATCACAGCAGAACATTGTCTGATATAGGCTGGAAGGCACTCAAAATACACAGTGGCCACAACAATGGACTGGAGCACGCCAGAGATGGTGAAGATTGTGCAGGACTGGTAACTCTTCTTTCTGTTGTACATGGGGTGGCCATGGGTCGAAGGCGAATGGACAGCAACTGACAATAACAAGATTTGAATAAAGAAGTCTCCCAAAAGTCAAACGTGTTATTGAGGCATATTATTTTGCCTTTCCAGCAAAAGTGGACCAGTCCTTTTGAGGTGTTACTAGCAACTGTGATCTCTGTGAGGCTCAGCGGTCTCAAAGCTTAGCCTGAGTAAAAAACAAAAAAACTGTTCCACCAGACCTAGAGGGACAAACTCCTCAAAACTGTAAAAACTGAACTTGCAAACCTATTAAAGACCTAAGTATTTGTTTACAAAATACCCTCCTACAAAGATCCAGTCCCAAACAAACTTTTGAATCTTGTTCATTGTATTATATACACTGTTTGCCTTGTTTCTTTATGCTGTATTTAAACATGTCAAATTGATAAAAGGCTGAGAGTCCTTTAGTCACCATAGAAAACAGTAATGATTGTTGCTATCCTAAGAGATTCTCATAGCCCAAGCTAAGTAAGAAAACAAGCAATTCAGCCAATTTACCAACTCCTTTGAAAAAAAAGAAAAAAAAATTTTTTTTTCTTTTTTTCCCAGGCAGATAATCTGAACAATTGTTGGATCTGCCATCCATTCCCCACCTCCTCTGCTGATTTAAAAGTTCCCTGGAAAAGCCCTATCCCCTTATATGATGCACCAGGCTTAGTTCTGTCTTAGTCTGCCTTAGCCTGGAAGCTCAGCTGAAGCCTGTCCTCCATGGGTGACCCTGCTGGTATCTGAATACCAGTGGCATAGCTTCCAGCACCACAGCAACACTCAAGCCCCCAGAGTACAATCAAACTGAAAGTGCTCATTCGTCTATACCAAGAAATTTGGAAGACTGCTATCTGGCAAACCGACTGGAAGAGATCCATACTTATGCCTATTCCAAGAAAGATGATCCCTCAGAATGCAGAAATTATCGAACAATATCATTAATATTACATGCAAGCAAAATTTTGCTGAAGATCATTCAAAAGTGGCTGCAGCAGTATATCAACAGGGAACTGACAGAAATTCAGGCTGGATTCAGAAGAGGACTTGGAGCCAGGGATATCATTGCTGATGTCAGATAGATCCTGGCTGAAAGCAGAGAATACCAGAAGGACGTTTACCTGTGTTTTACTGACTATGCAAATGCATTCGACTGTGGGGATCATAACAAATTATGGATAACACTGAGAAGAATGAGAATTCCAGAACACTTAATTGTGCTCATGAGGAACCTTTACATAGATGAAGAGGCCGTTGTTTGGACAGAACAAGGGGATACTGTGTGGTTTAAAGTCAGGAAATGTGTCGTCAGGGCTGTATCCTTTCACCATACCTATTCAATCTGTATGCTGAGCAAATAATCTGAGAAGCTGGGCTCTATGAAGAAGGACGGGGCATCAGGATTGGAGGAAGACTTATTAACAACCTGTGATACACAGATGGAACAGCCTTGTTTGCTGAAAGTGAAGAGGACTTGCAGTACTTACTGATGAAGATCAAAGACCACAGCCTTCAGTATGGATTAAAACTCAACATAAAGAAAACAAGAATCCTCACAACTGGACCAATAAGCCACATCATGATAAATGGAGAAAAGACTGAAGTTGTCAAGGATTTCATTTTACTTGGATCCATAATCAACGCCCATGGAGGCAGCAGTCAAGAAATCAAAAGATGCATTACATTGGGCAAATTTGCTGCAAAGGGCCTCTTTAAAGTGCTGAAAAACAAACATATCACCTTGAAGACTAAGGTGAGCCTGACCCAAGCCATGCTGTTTTCAGTTGCATTATATGCATGTGAAAGCTGGGTAACGAATAAAGAAGACCGAGGAATTTCAGCCTTTGAATTGTGGCGTTGGCGAAGTATATTGAATATACCATGGACTGCCAAAAGAATGAACAAATCTGTCTTAGAAGAAGTACAACCAGAATGCTTCTTAGAAACAAGGATGATGAGACAGCGTCTTACATACTTTGGACATGTTGTCAGGAGGGATCGGTCCTTGGAGAAGGACTTTATGCTTGGTAAAGTACAGGGTCAGCAAAAAAGAGGAAGACTCTCAACAAGATGGATTGACACAGTGGCTGCAACAATGCGCTCAAGCATAACGATGATTGTAAGGATGGTGCAGGACTGGGCAGTGTTTCATTCTGTGGCACATACGGTCACTATGAGTTGGAACCAACTGGAAGGTACCTAACAACAAAAACAGACTTAGTTCACAATTGCCCAATAGTTTAGAACGGCCATTAGTTGTAACTGACCAAGGCCCAAAGAAAAGGAAAGAACGAGGCAGGCAGCCTCAGAGCCCAATCCTAAAAGAGACACCTGTTCTGGCTTCTGTTCCTACACAGGGCAGAATAAGCTGCACTTTCTTCTGAAATTGTCCTTGACAAGATAACCACAGAATGGGCCAGAGATATCCTCAGCCTGCCTCTGGGTGGAGACTTAACATCTTAATGAAAGAAAATCAACCTCTTCCTCCATCCTTAGGGATTAAACCCTTACCTAAAGAAAATGCATAGTCATCCCCAAGCCCTGAGTGCCTGAGCAAAGGTCAATCCTGAATATTCATGATGAATTTACTTTGCCTTGTCTGCTGTCTGTAAAAGCCCACCTTCCAAGCTGCATTCAAGCAGTCCTGGAAGCAGCAGTCCCAATTGCTCCTTTTCTAGTACAAGAAAATAAAGGTATCTTTCTGACCTCTCACCTCAGCCTCTTGTTTATTGGCTGTAACAAGTCAGGTCAAGCAAAACCTAGGGTTTTTGCCTGGAAACATTATCAGACTACTAAATAATCCAGATGAGAAACTAAAGGAATAGAATCAGGGCAAAAGTGGTAGAAATGGGAACAATGCAGGCAAGAGGTGTTGCAAACCATGAACACACAGGACATTTCATCCAATTCAAGAGAAAGGAGAGAGGAAAGGGAGAGGGGCCTGGGTGCATCCGAGCTCAGGAGATGCGAGTGATGGCAACCCAATAGGCTTAGGTGATGTGGGTGACAGAGGACCAATGGGTACAGGTAACATGGGTGGTGGAGGACCAACGGGCTCAGGTGATGCAGTGGTGGGGGATGAGAGGGGCTCAAGTGATGAGGGTGATGAATCACCAATGGATTCAGGTGACACAGGTGGTGGAGGACCATGGGTGGGCTCAGGTGATGCAGTGGTGGGGATGGGATGGGCTCAGGTGAGGAGGGTGATGGATGACCAATGGATTCAGGTGACATGGGTGGTGGAGGGCCAATGGGCCCAGGTGATGTGGGTGACGGAGGACCAATGGACACAGATGACATGGGCGGTGAAGGACCTATGGGCTCAGGTGATGCAGCGGTAGAGGATGGGATGGACTCAGGTGGTGCAAGTGACAGAGGACCAATGGGGAAAGTTCACTGGGAGGAGCTGTGAGAGGTGTTCATCTGAAGACAGATTGACTTTTTTGTACACAGTCTGAGCAGCAGGAAATACTCAGCCAGTGCAGGGAAAGTTAGAAGGGACTGGGCCGGCATGCTTTATCTCATGTACACTTTCTCATGACTCAGAATGGTGGGCTCCAGCCAGGGGCTCATTTGGCTGGGTGGGCACCAGATTACAGGGGGTGTACGCTGGGAAGGGGATGAGGTCTGGGACAGCACTCTGGGAATTACCACATTACATGTCATCCTTCCAGTTCTGACAGGTACGGGGACATCTGACATTATTTTTTAGTTTTATATGTAGTTAATGCTTGTCAGTTATAAAAAACAGATACAGTATTTAAAGGCAGCAATAATAGACTGTGGACTGGCTCTGTTCATAAATTACAATATCCCTTTTCAATTTCCCCCTTTGGAAGGAGGTCTGTCTCAGGAGCCAGGAAGCAGCTCTTCTGCATGTCACTTTTCTGTACTGTGGGGACGTGAGCTCAACGAGAAGGCTCTAGGGCCTGCGGGTCACTCTGCACTCACATCTGGTACAGGGCTTCTCCCTCTGTGGGCGTGGACACGTTGGATGGCGGGGGCTTCACCGCGCTCCTGCCCTCCATCTGGTGGTCTTTGCTGCAGATTCAGACGTGGCCAGCCTCACTGCTTCTCCCACCGGTGTTCCCAACCAGTCCCTTCGCGTGGGGTCTCCACACCCAGAGACACTGTGGTGCCAACACAAGCATATCTCCAAAACCTGAAGTGCTGACGTCTCAGAGACCCTGTGAGCCTGTATGGCCATCTGGATGGGCAGGAGCATGAGGGATGTTGGGAAAAGGGCAGTGAACGGGAGGCCAGTACCTCACTTGTACCAGACAATAGGTGTGGCCACAAGGTGAGGAACATACCTGCCTTTGTGCCACACCTTCAGTTTTCTGTGCCAGTGCCCCAGGACCAGAAGAATTCCATGTCCAGCTTCTTTGTAAAGGCAAGCCAGTCACAGCCATATTACTGTCCTCCTCACTCTCAGGTGATATCGAATGTGGAGACCCAACGTTAGCCTCAGTTACATTGAACTCACATGTGAAAGTTTGTTTCACGTTTCCCCAGCTAGATGGAAGGTTCTAAAGAAAACAGCACATCGTATGAGTGTGCGTGTGGTATGTTTGCATGTGTGTGTGTGGTATGTGTGTGTATGGTGTGTTTACATGCACGTGTGGGTGTGGTGTGTCTGTATGTGTGTGTGTGGTATGTGTGTGTATGGTGCGTTTACATGCACGTGTGGGTGTGGTGTGTGGGTGTGGTGTGTCTGCATGTGTGCATACGTGTGGTATGTGTATGTGCGTGTGCATGTGTGCGCACATGTGTCTGAGTGTATGTGGTTTGAATTCTACTCCAGAGACTGAGAAATGTGTTTAGGCTCACAGAAGCTACTTTTTTGATGATTGGTGTTCACTTCTGAGTCAGTCAATATTTCAGAGACCTAGTTTTACTTTTCTAAAATCTTTTCTCAGCTTTATTGATCAGAGATTTTTTGGACCAAAGCATTGTTTCTAGTTTTTACTCAAACTCTTTTATCAAATTGTCACCCCATGCTAGCTTCCATGTATCTTTAAAACAATCACACGTCTGGTCTGTGCAGAACAAAGTCAGTGGGGAGACTGAACAGAGAGGGTGTGTGGGTGGAGGGAGGAGGTGGAAGGAGCCGTGAGAGGGCTTCCTTTGTCAATCCTGTGCCCATGGGAAAGGCGCCTGCACAACTTCAGATAATGAGAGTCATAAATAGGCATCAGAGAAGCAGGCATGACAGAAGACTGCACAGAAGAAAGAAAGTGAGGGAGAAGGAGGCGGAAGAGAAAGGGAGAGAAACACACAGAGACAAACTGTGTGTGTGTGAGAGAGAGAGGGAAACTGTGTGTGTGAAAGAGAGAGAGAGTGCAAGTAAACTCCTGGGTTATTTATGACTCGGGTTTCCTCACACCTGCACTCCTGACCCCTGCCTGGTGTTCCCTAATACATTTTTTCATAAGTGAGTTTTAAGCGGTAATTTGATCCTGCCGTTGACATACTTTTAGGTGGAGGCTAAGACATAACTCTGTGTACACTGGCTTGGCCCACAGCATACCCATGGAAATGAAGGCTAACCATCACCTTGACCTTATCCCTGGCTGGCACCTAGCACAGATGACCTCGCTGATTCTCAAGAGTTATTATTTACAGATGAAAATACTGATGCTCAGAGATGGCAGCTAACTGCCTAAACATACAAGAGCTGGAGCCCAGGCTTGAGTCCAGAGCTCCTCCCTTAGCCAAATACCATCACGTGGGAGGGGTTTGAGTCAGCTATTGCTATTATATCATCATATCGATAGATAGATAAGCTCTGTGTGACTCCAAGACATCATCAGCCTCTTTTCTAGGCTTTACATTGAGTTAAAATCTTCCTCCTGCCTTTTCTCATCAAATTCTGATTGATATGCAGAAATAATTTTACCTGGAACAGAACCATCTTTAAGAAGGTGAAAAAACTTAAAATTAAATACGTGAAAAATGTATTAAAATTCAGGTTAGGACAACAATAAACTGCAGAAAAATTAAAAAAAATTTTTTTTTTTTTTAAGTAAATGGAGAGTTACAACACATTCATGGATTGGATAAAGATGTCAAAGCTAATTGATCTACACAGTCAACACAAACCCAATCAAAATTCCCAGCAGGAATTTTTTTTTGGGGGGGTGGATGGAAATTGGTAAGCTTTTTTTAAAAAAGTCATAGGGAAATTCAAAGAACCTATAATAGCCAAAACCAATTTGAAGAAGACGAATGAAATTGGGAGACAAACACTACCTCATTTCCAGATGTTTTATAAAACTCCAGTAATTAAGGCAGTGAGATATTGGCATAAGGAGAGACCTATAGATCATTGGAAATAAACTGAGAGTAGAGAAAAAGATTTACAGATATTTAGGCAATTGGTTTTAGAGTAAGTTAGCAATTTGATTCAATTAGGAAAGGAAAGTCTTTTCAACAAAACATCCTAGATGTACAGAATGGCCACATGGAAAGACAACATATACAAAAATTAATTAATGATGATGGATGGTAGACAAATGTAGAAGATAAAGCTACAAATCTTTCAGAAAAAAAAATAAAAATAAAAGTATATCCCTGCCCTTAAGATAGGCAAACATTGACAAGGCATAAACTTCACTAACCATAAAAGTAATAAAATGATTAATTGGACTTAATCAAACTTAAAAAATGTCTACTCATTAAAAAAAAATCATTAGATCAATAGCAACATGCATACCTAGTGCCCAGGTATTTATTTCTAATATAATTCTCCAATAAAAGGAACCAGGGTTCCTTGACGAAATGGCTGAATTTAGGACTGGAGCAAGACATACACAAGATGAGCCTAGAGCACCTTGCAGCACCAGAAAATAGTGATGTGAAAAATAAATAAATAAAATAATGCGAATATATATCAAAGAGACAGAGGAGCCAACTGAAGAAGTCCTCAAATGGCAAAGATGGAGCCATCTGAGCAACAAAATAGACAAGGTAGTATTGGACTATAACACAAAGTAGAAAATAAATATTCATGTGTCCATATTGATATAAATAAGTGATCAGTTAAGTGGAAGAGAATATACAAGGCTCCCAGGCAGAAGCATTCTGAATAATTTATGCAGATGCTCCCCCTCCTGGAGGCAAGCATCCTTCCCCACTCCTTAGTTGTGGGCTGTGTCTCCTGACTTCCTCCACAGAGCACAGTATGGAAAGGGACTGGAGAAAGATAACTTTATAGCGGAGACACCTGACAAACACTACCTTACCCAAATTTAAAAGAGTACATTGCTTGTTGTTGAGCCGATTCCAATTTTCGGTTAGCTACCAAGGCCTTGCCTTGTACAGGCTGGCTTCCCCAGTATCGTGTACTGTCTTACCCTTCACCAAAGTTTCCACTTATCTATTGTCTATGAAGTGTTTTTCCATCCCCACCCCTCCCCTCCCTTGTAACCACCAAAGATTGTTTCTTTTTGTATGTAAACCTTTTCATGAGTTTTTAAGTAGTGGTCTCATACAATTTGTCCTTTTATGACTGACTTATTTCACTCAGCATAATGCCCTCCAGATTCCTCCATGTTATGAGATGCTTCATAGATCATCATTGTTCTTTATCGTTGCGTAATACTCCATTGTGTGTATGTACAACAGTTTGTTTATCCATTCATATGTTGATGGGCATCTAGGTTGTTTCCATCTTTTTGCTATTGTGAACAATGCTGCAATAAACATGGGTGTGCATGGCTATTCATGTGATGACTCTTATTCTCTAGGATATATTCCTAGGAGTGGGATTGCTGGGTCATATGGTATTTCTATTTCTAGCTTTCTAAAGAAGCACCATATTGTTCTCCAAAATAATTGTATCATTCTGCATTCCCACCAGCAGTCCGTAAGAGTTCCAATAGCCCCGCAGCCTCTCCAACGTTTGTTATTTCCTGTTTCATTGATTTATGCCAGTAATGCTGGGGTGAGATGGTATCTTGTTGTGGTTTTGGTTTGCATTTCTCTAATGGCTAGAGATCCTGAGCATTTCCTCACGTGTCTATTGGCTGCTTGAATATCTTCTTTGGTGAATTGTCTGTTTATTTCCTTTGCCCATTTTTTAATTGGATTATTTGTCTTTTTGTTGTAGAGGTGTTGGACTTTCTTGTAGATTTTAGAGATTAGATCTTTGTCTGATTTGTAAGAGCCCAAAATTTTTCCCAGTCCATAGGTTGCCTTTTTATTCTTTTAGTGAAGTCTTTTGATGATCATACCTGTTTAATTTTTAGAAGATCCCATTTATCTAGCTTATCCTCTGGAGCTTGTGTGTTGTTTGTTGTGGTTTGTATCCTGTTAATACCATGTGTTACGGCCTCCAGCGTTGTTCCTGTTTTATCTTCTATGAACTTCAAGGTTTTTGGCTTTATATTTAGGTCTTTGATCCATTTTAAGTTAGTTTTTGTACATGGCATGAGGTGTGGGTCCTGTTTCATTTTTTTGCAGATGGACATCCAGTTTTGCCAGCATCATTTGTTAAAAAGATTGTCTTTTCCCCATTTGATGGACTTTGGGCCCTTGTCGAAGATCAGGCTATCATAGGTGAATGGATTTACATTTGGGTTCTCAATTCTGTTCCATTGGTCAATGTATCTGTTGTACCAGTACCAGGCTGTTTTGACTACCGTAGCTGTATAGTAGGTTCTGAGGTCAGCTACTGCAAATCCTCCTACTTTATTCTTCTTCTTCAATAGTGCTTTACTTATCCGGGGCTTCTTCCCTTTCCATATAAAGTTAATGATAAGTTTTTCCATCTCTTTAAAGAATGTTGTTGGTATTTAGATTGGTATTGCATTGTATTATAAATTACTTCGGGTAGAACTGTCATTTTCACAATGTTGAGTCTACCGATCCATCAGCACGGTATGTTTTTCCATTTATGTAGATCTCTTTTGGTTTCTTGCAGTAGTGTTTTGTATACTTTTGTTAAAGATGTTAAGTAAACAATAATATTGGGGAAAAATAAGTGAAAATGTCAATCTTGGATCCATTGAAATTTTACAGTTCTAGAATTCTGTATTTTTCTCCAAAGAAAGAGTGTTTAAAATTATTCATAATAGTCAAAACATTCCCTCTGCAACTATAAAATGACAGACATACTTGTGACTGATCAGACCACAGTGATAATGATAAAAAAAGAAAAAAACAAAACTAGGATAATACACTTTCAACCTGTTAATGTCATATTTAGAAGCCTTGGAAATATTTTTCTTCAGGTCTCAAAAATGTGATATTTCTTCCATACTAAATGCATTTCACACAGGCAGAGAGACCACTTTCAATAAGAATTGAAATGTTAAGTATCAGGGAAGTGGTGATCTTAGCTGTTAGTATGGCATATCCCTGTATGCTGAGGGTTTCAGGATAAAAATGGCTCCATTGGCTGGAGGAAAAGGAAAAACTTTAAATGACTTGTATTTTTTACTCCTGGTGTTCAAAATTCTATCACATTTACAATAGCTTGATGGCTTTCTTGAAATAAACTCAACACTGGATTCAAAGAAAAAAAAATCGTTTCACATGCTGCTTTTTCCTGAAGTTACAAAGGAATAGTAGTATGAGAAAATTGAGCTGAGCCTGCCGCTAAAACATGTGCCAGGAATACATAGGGTGCTTGCTGTACAACTAACCCTGTGTCTCTAGAGTAAGTGGGATGATCCACTGAGGGGCTCATCTTTTTATCTCAATCCCCTCTGTAACTAAGCATTCACATGACTGTGGAAGGAGATTGCCCATACATTCGTTGGCTAAAGCTACTGCACAGAAAAAAAATTTCTTAATACATGCAATATACCTAACTCAGCTATGACGCGCTATGACCATAGCCACTAAATAACTTAATCCAAATATCAATATATTTGTTTCAACAATTCTAGGATCAGTGATCTCTGGTAGTAATTTGGGTTACTGCCTCATGTCCTTTCATTTCAGCCTGAAGGGCTCTCTTGAATATTTCTTGTTTGGCTGTTTTGCTAGGGATAAATTCTCTCAGTTTTTGATTATCTGGAAATGCCTTAATTTAGCTTTCGTTGATAAGAAATTAAACCTTGTATTTTGAGATAACTGCAGATTCACATGCAGTTGAAAGGAATAATACAAAGAGATCCCCATTCCCTTTAGTCAGTTTCCCCTGGCGGTAACATCCTGCAAAGCGACAGTACAACATCACACTACACTTTCTGTTGACACTGATACAGTCAAGATACAAAGCATTCCCATCGTCACAAGGAAGGATTAAATTTCCCTTTTATTGCCACTTCTGCTTTCCTCCTTAACCCCTGGCAAAGTAACCACTAATGTATTGTCTTTTTATTTACATTTTTGACTTCAAGAATGTTCTGTCAATGGCACTACACAATATGTAAACTTTTGGGACTAGCTTTCTCACACAGCATAATTTCCTGTAGATTCATCCAGGTCACTGTGTGTATCAACGTTTTATTTCTTTTTATTGCAGAGTATTCATTCCATGGTGTGAATGCACCATGATCCGTTTAAAAATTACTCACTGAAGGATGTCTGTGTCGTTTCCAGTTTGGGGCTATGACAAATAAAGCTATTACAAATAAAGTTGGTATGAACATTTATGTACGTGTTTTGGGATGAGCACAAGTTTTCATTTCTCTGGGATAAATGACTGGCCTGTAATTGCTGGGTTGTTTAGCAGCTGGCTGTTAGATTTGAAAAAAACTGCCTAACTGTTTTCCAGAGCGACTGTACCCGTCCACATTCCCAGTAGCAAGGAATGAGATCCAGTTGCTCCGTACCACACGACTATTTGTTACTTGCACAACTATTTGTTTCAGCCATTCCCGTAGGTATATAGTACTAGCTCATTGTGATTTTAATTTCCATTTCCCTAGGGGCTACAACCTTGAGTGTCTGTCTTTTCATTGTGTTTTTATTTGCATATAGTGTATACTCTTGGGTGAAATGCCTGATTAAGACTTTTGGCCATTTTCTAAATGGATCGTTTATTTTTTAATGCTGAGTTTAGATAATACTTTATATTCTAGTCTTTTGTCATATATGTGACTTGCAAATATTTTCTCCCAGTGGGTAGTTTGTTTTTCTTCCCCTTAATAAAGTCTTCCAGGGGTTTGGTTTCTTTTTTACATTTTGATGAAGTCACATTTATCATCTGTTTTGTTTGTTTCATGGATGATGATTTTCCTTTCAAGTCTTAAGAACACTTTGTCTCACCTAAATTCTAAAGTTTTCTCCTGCTTTTTAAAACAATTTTATAGTTTTATAGTTTACATTTAAATTTATGATCCTTTTTTTAGTGAGGTGTGAAAATTTGGTCAACGTCTTTTTTTTTTTTTTTTTTTGCCTGTGGCTGTCCACTTCCTCCAGCATCACCTTTGAAGAGGTCTTCTTTCCTGCACTGAGTTGTCAGTGCAGCTTTGTCAAAGTTCAGCTGAGGGTACTTGTCTGGACCTATTTCTGAGTTCTCTGTTCCATTCTGTCAATCTGTTTGTCTATTCCTCCTCCAATATCGCACAGTCTTGATTACCGTCACTTTAAAATAAGTCTTAAAATCAGGTAGGCTGATTATTTCCATTTTATTCTTCCATTTTGAAATCGTTGTGGTTATTTGCATTCCTCCACAATTTCACATACATTTTAGAATCAGCTTGTCCATAGCTAAAAAAATCTTGCTGAAATTTTAACAGGAATTTAGTTAAAATGTGTATATGAATTTGGGGAAAATCGACATCTTTACTATATTGAACCTGTCAATCATAACATGGTATATGTTTTCCCATTTATTTAGATATTCTTTATTTTGTCAGACCCGTGTAGTTGTAAATACATAAGCTCTGTAGTGATTTTGTTAGATTTACACCTACGTATTTCATTTTTTGAGCAAATGCATATGGCATTGTATTATTAATTTTAGTATATACAGAGCTACAACTGATTTTTCCATGCTTATCTTATAATGAGGAAACCCTGGTGGCGTAGTGGTTAAGTGCTACAGCTGCTAACTAAAGGGCCAGCAGTTCAAATCCTCCAGGCGCTCCTTGGAAACTCTATGGGGCAGTTCTACTCTGTCCTACAGGGTTGCTATGAGTCAGCATTGACTCCACGGCACTGGGTTTGGTTTTCGGTTTTTTTTATCTTGTAATGAACTTGATGCAACTTGATGAACTCACTTATTCATTCTAGAAGGATTTTTTTAAAAGGCTTTTTTTGGGTGGGGGGTTCTGTATAAAATAATATCACCTGCTTGTCTTAGGATTCTCTAGAGGAAGGCAAGAAGGAAGAAAGGGAGGGAGGTAGGGAAGGAGGTAGGAAAAAGGAAACTACAGACCATTATCCTTCATAAATACAAACGGAAAAAATGCTGAAAATATTATCACATGGAATTCAGCAATATATAAAAATAATTATAGACCGTGACCAAGTGGGATTTATTGCAGATATGCAAAGCAGATTCAACATCAGAAAATGAATCAATTAATTGATATTAACAGGCTAATCTGCTCCTTGGAGCGCTGGCGGTGCAGCGGTTAAGAGTTTGGCTGCTAACCAAAAGGTGGGTAGCTGGAATCCAGCAGCTGCTCCATGGAAACCTTATGGGGCAGTTCAACTCTGTCCTATAGGGTCACTATGAGTTAGGATTCACTCAATGGCAATGTTTTTTTTTTTTTTTTTAATCTGCTCTTCAACCTATTCATGACCTTCTTTATTTTAGCTATTTTCTTTTTTCAATTCTAGAATTTACATTTAGTTCTATTTGAATTGCCATTAATTTCCAGTATCTTGAAAATATTAATTGCATTTACTTAGACCATGTCTCATGGCTGTATTACTTGTATATCTTTTTGTACTCTATTTTATCCCCTTGGTTTTCAGTCAAATCTTATTATTTGCCTGGCTATTTCCATTCGTGGGCTGGAAATTTTTATTTAAAAAGATGTAAAAATAATATTAGGCTCTGGCTGATTTCCTAATTTACTTTTGCTTCAAACAGTTGTGGCAGATTCATTCAATCAGGGATTGAGATTTTTCACAACTCGGCTTCGATGATCAGGAATACCAGATTACTTCCGGTTCACTCTTCACTCTTGCTCCTAGGGCTTAGACATTTGGGGACTCAATCTAAGGCTTGTGGTTTTTCTCTGGACCCTACTCCTACGTGGTTTCTGAATTCCCATTTTGTAGCCACTGCCCTGTGAGTCTATAGGCGCTCTTCTCAGCTTCTCCTCCTGTCGTCTGTGACTCCAATTTCGGAGTAAACCATCAGTAAAGCAGTTCAGCCTCTCCGCTTCCCTCCTCTTGGTCTGAGTCCCCTTTGCCTTGGTCTGGGTTCCCATGCCTTGGTCTGGGTCCCTTCTGTCTTGGTTGCTCTCCAATATCTTCAAACATGTTTTAAGAGAATATTTTGTCTGGCTTTTCTCATAAATATTGGTGGAGGGTGTATCTGGTCAGTATTGGTGGAGGTGGAACTTTCTCTGCTATTGATTTGTGAAATAAACGAAAAATGTTACATTAGACCCAAATCACTGTCCTCTTGTGTGCTTAGAGTTCTAGCTTACTCAGGCTGCACTTTGTCCCGATAATACCATCAAGGGCAGGAGTCTCAAATTCAAATGTCTTCTTGGGCCTGCCAGGTAAAGTGAGTGTGTGAAGCAGGGGAGTGGGCTACGAGCCGGTGAGTGGGCGGGGACCGTGGTGAGCTGTAGAGCACTCTCCCTCAAAGTATTCCATTTATCCCTGGCCAGATAATGTTCTTGGACCACTGGTTTGTGACACCTGAGCTCTCATCTTAGTATTCCTTCCAGACTTATCTCATTTTAAATACAATGTCTTGAGATTCAAAACTTACACTGCGTGTCAGCATCATATCCACGAGACATCTTCTGGCCTCAGCAGGGTTCACTGCCCTGGAGAGAGGTCACCATAGTGCTAGGGCTCAGCTGTGCACAGACCAGTCAGGGCTTGTTAGAGATCTGCGTTTGTGGTGCTGTGATAAAGCCAAACTGCATGGAAACACACACATATCCCCATTCCTCTTTTCATGAACAGATCCTTTTTTAAAAATTCTCTTTTAAATTTAGTACAAATAGTTGAAATTGTTTTTCTGTTTCTGTATGTGGCAGAGTACTAAACCAAATTTATCCAATGATTCTTGGCAGACTGTAAAGTAACCACAAGTAGTTCCCAGGGCTTGTTTAAACATTTTATAGGATATAACGTGAGGTGCTCCCTGTCTCTGCTGAGCTGAGGCCCCAAGACAGTATCTGCTAACTATTCCCACATTCAGAAATCAAATGGGAGACCACTATAGCAAACCAACAAATTAACCAACTACTTGCCGTTGAGACTCCTTGGACTCATGGCAACCCCATGTATGTCAGAGTAGAACTGTGCGCCATAGGGTTTTGAATGGCTAATTTTTCAAAAGTAGACCACCAGACCTTTCTTTCAAAGTACCTCTGGGTGGACTCAAACTTCCAATCTTTTGGTTAGCAGCCAATCACATTAATCAGTTGTACCACAAACAAATTGAGAGGTTCACATTTGGTTGTGCCAACTCCTACTGCTGGCCAATAAAACAGGTTGTTGGGAGCCAAGAGTGGGCTGGAGACCTGTCCTGGGGCCACATTTGTCAACAAAGTTTGAGAGGCCCATCCCACTTTCCTGTGTTCTGGGCAGAAAGATATTTTCTCTACATTCATGGATGTGGGAAACCCATCCTTCTACCAGAGGACCAAGCAGTCCATGGCTTGGGGCAGTGAGTGAGTGGACCCATGCAGGTACCCTTTTTTAGCCAAAAGAGGAATATTTTACCCTTTTCAGTAGATAAAAGAGAATTAGAGAAAGCCATGTGTTGGCTCTGGAAGGAGCTATACTCTAATCTTGTGAAAGAAGTGTTTCTTCACTGCCTTCTTTGTTGTCTATGCAATGTGTGCACTGAAATGTCTCAATGATATAGGTTATGCTGCCATTTCAGCAACCTCCTCAGCGTGAGCGTGTGCCGCTGTAGTTTCAGCCCTGAAATCATCTCACATGTTAATAGAGCCTGATTAACTATGTCCCTTATGGTAAAAGATCAGCACACAATTTAAGGAGACACATTAAAATTCAAACAATTCCTAAACTCTCCATGTAGGGAAATAGCGACTGAAGGAAAGAAACATTCAACCCCATTACGACATCGCTGGTATGTCACTGATGCATTGTTACAGTGTCGAGCAATTTTGGGTTTTTCTTCCCAAGCTGTGAAATCTCTTGTGCACAAACTGTATTCCCTCTACCAGTGAAAGTGTTGTAAGCCTCTGTGTTCAAAGAGTAATACTTCCACAGCCCACTGAAGCGACATTCAGGGAGGAGAACTTGAGGTATCCAAGGTGCTCACCTCCAAAGAGCATTTGCCTCTTTCATTCTGCACCCCTGCCTTCCTTGCTCTCCCCCAGCTTGGCAGGTATTAGTTATTACCACAGAGCTGCCCAGACCTCAATCTAGAACATAGACGTGAACGTTGTGAGTTGTCTGATCAGGAAACTACTTGTTTTCTCCTGCTCCTCTTAGCTGTTAAGTTCCAGACTCTCAGCAGGAAGGCTAATGTTTCATGTGTTTCTGACTTTGGGTAATTTATTTATTGGTATACTTATGCATGTTCGGATCCCTTGTCTAGCCATCCTTCACTGCCTGATCCAAATCTAATGAGAAATGTTAAGACAATAGGAACACTCTGTAGCCTTCAATAACTCACTCTCAATTTGTAATTCCTTTGTGATTGCTGCAAGCTATCAATGGGGAGGAGAAAAAACACAAACCAACAAAAAACAATAAATTAGCAAGTAAAAGATAATTAAAAGGAGCCTTCTAAATTTAATTAACATGCAAATAAATTCATTAAGGTTGATATCTTGCTTCATTATGAGCTGTAGGAAAATAAAGAATTAAAGTGATTTCCACTGATGAAGAATCCGGATGCTTGTTGTGTATATTAGTGGGAAATATGATTTTACCATCTAGCAACAAATCTACATATTTGCTAGTCATCGAACTCATATAGACAAACTGAAGGTAAATTCAGTAATTTAAGCGTGTTACCTCTTCTCATTGCACAAACTGAACTCTTGGATAGTAACTGAAATGTACAAATTTCTATGCTGTTTTCAAAAGAAAGATGTTGTGTTTCTCCTAAAATGAGTAAAATGATTAGGGTTCAAATGAGAATGAGTACTGAATTTTCCTAAAATATTTCTTTTTTTTTAAACTGTATTTTATTGGCACAAAAAAATGCCCCTTTTCCTTACTTTGACAGTTTTGCATAAATTGGGCTGAGCCTTAGAATGAGGCTGTAATCTAACCTTACCTTTGTTTTTTCAGGGATAGTACTAATCCACTCAGAGACAGATATTAGAAATTCAGATGTAACAGAGATCAAATAAATACTCTTTGAAGAAAAGAAAAAGGCCCCCAAATCAGGCATGCATGTAATAGCTCGTTTGGGTGCATTTCTAAACAAAGATTTCTATTGCAGCTGTAATCCTTGTGATTTCATGGGTAGAGACATAAAGCAGGGCCCTACCCTGACTGCCAGGGTTGAAGGTGAAGGAAGGAAGAGACTGAGGAGGAGGTGGGGTGATGCTGGGGACTAGGGGAGGTGCAGCTGAGGGGCAAGTGCCCCTTGATATGGTATTCACGGGGTAGTCTGGCCTCACTGGGATGCCCTTGGTTTTAGGACCTCACCCTGTAAGTTGTGGCATCTTGGGAAGAAAGTCCAGATGGGTCCAGCTAGGAGGTGTGTTTTGAGGATGAGCAGCTCTGGAGGAGGGGCTTACAGAAACCAGGTGGAAACACCAGAGTGTGTATTGGCCTTTCAGGACTGTGGTCAGTCAAGGCTTCACCCTGGCTCCTCAAAGCCCATTCAGTGATGTGACTGATTTCACATACCTCAAAGCAATTAAATAGTAGGCAAACCTAACTGTGCAGCATTTACAAGCAGATAAATGTTCCCTACATCTGCACATACCCTACATCTTACCACCTTAAATAGTGAAATGAAATGCTTTACCTTTAAAAAATTAAATATAAAATGATGATAAGTGTTGAGTATTTCTACACATCTATGTAATAACAAGCACTATGTGTAAGATATCTGCATCCATCTATCTGTCTGTCCATCTGTCTGCCAACCTGTCTGTCTATCATGAAAACCTAAAATGCCTTACACATCAGATGTAAGTTATATGTTTTTGGGTTGGCCAAAGTTCACAGTGATGAATGTGATCAAATAGTGAGAAGAATAAGAAGTTAAAAATAAAATTCAGAGAAGGTGATGAAAGGAAAAAAGGTATCGAAGCACATAATATACCACACTAAAAAAACCAAACCCACTGCCGTCAAGTCGATTCCGACTCATAGCAACCCTATAGGACAGAGTAGAACCACCCCATAGAGTTTCCAAGGAGCGCCTGGTGGATTTGAACTGCTGACCTCTTGGTTAGCAGCCATAGCTCTTAAGCACTACGCCACCAGAGTTTCCATACCATACTAGGGTCTTCTTTATATGGCTGTTGTTTCTATAAGAGTTTTCTGTGTAAATTGCCCCAGTTCTCTTTCCCTGGAATTTATGCACCAACTTTTTGCTTAAGTATTGCATGACAGGCTTCATAGGCATGCCTTTTCTCATGTGCATAGTTTTGTGGTTCTTTCCTTTATCCATGGGAACTTAACTGTTGTCTGCATCAACTTTAAACAAAGTTGGAAAAAAGAAGACAGAAGACTCCGAACCAGAGAAATGACACTGAGAGAAAGGCACTACAGACATTGCTGGCTTTGAAGACAGAGGACCACAAGCCAAGGACTGCAGGGATTCTCTAGAAGCTGGAAGAGGCAAGAAAACATCTTCTCGTCTAGAACCTCCAAAAAGGAATGCAACACTGCCAGTACCTTGATTTTTTTCCCCAGTGAGATCCATATCAAACTCTGACCTCCAGAACTATAACATAATAAATTCAATTCACTAAATAGGTGGTAATTTGTTACAGCAGCAATAGGAAACCAATACACCTTCCAGCTTCTTTGTTCAGCTTGAAAAAGAAGAATAATTAAACAATCAGGGCTAACGTATCCATAAAATTTTTTCCAAGACATATATAAGAACTCAGCAAATGCAAAGGCGTTTAAATATCTGCACGTTGAGATGGTCATACGAGATACTTAAAAGTGTGCATGATCAGCTCCGTGTCCTCCATGCACAAAGAGAAGCCAGCATTGTCAGTCATGGCTAATAATGGGTAGATAATATTTACATAGCACACATTTCAAACAGAAGCATTCCAGGAAATCTGTTTAAATATATATTTGAAATTTTAATTTCTATGCAGTGGATCACTCAGTCACTTATAATATTTTGTCAGGAGACATGCAAGAATTGTTGAAAATTAGTGAGCTCCACCATGGGTCATTGAGAGATAAAAAGCAACTCACCATCTCGGCGGTTGAGCCTTGCAAACCCAGGGCTATGGCTGCTGGACAGCTCTGAGGAACTGCTGAAGGATGAAGGAGGCAGGGCTGACAGCAGAGGCTCCTCACAGCTATCTGTCAGGGGAAAATGCCACATTTGGGTTAATGTCCTCATTACAGCCCTCTACAACCAGCAACCTAAAACATTACAAATCCCAGAGCAAACATCAGCCTTAATGGGGATGGTTGGAAGCATAAGAATACAAAGAGAAGGCCTGCTGTTACTGCTTCTGTTGAACACATTGTTGAATTGAAGTCCCAGACAGCATAAGAAAAGAAAGGGAGTAACTACCTAAGGAATGGAAGGGTGATGAAAAACTGTCATCATTCATAACTGAAAGAAATGAAAAAACAATCTACAAATTATTAACAAGAGTTAAAAAAAGGCTATATATACCAATATTAATCAAATTTCTGTATTCTCAAAGGGTTAAAAACATAATTAAAAAACAAAATAAAACAAAGTATTTACAATGACAACAAAATATGAAGTACCTGAGACTATTGCTTAAAAGTGGACCTGATTGAATCAGTTAAGGGCTTACCAGAGTGAAGGCTCCCTGAGATGAAGAAGAAATTCTGCCTTTGGAGCAGCTTCAGGCTGTGCCTTCCTGAGAGTTCCTGTCCATCCTTCCTGAGGACCTAACTTGCAGATTTCAGAATTGTCTGTCAATCTTCCACAACTGTGTAAGCCAACTCCTTGCTATAAATCTCTTCATATTTATCTCCTACTCCTGCTTCCTTGGATGAACCCCGACTCAAAGAAGTAAGGAGACTCGGCATTGGGGGAGATGCCCATTCTCCACATTTTGCTGTTAGGTGCTGTGGAGTGGGTTCTGACTCATAGTGACCCTATGGACAACAAAATGAAACACTGATGGTCCTGTTCAATCCTCATGATCGTAGTTATGCTTGAGCCCACCGCTATAGCCACTGGGTCAATCCATCTACTTAAGGGTCTTCCTCCTTTTCCCTGGCCTTCTACTAAGCACAATATCCTTCTCCAGGGACTTATACCTCCTGATAACATGGCCAAAGTATGTGAGATGAAGTATTGCCATCCTTGCTTCTAAGGAGCATTCTGGCTTCACTTCTTCCAAGACAGATTTGTTTGTTCTTTTGGCAATCCACAGTACATTCAATATTCTTCACCAACACCATAATTCAAAGGTTTCAATTTTCTTCAGCCTTCCTCAGTCATTGCCAGGTTTCACGTGCATATGAGGTGATTGAAAACACCATGGCTTCTTTGGTCAGGGGCGTCTTAGTCCTTAAAGCGACATCTTTTCTTTTTAACACTTTAAGAGGTCTTTTGCAGCAGATTTGCCCAATGCAATGCATCCTTTGATTTCTTGACTGCTGCTTTGATGGAATGGGGCATCAGGATTGGAGGAAGAATGCCAGAATGCTCCTCAGAACCAAAGGTGGTGAGATTGTGTCTTACATACTTTGGACATGTTGTCAGGAGGGATCGGTCCCTGGAGAAAGACATCATGCTTGGTAAAGTACAAGGTCAGAGGAAAAGAGGAAGACCCTGAATGAGATGGATTGACTCAGTGGCTGCAACATTGGGCTCAAGTATAACAATGATTGTAAGGATGACACAGGACCAGGAAGTGTTTTGTTCTGTTGTGCACGGGGTTGCTATGAACGGAATCCACTTGACTATACATCACTTAACAACAACAGCTTCCGTGGGTGTTGATTGTAGATCCAAGTGATATGAAATCCTTGACAACTTTAATCTTTTCGTCATTTATCATGATGTTGCTTATTGGTCCAGTTGTGAGGATTATTTGAATGTGTACCCTCTGCAGAGAACAAGAAATTCTTCACAAATGTATGTTGTTGTTGTTAGGGGTGGTCAAGATTATTCTGACTCATAGTGACCTTATGTACAACAGAACGAAACACTGCCCAGTCTTGTGCCATCCCACAATCCTTGTTATGCTTGAGCCCACTGTTGCAGCCACTGTGTCAATCCATCTCATTGAGGGTCTTCTTCTTTTTCCCTGACCCTCTACTTTACCAAGCATGATGTCCTCCAGGGACTGGTCCCTACTGATAACATGTCCAAAGTATGTGAGATGAAGTTTCTCCATCCTTGCTTCCAGTGAGCATTCTAGCTATATATACATCTTTGAAGACAGATTGTTCATTCTTTTGGCAGTCCACGTTATAGTCAATATTCTCCACCAACACCACAATTCAAAAGCATCAATTTTTCTTCAATCTTCCTTATTCATCAACCAGTTTTCACATGCATATGAGGTAACTGAAAACACCATGGCTTGGGTCAGGCACACCTTAATCTTCAAGGTGATACCTTTGCTTTTCAACACTTAAAAGAGGTCTTTTGCAGTAGATTTGCCCAATGCAATTCATCTTTTGATTTCTTGGCTGCTGCTTCCACCGGTGTTGATTGTGGATCCAAGTGAAATGAAATCCTTGACAACTTCAATCTTTTCCCCATTTATCATGATCTTGCTTATTGGTTCACTTGTGAGGGTTTTTGTTTTCTTTATGTTGAGGTGTAAGCCATACTGAAGGCTGTGGTCTTTGATCTTCATTAGTAAGTCCTTCAAGTCCTCTTCACTTACAGAAAGCAAGCTTGTGTCATCTGTATAAAGCAGGTTGTTAATGAGTCTTCCTCCAATCCTGATGCTCCCTTCTCCTCAATATAGTCCAGATTCTCAGATTGAACAGGCATGGTCAAAGGATACATACAACCCTGATGCACAACATATCTGACTAAACCACGCAGTATTCCCTTGTTCTATTTGAACTACTGCCTCTTGATCTATGTACAGGTTCCTCATGAGCACAATTAAGTGTTCTGAAATTCCCATTCTTCACATTTCTGTCCGTAATTTGTTATGAGCCACACAGTCAAATGCCTTTGCATAGTTGATATAACACAGGTAAACATCTTTCTGGTATTGCCTGCTTTCAGCCAGGATCCATCTGAAATCAGCAATGATATCCCCTGTTCCATGTCTTCTTCTGAATCTGGCTTGAATTTCTGACAGTTCTCTGTTGATGTATAGCTGCAGCTGCTTTTGAATGATCTACAACAAAATTTTACTTATTTTTCGATAATTTCCACATTCGGTGGGATCACCTTTTTTAGGAATAGGGATAAATATGCATCTGTTCATAGCAGTGGGTTGGTTTTGGGTATGCATCTCTTCCAGTTGGTTGGCCAAGTAGCTATCTTGCAAATTGCTTGGCATAGATGAGTGAGCACTTCAGTGCTGCATCCACTTGTTGAAACATCTCAGTTGGCATTCCATCAATTCCTGGAGGCTTGTTTTTTGCCAATGCCTTCAGAGCAGCTTGGACTTCTTCCTTCAGTACCATCAGTTCCTGATAATATGCTACCTCTGGAAATGGTTGAACATTGACCAATTTTTTTCGGTATAGTGACTCTGTGTAATCCCTCTATCTTCCTTTGATGCTTCCCGCGTCGTTCAGTATTTTGCCTGTGGAATCCTTCAGTATTACAACTTGAGTCTTGAGTTTTTTTCTTCAGTTCTTTCAGCTTGAGAAATCTTGTGTTCTTCCCTTTTCATTTCTATCTCCAGGTCTTTGCACATACCGTTATAACACTTTAGTTTGTATTCTCAAGCTGCCCTTTGAAATCTTCTGTTTGGCTCTTTTACTTCATTTCTTCCTTTTGCTTTAGCTACTCGACAGTCAAGAGCAAGTTTCAGATCTCTTCTGATACCCATTTTGGTCTGTTTTTTTCTGTCTTTTTAATGATCTCTTTCTTTATGTATGATGTCCCTGATGTCATTCCACAAATGGTCTGATGTTTAGTCATTTAGTGTTCAACAGATCAAATTTATTTTTGAGATGGTCTCTAAATTCAGGTGGGATATACTCATGGACTTGTTCCAATTTTCTTCAGTGTCAGCTTGAACTTGTACATGAGCAATTGATGGTCTGTTTGGCAGTCGCCCCCTGGCCTTGTTCTGACTGATGATATTGGGCTGTTCCATTATCTCTTTCCACAGATATAGTCAATTTGATTCCTGTGTATTCCATCTTGTGAGGTCCACATGTCTAGTCACCATTTTTGTTGGTGAAAAAGGTATTTGCGATCAAGAAGTCCTTGGGCTTACAAATTTCAATCGTTTGTTCTCTGGCATCATTTCCATCACCAAGGCCATATTTTAGAAGTACTGATCCTTCTTCTTTGTTTCCAACTTTTGCATTTCAATCACCAGTAAGTATCAACTCATCTTGATTGCATGTTTGATCAATTTCAGACTGTAAAAAAAAAGAAGTTGGTAAAAATCTTCAATTTCTTCATTTTTGGCCTTAGTGTTTGGTTTGTAAATTTGAATAATTTTCATATTAACTGATTTTCCTTGTAGGTGAGTGGATATTATCTTATCACTGACAGTGTTGTACTTCAAGATAGATCTTGAAACATTCTTTTTGACAATAAATGGAACACCATTCCTTTTCAAGTTGTCTTTCCCAGCATAGTAGGCCATATGATTGTCCGACCGATTCAAAATGGCTAATACCAGTCCATTTCAGCTCACTGATGCTTAGGATATTGATGGTTATGCTTTCCATTTCAATTTAGATGATTTCTAATTTTCCTAGATTCATACTTTGAACATTCCTTTTTCCGGCTATTACTGGATGTTTGCAGCTTTTCTTTGAGTCATGCCACATCAGCAGATGAAGGTCCCAAAAGCTTGACTCCATCTATATCATTAAGGTTGACTCTGCTTTGAGGAGGCAGCTCTTCCTCAGTCGAATTTTGAATGCCTTCCAACTTGAGGAACTCATCTTCCGGTAGTACATCAGACAGTGTTCTGCTGCTATTCATAAGGTTTTCACTGGGTATTTCTTTTCAGATGCTGAGGCTTCTTTCTAGTCTATCTTAATCTAGAAGCTCTGATGAAACCTGTCCGCCATGGGTTACCTTGTTGGTGTTTGAATACTGGCAACATATCTTCCAGCATTACAGCAAGGGGCAAGCCCTCATAGTACAACGAACTGACAGACATGTCGAGGAACAAATGCACAGAAACAAGTAAATACACCAACAAAGCAAAACTGGCACAGGATGAGACCAGAATGCTCATGGTTACTCCAAGACTGGAGACAATCTTCCTGTCTTATATTCTGTCTATCTGGGTTTATTTTAAGGAAGATCTAAACCATTAGGGAGAAAGTTCTGAAAATTTGCCTAAATAGAAAATGAGATGAATAAAGTGTCCTCTGTGGTACCTTATCTATTTCCTACACCTTTAGATTGGCTGTCATTTGTAAAGAGTTTCTGTTGTGGGTTAGTTACAAAATTATTGTACAAAACATTCTCCCATGACCCAGAACAATCAGCAGTACTTTAGCATTCTTTGTACAGTAGCTTCAATTCAAAATCATTATGTTAAATATTAATGCATGCTATCATTTAATTTTAGTTGAGTTGCAAGGCAATTTTCAAATGAACTCACAAAATCATCCAATGTTTAAGTGTTGTACACACATTGCTTACCACGAAAGGAGATATGCCATATTGAGATATCTCTTTGTTAGCTGTAAATAGTAAATATGAATGATAATGTCAAAAATCATTATTTTCATTATAATTGCTACACAAATGGTCAAATAGAAAATTCTTACAAAAGAATACAGAAGGAGGTATGAATGGATGAACTAAAGGAAGTATGGATTTAAAAGTGGACTGCTGGTCCCCACACTTGTGGCTGATGCTTAGGTAGCTGTACTGTGTGGTTCAGACTGTGGCTGACAAGCTATGAACCCTGCATACTCAGGGAGAACCCCACAAACACACTCTCCTCACACACTCAGCAGTTGAAAGTGTCACCATTGCATTCGTCAAGCAGAGATAACAAGATAAGAAATTCGGAGATAACACACACAGCTGTTTCGGCTGGAGGAAACCTTGCTGAGGCCAGCTTCAGCCTCATTTCCACATCCTTCTCCTTTAAGTGACCTTCTCTCCTGCCCTCTCAGTCCATTCTCAACGTGGCAGCCTGAAGCTGGTCAAGCTGCCCTTTGACCATGGGGTTGGGGTCACTGGTGCCTGGGTTGTGGCTGCCATACTGCAACTGTCGTGTCAATAGTACCATCTCCCCAGTTGCCACACTTGGTGACCCTGGCACCTCCTTTACAATTGTCACCAGATTCTGGCTACTCAGTGGGACCTGCTTCATCCCCTACATAGCCCTGTTCCATTCATGCTGGTCCTTCTTCTCAGCATACACCCAGTGATTTACTCAGTCCCCTGTTTGTGTTCTCAACACTCCAAACAGAACAGAACCTCCAAGAGGGCCAAGGGAGGGGCTTGGGATATTCTGTACACCTCCATCTCCCCTGTGCCTAGAACACAGCCAGCTCATAATAACCAGGTAAAAACAATGTCTGAAACATAAAATATTTTCTTATTAATACACAGATTTATTATAAATCATGCCTTCTGTACAGAAAGGCCCACTCCCTGTTTGTCAGTGTGTCATACTGCAATGGCCTGACTGTTGCTGTGATGCTGGAAGCTAAGCCTTTGGTATTTCAAATACTGTCAGGGTATTCCATGGTGGAGGGGTTTCAGTGGAGCTTCCAGACTAAGGCAGACTAGGAAGAAAGGCCTAGTGATCTACTTCTAAAAACTAGCCAATGAAAACCCTGTGGATCACAACAGAACATTGCCCGACTGGCTTGCTTTGGACATGTCATCAGGAGGAATGAATGATTGGAAGAAGACATTGTGTTTGGTGAAATGTAGGGGGACATCAAGGGTGAGGGAGACCCTCAGTGAAATGGAGTGGCACAATAGCTGCAAGGATGGACACAAACATGCCAGTGATCAAGAAACTGAAACAGGTCTGAGCAAAGTTTTGTTCTGTTGTACACGGGATTGCCATGAAGTTGGAGTCGATTCGATGGCAGCTCTGTCTATCTTTCCATCCCTCCCTCCCTCCCTCCCACCACATGTTTGTCAGTTTGTCTACTGTGGTAGATTTCATGTTGCTATAATGCTAGAAGCTTTGCCACTGGAATTTCAAATACCAGCAGGGTCACCCATGGAGGACAGGTTTCAGCTGAGCTTCCAGTCAAAGACAGCCTAGAAAGAAGGACCCAGAAGTCTACTTCTGAAAAAATTAGCCAGTGAAAACCTTATGAACAGCAGTGGAACACTGTTTGATGTAGTGCCGGAAAATGAGGCCCTCAGGTTGGAAAGTACTCAAAATATGACTGGGGAAGAGCTGCCTCCTCTAAGTAGAGTTGCCCTTAATGATGTGGATGAATCAAGCTTTTGGGACCTTCATTTACTGATGTGGCACAACTCAAAATGAGAAGAAACAGCTGCAAACATCCATTAGTAATTGGAAGGTGGAATGTACAAAGTATGAATCTAGGACAATTAGAAACCTTCAAAAATGAAATGGAACACATAGACATCAATATCCTAGGCATTAGTGAGCTGAAATGGACTGGTAGTAGCTATTTTGAATCACACAATCATATGTTCAGCTATGCTGGGAACGACAAATTGAAGAGGAACAACATTGCATTTGTCGTCAAAAAGAACATTTCAAGGTCTATCCTGAAGTACAATGCTGTCAGTGACAGGATAATATCCATACAACTACAAGGAAGACCAGTTAATAACGACTATTATTCAAATTTATCCACCAACCATTAAGGCCAATGATGAAGAAACTGAAGACTTTTACCAGCTTCTGAAATTGATCAAATATGCAATCAAAATGCATTGATAATTACTGGTGATTGGAAGGCAAACATTGAAAACAAAGAAGGACTGGTAGTTGGAAAATGTGGCCTTGGTGATAGAAATAATTCCAGAGATTGAATGATAGAATTTTACAAGACCAAGGACTTCTTCATTGCAAATATCTTTTTTCTCCAACATAAACAGCAACTATACACATGGACCTTGCCAGATGGAATACACAGGAATCAAATTGTCTACATCTGTGGAAAGAGACGATGGAAAAGTCCAATATCATCAGTCAGAACAAAGCCAGGGGCTGACTGTGGAACAGACCGTGAATTGCTCATGTGCAAGTTCAAGCTGAAGTTGCAGAAAATTAGAACAAGTCCATGAGGGCCAAAGCACAACCTTGAGTATATCCCACCTGAATTTAGAGACCATCTCAAGAACAGATTTGATGCATCGAACACTAATGACCTAAGACCAGACATATTGTGGAATGACATCATACATGAAGAAAGCAAAAGGTCATTAAAAAGACAGAAAAAAAACCAAAATGGATGTTAGAAGACACTCTGATAGTTGCTCTTGAATGTAGATTAGCTAATGCAAATGGAAGAAATGATGAAATAAAAGAACTAAACAGAAAATTTCAAAGGGCAGCAGGGAAGACAAAATAAAGTATTATAATGCCTTGTGCAAAGATCTGGAAATAGAAAACCAAAACAGAAGAACATGCTCTGCATTTCTCAAGCTGAAAGAATTGAAAGAAAAATTCGAGCCTTGAGTTGCAATATTTGAAGGATTCTATGAGGAAAATATTAAATGATGTAGGAAGGATCAAAAGAAGATAGAAGACATACACAGAGGCACTATACCAAAAGTAATTAGTTGCTGGAAGTGCTCAGTCCTCTATGCCAAGAAATTTAGAAGATAGCTACCTAGCCATCAGACTGGAAAAGATCCATATTTGTAGCAATTCCAAAGAAAGCTGATCCAACAGAATCCAGCAATTATTGAACAATATCATTAATATTACATACAAGTAAAATTTTGCTGAACTTTACTCAAAAGCCATTGCAACAGTAGATTGACAGGGAACTGCCAGAAATTCAAGCTAGATAGAGAAGAGGACATGGAACAAGGGATGCCATTGCTGATGTCAGCTGGATCCTGGCTGAAAGCAGAGAATACCAGAAGGATGTTTACCTGTGTTTTACTGACTATGCAAAGGCATTCGACTGTGGGGATCATAACACATTATGGATAACATTGTAAAGAATGTGAATTCCAGAACACTTAATTGTGCTCGTGAGGAGCCTACTCTTACACCAAGAGGCAGTTGTTCTAATAGAACAAGGGAATATTGTGTGGTTTTAAGTCAGGAAAGGTACATCAGGGCAATATCCTTTCACCATACTTAGTCTGTATACTAAGCAAATAATCCAGGAAGCTGGACTATATGAAGAAGAATAGGGCATCAGGATATGAGGAAGACTCATTAAAAATCTTTGATATGCAGATACACAACTTTGCTAGCTGAAAGTGAAGAGGACTTGAAGCACCTACTGATGAAGATCAAAGACTACAGCCTTCAGTGTGGATTATACCTCAACATAAAGAAAACAAAAATTCTCACAACTGAATCAATAAGCAACACATGATAAACGGAGAAAAGATTGAAGCTGTTAAGGATTTCATTTTAGTTGGATCCACAATCAATGCCCATGGAAGCAGCAGTAGAGAAATCAAAAGACGAGTTGCATTGGGCAAATCTGCTGCAAAAGATCTTTTTAAAGTGTTAAAAAGCGAAGATGTCACTTTAAGGACTAAGGTGCACCTGACCCAAACCGTGGTGTTTTCAATCACCTCATATGCATGTGAAAGCTGGATGATGAATAATGAAGACCAAAGAAGAATTGATGCCTTTAAATTACGGTGTTAGTGAAGAATATAACATGAACTGTCGGAAGAACCAACAAATATGTCTTGGAGGAAGTACAGCCAAAATGCTCCCTAGAAGCAAGGATGGTGAAACTTCATCTCACATACTTTCAACAAGTTATCATGAGGGATCAGTCCCTGGAGAAGGACATCATGCTTGGTAAAGTAGAGGGTCAGCGGAATAGAGGAAGACCCTCCAGGAGATCGACTGATACAGTGGCTACACGAGTGGGCTCAAGCATAACAAAGATTGTGAGGATGGCGCAGAACTGGGCAGTGTTTCATTCTGCTGTACATAGGGTCACTATGAGTTGGAACTGACTCGATGGCACCTAACAATAACACCCTTCTATCATCTACGTCACCAAAAATGCTAGTAAATGAATCCAAAGCATTGAGAGAGGGAAATTTTACGAATTCCAATTTAAAAGCAAAAATAACATTGATTCCTAAACCAACAAAAATAGTGGATTACAAGAAGTCTACATACATTTTCACCCACGCAAAATCTAAATAAAACATTAATAAATGTAATGCAGTAGTAAATTAAACATAATATTGCACAAGAACAGTGTGGCTTTTGTACTAAAGTTTTATTGGAAATATACTTAATAGATTATGGGAAGGTTACATTCAGAGAGTTTGGAAAGGCATATGATTACATTTAATGTATTTTCTGCATTTTGAAAACCAATTAGAAATATATGGATACTTCATCAGTATGATTAAAAGATTAAAAGAACGATTCCCATGTCATTCCAAAATGTTTATCTCAAGTCACAACCAGCATTATCCTAAGGAAAAAGCACTGGAAATAATCTGATTAAAGGGAGAAGCATGACAAGAATGCCTGCTGTTGACATTATTATTTAACGTTATTCTGATGGCATTGAGTAAACGAGAAAGGAAAAGGCAGAGTTATTCCTGTCTATTGATTAAAAAAAAAAAAAAATTTTTTTTTATTGATAAAAAAATCCAAACATTTTGAATCAAAAGCTATGATAAAGAATAAAATATGCAATTTAGGCAGAAGACTACAAAACTAAAATAGAAGATGAATTGCTTCGCAACGCACACGCGAAGGTCTGGCAGTACAATGGAAAGAACAACATCTGTTTCTAACAAAGTCCGAGAAATATACCTAGAAATACAGAAATAAGCAAGTGTAAAAGATCCATATTAAGAATATGGAAAAAGGCAATGAGAAACATAAAGAGAATTGAGGTAAATGGAAATAAACCCACTGTTTCTTGATTGCAAGCCTTAACAGTTTAAGGATGCTGCCAAAAACAAAATCACCAGTAATTTTCAATGGGTCTTGATTGCATGTTTGATCAATTTCAGACTGCGGAAATTGGTAAAAATCTTCAGTTTCTTCATCTTTGGCATTAGTGGTTGGTGTGTAAATATGTATAATAGTCTTATTAACTGGTCTTTCTTGTAGACATATTATTCTGTCATTGACAGCAGTGTATTTCAGGATAGATCCTGAAATGTTCTTTTTATGTCTTTGGGTGCATAAATATTTATTACAGTCATGTCCTCCTGGACGTATGTAGTGTCCTTCCTTATCCTTTGTGGTGGATTTTACTTTAAAGCCTATTTTGTCAGAAATTAATATTGCTATTCATGCCTTTTTTGATCGTTGTTTGCTTGATATATTCTTTTCCACCCTTTGAGTTTTAGTTTGTTTGTGTCTTTAAGTCTAAGGTGTGTCTCTTGTAGGCAGCATAGAGACAGATCGTGTTTTTGTAATCTGTTCTGCCACTCTCTGTCTCTTTATTGGTGCATTTAGTCCAATTACATTCAGCTTAGTTACTGAGTTCAGTGCTGTCATCTTGATGTCTTTTTTGTGTGTGTGTTTTTGACAGTTTCTTTGCTCCATTTAATTTTCTGTGCAGTCATTTTTGTTTATGTATTTTCTTTTCGTCTTTTTTATTGTTGTTGATTTTCTATTTGCTGAGTCCTTATGCTCTCTTGTTTTTTATTTTGATATGTAGGATTGTTAGTTCCTTTGTGGTTACCTTAATATTTACTCTGATTTTTCTAAGTTTAAACCAATCTTTTATTTCTTTGTATCACCTTGATTTCCTCTCCATATGAAAGATCTATGGCTACATTATTTAGCTCCTCTTTTTTGTTTTAATGTTGTCATCTTTTACATATTGACATCTTTGTTTCCCTATTTTCACTGTTTTATGTTTGATTTTTTGTGTGTGTGTGTATGACTTCCCTATCTGGGTCAATATCTGGTTGGTCTGTCCTGTGTTCTGGTCTTGGGTTTTTATCTGATGTTATTGATTTTCTAACCAGAGGACTCCCTTTAGTATTTCTTGTAATTTTGGTTTGATTTTTGTAAACTCCCTAAGTCTCTGTTTATCTGGAAATGCCCTAATTTTGCCTTTGTATTTGAGAGATAGTTTTGCTGGATATATAATTCTTGGCTGGCAATTTTTTTCTTTCAAGACTTTATAGATGTCATCCCATTGCCTTCTTGCCTGCATGGTTTCTGCTGAGTAGTCAGAGCTTAATCGTATTGATTCTCCTTTGTAGGTGACTTTTCGTTTATCTCTGTATGCTCCTAAAATTCTCTCTTTATCTTTAGTTTTGTCAAGTTTGATTATAATATGTCTTGGTGACTTTCTTCTGGGATCTACCTTGTGTGGGGTTCGATGAATATCTTGGACAGATATTTTCTCATCTTTCATGATATCAGGGAAGTTTTCTGCCAACAAATCTTCAACAATTCTCTCTGTATTTTCTGACATCCCCCCTGTTCTGGTACTCCAATCACTCATACGTTATTTCTCTTGATAGAGTCCCACATAATTCTTAGGGTTTCTTAATTTTTTTAATTCTTTTATCTGATTTTTCCTCAAATAAGTTGGTGTCAAGTGTTTTATCTACAATCTCACTAATTCTGACTTCCATTTCCTCAATTCTGCTCCTATGACTTCAATTGAGTTGTCTAATTCTGAAATTTTATTGTTAATCTTCTGGATTTCTGTTTGCTGCCTCTCTTTGAGATTCTTGCAGCATGTTAAATTTGTCATTATGCTCTTCTGTAATCTTCTTAAGTTCCTCTTTTGCTTTGTCTGTGTGTTTCTTGGCTTGTTCTGGATTTTGCCTGATATCCTTCCTGATCTCTTCAAGAGTTCTGTATATTAATCTTTTGTATTTTATTCTATCTCCAGTAACTTCAGGAAATTTTCTTCCTCCAGAAGATTTCTTGATTCTTTGTTTTGGGAGCTTACTGAAGCCATCATGATCTGCCTCTTTATGTGATTTGATATTGACTGTTGTCTCCAAGCCATCAGTAAGTTATTATATTTATTTTGTGTTTGCTTACTGTGTCCTAGCTCCTTGTTTTGTTGTGTTTCGATATGCTCAGATAGGCAGCTCGTGTGAGCTAGTTTGATTATTGGTGTCTTTGACCCTCTAATGTCCTGTCACCAGGTGGTTAGATCTGTTACTAGGTATGTAAGCCCAGGAGTCCATTTAATTTTCTTGTATGGATTCAGCTCAGGTGTCCAGGTAGTTGGTCAACACGTGTGTGGTGCGGGCTCTTACCTATAGTCCTTAATGGTCAGAGATGATTGGAGTAGGCACAGGTATTTGGCTGCAGTAGGGGTCCCTGTGCTGAGCAAGGCAGGGGACTGACAGCTGCCCCTGAGTGTCTGAGAGGAAAGCATCTCCCTGTTCCTTAAAGAGTGTAGGTGGGTGAGTTTTGCAGCCAGACTATGGACACCCAATGCTGTTGGCTGTAAGGACTGGGAGGCACCACTTATTCTTGGACCTCTGTTGCATGTCGCTAGGTGGCATGGATGGAGCCACTGGTCCTCAGGCCCCAAATGTGGGTAGGCGAGGACCCTGATTAATAGGTAGAGCAGTGTCAAATATCACGAACCTCCCACTCCACCATATTGTAGATACAGTTGAAGTTAGGCTTTAGGTATATAACCTGTTGAACTGTGCTAATGAGGGCCTATGCTGTTGAAATGGGCCCACACAGGTCAATGTAGGGGTGAAAGGCATTCAAAGACTGTAGACCCCTTACATCTGTGCCTAGGCAAAGGAGCTGTGCCTGCCCTGAGTTCCTGGCAGCTGGCAGATCATTTTTCCCTGTTTGTTAATTTGTTCCCTCTCCAAATCCAGGAGAATGGCTCAGAGTACGTGATGGGTCCTACTTCCGGCCCATGGGACAAGGCAAGCTCTGAAGCCAGCCCAGGACCCAGTGCAGAGTGGGGAGGAAACAGGAAAATGAGAGAGAAGTTTTTCCCAAAGGGGTGCTTTTTGATCCTCAAGATAATTTGGATGCTTGTACTTTCCTTTTGCCAATTGAGTTCTGCTTTTCACTGGTCTGGAGGCTTGAGGAGATTCTCCACTGCTCAGTGTCTCCCAATGTGGAAAACGTGTCCTGAGCACCACTGCTTGCCTCACAGCTCCCACCAGCCAATCCAGCCTACAGGGTGCCAATTCCCACTGGGTCAGGTCTGGCAACTCTCTGCTGCTTCTGAACTGTCTCTCCTTCCCCCTGCCACTCAGTCCAATTCCTCAACTTTGCCTTTGATGTTCAGGGCTCCTAGATTGTCATATATAATCGATTCGCTTGTTTTTTGGGGTCTTTTTGTTGTTGTTGTTATAAGAGGGACAACAGGAAGCATCTGACTACTCTGCCATCTTAGTTCTGTTCCCCTTGAAAAGTTCTTTTTGACAATTAGTGCAATGCTGTTCCTCTTTCAGACAAGACGGACTGGGAAGAAGGAGCTGGAGATCTACTTTTGAACAAATTGGTCAATGATAAACCTATGGATAGCAGTGAAACATTGTCTGACGTTGTGCCAGAAGATGAGACCCTCAGATTGGAAGGCACTCAAAATACAACTGGAAATGAGCTGCCTCCTCAAAGTAGAGTCAACCTTAATGATGTGGATGGAGTAAAAATTTCAGGATCTTCATTTGTTGATGTAGCATGACTGAAAATGAGAAGAAACAGCTAGAAACATCCATTAATAATTGGAAGGTGGAATGTATGAAGTATCAATCAGGAAAATTGGAATTAAAAAAAATTTATTGCTCTTTAAGTGAAAGTTGGCAAATCAAATCAGTCTCTCCTACAAAAATTTATATACACCTTGCTATATACTCCTAGTTGTTCTTGCCCTAATGAGACAGCATGCTCCTTCTCTCCACCCTGTATTTCCGTGTCCATTCAGACAGCTTCTGCCACCTCTGCCTTCTCATTTCTCCTCCAGACAGGAGCTGCCAACATAGTCTCATGTGCCTACTTGATCTAAGAAGCTCACTCTTCACCAGTATCATTTTCTATCTTATAGTCCAGCCAATCCCTGTCTGAAGAGTTGGCTTTGGGAATGGTTCCTGTCTTGAGCTAACAGAAGGTCTGGGGACCATGACCTCTGGGGTCCTTCTAGTCTCAGCCAGAACTTTAAGTCTGGTATTTTTACGAGAATTTGAGGTCTGCATCCCACAGCTCTCCTGCTCCTCGAGGGATTCTCTGTTGTGTTCCCTGTTAGAGCAGTCATCTGTTGTAGCTGGGTACCATCTAGTTCTTCTGGTCTCAGGCTGATGTAGTCTCTGATTTACGTGCCTCTTTTCTGTCTCTTTGGCGCATAATTACCTTGTGTCTTTGGTGTCCTTTACTCTCCTTTGCTCCAGGTGGGTTGAGACCAACTGATGCATCTTAGATGGCCTCTTGTTAGTGTTTAAGACCTCAGACGCCACTCTCCAATGTGGGATGCAGAATGTTTTCTTAATAGATTTTATTATGCCAATTGACCTAGATGTACCCTGAAACCATGGTCCCCAAAGCCCTGCCCTTGCTACGCTGGCCTTTGAAGTATTTGGTTTATTCAGGAAACTTCTTTGCTTTTGGTTTACTTCAGTTGTGTTGACCTCTCCTGTGTTGTGTGTTGTCTTTTTCTTCACCTAAAATAGTTCTTTTCTACTATCTACTATCTCCCTCCCTCCCCACTGTCATAACCATCATAGAATATTTTCTTATCTGTTTAAACTATTTCTTGAGTTCTTATAATAAGCAGTCTCATACAATATTTGTCCTTTTGCAACTGACTAATTTCTCTCAGCATAATGCCTTCCAGATTCCCCCACGTTATGAATTGTTTCACAGTTCCATCATTGTTCTTTATCGATGCATAGTATTCCATTGCATGAATATAACATAATTTATTTATCCATTCATCCATTGATGGGCACCTTGGTTGCATCAATCTTTTTGCTATTGTAAACAGTGCTGCAATGAACATGGGTGTGCATATATCTGTTCATGTAAAGGCTCTTATTTCTCTAGGATATATTCCAAGGAGTGGTATTGCTGGATCATATGGTAGTTCTATTTCTAGCTTTTTAAGGAAGCACCAAATCGATTTCCAAAGTGGTGGTACCATTGTACATTCCTACCAGCAGTGTATAAGTGTTCCAGTCTCTCCACAACCTCTCCAACATTTATTACTTTGTGTTTTTTGGATTAATGCCAGCCTTGTTGGAGTGAGATGGAATCTCATTGTAGTTTTGATTTGCATTTCTCTAATGGCTAGTGATCATGAGCATTTCCTCATGTATCTGTTAGCTACCCGAATGTCTTCTTTAGTGAAGTGCCTATCCATACCCTTTGCCCATTTTTTAATTGGGTTATTTGTCTTTTTGTAGTTGAGTTTTTGCACTATCATGTAGATTTTAGAGATCAGATGGTGATTGGAAATGTCATAGCTAAAAACATTTTCCCAGTCTGTAGGTGATCTTTTTACCCTTTTGGTGAAATCTTTGGATGAGCATAGGTGTTTGATTTTTAGGAGCTCCCAGTTATCTAGTTTTTCTTCTGGTGTTTGTGCACTGTTAGTAATGTTTTATACACTGTTTTTGCCATGTATTAGGTGTCCTAGTGTTGTCCCTATTTTTTCTTCCATGATCTTTATCGTTTTAGATTTTATATTTAGGTCTTTGATCTATTTTGAGACAGTTTTTGTGCATAGTGTGAGGTATGGGTCTTTTTCATTTTTTTGTAGATGGGTATGCAGTAATGCCAGCAATATTTGTTAAAGAGACTGTCTTTTCCCCATTTAACTGATCTTGGGCCTTTGTCAAATATCAGCTGCTCATATGTGGATGGATTTATGTCTAGATTTTCAATTCTGTTCCATTGGTCTATGCATCTGTTGTTGCACCAGTACCAGGGTGTTTTGACTACTGTGGTGGTATAATAGGTTCTAAAATCAGGTAGTATGAGGCCCTCCACTTTGATCTTCTTTTTCAGTAATGCCTTACTTATCCAGGGCCTAGAAATTTGGAATTTTTAAAAAATGAAAGAGAACACTTGAGGATCAATATCCTAGGCATTAGTGAGCTGAAGTGGACTGGTATTGGCCATTTTGAATCAGGCAATCTTGTGGTCTACTATTCTAGGAATGACACATTGAAGAGGAATGGTGTCACATTCATAGTTAATAATAATGATCAATATTGGCTCAATGATTGTAACAAATGTATCATAAGAATACAAGATATTAATAATAGTGGAAACTGTACAGGTGAAAGGGGTATAAGGCAACTTAGTGTAGTTTCTTCATAATTTTTCTGTAAACCTAAAACTGTTGTAAAAATTTATGTATATATGTATACATATATATACATGTATACATTAAAAAATTAAATAAGCAGAGTTAGCATGTGACAAGTATTGAAAACTAAACGTCATTTTGTGTTGGCTAGCTAAGTGCTTGTCAGTAACATAGCCCTCCTGAAGGTCAGCTGCTCGTTTTGCTAAAGAAAACAAATGACTCAAATATCCAGAAACATTTTGCAAGAAAAAATGCACCTCCTCATTTTCTTGTCAGCAGTCATTCAGCCTCACTTATGAAAAAAGGTAAGGTGGGTTTATTTATAGCCTTGCTGAGGAAGCAGATAATCTGACCTTGCCGGCTGTTCATCGCAAGGTGTGTCCCACAGCTGAACACCCCGCAGTTCCATGGAGCACCACCCGGAAGGCAGAGTGCATCGGACAAGGGCATTATACCTCTCAGGCCTGGGTGACCACACACAGTTGACCGAATGTTGGGGCACTCCAGGGGTGCTCGCTTTCCCACTGAGCACTCCCCTTCACACACTAAGGACTCAGTGTCTGTAGCATCCAGACACAAGGTCAAAGAGTCCCTAATGTGGCAAGTGGCTGCAAAGAACGGATGACAAACTATGTGCCCTTTCCAAGAGCCACACCTGGAACCACCTTAACACTGTGGCACAGAAGCTTTCAATTTTATGTTTCCAACTCTAAGCACAGAGGACTTGGAACGCAGAAGGCACTGGGCGGCGTCAGTATATCTGGGATGCATCTGTCTGTGTTTGTAATTTTAGTTAGTTCCTTAGGAT
The DNA here is from genome assembly GCF_030014295.1 of Loxodonta africana. Lineage (NCBI taxonomy): Eukaryota > Metazoa > Chordata > Mammalia > Proboscidea > Elephantidae > Loxodonta > Loxodonta africana. The sequence continues at coordinate 422,798 of NC_087347.1, read as the reverse complement.
CTTCTGTTCCGTTAATCCCCTAATGTCAGCACACTCAGGGTGACCCTGCCCTTGGCTCCCTAGGCACAAACAGGGCAACTCTGGGAATGTAGCATTTTCTCAAAAAGGGGAAACATCTGATCTCTACCACCCCAGCCAGGTGCAGCAGGGGAGGGGGCCAAGGTTATGATAATTTGAGGCTGTCATCAAAGGAAAAGGACCTTCAGTAATGAAGGGATGTTCCACATAAAGTACTGCCATCAGAAGACGATATTTTTCCTGCTTAAAGCAAGAAAAGTCAAGACAAGTCCACAACTCCAGAAAGTATTTCCTAACAGGTATTTTTTTGGAAGGAATTCACAAATAAAATGAAGTCACAAAATTTTCACATTTACACAACTGTATGCAATAAACATAATAATCAGAAAAAGCAAGGCCAGTTGTTTTGCAAACACTCATTACAAACGCTTTTCTCAAAGTGGGGCTGGGGTCCAGCGCTTGCTTCACTAGCTGGGCCTCAATCCCTTGGGCGTGGCTGAGGCGTCTCACAGAACCATAGAATACTTGGAATTCTGCCGGGGGGACATCAGCTACCACAGGGCTGCCAACATTTAGTCCCCTCCTGATGCCCTGGGGAGGTGGAAGGACGTCCAGGCCCTGGTCATTGTTTCAGGCACAGTGAGCGGGAGAGGGATGACTACACCAAAGAGCCGCACTTGAGGTAGAATGGTCAGGGCATGAATGCTGTGGACTCATAAAGAAGTGTGGACAGCCTCAGACACTGGGGCTGAGATGCTTCCACAAGGGGCTGGCAAGGGTCAGCAGGGGGCAGGGGCCATCTTGGATTGCGGAGGGAGATCACACGTAATCTTGACATGAAACAGCCATCAGAAGTTATGAGAGAACTAGTATAGAATAGTTCCTTTCTCCAGCCCCTCAGAAGGAATCAACACACCAATAGCCTGATTTGGACTTTTAACCTCCAAAACTGTGAGAAAATAAACCCATTTTTTTTAAGCCATTCACTTTGTGGTACTTTGTTTACTGGGATGTAAGCTCCATGAGAGCAAGAATGTAGTCTGTGTTATTTACCTTTCTATCCTCATTAACTAAACTGGTGCCTGATAGAAATCCAGTGCTTTAAAAACATGACTTGAATCATTGAATAATTTATTCTGTAACTTTAGTCTAGCACTTTAATTTCCTCCCCTGAAGACTGTGTACAAAGTACCTAATTTTCACTGTTTGATTATTGTGGAGATTGTCATAATCACATTTTGAAGTACTGTTAAAATAATGGCAAACCAGTTAAATTAATTTTTAAAAATCACTACCTAAGAAAGAGACAAAAGGAGTCAGAGTTTCAGTAATAAAAATCATTTAAGTACTCTGGCAACTGATATATAAAATGAGGAGTTTTTTTAAATGAAAATAAGTGAAATATTTTGAGATGCATTTTTATATCTTAATAGCTTTTCGAGGCCATTTAAAGTTAGACGTATAATTTCCTTAAAAGTGGTGAGATTTTTAAAGCCAAGGCAATCTATTTTGTAAAAGTTCAATGTTGTGAAGGGGAATAGCTTTAAAATTTCTCAAGAGGACTCTGAAAGTAGTAAGAATTTATTTGGATTTGTTGCACATGCTTATATAATTTAATTAGTTTTTCTGTGCTATATGATATCAGTGTGCTTTTTCCTTTTTAGCAACTACATTGTCAGATTTGTTTCAGTGATGCTTTTCAAAAACCACTGACAAAGCCAGTTTGCTAAGGCCACCGTTTGTGGGATTCAGGGTCAGGCAACTCTCAGGTTGGTTGTGCTTCATTGGCAAGTTCTGAGTTTTTCTCTGATGTACTGCTGCAGGTGGGGCTCCCGGAAAGTAGCTCGACATTACCTGCAGATGCCTGCAGGCCTTCAGTGGGGTGCACCTGGGTATCACCCAGTGAGAAGGAAGGAAATGGGAAGGGCGGACTGGGAGTCGGGCTGATGCAGGGCCCAGCTGGCCCATGGCGGTGGCCATGCAGAGACCTCCAGAATGAGAGTGAGGGCCAGGCTTCTACGCCCTGCAATGACCAGTGACTGGACGGGGATTACCATGACAGGGAGTGACCTGAAAAAGGAAGCCTTCCTCAGCCAGATGATTTCTTGAAGGGGCTGACTGCTGAGGGTCACCAGAAGCCAGGAATAGCCCTCCTTTTCAGAGGACGACATTCAAAGGTGTCAATTCTTCTTTGGTCTTCCGTATTCATTGTCCAGCTTTTACACGCATATGATGTGATTGAAATTACTATGGCTTGGGTCAGGTGCACCTTAGTCTTCAAGGTGACATCTTTGCTTTTCAACACTTTAAAGAGGTCCTTTGCAGCAGATGTACCAAATGCAATGCTTCATTTGATTTCCTGACTGCTGCTTCCATGACTGTTGATTGTAGATCCAAGTAAAATGAAATCCTTGACACCTTCAATCTTTTCTCCATTTATCATGATGTTGTTTATTGATCCAGTTGTGAGGATTTTTGTTTTCTTTATGTTGAGGAGCAATCCGTACTGGAGGCTGTGGTCTTTGATCTTCATTAGCAAATGCTTCAAGTCCTCTTCACTTTCAGCAAGCAAAGTTGTGTCATCTGCACAACACAGGTTGTTAATGAGTCTTCCACCAATCCTGATGCCTTGTTCTTCATAGAGCCCAGCTTCTTGGATTATTTGCTCAGCATACAGATTGAATAGGTATGGTGAAAGGATACAACCCTGACACACACCTTTCCTGACTTTAAACCAATCAGTATCCCCTTGTTCTGTCCGAACAACTGCCTTTTGATCTATGTAAGAGTTGCTCATTAGCACAATTAAGTGTACTGGAATTCCCATTCTTCGCAATGTTATCCATAATTTGTTGTGATCCACAGAGTCGAATGCCTTTGCATAGTCAATGAAACACAGGTAAACATCGTTCTGGTATTCTCTGCTTTCAGCCAGGATCCATCTGACATCAGCAATGATATCCCTGGTACCACGTCCTTTTCTGAAACCAGCCTGAATTTCTGGCAGTTCCCTGTCGATATACTGCTGCAGCTACTTTTGAATGATCTTCAGCAAAATTTTGCTTGCATGTGATATTAATGATATTGTTCTATAATTTCCACATTCAGTTGGATCACCTTTCTTGGGAATAGGCATAAATATGGATCTCTCCCAGTCAGTTGGCCAGGAAGATGTCTTCCATATTTCTTGGCACAGACAAGTGGGCGCTTCCAGAGCTGCATCCGTTTGTTGAAACATTTCAATTGGTATTCTGTCAATTCCTGGAGCCTTTTTTGCCAATGCCTTCAGTACAGCTTGGACTTCTTCCTTCAGTACCATCGGTTTCTGATCATATGCTACCTCTTGAAATGGTGGAACATTGGCTAATTATTTTTGGTATAATGACTCTGTGTATTTCTTCCATCTTCTTTTGATGCTTCCTGCATCGTTTAATATTTTCCCCATAGAATCGTTCACTATTGCTACTCGAGACTTGAATTTTTTCTTCAGTTCTTTCAGCTTGAGAAATGCCGGGCCTGTTCTTCCCTTTTGGTTTTCTATCTCCAGCTCTTTGCACATGTCATTATAATACTTTACTTTGTCTTCTTGAGCTGCTGTTTGAAATCTTCTGTTCAGTTCTTTTACTTCATCATTTCTTCCTTTTGCTTTAGCTGCTCCACATTCATGAGCAAGTTTCAGAGTCTCCTCTGACATCCATCTTATTTTCTTTCTTTCCTGTCTTTTCAATGACCTCTTGCTTTCTTCATGTATGATGTCCTTGATGTCATTCCACAACTCGTCTGGTCTTCGGTCACTAGTGTTCAATGGATAAAATCTATTCTTGAAATGGTCTCTAAATTCAGATGGGATATACTTAAGGTCATATTTTGGCTGTCCTGGACTTGCTTCAGTTTTCTTCAGTTTCAGCTTGAACTTGCATAAGGAGCAGTTGAAGGTCTGTTCCACAGTCAGCCCCTGGCCTTGTTCTGACTGATACTGAGCTTTTCCATCGTATTTCCACAGATGTAGTCAATTTGATTTCTGTGTGTTCCATCTGGTGAGATCCAGGTGTATAGTTGCCGTTTATGTTGGTGAAAGAAGGTATTTGCAATGAAGAAGTCATTGGTCTTGCAAAATTCTAGCATTTGATCTTTGGCATTGTTTCTATCACCAAGGCCATATTTTCCAACACCCAAACCTCCTTCTTTGTTTCCAACTTTTGATTCCAATCACCAGTAATTATCAATGCATCCTGATTGCATGTTCGATCAATTTCAGACTGCAGCAGCTGATAAAAATCTTCTATTTCTTCATTTTTGGCCCTAGTGGTTGGTGCATAAATTTGAATAATAGTTGTATTAACTGGTCTTCCTTGTAGGTATATGGATATTATCCTATCACTGACAGCATTGTACTTCAGGATAGATCTTGAAATGATCTTTTCGACGATGAATGCAACACCATTCCTCCTCCAGTTGTCATTCCCAGCATACTAGACTATATGATTCAAAATGGCCAATACCATTTCATTTCAGCTCACTAATGCCTAGGATATCTATGTTTATACATTCCATTTCATTTTCGAGGATTGAAAATTTTCCTAGATTCATACTTCATACATTCCAGGTCCACATGGGGGAATCAAGTCTATATAAGGCCCCAATTAATGTTCCAGACATGGAAACTTCATGGGCTTCCTGATTCATGAAAGACATCTGTTCTTGGGAGGGTGACACACTCTCTTTAGTACATGGTAGGTCCACATTTGGAATTCTGAGACCTCGGCCTATGTATCTGTTTGTTTGTATATTTTTGCTGTATCTATAATACTAAGTATTAGTGGTTAAGTGCTACAGCTGCTAACCAAAGGGTCAGCAGTTCGAATACACCAGGCACTCTTTGGAAACTCTATGGGGCAGTTCTACTCTGTTCTGTAGGGTCACTATGAGTCGGAATCGGCTCAAAGGCACTGGGTTTGGTCTGGGTATAATACTAAGTATAGAGCTTTCCTGAATTTTGTGAGTTGTAGTGAAATACTGAACCTGAGGGAGTAGTGTGAACCAGCAGGTCAGAAGTGGGGGGCCTGGAGACCCCTTTACTTGTGGCTGGCATCCGGAGAGGGTAGAAGAAAGCCCCTGAATTTGCAGCCAGCAGGTCAGAAGTGAGGGTGTTATGGGGAACTCCAAGTTTGTACCTCGTGTCTGAGGTCTTAGGCAGATTTGGCAGCCTGGAGGGCTGAGTAGCTTAGGCTGTGAGGGCTAACCTAGTTCCAGATCAGAGGAGGAACTGCTGCACCATAGTTGAATTGGAATTGAATTGCATAAATTGCATCGATTTGATTTCCACAGTTCAGTGTCGGAGAAGTGAGATTTGAAATTGATCATCACACATACATTTAAACTTAACATTCAATTTTCCTATTTATTTTTCTGTACAATTGCCTTTATTTCTCTCTCTCTCTCTCTTTTTTTTTTTTTTTTTTTTTTTTTTTGCTTTTATTTCCTTGTCTTTCTCAAATGCACTTACTAGAATTTTTTTTTTTTTTTTCCAGAGGAGGTCCATGGGTGGTTATATTTCTGTGTCCTAGAATCTTGATTGTGTCTAATGTAATCACATGCTGAGCCAGCAGTTTTGTTGTGCATGGAATTTTAGTTCCAAAATTATTGCACCAACGTCTTTTTGTCCCATCATCTGGAAGAACTCTGATGTAAACCTGAGTCTTTTCCTCTGTAGGAAATTCCTCATTATTTCCATAGAACATTTTGGAGATGTCTCTTCAACTGGAATGTTCCTGATTGGTTTGTTTGCCATTTCTCCAAGAAGCTGGACTATATGAAGAAGAATGGGGCGTCAGGATTGGAGGAAGATTCATTAACAACATGCGTTATGCAGAAGACACAACCTTGTTTGCTGAAAGTGAAGAGGACTTGAAGCACTTACTGATGAAGATCAAAGACCACAGCCTTTTTTATGGATTACACCTCAACATAAAGAAAACAAAAATTCTCACATCTGGACCAAGAATCAACATCATGATAAGCAGGGAAAAGTCTGAAGTTGTCAAGGATTTTATTTTACTTGGATCCTCAATCAACACCCATGGAAGCAACAATGAAGAAATCAAAAGACACATTACATTGGGCAAATCTGCTGCAAAGGACTTCTTTAAAGTGTTGAAAAGCAAAGATGTCACCTTGAAGACTATGGTGCACCTGACCCAAGCCATGGTAATTTCAATTGCATCATATGCATGTGAAAGCTGGACAAGGAATAAGGAAGACTGAAGAAGAATTGAATTGTGGTGTTGGCAAAGAATATCGAATAGATCATGGACTGCCAAAAGAAGGAACAAATCTGTCTCAGAAGAAAACCAGAAAGCTCCTTAGAAGCAAGGATGGCAAGACTGCATCTTACACACTTTGGACATGTGGTCAGGAAGGATCAGTCCCTGGAGAAGGACATGATGCTTGGTAAAGTACAGGGTCAGTGGAAAAGAGGAATACCTCCAAAGAGATGGATTCACACAGTGGCTGCAAAAATGGGTTCAAGCATAACAACATTGTGAGGACGGTGCAAGACTGGGCAGTGTTTCGTTCTGTGGTACATAGGGTCGCTATGAGTTGGAACCAACTGGACGGCACCTAACATCAACAACAGTCCAGAGTTTTTAGGTTTTAGAAAATCTTCTTCCCTATTTTCACACTATTGGTTCTTCAAACTATATTGATGCTTGTGATGCTTGTGTTATAGAAAATTGATGAAAGGGTAAGATAAGAGAATGTAGGTTTCCAAAACATGCAGAATCTGAATGGTGCTTCTAACCCAGGTCCAAGTCTAGGATTCACAAGACAGATTTTTTTCCTAGTTAACCCCACACAGAGACATGCCAAGGCCTTCTGGCCTTCCCACTGCCTCCTTTTGCACTGATGTTGTTGTTTTTTTAGTTGAACAAAAAAAGTGTTGCTTCCCAGGGGTCCTAGCTTCAAGGGGAAGGTGGGAATGGGCGAGCTGGACTCTAACCCCACCTGCTCCAGCTTAGCATTCTCCCCTCCACCCACATGCGTGCAGTCAATTAAACCCAGCCTCTCACCCAGGATTGGAGTCCACGAATACCCCCAACAAATGCTGGCTGACACTCTCACTTTTGTTTTTTAATTAATACTTTCTATCCATTTCTGGCCTCTGGAGATTTTTATTATTTTCCCTTTGTTAAAGATTGAATTGTGTTCCCCCAAAAGATGTGTTGAAGTCTAAACCCCTATATCTGTACACATGACCCTATTGGAAATAGTGACTTTGCAGATGTTATCAGTTAACTTGAGGTTAGGTTAGTAGGATGGGTCCTAATCATATATAACCCTTGACCTTATCAAAGAGAGAAGATGCAGAGGAGGGAGACACAGAGGGAAGATGGCCATGTGAAAATGCATCTACAAGCCACGGAACACCCAGGGCTACCAGAAGCCTGGAGAGACAAAGAAGGATGTTTCCATAGAGCCAACAGAGAGATCGTGGCCCTGCTGATGCCCTGAATTCAGACTCTCAGCCTCCAGAACTGAGAGAATGCGTTTCTGTTCTTATAACCTACCCAACTTGAAGTATTTTGTTACAACACCCTTAGGAAGCTAAGATACTCTTCAACTCAACTATGTATTTTCAATTATTTTTAGGTGCATTCTTTAGAATATTTATTGTCCTGCCACAGACAGCAAGCACACCTTTTTCCTGGGATTCTCTCCCTCCTCTCTGAAGTCTTTCTCTAGAATATCCTGATTAGATGAATGCTACATTTTTTGAAACTCTTGTTTGTTGCTTAGCTTTTTGGAGCATTTCCATCTCTTTGCCAACTGGCCCTGTATTTTGGGAGAATTCTTCAGTTCAGCCTTCCTGCTCATTAATTCCATACCCTGCATTATCCATCCTGCTAATCCTGCTGGTGGTTTTATATCTTCTATGTCAATGAAAGTTATTTAATTAAAAAAAATTAGCCAATATTTTGACTTTTATATGTAAGATCCTCTTCCTTAATTCAAGAGTTTCAAACATGTATCATCTAAAGGTTCTTCTGGAGCTCCGAAGCTTCTCTCCACCTGGCTTTGTTTCCTCTGCCTATTGGAATGACAGCCTCTCTTACACAGGGTCAACTTTACTAAAATACTGGATGATTTCCGGTTCCACAGTTATTTTGGGGTTAAGATGTCTTTTCAGATCATGTATAAATTCTGGCAAGAGTTGCCTGTGTGGATGTGGTGGGTGTGCTGATGTTCAGCCTTCTGGGCATTGTTGTTAGTCTCTCTGAGTCAACTCTGACTCACAGTGACTGCTTGTACTACAGAACGAAATCTTGCTCAGTCCTGCATCATTCTCACAATCATGACTACCATTCAAATCCACCTCACCAAGGATTTCCCTTGCCCTTGGTGACCCACTACTTCACCAAATATGATGTCCTCCTCCAGCAATCAATCCCTTTTGATGATATGTCCAAAAGCAAGTGAGTCGGACAATGTTCTGTTGTGATCCATAGGTTTTCATTGGCTCATTTTCAGAAGTAAATCACCAACCAGGTCATTCTTCCTAGTCTGTCCTAGTCTGAGCCCCTCATTCCTCTTGGTGTGTCCTCACCTTAGGCATGGCCCTGTCTTTCCAAGGACCTGGGCTTAGCTCTCACCGAGGCAGGCCCTCAAGGACTTGTTCCTTGACTGTGTGTGTTGGGAGAGGATGTAGATCTGGAGGGCTCACTGATTTGGTCTCTGCTAGTAAACCCAGGACCCAACTGCCTTGTTATCTGCTGCTTCTAAGCTTAAAAATTCCTGGAACCATCTGCTTTTTGTAAGTTTTCTCCTGAGAGTTTGGGTGCACCTTTTTCCTTCAATCTAACCCTGGATTTTTTCTATTTTCTGGCATTGCACACGTTTCCTGGGCCACTTAGGTGCCCCTTACAATTTTCTCATGTGATTATCCATTTATTGACTTTGACATGTGTTTTCTCCCAATACGTAGGGATTTTTATTGTTGGAAAGGGCATGCTGCTTCACGTACCAACTGAGTCTGCAATTAGGAGCCCCTGAACACATTCTGTATGCACACTTTTGGTCTATTTTCTCTCTGCTCAGTCTGTTAGGATCCCTAAAAGAGAGTCAGAGGTATGATTGCCATGGATTGAACTGTGAGCCCCCAAAAAGATATGTCCAAGTCCTCATCCTCGTACCCATGACCCATTTGAATGTTGTCCTTATAAAAGAGGAAAAGAGACAAATATCTTTCCCTAGAGCCAACAGAGACATCATGAGAAGAGACTCAGAGACACACGGAGCAAGGACTCTAAGTGATAATGAAATTATACTGCATCTGAAAACCAAGGAAGGCCTGGGCCACCAGAAGCTGGGAGAAGCAAGGAATGATCTTCTTCTAGAGCCTTCATAGGTAGCATGGCCCTGAATTTGGACTTCTGGCATCCAGAACTGTGAGAGAATTTCTGCTCTGATAGGTCACACAGTTTGTGACATATTGTTACAATGGTCCTAGGAAACTAGTACAACAAACAGCAGCATGGAAATATTCAGGAACCATACACAGTAAAACCTGTGAGAGCTGGAACCTGTGTAAGGTGGAAACCTCTCAGAGAAAGAAAACTCAAATATTTTCCACTAATACAGCGTGATAGAGAAGTGGTAAGACTGCACTCTGCCAAAGGCAGAAAACTTGTGAGACTTGGAAAAACAAGGCAGTCCCAGGTTTCACTGTATAAGGGTTTAATATCCAGAATATATAAAACACTCCTATAACTCAACAACAAAAAGACTAACAGCCCAATTTAAAAAATAGGAAAAGACATGAATAGACATTTCTATAAATATGACATACAAATGGTCAACAAGCATATGAAAAGATGCTCAACATCATTAGCCATTAGGAAAATGCATGTCAAAACCTGAATGAGGTACCACTTAACATCCACTGGGATGGTGCCATGGATTGAATTGTGTCTCCCCCCCCCCCCCAAAATATTTGTCAACTTGGCTAGGCTGTAATTTCCAGTACTGTGTGTTGTCCGCCATTGTGTGATCTGATGTAATTGTCCTTTGTGTTGTAAACCCTAATCTTTCCCTGTGGTTAATGAAGCAATATCAAATTGTGTTACAGAGCATTACCGTGGGATGCAACACCCATACTCAGGTCAAAGCCCAATCCTATGTAAGGGGAGTTTCCCTGGGATGTGGCCTGCATCACCTTTTATCTTACAAGGGATAAAAGGAGAGAGAAGAGAGCAAAGAGAGACAGATCTCCTACCACCAAGAAAGAAGAGCTGGGAGTGAAGTACAACCTTTGGACCTGGGATCCCTCCACTGAGAAACTCCTAGAAACAGGGGAAGATTGATGATAACGACCTTCCCCCAGGGCTGACAGAGAGAGAAAGCCTTCCCCCGGAGCTGGCACCCTGCATTTAGACTTCTAGCCTCCTAGAATATGACAGAATAAATTTCTGTTTGTTAAAGCCATCCATTTGTGGTATTTCTGTTACAGCAGCACTACATAACTAAGCCAGACAGCTATGATCAAAAAAATGAAAAATGCCTCATGTAGATGAGGATGTGGAGAAGTTAGAACTGTCATCCGTCACTGGTGCAGCTGCTGTGGAAACAGTTTGGCAGTTCCTAAAAAAGTTAAATGCAGAATTACCATATGACCAGAAATTCCACTCCCAGTTATATATCCAAAAGAAGCAAAATCAGTAACTTAAAAAAAGAACATTGTACACCAATGTTCAGTGCAGCACTATTCACAATGGCCAAAAGGTGGAAAAAACCCAAGCGTCCAACAACAGTTAAATGGATAATTATATATTCATATAATGGAATATTATTCAGCCATAATGAAAAATGAAGGTCTAATAATACATGCTACCACATAGATCAAAACCCATTGCCGTCGAGTCGATTTTGACTCATAATGACGCTATAGTGACCCTATAGGACAGAGTAGAACTGCCCCATAGAGTTTCCAAGGAGTACCTGGTGAATTCAAACTGCCGACTTTTTGGTTAGCAGACATCACTCTTAACCACTTTGCCATCATGGACTGCCAAGAGAACGAAGGTATCTTTCATGGATGAAGTACAACCAGAACGCTCCTTAGCAGAAAGGATGGTGAGACTATGTCTCACATACTTTGGACATGTTATCAGGAGGGATCAGTCACATAGATGAACCTTGAAAACATTATGCTGAGTGAAATAAGTCAGACCCAAAAGGCCAAATGTTGTATGATTCTATGAAATATCTGGAACAGGTAAATTTGTAGAGATAAAAGAGATTGGTGGTTACTAGGGAATGGGGACGAGGGAGTGGGGAAACAAAAATCATTACCATGTTCACTTAAAATTGGTGAATTGTATTTTACGTGAATTATTCCCCAATAATGATTAAAAAGAAAACAAAGCTAGCTAATATAATACGGGCCTTGATTAAAATGGCTTTCACTTTATAACTACTGAAGGAAGAAGTCCAAGCTGCACTGAAGGCATTGGTGAAAAACAAGGCTCCAGGAATTCATGGAATATCGATTGAGATTTTCAACAAATGGATGCAGCGCTGGAAGTGCTCACTTGTCTATGCCAAGGAATTTGGAAGACGGCTTCCTGGCCAACTGACTGGAAGAGATCCATATTTATGTCTATTCCCAAGGGAGGTGATCCAATCAAATGTGGAAATTATGGAACAATATCATTAATATCACATGCAAGCAAAATTTTGCTGGAGATCAGTCAAAGGCGGCTGCAGCAGTATATTAACAGGGAACTGCCAGAAATTCAGGCCGTATTCAGAAGATGTGGAACCAGGGATATCATTGCTGATGTCAGATGGATCCTGGCTGAAAACAGAATACCAGAAGGATGTTTACTTATGTTTTATTAACTCAGGAAAGGCATCTGACTGTGTGGATTATAACAAATTATGGATTACATTGCGAAGAATAGGAATTATAGAATGCTTATTTGTGCTCATGAGGAACCTGTACATAGATCAAGAGGCAGTTGTTTGGACAGAACAAGGGGATACTGTGTGGTTTAAAGTCAGGAAATGTGTTGTCAGGTTGTATCTTTCACCATACCTATTCAATCTGTATGCTGACCAAATAATCCAAGAAACTGGACTGTATGAAAAAGAACAGGGCATCAGGATTGGAGGAAGACTCAACAACTGGAGTTATGCAGATGACATAACCTTGCTTGCTGAAAGTGAAGAGGACTTGAAGCACTTACTGACGAAGATCAAGGACCCCAGCCTTCAGTATGGATTATACCTCAACATAAAGAAAACAAAAACAAGAATCCTCACAACTGGACCAATAAACAACATAGAGAAAAGTTTGAGGTTGTCAAGGGTTTCATTTTACTTGGATACACAATCAACACCCATGGAAGCAGCAGTCGAGAAACCAAAAGATGCATTGCACTGGGCAAATCTGCTGCAAAATACTCTTTAAAATGTTAAAAAGAAAGATGTCACCTTGAATACTAAGCTGCCTCAAACCCAAGCCATGGTATTTTCAATCGTATCATATGCATGCTATAGCTGGACAATGAATAAGGAAGTCCTAAGAAGAACTGATGCCCTTGAATTGTGATGATGGTGAAGAATAGTGAATATACCACAGACTGCCAAAAGAACGAACAGATCTGTCTTGGAAGAAGTGCAACCAGAATGCTCCTTAGAAGCAATGATGGCAAGACTGTGCCTTACATACTTTGAACATGTTGTCAAGAGGGATCAGTCCCTGGAGAAGGACATCATGCTTGACAAAGTATAGGATCAGCAGAAAAGAAGAAGACCCTCAAAGAGATGGATTGACACAGTGGCTGCAACAATGGGCTCAAGCATAACAATGATTGTGGGCATGGTGCAGGACAGGACAGTATTTCCTTCTTTTGTGCATAGGGTCACTATGGGTCGGAACTGACTTGACAGCACCTAACAACAGCAACAACAACTTTATAACTATTTTGAATAACTCAGTTGACTCCACAAGTTGGAGCACTATTTGGGGACCAATTGGAGGAGGGTTAAACGTCGGGAACTCTGGGAAGACATGTGCTAGTGTTGTAGAAAGATACCTTAGACTTGTGAAAAACACCTCTCTTCCCTAACTTGGGAGAGATTTAACTGAATCAGCTCAGAAATTGTGCTGTTTTAATGCCAAACTGATGAATGGCCTTCCGATACTGGTAGAAGGGTCATAACTTTATGCTGCCTTCACTATTGCCTGCTCCAGCATGAACCATGAAGACAGTGGGCAATGTCTTCCTGACTCCTTACCAGCCTCCCCACCTCAGCCTCCTCCACACTCACACTCACACACCACATGTTGCCATCATTATCATCATCATCATCTCATCCACCTACTTTTCCTTACTACGTCATGTTCATCTGAGCTGCTCTGGTTACCTACTTGCTTGAGGGTCAATCGACTTTAGGTGGATCATCACTTTTGGATACTCAGGTGCTATCTGATTTAATAGGTCTCTAAAGGCGATAAGGAAATTCTGGCAGCATAGTGGTAAGAGCTATGGCTGCTAACCAAAAGATTGGAAGTTCGAATCTACCAGGCACTCCTTGGAAACTCTATGGGGCAGTTCTATTCTGTCCTATAGGGTCGCTATGAATTGGAATTGACTTGACAGCAACGGGTTTGTATTTTTGTTTGTTTGTTTGTTTTAAAGGTGATAAATAATATTCTGAGCCAATCACTATAGCATTCACCCAAAGAATAATTCAATTGCTTGATGAGAGTTTCTGAAGAAATATCTGTATTGGAGTGAAATATTTGGGGTCTATACAGAGAAGAAAATGTGGGAATCTCAGGGAGATGTTCCCATATTTAAGTTTTCTGTTCAAGGCCAAGATCATTGTGGACAGCTACCAATTCTAAGGCTTACACAGATCCTCAAAATCATTTATCAATCCCTTTATTTCAAGAGTTGTCTAAAAAGCAAATGCAATTTACAAAATCTTTCTTCATGGGATATAACCACAGGACATATCAAGTAAGAATGCCATAACTTATGTATTTTCTGAAAACCACATAATAAGTATATTTAGGAAGGCAGACATATTTAAATACTTGGCAGGTTTTGATTTAATCTAATTCTCCCTTAAGGTCCTATTTGTAACTGCTCTATTTGCCAGGAACACAACCTCTGGGTGCTAGAAACTATGACATATTACTCTGTTATCAAATAGTTACACACACACACACACATATGTGCACACTCTCCTTTAGCTTCATGACTTAAAACTTCAGAGGTAATTTTTATCCTGCTTTATTAAATAGGTGTGAAATTTAAATAATTATTCTATAGTTACAGATTTAAAGCTATTTGAAATGTCAAGTCTTCCCGGCTTCGATCACTTGTAGGATGATTGACAGAAAGTGCTCATTAGTGGAAGCTTGAAGAAGCCAGTTCAACGGGCAGGTCACCTTCCTGTTTTATCACTTGAAGGTCTGTTTTCCCACAGCCAATGACGGAAGCTCACTGTGTAAAACAACAACCAAACTAAGCATGCTCTCTTCGCAGAACACTGGATTCAGTGCAGACTTCTGAGGGCTGCAGAAACTCACAGTGAATCTTGTACACAAATTTATTACTACTGCTAAATACTGGAATTTCATTTACTAGATAAGTAGAAACTCAGAATTGACTCAAAGTCAATGGGTTTGGGGTTTTTTTATGGACAGAGGCATTTAAAGCAAGAAATTATGCACCCTAGAAATGAAATGGAAAAAGAAATGTATCCTTACTTAGAAACTCATTGCCGTCAAGTTGATTCTGGCTCATAGCAACCCTATAGGACACAGTAGAATTACCCCTTAGGGTTTCCAAGGAGCGGCTGGTGGATTCTAACTGCTGACTTTTTGGTTAGCAGCCAAATGCTTAACCACTGTGCCATCAGAGCTCCATCCTTACTTACACAGCACCATATATTATATTATACTTGGTCATATGCCTCCTAGAAGTGCATGTATGTGTGTGTGTGTGCGTATATACACTTACACATATACTACAGTTACTCTAAATGTCATTCTACCAAAATGACCTAGAGCCATCAACACTTCAGTTACCTTCCAAAACAGGAAAGCCTTCCCCTGGGAAGCTCAGTGGACTACAACAGCCTTAGGGTCACCAGGAGGAATTTGGATGTTGACATCATGGCCAACGGCAGGTCACAAAACAAGGGGCAAACAGCTAAAGGGCACTCATGTCTGTGTTATTCTGAAACACATTTTAGTTTAACCTAGAGTTGTTGGAACACTAAAAAATAAAATAAAATAAACCAAATCCATTGCCATTGCCATTAAGTCAACCCTACAGGACAGAGTAGAACTGCCTCGTGGAGTTTCCAAGGAGTGGTCAGTAGATTCCAAGTGCCAACCTTTTGGTTAGCAGCTGAGCTCTTAACCACTGCACCATGAGGGCTTCTATTTATCCTTTATTTTCCGAGAATTAACAAAACATCTTTTTAACAATTTCATACTCAACCTACATTCTTTATCTTAAAGGAAAAAAAGCTGAGTTAAGTTTGGTCAATTACTTGAGATTTTTCTCTTTAGTCTCTATTTCCTTTATGCAATATTAAAAATGTTTTTGCTTTTTTGGAATAAATCCTATTGTCTCATAAATGCTATACTACATTTGATTATCAGCTTCACAGAGACATCTTAAGCTCCATGTCTCTTGTCTTTGTGTAACATGGGGGAATGGTCCATGTCCCTTTGAATTTGTTCTGCTTTAAGTGATTGGCAATTTAAATTAAGCATTTTTATTAAATACCATTCAAAGGCTGTGGCAACTACTATTGACAATCTTTTTATTAGTTAGAAAATCAGGTCTTCAAGACTAATTCCAAAAGTTTGTAACTGAAATATTTAGTCAAAAGGTCTCTATATTTTTGTGAGAATATTTCCTCACTGTAGTTTATTCACTAAACATCAATTCTATTAGCTTGTACTCTATGATATATGATGTATTTTAACAAAAGAAACAAAAACAAAGGTAGATAAACCCAGTATAATGAGCAGTTATGGATTAAATTGTGTCTTCCCCAAAATTTGCATTGAAGTCCTAATCCTCGGTGCCAGTGAATGTGTGACCCTGCTTGGAAAGAGAATTTTTGAAGATGTTATCAGTTAACACGAGGTTATACAGGCAGACGCTGGGTCCTAATTCACCTGAGTGATGTCCTTATAAAAGAGGAAAAGAATGAAGAGAGACACAGAAAGACAGAGGAAGGATGGCCATGTGATGATGTAGGCATAGACTGAAGTGACCTGCAGTTGAAAGCCAAGAAATGCCTGGAGCCGCTAGAAGCTGGAGAGACAAGGAAAGATACCCCCCTGAAGACTTCCAAGAGAGCATGGCACTTCTGACAACCTGAATTTGGACTTCCAGTCTCTAGAACCGTGAAAGAATAAATTTCTTTCCTTATAAATCCCCCAGTTTGTAGTACTTTGTTAGGGCAGGTCTAGGAAAATTATACAAGGACTAATAAGGGGGAAAAATTAAAATGTGAAGATGTTTATTATAAAGTTTTTAACTGAATAAAAAAGACCATTGGAAATATTCACCCATCAGTCCTAATATTACGCAGATCTGGAGGTTATTTCTGAAAGCTGGAGAGATCTTGGTTACTCACTTGGATATATTCAGAAGATGGGGGTCTCAGAGCTGCATGTATAATAAGAGTTGATTGCATTCAGAAAAATACACACATAAAGAAACAAGATTATTTCGTTAAAAATTATTCAAACTGCCAACCTTTTGGTTAGCAGTTGAGTTCTTAACCACTGTGCCACCAGAGCTCCACCAAAAGAGAATATATTCAAATAAAAATCCAGTAAAGGGCAGTGAAGAAATACAGGAAACCAATCAATAGAACGAAAACAAGATTTAAAAGAAGTAAAGCTAATGCAAGAAAAAGTGGTTAAAATGGAAAGCTGAAAAAGAAGATCGTATATGTATATATGTTGTTGTTGTTGTTAGGTGCCGTTGAGTCAATGCTGACTCATAGCATCCCCATGTAACATGCAAGCCCCTACAGTATGACAAACTGACAGGTATATAACATTGTTATTAGTTACTGTTGAGTGGGTTCTGACTCATGGCAACCCCATGTGTAGAGCAGATGTAGAGTAGAACTGCTCCACAGTGTTTTCAAGGCTGTGATCTTCAGAAGCATATCCTCAGGTCTTTCTTCCAAGGTGCCTCTGGGTGGGTTCAAACCACCAACATTTAGGCTAGTAGTAGAGTATTTAGCCATTTGTGCCACCCAGCCACTCATATATATTTAAAAATTTTTGTTTTTTACAGAAAAAGAAAAGCAAATAGAAAAGAAGTAATATTTAACATTTTAATTCTGGAAATGAAAGAAAACCTGTATCTTCATTTTGAAAGAACCCAGTATGTGCCTGAGAAAATTGACCCAGAACAATCAGATTTAAGACATGTTCTAATAAACATGTCTAATAAAACTATTAGAGATTTAATACACACACACACACACACACACACACACACAGAATCAGGACCTCTGGACAAAAGGACCAAATGACTTTAAACTTCTCAGGAATAGCATGTATAACAAGACAGCTGAGGAACAGCATAACCAAGAATGCAAGGGAAGGAAATTCAAATCAAGGGTTTTATATCCAGCTCACTTATCCTCCAAGGACCAAGGCTGTAGGTACACAGTTTTCTACGTTGGTGGCTTCTGGGATTCAGTGCTCTAAGGCTGTCTTTGGGAATCAACTGGAAAAGCAGTTCTCAGTGTGGGGTCTGGGGAGACCCTATCAGGGATTCATTTGCAAAAACTATTTGTATAAAAACATTAGGATTCCATTTGCCTGTTAATGCTAATTCTCTCAGAATGTAGTTTTTCAGAGGCTTCATGAAATACCCAGAATTATCCAACACATCTAAAAAAACTCCTTCTTTTTCTAATGACATATTTGTGTGAGACCAACTTAAAGATAGTTATGAGAGAGAGAAATGATGAGAGAAAGAGAGAGCAAGAGTTGGAAGCATTATGAGGGGCATGAGTATATGAAAATATTAAAACACTGCAGTGAGGTACTGCTCCCAAGTAGACAGGCAAATAGAATGCAAGCGTAAACCAGAGGTAGACCCAAGTGTATCTATAAAAATTAATTTTCAGTAGACATGAATCTCAAATCACTGAGGCAAAGATACCTTTTAATAAATTTTGTTGGGACACCTGTGCTGCCATTTAAAAAGAGTTCCAAAATAGATCTATTCTTCACACTATACATAAGAACAAACTCTAAATGGATCACGGGTAAAGTTTATAAAATGACGATGTACCAAGAAAATATGGGTGATTCCTCTATGCCATGAGTGTAGGGAAGACTCAAACCCTAAATGACTCAAAACCCAAATGCCAAATAGAAAGATGGATAAGCTTGACTGTATTTAAAAAGCTTTTATATAGCACCCCCATCCAAAAAAAAAAAAATGGTGACATAGCAGTATCAAAAGATAAATGACAATTTGGGAGAAAATACTTGCAACTTATATCATACAGTGTTAGCATTCCTAATCCATAAAGAATTTTTAAAAACTGGGAAACAACAATAAAAATTCTACAGGAATGTAAGCAAAGTATCTGGATGGACAATTCATTAAAAATTATAAAAATGGCACTTAGATATGTGAAGAGATGCGCAACTTTACTCATAATAAGAGAAATGTGAACTGGAACCACAATATGATCACATTTCCATCTACTGAGTTGGCAAAAATTTAGAAACCTGGCGATACCCTCCACTGGTGAGACTGTGGGGAAATGGGCGCTCTCCCAGGTTGCAGGTGAGTGTGCACAGGGGTACAGTGCCAGAGGGGAATCTGCGATTCCTGACAACAGTGTCTATGTGTTTATCCTTTGATCCCTCAGTCTCACTCCTAGGAATTTATCTTGAATGTACTCTTCCAGCAATTCGAGAATACATTTGCACATGGTTATTCACTACATCATTATTTTAATTACAAAATATTGGAAACTATTTAAATGTGTAGACATATCAGATTGCTACACATGTGTAATGGAGCACTATGGAGCTATAAAGATGAAGGAGAGAGAGTTCTATAAACTGATAAAGAATAATTTCCAGGACATATTGCTAAGTGAAAAGCACAAAAGAATATGTATAGCATGCTACCTTTCATGTAGGAGAGGAGAAATAAGAAAATATACACATAGTTGGTAATGTTTGAGAGAAGAAACACAGAAAGTATAAACTAAAAAATTAAGATAGGTGAAAAATTCAAAAGCTGAATCAAACTAAAACAAGTGGACCCAACCTTGTTTCAAACAAATAGCATAGCCCTCCTAAAGGGTGAGGAGAGGCAAATATAAGCAACATTTCAATACACCATTTGACTATAAATACCATAAACAAAGGAACACAAGCAGAACAGCAAGCGAGTCTTGGATTTGCGTGTGCTTGTTTTTAGAGTGGTATGACTGTGTTCCGACATGACTTTGTATAAACTATAGGACTGAGCTGAAGGGCAAATGCACAGACGCTGTTGGGAGGCAGAGTCCCACCATGAGAAAAGAGGGATGAAGGACAGAGATACAAAGATAATGATGGGGTATAGACTGGAACCCCATGGGAAGCTTGGGTTTTCCTTACTTGTTTGTGCAGTGTGTCATGCTGCTCAGCACAGACGGGTCTAGAAGCAATGATGACCCTGGAGTAAATGAAGAGCCTGCCTCGCATCCAGATCTCTGTTCCTTATTTCATTCCCTACTAGAAGGAACTGGGATTCCTGGGAGAAATGGCTGTTCTGGAGGCAGGCAGAGAAGGTATAGGATGAGCCTAGACAATTTTGTTGTGCCAAAAAGTAAGGAAGTACTCAAAGAATGGTGAGGGCCTCTCTACATGACATGGAAGGGGCTGGATAGGGCACCTATTGGCCAGGTCTGGAGCAACCTGAGGATCAGAGTAAATAAGAGCAGTGATGTATCACAACCCATGCTCTCTGATAACAAACAGATAAGTGAGTAAGTAGGTAAATAGGGGCTAAGGGACGCCCTTCCTTGCTGAGAAATAACTATAGAAAACTACAGAATACTATGTCTTACCAGTAAAAATAATTATGAAATACAGTTATCTGAAATAACTACAGAGGGAATGGCTAAGATCATTCCTTCATCCAAAAGGCAAAGAGCCACCTGACCAGTTGCAAGAATGAAGGCTGTAATCATTAAGAGTATTTCTTCCTTGTTCTGTTATATATAAATATGCACAGTCTTTGTTGCTTTGATGTTCTTGCTACTTCATGCAGAGCCTAGAGTATTGTTTAACCAAACAACTGGGCACTGTTGCCTAGCCAAGTTGACTCATACAATTAAGCATCACAGTCCACCCCTTGTCAACTCGGCACCCATACACATCTCCCTAAGCCATACGTGATCTCTAAATAAAGACAATAACAAAGTCGTACTTCTGCTTACTATAACACAGCTTTCTTGAGAAGATCACTTTGCAGCCATTTTAGTGAATATGGATTCAGGCAGGTATCACTGATCAATATAACAGGGAAAGTATTTGATCCTGTCTTGTCAGAGCTGTGGATCAGACCCCAGAAATGAGGGATTTCTGGATCCTCATGATTATGTGATTGGTCATTGCCATCAGAAATGCAACTCTAAGGGTACCTTCTGCCTGAAATGGGTCAGAACGTCATGTTCGTACAAAAGGACACCAGTTCTCCAACGCGGCACACACGGACTCTCTCCAGGAGCTTAGCTTTTGCTCTAACGACTGTTGTTCTGGGTACAGCACCCAAACTAAACCAGTTGCTGACGAGCCATCCCCAACTAACGATGGCCCCATGTGCGTCAGAGTAGAGCTGTGCGTCGCAGGGCTTTCAATGGCTGATTTTTCAGAAGTAGCGACCAGGCCTTCCTTCCGAGGTACCCCTGGGTGACCTCAAGCCTTCAGGCTTTCAGCCAGTGTAGTCGAATGCATTAACTGTTCTCTCCACCCTGGGGCTCTGAGTACAGCACAATCCCCCAAACAAAACGAGCAAGCCTGGTTATATCTTCACCTGTGCAGAATCAGCTGACTGCAAACTCCGTCCGATCCAGGGCGCTAGAGGTAGAATGTTCCTGCCCGAGGCAGTGCCACCCTGGGGGCCCGCCTCGGTGGTGATTTCTTACAGGCTTCATATCAGACGCTGGGGGGCCTGGTGGACTCAGGGAACCAGCAGGGAATAAAGCGGGTGTTTGGGTCATGTGGGAGGAGGCCTTGGTTCTCTTACTGAGGTGTAGCTCTCCTGGCCTTCCGTGCTGGTATCCAGGAATGTTCCATTTATGTTGATTTACTGTCTTGTCTGGAAGTTCAAACTACTTTTCAAAGAAAAGTGTACCACTTAAATCGTTATGTACACGATTTCTTATTCAGGTGCTAAATTTCAGCTTTCCTGGCAAGCATGCAGAACACTTACTTCCCAAGTTATTTCTCTGACCTCTCTAAATTCAAAATTATTCCCCCAAACAAAGATGTTTTAGATATTCAGGAATTAAATAGCTGGTCTAAACACAGTGCCATATCTCTATCAGTATTTTTCGTGTTAAAAGCAATGCTCTCAAAATGAGACTAAGAAGAATGACCACAAAGATGAACTTTGATTATAAAGTCATTAAATTTCGTTTGATCTATGAAGCACTAAAACTTCTACCATATGTGCAGATGGCTCCAACTTTGTACCTAAAAACCTTAATAATTTTAATTTCATGGGTGTTTAGGATTTTTGATTCTTTACTGAGGAGATTAGATACTGAGCACAAGAAGGCTAGAAATGCACGAACCAGTACTTAAATTTTAAGCACTAAAATTTAGGCAGGGACCTCACCACAGATAAGCTAGTACTGGTCCCCATATGACGGGTGGGTAGTACTCGGCACACCCACACTCTGCACACCCCCACTCCATACACCCACACAGGGCACACTTTACTGGACCACTTACTTGTCAGCATCTTTCATCTTCTGTTGGGTTTCATGTGGAAGAACAAAGAACAAATGCAAACTAAAGAGCTACAAGCACTGCTGTGTTTGTCTGTAGCAGTGACGTGGCAGAGAGAGAGAGAGCTCCTGTTCTGACCCTTCAGGGCCAGCTTCTCTGAGGAGGCCAGGAACCAGTTCCTAAGTCCTAAGAGTGACTTCTAGTGCCCGACCCTGCAACTGTCACAGGTGCTAAAGGTCAATCACTTCCCTATCAGTTCTAAAAGAAATAATTTTTTTTTTTTTTTGCTTTCTTTTTAAGGAAAATGTCCACGTCATTACAGGGCTTAAGCATTTTGGTTCTATCTATATGATTATCTATCTATCTCTGTAACATATTTGGTTATATCTATCTATCTATTTATCATCTACCTACCTACCTATTTATCTATCTATCTGGAGCCCTGGTGGCATAGTAATTAAGACTCTGGCTGCTAACCAAAAGGTCAGCAGTTTGAATCTACCAGCCAGTCCTTAGAAACTCTATGAAACAGTTCTACTCTGTCTTATAGGGTTGCCACCAGTCGGAATCAACTTGACAGCATTATTTTTGGCGGGGGGGGGGGGCGGTGGGGGCGGGGGGCGTAGGTCTGTATATATCTACAGTCCATTAAATCATGCAGTTCTCAAAACAAGGTTAAATTCCCATTTGAAGAACAGAGCAGGTCTGCCTGTGGGAATCAAATGCTGGCATTGGGAGGGACACACCCAGGGGCACCAGGAGCCATTTCTAGGGCCTGTGCCATGCCCACGCTGGTGGCTCCTGAGGGGGGCGCCCCCTTTGTAACCTCCTTGGCCCCAGCATGGACATCGTGCTCTGCTTTGACATCCCTGGTGGCTGCCGCCTGCCCCAGAGCTTGCCTCTCACAGCTTCATGAACTCCCATGGGTGCCCACCACCGCTGCGTGAAAGGCACCCCCTGCTGTGCTCCTGACAGAGTCTGGCCAGCCACTCCAGGAAGGGAAAGAAAAATAAGTCTAGATGAAGGAGAAGAGATAACCCGCTTCCATCTTCACAGTGTCTTAAATTTGCAGGAAGGGGAAAAGTTTCCTTGGCAGGTATTTCAGCTCTAAAACTTTTTCCATCTGCTATAAAGCAAGATGAACGGGCCCCTACTGAATTATTCTGGATATGTCGGTGGGTTAGACCCACAGTGCTGGTCTGGAAAATGAAACTTAATCTCTCTCAGCCAACAGCACAGAAGCAAGTCACTCAATGAAATAAAATGAAACAAAATATCATAACCCAGACTCAAAGAATAACAACCTTCAAGACCGTCTCAATGGATCACTATATTTTGGGGATGGACCAGAGGGAGGACTGATAAATACTTTAAGTAAAATCTTCCTGTTAGAAGTTAAGCCTCTTGGAGCCGTTTCTCTCCAGGTTCTTGGTGGTTGAGCTTCAGTCTGCATTAAGCCACAACAGCTCCTGAGCCCGGAAGGGTCAGTCTCTCAATTCTGAAGGTGTGGCTCAGGTCTGCAAACCTGTGAACTGTCAACATCTGAGGATGAATCAAACTGTGCCGGGGAGTGATGCCCCGTCAGGCGCCTCTAGGATCAGTGATCCCAGCAGGGAACCTGCGGAGACACTGCGCGCTCTGCGCTGTCTGAGATGCCTGCTTTGGGTTTACTAGAACTCATGGGTTTTTTTTTTTTTTATGGGTTTACTAGAACTTAAGCGTTCTTAATGAATATTCAAACACAGCACGGCAGCGGCGTGCTTTTACACAAAACGACGAAAACACACTGCGAACATTTCAGACCAGACAGAAGGAAAAGCAACCACAAATACGTCTTATTCGGGGGCTGTAGTTCAGGAGATTATTTTTTTTCAAGATGGTTCATTTTCAGAAACATGTCCCGAGACCCCAGCTCCAAATACTAACAACAGAATAAAAGCAACACAGTTTAAAGTTCATGGAACCTGTCGCGAGTTGTAAACCGCTGTACTTACGTGGGTTTCCTGCCACGACTGCGCCCCAGCTCTGCGCAGATAACAGCAGCAGCGCCTTGAGGATGGCTCTGGGGACCAACCCCATGTCCCCGTTCAGCCAAGGCCCCGAGCCCTGCTCCGCAGGGGCTGCCCGAGCCGGACTGCTGCTCTGCTCTCTCCGGTGCTGCCTCCTCAGCCGTGACTCCGAGCCCCGAGCACAGCCCCTCCTCTCTAGCCGGCGCCCGCCCCTCCTGCCTGGCGCCCAGGGCGCAGCATCCCTCGGCGAGCTCGGCTGCCGCGGCCGGGACGCGGCTGCTGCCCCACGTGCCGGGCCCTCGCGGTGACAGGTGCAGACGAGCCCAGCTGTGAGCCCTGCGCCGAGA
This sequence comes from Loxodonta africana, assembly GCF_030014295.1. Classification (NCBI taxonomy): domain Eukaryota; kingdom Metazoa; phylum Chordata; class Mammalia; order Proboscidea; family Elephantidae; genus Loxodonta; species Loxodonta africana. Next base: position 398,394 of record NC_087347.1, on the reverse strand, counting down.
GCCGCTGCAGGTCTGCTAAGCTCGCTCCTCCCTGCGCAGCTCACCAATGAACCTCGAACCTTTCCTCCCGGCTAGTGGCGCCCGGGAGGGGAGAGGCAGCGGCTGGCTCCCTCATGTCCTGCTCCTTCCTGCTTGCAGCTGGCAGAGCGGTGAAGGAGGCAGGGCATGATATCCAGGCTTATTCCTAATTGGGGGAGGGGCATTCCAGGTAAAACCGCCCTCAGAGCAGAAAAGCGCAGGCAGCCTTTGTAAAGCGCAGCTGACACAGCTTTTGGGGGATATTTGCCTTTTTCTGTGTGTATGTAGAGGCCTTGTCTACTACATGAATTCCTGTTATGGGGACAAACACACCGTATACAACGTTTCTCATTTCCACGCGGGAGAAGTGACATTATGCCAATTAAGTGAAGCAAAGGGGGTTAATTTGATAAATTCCAAGTTTGCAAAGGAGCTATCTCTCCTACAGTAAGCTGGAACCCCGGTCACTGGGACCCCTCTAATAAAACTCCCCAGGAGCAATGTGGGGAAGGAGAAGTCCCAGGGGAAAGGGTTGTTAGAGAACCCTTGCACAGGGTAAACAGAGAGACCCTAGGGTCGTTTCATGGATGAGAACAGACGAGACTCAGAGGCCAGTGAGGTTGAAAAAGTGGTGGGTAGAGTGTGTCACTAAGGACCCTGTGTTTCTTGGACAGAACATTAAATAATCTTAGTGATGCTGGAAGAGCATTTAGGAGTGATCCTCTATCACCCACAGAGTAACTATAAAAAAAAAAAAAAAACTATAGGGTGCATAAATGAATGACATACCCACACAGAGATCCTTTGAGATAAACGTAACATTCGCATGTGACCAGTGAGAACCTGGACCCCTGGGAAGGGACCACGGTGCTAGTGAGCTTTCCGGCCAGACTTGCATAATACTCACACCCAGTGAAAGTGTCTCTAGTTCTGTGGGGAAAAGTTGCCACCCCTGGAAAGTACATCTATCTGTTCACATGAAAATAAGTGAGAACACAAAGTTAAAATGGATGAGTGAACACATGAAAATGAAAAACAACTGGGCATCTGCTCTCAGTGACACTTATGGACAGGGTTAATTTTCCTACCAACCTCTGAAGATGGGAATTTTGTGCATCATGGATGAGATGGTTCTTGAAGGGGGTGGGGCTCTAAGTGGGTGTCTTCTGCATGAATGCCACATTGCTCCGAGCACTAGAACATTTCCCCTGGGGTGAGGATAGTGTGAAGGTTGCAGCTCCTCTCTTCACGCTGGTTCTGGGGGGCATGGCCCATGATGCTGACGTGCAGATGCCTACCTGCCACATGGAGATAACCACACCTGGTCCATGACATCAATAGGTGCTGCCCGTGGACACCTGTAGAATGTCTAGCAGGAACCCCAGCCTCCACCTGCCAGCGTCGCACAGGGCGCACAGGCGGCTGCACCCAGCTCCCCCACCCCAGCGGGTGAGGGTGTCTCTGTGCAGAACTCCCCCTTGAGGTCATCCTGAGGGTCAAAGATGTCTGCTTGGACAGTGCAAAGCATAGGGAGCTCTGAGGTTCCGACCATCGCCGGGACAGGCCCTTCACGGGGAAGCGAAGGGGCTGTGTCCTGATGATAAGGGGTGCTGTGGAGGGGCCTAAATAGAGCCCCCTCTTTTGCAGGGTTATATGGAAATCTGGTGGCATAGTGGTTAAGAGTTTGGCTGTTAACCAGAAGGTCGGCAGTTTGACTCCACCAGGTGCTTCTTGGAAACCCTGTGGGGCAGTTCTACCCTGTCCTATCGGGTCTCTGTAAGTCAGAATTGACTCAATGGCAACGGTAAGGGTACATCCACATGGAAACACGGAGACTTATTAATGGTGCACATTCAAGTTCTGCTGATTCAAACTCCACAGGTTACTTCACCTAGTAGGAGTGAGTGTATGAGTGAATATGTGTGTGAAAGAATATGTGTGTGTGTTGAGAATATGTGGGTGTGTGAGTTAGTGCATGTCAGTATGCATGTGAGTGAATGTGTGATTGTGTATGGGTGTGTGTGTGAGGGTGTGTGTGTGAGAGTGTGTGCACACAAATGCTTCTAATCACCACTTACAGCACACTGGAAACCAAATAGGCGTGACTCATGAGAAAGTAGCGAGAAGCCCATAGGTACCCAAACCTAGGGGTAGGTGTGAACAAATTGCTGCACACAGACTCCACCCCAAAGCTGTTCTCCGTCAAACCTGATGCTATTTCCCATATGCCAACTCTGTTTCCCCTGCTCCACCTGAGTGCTCTGGAGTCAGCCCTGTTGGAGGTGTTAGAGGTTCTCAGACTGTGTTCTGCCTGCACCCGGACACAACTCGCCCTTCTTAGCTTGTCATTCAACAGTGTTCTCCCTTTCCATTTTTATTACAGACTTTTCTCTGAAAAAGCTGGAAGGCATTTAGTTCTTCCCTGTGAACTTTAGATGGCTTTGTCATTACATCCTCTGACAATGAGATACCGGATAGAAGTAGAAAGGTTTGTATTCTTTCCTAAGCCCCCAGGCAACACATTCTGGAGAACAATTATCAAGACAACCTCCAGGTGGAACTGCTTCTGCTCACCAGGTGCAGCTACCTGCCCTGTGTCTTCTTGATACTCTCTGAAGAGTCTCCAAGAACTTGTGGTTTAACAGCCCGAGGACTGTGAATTGACTGATGTACGTCTCTGTTAGGGAAGCAATCAACTTTCCAAATGCATTTTCTAAAATTCCGTCTACCTTAACTCAATAGGACTCTTCGATGAGCGTTATCCCACAGGCAGAATGGGCTCCATCTGAGGTATTATTCCCAAGGACAGCACTGTATTGCCTTTCCTCAAATGGGTGAGGAAACATGTCATGTGTGTGCATACATGCACACATACAAACTGCACATTTTCCTTTTTCCACTGATCTGTCTTCAATAGATTCACACAGCCTTAAGAGTGAAATGGCTTTTGGAGTCGGGCTGTGCAATGAAGATGTCCCTGAGATGGGGTCACCACGCACACCCTTGTGGACCCCTGATGACAGGAGCTCACTCACATTTTTGAATGCTTACACTGGGCCAGCAGGTGAAGGAAGGAGAAACTCATTTCCTTAAATCCCCAATGCAAACCAAAGACCAACAAACCCACTGAAATCAAATGCGTTTTCAGAAAAGGTGTTTTCCTAATATCCTGTGAAGTGCAGATGTCTCAAAAAAAGGTTACCTCACCTCTTTGGGGGCAGGGAGATGGTTTTGTGTTACTACACTTCTTTTCTTCATTAAAATAGTTTAAAATAAATTGCTGATATAAAAAGAACTTCAGTAGATTTCCTTGACATTCTCATTGCATGAATAAATGTAGCTCTTTAAAAGCAATCTGCACATAGCACTCCTTTCTCACAGAAAAAAAAAGAATCCCATGGTGTACCTTTGTCACCCCAAATGGGGATGAAGCCCAGACTTTTTTTTTTTTTACTAAGTATATACTTATGAAACAAAACCTATGGTTGTGTCAACTGTAGTCAGTACTGAAGGTATTTTAAAAATACATGAGCTTCGCTGTTGAAACCATTAGGCTTAATGATGTGAAGCTAAAAAAAGCCATGAGTAGGCATTTGTAATATTTAAAGCTTGGCCTTACCAAACAAGTAAAAATAGAGGACATTTCAGGGGAAGATGTTTCCTATCATAGGAAAATTGAATTATAAAAAAATACTTGAGAATTCTGTTTCAAGACACAAAACACATATATTCTAAATTCAGTTGTGAGTAGGCTTCACTTTAGGCTCAGTGTAGATTCTTCCCAGGGGAGGTAGAGTGTCCACACACATACAGCTTCTCTTCTTGAGGAGCAGCAGAAGTGCTCACACACACAGAGCTTCACCTTCCAGGAAGCTGCAGCACAATCACACACACGAAGGTCACCTCACAGGGAGATACAGGGTGCTCATATACATAGAAGTTACCTCACAGGGAGCTACAGCAGTACACACACACCGAGCTTCACATTCAGGGAAGTTGCAGCACACTCACACACACAAAGGTCACCTCATGGGGAGCTGCAGTAGCACTCATATACACAGAGCTTTGCCTCAAGAGGAGCTGCAGCAGTGCTCACACATGCAGAGGTCACCTCACAGGGAGCTACAGCAGTGCTCATACACATAGAAGTCACCTCACAGAGAGCTACAGCAGTGCTCACACACAGAGAGGTCACCTCACAGGGAGCTACAGCAGTGCTCACACACTCAGATGTCACCACAAGGGGAGCTGCAGCAGTGCTCACACATGCAGAGGTCACCTCACAGGGGGCTACAGCAGTGCTCACACATGCAGAGGTCACCTCACAGGGGGCTACAGCAGTGCTCACACACAGAGAGGTCACCTCACAGGGAGCTACAGCAGTGCTCACACATGCAGAGGTCACCTCACAGGGGGCTACAGCAGTGCTCACACATGCAGAGGTCACCTCACAGGGGGCTACAGCAGTGCTCACACACAGAGAGGTCACCTCACAGGGAGCTACAGCAGTGCTCACAGATGCAGAGGTCACCTCACAGGGAACTGCAGCTCACCTCACAGGGAGCTGCAGCAGCGCTCACACACATAGAAGTCACCTCACAAGGAGCTGCAGCAGCGCTCACACATGCAGAGACCAGCTCACGGGGAGCTGCAGAAGTGCTCACACACACAGAGGTCATCTCCGGGGAAGCTGCGCACTGCTCACACACATAGAAGTCACCTCACAGGGAGCTGAAGCAGTGCACAGAGGTTAATGATGTGAAGGTAGAGGCAGAGTTTGCCCTGCAGGAACTGCAGCAGTGCTCACACACACACACACACACACACACACACACACACACACACACACACAAGTTTCACCTCAAGGGAAGCTGCAGCAGCCTCACACAGCTTCACCGGCCTCACTCAGGCTTTACCTCACAGGGAGCTGCAGCAGTGCTCACACACACACACAGAGCTTCGTGGGGAGCTGAAGCCACACCATGGGACTCCTATAGAGAGCACACTTGTGTAGCACACTGCTGCAGCTGTTGCCATCTGCCTTTTGGGGTTGAAATCTGTGTATTAAATGTTTTATTCTACTTTCTTGGCTGAGGAACGCAAAGTCCTCTAAAAGAAATGAATGCCCACAAGTGAATCTGTCTTGGAAGAAGTACAGCCAGAATGCTCCTTAGAAGGAAGAATGGTGAGACAAAGTCTCACATACTTTGGACATGTTATCAGGAGGGATCAGTCCCTGAAGAAGGACATCATGCTTGGTAAAGTAGACGTCCATCAAAAAAGAGGAAGACCCTCAACGAGATGGACTGATACGGTGGCTACAACAATGGGCTCAAGCATAACAAAGATTGTGAGGGTGGTGCAGGACCAGGCAGTGTTTCTTTCTGTTGTACATAGAGTCGCTATGAGTCAGAACCAACTCGATGGCATCTAATAACAGCAACATAATTGCTGCTGCTGAGCTGTAAATGTTTTTCTCAAAATTAGTATATTTAGTTACTTTGCTATTAAGCCATGCTGTGAATTGATAAGACTTCTGGAATTCTGAAGCTCTAGAAATGCACATTATAAACATTTTGTCAACCAAAACTGTTACACAACATTGATTTAACTGGCAAACAAATTAAAAATTATAGGCAGCTCATGTGTCTGGAACACTTGAAGGTTGTCTGTTGAAAAGTAGAGAGTAAAATAGATAAAAATAGTTTGTATGTTGTAATTTTACTTTTTCCTACTTTTCTCTTAAAATTGTCATAAAACTCTAAAACTGATAATTAACAGAAATAGGTAATATTTTTATATTTTACTTTGGGTAATAGTTACATAATTTAAATAGAGTTAGAAAGGAATAGGATTTTGATAGTTAATACTTACGATTTTAGTTTATTATTTTTATACAAATACCAATAAATTGTATTGTGAATAGATAAGATATGTGTGACTGCTTTCTAGTTAAACAAGCAACATTCAGGATTTGTGGAGAGGTGTTTAAAAAGTTTTTTTTCCCTAGATTGATTTAAGTTACAAAAAGGATGCATGCCTATTGTAAATCGTGAAGTTACATAGAGTGTTAGTAACACCAAAAACACATGTGCACATACCCACCCACATGCTTACATACACATATATGCATGCAGACATTTGCACACTCTTATGCACAAACTCAGGTGCACACTCATGTAGGTGAGCTCTGCCCTGCAGCCCTTGCATGTCAGAGGTGTTAGTAACACCATGCGCATGTGTACACACATGTATATGCACATACCCACCCAGGTGCTTACGTGCACACACAGGCATTTATGCACACTCACACACACAGGTGCACACAACTTGTGTAGGTGAGTGTTCCCCTTCCAGCCCTTACATATCAGAGGTGCTGCTGGGGAAAGGAACTCCCAGCCCCCGTGCTTCAGTTACGGCATTAAATACAGACTGGTAGGAACTCTGAATTCCTACAATTCACTGCTGGTGGACCGCTTTTGAAATAGTCTGCGTGGGGTTCTTGGGAGTGAGTTACTTTAAAAAAAAAAAAAAAACTTTTAGGATTAGAAATTTTAGGATTAAGCAGTTTCGCATCTGGTTTCCCCTGAACGTTAGAGTGGAACTGGGCTCACGTCTGGCACTCCAGCGTATGCGTTTTATTTATGATCCTCTCCTGGTGTTCTCCCACCTTTACTCTTTACGTAAGCTTCATCGCCTCGTCATTCTTATTCCATCTTGTGCACTAAACTCTGTCTCCACTCTGACAGGGTGTCAGTAAGTAAATGAACTTCTGCTCTGTGAGGCGATCACAGTCCAAGTGCTTCCTACACTGAGTGGGGTGAGCACTGCCAGACCTTCCTGAGGGGGGTGTGGCCTCCGCGTTGCGTGTTGGTGACTCTGCCAACTTTCCCTGAAGAGCTATATGTGTATGGGGCCCTGGCATGTCACACTGATGGGTTCATCTGACCATCCTTGTTTCCCCTGTGGTTTTTCTATCAGTTTCCTTAAAGCCAGGGGGATTCTTGAAGCTTCTGACTATTCTCATTGTTGTTAGTTGCCATCAAGTTGGCTTCAACTTATGGAGATCCCATGTACAACAGAACGAAACGTTGTCCAGTCCTGTGCTATCTTCACAATTGCTTCGGCCACTGTGTACTTTGAGTGGCTTCCATCCTAGGAGGCTCGTCTTCCAACACTATATCAGACAGTGTTCTGTTATGATTCATGGGGTTCTCATTGATTGATTTTTGTGTCTATCAGCTTGTAGTATTGTGGGAACTTGCATGTTGCTGTGATGCTGGAAGCTATGCCAGCAGTATTCAGATACCAGCAGGGTCACCCATGGAGGACAGGTTTCAGCTGAGCTTCCAGACTAAGGTAGACTAGGAAGAAGGACCCAGAAGTCCACTTCTGAAAAGAGTTAGCCAGTGAAAACCTTATGAATAGCAGCGAAATACTGTCTGATATAGTGCTGGAAGATAAGCCCCCCAGGTTGGAAGGCACTTAAAAGATGACTGCGGAAGAGCTGCCGCCTCAAAGTAGAGTTGACCTTAATCACATGGATGGAATCAAGCTTTTGGGATCTTCGTTTGTTGATGTGGCACAACTCAAAATGAGAAGAAACAGCTGCAAACATCCATTAATAATCAGAACCTGGAATGTACAAAGTATGAATCTAGGAAAATTGAAAATTGTTGAAAATAAAATGGAACACATAAACATTGATATCCTAGGCATTAGTGAGCTGAAATGGACTGGTATTGGTCATTTTGAATCGGACAATCATATAGTCTACTATGCTGGGAATGACAACTTGAAGAGGAATGGTGTTGGAGTCGTCATCAAAAAAGAACATTTCAAGATCTATCCTGAAGTGCAATATCAGTGGTAGGATAATATCTGTACGCCTACAAGGAAGACCAATTAATATGGCTATTATTCAAATTTACACACCAACCACCAAGGCCAAAGATGAAGAAATTGAAGATTTTTACCAGCTTCTGCAGTCTGAAATTGAGCAAACATGCAATCAGGATGCATTGATAATTACTGGTGATTGGAATCTGAAAGTTGGAAAAAAGAAGGATCGTAGTTGGAAAATATGGCCTAGGTGATAGAAACAATGCTGGAGATGAAATGACAGAATTTTACAAGACCAATGACTTCTTCATTGCAAATACATTTTTTCACTAATGTGAACGGCAACTATACATATGGACCTCGCCAGGTGGAGTACACAGGAATCATATCAACTACATCTGCAGAAAGAGACAGTGGAAAAGCTCAATATCATCAGTCAGAAGAAGGCCAGGGGCCGACTGTGGAACAGACCTTCAATTGCTCATATGCAAGTTCAAGTTGAAACTGAAGAAAATTAGAACAAGTTCATGAGAGCCAAAGTACGACCTTGAATATAACCCACCTGAATTTAGCGACCTTCTCAAGAATAGATTTGACCTGTTGAACACTAATGATTGAAGGCCAGATGAGTTGTGGAATGTTCATACATGAAGAAAGCGAGAGGTCATTAAAAAGACAGGAAAGAAAGAAAACTCCAAAATGGATATCAGAAGAGACTCTGAAACTTTCTGCTGAATGTCAAGCAGTTAAAGCAAAAGGAAGAAATGATGAAGTAAAAGAACTGTCCAGAAGATTTCAAAGGGTGCCTCAAGAAGACAAGGTAAAGTATTACAATGACATGCTCAAAGACCTGGAGATAGAAAACCAAAATGGAAGAACACGCTCAGCAATTCCCAAGCTGAAAGAGCTGAGGAAAAAATTCAAGCCTCAGGTTGCAAAAGTGAAGGATTCTATGGGGAAAATATTAACCGAAGAGGAAGCATCAAAAGAAGACGGAAGGAATACACAGACTCATTACACCAAAAAGAACTGGTCGACATCCAACCATTTCAACAGGTAGCATATGATCAGGAACTGATGGTACTGAAGGGAGAAGTCCAAGCTGCTCTGAAGACATTGGCAAAACACAAGGCTCCAGGAATCGATGGAATATCAGCTGAGATGTTTCCACAAATGGATGCAGTGCAGGAAGTGCTCACCTGTCTATGCCAAGAAATTTGGAAGACAGCTACCTGTCCAACAGAATGGAAGAGTTCCATATTTATGCTAATTAATGAGAAAGGTGATCCAACTGAATTTGGAAATTATCGAATAATATTGTTAATGTCACAGGCAAGCAAAACTGTTGAAGATCATTCAAAAGTGGCTGCAGCAGTATATAGACAGCGAACTGCCAGAAATTCAGGCTGGTTTCAAAGAGGATGTGGAATCAGGGATATCGTTGCTGATGTCAGATGGATCCTGGCTGAAAGCGGAGAATACCAGAAGAATGTTTACCTGTGTTTCATTGACTATGCAAAGGCATTAAACTCTGTGGATCAAGACAAATTGTGCATAACACTGCAAAGAACGGGAATTCCAGAACACTTAATTGTGTTCATGGGGTACCTGTATATAGATCAAGAGGCAGTTGTTCAGACAGAACAAGGGGACACTGCATGGTTTAAAGCGAGGAAAGGTGTGCATCGGGGTTGTATCTTTTCACTATACCTATTCAATCTGTATGCTGAACAAATAATTCAAGAAGCTGTACTACATGAAGAAGAAAGGGGCATCAGGATTGGAGGAAGACTCATTGACAACCTGGGTTATGCAGATGACACAACCTTGCTTGCTGAAGGTGAAGAGGACTTGAAGCACTTACTAATGAAGATCAAAGACCACAGCCTTCAGTACGGATTACATGTCAACATAAAGAAAACAGAAATCCTCACTACTGGACCAATAAGCAACATCATGGTAAACAGAGAAAAGATTAAGGTTGTCAAGGATTTCATTTTACTTGAATCCACAATCAACACCCATGGAAACAGCAGTGAAGAAATCAAAAGATGCATTGTATTGGGCAAATCTGCAAAGGACCTCTTTAAAGTTTTGAAAAGTTAAGATGTCACCTAGAAGACTAAGGTGTATCTGACGCAAGCCATGGTATTTTCAACGGCATCACATGCATTTGAAAGCTGGACAAAGAATAAGGAAGACAAAAGGAAAATTGACATCTTTGAATTGTAATGTTGGTGAAGAATAGTGAATATATCACGGACTGCCAAAGAAGGAACAAATTTGTCTTGGGAGAAGTACAACCAGAATACTCCTTAGAAACAGGAATGAGGAGACTGCATCTTATGTACTTTGGACATGTTGTCAGGAGGTATCAGTCCCTGGAGAAGAACATCAAGCTTGGTAAAGCAAAGGGTCAGGGGAAAAGAGGAAGACCCTGGAAGAGATGGATTGTCACAGTGGCTGCAACAATGGGCTCAAGGATAATGATGGTTGTGAGCAAAGTGCAGGATAGGGCAGTATTTTCTTCAGTGGTACGTAGGGTTGCTATGAGTCGGAACTAACTGACCACACGTAACAACAACAAGAAGAATTTTTCGAAGTAGATCACCGGCCCTTTCTTCCTGATCTGTCTTAGTTTGAAAGCTGCTCTGAAACCTGTCCACTATGGATGATCCTGCTGATATTTGAAATACTAATAGCATAGCTTCCATCATCACAACACACAAGCCATCACAGTACAACAGACTGACTGATAGGTGGTGGTGGTACCATTCTTGTAATATCCATTTTAAGCAAAACTTCTACTTTAAAATTGTCTATGACCCAGATTGTTAGGATTGGGTTTAAAACAAGTATGAGTAAGCTCCAGCATGAACCAGATTCTCCAGTATCTAAAACGGTTTCAGAGCTTTATTTGCTTATTTAATTGTTCTAAGCTCTGTTTAGAGTAATTTGAATTTGAAAAATGGATATGCTCTTTAGTAAAATAATAATGCATAATTAATATGCCCACAGCTCACCTGACTCATATTTGATCTGGCCTTTTTACAAAGCAAGGAGCATTCTGGGGAGAGGAGGTGAAGGAGACACTAAAATCACCTCCCACAGACGCTTCCATGGCAAACCAAGTTCACGGGCAAGGGACTATGGCTCATCATTATTGTTAAGTTATCCTCAGACTGTGACCTGAAGTTATCTGAAACTAAGTATGGCAATTAGACTAACCATACCATTAACATCAAACGCAGTATTTGGCATATTTGGTCTATGTTGGTTTCTCTTTAACAGACAAAATATTATTCGCTCAAAAATTACTTCTCAAACCCTCATCACCTGCTAAATGGGCTTGGGAAATATGATGGAGAACAAGGGAAAAAAAACAAAACAAAATAAAACCCAACTGGCTGTGTGTCTGGTTGAGGAGGCAGACAAGATTCCACTAAATGTGGATGAATCCATCACAAGTTAAGTCAAAGAGTGTGGTAGAGATGCTGTGGGGAGGACCCTGGTGGTCAGTGAGTGTTGCTGAGGAGAAACTGTGACGGTGAGAGGCCAGACACCAGGAGTGACACCCAGGTGGAGGCCCCACAGGACCAGGGGCCTTTGGGGAAGAGCAACTTTGGAATGTTCCAGGTGTCTCAGACCCGAGGGCAGCATGAGGCTGGGGGTGCTGAGCAAGGGGTGGCACAGGCAAGTTGAGGGTAGGTGGGGTCAGCCTGTCAGTTAGCTCTGGCCACAGGCGGCAGTTTCCACCAGAGACGTGCCCATGCCAGGTTGAGAACTGCTATATTTAGGTCTCACCTGGCTGCTGGGGAGGATGTATGGGGTAAGAGGACGAGAGAGAAAGGGGCACTTAGGGGTTGCAGAGGTCAGCCAGGGCCAGGGGAGACGCTTGGGCCAGGAGGCACTGGAAAATGGAGGGAAATGATGGAGGAGCCAGCATCAAGCTGACTCTAGGCATCTGGTTCTAGTGACTCAGGGAGGAGCAGGCTTCAGTATAAAAATAAGCAGTTGTGGTTTTTTTTCAATACGTGGAATTTGGCTTGATGTAGAGGCCTCAGATGGCATCTTGGCTGAGGGTCAGGTCTATGTGACTGCTGTGTGTGAAGGGCTGGGTGTTGGTGGAATCTGAGCCCACAGAGAAAGGCAGTGGGAGGGGAGAAGGGGGCTGGCGGTGGCCTGAAGATTGAGTTTATGTGTGTGTGTGAGTGTGTGTGTTTCCATATTAAAACATCTTTGTGTGGAAATACTGTCCGTCCTTTTTCTAGCAAAAGTCCTCTTCTGACATCCGGTGTCAAGGCCCCAACTACCTCAATCTTCATTTAAAATCAACAAAATCTTTTTTTCTCAAGTTATAACCTGTTAGAAACCTTAAGGGTGCCTTCTATGCTGTAAGTAATTACCCTTCTTAGTCCCATGAAGCAGATGGCCGTGAGATACCCAGTGCCCCAAAAATGCTAAGGGGTAGCATTGGGGAGCTGTGTTGTCTAGATGACGTCTTCAAGGTCTGTAAAGCCTTGTCCAGGGCTGGGGTTCTGGGCTTGTATGACACGAACAGAACTTTTTACATAAATGTCTGTGCTTTCCTAATTTCCTTTCCAAACATGAACAAGAAACTTTCTTGAAGGGAAATAATATTGGCTTTTCTGTGGGGGAAAAAAAAAAGAATGTGGAACAAGTTAATCCGTTTTACATTGTTCTTTGTTTTAGCAGATCTTACTTTAATTTAAAATCAATTCAGAGTATGTTGCAATGTGTAGTGTACAATTAGAAAGGAGCGATTAGACAATTGTTTTTTTAAGTACAGATGTGCTTGGCCACATACCACGACGTTGTTCAAAGAGGTGCTAGAACAGAAGGTGGGGGTCTCAGAAGAGCATTGATTAGCGTAGGGCTGGTGGCAGCCACATCCACGAGTGCTTGCCCATATCAAGGACAAAAGTTTGTCTTCAGATCTAAACTTTTTATTGTTTTTAGAAACAAAATATTCCAACTTTGCTATTTAGTGATATTCTGTTGTAGACTTAATAACACTTTTCTTCCGGAAAAGTATAGAGGAAGCAAATAGACCTGATAGACCCATATCCAACTTGTCAAAATAATATACTGAATTAATTTTAAAAGTCAAATAGCACTGAAAGACTTATGCTGGAAAATGCGATGTTCCCCTGGATACCACTCATGACCTGTACATTCTTGGGCAGGTCGGTGAGCATTTCTGTGCCTTAGTTTATTGTCTTGTATAATGGGGAGATGCTTAGTATATATAAAATACTCAGCTGTTGCCTGGCTGTGGTGACTTCATGCTCGGTGGGATCACAGCCCCATCCTGATCCCCAACAGCGGGTGCCATCAGTTATTCCCACCGTTTCCCTAGCTCCTACCCCCATATGTCTGCTGTGGGCTCTCAAAGGACCAATTTTCATAAGTCAGCCATCTGTTTCACCCCACTCACCCTATTCTACACAGTCAACTATACCATTTAATTAAATAAAATAAATCAACGTTTACATCATCATCACAGTGGTGGTTAGGAATTCTTTGAGCTGTAAGTAGCCCCAAGCCCAACTAACCTCAAATCAAACAACCAGTACAGTTGCCACCCAGTAGACTCTGACTTATGGTGACCTCATGTGTGTCAGAGTAGACCTGTGCTTCATAGGGTTTCGATGGCTGACTTTTCAGAATAGATCCACAGGTCTTTCTTCCAAGGCACCTCTAGGTGGGCTAAAACTTCCAACCTTTAGGTTAGCAGCTGGCACATTAACCATTTGTACCATTGACTAACCCAAACACACAAATGAACCAAGATTTACTTTCTCCAAATAGTTAGAAGTCTGCAGATAGTGTGTTCAAGTGTGGGTCTCCTTAACCTCCTCTCACGTCTTAAGGTTCTGGGTTTTATTCCTCAGATTGTCATTGCAGAGACACAAGACCCCAGGCCACAGGCATTGTGAACATCTTGTGGAAGGAGTGAGGCAAAGTGGCAGCACCCCTCTCTGGAGGAGATGCAGCCCTCCCAGGAGCCCCCAGGAGTCTGTTTGTGGAGGATTCCCTACAGATGATCAGTGGGGAGGTATAAGGTTTCCAAGGGATCAAGAACATCAGTATCTGGAGCCTTTTTCTGCAGGGTTTTCCATTCCTCCAGGAGGACACATAAGTGAGGGGTACAGAGTTTGTGCTTGGAGCTAGGGATCTGGAGTGGGGACAGAACAAAGGGACTATAGTTCGTTGCGTGGACTGTTACTGAACCCCTACTCTCAGCCCAGAACTAACCTCACCTCACCTGAGCCCGAGCCTTAGCCCAGAGAGACCTATCCCCGCTCCCTACCCTCCCCCCCTGCCCTGGGATTGAATAAAGTAGTCACCTTGTCATTAGGGTTGGGAAAGTCCTGCAGGGGCCGTCCACTCTTCCGACCACACCCACCAACCCAGCCCAGAACCTGACCCCCCACTGGAGGACTGGCTGGAGTCTCTACCCCCACCCCCACCCCCAGCTCAGGCTCCTGCTCCCTAAACCAGGAACTGGTGTTCATGCACTTCCTGTTTCCCCCAAAATAGTAACTTCTCCTGCCCTCTGGGCTAATGCCCTCTGGGATTCTATTCCTGCTTCTCCAGCAGGTTTGGGGAAGAGAAGGTGAGGTGTCAGTGCAGGTAGCAAGGGGCTGGAGTAGACACAGAAGACCCATCACTGGGCACACCTTGACTTTGGACAAGTCTCTCAACTTCTCTTTTCTTGAGAGTCTTAAAACAGAAATCGTTTAAATTCTGTAATACCTCAGTGATTCTTGGTTGCAGCCATTTAGCTGTGTTGCCAAAATGTAAACCCTCTTATTGCTCATGGAAATAAATACATCCTTGGTGATAGAACCAATGCCAGTGATCTCATGGTAGAATTCTGCAAAACCAATACATACATTTTTCAACAACATAATTGATGACTGTACACATGAACTTCCCCGAATGGACTACACAGAAATGAAATCGACTATATCTGTGGAAAGAGATGATGGAAAAGTGCAATATCACCACTCATCTAATGATGGAAGACCAGAAGACTTGTGGGAGGACTCAAAGGATATAATACATGAAGAAAGTGAAAGATCATTAAAAAATAGGAAAGAAGTAAAAGACCAAAATGGATATCAGAAGAGACTCTGAAACTTCAACTTGAGCATAGAGTAGCTAAAGAAAACAAAGAAATGAAGTAAAAAAGCTGAACAAAAGATTTCAAAGGACAACTTGAGAAGACAGGGTAAAGTATTACGATGAAATGAGCAAAGACCTGGAGTTAGAAAATGAAATGGGAAGAAAGAACACTACAGGCATTTCTCAAACTAAAACAATGGAAGAGAAAAATCAAGCCTCGAGTTGCTGTATTGAAGGATACTATGGGCACACAATAATGTCAGTTTGTCATATTCTGGTAGATTGCCTATTGCTGTGATACTGGAAGATTGGCCACTAGCATTTCAAATACCAGCAGGGTCCATCTTGGTGGACAGGCTCCAGCAGGGTTTCTAGACTAAGACAGAGTAAGAAGAAGGACCTGGCAGTCTACCTCTGAAAAAAATTGGCCAGTGAAAACCTTATGAATAGCAGCATAACATTTTCTGATATAGTGCCAGAAGGTGAGGCTCTCAGGTTGGAAGGCACTTAAAATACGACGGAGAAAAGCCACCTCCTCTTCAGAGTGGAGTTGACCTTAATGATGAGAATGGAGTCCAGCTTTTGGGACTTTCACTTCATGATGTGGCATGACTCAAAATGAGAAGGAACACTGCAAACATTCATAAATAATTGAAACTTGGAATGTATGAAGTATGAAGCTAGGAAAATTGGAATTCATCAAAAATGAAATGAAACTCATAAACATTGATATCCCAGGCATTAGTGAACTGAAATGGGCTAGTATTGGCCATTTTGAATCAGATAATCATATAGTCTACTCTGCTGGGAATGACAAATTGAAGAGGAATGGCAGCACGTTCATCATCAAAAACTATGTTTCAAAATCTATCCTGAAGTATAAAACTGTCAGTGATAGGTTGATATCCATACAAACACAAGGAAAACCAGTCAATGCTACTAATATTCGAATTTACACACCAACCAATAATGTCAAAGATGAGGACATTGAAGGTTTTTATCAACTTCTGCAGTCTGAAATTGATCAAATATGCAATCAAGATGCATTGATAATTACTGATGGTTGGAAAGAAGGATTGGTAGTTGGAAAATACGGCCTTGGTGATAGAAAGGATACCAGAGATGTCATTGCAAGACCAATGACTTCTTCATCGCAAATACCTTTTTTCAACAGTGTGAACTGGGCCTATACATGTGGGTTACACAGGATAGAAAACACAAGAATCAAATAGACAACATCAGTGGAAAGAGGTAAGGGAAAAGCTGAATATCATCAGTGAGAACAAGGTCAGGGGCTGACAGCGGAACAGAACATCAATTGTCCATATGCAAGTTCAAGTTAAAGCTGGAGAAAAAACAAGTCCATCAGAGGTAAAATGCAACCTTGAGTATATCCCACCTGAATTTGGACTCCATCTCAAGAAGAGATTTTATGCTTTGAACACTAATGACCAAAGACCAGACATTTGTGGGAAGGATATCATACATGAAGACAGCAAGAGATCATTACAAAGGAAAGAAAGAAAGGACCACGATGGATGTCAGAATAACCTCTGAAACTTGCTGTTGAACATAGAGTAGCTAAAGTGAATGGAAGAAATGAAGTAAAACAGCTGAACAGAACATTTCAAAGGGCAGTATGAGAAGACAAAGTAATATATTATAATGAAATTGTGCAAAGACCTGGAGTTAGAAAACCAAAATAGAAGAACACTCCCAGCATTTCTCAAGCTGAAAGAAGTGAAGAAAAAATTCATGCCTCTAGTTGCAATTTTGAAGAATTCTATGGGTAAAATGTTGAATGATGCAGGAAGCATCAAAAGAAGATGGAAGGAATACACAGAGTCACTGTTCAAAAAAAAAAAACTGGTTGATGTTCAACCATTTTAGGAGGTAGCATAAGACCAAGAACCAATGGTACTGAAGGAAGAAGTCCAAGCTGCACTGAAGGCCTTGGCAAAGAACAAGGTCCAGGAATTGACGTAATACCGATTGAGATGTTTCAACAAATGAATTCAGTGCCAGAGGTGCCCATACATCTAAGTCAAGAAGTTTGAAAGACAGCTACTGGCCAACCAATGGGAGGGGATGCATATTTGTGTCCATTCCAAAGAAAGTTGATCCAACAGAATGCAGAAATTATGGAGCAGTATCATTGACAACACACACAAGTAAAATTTTGCTGAAGATCGTTCAGAAGCGGTTGCAGCACTACATTGACAGAGAACAGCCAGAAATTTAAGACAGATTCGGAAGAGGACGTGGAACCAGGGATATCATTCCTGATGTCAAATGGATCTTAATTGAAACAGAGAATAGCAGAAAGATGTTTACCTGTGTTTTATTGACTCTGCAAAGGTATTCTACTGTGTGGATCATAACAAATTATAGATAACATTGTGAAGAATGGGAATTCCAGAACACTTAATTATGCTTATGTGGAACCCTTACATAGACCAAGAGGCAGTCATTGGAACAGAGCAAGAGGATACTGTATGATATAAAATCAAGAAAGGTGTGTGCTGGACTTGTATCCTTTCACCATAGTTATTCAATGCTTATGCTGAGCAAATAATCTGAGAAGGTACACTATATGAAGAAGAAGGTGGCATCAAGATTGGTGGAAGACTAATTAACAATCTGTGATATGCAGATGACACAACCTTGCTTACAGAAAATGAAGAGGACTTGAAGCACTTACTGATGAAGATCTCAGTATAGATTATACCTAAGCATAAAGTAAACAAAAATCTTCACAACTGGACCGATAAGCAACATCATGATAAACGGAGAAAAGTTTGAAGTTGTGAAGGATTTCATTTTACTTGGATCCACAATCAACAGCCATGGAAGCAGCAGCGAAGAAATCAAAAGACGCATCGCATTGGGCAAATCTTCTGCAAAAGATCTCTTTGAAGTGTTAAAAAGCAAAGATGTCACCTTGAAGACTAAGGTACACCTGACCCAAGCCGTGGTATTTCCAAATGCATCACATGCATGCAAAAGCTGGACAATGAATAAAGAAGATGGAAGAAGAATTGATGGCTTTGAATTGTGGTGTTGATGAAGAACATTGAATATTCCATGGTCTTCCAAAAGAATGAACAAATTTGTCTTGGAAGAAATACAGCCAGAATGCCCCTCAGAAACAGGTATGGAGACTACGTCTAACATACTTTGGACAGGTTATCAGGAAGGATTAGTCTCTGAAGGAGGACCTTATGCCTGGTAAAGAGTCAGCGAAAAAGAGGAAGACTCTCAATAAGATGGATTGACACAGTGGCTGCAACAACGGGCTCAAGTATAACAATGATTGTGAGGATGATGCAGGACTGGGCAATGTTTCCTGCTGTTGTACATAGGGTTGTTATGAGTGAGAACCTATTTGATGGCACCTAAAAAAAAAAAAAAAAAAATTTTTTTTCTTTTTTTCAACTACAGCAACAACAGTAGCAAAAAAACAATGAATAAAGTATCTCAAAAAAAAAAAAAAAAAAGGAAGAAATACAATAGTAGTCTACCCTTATCTGAGGGGAATACGTTCCAAGGCTTCCCATGGACTCCTGAAACCACGGATAGTATTGAATCCTATATATATACTAATGATGTGTCTTATACATACATACCTACGATAAAGTTTAATTTATAAATTAGGCACAGTAAGAGATTAAGAACAATGTTGTTGTTGCTGTTGTTAGGTGCCATCGAGTCAGTTCTGACTCTTAGTGACCCTATGTACAACAGAACAAAACACTACCTGATCCTGCACGATCCTCACAATTATTCCTACGTTTGAGCCCATTGTTGCAGTGTCTGTGTTAATCTAGCTCATTGAGGGTCTTCCTGTTTTTCACTGACCCTTTACTTTACCAAGCATGATGTCCTTCTCCAGGGACTGGTCCCTCCTGATAACATGTCCAAATCACCCGAGACTCAGTCTCGCCATCCTTGCTTCCAAGGAGCATTCTGGCTGTACTTCTTCCAAGACAGATTCGTTTATTCTTTGGCAGCCCATAGTATATTCAGTGATCTTTGCCAACACCATAATTGAAAGGTGTCAATTTTTCTTCGGTCTTCCTTATTCATTGCCCAGCTTTTGCGGGCGTGTAAGATGACTGAAAATACTGTGGCTTGTGTCAGTCTCACCTTAGTCCTCAAAGAGATATCTTTGCTTTTCAACACTTGAAAGACGTCTTTTGCAGCTGATTTGCCCAACGCAACATGTTGTTTGATTTCCTGACTGCTGATCCTGTGGGTGTTGATTTTGGATCCATGTAAAATGAAATCCTTGACAACTTTAATATTTTCTCCATTTGTCATGATGTCGCTTATTGGTCCATTGTAAGGAGTTTTGTTTTCTTCATGTTGAGGTATCACAGCAACACACCAGCCACTGCAATATACATATATATATATGTATATATATATATATGCTTCACTTGTTGTTTTGCTTCTCTAGAGAACCTAGCCTAAGACATAAACATACTTCTTTTAATTTCATGTTTACCCAGGATATATGGGAATTCACACTTAGTACACTGGTTGTCCACTCTTCCATTGTTGTTGAATTGCTATCTGCCCAATGGGATGTGAGTGAATTTACTTATGGAAGAGTGAGCCTTCGTCCCTCCTGATCATGTTCTCCACATTGCAGCCTTGTGCGAAACCTGACATTTACAGGAAAGCTGTGCTTATGTGCCCTTAATGAAAGAGAACTTTTATGAATTCTCCAGGAAACAATCAGCTGGGTAGAGTCCCAGAGTCATGTTATAACAGTTACAACTATTTATGATAACAGAATTATTCTTCAATAATCCTTTACATAGAAATAAAGTACAATGGATTGCCTTCTTACTTTTTTAAAATTAAAGAATTGTTTAAAGACACTTTACTCATTTTAGAGTACGACATTAAAAGTTAGGTGTTATAATAACTAATCATTTGCCAAGTCCTTTAAAAGCAGATGCAATTTTATCGTCAGCCTTCAGGATCAGTTAAATTTTATCCACAGTCTGTTCAAATAAGTAGCATTTAATTAAATAGAAGCACTTAAAATAATGGTTTTCTAATCTAAAAAGTACTAAACTAGCATATGCTAACACGGGTACGTATTTTTTGCACACACCAATGCTTCTAGATCCTTGGATATAAGAAATTCTAATTTCAGGTGAGTTTTCTGTAAAAAAAAAAAAAAAAAGATAAAGCGTACATTTACGGGACTTAAAAAATTTGTCTCTTGTTAAAGGTGAGTATTCCATGTAAATTCATTTAATAATAACAACACATCGGCCTTTAAAAACCTCATTCATAATGGAATATTGTTCTTAAAATTCATGACCAGGTATTTCTGAAATCATGGTGTCCTTTGGTTTTCAGGAGATTGCTTAAAGTGGGTCATTGTCCTACGATGTACTTAAAACCAAGTTGTGGATGCTGACAGCTCCCTTCCAAGTACCTCTCAGCCTGGCTTCCATGAATGGGTTTAGTGATCGTGGTCTCATGCTCACATCTCTGAAATGAAGAACTACAGTTTATTTTTAGCTCAGACTACATGGTCACACCGGCTGGAAAATATGAGTTGAATTTTCAGAATAAATTAAATGGTTAATCTCAGATTCATAGTTTTATTTTTAGGCTTCACTTTTGGAATATAAAATTGAAGCATGCTTTTGTATATCAGCAAAATAATTTAAGAAACAATGATTTAAAAATTTTCTGAAATACAGGATTTTTTTTTTTGGAGGAGGGGGTTCTGGTCGACCTCCTGCAGAGGCAATCTGGCTCTAACCTCTTCAGAACCTCTGCCCTTCATACTCACTGGACACCGGAGCTGCATTTCAACTCTCTCCACCACACAAGAGCCAGACATGTCCACCAAACTCACATGCTTCATAATCCATGTGCACAATATTTAGTCTTTTGGGTTCTCTGACTTTTCTCTAATCCTTTCACAGCAACCTCATTCTTTATCTTCTGCCTCCTTTTCTTCCTTATATTTATAAAGTAAGCAAACTAACAAATAGAAAAAAAAAAAACATCCATCATGTCAGATATGTGTTAAATGTAGCCCTGATTACATTTTAGAGAGCTGTTGTTGTTAGCTGCCGTTGAGCCAGTTCCAACTCATAAGGACCCCATGTACAACAGAACAAAACACTGCCCAGCCCTGTGCTGTTCTCATAATTATTGTTTTGTTTGAGCCCATTGTTGCAGCCACTATGTCAATCCATCTTGCCAAGGGTGTTCCTCTTTTTTGCTGACTCTAAATAAGAACTTAAGTATAATGCCCTTCTCCAGGAATTCCAAGAACTCTGGCTGTATTTCTTCAAAGACAAACTTGTTCGTTCTTCTGGCAGTCCATGGCATAGTCAATATTCTTCGCCAACACCATAATTCAAAGGCATCGGTTCTTATTCAAGCTTCCTTATCCATCGTCCAGTTTTTGCATGCGTTTGAGGCGACTGAAAATACCATGGCTTGGATCAGGCGCACCTTAGTCCTCAAAGGGACATATTTGCTTCTCAAAACTTTAAGGAGGTCTTTTGCAGCAGAAATGACCAATGCAATACGTTGTTTGATTTCTTGATTACTGCTTTCACGAGCGTTAACTGTGGGTCCAAGTAAAATGAAATCTTTGACAACTTCAACGTTTTCTCCCTTTATCATGATGTTGTTTATTGGTCCAGTTGCAAAGATTTTTGTTTTCTTTATGTTGAGATGTAATTTACAGTGAAGACTGTTGTCTTTGATCTTCATCAGTAAGTACTTTAAGTCCTTTTCAATTTCGGCAAGCAGGGTTGTATTATCTGCATATTGCAGATTGCCTTCCTCCCATCCTGATGCCAAGTTCTTTTTCACATGGTCTGGCTTCTTGGATTATTTGCTTAGCATACAGATTGAATAAGTATGGTGAAAGAATATAACCCTGATGCACACTTTTCCTGATTTTAAACCATGCGTATCCCCTTGTTCTGTTTGAATGACTTCCTCTTGGTCTATGTAGAGGTTTCACATGAACACAATTAAGTGCTCTGGAATTCCCATTCTTGGCAATGTTATCCATAATTTGTTATGATCTACAGAGTTGAATGCCTTTGTGTAGTCGATAAAACTCAGGTAAACATCTTTCTGGTATTCTGTTTTCAGCCAAGACCAGCCTGACATTAACAATGATATTCCTCATTACACAACCTCTTCTGAATCCGGCTTGAATTTATGGCAGTTCCCTGTTGATGTGCTGCAGCAACAGCTTTTTTGAATTATCTTCAGCAAAATTTTACTTGCATCTGATATTAATGATAAAAAAAAAAAAAGCATTCTGTTGGATCACCTTTCTTTGGAATGGGCACAAATATGAATCTCTTCCAGTCAGTTAGTCAGGTAGCTGTCTTCCATATTTCTTGGCATAGATGATTGAGTACCTCCAATGCTGTATCTGTTTGTTGAAACATTTCAATTGGTATTCTATCAATCCCTGGAACTTTGTTTTTTGTCAATGCCTTCAGTGCAGCTTGGACTTCCTCCTTCAGTACCATCAATTCTTGATCATAAGCTGCCTCCTGAAATGGTTGAAACTCAACTAATTCTTTTTGGTATAGTGGCTCTGTGTGTTCCTTCCATCTTCTTTTGATGCTTCCTGCATCATTCAATATTTTCCCCATAGAATTCTTCAGTATTGCAACTTGAGGATTGAATTTTTTCTTCAGTTCTTTCAGTTTGAGAAATGTCAAGTGTGTCCTTCTTTCTTGGTTTCCTAACTCCACACTTTTGCACAGTTGTTTTTAATACTTTTTTCTCTCAAGCTGCCCTTTGAAATCTTCTGTTCAGCTCTTTTACTTCATTATTTCTTCCATTCATTTTAGTTACTCTACCTACAAGAGTAAATTTCAGAGTCTTTTCTGACATCCATTATGACCTTTCCTTTCTTTCCTATCTTTTTAATGACTTTTTACTTTCATCATGTATGATATCCTGTCAACCCACAATTAACTCCTCTGGTCTTCAGTCATTAGTGTTCAATTCACCAAATCTGTTCTTGAGATGGTCTCTAAATTCACATGGGATATACTCAAGGTCATATTTTGGCTCTTGCAGACTTGTTTTAATTTTCTTCAGCTTCAACTTGAAATTGTATATGCGCAATTGATGGTATGTTCTGCAGTTGGTCCTTGGCCTCAATGATATTGAGCTTGTCCATGGTCTCTTTCCACACATGTAGTCAATTCAATGCCTGTATATTTCATGCAGTAAGGTCCATGTATATAGTCGCCATTCACATTATTGAAAAAGGTATTTACAATGAATAAGTAGTCAGTTTTGCAAAATTCTGTCATATGATATTCCATGTCATTTCTATTGCCAAGGCCATACTTCCCAACTACAGAAACTTCATTTCCAACTTTCACATCTCAATTATCGACAATTATCAATGCATCTTGATTGCATGTTTGATCAATTTTATACTGCAAAAGTTAGTAAAAACCTTCACCTTTGGCATTAGTAGTTGGTGGATAAATTTAAATAATAATTGTATTATCTAGTCTTCCTGTAGGCTTACAATGTTATTCTATCACTGACAGTGTTGTACTTCAGGATAGATCTTATAATGTTCTCTTTGATGATGAATGTGACACCTTCCTCTTCAATTTGTCATTCCTGGCATATTAGACCATATGATTTTCTGATTCAAAATGGCCAATACCAGTCCATTTCAGTTCACTAATGCCTAGGATATTGATCTTTATGTGTTCCATTTCATGTGTGATGACTCCCAATTTTCCTAGATTCATGCTTCATACACCCCACACTCCAATTACTAATGGATATTTGTAGCTGTTTCTTATTTCTTCTTATTTTGAGTGGTGCCACATCAGCACTGCTTGACTGTTAGTTTGTCATACGGTGGTGGCTTGGGTGTTGCTGTGATGCTGGAGGCTATGCACTGGTACTTGAAATACTAGCAGATTCACTCATGGTGGACAGGTTTCAATGGAGCTTCCAGACTAAGACATACTAGGAAGAAGGACCTGGCAGTCTACTTCTAAAAAATGCAGCCAGTGTAATCCTTATGAATAGCAGAACATTGTCTGATTAGTGCCAGAAGATGAGCTGTTCAGGAGGAAGGTACTCAACATACAACTAGGGAAGAGCTCCCTCCTCAAGCAGTCAACCCTGATGACATGGTTGGAGTAAAGCTTTCAAGACTGTCATTTGTTGATGTGGCAGAACTCAAAATCTTCTATATTACTTGAGTAAAGTTTGTTTTTCTTGAATCTGTGAACTTAGTTCTCATGTAACAATGAAATTGTCATACTCCATAAACATTTGTATTTAAATCTTTGGTATGAGCCTGCACTAATTTTTGGATGACTTCATGCACTCTTCATCAGGTATGTCCACATTATTTAAGAAAGAATGTCTACTTGAAAGAACTTCATACACTTTTGACCTTCTTTTCATGCATGATTCAAATGTGTAAGTGATGGTGTAGTATGCAGTTACTCAAAATTGACCTCTGGCACTCAGTGATACTTCTGTGTGCTTCTGTCATTTACTTGTTTCTTTCTAATGCTTCTGCAATGGTGAACTGCTGGATAATCAGCATATGGCAGTATTGGTTTTGTTGTTTTTTTCAAATTTTTCAAACTCTTCTCTTAGATTATGTAAATGCCCTGTTATGGCTGGTAGAGATCTGTGCATATTTTGAAATTTTCTTCTAAATCTTGGAGAGCTCAAATCGTCCAGAGAAAACTCTGCAATATATTATTACACATAACCAACATAAATACGTCCTCCAGTGTTTGTATTTTGTTGGCAATCTTTTCAGCTTCTCTTATGGTATCTCATTTTTGTGCCTGATTTTCAGCAATATTTTCTAAGCCTTCTAGAATCTGCGTGTACAATTCCAGGATTGCAATGGTTGCTACATCATGCACTTCTCAAAGTGTATTGGAAAGACACTTTAATACTTGATCATTGCCTAAATATCTTTTAAGAACTGCCCACCAGTGAGAAGAGGCAGCAAAAAACATGTAGAGTAACTGAACAGTAGAAAAAATATCAAGTGTTTCTGAAGAAAAATCTACTGAGCTATGTCCTACAAGATTAAGGGAATGCACAGCACATGGTATAAAAATGGCATATTCATTATGTTCTAAGATTTTCTGTTCAATGCCTTTATGACACTCTGACATATTGGCAGCATTGTCATAGGACCAATCTCTGCACTTAGAAAAAGAAATTTTGTAAACTTCATTTAAATAGTGAAGTACTTCATCTGCTATTTCTTCACTGTATGACTTTTTAGTACAGCTTCTCGGATTATTTGCTCGGCATACAAAAGAAAAATAATGGATGCTTGCAGCTGTTTCTTCTCATTTTGAGTCGTGCCACATTAGCAAATGAAGATCCCCAAAGCTTTACTCTATCCACATCATTAAGGTCGACCCTACTTTGAGGAGGGAGCTCTTCCCCAGTCATCTTTTGAGTGCCTTCCAACCTGTGGGGCTCATCTTCCAGCACTATATTGGACAATGTTTCAGTGCTTTTCATAAGGCTTTCACTGGTGAGCGCTTTTCAGAAGTAGACTGCCGGGTCCTTCTTCCTAGTCTGTCTTAGTCTGGAAGCTCAGCTAAAACCCTGTCCTCCATGGGTGACCATGCTGGTATCTGAATACCGATGGCATAGATTCCAACATCACAGCAACATGTAAGCCCCCACAGTATGACAAACTGACAGATAATCCAAGAATAATCCAAGAAGCTGGACTATATGAAGAAGAATGGGGCATCAGGATTGGAGGAAGACTCATTAACAACCTGCGTTACGCAGATGACACAACCTTCCTTGCTGAAATTGAAAAGGATTTGAAGTACTTTCTTCTGAATGTCAAGCCTTCAGTGTAGATTGCACCTCAACATAAAGAAAACAAAAATCCTCACAACTGGACCAATAAGCAACATCATGATATATGGAGAAAAGATTGAAGTTGGTCAAGAATTTCATTTTACTTGGATCCACAATCAACAGCCATGAAAGCAGCAGCCAAGAAATCAAATGACGCATTGCATTGGGTAAATCTGCTGCAAAGGGCCTCTTTAAAGCATTGAAAAGTGAAGATTTCACCTTGAAGACTAAGGTGCACCTGACCCAAGTCATGGTATTTTCAATCACATCACATGCATGTGAAAGCTCAGCAATGAATAAGGGAGACCAAAGAAGAATTGATGGCTTTGAACAGTGGGGTTGGCAAAGGATATTGAATATACCATGGACTGCCAAAAGAATGAACAAATCTGTCTTGGAAGAAGTGCAACCAGAATGCTCCTTAGAAGCAAGGATGGTGAGACTGTGTCTTACATACTTTGGACATGTTGTCAGGAGGGATCAGTCCCTGGAGAAGGACATCATGCTTGGCAAAGTACAGGGTCAGCAGAAAAGAGGAAGGCCCTCAACAAGGTGGATTGACACAGTGGCTGCAACAATAAGCTCAAGCATAACAATTGTGAGGATGACATAGGACCGGGCAGCATTTCATTCTGTTGTGTATAGGGTCGCTATGAGTCAGAATCGACTCGACGGCACCTAACAACAGCAACATGACTTTTGAAGCTAGTAAATATGATAAATTGCTCAACAGGTTTCCATCTGTTGGAGGTATGTATTTTAAAACAATATTTAGACAATTTGTACTAGAAAGGAGTGGAACCCACAGACAAACTGAAATATTGAGCTATATTTATTTCACTGAAAATAGTTGATAGAATATTATTTACTAAGTTTAGTAATTCTTCACACATTGTTTTAGACATATATGATAGGTTGCTCTTTTCTGTGTTACCATATCTTGAGATGTGACCCACTAAAAATGGATCAAATTGATCAACAAATTCAAGCAACACCCCAAATTTGCATTTTGTGGGGACCCAAACACTTCATATCTTTCTTGAAAAGATGGTCTACATTCAGTGATTGTTGTAATGACAGCAACAAGGTGTTGCAAAACGGCTTCCCTATATTGACTTTCTTCATTAATTTGTTGTGCCAAAACCATGTCTTTGGTTTATATATGACAGCATACAATCTCTGTGAATTCAACTGTTTTCACGTTTATCAATCATATTTGAGTTGTGCCAGTAGCTAAATCCATTCACAGCAAATCGAGAATTAAATGATTTAGGACTAAACATTTTGCAAACAAAACAACATACTGATGGAAAATACAGTATCCACTCAGTATTACAATTTTACCATTATCTGTGCACCCTAGAAATATATTCTGACTACAGAACCTCGTTTGCTTACCATCCAGAAATTTTTGACACAAATTTTCCAATGGTCCACTATGATTTGACAATCACTTTGCCTCTTTTGATCCAATAATTTACATCATTAGAAGAAATATTATTTCACAAAGCAGGATCTATATTTCTGTTATTTATGGAATTTGCAGACATGACAGTTTCAGATTCTAAAATAGTTTTGCTTTCTACATCATTATCTTTTTT
Source organism: Loxodonta africana (assembly GCF_030014295.1). Taxonomy (NCBI): domain Eukaryota; kingdom Metazoa; phylum Chordata; class Mammalia; order Proboscidea; family Elephantidae; genus Loxodonta; species Loxodonta africana. The sequence continues at coordinate 370,876 of NC_087347.1, read as the reverse complement.
TTTTTTTTTACTACAGAAAGGAATGGATGCAGAATTTGGAACAAATTCTGTTATGTTTATATTGCTATTAATAATTTCAGCACTAGTGGTACTACTACAACAATTTGCACCCATTAAACTTGAGCGTTCAGTGGAAGAATTCTCTTCCAATTCATTACATTTTAAAAAGGAAGTTAATTTTGGAATTGTCTTTAGGAATTCAGAGATCTTCTTTTTATCTTCTGTGAGCTTTCATTTTTGCACTTCACTTAGTTGTTGCCATTTAATTCTACCTGGATATCAAATTATGTCACTTTTTTAAATTTGGTTCTACCATAGCAAATAAATTTGAATAATTTAAAATAAATAAAATTTATAAAAAAAGGAAAATTTATAAAATAGTTTATATTCAAAATTGTGTGTTAACACAAAAATTAATATTTGAAGTTTAGTAAGTTTAAAAAAATTGATTTGGAACATGTAATTTTGTTCTTGTGGTCTGAGATAGTCAAAAGAAATAGCACTTACAAGCCAGTAGGAAATAATTTCTTTCATTTGACGTACATTTGTCAGAGGGTGCTTCCGTAGATCTGCAGGAGTGTTTTTCATCTTGAAATAACACTTAAATACTGCACACTCACTTTCCGTCCTTTGCTGCTGCATCTTCATGGTTCACTGGACTGTTGCTGATACCCGATGGGGGCGAGAGCAATTGCAAAGAGTATGATACAAATACCAGGGTATGCTCAGTCTGAAGATGTGTTTTGGTTTGCTTTGTGCAGGACCAGATACGTCTCCAGTCATGTGATTATAGTGCTGCTGGTGTGTTCTTATGTGGTCAACAAAACAGAACTTCATGTGAGGCTATACTTGATCAGTCCAAAACTAAAAGGAAAATGTAATCGTTATCACCTATAAAATTTATAAAATGGTATCAGTTTCATTTAGTGCCCTGTCAGTTCCTTCTCCTGCAGTGCTTACTTTTCCTTGTGTCCTGTCTGTGTGGCATCTATGGGTCTTGGCTTTGGACAATAGTTGTCCGCATTTTGTTGATTTTGTAAGCAAATGCTTACTTTCTATATTGGGTAATCTGTCCCTGGCAGGGAGCTGGAAGGCAGAGAGGCCTGCACAGCTGAGAGATGTCACGCACAGCCAAAAGAAAGCTGGTAATTCAAGGACCAAGAGGAGGCCTGTCCTGAAAGGGCTGAGAGGGGGCCTGTCCTGAGGGGGCTGAGAGGTGGTCTGTGTGGCTGAAAGGGGCATGCATAGCAGAGAGAAAGACCTGCTTGCTTGCATGACCAAGAGAAGCTGAGATAGCTGTCTTTCACTGAAGAAAGGAGGGATGTGCTCTCCACTTTAAGGGAGGCTTTCAGAATTTACCAATGTGTTTCCTGACCCTGATCCTGAGTTGTAGCCTGTTGACCCTGATCCCCAGTTGTACCACGTTACTTCCTTAATGAACCACTAAACTCTAAGGATGATCTGTGAGTTCTCTTCGGCTATTGCAATAAAGTGTGGAACCCCGCAGAAAAGTAGAGAGTGCTGTGGGGAGAATGGCTGGTGGCAGAATTGAGAAAAAGTTTGGCGAGTGGAGGTACGTTTGACCTCCACCTCATGGGAATCAGCCTTGTGCTGATGGTGATTCTCTGTCCTGGTACTAAGTTGGAGGATTTCAGGTGCTATTAGAACATTACACATATTAATCAATGTTAAAAATGAATTAAAAAAAGGCAACAGTGTTTCTCCATGGTAGATCTTTATTATACACTGCCCGTATGTTTGAACATGGCAACCTTGAATCCTAAATCCTACATGGAAATCCTAAATGAACTTGGTTCTGTCCCCAAATAAGTCGTGGCTGGCACTGAAATTCTATACTGGCAGACCGTATGCAAACACCCACATTTTCAAGTTGTTCAGAGAAGGAAAGAGTGTGTGATCATGTGTGCGTGCCTGTGTGTGTGTGTGTATGTGTGCACACATGTTCTCTTTTCTCCTTTTATGGAAGTATGGCCTTTACTACTTCATCACAGTTCTTTCTGCAAGGATCTTCTGTATGATTTTAAAAGAAAATAACCTGAGTCATTTTAGCCAGCACTTTGCTGAAATGGGAGCACTTGTTATAGCCAACACGCTGGAGAACTATGTTCCCAAGTATGAATAATGGTCAAGATGTTTCCATTCTGAAAACAATGAAAATGATAGATTAACTAGCATCTATCCATTATGTTATTATCTCCTTTTTAAAACTCCACTTTTATTAAAATAAATATCTGTTTACTCTCCATTGCCATCAGGTCATTGAACAACTGCCAACAGGAATGATGCAGTAGCCACCTCAACCTGTTAGATCTAACGTTATCATTTCTTCTCAAGTCTGTTTGCCCTCATCAGAGCCATGTTGTGTCTCCCTTTTTATAGAACAATTCAAGTTAATTCTTTAAGTAGAACTTTTTTCATTCAAGGAATTTGTCCTTTTTATCTAAGTTAGAAATTTATTGTCATAAAGCTGTTTATAATATAATCTTGTTGTGGTCATTCTTGTTGTTTTTTTAGTTCAACATCCAGTCAGCTCTGACTCATGGAGATCTCATGTACAAGAGAACAAAATGTTGCCTGGCCCTGCATCATTCTTATGATCACTGGCATGTGGCATGTGTCACTGCAGCTACTAAGTCCATCTATCTCACCAAAGGCCTCCCTTATCCTTGATGACACTCTACTTCACCAAGCTTGATGTCCTCCTCCACTGGTTGATTCCCCCTGATAACATGTTCGAAGCAAGCAAGTCAGACAATAATCTGTGTAATCCATAAGGTTTTCATTGGCTAATTTTTGGATGTGAGGATGGCTCAGGACTGGGCAGTATTTCTTTCTGTTGTATATAGACCAGTATGAGTTGGAATAGTCTCAGTGACACCTAACAACAACAACAACAATTTTTGGAAGTCATCAATAGGCCTCTCTTCCTAGTCTTTCATCTGGAAGCTCTACTGAAACCTGTCGACTGTAGGTGACCCTGTTGGCATTTGAAATACCGGTGGCATAGCGTTCAGCATCACAGCAACACGAAAGCCACTGCAGTACAACTAACTGACAGACAAGTGGGGGAGCATCATCTTACCTATTAAAACAAAACAAAGCAAATCTGTTGCCATTGAGTTGATTCTGACTCCTTTAAATCTTCATAGGATTTAGTGTTGTCAAATTCAGCAATAAAACAAAACAAACAAAAAATAAGAACAAAATGAAAAACACTCAGTAAATTTGAATTTCAGGTAAACAGCAATTTTTTTTGGTATATCCCAAATATGTTTTTTATCTGAAATTCAAATTTATTTATTTTTTTTATTCCTTCTATTTTACCAGGAAGCCTTCGTGGGATGTTTAGTGTTCTCTCCTCCTTCATTCTAGGTATTGTTGATCTGTATTGTTTATTTTCTTTATGAGTCCGGGCAGATGTTTATCTGTTTTATTGATGTTTTAAAAACTCAGCTTTTGGTTTCACAGATTTTTCTCTACTGTTTTTCTATTTTGCTTTAAAAATTAACTTCTGTTTTTATCTCTATCAATTCTTTCTTTACAGTGCTTTGGGCGTAATTTCCTCTTCTTTTTTTTTTTTCCAAGGTGTAAAATTAAATAATTTATTTTCAACCTTGAATTTTTTTTCTAATATGAGCATTTGATGCTAAAAATTTTCCACCAATCACTGCTTAGCTGCAACCCACACATTTTGCTATGTGGTGTTTTCATTTTCATTTATCTGGGATATTTTCTAATTTCCTCTGTGACTTCCTCTCTGACACATGAGTTATTTAGAAGAGTGTTGTTTGGTTTCCACATGTTTGAGGATTTTCCAAATATCTCCCTGTTATTGGTTTCTAGTTTATTTCCATCATGGTCAAAGAACATGCATCATATGATATTAATCTTGTAAGATCGTTTGGGTTTGTTTTATGGCAAATTCTTGGATAAAGAGTTCTTGTTTTAGTTGTAGGTGTTGGGTAAAGTAGTATTCAGTGTACTATTACAACTTTTCTGAGGTTTGAAATTTTCTATAGAAGAAGTCCGGAACAAGTTAAACAATTCAGAAAAGAAAAATGAAAGAATATCCTCATATTAGGTGTTTTTGATAAAAGCATCTTTATGTCTGGAAATATGTAGCTTGAATTGAAATAACAGATATATTGGCTGGCATAATGGAAAAAGAAAAAAAAAACTGTTGTCGTCTAGTTGATTCCGACTCATAGCAAACCTATAGGACAGAGTAGAACTGCCCCATAGAGTTTCCCAGGAGTGCCTGGTGGATTTGAACTGCAGGCCTTTTGGCTAGCAGCAGTAGCTCTTAACCACTGTGCCACCAGGGTTTAATCACAAAACACTGCAGGTATATAAGAATGTAATGGCAGATTTTTAAAGTAGGCTCATTTTAAGAAACAAGAGGATTGTTTGCATTTTGGGAGGAAGAAGAAGGTTAACCTATGAAAGAGGAGATGGTAGCAGGTAGAACCACACATTTCCACACAGATACATGTCTTAGTCATCTAGTGCTGCTATAACAGAAACACCATAAGTGGATGGCTTCAACAAACATAAGTTTATTCTTTCACGGTCTAGTAGGCTAGAAGTCCAAATTCAGGGGGTCCAGCTCCAGGGGAAGGCTTTCTCTGTTGGCTCTGATGGAGGGTCCTTGTCACCAATCTTCCACTGGACTAGGATCTTCTCAGTGCAGGGACCCCGGGTCCAAAAGGATGAGCTCTGCTCCTGGCACTACTTTCTTCGTGGTATGAGGTCCCTCTGTCTGTCTGCTCACTTCTGTCTTTCATATCTCAAAAGAGATTGGCTCAAGATACAACCTAATCTTGTAGATTGAGTCCTGCCTCATTAACATAACTGCCTCTGACCATGCCTCATTAACATCATAGAGGTAGAATTTACAACACATAAGAAAATCACATTGAATGACACAATACTGGGAATCATGGCCTGGCCAAGTCGACACATATTTTTGGGAGACACAGTTCAATCCACATTACATATTGAATTCAGTGTTTTAGATGCAAGCCTATAATATTAGATTAACCTAAAAAAAAAAAAAAGGTTGCTTCATTTCTTGAAAACAGTGTGTGCCCTTCAATTTATAAAGGCCATGTCATAAATTATACTAATGAGGAGACAGATAATAATTATTAACAGGTAATTATGACAAATTATATTAATAGGTAAAACTAATAATTAAATAGTCACTGAATATCAGTAACACTCTAGGTCTCAGCTGAACAACAGACTCTGTCCATCCCAGGAATGATTATGACTCCTTTTTGTTTCAAGAATGATTACTATATTTCCCTTGGTCTTAGGAATGAGTGCTACTCATGTCAATCTCAGGAACGAATATAACTGAGATACTTTTGTCTTAAAAAAACAAGCTGCAAAAGGAATTTATTACAGGGATGTATGTATGCCTCTCTTGTTAGTGGAAGCATAAGATACTTTCACCCAATAACTTTTTGGAGGAAAGTCAACCAACCTGCTTATTAAATTAAAAAAATAGGCTAAATTAGCAACCTAGTGTAGCTTGTATGTAACCATGTGCCTGGAACAGCCACCTCTCTGCAACTGAACAAGTGGGTGAGATCCGTCCACACACCTTTAAAGCAGGCAGATTCTACTATATTTATCAGAGGGCATGTGTTATTTTCCTTCCTGAACTTTTCTTCACATCTGTAATTATTTGACATTTAAAGAACATATCACTGGAATGACTTAATTTTTCCCAATGTCACAATTTTTTACTTGTTATTGCCTGTCTCCCACCCCCCTCAGCCCCTTACATGGTCAATTAAAAATAGACATTTACAGTCTAGAGTGTAGAAGTGACTCTTCGAACCAAGTCCTCACACTCTCTCCTCTCGTCTCCCTGCCTCTCTTTCTTTCCTTCTCTGTGTCTGTCTGTCTGTCTATCTGTCTCTCTCTTCCTCTCTTTGACTGTAGCAGATGAATTGAAAAATAGCCATGGGTGATATAGCACTGGTTTGTCTCCAACTCTATCACTTTGTCCCTAAACACATCTTTTCTTCCTGTTTCAGAAAGACACTGTCCTGTTAAGAACCATGAGTTATTTGATAACATGGGTCATCATCTGTGCAGCATCTTAAGAGGAATATTTTGGTGTTAACCTTCCTTCTTCCATGAAAATATTTGCTTCCCAAACAAAATTGATGGAAGTTAAAGGAAGATATTGAGTAGAAGTCAATCAATGGAACATATATTGAAATAAAAATAGTGGAATTGTAGAGCACAATCTTAGGACACACTTAGTCTGAGGTATATTTGTAGATTAAAATCTTGTGAAAAATCAAAGGAAAACAAGTAGTGATTTTTATTTTTAAGCTGGGAGAAGTGTTGGAAGGTAGCAGCTTCAGTGAGAGAATGAGGAAGCTCTATGATTCTCCAGTGCCATCACTTGACAGTGTTTTCTTGCATTCCCTCTTTCTTTCAATACACTGATAACTGGACTCAGTGAAAACCAGGTCTTGGTGAGGAACTGGTGAAGGGAAGCAACTAGGTTATTTATGGGCCAAGGCTGGAGATTTGCATAAAAGTTTCTGAGTTTATAACATTGTTTTCTGCACAGGTTCATGCAATCATCGTGTTCCTGAGGTCCTGGAAGCCAAAGCACTGGTCTTTTTGCTCTTGACCCCATATTACCTTTAATGAGCACTTGCTGAAGGTGGGATATGCCATTAAATCCTGACAACCCCGAAAAGTTGTTATTATTTCAATCCATGCTTTACAGATGAGGGATTGAGGAAAAGTATAGTTACATGATGTATCAGGTTTTGCTGAGTGACAGCCTTCATCAAAACTTAGTGATTTAAAAAAAACTATTTATAGCCCAAGCTACACTGAAGACATTGGCAAAAAACAAGTCTACGGGAATTGACGGAATACCAGTTGAGATGTTTCAACAAATCGATGCAGTGCTGGAAGTGCTTACTAGTCTATACCAAGAAATTTGGAAGACAGCTACCTGGCCAACAGACTGGAAGAGATCCATATTTATGCCAATTCAAAAGAAAGGATATTCAACAGAAAGTGGAGATTACCGAACAATATCATTAATATCAACATGCAAGTAAAATTTTGCAGAGGATCATTCAAAATCAGTTGCAGCAATACATCAAAAGGAAACTGCCAGAAATTCAAGCCAGGTTCAGAATAGGAAGTAGAACGAGGAATGTCATTGCTGATGTCAGATGGGTCTTGGCTGAAAGCAGAAAACATCGGAAAGGTGTTTACCTGTGTTTTATTGAGTATGCGAAGGCATTTGACTCTGCAGATGGCACAACCTTTTTTATAGAAAGCCAAGAAGTCTTGAAGCTGTTATTGATGATGATCAAAGATTACAGCCTTCAGTAAGGATTGCACCTCAACATAAAGAAAACAAAAATCCTCATAATCTGGACAATAAGCAACATCATGATAAATGGAGAAAAGATTGACCTTGTCATGGATTTCGTTTTTCTTGGATCCACAATCAACGACCACGGAAGTAGCAGTCAGGAAATCAAATGATGCATTGCATTGGGCAAATCTGCTGCAAAAGACCTCTTTAAAGTGTTAAACACCAAGGATGTCACTTGAGGAGTCAGGTGCTCCTAATTCAAGCTATTATATTTTCAGCTGTCTCATATGCATGTGAACGCTGGACATGAATAAAGAAGACTGAAGAAGAATTGCTGCCTTTGAATTATGGTGTTGGTGAAGAGTATTGAATATACCAAGGACTGTCAGAAGAACAAATAAGCCTGTTTTGGAAGAAATACAGCCAGAGTACTCCTTGGAAACGAGGATGGTGAGACTTCCTCTTATGTACTTTGGATGTTGTCAGGAGGGACCAGTCCCTGGAGAAGGCCATCATACTTGGTAAAGCAGAGGGTCAGTGAAAACGAGGAAGACCCTCAAGGAGATGCATTGACACAGTGGCTGCAACAATAGGTTCAAACAGAACAATGATTGTAAGAATGGCTCAGGACCCAGCAGTGTTGTGTTCTGTTGTACATAGGGTTGCTATGAGTTGGAATTGACTCAATGGCACCTAACAACAACAACAGCAGCATTTATTTACCCCTTGATTCTGGAACTGGACAACTTGAGGTGGGCTTGGCTGGGCCTGTATTCTGATCTTGGGTGGGCTCCCACACGTGTCTTTGCAGAAAGAAGGAGAGGGTGGGGGAGAGAGAGAGAGAGAAAGTGGGAGCTAGAGAAAGAGGGAAGGGGTATATTAGTTTTCTAGAGCTGCCATAACAAAATACCACACACTGGAGGGTTTATAAGAACAGAAATGTATTATCTCATACTCTGGAGACCAGAAGTCCAAATCTAGGTCGTAGGACTGGCCATGCTCTCTCTGAAGGCTCTAGGAAAGACCTTTTCTTATCTCGTTCAGCTTCTAGTGGTCCCTGGTGTTCCTTGGCTTGCAGCTATAGGGTCACACGGTATCATTCCTCTGTCTCTGTCTGTCTCTTCTCCCCTCTTATAGGACATCACCCAGATTGGAAGAGGACCCATCCTGCTTGATAGGATTTCATGTTAACTAATAATATCTTTGAAGACCTCATTTCTAAACAAAGTCACCTTAACAGGTACCACGAAGTAGGACTTCAGTCCATCTTTTGGAAGCCACGATTCAATTTATATCATGGAGGGAGAGAGGAACCTAGGAGGGGAAAGGGAGAAAAGCAGAGAGAGAGCAAAAGCCATATTTATAAGGCTAGATAGAAAGATTAGTAAATACTCAGAGATAAGGTTACAGCACGGTGATTTTAAATGCTTGTTTTTCAGTACGATTTGCAACTTCAATTTGAATCAACAGAAAAATAAAATAAAATGAAACAACTGAAGAAAATGATGAAACTCTGGTTAAAAAAAAATTTACACTAATAGGTATTTCTGGAAAGATCCTGCCATGGTTAAGAAAATACCGTGCAACACTTTAAGAGATTATAGTCATCTTCTTCAACATTGTTCACATTTTGAAAGTACCTATTATTTTCTTTCATAAACAGATGAGTACATTAAAAAACAGCCCCCACGCTGCTTTTTTCATTTCTTGGTTTTGCAGGTTGCATTTGTATTTTTACACTTCAAGATGCATGACATGTACATTTTTATTCTGCAATGATTATGCATGCAGTTTAGGCTTAAATTAGTATGATTTAAATTATTGAAAGTAATGGGTGAAAGTTTATCACCAGATATTTTACATGATAGTTCTTTTATCTATTGAATTATTTTATTTCTATACAAGTAAATTTAATAAGGAATCTTGGGTTCATACACCTTAAGTTCGATTCCTTTATGATACGTGGTCACCTGGGAATAGGATTCTTCACTGTCAGACTCCTTCCCTCAGAGCTACGTTTAAAATGTTCTAGTGGTGTCTGTCATGAGATTCTGTAGGGAAGTCTGCGGTCACCTGAACTTACCCTTTTCATGCTAAATTTTAAATATATTTTATAATTTTTTCCTCCCTTAATTTAGCAGTTTCATAATGATATTCTTTAGCTAAATGTTTTGTATCAATTTTTTCTTGGGACAAGGTATACCCTTTGAATTTGTAGACATAATGTAGTTCATAAAATACTCAACTGAATCTTTAAATGCTGTTTCTGTTCTGATATTTTTCTTTTTCAGAGACAGCAACACTTGTTTTCATAATGCATATTTTTCATTTCTCCCATGTGTCTTTCGGTTTGTCGTACTATGGAGGTTTGTGTGTTGCCGTGATGCTGGAAGCTATGTCACCGATATTCAAATACCAGCAGGGCCACTCATGGAAGACAGGTTTCAGCTGAGCTTCTGGACTAAGACAGACTAGGAAGAAGGACCCAGCAGTCTACTTCTGAAAAGAATTGGCCAATGAAAACCTTATGAATAGCAGCAAAACATTACCTAATATTGTGCTGGAAAATGAGCCCCTCAGGTTGAAAGACACTCAAAAAACTACTGGGGAAGAGCTGCCTTCTCAAAGTAGAGTCAATCTTAATGATGTGGTTGGACTCAAGCTTTCAGGACCTTCATTTGCTGATGTGGCAGGACTCAAAATGAGTAGAAATAGCTGCAAACATCCATTAATAATCAGAACATGGAATGTATGAAGTATAAATCCAGGAAAATTGGAAATCATCAAAAATGAAATGGAACACATAAAGATCGATATCTTAAACATTAAAGAGCTGAAATGGACTGGTATTGGTCGTTTTGAATTAGACAATCACATAGTCTACTATGCCTGGGATGACAAATTGAAGAGGAATAACTTTGCATTCATCGTAAAAAAGAGCATTTCAAGATCTATCCTGAAGTACAACGTTGTCAGTGAGAGGATAATATCCATGCGCCTACAAGGAAGACCAGTTAATACGACTATTATTCAAATTTATGCACCAACCACTAAGGCCAAGATAAAGAAATTGAAGATTTTTATCAGCTTCTGCAGTCTGAGATTGATCAAACATGCATTCAGGATGCACTGATAATTACTGATGATTGGAATGCTAAAGTTGGAAACAAAGAAGAAGGGTTGGTAGTAAGAAAATGTGGCCTTGGTGATAGAAACAATGCTGGAGATTGTATGATAGAATTTTGTAAGATTAATGACTACTTCATTGCAAATACCATTTCTTCAACAACATAAAAGGCGACTGACTATACACGTGGACCTTACCAGATGGACTACACAAGAATCAAATTGACTATACCTGTGGAAAGAGAACATGGAAAAGCTCAATATCAGTCAGAATAATGCCAGGAGCTGACTAACAGGCCATCAATTGCTCATATGCCCGTTCAAGTTGAAGCTGAAGAAAATTAGAACAAGTTCATGAGAGCCAAAGTAAGACCTTGAGTATATCCCACCTGGATTTAGGACATCTCAAGAATAGATTTGACTTGTTGAACACTAATGACTGAAGACCAGACAGTTGTGGAATGACATCAGGGACATCATATCTGAAGAAAGCAAAAGATTGTCAAAAAGACAGAAAAGAAAGAAAAGACTAAAATGGATATCAGAAGAAACTTTGAAACTGGCTCTTAAACATAGAGTAGCTAGAGTGAAAGGAAGAAATGAAACAAAAGAGCTGAACAAATTTCAAAGGAGAGCTATCATTGCCGATGTCAGATTGATCCTGGCTGAAAGTAGAGAATACCAGAAAGACATTTACCTTGTTTTCTTGACTGTGCAAGGCATTTGACTGTGTGGATCATAACAAATTATGGGTAACATTGCAAAGAATGGGAATTCCAGAACGCTTAATTGTGCTCATGTGGAACCTATATATAGATTAAGAGGCAGTTGTTGGAACACAAGAGGATAATGTGTTTCAAAGTCAGGAAAGGTGTGCGTCAGGGTTGTATCCTTTCACCACACTTATTCAATTTTTATGCCAAGCAAATAATCCAAAAAGCTGGACTATATGAAGAACGGGGCATCAGGATTGGAGGAAGACTTATTAACAATCTGCATTATGCAGATGACACAATCTTGTTTGCTGAAAGTGAAGAGGACTTGAAGCATTTACTGATGAAGATCAAAGACCACAGCTTTCAATATGGATTACACATCAATATAAAGAAAACCAAAATTCTCACAACTGGTCCAATAGGCAACATCATGATAAGTGGAGGAAAGATTAACCTTGTCAAGGATTTCTTTTTACTTGGATCTACAATCAACACCCAGGGGAACAACAGTCAAGAAATCAAAGGACTTATTGCTTTGGACCAATCTGCTGCAAAAGGCCTCTTCAAAGTTTTAAAAAGCAAAGGCATCACCTTGAAGACTAAGGTGCACCTGACCCAAGCCATGGTGTTTTCATTCTCCTCATATGCATGTGCGAGCTGAACAATGAATAAGGAAGACCGAAGGAGAATTGTTGCCTTTAAATTATGGTGTTAGTGAAGAATATTGAATATACAATATACTGTCAGAAGAAAGAAAAAATGTGTCTTGGAAGAAGTAGAGTCAGAATGCTTCTTAGAAGCAATGGTGGCAAGGCTTTGTCTCACATACTTTAGACGTATTATCAGGAGGATCAGTACCTGGAGAAGGCCGTCATACTTGGTAAAGGAGAAGGTCAGCAAAAAAGAGAAAGACCTTCAACGAGATGGATTGACACTGTGGCTGCAACAATGGGCTCAAGCATAACAAAGATTATGAGAATGGGGCAGGACAGGGCAATGTTTTGTTCTGTTGTATATGGGTTTGCTATGAGTTGGAACTGACTCAATGGCACTTAATAAAGACAACAGCATTGTTCTTTTCAATGTGGTGTTTGTCTCTGTGCATCTATCTTTCTCTTCTCTTTCCTGAGGTCACTTTTCTTCTCCTTGTATGGTCATATAATTTCATATTTAAATATACATGGCTGTTTTTGATTAATACTTTAGAGAGACCGTGCTTTGTTTGTTTGAGACTATTGAGAATTTTATCTGAATGCTTCATCTCTTGCCTTGGATAATTTTCTTGAATTTATTTTTTATCTACCATATTTTACCTTCTGTTCCTCCTTTCGGGGTAGGAGCTTGTTTCACAGAGATTCAGTGCTTTTTTTGTTGTTGTTATTTTCACCTAATTATATTTTATTCTATGCTAGTATTTAGTGTAGTGGTATAAATTGAATCAGTTCTGGGCTTCTGTTCATGTTTTTTATTATAAACCTCTCATCAAACCTGTTATTAGCCTTGCTTTCAGACCTATGTTCATATTTCATGACATATATTAGCCATCCTTTATGGCCTTTCTGGCATGGGGTGTGGCTATTTCTTTATTTCACTGAAGATAAAATTTTGTCCTCTATTTTTTATTTCTTTTCTTCTCTTTTGTTCACTGAACAAGACAGGCTGATTAAAATATAAAAAAAGTGTCATGTAAGCTCACAAAATACTATGGTAAAGGTGGTTCCTAGGAAGGACTTCCAATTTCCTCTGGAATTGAGTGAAATTTATTTTGTTGCAGGTTGAAGATGCTGTCTTAGGTGTGTGCTGAAGACCTTCCTGCTTCAAGGGAGGAAAGGCAGCAAGCATCCTTCTTCTCCAAGCGTCATTGCATGGAAGCTGCTTATCATCCTGACAGGAGACACTTGGACGAGATCAGGGAGACTCTGGTGGCAGACATACCGACACTTCTCATCCTGGGAACTCATCTTCTATCAACATGGGTTCTAATTTCCACTCTACCCTTTATGCTAAGACAGCCCATTATGAACAGAGAAAGGGAACTCAGCCTTCATGGACATGAGTCTACAAATGAAGTCTGCTTACCCATACTTATATTGTTTCTGCTATGCAATTGATGAAGGTTTTATTTATCTTACAGTCATTTCAATACAGATGATTTCAAATCTTATATCTGTTTAAATTAATATGACAGGTGGTTTGCAAAGGAAATTTTGAAATAAAAACAAAGACCTATCTAAAGGGGCCTATTTTCATTGTCAGATATTTAAATACATGTATATATATATATGTCTTATCTGCATTGGAAGATGTAAATCTGTCGTTTGATTGTTTCCTTATCTCTGAAAAAGTTAACGTGTCTACAGCTAAAGAACTTTGTAATTTGTTTTATTTCATAATCTTAACCATTGAATATGACCAAAGACTATCATACATGTGGTCCTTTTATCCTTTTATAATCTCCCAAACCTAAAAAAGACAGCAACAGCAAATACTGGTTCCATTCTAAGAACCTCAGACCTTGGGAAGTGCTTACTCACCCTGATCTTGGTACTTGATTCACTTTAGGCAAACTCAGACATTCCAGCCTTCCCCCCCTCTCAATTTCTAATAACAAATTTTGAAGTTTTCAAGTATGAGGATAATTTTGGAATAAACCCAGAACTTTGGGCTATCCCCAGAACTCAAAAGATTTGGCTTCCTAACTTCCTGTAACAATGGGCTCAAGCAGAACAAAGATTGTGAGAATGGTGCAGGACTGGACAGTGATTCATTTGGTTTTACATAGGGTCGGTATGAGCTGGAATTGACTTGAAAGCACCTAACAACAACTTGTGTTGGTTTTTCAGCATCAACTAATGTCACTAATGTTTATGCAGGTTGTTATTCTGATCTGGAGTCTCCCTATGATTAACTTAATTAGATGATTCTTGTGAATTTTATGAATTCCTCAAGTCCAAGCAGTGAATAACCTTTTACTAAGATAAGCTTTACTGATCTTCCACTTTGGAGCAAACTCTGTGTTGTGCTGGAGGGATGCAGACCGAATTATTTCAGTCTCTCACCGTTAAGTTGCTCACAGTGTAGTTACATTACTTCAACACTAGGGAATTTCAGTGTTGAATAAGTGACTTGTCCAGAATATGGTATCGATACTACTATAATAGCTCCTTAACTTAGGGACTGAACATCAACTGCATAAGACTAGTTGCTTATTAGGAAGTGATTATTGAGAAATGGAAAGCAAGCTTGCAGTGAACTGGAATTTGAAACAGAAGTGAAAGAGAAAATGGAATTCTTTTACTGAAGGCAAAAGGGCAGATGGGGAAATGTCAACCTAAGATCTAGCTAAGAAACATAAAAGAAGGTATGTTTAATCACTTTGAGCAGATTTCTATGAGGTATTATTTTTTGTTAATTTTATACTAAAAATCTATTGAAAAATCAAAACTGAGAAGGAAGCTAAGGAATTTTTTTCTCTTCAGATATCTTCTTTCCTACTCCTTGGTTACTGCCCACAAAACTGAAGTGGCAAGTCGTTCCCTAGAGGTAAGATGTGGTTCTGTTTTCTGATGGCAAACAGATGGATCTGTAATCGTTAAAGACCTGGTTCCACGGCAGGCACAGAATTACTGCAGTTTGTTTTCCCTTAATATATACTTCTGAGGTACAATTTACGTACAATGGCTTACACAGTCTGATGTACATTCGATGGGTTTTGAAAATGTATATAGTCACGTAACCAACACCATAATCACGATACAGAGTATGTCCATTATCCTAAAAAGTTTTCTTGTGACTGTTTCCAGGAAAACCCAACTGTTGTTAGGTGCCATCAAGTCAGTTCTGACTCATAGTGACCCTATGCAAAAGAACAAAACACTGCCCAATCCTGAGCCATCCTCACAATTGTTGCTATGCTTGAGCCCACTGTTGCAGCCACTGCGTCAATCTATTCCCTTGAGGGTCTTGCTCTTTTTCACTGACCCTCTACTTTACCAAGCATGATGTCCTTCTCCAGGTACTTATCCCTCCTGACAAAATACTTCCAAGGAGTATTTTGGTTATATTTCTTCCAAGACAGATTTGTTTGTTCTTTTGGCAGTCCATGGTATATTCAACACTCTTTGCCAACACCACAATTCAAAGGTGTCAATTCTTCAATCTTCCCTATTCATTTTCCAGCTTTCACATGCATATGAGGCAGTTGAAAACACCACGGCTTGGGTCAGGAGCACCTTAGTCCTCAGGGTGACATCTTTGTTTTTAACACTTTAAAGAAATTTCTTGCAACTGCGTATTCCATCTGGTGAGATCCATGTGTAGAGTCGCTGTTTATGTTGGTGAAAAAAGGCATTTGCAATGAAGAAGTCGTTGGTCTTGCAAAATTCTGTCATTCAATCTCTGGCATTGTTTCTATCACCAAGGCCATATTTTCCAACTACAGATCCTTCTTCTTTGTTTCCAACTTTGGCATTCCAATGGCCAGTAATTATCAATGCATCCTGATTGCATGTTTTATCGATTTCAGCCTGCAGAAGCTGGTAAAAACCTTCTATTTCTTCATCGTTGCCCTTAGTGCTTTGTGTGTAAATTTGAATAATAGTTATATTAACTGGTCTTCTTTGTAGACATGTGGATATTATCCTATCGCTGACTGTGTTGTACTTCAGGATAGATCTTGAAATGCTCTGTTTGACAATGAATGTAACACCATCCCTCTTCAAGTTGTCATTCCCGGCATGGTACACCATATGATTGTCTGATTCAAAATGACCCATACCAGTCCACTTCAGCTCACTAATCTCTAGGATATCGATCTTTATGCATTCCATTTAATTTTTGACAATTTCCAATTTTCCTAGATTCATACTTCCTACACTCCAGGTTCTGATTATTAATTAATATTTGCAGCTATTTCTTCTCATTTTGAGTACCGCCATATCAGCTAATGAAGGTCCCAAAAGCTTGACTCCAACCATGTCATTAAAGTCAACTGTACTTGGAGGAGAAAGCTCTTCCCCAATCATATTTTGAGTGCCTTCCAACTTGAGGGGCTCACCTTCCAGCACTATATCAGACAGTGTTCCACTGCTATTCATAAGGCTTTCATTGGCTTATTCTTTTCAGAAGTAGACTGTCAGATCCTTTTTCCTGGTATGTCTTAGACTGGAAGCTCAGCTGAAACCTGTCTGCCATGGGTGGCCCTGCTGATATTTGAAGCTATTGGAATAGCTTCCAGCATCACGACAACACACAAGCCCCCACAGTATGACAAACTGACAGACTACATCTGTGAAAAGAGAAGGTGGACAAGTTCAATATTACCAGTCAGAACAAGGCCAGGGGCCGACTGTGAATCAGACCATCAATTACTTGTATACAACTTGTATGAAACTGAAGAAAATTAGAACAAGTCCATAAGAGCCAAAGTACAAATTTAACTATATCCCACCTGAATTTAGAGACCACCTCAAGAATAGATTTGATGTGTTGAACACTAATGACCAAAGATCAGAGTTGTGGGATGACATTGAGGACAACATACACAAAGAAAGCACAAGGTCATTAAAAAGGCAGGAGAGAAAGAAAAGACCAAAATGGATGTCAGAAGAGACTCTGAAACTGGCTGTCAAATGTTGAGTAGCTAATGCAAAAGGAACAAATGATGAAGTAAAAGAGCTGAACAGAAGATTTCAAAGGGCAGCTAGAGAAGGCAAAGTAAAATATTATGATGACTTGTGCAAAAATCTGGAGATAGAAAGCCAAAAGGGAAGAACACGCTTAGCATTTCTCAAGCTGAAAGAATTGAAGAAAAAACTCAAGCCTTCAGTTGTAGTACTGAAAGATTCTACAGGGGAAATATTAAACAACACAGGAAGCATCAAAACAAGTTGGAAGGCATACACAGAATCATGCGGAGAAGAATTGGTCAAAGTTCACCCATCTGTGGAGGTAACATATGATCAGGAATGGATGGTACTGAAGGAAAAAGTCCAAGCTGCACTGAAGTCATGGCGAAAAACAAGGCTCTGGGAATTGACAGAAAACCAATTGAGATGTTTCAACAAACAAAATCAAATTGCTAAATATTAAAACAACCCAAATAATGACAGCAATGTTTGTATTTATACTACCATAGATCAATTTTGCCTGTTTTGGGACTTAATGTAGATTAAAGTAAACACGTAGTATTTACTCCTTTGTCTCTGAGTTCTTGTGTTTCACATAATTTTTCTGCAACTAACCCAGGTTATTATGTCTATCAGTAATCCATTCTTTACTTTATTGCACAGTATCATTTTATTGTATAATTTTATAATGTGTATATTGTCCTTTTAGAATCTGTAAGATTTGTAGCAATAGTCTCTCTTCCAATTCTATAGTGACACTATAGGACAGAGTAGAACTGTTCCGTAGGGTTTCCAATTCAAGCCTGTAAACCTTTACAGAAGCAGACTGCCACATCTTTCTCTCACAGAGCAGCTGGTGGGTTTCAACCACTGACTTTTGGTTAGTAGTTGAACGCTTTAACCACTGTGTTACCAGGGCTTCCAGAAGTCTTGAGAGAGGTTATCAATTTTGTTTATCTTTCCAAATAGCCAAATCTTGAATTAGTTAAAAATTTTTTTGACTCTGTTCTATTTTATTTGTTCTGCTTTTATGGCTATTATTTAATTCCTTCTAGCTTATTACCACCCATGGGCCAAATCTGGCCAGCTGCTTATTTCTGTATGTCTCCAAGATAAGAACAATTTTTAAGTTATAAAAGTGTTTGGAAAAAATAATAGAATATTATTTTGTGACTTGTGAACAATATACAAAATTCAAATTTCAGTATCCATAAATAAAATCTAAGTGAAACATAGCCACAGCCACTCTCTTAAATATCGTCTCTGGCTTCTTTCGTGCTACGATGACAGTGTTGAGTAATTGTGAGAGCGACTGTATGGCCCACAAACCCTAAAATATTTACCATTTGTGCCTTTACAGAAAAAGCTTGTTGATCTCTGGTTTAGATAATTGATTTTAAACCTTTATTCTTTTCTAATGCTAGCATTTAAATGAGTGACTTTCTCTCTGAGCACTGTTTTAGCTGTATCCCTCAAATATTGATATGTTTTATTTTCATTATCAGTTTGAAACATTTTAGATTTGCCATTTGATTTTTTATTATACCAATGTTGTTGTTGTTAGATGTCGTTGAGTCCATTCCAACTCATAGAGACCCTATGCAGGATGGAATGAAACACTGCCCAGTCCTGCACCATCCTCGCAATCGTTGTTTGCTTGAGCTCATTGTTGCAGCCACTGTGTCAGCCCACCTTGTTGAGGGCCTTCCTCCTTTCCACTGACCCTGTACTTTGCCAAGCATGATGTCCTTCTCCAGGGACTAATCCCTCCTGACAACATGTCCAAAGTATGTAAGACACAGTCTCACCATCCTTGCTTCTAAGGGCCATTCTGGTTGCACTTCTTCCAAGACAGATTTCTTCATTCTTTTGGCAGTCGGTGGTATATTCAATATTCTTCGCCAACACCACAATTCAAAGGTGTCAATTCTTCTTTGGTTTTCCTTATTCATTGTCCAGCTTTCACATGTGTATGACACGATTGAAAATACCATGGCTTGGGTCAGGCGCACCTTAGTCTTCAAGGTGACATCTTTGCTTTTCAACACTTTAAAGAGGTACTTTGCAGCAAATTTACCCACTGTAATGTGTCTTTTGATTTCTTGACTGCTGCTTTCACGGCTGTTGATTGTGGATCCAAGTAAAATTTAGTCCCTGACAACTTCAATCTTTTCTCTGTTTATCATGATGTTGCTCATTGGTCCAGATTTGAGGATTTTTGTTTTCTTTATGTTGAGGTGCAACCCATACTGAAGGCTGTGGTCCTTGATCTTCATTAGTAAGTGCTTCAAGTCCTTTTATTTTCAGCAAGCAAGATTGTGTTATCTGCATATGCAGGTTCTTAATGAGTCTTCCTCCAATCCTGATGCCCTGTTCTTCTTCATATAGTCCAGCTTCTTGGATTATTTGCTCAGAATACAGATTGAATAGGTACGGTGGAAGGATACAACCCTGATGCACGCATTTCCTAAACTTTAAACCAATCAGAATCAGCATACCCTTGTTCTGCGTGAACAACTGCCTCTTAATCTATGTAAAGGTTCCTCATGAGCAAGATTAAGTGTTCTGGAATTCCCATTCTTCACAGTGCTATCTATAATTTGTTATGATCCACACAGTCGAATGCCTTTGCATAGTCAATAAAACACAGGTAAACATCCGTCTGGTATTCTCTGCTTTTAGCCAGGATCCATCTGACATCAGCAATAATATCCCTGGTTCCACGTCCTCTTCTGAAACCGGCCTGAATTTCTGGCAGTTCCCTGTTGATATACTGCTACAGCCATTTTTGAATGACCTTCAGCAAAATGTTGCTTGTGTGTGATATTAATGATATTGTTCTATAATTCCTGCAAATTCAGCTGGATCACCTCTCTTGGGGATAGGCATAGATCTGGATCTCTTCCAGTCAGTTGGCCAGGAAGGTGTCTTCCATATTTCTTGGCATAGATGAGCGAGCACCTCCAGTGCTGCATCCGTTTGTTGAAACATCTCAATTGATATTCCGTCAACACCCGGAGCCTTGTTTTTCTCCAATGCCTTCAGAGCAGCTTGGACTTCTTCCTTCAGTACCCTCGGTTCCTGATCGTATGCTACCTCTTGAAATGGTTGGATGTTGACCAATTCTTTTTGGTTTAATGACTCTGTGTATTCCATCCATCTTCTTTTGATGCTTCCTCATCATTTAATATTTTCCCCATAGAAACCTTCACTATTGCAACTCAATGCTTGATTTTTTTCTTTAGTTCTTTCAGCTTGAGAAATGCTAAGCATATTCTTCTATTTTGGTTTTCTATCTCCAGATCTTTGCACATGTCATTGTAATACTTTACTTTGTCTTCTTGAGCCGCCTTTTGAAACCTTCTCTTCAGTGTTTCTTCATTTCTTCCTTTTACTTTAGCTGCTCGGCATTCATGAGCAAGTTTCAGTCTCCTCTGACATCCTTCTTGGTCTTTTCTTTCTTTCCTGTCATTTCAATGACCTCTTACTTTCTGTATGTGTGATGTCCTTGATGTCATTCCACAACTCATCTGGTCTTCGGTCAGTAGTGTTCAATGTGTTGAATCTGTTCTTGAGATGGTCTCTAAATTCAGGTGGGATATACTGAAGGTTGTATTTTGGCTCCCTTGGACTTGCTCTGATTTTCTTCAGTTTCAGCTTAAACTTGCATACAAGCAATTGATGGTCTGTTCTACAGCCGGCCCTTGGCCTTGTTCTGACTGATGATGTTGAGCTTTTCCATCATCTCTTTCCACAGATGTAGTCAATTTTATTCCTGTGTGTTCCATCTGGTGAGGTCCATTTGTGTAGTTGCTGTTTATGTTGGTGAAAAAAAAGGTATTTGCAATGAAGAAGTTGTTGGTCTTGGGAAATTCTATCATTCAATCTCTGGCATTGTTTCTATCACTAAGGCCATATTCCCATCTACTGATCCTTCTTCTTTGTTTCCAACTTTTGCATTCCAATCACCAGTAATTATCAATGCATCTTGATTGCATGTTCGATCAATTTCAGACTGCAGCAGCTGATAAAAATTTTGTATTTCTCCATCTTTGGCCTTAGTGGTTGGTGCATAAATTTGAATAATAGTCTTATTAACTGGTCTTCCTTGTAGGCATGTGGATATTATCCTATTACCGATAACATTGTACTTCAGGATAGATCTTGAAGTATTCTTTTTAAGATGAATGCAACATCATTCCTCTTCAAGCTCTCATTCGTAGCATAGTAGACTATATGATTGTCTGATTCAAAATGGCCAGTACCAGTACATTTCAGCTCACTGATGCCTAGGATATCCATGTTTATGCATTCCATTTCATTTTTGACAATTTCCAGTTTACCTAGATTCATACTTCATACATTCCAGGTTCCGATTATTAATGGATGTTTGCAGCTGTTTCTTCTCATCTTGAGTCGTGCCACACCAGCAAACGAAGGTCCCAAAAGCTTTATTTCCTCCATACATGTCATTAAGGTCGACTCTACTCTGAGGAGGCAGCTCTTCCCCAGTCGCCTTTTGAGTGCCTTCCAATCTGGGGGGCTCATCTTCCAGCACTACATCAGACAATGTTCTGCTGCTGCTATTCATAAAGTTTTCACTGGCTAATGCTTTTCAGAAGTAGCCTGCTGGGTCCCCCTTCTTCCTAGTCTGTCTTAGTCTGGAAGCTCAGCTGAAACCTGTCCTCCATGGGTGACCCTGCTGGTATCTGAATACTGCTGGCATAGCTTCTGGCATCACAGAAACACACAGGCCCCCATAGTAACACAAACTGACAGACATGTGGCAGATTATACCAATTAGTTGTTTAAAAGTGTGTGTGTGAATTTTCTAATATTTGTGTCTTTTCTACATATTTGATTCTTATCTACTTATATACAAATTCCTTGTATTTTTTTAAATCTTTTGAAATTTATCCAGACTTATCTCCTTGTCAACCCATAGCCTATTTTGGTGAGCATTCCATTTGTACTTTAATAGAATATCTTTCCTGCAATTTTTGTAGAAATTCTCTCAAATTTGGTTATGTGTTTCAGTTTACTGCTCACTCCTGATGACATTTTGTCATTTATGTCTTTAAAAATACATGTAATAGCTACTTTAAAATTATCATATGCTAATTCCAACTTCTGTGTCATCTCACAGTTTGTCTTTAGCATTTTTATCCCGTGACCTGGGCACTTTTTCTTGTTTATTTTTTGTGTCTAACATTTATTTTCATTGCACACAGAACACTGTGGATAATTCTACGAAGAGACTGAATTTTGTGATCTCCCTCAGAAGAGTGTTGGTTTTTATTCTTGTAGGCATTTAAGTTGCTGACCTATCACTTTGGAGTTTGAAAAGAGAGAGACTTTTTGGTTTTTCCCTGAGTCTTAGTTCCTCCAGGATTTTCAATCAAAGCCTGGTTTTTCAGGATTCAAATTTCACCTCTTCCACAGTGGACGACAGCTGAAACCTCTGCTGAGATTCTCCAGGGTTCCAACTGTTGCTTCCACCAGACTTTGTGTCTCCCCCAAGCAACTACAATTCAGGGGTCAACCTAGGATATGTAGGGAGCTTACATGAAAATAAACTGACAAACTATGGTGAATTACCTCTTTCAGATTAGCAAAGGGCACACACTTGAATACACAATGGTGCTGGTGAGACAGTGGAGACACAGATCCCTTGCAATGCTTATGGGATGGCTGCCTACTCAGAGGACACTTGGGTGTTATTCACCAAAACTAAAACAAACAAAATCCAATAATAACAGCACTAAGTGCACTTGTCCTTTGATCCAGAAAATGTGTTTTCTGGGTGGTATTACACAGAGAAACTTGTAAGTGCAAACGCTGCCTGCACAAGGATGTTCAACGTGTGGACTCTGACAGACAGAGTGTTTCCAGCTTCACCTGCCTCTTCTGTTGGCCTACAAGCAAACGTCGAATCTTCTAAGTTGGTCCCAAAATGCAAAACCACTATCACGTTCATTAGAAGACAATTAGATACACTGTCAAACTTCCCCCCCCAACCCAACCTTGATCCCACAAAAAAAGATCAACCACCAGCAACAGTATCATGAATGTTAACATTTCTTCCTACATATTTTTGTAGCTAAAGAACCATTCTACTGATATTCTTCAAAAAAGTATAACTGAAAGTGAATTTAAGTCCCTGTTTCTAGGGATTAATAACCAGTTGGAACTTTTAAATATAACTTCCTTTCCCCCAATGTAACCCTAAAAAATGGTTTCGGGTCCATTTAATGTTAGGCAGTATGTTAAGTCTTTTTGTTATAGATTACTTTTTATAAGTCTATTTTTAATAGAACTGTTCTCTATTTCTGAAAGAGTTTTTACTTTTTAAACTCAAAAGCAAGTTGTTTACCAAAAGGAGAGAAAAATAAGAAGATAGCTCTTGTACTGTTCAAACTAGTTTTTCTTATACATCTTATTTTTTTAGAACAGTTTTAAGTTTACAGAAAATTGCACAGAAAGTACAGTTTCCATATACCCAAATCTTCTCTGCATGCTTCCCCCCTATTATTAGCATCTTGCCTTCTGTGGCACATTTGTTATAACTGATGTAATACATTATTATTAATTATTTTTTTAATGTCCATACTTAACATAGGGCTCACTCTTTGTGTTGTATATTATTGGGGCTTTGACAAACGCATACTGTCATGTGCCCACCATTACAGTATCATACAGGATAGTTTCACTGCCCTAGAAATGTCCTGTGCTCCACCTATTCATCCTTGCCTTCTCCCCTAAACTAATGTTTTCTAATCAACATAATTCTAAGCATCTTAACAAAAAATTGACCCCTTAGTTTGACTTTTGCGCATAGGATTTAATATAACTACTAGGAAATAGCCTCTAAATGGGGTGAAGTTTATCCTTCTCTGTTAAGGGAATCTCTTTCAGGCCTTCTATTCGGTCATTGAAGCCATATTTGGTGAAAACCACAATGAAGGGGAAAGGAGGAGGCCTATCTACACCAAGGTCATTGGTTTGCTATTCCGTGTAGCGCTTCTTCAGTATGAGGATCAGCTGAAGGGGGTTACAACTGATGGCATTTTCAGTAAGCCCTAGAGAACATTTCTTACAAAATGCAGATGAGTACATTTTCCAAATTATAGCATTTTAATGCAGCTCGGATAGGTTCCTGAACTACTTTGCACTCACCTGTGGGGACAAGTTCTCAGAGGGCTGCAAATCTTCCCAGAGACACCCACCTCCAAGTCAGAGACTTTCCAGATGTCCCTTTAAGGATTCATAAGACCTTAAATTACATTCCTGAGGTGAATTTACCTCAAATCAGCTTTACCTACATGGGGTGTTATGCATAGGTTCATGGGCAGGTTGCAAATTTATGGAGCTGGCCCAGCCAAGTGGCTGTCTCCTCATTCGCACAGCTGCTCGAGATTAATGTCTCTTCTCTGTCGGGTGGAGAGGAGTTACGATCAGTCCCGGGGCTGCTATAATTTCCCTTAGATAGAACCGAGTATCAGTCAGGAAAAAATGACAACTGCACCACCACTCTTGTACTAAAATATGCTGGGAGAATTTTGTTGTATTGTTGTGACAATTTGACATAATGCAGAAACCAAAGCCCAGGATTGTCCCTGTATTCTCAATGGAGACATCATAGTGGACCACAGTCAGTGAAGGATGCCCACTGACCCTGCCCGTGAGCCAAGCTGTACACAGTCAGTGAGAGGCCATGCTGAATGCACTTGTGTGAGCGATGTTGGACCATGGTCAGCGAGATATGCAGCTAACTCTGCCCTGAGTACATTTGTCTCATATAGCTTCCATGCAGTGCAGTGCACAAGTGCTACTTGTCCACATCTCCATGCCCACAAAGACGGAGAGGATAGTCACCATTTAATAGAAAGAGGCTGCCATTTCCTGTCCCAGGTCCATGGAGTAGTCAACCAACCAAGTATACCAAAGTCTGTGCAATCAACAGGACATGATCTGAAAGTATTCTTCATTTACTTGGTTGAACTTTGATTTTTTTTTTAACAAGAATTTTATGAAACTAACGAAGTACAGTATCTTAAATTCAAAACTTCTGATAGCATCAATAAGTGCTGAATTTCACTATTTATCTATTTTAGCATATTTTCCACATGACACTTCAAAATCTTGACCAAGTTTTTCATGACTAATCTAACCTAATTTAAGTCCTGAAACTCCAGTTACAGCTACTCTAGTACACTTTTATTTTTCCAAATTACACTGAAATGAACTTCATCTACTAAACTTACTCTTTTCTGCTCATCTGTCATTAAAAATTCCCTCTAATTTAGACAACTTGTCATTATATTAAATTAGATTTGTTCAAGAATTTTTCAAACAGCATCAGTCCTCTATATTAAAATATTTCATAAACTTCTAGAATAATCATATTTAGACAAGAAATCATTTCATAAAGATGGCAAGGGTGTTCATTCGGATACAAGATATTGTACACATCCCTAAAGTATACATTGAAGCAGAAATTATGTAGGAATAGAAGCATATCTCTATTAATAAAAATATATCAAAACTTGCCTTATTTCCTGAAGTGCATGTTGGGGAATGAAGAATATTCATTTAAATCTAGTGTTGTCCTGACACCTATTTTGTCCTGTAGAATAATAAATAAGTTTGTATTCAACAAAAGTTTTAGTAGATATTAAAAACAATTTCCGAGTAAAATAAACTTTTTATTTTAAATTAAAGAATAGAGAAATTATACCCAAATGTTGGAGAAAATGTGAACTAAGATAATAGTACTTTACCTGTGAGTATTTTATTTCGTCACAGCTGTCAGGGTCAGATGTGCAGCTATGTACGCACATGGCTGCTCCTGTGTGGCCAAAGCACCAGGGCGGGGAGTGCAGGCTCAGGTGGCACCCACCCAGGGTACCAGCCATGTCCCCACAGCCAAGCCCAAAACCATGCCCCTGAGGTCTTCAGAAGGAGAGAGAATGTGTTGCCCTGAAAGGACCCTGGGATGCTCACCTGGGGTGGGAGGGAGTGGAGCTTCCATCTTCAAAGGGGCCTTGCTTGCTCCCCAGTCACAAACTGAATCACAGGATGACCCAGCCAAATAAGCCAAAATCCACCTGTCCATTCCAAGCAAAGGAACCCCTGGAGAATGTCCTTCTCATCTCCTGTGGACAATTGGCCCTTCACCCATCCCCTCTTTTTTATTACTTTTAATTATGGAATATATTAATTGTAGTGGGGAGTCCACAGATAAGGTGCCCTGGGTCAGGGAGGTTAAAGCTTGAACAGGAGGACCCTGTGCTCAGGACTGGGGCAGCTCTTTCTCCCAGAGTTGGAAGTCCTGGGCCCCCTTGGCCCTGGTCTCCCAGCCCTGTTGCTGAGGACACCTAAAGCCCATTGTATCTGGGTTTTCTTGAGTAAAACCCAACTGGAGCACAGACTTTCTGCCTGACCCTCCATTCCAGAAGGAATTCTATGAGGGATGGATGGGAACATCCCCCTGGGGGCAAGAAAGCAACAGAAGGGGCAGAGGAAAACAGAGAAGAGGAAGATTCTTATTTTGAGTTACGTGTGGCTGCAGAACATCCATACACAAGGGTAAGAAATGGAAGCCGGGATGCCCACCAACCACGTGGTGGAGGGGCACCTTCTCAGAGGCTTTGTGGTGCCCGCATCTGCAGCCTCCAGCCCCACGGGAGCTGCTGCCTGAATGAATGTTGCCTTACTTTCCTTTTTTTTTTTTTTTCCCCACCTTATATTATGGACTCCACAACAACGCATTGTTTAATGCTGCATATTTTAAAATATTTTATAAATGAGTTAATTACTGTGTGTAGCCAGGGATGGATTACTCCATAAACAAGGTAAACCCATGCTTAGGGCCTCAACAAAACTGGGGCAACAGTTGTTCAAAGGAAATATCCACATATGCCAAGCAGATGGGACATAAGAAAAAGCAAACATCGCAGTGGAAAGAAACTGGCTGGGCACTAAATAAAATTGATACCACTTTATAAAATTTGTATATGATAACAACTATATTCCTTTTCATTTTGGATTGATTGGGTATAACCTCATATTCAATTTCCCTAGTTGACCACATGAGAATACCCCAGAGACACTATAATTTTGTGACTCCCGACATCTTTGGTCCTGTGCAAAGCATACCAACAAACGTCTTTAGATTGAGCATACCCTTGTATTTGTATCATGCTCTTTGCGATCACTGTCGATGAGTATAAGCAGTAGGTATCATATCATCAGGAACCACTAGTATTGAAGGAAGAAGTTCAACTTGCACTGAAAGCATTGATGAAAAACAAGGATCCAGGAATTGATGTAATACAAATTTAGATGGTTCAACAAATTGATGCATGCTGAAAGCGCTCACTCGTCTATGCCCAAAAATTTGGAAGATAGCTACTTGGCCCACTGACTGGAAGAGACCCACATTTGTGCCCATTCCAAAGAAAGGTGATCCAAGAGAATGCAGAAAATATGAAACAATGTCCTTAATATCAAAGGCAAGGAAAATTTTGCTGAAGATAATTAAAAAATGGTTGCAGTAGTACATTAACAGGGAACTACCAGAAACTTAAGCTGGATTAGAAGAGGATGTGAAACCAAGGATATCATTGCAGATGTCGTATGGATCTTGGCTGAAAGCAGAGAATACCTCTGTTTTATTGACTAAGAAAATGCATTTGCCTGTGTGTTACCCATAACAAATTATGGATAACATTATGAAGAATGGGAGTTCCAGAACACTTAATTGTGCTCAAGAGGAACCTGTACATAGATCAAGAGGCAGTCATTCAGAACAGAACAAGGAAGTATTGCATGGTTTAAAGTCAGGAAATGGGTACATCGGGTCTGTACATTTTCACCATACTTATTCAATATGTATGTGAGTAAATAATCTGAGAAGCTGGACTATATGAAGAAAAATGGGGCATCAAAACTGGAGGAAGACTCATTAACAACCTGTGATATGCAGATGACAGAACATTGCTTATTAAAAGCCAAGAGGACTTGAAACACTTATTGATTAAGATCAAAGACTACAGCCTTCAGTATGGATTACACCTCGACATAAAGAAAACAAAAATCCTCACAAATAGTCCAATAAGCAACACCATGATAAACAGAGAAATTACTGAAGTTGTCAAAGATTTCATTTTACTTGCATCTACAATCAACGCCCATGAAAGCAGCAGTCAAGAAATCCAAGGACATATTGCATTGGGCAAATCTGCTGCAAAAGACCTCTTTAAAATGTTAAAAAGCAAAGATGTCACTTTGAGCCATAAGGTATGCCTGACTCAAGCCATGGTATTTTTCTTTCTTTTTTAAAGCAATTATGTACATTTTACTTCTGAAATATAGACTATTTGACTACAACTAACCAACCAATCCACTGCCATCAAGTCGATTCCGACTCATAGTGACCCTGTAGGACAGAGCAGAACTGCCCCATAGAGTTTCCACACTGTTTTGCCCCATTCCATCGTAAGTTTACCCAGCAGGGATTTCCAGTTTGGGCACAAAATACAACATCCTTGGGTGCATACTGTCTAGAGTTTAAGAAGCACTGAATCTTTTTCTTTTCTTTTCTTTTTTTCATTGTACCTTAGATGAAGGTTTACAGAACAAACTAGTTTCTCATTAAAGAGTTAATACACATATTGTTTTATGATATTTGTTAACAACCCTACAACATGTCAACACCCCTTCTAGATCTTGGGTTCCCTATTACCAGCTTTCCTCTCCCCTCCTGCCTTCTAGTCCTTGCCCCTGGGCTGGTTGTGCCCCTTTGGTATCGTTTTGTTTTATGGGCCTGTCTAATCTTTAGCTTAAGGGTGAACCTCAGTAGTGACTTCACCGCTGAGCTAAAAGTGTGTCTGGGGGCCATACTCTCGTGGTTTCTCCACTTTCTGTCAGGCCAGCAAGTCTAGTCTTTTTGTGTGTGTGTGTGAATGAGAGTTTTGTTCTACATTTTTCTCCAGCTTTGTCTGGGACCCTCTATTGTGATCCTTGCCAGAGCAGTCAGTGGTTGTAGCGGGGCACCATCTAGTTATACTGGACTCAGTCTGGTGGATGCTGTGGTAGTTGTGGTCCATTAGTCCTTTGGACTAATCTTTCCCTTGTGTCTTTAGTTTTTTTCATTCTCCCTTGCTCCTGGAGGGGTGAGACCAGTGGGATATCTTAGATGGCTGCTCACAGTCTTTAAAGACCCCAGATGCTACTCTCCAAAGTAGAATGTAGAACATTTTCTTTACAAACTACATTATTCCATTTGAGCTAGATATTCCTCAAAACCATGGTACCCACAGCCCTCAGCCAAGCAATTCAGTCCCTCAGGGAGTTTGGATGTGTCTATGGAGCTTCCATGACCTTGTCTTTTACAGGTTTTGCTGGCTCCCCCAGAATTGTGTACTATCTTATCCTTCACCAAAATTACCACTTATTTGTTGTCTTAATTAGTGTTTTCCCATCCCTACCCTTCCCCTCCCTCATAACCATCGAAGATTGTTTCTTTTTGTGTGTAAACCTTTTCATGAGTTTTTATAGTAATGGTCTCATACAATATTTGTCATTTTGTGATTGACTTATTTCACTCAGCATAATGCCCTCCAGATTCATCCATGTTATGCAGTGCTTCAAAGATTCATCATTGTTCTTTACCATCACATTATACTCCACCACGATATTTTCATTCACCTATTATGCATGGGAAACCTGGACAATAAATAGGGAAAACTGAAGAATTGATGCCTTTGAACTACGGTTTTAGCAAAGAATATTGAATATACCATGGACTGCCAGAAGAATGACGCCCTGGTGGCTCAGTGGTTAAGAGTTATGGCTGCTAACCAAAAGATTGGCAGTTTGAATCCACCAGCTGCTTCCTGGAAACCCTATGGGGCAGTTCTACTCTGTCCTATACAGTCACTATGAGTCAGAATTGACTCTATGGCAATGGGTTTGGTTTTTGGTTTGGCCAGAAGAATGAACAAATTGGTCTTGGAAGAATTATAGCCAGAATGCTCCTTAGAAATGTGGATGACAAGACTTATTTCATGTACTATGGACATGTTATCAGGAGGGAACAGTTCCAGGAGAAGGACGTCATGCTTAGTGAAGCAGAGGGTCAGCAAAAAAGAAGACCCTAAACATGTGGTCACATCTGGGCACATCTAGTAAAGTTCGGAATTCCAAATATAAGGAGAAAATCCAGTAATATCCCATAAATAACTGGAATCAGGTTGTCATGGCTGAAATTTATGTTGTCTGTGGTAAAAGATGGTAGACAGCAAAGTCAAATTTTAAACACACAACTAGAAAAACAGAAGAGTAGACATTTCCCCAAATTCTTGAACCCAACTGAACCACATTCAAAGAGAAGGGGGAACTAAAGGCTTTTCATTCCAAAGATCCTTTCTGCAGGATATATCTCAGGTAAGACAAAATGATGAGTTGAAAGAAAATGGCTAAGCAGTAGGCATGAACAAATGAAAGGGGTGGAAGTAAAATTACAAAACGCACATTTTCTTAAATTATGCTTATAACATAATATTTTGGAAAAAAAAAAAAAAAGGCAAAACAACCTGGAACTAAAAATACTAGAGTATCTGAAAACGGTTAAGTAATGTAAAATGAAAGCATGCTGAAGCTGTTTTACCGCTCAGGGGGACCATACAATGATCAAATCTCATTTTTGGAAGATATATTTGTTTACACATGTGTTTCAGAAACTTAAAATAACCGGTGGAAGGAATGGCATAGAAAGTGTAAATTCCGAACCACAAGAGGAAAAGGAAATTATGGAACAAAAATGAAAAATCAAACTCTCAATCAAGCCAACACAAGACAAAAATGTGAAACTAAAAGAAAGAACACAGAAACCTGGTAAACAGAAAACAGTCAATAAAACAATGTTTCATTTAAAAATCAAAAGAAAGAACAAGAAAGCTACCCTAGGGAGTACATGAGGCTTTATCCATAAAATGAAAAGTTAAAATGAAAGAAGTAACGTGTGCAACACTCCAAGTAAAGGAAACATTAATGCTCAATTAACACGTGACAAGAGGTTAAACCTGGCTAATAAAATATAAATACACAATAAAAATAGATACAATTTTGATTTCGTATTAAAACTTGCTTTTTCTTATGCAAGAACCAAAGTCGCACAGAACGCATGTCTGCAGGATAATTCTCTTTGTTGTAGTAAGGTGCCTTCCAGTCAGCTCTGACTCATAGTGATCCTATGTACAACAGAAAAAAAACACTGCCCAGTTCTGCATGATTCTCACAGTCATTGTTTTGCTTGAGACCATTGTTGCAGCCACTGTGTCAATCCATCTTGTTGAGGGTCTTCCTCTTTTTCACTGACCCTCTATTCTACCGAGCACTATGTCCTTCTGCAGGGACTGGCCCCTCCTGGTAACAAGTCCAAGGCACTTGAGTCGAAGTTTTGCCATTCTCCCTTCTAATGAACATTCTGGCTGTACTTCTTTCAATACAGATTTGCTCATTCTTCTGCAGTCCGTGGTATATTCAATATTCTTTGCCAAAACCATAATTCAAAGGCATCGATTTTTCTTCAGTCTTCCTTATTCATTGTCCAGCTTTTGCATGCATGTGAGGTGATTGAGAACACAATGGCTTGGGTCAGAGGCACCTTACTTCTTAAAAGTGACATCTTTGCTTTTTAACACTATAAAGAGATTTTTTGCAGCACATTTGATATACAAGGCATCATTTGATTTCTTGACTACTGCTTCTATGGGCCTTGATTGTAGACACAAGTAAAATGAAATCCTTGACAACTTCAATATTTTCTCAGTTTATCGTGATGTTGCTTATTGGTCCAGCTGTGAGGATTTTTGTTTTCTTTATGTTGAGGCGCAATCCATACTGAAGGCTGTGGTCTTTGGCCTTCATTAATAAGTGCTTCAAGTCCTCTTCACTTTCACCAGGCAAGGTTATGTCATCTGCATATCGCAGGTTGTTAATGAACCTTCCTTCCATCCTGATGCTCCATTCTTCTTCATATAGTCCAGCTTCTCAGATTATTTGCTCAGCCTACAGATTGGATAAAGATTCACCCTTGACAGACAACTTTTAACTTTAAATCAGTTTGAACAACTGCCTCTTGGTCTGTATGCAAGTTCCTCATGAGCACAATTAATTGTTCTGGAATTGCCATTCTTCCCAATGTTATTCATAATTTATGATCCACACAGTTTGATGCCTTTACATAGTCAATAAAACATGGGTAAACATCTTTCTGGTATTCGCTGCTTTTAGCCATGATCCATCTGACATAGCAGTGATATCCCTGGTTCCACATCTTCTGAATCTGGCTTGAGTTTCTGGCAGTTCCCTGTTGATGTACTACTGCAACCACTTTTGAGTAATCTTCAGCAAAATTTTCCCTGTATATAATATTGAAACTGTTTGATAATTTCAACATTCTGTTGTATCACCTTTCTTTAAAATAGGTACAAATATGGATGTGTTCCACTCTGTTGGCCAGGTAGCTGTCTTCCTTATTTCTTGGCATATGAGCGAGCATTTCCAGCACTGAATCAGTTTGTTAAAACATCTCAGTTGGTATTCTGTCAATTTCTGGAGCCTTGTTTTTCACCAATGCCTTCAGTGCAGCTTGGACCTTTTCCTTTATTACCATCCGTACCTGATCATATGCTACCTCTTGAAATGGTTTAACATTGATCTATTCTTTTTGGTACAGTGACTCTGTATTCCCTCTGTCTTCTTTTGATGCTTCCTGAGTTGTTCAATACTTTTGCCCATAGAATCCTTCAATATTGCAACTCAAGGCTTGAATTTTTTCTTCAGTTCTTTCAGCTTGAGAAATGCCAAGCATGTTCTTCCCTAGTGGTTTTCTATCTCCCAGTCTTCCTATATATCATTATAGTATTTCACTTTGTCTTCTCGAGGAGCTCTTCTACATCTTCTGTTCAGCTCTTTTACCTCATCATTTCTTCCCTTCACTTTAGCTACCCTGTGTTCACGAGCAAGTTTCAGAGTTTCTTCTGACATCATTTTGGACTTTTATTTCTTTTCTGTCTTTGTAATAACCTCTTGCTTTCTTCATGTGTGATGTCCTTGATGCCATTCCACAACTGGCCTGGTCTTTGGTTATTAGTGTTCAATGCATCAAATCTATTCTCGAGATGGTCTCTAAATTCAGGTGAGATATACTCAAGGTCGTACTTTGATTCTTGTGGACTTGTTCTAATTGTTTTCAACTTCAGTTTTGAACTTACATATGAGCAATTAATGGTCTGTTCCACAGTCTTCCCCTGGCCTTGTTCTGACTGATGATATAGAACTTTTCCATCATCTCTTTTCACAGATGTAGTCAATTTGATTCCTGTTTAAATCATCTGAAGAGGCCCACTTGTATAGTAGCCATTTACATTCTTGAAAAAAGGTATTTGCAATGAAGGAGCCATTGGTCTTGCAAAACTCTGTCATGCAGTCTCCAGCATCATTTCTATCACCAAGGCCATATTTTCCAACTACCGATCCTTCTTCTTTATTTCCAACTTTTGCATTCCAATCACCAGTAATTATCTATGCATCCTGATTGCATGTTTGATCAATTTCAGATTGTGGAAGTTGGTAAAAATCTTCAATTTCTTCACCTTTGGCCTTAGTGGTTGGTGCATAAATTTGAATAACAGTCGTGTTAACCGGTCTTCCTATTGTAACCTGACCGTATGAAAGCCAGTAAATTTCCATTAGTCCTTAAACTAGCCCAAGCCAGATTTGACACACCCTGCACGTGCAGAAGGCCCAGATGTGACTGCTAATTGTCCTTAACAGAGGACGTAGCAGAAGGTGGAATGAATCAGAGGAAAAAATCATCACCCAGGCTCTATCCCAAAGAAAGAGATCCCACAAGAACCACATCACCTCCTGTTTCCTGGCTGCCTTCTAGAATTTTCCCTCCACAGCACACCTGCATCGATGCCATCTTACTGTCTAAATCACATATAAGCTGTGCTCCCCTGTAGCTCCAGAAGTTGGTTCTGAGGAGCTTCCTCCCTGGCCCTTGCTCTGCACATTGAAATAAAGTTACTTTCTCTTTTTCAAAGTGTCCAGATTATTGGCAAATCTGAGTTTGCTGTACATGGACCTACCTTCTGGGTTCGGTAACACTATAACTGACAGTGTTGCACTTCAGTATAGACCTTGAAAAAAAAAAAAAAAACTAGTTGCCATGAAGTTGATTCCAACTCATGGTGTCTCCATGTGCATCAGAGTAGAAGTATGCTCCATAGGTTTTCAATGCTTCTTTTTTGGAAGTAGATCACCAGGCCTTTCTTCCAAGGTGCTTTTGGGTGGACTTGAACCTCCAGCCTTTAGATTGCCAGCCAAGCATGTTAACTGTCTGCATCACCCCTGGACTCCTCAGCTTGCTCTTAGTTTCCTAGCCACGTTTTCTTTTGCTCATCTACTTATGTATAACCTTGTTGTTTGGGTTTCTGGTTCAATTTAAATTCTTTTTGGGATAAGGCCAATGTAAACAAAGCAGAAATATACAAATTAAAAAAAAAACTAGAAAATATGTCAATAGTGATTTTGGATTTTGCCTCAAAACATGTTTTGTGTAAGGAATATAAAAACGAAGAGGAAAAACTGCCTCTGAAAGCTTGATTTGTGTTGTTTAAAAATCTGGTGACTAGTGTGGTAGGTTAATGCCATGATGTGAGCTAATTTTCTCCTAAAATGGAGGGACAGGATCCTGCAGTGCAGAAATTGCAATTAATTTGCATCTAATTTGCTGTAGTTCTACAGGATCAGCCAAACATTTCCAACTCCTCTGGGCTCTGGCGACAGAGACAGCTGGGAGGCTGGGAGGCTGAGACTGTTACCCATGGCAGGTTAATGACCCTTGAAGTTCGTCCTAGTTGTCAGCCAGCCACTAGCACCCAGGACTGTCCTAATCTGTGGATAATTTATTCTGCCCCAGGTGGCCTTCATAAAGTTACCGAGCCTACACTGTGTCTGTCTCTCCTATACACAGCATCACTTTACATTGTCAGGAATTTGACATGAAGCATGTTTGTCTCTGAAGATATCACCCATTTCTCTGGCAAGTCCCATTATAGCAGACGCTGCACACCTCTTGGGGAATGACCCTTTACTCCTTGCTGGGTTGTGTGTACGTAACACCTGTCTTTAATGGTATGAAAACGTCACCCTCACAGGATGTGCAGTTGTCTTGCCTAGCTAACCCCACAGGAACGTGATGCCTGGGGCCCAGTGCACAGACGTCCACTTGTCGTTCCCAGGTCACTTGACAGGAAGACTGAAAAATAGCTATGTGATCCTCACTGTTTCCTGAATGCCGATGCACTCGGAGTCTGGCGAGCAACCCACAGAGAGGGTAGAAGTGACGTGGGGCTGATGGACAGAAGAGGGAATTGGGGGCATGGCTTTGGTATGAGCCCAAGATGGCACCAACTCAGGCAGCAGTTGTGAGAGTGAGCAGCCCAGGTGTTGGAGTCTCTGCGCCTTTAGGGGGAGGACAGGTGTTTGAATCTCTGTATCAACAGACTAGGAGGGATGCCAGCACACCTGCCATCCAGAAGGGCACAGGAAAATTAGGAGAGGGCACCCCTGGGCTTCTGGTTCTTGTCTGTTCACACATGGATCAGAGAGTTGGCTGTTTACACCAGCAGTCTCGGTTTCCCTTTAGAACCCTCCAGAACCCATGCAAAGCATTTGATGGTCCTTTTATCCTTTCACTCTTCAACTGGCCACAAAAGCACTCACTTCAGCTGCCTTGACTCAGCTCCTGTGCAGAAGAGAGATGGTCTGTCAGCATTTTCACTGCCCAGTCGTCCAAATTCCCACAGGACATGCCAGAAGAGGCACTTCCTAGGGTGAAACCTTTATAAATTGGCTTCAGTAAAGGACAGCCTTCCACATATCAGGGGCCGAGGCTTTCTCTATGTGGAGTATACATGATCAATATGTAAAAGGAGGCTAAAAATGTAGGGAGAAGAAATATCAAGCTTTATTTATAGCTGCAGATGTGCTCATTATTATGAACTCTACTAATATATATATATATATTTTAATGGTAGATAATCAGCAATAATAATGAACAAAAAATCAGTTATATGCTGCTATAGCCTGAAAGGTGATCCAACCGAACACAGAAACCACTGAACAGGGAACTGCCAGAAATTTAAGCCAGATTCAAAATGGGACGTGGAACCGGGGTTTTCATTACTGATGTCAGAAGATCCTGGCTGAAAACAGAGAATACCAGAAAGATGTTTACCTGTGTTTTATTGACTATGCAAAGGCATTCAACTGTGTGGATCATAACAAATTATGGATAACATTGTGAAGAGTGGGAATTTCAGAAAAATTAATTGTGCTCATGAGGAACATGTACATGGATCTAGAGGCAGTCGTTCAAACAGAACAAGAAAATACCATGTGGTTCAAAGTCAGGAAAGGTGTGTGTCAGGGTTGTATTCTTTCAATATACCTATTCAATGTGTATGCTGAGCAGATAATCTGAGAAGCTGGACTATATAAAGAAGAACAGGACATCAGGATTGGAGGAAGGCTCATTAACAACGTGCATTACACGAATGACACAACCTTGTTTGCTTGCTGAAAGTGAAGAGGACTAGAAGCACTTAATGATGAAGATCAAAGGCCACAGTCTTCAGTGTGGATTATACCTCAACATAAAGAAAACCAAAATCTTCACAAATGGACCAATATGCAACATCACGATAAACAGAGAAAAGATTGAAGTTGTGAAGGATTTCATTTTACTTGGATCCATAATCAAGAACCATGGAAGCAGTAGTCAAGAAATAAATCAACACATTGCATTGGGCAAATCTGCTGCAAAAGACCTTTTTAAAGTGTTGTAGAGATGTCACCTTGAAGACTAAGGTGCACCGGCCCCAAGCCATGGTGTTTTCAATCGCGTCATATGCATGTGAATGCTGGATGATGAATAAGGAAGACCAAAGAAGAATTGATACCTTTGAATTGTGGTGTTGGTGAAGAATATTGAATATACCATAGACTGCCAAAAGAAGGAAGAAATCTGTCTTGGAAGAAGTAAAACCAGTGCTTATTAGACGCAAAGATGGCAAAACTATGTCTCACATACTTTGGACATGTTATCAGGAGGCATCAGTCCCAGGAGAAGGACATCATGGCTGGTAGAGTGTCAGAGAAAAAGAGGAAGACCCTCAATGAGATGAATTGACACAATAGCTGCAACAACAGGCTCAAGCGTAACAAGGATTGTGAGGATGGTCCAGGACCAGGCAGTGTTTCATTCTGTTGTAGGTAGGGCTGCTATGAGTCAGAACTGACTTGATGGCACCTAACAACAACAACAACATGCACTGAATTGTGTCCCTCAAAAACGTATGTACCTGTGAGTGTGACCTTGTTTGGGAAAACAGAGTTTTGGTTTGATGATGCTATCATTTAAAGAGGTCACACTGGAGTAGGCTGGGTCCCAAGCCTAATCCTTTCTGAGAGGTGTCTTATAAAAGAGGGAGGACACCATGTGGAGATGCCTCTACAAACCAAAGAGCTTCCCTTACAGTGAAGAGAGAGGGAGCATGGCCCTGATGAAGCCCTGAATTTGGACTGCAAGTCTCCAGAACAGTGAAACAATAAATTCCTGTTCCTATAGATTGTCTCCCCCTTACCCCAATGTGTGGCACTTCATTACAGAGGCCCCTGTGCATTAACAGCCCCAGGGTACCCTGGGAGGATTGCTGTACTTACCCTCTTAAAGAACCAGTGTCAGCACCAAAGCACACAGCCCCAAGACAGAGATCCCAGGCCTGGAAAAGGTTTATAGAGCATCTGGTATACATGCCTAATTGCAGGGACAGTGAGTACACAACTTTAATATAAATCCCTCCCCTGAGCTACCAAAATGAAAATTTCAGATTAAGAAAAGCCCTTTGCTGGCATGCCCAGAATGTGCTCAGAGAAGACAAAACTCATGCAAAGATTCTTGGGGCAGACCAGCAGTGGTTCTTGGCGTCTCTCTGTGTGCACCTGCCTTGTGATTCTGTGGGGAAATTGGGGAAGGGCCAGCAGAGAACTCTCGTGGGAAGCCTGAATTAAGCAAACAGGGAGTGTTAGGGATACTACAGGGCAGTAAAGATGCAGCCTTGTTTTTTAGATGTTTTTCAAAAGTTGAAATGGAATGCACAGCCACTTAGGTGAGTTTCTGTGCTTGCTGAGGATACAGTGTAATGGAATCTCCGTCATTATTTATCGCATCTCTGGCTTTGCACACATTTCCAGAGGTTTCCCCCTTTTATTTTCAGTGTTTACTTTTCATCTGAAAGCCACATTCTAAAAAGTACGCAGGGACTCTCAGACTCAGGGAGGCCAGTTTTTATGTTCTGCAGAAAGAAATCTCCAGGGAATGGGGATTCCTGGGCAAAGGAAGCTCCAGAGATGAAGTTTAGGGTCATCTTCACTGAAGGTGAATTTGAGCCACTTTGGAGAGAATTCTCCCAGCATAGGTGGCACAGCCACTGATCCTCAAGTACATTGGAAGGTTTAACCATTCCAGTCTTTCATCCTGAGTGACGTTAACTAGGTTTGGAAATGCAGCCATGGTAGGAAAGATGAGGACATCCTGCAGCTGGCTTTACCACCTGCAGGCTTTCTCTTTCTCTGCCCTGATTTCCTCATGGTGGGTTTGCTGTGAGACCTCTCCACTCCCCACATCTCCCCCACCACACACATGCACACTCACCTTCCCTTTACCCGGAGCAGAGGCCACAGTGGCTGAGCCTGGTCAGGACACAGGACAAGTGGGTCTGTTAACCAGGTCACCTTAGCTTTATCCACAACACTAATTTGAAAATGTGAACACCTTCAACACAGGCTTCTCCAGACTGCTCAGGTGCTGAGGGTCGGTGAGGTAGAGAAAAATCCTGCCCAGGAGGTTTCTCAGGTTCTGTCCTTGTGTCCCCATTTGGAAGGGACATTAGAGGGTGGGTTTGGGTGAGCCTGGGATGGAGGTTGAGGGGCGGCTGAGGTGCTCACTGAGATCTGAGATGATAGTCTAGGTTGTGAGCCTGTGAACACAGCCAGGACAAGGTGAAGGCAGTGGAGTTTGAGGTCCTGGTGGTCTACAATCTGGCTGATGCCCTACAGCCAGTGAGAACAAGAGCATCAGGCAGTGCGGCTGCTGGGCTTTCCATTGACTTGATGCTGCAAGCTGGGTGCATGTTGTAAATGAGCCTGTGGTAAAGGCTGCCCTGCCCTTGGACCTGCCTTGCCTTAGAACCTCCTCTCCATGGATCTTTGGGGAGCAAGCAGCCCTGATTTGCTTTTCAGAGTGTTTGCAGGAGAGACGTGCCCTCTGCAGATGTCCAGAGTGACGCCGCTAGTGGTGAGTAGTGTGGCCGATAGAGTGGGAGCGGGATCACCCCAGTACTGAACATGCCAGTGATTCTACCCACACAAGGGAAGGAGGTACATCCCAGCTCCCTGGTGTCTGCCTTGAAATCCTCTCAGGGCTGGTCCCCAAGGGCGGTGCACAGGACCCTTTCTCCACACGTGGGTACCCACAACCACCTGGGACTGCGTCTTCCCTCTGTCACCTAGGTTTCTGAGCAGGTATTTAAACCAACAGTGGAGCAGGTCCACCTGGGTGTTCTTCCCTCTTTGGTGGTATATCAGGTGTGGAGATACAGTGGGTCTGTCCCAGGTGGGGGTCTTTCTCCAGCGAGTGTGCTTTGAGGGGTGCTAGATGGTCATAGCTTTAATTGCCTCTGTTCTTGGAACCCTCTTTGCTGTGTTATCCTCAGAATCATATAATGATAATTAATAACGGTGTGAAGATGCCTAAGTTTCATCTACCAATAAGTCCTTTTTTCCCACATGACTCTGAGCCATGGGGCTCAACTACACCTGAACCAGCTGCCCCCCTCCCTGCCCAATGGTCATAAACCCTACTCAGCTCATTACAAGACTGTAGGATCATCATGTTTGGACCAGCTAAGAAGAAATGGAAATGCAGTTGGAGCTACATTCAATTTAATAAACTAAAAGTTTAAACTCTCACTAAAATTCAAACATAATAATTATTAAGGTAAAGAAGTCAAAGGCTAAGTCATTGTACACTAAGTACAAGATCACATGAAGGTACATCCAGAGAGAGCATTTTCTTTATTCGGAGATAGTTTTTAAAAACAATATTACAGTTGAGAAGCAAATGTTTCACTTTTAAGTTCAGTAAAAATTAGTTGAGAATTTGTAAAAAAAAAAAAAAAAAAAAGAAAGAAAACCTTGCTTCTTAAAGATGCAATATCTTTTTTTTTTTTCAGTGTCCACCTGATTTAATTAGCTCACTCTTCATCGGCATCTCTCTCCCCCCCACTGACCAGTCCTTTTCCTGCCTGATGATTTGTCTTCGGGGATGGTTCCTGTCATGTGTCATCAGACGTTCTGGGGAGCATTGTCTCTGGGATTCCTCTAGTCTCAATCATACCATTAGGTATGTTCTTTTCATGAGAATTTGGGGTCTGTATCCCATTGGTCTCCTGCTCCCTCAGGAGTTGTCTGTTGTGTTCCCTGACAGGGCAGACATCGATTGTGGCCGGGCACCAACTAGTTCTTCTGGTCTCAGGATAATGTAGGTCTCTGGTTCATGTGGCCCTTTCTGTCTCTTGGGTTCTTAGTTGTCATGTGACCTTGGTGTTCTTCCTTTGCCTTTGCTCCAGGTGGGTTGAGACCAATTGATGTATCTTAGATGGCCGCTTGTTGGCATTTAGGACCCCAGGCACCACAATTCAAAGTGGGATGCAGAATGTTTTCATAATAGAATTATTTTGCCCATTGACCTAGAAGTCCCCTCAAACCAAGTTCCCCAGACCCCAGCCCCTGCTCCGCTGACCTTTGAAGCTTTCATTTTATCCCGGAAACCTCTTTGCTTTTAGTCCAGTCCAATTAGGCTGACCTTCCTTGTATTGAGTGTTGTCTTTCCCTTCACCCAAAGCAGTTCTTATCTACAGATTGATCAATAAAAAGCCCTCTCCCTCCCTCCCTCCCCCCTTTTTAACCACAAAAGTATGTATTCTTCTCCGTTTTTCTATTTCTCAAGATCTTATAATAGTGGTCTTATACAATATTTGTCCTTTTGCAACTGACTCATTTCGCTCAGCATAATGCCTTCCAGATTTCTCCATGTTATGAAATGTTTCACAGATTCGTCACTGTTCTTTATCGATGTGTAGTATTCCATTGTGTGAATATACCACAATTTATTTACCCATTCATCCGTTGACAGACATCTTGGTTGCTTCCAGCTTTTTGCTATTGTAAACAGAGCTGCAATAAACATGGGTGTGCATATATCTGTTTGTGTGAAGGCTCTTGTATCTCTAGGGTATGTTTCAAGGAGTGGGATTTCTGGGTTGTATGGTAGTTCTATTTCTAACTGTTTAAGATAACGCCAGATGGATTTCCAAAGTGGTTGTACCATTTTACAATCCCACCAGCAGTGTATGAGAGTTCCAATCTCTCCGCAGCCTCTCCAACATTTATTATTTTGTGTTTTTTGGATTAATGCCAGTCTAGTTGGTGTGAGATGGAATCTCATCGTAGTTTTAATTTGCATTTCTCTAATGGCTAATGATCGGGAGCATTTTCTCATGTATCTGTTGGCTGCCTGAATATCTTCTTTAGTGAAATGTGTGTTCATCTCCTTTGCCCACTTCTTGATTGGGTTGTTTGTCTTTTTGTGGTTGAGTTTTGACAGAATCATGTAGATTTTAGAGATCAGGCGCTGGTTTGAGATGTCATAGCTGAATATTCTTTCCCAGTCTGTAGGTGGTCTTTTTACTCTTTTGGTGAAGTCTTTAGATGAGCATAGGTGTTTGATTTTTAGGAGCTCCCAGTTATCGGGTTTCTCTTCATCATTTTTGGTAATGTTTTGTATTCTGTTTATGCCCTGTATTAGGGCTCCTAGGGTTGATCCTATTTTTTCTTCCATGATCTTTATCATTTTAGCCTTTATGTTTAGGTCTTTGATCCACTTGGAGTTAGTTTTTGTGCATGGTGTGAGGTATGGGTCCTGTTTCATTCTTTTGCAAATGGATATCCAGTTATGCCAGCACCATTTGTTAAAAAGGTTATCATTTCCCCAATTGACTGACACTGGTCCTTTGTCAAATATCAGCTGCTCATACGTGGATGGATTTATATCTGGGTTCTCAATTCTGTTCCATTGGTCTATGTGCCTGTTGTACCAGTACCAGGCTGTTTTGACTACTGTAGCTGTATAATAGGTTCTGAAATCAGGTAGAGTGAGGACTTCCACTTTCTTCTTCTTTTTCAGTAATGTTTTGCTTATCCGGGGGTTCTTTCCCTTCCATATGAAATTAGTGATTTGTTTCTCTATCCCCTTAAAGTATGACATTGGTATTTGGATTGGAAGTGCGTTATATGTATGGATGGCTTTTGGTAGAATAGACATTTTTACTAAGTTAAGTCTTCCTATCCATGAGCAGGGTATGTTCTTCCACTTAAGTATGTCCTTCTGAATTTCTTGTAGCAGTTTTATAGTTTTCTTTGTATAGGTCTTTTACATCCTTGGTAAGATTTATTCCTAAGTATTTTATCTTCTTGGGGGCTACTGTGAATGGTATTGATTTGGTTATTTCCTCTTCGGTATTCTTTTTGTTGATGTAGAGGAATCCAAATGATTTTTGTATGTTTATTTTATATCCTGAGACACTTCCAAACTTTTCTATTAGTTTCAGTAGTTTTCTGGAGGATTCCTTAGGGTTTTCCATGTATACGATCATGTCATCTGCAAATAGTGATAGCTTTACTTCCTCCTTACCAATCTGGATACCCTTTATTTCTTTGTCTAGCCTAATTGCCCTGGCTAGGACTTCAAGTACGATGTTGAATAAGAGCGGTGATAAAGGGCATCCTTGTCTGGTTCCCGTTCTCAAGGGAAATGCTTTCAGGTTCTCTCCATTTAGAGTGATATTGGCTGTTGGCTTTGCATAGATGCCCTTTATTATGTTGAGGAATTTTCCTTCTATTCCTATTTTGGTGAGAGTTTTTATCATAAATGGGTGTTGAACTTTGTCAAATGCCTTTTCTGCATCTATTGATAAGATCATGTGGTTTTTATCTTTTGTTTTATTTATGTGGTGGAATACATTAATGGTTTTTCTGATATTAAACCAG
This sequence comes from Loxodonta africana, assembly GCF_030014295.1. NCBI lineage: Eukaryota > Metazoa > Chordata > Mammalia > Proboscidea > Elephantidae > Loxodonta > Loxodonta africana. The sequence continues at coordinate 327,773 of NC_087347.1, read as the reverse complement.
CCTTGCATACCTGGTATAAATCCCACTTGATCAGAGTGAATTATTTTTTTGATGTGTTGTTGGATTCTATTGGCTAGAATTTTGTTGAGGATTTTTGCATCTATGTTCATGAGGGATATAGGTCTAAAATTTTCTTTTTTTGTAATGTCTTTACCTGGTTTTGGTATCAGGGAGATGGTAGCTTCATAGAATGAGTTGGGTAGTATTCCGTCTTTTTCTATGCTTTGAAATACCTTCAATAGTAATGGTGTTAAGTCTTCTCTGAAGGTTTGGTAGAACTCTGCAGTGTAGCCGTCTGGGCCAGGGCTTTTTTTTGTTGGAAGTTTTTTGATTACCGTTTCAATCTCTTTTTTTGTTATGGGTCTATTTAGTTGTTCTACTTCTGAATGTGTTAGTTTAGGTAGGTAGTATTGTTCCAAGAATTTATCCATTTCTTCTAGGTTTTCAAATTTGTTAGAGTACAATTTTACGTAGTAATCTGAAATGATTCTTTTAATTTCATTTGGTTCTGTTGTGATGTGGTCCTTCTCGTTTCTTATTCGGGTTATTTGTTTCCTTTCCTGTATTTCTTTAGTCAGTCTAGCCAATGGTTTATCAATTTTGTAAATTTTTTCAAAGAACCAGCTTTTGGCTTTGTTAATTCTTTCAATTGTTTTTCTGTTCTCTAATTCATTTAGTTCAGCTCTAATTTTTATTATTTGTTTTCTTCTGGTGCCTGATGGATTCTTTTGTTGCTCACTTTCTATTTGTTCAAGTTGTTGGGACAGTTCTCTGATTTTCGTTCTTTCTTCTTTTTGTATGTGTGCATTTATCGATATAAATTGGCCTCTGAGCACTGCTTTTGCTGTGTCCCAGAGGTTTTGATAGGAAGTATTTTCATTCTCGTTGCTTTCTATGAATTTCCTTATTCCCTCCTTGATGTCTTCTATAACCCAGTCTTTTTTCAGGAGGGTATTGTTCATTTTCCAAGTATTTGATTTCTTTTCCCTAGTTTTTCTGTTATTGATTTCTAGCTTCATTGCCTTGTGGTCTGAGAAGATGCTTTGTAATATTTCGATGTTTTGGATTCTGCAAAGATTTGTTTTATGACCTAATATGTGGTCTCTTCTAGAGAATGTTCCATGTGTGCTAGAAAAAAAAGTATACTTTGCAGCAGTTGGGTGGAGAGTTCTGTATAAGTCAATGAGGTCAAGTTGGTTGATTGTTGTAAGTAGGTCTTCCGTGTCTCTATTGAGCTTCTTACTGGAAGTCCTGTCCTTCTCCGAAAGCGGTGTGTTGAAGTCTCCTACTATAAATGTGGAGGTGTCCATCTCAATTTTCAATTCTGTTAAAATTTGATTTATGTATCTTGCCGCCCTGTCATTGGGTGCGTAAATATTTAATATGGTTATGTCTTCCTGATCAGTTGTCCCTTTTATCATTATATAGTGTCCTTCTTTAGCTTTTGTGGCGGATTTAAGTTTAAAGTCTATTTTGTCAGAAATTAATATTGCTACTCCTCTTCTTTTTTGCTTATTGTTTGCTTGATATATTTTTTTCCATCCTTTGAGTTTTAGTTTGTTTGTGTCTCTAAGTCTAAGGTGTGTCTCTTGTAGGCAGCATATAGATGGATTGTGTTTCTTTATCCAGTCCGTGACTCTCTGTCTCTTTATTGGTGCATTTAGTCCATTTACATTCAGGGTAATTATAGATAAATAAGTTTTTAGTGTTGTCATTTTGATGCCTTTTCATGTGTGTTGTTGGCCATTTCATTTTTCCACGTGCTTTTTTGTGCAGAGACGTTTTTCTTAGTAGCTTGTGAGATCCTCATTTTCATAATGTTTAACTTTGTTTTTGCTGAGTCGTTGCGTTTTTCTTGGCTTTTTTCTTGAGTTATGGAATTGATATTCCTTTTTGTGGTTACCTTATTATTTACCCCTATTTTTCTAATTAAAAACCTAACTTGTATCCTTCTATATCGCCTTGTATCCCTCTCCATCTGGCAGTTCAATGCCTCCTATATTTAGTCCCTCTTTTTGATTATTGTGATCGTTTATCTATTGATTTCCATGATTTCCTGTTATGTGTATTATTTTGTTTATTTATTTATTTTTTAGAATTAGTCTTAATTTGTTTGTTTTTGTGCTTTCCCTATTTGAGTTGCGTTGATATCAGGACGTTCTGTTTCGTGACCTTGTATTGTGCTGGTACCTGATATTATTGGTCATCAGGCCAAACAATCTCCTTTAGCACTTCTTGCAGTCTTGGTTTAGTTTTTGCAAATTCTCTAAACTTGTGTTTATCTGTAAATATCTTAATTTCTCCTTCATATTTCATAGAGAGTTTTGCTGGATATATGATCCTTGGTTGGCAGTTTTTCTCCTTCAGTGCTCTGTATACGTCGTCCCATTCCCTTCTTGCCTGCATGGTTTCTGCTGAGTAGTCTGAACTTATTCTTATTGATTCTCCCTTGAAGGATACCTTTCTTTTCTCCCTGGCTGCTTTTAAAATTTTCTGTTTGTCTTTGGTTTTGGCAAGTTTGATGATAATATGTCTTGGTGTTTTTCTCTTTGGATCAATCTTAAATGGGGTTCGATGAGCATCTTGGATAGATATCCTTTCATCTTTCATGATGTCAGGGAAGTTTTGTGTCAGGAGTTCTTCAACTATTTTCTCTCCTCCCTCCCTGTTCTGGGACTCCAGTCACTTGCAAGTTATCCTTCTTGATAGAGTCCCACATGATTCTTAGGGTTTCTTCATTTTTTTAAATTCTTTTATCAGATTTTTTTTCAGCTATGTTGGTGTTGATTCCCTGGTCCTCCAGTAGTCCCAGTCTACATTCTAATTGCTCTAGTCTGGTCCTCTGACTTTCTATTGCGTTGTCAAATTCTGTAATTTTATTGTTAATCTTTTGGATTTCTACATTCTGTCTCTCTATGGATTCTTGCAACTTATTAATTTTTCCACTATGTTCTTGAATAATCTTTTTGAGTTCTTCAACAGTTTTATCAGTGTGTTCCTTGGCTTTTTCTGTATTTATCCTAATTTCATTTGTGATATCTTTAAGCATTCTGTAAATTAGTTTTTTATATTCTGTATCTGATAATTCCAGGATTGTATCTTCATTTGGGAAGGATTTTGATTCTTTTGTTTGGGGGGTTGGAGAAGCTGTCATGGTTTGCTTCTTTATGTGGTTTGATATGGACTGCTGTCTCCGAGCCATCACTGGGAAACTAGATTTTCCAGGTAATCAGCTGGTACGCTGGCTCCTGGTTCTGAAAACGGTCGCTGTCTACCCGTATTTGTTTGTTTTCCGTCTCTAAGTCTGTGCTTGTTGTTCAGAGTTCGTAGATTGTTACGTATGTGATCGATTCCCTTGTTTTTCCGAGTCTTTGTTGCAAGAGGGATCCGCGGCAGCGTCCACCTAGTGCGCCATCTTGGCCCCGCCTCCCTGCAATATCTTTTTAAAAACTCATTTGTCATTCAGTTAAATTTGACCGAACTTTAAGTTTCTCTTCTGACTTGGCAATACACTAGATTATCTTTTTAATATTCCCAAAAGAAACTATAAATACTGAATATTAATAGCTTCTTTTCTATTGCTTTCATTGAAATCCAATGAATATAACTGAAAATTAATCTATTTAATTTCTAAAGAAATTAACACAGTTTCAAGAGTTGTGCATTATGCTTATAGCACTCATGAAGAACTCAAATTGGGATGTTGTCTAGAATCTAATTTTCATGCAAAAAAAAAAAAAATCTTATGCCACACAAGAAAAGGCTATGGAAGTGGATGCAATGACAACCACGCTCATATTTATAAAGCATCTATTATGAGCAATTTTTTTATTATGAGCAAAGACCTTTTGTGAAAACAAAAATTAAAAACTGTTGCTCCCTAGAATTTGTGGTTTGTCTGGGGCAATAGCTTTGGATTCATGAAACCAGAGGGTAAAATAGTGCAATTTCAAGTAAAGATCTGAATTTCAAGGAGAGTTGAATTTTGTTTTATTTTATTTTTAAATCTCTTAAATAAATCCTGTTCCTGTATGAAGAATGTGAGGATTTTCCACCATTTGCTTTGGCCAAATGGCAGTTAGAATTATCAGAAACTCTACGTCTTTTTTTCCGAGGTCATTGAGATAAAACAAAAACACACCAAAAATGTGCACAAAGGCAGTATCATAAAAAAAAAAAGGATATTACTTTGCAAAGTAACAAATATTAGGACTTCATTGGAATGCTGAATTTCAAGGATGTTACTTTTAAATTACCTTTAATATTACAGGTCACATTCCAAACGTTATATAAGGATTATCTGTCACGGCATTGTCGTACCATTAAGTTCAGGGTTGAATCCTTTTTTTATAAATTGGGAAAGCAGGACGTAGGAATGTAAAATAATTTTACCCTCATCACTGAGGCAGGAAGATAAAGCCGAGCTGATAACCCCGAGTGCCACGTCTTACTAAGGCATCATGTAGCCTTGAATTTATGATTTTCTCTTTCTTACCACTACATTCTGAAAAGGAATTGGTGGAATACAAATTGGCATGTTTCATCAAACGGATGCAGAGCTGGAGGTGCTCACTCACCTATGCCAAGAAATTGGAAGACACACCGGCCAAATGACTGAAAGAGATCCATATTTGTGCCCATTCCAAAGAAAGGTGGCTCAACAGGATGCAGAAATTATCAAACAATATCATTAATATGACACAGAAATGAAATTTTGCTGAAGATCATTTAAAATGGTTGAGCAGTACATCAACAGGGTAGTGCCAGAAATTCAAGCTGGATTCAGAAGAGGACTCGGAACAAGAAATATCATTGCTGATGTCAGATGGATCATGGATGAAAGCAGAGAATACCAGAAAGAGGTTTACCTGTGTTTTATTGACTATGCTAAGGCATTTGACTGTGCAGATCATAACAAATTATGGATAACATTGCAAAGAATAGGAATTCCAGAACACTTAATTGTGCTCATGAATAATCTGTACATAGACTAAGAGGCAGTCATTCAGACAGAACAAAGGGATACTCAGTGGTTTAAAGTCAGGAAAGGTGTGCGTCAGGGTTGTATCCTTTCACCATACTTATTCAATCTGTATGAAGAGCAAATAATCTGAGAAGCTGGACTATATGAAGAAGAATGGAGCATCAGGATTGGAGGACATCTCATTAACAACCTGTCATACACAAATGACACAACCTTGCTCGCTGAAAGGGAAGAGCACTTGAGGCACTTACTGATGAAGATCAGTATGGATTATACCTCAATATAAGAAAAAAAATCCTCACAACTGGACCAATAAGTACCAAACGTCATGATTAATGGAAAAAAAATACTGAAATTGTCAAAGATTTTGTTTTACTTGGATCTATAATCAATGCGAATGGAAGCAGCAGTCAAGAAATTAAATAACGCATTGCATTGGGCAAATCTGCTGCAAAACACCTCCTTAAAGTGTTGAAAAGCAAAGAAGTCACTTTGAGGACTAAGGTGTGTCTGACCCAAGCCAAGTTGTTTTCAATCACCTTATAATCATGTGCAAGATGGACAATGAATAAGGAAGACTGAAGAAGAATCGATGCCTTTGAATTACAGTGCTGGCAAAGAATATTGCACATGCCATGGACGGCTAGAAAAATGAACAAGTCTGTCGTGGAAGAAGTACAGCCAGACTGCTGCTTGGAAGTGAGAACGGTGAGGCTTCATCTCACATACTTTGGACATGTTATCAGGAGGGAGCAGTCCCTGGAGAAAGACATCATGCGTGTTAAGGTAGAGGGTCAGCAAAAAAGAGGAATACCCTCAACGAGGTGGATTGACACAGTGACAGCAACAATTGGCTCAAACATAGCAATGACTCTGTGTGGATGGCGCAGGACCAGGCAGTGTTTCGTTCTGTTGTACGTAGTGTTGTTATGAGTCGGAACTGACTTGATCCCACTAACAACAATAACAAAATATTCTGCACTAATTTTGGGAAGGTTAAATAATTTTTTCCATCAACCCAATATTTTTCAATGGAGCTAACAATGAATTGATGCATTTGAAATCTTTTTCATTTTCTACTTTTCTAATCTTGTAGCAGTACCCACATAAAGCTAATAAACAAAACTAAAATATTGATTTGGCCCATAAATTCTTGCAACCAGAAAGATAATTTATACTTTAAAGAATAAAGAATTTGATATAATATATTTTTAAGATATGTTGCAAATGAATTTACAAAGCTTATGTAAAAATTATGATACCTTTTCAAAACATACATTATGTTTGCACAAGTTTTAAAAAGAAAGTTTAGAAATGAAACACATATTGCTGAATAGATACATATTTATGGAAAGAAGTCTCCTATATATTACAAATTTGATAGAACTGGATTTGAGTTTCCTTTAGCGGGTCCCTGGGTATCAGAACGTGAATGACTATGTGTGCTCTGTGGCTTTGCAGTGTGTGGAGTGTGTGTTCTGTGCATCACAGGTTTTATTTTCAAGGGTTCATCAAGAACACAATAATGAATAGCCAGTTTTCATTCATGGTGGTGCTGCGGGACATGGGAAATTTGAATGTACAGGTAATTCCCAAACTCTTGGGAGGTCTTAGTTCCATTTTACTGCCAGCAGTTATCTCTACAGGTGTGGACACTGGTTTATTCAACATCCTTTTACTTCTTCTGGTTAATGAAATAAAAGAGAGTTAACAAAGCAGCTAATTAAAGATGAAGAATAACAGGGAATTGGTGAATTTAATCATAGGCTGCTAAAGGAGAACAGTTGCCACACACTGCTTCCAGCTACAGTTTTTACTCTTTGTCTTTTCCAGAGAGTGGGTGGAATATGTTTGGATGTTCTTTCCAACTCTGTCTGTGGATGAAGGCACTGGGATATGCAAATGTATTCATCTTTTATAGGCATGGAGGCTTACTCTTATATCATGTTTTCAGGTATTTAAATTGGAAAAGCTTTTTTGTTTGTTGTTTTTTTACTCACACAGGTTATTCTACTTTTGGTAGAAAAACTGGACGTAATTAAAATGTCACTATTTGGTGATTTGGAGTGCTAGCTCTGCAGCAAGAATTTCTATGTTGGGTCCAGGAGATGGGAGTAGCCAAGGGCCTTGAGCCCGGCATTGGGGCCATATTTACGCTCCAGCAACAGTCAATTGTGAAACCATGTCTGAAAGGCTGAGTGGAGAGGAGCTTTACCATGGGTCTAGGGGATGAGAGTACACCAAGAAAGAGGATGTCTGGAGAATACCCAAGGCTTTCAGTAGGTGCTGGAAGTAAACCAGTCTTCATGGGGTTGAATCAGTGAGTCAAACTCTCTGAATCTCTCTTTGGTTTAGGGTAATCCCCTGAGAACATCTGCTTCTCAGAGGCTAAGAAAACCAACCTAGGCAAAGATGGCACTTTCCTGGAGCCTCAAAATGTTTACACACCTGGTGTCCTGCATATAGTCAAAAATAACCAGCTGCACAAGAAGACAAAACATAATAAAAAAAACTGAGACCAAAAACAAAAGCAACGGAAACAGATCTACAGTTGATCTAGACATTAAATTTACAAGATACAGCAAATTGTGCACAGCTGCAGAGACATTGAATAGGAAAATGGAACAGAAGGAAATAGATGGAGGCTTAGAGAGACGAATGGATAAACTACTTAACAACTGCAAAATACTGTTTTTTTCCTGCACTGATTATTTAACAAAATCAATCATGTATTGCTCTACTTAGGAAGTCTCAACAAATTGCAAAAGACTGAATTCTTACAACTTTTTCAGGATATATTCTCTAACCACAGTAAAATTAGGGAGACGGAGAGAGAGAATATCATAACTAGAAAATCCTCTATGCTTGGAAATTAAGCAATATCCTTTTAAACAACCCATGGGTAAAAGAAGAAATCACCAAATATTTTAAATTAAATGATAATGAAAATTCTATATATATACATATAAACTCCTTGATGAAGCTAAATTCATACTTAATTAAAGTATATATCACCTTGATTTCATATATTTGAAAATAAGAATGAATGAAAATTCATTATTCAGGTATCCATACCAAGATGTTAAAAAAAGAACAGTCACTTAAATCTAAAGAAAGCAGAAGGAAGGAACTAAAAAAGAGTTAATATTAATAAAAAAGTAAGCAAATATTTAAGAGATGAGATTAGGAAAGCTAAACATTGGTTCTTTGAAAAGAATAATAAAATCGATAAACCTTTGGATCCTGATCAAGAAGACAAAGACAGAAGGCATCATTAAAACAAACCAACAAACAAAAAAATTGGATGACCAATGGATTTTTGCTGTGGATCTGTGGTTGTTGGAAGGTGCTTCTGAGTCTGTTTTGACCCCTAGCAACCCCATGTGACAGAGTAGAACTGGCCCATAGGGTTTTCTAGGCTGCAATATTTACAAGAGCAGATTTGCCAGGTCTTTTCTCCTATGGAGCCACTGGGTAGATTCAAATAGCCAACAGTTTGGTTAGTAGCCAAGCACTTAATCGCTACTGGTTTTACAGACATTGAAATGATAAGTAGGTATTAAGAAAAAGTTTTTGAAAATGTATTAAAATTATTAGATAAAATGGATACTTTTTTGTATTTTACCAAAACTGACCAAAGAAAAATAGAAAATAAGAATAATCCCATGATTATTAAATAAATTGAACCCATAGAGTAAAGCCTTTCTACAAAGAAAATATAGATTATGTTGTAGAAAAAATTATTTACCTTGAATCCCCATTGTAAGTTTCCTATAATTTTTCTAAGTTTCCAAACAGCAATCATTTAACATTCTTAGCTAATTTTGGAAACCATCACTCATCTGTCAGTTTGTCATACTGCAGTGGCTTGTGTGTTGCTGTAATGCTGGAAGCTATGATACCAGTATTTCAATACCAGCAAGTACACGTATGGTGGACAGGTTTCAGAGGAGCTTCCAGACTAAGACAGACTAGGAAGAAGGACCTGGCAAACTACTTCTGAAATAATTGGCCAGTGAAAACCTTGTGGATAGCAGTGGGACATTGATACAGTGCCAGAAGATGAGCCCCTCAGGTTGGAAAACACTCAAAATACGACTGGGGAAGAGTTGTCTCCTCAAAGTAGGAAAACAACAACAGCAAAAAAAAAAAAAAAAAACCCTTCGCCTTCAAGTTTATTCCAACTCATACCAACCCTGCAAAGACCCTATAGGATGGAGTAAAACTCCCCCAGAAGGTTTCCAAGGAGCTGCTGGTGGATTCAAACTGCAGACCTTTTGGTTAGCAGCCCAACGCTTACACACTGCACCACCAGGACTCCCCTCAAAGTACAGTCGTCTTTAATGACGAGGGTGAAGTAAAGCTTTTGGGACCTTCTTCTGCTGATTGGCATGATAAAATGAGAAGAAGCAGCTGCAAAATCCACTAATGCTTTGTTGTCATTAGGTGCAGTCTAGTAAGTTTCAACTCATTGTGAACTTATGCACAACAGAATGAAACACTGCCTGGTCCTGCACCATCCTCACAAATTGTTTCTATGCTTGAGCCTGTTGTTGCAGCCGCTGAGTCAATCATCTCGTTGAGGGTCTTCCTCTTTTTCAATGACCCTGTACTGTACCAAGTATCATTTCCTTCTCCCGGGACTGATCCTTCCTGATAACATGCCCAAAGTATGTGAGACGTAGTCTTGCCATCCTTGCTTCTAATGAGCATTCTGGCTGTACTAATTCCAAGACAGGTTTGTTCCTTCTTTTGGCAGTCTATGGTATATTCAATATTCTTCACCAACGCCACAACTCAAAAGTGTCAATTCTTCTTCAATCTTCCTTATTCATCGTCCAGCTTTCACATGCACATGAGACGATTGAAAACATCATGGCTAGGGTCAGGTGCACCTTAGTCTTCAAGGTGACATCTTTGCTTTTCAACACTTTAAAGAGATCTTTTGCAGCCGATTTGCCCTATGCGATGCATTTTTTGATTTTTTGACTTCAACTTCCATGGATGTTGATTGTGGATTCGAGTAAAATGAAATCCTTGACAACATTAATCTTTTCTCTGTTTATCATGATGTTGCTTATTAGCCCAGCTGTGAGGATTTTTGTTTTCTTTATGTTGAGGTGCAATCCATACTGAAGGCTGTGGTCTTTGATCTTCATTAGTAAGTGCTTCAAGTCCTCTTTACTTTCAGCAGGCAAGGTTGGGTCATCTGCATAAAACAGGTTGTTAATTGCTCTTCCTCCAATCCTGATGCCCCATTCTTCTTCACACAGTCCAGTTTCTACGATTGTTTGCTCGTCATACAGATTGAATAGGTATGGTGAAAAGATACAATCCTGATGCACAATTTTCCTGACTTTAAACCATGCAGTACCCACTTTTTCTGTTTGAACGGCTGCCTCTTAATCCATGTACAGATTCCTCATGAGCACAATTAAATGTTCTGGAGTTTCCATTCTTCACAATGTTATCCATAATTTGTTATGATCCACACAGTCGAATATGTTAGTGTAGTCAATAAAACACAGGTAAACATCTTTCTGGTATTCTCTGCTTTCAGCCAGGATCCATCTGACATCAACAATGGTTTCCCTGGTTTCAAGTCCTCTTCTAAGTCCGGGTTAAATTTCTGGCAGTCCCCTATCGATACACTGCTGCAGCTGCTTTTGAATGATCTTCAGCAAAATTTTGTTTGCATGTGATATTAATGATACTGTTCGATAATTTCCACATTTGGTTGGATCACCTTTCTTGGGAATAGGCATAAATTATGGATCTCTTCTAGTCAGTTGTCCATGTATCTGTCTTCCAAATTTCTTGACATACACAAATGAGCACTTCTTTTTGTTGAAACATCTCACTTGGTATTCCATCAATTCCCGGATCTTTGTTTTTCACCAATGCCTTCAGTGCAGCATGGACTTCTTCCTTCAGTACCATTGGTTTCTTGTCATATGTCACCTCCTGAAATGGTTGGACATTGCCCAACTGTTTTTGGTATCATGGCTGTGTATTTCTTCCATCTCATTTTAATGCTTCCTGCATCAATTAATATTTCCCATAGAATCCTTCCATATTGCAACTCCAGGCTTGAATCTTTCCTTCAGTTCTTTCAGCATGAGAAATGCTCAGTGTGTTCTTCCCTTTTGGTTTACTATCTCCAGGCCTTTGCACATGTCATCATAATTCTTTACTTTGTCTTCTTGAGCTGCCCTTTTCAATCTTCTGTTCAGCTCTTTTACTTCATCATTTGTTCCTTTTGCTTTAGCTACTGGTCGTTTGAGAGCAAACTTCAGAGTGTCTTCTGTTATCCATTTAGGTCTTTTCTTTCTCTCCTGTCTTTTTAATGACCTCTTGCTATCTTCGTGTATGATGTCCTTGATGTCATTCCACAACTCGTCTGGTCTTCAGTCATTAGTGTTCAACATGTCAAATCAATTCTTAAGATGGCTTCTAAATTCAGGTGGGATATACTCAAGGTCCTACTTTGGGTCTCACGAACTTGTTCTAATATTCTTCAGCTTCAGCTTGAGCTTGCATGTGAGTAATTGATGGTCTGATCTACAGTTGGCCCCTTGCCTTTTTCTGACTGATGATATTGAGCTTTTCCATTGACTCTTTCCACGGATGTAGTTAATTTGATTCCTGTATATTCCATCTGGTGAGGTCCATGTGTAGAGTTGCCATTTATGTTGGTGAGGAAAGGTATTTGCAATGAAGAAGTTGTTGGTCTTGCAAAATTTAATCACTCCATCTGTGGCATCATTTCTATCACCAAGGTCATATTTTCCAACTACTGATCCTTCTTCTTTGTTTACAACTTTCACATTCCAATCACTGGTAATTATCAGTGCATCCTGACTGCATGCTTGATCAATTTCAGACTGCAGAAATTGGTAAAAATCTTTAGTTTCTTCATCTTTGGCCTTAGTGTTTGGTGGGTAAATTTGAATAATAGTTGTATTAACTAGTCTTCCTCGTAGGTATATGGGTATTATCCTGTCACTGACAGTGTTGTGCTTCAGGATAGATCTTGAAATGTTCTTTCGATGATGAATGCAATGCCATTCCTCTTCAAATTGTCATTCCTGGCATAGTAGACCATATGATTATTCAATTCAAAATGACCAGTACCACTCCATTTCAGCTCACTAATGCCCAGGACATCGATCTTTATACGTTCCATTTAACTTTTTACAATTTCCAGTTTACCTAGATTCATACTTCGTACATTCCAGGTTCCGGTTATTAATGGATGTTTGCAGCTGTTTCTTCTCATCATGAGTCATGCCACATCAGCAAATGAAGGTCCTGAAAGCTTGACTCCATCCAGGTCATTAAGGTTGACTCTACTTTGTGGAGGTAGCTCTTCCCCAGTCATCTTTTGAGTGCCTTCCACCTGGGGGGGCTCGTCTTCCAGCACTGTATCAGACAATGTTCTGCTGCTATTCATAAGGTTTTCACTGGCTAATGCTTTTCAGAAGTAGACTGCTGGGTCCGTCTTCCTAGTCTTATTCTGGAAGCTCAGCTGAAACCTGTCCTCCATGGGTGACCCTGCCGGTATCTGAATATCGGTGGCATAGCCTTCAGCATCACAGCAACATGCAAGCCCCCACAGTATGGCAAACTGACAGACACATGGGGGAAATAAATATGTATCACATATAATATATACTAATAAACTTAATGTTGAAATAAATCTTTTTAAAAATATTTATTTGAATCTTGAGAAAATCACATCGATTTACTTTTTTCCATTTTCTGAAAAATATTTCCATTTTCCGAAAAAAGTAAAGTCTAAATATTTTCCCAGTAAACATTTCCTTGTGTTATTTCCCTCCACAGAATCTTGTAGTGTGCAGAATGGTTTAAGTTTTTGTGGCTAAAATGATTGATTCTTCACTTCGAGGTTGCTTCTGCAGCTCTTATGCTTAAAATGCTCTATTAATTTACAGATCAGTCAGATTTTGGTTTTCGCAGTAGATTTATATTATTTTAATACATGCAATATTTCTATTTAACTTTTCAATTAATTTGGAGTTACTATTGTACATGATGGGATAAAATTCTCTGTTGACTTTTGCAAGTGGTTTATTTTCTCACTAACAATTTAATTCATTTCTCCCACACCCACTCACCTCAGGGTCTGCTGAAGGACATTACCCTCTGCTCCATCCGAACCAGCCTTTAACCATGGAACTTTAACTGTTGTCAGGTTAACATTTTAATTCCTAGAGAGGCAAGCTAGTGCTGACGGTCATTCTACCCACTGATGCCAATAGCTAGAGGGAGTATTCCTTCATTTGCTGCATGTTGGTTTCCCATTCAGAGAGTTTAGGCTTGGGCAGGCATACACGTGGGGGAGTGTGGTGGGGGTGTTGGTGGTGGCAAGAACAGGTTGCTGAGCTCTTCAATTCTTTAGGAAAATGGATAGTTCCTTTTATAGCTCAGATGCTGGGAATCCTCTTTATGTTACATTTATAGTATCAGCTATACTGATCTCATTTCCATTTCCGCAAAAAAGTTAAGCGTAAAGTTGATTTATGCTTGTCAGTGGAAGAATTGCATACATGAAATTGAGTTTGATTCTTGTGTTTTCCTAAGCATTTAATTTGGGAGATAAAGCAAACTAAATCAAAGGGACCCTTTGTCAGCAGATTCAGTGGAATGTTGGAGGATTTGCCTCTGTCGTTGGGTTGCTGTGGGCACGTCAGCACCATGGGTCTATCATTACAGGTCCATTCTACCACATGGGTCATCTGGGCCCAGGAACACATAATGTGGTCTCACCCTTCCTTCTCTCAGCATCTGCCTGTTTGCTGTAAGCATCAGCCTTCAAGATGATGCATAATTTCCTTCCTGACTGTGCTATCATCTTGTCCCAAACTATCTCATTGGCATTCTGCATCTCAGTGCCAGAGCTTTATTTTCATAAATGGGGGGACTCTAGGTGGGTTCTGTGCTAGAGATCCTGGTAGGAGTATGTACTTCTCAACCATCTCTCAGCTTCCTGAGCACCTACTGCTGGTAATGTTGACCAGGGCAAGATGTGTCATAAATATAAGCAGTCAGCATGCCTGAGCACCCATTCTACAATGGATGTAACTTTCTCACAAAATGGGCTAAGAGTTGTACTAAAGGAGGGAAATTGGCATTTTGAGTAGGGAGAGGGCAAAGTGAAATATAAAAGGAATGCATAAAAGGGTCCCCATTCTAACTAACATCTGTGGTGTGTGCATGATGAATGCTGGTGGGCAGGTCCAAGGCAGCTGCTGTCCACATGCTGAAAAAGTGTTAATGAAAACTCCACAACAAACCAGGACAAAAGTGTGGTTAACAACACCAGCGTCACCTGTCTGAAATGCTTGCTTCACAGCTTGGGCCACTCCTGACCTTTAGGAAGCTGTGCTTTGTAAACAGTCCTTTATTGATCTCTCCTGAATCTCTGCCCCCACCTCTCATGAACCTGACAACATTTCATTCTGTTGTACATGGGGTCACCATGAGTCTGAGCAGGACTGATGGCAAATAACAACAAAAGCAACAACTATGAAAGGTAGAATATTTTTTGTCTCTTTTTCACTCTTTGTCTTTCCCCCAAAATAAAGTGTGAATTTAAACATATAAAAACTTAAACATATATAAAGTGTGAATTTAAACATATAAAAACTTAAACATATATACATACAATATCAATAAATTTATATATAAATAATAATATACAAATACATTTATATAAAATACACATTTATAGAATTTAAAAATATAGTTACAAATTTTTATTTTCATAAATTTAACTTATATTGAATTATCGATAGATTCATAAGAAGTATAAAATAATTTATAATATAACGGTTATCTTTATAATTTGTATTAGATTAAAATAATAAATTTCTGAAATAAATTTGAATTTTAACTAATTGTAAAATATATTTTATGTTCTATGAACTAACTTTATAAATAAATACACATCCACTCTTCTCTTATAGACATGGTTTTGAAAGACCAGGTCATTATGGAAATCAGTATTATGAAAAATGGAGGGTGACCATATCAGATCACAAAATGAAGGATGGCTACATCATTACATAACTGCCAAATTACAGCATGACATAACTGCCAAATTACAGCATT
Source organism: Loxodonta africana (assembly GCF_030014295.1). NCBI lineage: Eukaryota > Metazoa > Chordata > Mammalia > Proboscidea > Elephantidae > Loxodonta > Loxodonta africana. The sequence goes on along the minus strand of NC_087347.1, from coordinate 312,655 downwards.
ATATAACTGCCAAACCACCAAGAATCATGGCCCAGCATTTTGACACATAACATTAACCATCACAGTCAGTGTTACTCTTGCCTCGTACCTTGGTGTTCATTACTGCCAGACATACATCATTAATGCGTTAATTTCATATGTAAATGACAACATATAAATGTGTTTATAAGCTCGATTTTCACGTGATAAATAACAAATTAAATATTTATATACAAATGTCTTATGTATTAAAGTAATTTTATAGAAAATACATTTATTTTATTATAAATATTTATGATAGATTATGCATTGCTGTTGTTAGTGGCTGTTGAATCAGTTCTGACTCATAGTGACCCTATATACCACAAAACAAAACACTGCCCAGTCCTGCACCATCTTTATAGTCATTGTTATGCTTGAGCCCTTTGTTGTAGTCACTGTGTCAATCCATCTCGTTGAGGGTCTTCCTCTTTTCTGCTGACCCTGTACTTTACCAAGCATGATGTCTTTCTCCAGGGGCTAATCCCTCCTGACAGCAGTTCCAAAGTACTTGACACAAAGTCTTGCCATCCTTGCTTCTAAGGAGGATTCTGGCTTTACTTCTTCCAAGACATATTACATATTATATTTTAACAAATATATTTTACTCATGCATTTATAATATATAAATATATGTATGTATACCAATATATTTTAATTTTATATATTTATTTTATAATAAGATATAAACAAACTTATAATTAATTATGATGATATCTTACAATATGAAAATGTTATTTATACTTTGTAATAGATTTTAATAATAATTTTAATAAAAGATTTTAATTTTATATGAATACAAAACAGAATAAATTATAATTTATATTGGTGGTGGTGTTGTTAGGTGCTATCGAGTTGATTCCAACTCACAGTGATCCCATGCACAACAGAATGAAACACTGCCCATGTTCACTTGATCTGTCATTTGGACTGCCTCTTGGTCTATGTATAGGTTCCACATGAGCACAATTACATGTTCTAGAATTCTCATGCTTCACAATGTTATTCATAACTTGTTATGATCTACACAGTGGAATATATCTCACCTGAATTTAGATACCATCTCAAGAATAGATTTGACTTGTTGAATACTAATGACCGAAGACCAGACAAGTTGTGGAATGACATCAAGGAATCATATATGAAGAAAACAAGAGGTCATTAAAAAGACAGGAGAGAAAGAAAAGAACTAAATGAATGTCAGAAAAGACTCTAAAACTTACTCTTGAAAGTCAAGTAGTAAAGCAAAAGGAAAAAATGATGAAGTAAAAGAGCTGAACAGAAGATCTCAGGGCAGCTAGAGAAGACAAAGTAAAGTATTATGATGACACGTGCAAAGACCTGGAGATAGAACCTAAAGGGAAGAACACGCTGGGCATTTCTCAAGCTGAAAGAACCAAAGAAAAAATTCAAGCCTTGAGTTGCAGTACTAGAGGATTCTACAGGGAAAATACTAAATGATGCAGGAAGCATCAAAAGAAGATGGAAGGAATACACAGAGTCACTATGCCAAAAACAGTTGATTGACATTTATCCATATCAGGAGGTAACATATTATCAGGACCTGATGATATTGAAGGAAGAAGTCCAAGCCGCACTGAGGGCACTGGCAAAAAACAAGGCTCCTGGCACTGACAGAATACCAAGTGAGATGTTTCAACAAATGGATGCAGCACTGGAAGTTCTCACTCGTCTATGCCAAGAAATTTGGAAGACAGCTACCTGGCCAACCGACTGGAAGAGATCCATATTTACGCCTATTTGCAAGAAACGTGATCCAACTGAAGTTTCCAACCAAATGCGGAAATTATAGAACAGTATCATTGATACCACACACAAGTAAAATTTTGCCGAAGATCATTGAAAAGCTCCTGTAGCAGTAAAAGGACAGGGAACTGCCAGAAATTCAAGCCAGATTTAGAAGAGGACATGGAACCAGGTATATCATTGCTGATGTCAGATGGATCCTGGCTGATAGCAGAGAATACCAGAAAGATGTTTGTTGTTGTTGTTTTTAGGTGCCGTTGAGTCACCTCCAACTCATAGTGACCCTATGCACAACAGAACGAAACACTGCCCGGTCCTGCGCCATCCTTACAATCGTTGTTATGCTTGAGCTCGTTGTTGCAGCCACTGTGTCAATCCACCTCCTTGAGGGTCTTCCTCTTTTCTGCTGACCCTGTACTCTGCCAAGCATGATGTCCTTCTCCAGGGACTAATCCCTCCTGACAACATGTCCAAAGTATGTAAGATGCAGTCTTGCCATACTTGCCTCTAAGGAGCATTCTGTCTGCACTTCTTCCAAGACAGATTTGTTCGTTCTTTTGGCAGTCCATGGTATATTCAATATTCTTCACCAACACCACAATTCAGAGGCGTCATTTCTTCTTCAGTCTTCCTTATTCACTGCCCAGCTTTCACATGCATAGGACAAGATTGAAAAAACCACGGCTTGGGTCAGGTGCACCTTAGTCTTCAGGGTGACATCTTTGCTCTTTAACACTTTGAAGAGGTCTTTTTCAGCAGATTTACTCAAAGCAATGCATCTTTTGATTTCTTGACTGCTGCTTCCATGGCTGTTGATTGTGGATCCAAGTAAAATGAAATCCTTGACAACTTCAATATTTTCTCCGTTTATCATGATATTGCTCACTGGTCCAGATGTGAGGATTTTTGTTTTCTTTATGTTGAGGTGCAATCCATACTGAAGGCTGTGGTCTTTGATCTTCATTAGTAAGTGCTTCAAGTCCTCTTCACTTTCAGCAAACAAGGTTGTGTCATCTGCATAACACAGGTTGTTAATGAGTCTTCCTCCAATCCTGATGCCCCCTTCTTCTTCATATAGTCCAGCTTCTCGTATTATTTGCTCAGCATACAGATTAAATAGGTATGGTGAAAGAATACAACCCTGACACACACCTTTCCTAACTTTAAGCCAATCAGTATCCCTTTGTTCTGTCTGAACAACCGCCTCTTGATCTATGTAAAAGTTCCTCATGAGCACAATTAAGTGTTCTGGAATTCCCATTCTTTGCAATGTTATCCATAGTTTGTTATGATCCACACAGTCGAATGCCTTTGCACAGTCAATAAAACACAGGTAAACATCCTTCTGGTATTCTCTGCTTTTAGCCAGGATCCATCTGACATCAGCAGTGATATCCCTGGTTCCGCATCCTCTTCTGAAACTGGCCTGAATTTCTGGCATTTCCCTGTTGATATACTGCAGCAGGCGTTTTTGAATGATCTTCAGCAAAATTTTGCTTGAGACTGTTATTAATGATATTGTCCTATAATTTCCACATTCGGTTGGATCACCTTTCTCGGGAATAGGCATAAATATGGATCTCTTCCAGTCAGTTGGCCAGGAAACTGTCTTCCATATTTCTTGGCATAGATGAGTGAGCACCTCCAGTGCCTCAACTGTTTGTTGAAACATCTCAATTGATATTCCGTCAATTCGTGGAGCCTTGTTTTTCACCTGTGCCTTCAAAGCAGCTTGGACTTCTTCCTTCAGTACCATTGGTTCCTGATCATATGCCACCTCTTGAAATGGTTGAACATCGAATAATTCTTTTTGGTATAATGACTCTGTGTATTCCTTCCACCTTCTTTCAATGCTTCCTGTGTCGTTTAATATTTTCCCCATAGAATCCTTCAATATTGCAACTCGAGGATTGAATTTTTTCTTCAGCTCTTTCAGCTTGAGAAATGCAGAGTGTATTCATCCCTTTTGGTTTTCCATCTCCAGCTCTTTGCACCTGTCATTATAATACCTTACTTTGTCTCCTCGAGATGCCCTTTGAAATCTTCTGTTCAGTTCTTTTACTTCAATTCTTCCTTTTGCTTTAGCTGCTTGACGCTCAAGAGCAAGTTTCAGAGTCTTCTCTGATATCCGTCTTGTTTTTTTCTTTCTTTCCTGTCTTTTCAATGACCTCTTGCTTTCTTCATGCATGATGCCCTTGATGTCATTCCACAACTCGTCTGGTCTTCATTCACTAGTGCTCAGTGCGTCAAATCTATTCTTCAAATGGTCTCTAAATTCAGGCAGGTTATACTCAAGGTCATAATTTGTCTCTCATGGACTTGTTCTGATTTTCTTCAGTTTCAGCTTGAACTTGCGTATGAGCAATTGGTGATCTGTTCCACAGTCGGCCCCTGGCCTTCTTCTGACTGATGATATTGAGCTTTTCCACCATCTCTTTCCACAGATGTAGTCAATTTGATTTTTGTGTGTTCCATCTGGCGAGGTCTATGTGTATAGTCAGCATTTATGTTGGTGAAAGAAGGTATTTGCAATGAAGAAGTTGTTGGTCTTGCAAAATTCTATCATTTTATCTCTGGCATTGTTTCTATCACCAAGGCCATATATTCCAACTACTGATCCTTCTTTGTTCCCAACTTTTGCATTCCAATCTCCAGTAATTATCAATGCATCTTGATTGCATGTTTGATCAATTTCAGACTGCAGCAGCTGATTAAAATCTTCATTTTCTTCATCTTTGGCCCTAGTGGTTGGTGCATAAATTTGAATAATAGTAATAACTGGTCTTCTTTGTAGGTGTACGGGTATTGTCCTGTCACTGACAGCGTTGTACTTCAGGATAAATCTTGAAACATTCTTTTTGATGATGAATGCAACACCATTCCTCTTCAAGTTGTCATTCCCAATGTAGTAGACTACATGATTGTCTGATTCAAAATGGTCAATACCAGTCCTTTTCAGCTCACCAATGCCTAGGATATCGATGTTTATGCGTTCCATTTCATTTTTGATGATTTCCAATTTTTCTAGATTCATACTTCATACATTCCATGTTCTGATTATTAATGGATGTTTGCAGCTGTTTCTTCTCATTTTGAGTCATGCCACATCTGCAAATGAAGGTCCTGGAAGCTTGACTCCATTCACGTCATTAAGTTTGACTCTACTTTGAGGAGGCAGCTCTTCCCCAGTCATCTTTTGAGTGCCTTCCAACCGGGCGGGCTCATCTTCCAGCAGTATGTCAGATAATGTTCCACTCCTATTCATAAGGTTTTCACCAGCTAATGCTTTTCAGAAGTAGACTGCAGGGTCCTTCTTCCTAGTTTGTCTTAGTCTGGAAGCTCACCTGAAACCTGTCCTCCATGGGTGACCCTGCTGTTATCTGAATACTGGTGGCATAACTTCCAGCATCACAGCAACACACAAGTCCCCAGAGTACGACAAAGTGACAGACATGTTTACCTGTGTTTTATTGACTATGCTAAGGCATTGGACTGTGTGGATCATAATAAATTATGGACTGCAATTATCTCAGTTGGTTTTCCACCAATTCCTGGAGCCTGGTTCCTCATTAATGCCTTCAATGCAGCTTAAATTTCTTCCTCCAGTTTCACTGATTCTTGATCATATACTACCTCCTGTAATTTACTGTATAAATGATTTACTGTATAATTGTGAAATCAGTTCCTTTATGTGACCTTTTACCTTGGTTTTTTAAAAAAACTGCTTGAGGGATTTTTCCCCTAAACCCTAAGGGGTTACCTTTGCCCTAGATTTTCTACTCCAGAGGGTCTGTTAGTTTTGTCAGGTTTATGGACATTTCCTGGGTAAGGTGTAAGTAACTTAGCTTGATACTTTTTGTCTGGCCTTGGGCTGCAGCCTGTCCTGTGATTCTTATTTGCCTTGCAGGGATTAGCCTATAGACTATGAAAATGAGTTCAGTTGTTGCCTACTATGCTAATTAAATGTCTGTGGTGTACCAAGAAGGGATTGGTCAGTTCTCCTGGTAGGAGTGCCATGCCTTGAAATTAACAAGCAACTTGTATATTTAAGCACCAACCTGCAGAGGTATGTCAAACAGAAAGAAGCAGGAAGAGAATCAGCAGGAAAAAAGCAGAAGGAAGAAAGAACAGAGAAGCGGAGAGAGAGGAGGTGAGGATCCTTCTAAAAGAGCTTTAGATGGGTCAAGGTTGTAATAAGGAAGACAGGCTGTTGGGACACGGGTTCAAAATGTGTGAGACACTGTCGTTTTGTTTATCCAACATAATTAACAAAAATGACAACCTGTTTGAAAGCTGACACTTGTTTTTTGTTAAAGTTTAATAATTTTATTTAACATTTCGCAAAAATCTCTGCACTTCAGCTTTTCATTTAGATATAATATTATTAGTCTAAAAAATTCAAGGTTATTGTAAAATTCTAGTTGGAATAGTAAATTATGAAACAATATCATTAATACCACATGAAAGCAAAATTTTGCTGAAGATCATTCTAAAGTGGCTGGAGCAGTATATCGACAGGGACCTGCCAGAAATTCGGGCTGGATTCAGAAGAATGCGTGGAACCAGGGATATCATTGCTGATGTCAGATGGATCCTGGCTGAAAGCAGAGAATACCAGAAGGATGTTTACCTGTGATTTATTGACTCTGCAAAGGCATTTGGCTGTGTGGATCATAACAAATTTTGGATAACGTTGCGAAGAATGGGAATTCCAGAACACTTAACTGTGCTCATTAGGAACCTGTACATGGATTAAGAGGCACTTGTTTGAACAGAACAAGGGGATACTGTATTTTAAAGTCAGGAAAGATGTGCACCAGGGTTGTATCCTTTCACCATACTTATTCAATCTGTATGCTAAGCAAGTAATCCGAGAAGCTGGACTGTATGAAGAAGGACTGGGCAACAAGTTTGGAGGAAGATGCATTAACAACTTGTGTTATGCAGATGAAACCACCTTGCTTGCTGAAAATGAAGAGGACTGGAAGCACTTACTGATGAAGATCAAAGACCACAGCCTTCAGTATGGATTACACTTTAACATAAAGAAAATAAAGGCTTCACAACTGGACCAATAAGCAACATCATGAAACACGGAGAAAAGAATGAAGTTGTCAAGGATTTAATTCTACTTGGATCCACAATCAACACCTATGGAAGCAGCTGTTAAGAAATCAAAAGACACATTGCATTGGGCAAATCTGCTGCAAAAGACTACTTTAAAGTGTTGAAAAGCAAAAATGTCACCTTGAAAGCTAAGGTGCACCTGACCCAAGCCATGGTGTTTTCAATCACCTCATATACATACAAAAGCTGGAATGATGAATAAGGAATATCGAAGAAGAATTGGTGCCTTTGAATTGTGTTGGCAAAGAATATTGAATATACCATGGAATGCCAAAAGAACGAACAAATCTATCTTGGAAGAAGCACAACCAGAATGCTCCTTAGAAGAAAGAATGGGGAGACTACGTCTCACACACTTTGTGCATGCTATCAGGAGGGATCAGTCCTGGGAGAAGGACATCATACATGGTAAAGTAGAGGGTCAGCAAAAAAGAGAAAGACTCTCAATGATATGGATTGCCACAATGGCTACATCAGTGGGGTCAGGCATAGCAGTGATTGTGAGGATGGCGCAGGATCAGGCAGTGTTTCATTCTGTTGTGCATAGGATCGCTATGAGTCAGAACTGACTCGATGACACCTAACAACAACAACAACAACATAGTTTATATTATAGTTACATTCTAGAGATTATAGATCCATGTAAAATCAGTAACCAGTTGCCATTGAATCAACCTTGACTCATGGAAAACCCATGTATGTCAGAGTAGAGCTGTGCTCCATAGCATTCTCAATGGCTGGTTTTTCTGAAGTAGATCACTAAGCCTTTCTTCTAAGACACCTCTGGGTGGACTTGAACCTCCAAACTTTGGGTTAATAGCTGAGTCCATTCACTGTTTACACCACCCAGGGACATTCTGCTCACAATTTTGCTCAAATGTGACCTCTTCCAGGAAGCCCTTGCTGAGGTTGTTGCCTTCTGTTGACGGACAGAGCCTACACCTTCTACACTTTCTGTTCCCCTGGCAGGCTGCTGGCCTGTCTGTTTCCCTGGCATCTCTGAATGATACTTTCTTAGGATAACCCATCCCTATGCCCTGACAAGAAGTAACTCACCTGGCCTTCCAGGTGCTCCATTCTGTAAGGGAAGATTGGTCCTCATCAGCCACACCTGACTCTGATTCATGTAGGGCCCAGTCGACCTGGTCTGGAACCTGAAAATCCAGTGCCTGGACTCTGAATCTCTGAGGCACCACAGTGGTGCCACCTGGGAGACATTCATACCAGTACCCACCTCCCTGTGTTCCCTGAAGAAGTACTTGCAGTATCTTGCCAAGATAAGCACTGATGAAAAGTATTTGATATAAGATTTTCTAAGTTTGAATCAGTTTACACATGTTGTAGATACAATCAAGGGAGGAATTTATTTTCAATAAAATATAATAGTGGGGCTATTTCAGACTATTTTAGTCTAACCATGCAAAGGTATTTTCCGTTCAAGATGTTTAAATATATAGAAGGTTGTGGGTGGAGGGTAGTGACAAATATACATTTTCTCCAAAAGCTAAAGACATAACATACTTGAAAACAAGTGAACTATAAACAATAACTCTCCTCCTTCAGCACACAGTCATGTCACACAGTGCTGCGAACCATATACCTCTTCGTACAATGAAGTGACAAAAATCGGACATCAAAATTATGAACCTACACGATCATTTCAAAGCCTGGAAAAAGAGACACATTCCTGTGGCCCTTTAGTTCTCTTTGTAATAGGAATTTTAATGAACTCTAAACATTTGAGATAAAAATAGCATACAAAATTTTATCTTATGTGATCTTCAAAGGCCACTCTTGACAAACTTTTTGTGAAACAAACAAATAAGCATGCAAAGGAAACTAGAGTTGTGAGGCTATGTTTTCTTTGACAGACATTGATAGTTTGAGTTTAATAAAAATGCTTTGTTAAGTGCACTCCCCGTATTTCAACAGAAAGGAACACGCACATACACACACACACACACACGCAAGCTGGGAAGTATTGATATTATCTGTTGAAACACCACATTAAGACAACATGAGTTTGTTGACTTATGATTTATGGTTGTAAAAAGGAAAGGAGGAAAAAGAAGCTGTTAAGCCTGACACTGGTATTTAATTTTCTTAGCAAACCCTGGAGGGGTACTTCTACATAACACGTTTCTGCATGCCAAGGACTCCTTCCATGGGTGCAATCCCTGTCTGTGTTTGGGTGCAGTGCCCCCTACCACACCCTCACAGTATCCAATCTTAATCATAAGAAAATAAAAATCCAATTTTTTAAATGAGTAAGAGATTTGAACAGATGCTTCACTAATAAGCCCAAAGAGAGATGCTCAACATCACTAGTTATTAGGAAAATGCAAATTAAACCCATGATATCACTACACACCTATTAAAACTACTTAAAAAGTACGTATCACTTTGTGTATTTACCTTAATAAATGTGATAAATAAAGAGGTACATAGATTCAATGTAAGGAAGTACCTGAAGATGATTCCCGAAGCTGACTCAGACCAAGGAGGCAAAGCACATTTCCTCCAAGCAGTGGCATCTATCCTGCATTCTTTGCCTGGATATGGGTGTCCCAGGGTGGTGGCTCCTGGGGCAGCTTCCTTGGACCCTGATGGCCTCCTGAAAAAGTGGGTGCCATGTCTGCTAATGAGACATCAAATCAGTAATCTACCTTCATAGGTAGCTGCCCGTCTCCTGGTTGTGAAAAATGAAAAAATAAAAGGACACTTCCAAACATGACCCAATGATAAGTAATTGAAATATTGAATACCTGGTAGCCCAGACCACTGCCCTAGGTCCTCCCACACACAATGATATGCAAACAGCTCTTCTGGGAATAATTTACTTCATTCCAATAAGAGTAAGAATACAAGAGGGCACTCATAAATAGATGCAGCGCACCAGAGATGAAAGTCTGTGAAAAGAACCAGGAAAAGTAAAAGACATGGTAAAAATACTCTAGAAAATTACTCCCACAGGGCAGTTTAAAATCACAACCGTACTCGGTGTTGTGATTTAAAGAAACCTAGTTTTTAAAATTCCCCTTTAATAAACACTCATAGCAAAGACTCAGGAGTCAGGGAATGTGCGAAACAACAGACAGAGGTGACATGCATGCTGGCAGGCTCAGTAAGGAGAAGAGAATATTAACACATCTCCAAGATGAGTCTCATTGAGCTCTGCAGAAAGCACAGTGAGAGACAGGGAAGGCAGGTAAGAAGAATGAGAGCGTTCAACTACGCATGAAAGATTGAAGAAACTGGCAGAAAAGAATATATATGGAGATTGGAAAAGGAAAAATTCGTGTAATTGTAGACTCTGAAAAGAATAGAACAAATACACCAGTAAAAAATATTTCAGGATATAATTCAGGAAAATATTCTCAGCTTGATCATGGCCAGGGCTGGGGCTAGAAACAGACTTAATCTTGTAAATGTGGAGGGCACAGAAAGCCACAGGAAAATATGACACACAGTGATCAAGCCTAAGATGAAGTCAGCACACTTCTAAAATAAAGAATATTTTAGAAATCCAAGTGAACATCAGGTTACCAATGTTGTTTGTTAGGTGCCATCAAGTTGGTTCTGACTCATAGCCCCTGTGTACTACAGAACAAAACACTGCCTGGTCCTGCACCATGCTCACAAATGTTGTTATGCTTGAACCCATTGTTGCAGCTTCCAAGAAAGACGGTCCAATCCAATGCAGAAATTATCGAACAATATCATTAATATCATGCACAAGTAAAATTTTTCTGAAGATTATTCAAAAGTGGCTGCAGTAGTATATCAACAGAGAAAAAAAAGAGAACACCCAGAAATTCAGGCTGGATTCAGAAGAGGATATGGAACCAGGGATATCATTGCTGATGTCAGATGGATCTTGCCTGAAAGCAGAGAATGACGGAAGGATGTTTACCTGTGTTTTATTGACTATGCGAAGGCATTCGACAGTGTGGACCATAACAAATTATGGATAACATTGTGAAGAATGGGAATTCCAGAACACTTAATTGTGCTCATGGGGAAATTATACATAGATCAAGAGGCAGTTATTTGGACAGAACAAGGGGCTACTGAGTGGTTTAAAGTCAGGAAAGATGTGCATCAGGGTTGTATCCTTTCACCATACATATTCAATCTGTATACTGAGCAAATAATCCGAAAAGCTGGACTCTATGAAGAAGAACCTGGCATCCGGATTGGAGGAAGGCTCATTAACTATCTGCATTATGCAGATGACACAGCCTTGCTTGCTGAAAGTGAAGAGGACTTGAAGCACTTACTAATGAAGATCAAAGACCAGAGACTTCAGTATGGATTAAACTTCAACATTAAAAAAAAATATCCTCACAACAAGACCAATAAGCAACACCATGGTAAAGGGAGAAAAGACTGAAATTGTCAAGGATTTCATTTTACTTGGATCCACAATCAACAGCCATGGAAGCAGCAGTGAAGAAATCAAAACATGCATTGCATTGGACAAATCTGTTGCAAAAGACCTCTTCACAGTGTTGAAAAGGAAAGATGTCACCTCAAAGACTAAGGTGAACCTGGCCCAAGCCATGGTATTTTCAATCATGTCATATGCATGTGAAAACTGGACAATGAATAAGGAAGACCGAAGAAGAATTGACACCTTTGAATTGTGGTTTTGGCTAAGAATATTGAATATACCATGGACTGCCAAATGAATGAACAAATCTGTCATGGAAGAAATAAAACCAGAATGCTCCTTAGAAGCAAGGATGGTGAGACTGCATCTTACATACTTTGGACATATGGTCAGGAGGGATCAGTCCCTGGAGGAGGACATCATGCTTGGTAAAGTACAGGGTCAGTGAAAAAGAGGAAGACCCTCAACGAGGTGGATTGATACAGTGGCTGCAACAATGGGCTCAAACATAACAACAATTGTAAGAATGGAGCAGGACCAGGTAATGTTTTGTTCTGTTGAGCATAGGATCGCTATGAGTTGGATCTGACTCAATGGCACCTAACAATAACAAGAACATACCATAGAGAGTTATTGTTATGTAGCAACTTCTGAAAGAGCTACAGTGAAAAACCAAGCCAAAAGAAAACAAAAACATTTTCAAAGTATCAGAAGGAACGGGTAGTGTGCCTCACACACACACACACACACACCCCATCAAGAAAAGTACAGATCATATAGTAAACCAAACAAACACATGCACACACATACACACATGCATAATTTCAAAAGAAGTGTAAACAAAGAATCACACAAAGTATCAGAGCATTGCTCAGGATGTAGAAAGTCACAAGAGAATGCTGCTCTCAATCTCACAATGACAAAAAGTTGTTTAATCTACAAAGTCAGTGATCCTTGAGCCTGCAGAGAGGCAAGGTCACAAGCAAGCCTAATGAGCTGAATCCTAGAGTGACATGCCTGCAGATGGAAGACAAGACACAGACCTGTCTCTCCTTCTGCAGAGTGTGGGCACATAAGCTGCTGCCATAGATATGAGTAAAAAAAAAAAAAAAAAAAAAAACCAGCTCAAATTTAATGAATTCCCAAGGCTGGATGCAACTTGCACATCAGTTTATATCTTGGGGAAGACCCAGAAATGAGGGAGATTGCACTGGCCTTAGTTCAGTCCTCTGAAACATAGACACCAAGGCAGAATTAGATGTGCAAGGATTGACTGGGGGGACCCCTTTGAAATGAGAGGGAGGAAACTGGAACAGTTGGAAACCTCTCTGACCAAGTTGCAGGTTTGACACCTGACACAGGACTGGGGAAGGAGGAAGACGAAGGGGAAATGTATCACAGCACTTCTGGAACCTGCTGATGGGAGTCCATGTTAGTGTCCTGGGGCTGCCGTAACAGAACACCACAAAGTGAGCAGCTTTAAAGGACAGACATTTATTTTCTCACGGTCTGAAGATAGAAGTCCGAATTCAGGGTGTCAGCCATATTGATTCCTTCTGAAGGCTCTGAAGGAGAATCTGTTTCATGCCTATCTCCCAGATCCTGGTGGTTCCTTGTCTTGTAACTTTGCATTCTATACTTTCTGCCTCCATCTTCACATGGCTTTGTCTACCCTCTGTCTCTCTATGTCAATTCTCTTCTTTTATAAGAACACATCTCATGTTGGATTAGGACACACCCTACTCCAGTATGAACTCATGTCAACCTAACTCACAATATCTTCAAAGGAAAATCCTATTTCCAAACAGAGTCACATTCACAGGTGCAAGGGTTAGGACTTCAAGGTATACTATGGGGGACACAATTCAACCACAACAGAGACCTTGAGCCAAAGTCTGTACTGCCTTTGTTAGTCTTTGTTAAGTTGATCAGGACTCATGGCAACCCCATGTGTGCTGAGTAGAACTGCTTCATAGGGTTTTCAAGGCTGTGATCCTTTGGGAGCAGATGACCAGACCTGCCTCCTAAGGCACCTCTGGGTGGGCTTGAACTGCCAACCTTTCATTTACAAAACCCCTGAAAATGCAGCCACTGCCTAGGGCCTCCCTGGGAAGTGTGATCTTGGCTTGCTTGTGTTTGTAGACTCATGGGATGGCACCTGAGCCTGTTGGCACCAACCCTGAGTGCAACAGGAGATTCTGGCTACATGTCCACCACTTGCACCACCCAGGCCCACTTCTCCACGCAGGTTCAGGTAATAGCTCTTCCATTTCCTCATGGTCCTCTCTTCTTTAGGGAGAACTTAGGAGAGAGAAGTCAGAGGGACAAAGGTCAACTCTCACTGATGTTGGTCTCATGGTCACAATGTTCCTCAGCCTCAGCTTCCTGCACTGTCCATTCCAAATGCCCTTGACTCTCAGCTGTCACCACAGCAGGTCTCAGTGAGAACTGGATGATGTGAACAAGCCTTCGTTCATAAGGGCTCTGAGACCTGGGAGGTCTTGGTAGCTGACCGGGTAGTGTGACCAAGGCTTCATTCATGAGGATCTGGGCCCTGGCAGTCATTTCCTTCTTTGGCTGGTGCTGTTGCTCATGTTTGTTTATGGGTGGAATGGAACAAAAGACAATGAAAGCCCCTCAAGTGAATCACATAGTTCCACAAGGACTCCTCCCTCCCCCAGATGTGTGAAAGCTACCATGTTGTCGTTGTTAGGTGTCGTCGAGTCAGCTCTGACTCATAGTGACTCCATGCACAACAGAACAAAACACTGCCCGGTCCTGAGCCATCCCCATAATTGTTATGCTTGAGCTCATTGTTGCAGCCACTGTGTCAATCCACCTCCTTGAGGGTCTTCCTCTTTTCTGCTGACCACGTACTCTGCCAAGTATGATGTCTTTCTCCAGGGACTGATTCCTCCTGACAACATGTCCAAAGTATATAAGACGCAGTCTTGCCATCCTTGCTTCTAAGACAGATTTTTTCATTCCTTTGGCAGTCCATGGTATATTCAATATTCTTCGCCAACACCACAATTCAAAGGCATCAACTCTTCTTCAGTCTTCCTTATTCACTGACCAGCTTTCACACGCGTATGATGCGACTGAAAATACCATGGCTTGGGTGAGGTGCGGCAATGGTTTTTTTTTTTTTGTGTGTGTGGGTGAGGTGCACCTTAGTCTTCAAGGTGACATCTTTGCTCTTCAACACTTTAAAGAGGCCCTTTGCAGCAGATTTACCCAATGCAATGCACCTTTTGATTTCTTGACTGCTGCTTCCATGGCTGTTGATTGTGGATCCAAGTAAAATCAAATCCTTGACAACTTCAATCTTTTCTCCATTTATGATGTTGCTCATTGGTCCAGTTGTGAGAATTTTTGTTTTCTTTATGTTGAGGTACAATTCACACTGAAGGCTGTGGTCTTTGATCTTCATTAGTAAGTGCTTCAATTCCTCTTCACTTTCAGCAAGCAAGGTTGTGTCATCTGCATAACGCAGATGTTAATGAGTCTTCCTCCAATCCTGAAAGCCACCGTAGTGACTACTTTTTTCATGCTGGTCCACGGACACAAGGAGCCTGATGTGCTTAAGGGCAATTATAGTTTGTCATCCAAAGGGACTTTGCATTTCAAGAGAGTGCCATTATGAGAACCAGGACCTCCCGCTCTGCAAATTCCTAGTTCCAGAAATGGAAGCACAGAATTCCCTAGTAGGTCATTGGCTGTGATGGTGGGTAGGACCACCCCTGCTGCCACCTCTGGCTCCTGGACTCATGGTTATGCCCAATGAGGGCACAGCACTACGCAGAGTCTTTGATTTAATCCACATGTTGCATCCTGAAGGATGCCATCCTGTCTCTCAGGCGTTGAATCTCAGCTGGAACTTCTCTCTGCCTTTGAGTGGCTGACCCAAGATTCCCTGTGGCCAGCTGCTTCTGAACACTGTGTGCAACACATGATGCTACCACTGGACCTTATGGTTATGGCCGGCTCCTGGCCCTCCTCACTGTGAAATGGGTCTCCGGGCCAGATGTTCCCTCATGTGAGATTACAAAACTGTGGATCAGGAATTCTGTAAGGCCCTGGATCAAGGTTCTGGCTGGGGCTTTGCAGGCAGGAAAAGCAAACCCAAACCCAGGATAGGTGAGGAAATAGATGGATCCCAATGTAGTAAACTTGCCACCAAGTGGTGATTACTAATATGGTAGTTACTCCAGGTATGTTAACTCCAGTAACATACTGAAGGACTGGGGAAATGTCTCCTAGTGGTCAGTGGATGCAGTGGGGCTGTTAGGACATGGGCTTTAGGTGGGGCTCCATTTGTTACCTGGCCCTTAAAGCTCCCACACCAGAAGGGAATCCCTGACAATACTCAGGTATCAATGGCATTTTAGACCCCATGTCCAGTGGTCCTCAAATGTCCTAAAAGGTGGTCTCCTTCTCCTAAAGTGTAGTCACCCACATAAGAGGATATAGGTAGTTCCCTTTGGGAAAGGACTGGAAGGGTCATCATGGCATATGTTGGTGGTAAGGATCTTAGGGTCCTTTCTTCTGGGGGCCCAGATACCTCTTCAGTCAATGAGTTCAGATCTGAAGAAGATCCCAGGTCTGGGAACTGAGCAAGAGTTCATGGCATTTACTTGTGGTGACTGTCCTCGCCCCCTCTCCTTCATTCTTGCCTGTTTCTGTTGCAGATGTTAAGGCCTACCCTCACTGGCTTTTTACCTCTGGGAATGCCATGACTCTTCATGTCTCCACAATCCCCCTGGTCAAGAAGTTCTACCACCGTTGTGACTTTTGTGGCCATCACTATAATCACAGGCCCTCACTTCTGGTGTGGAGTGCCATCAGTCTTTGTTATTTGGATCTTTCATGAGGTGGAACATAAGGAACCCAGCTCTGTGACCACCTTTCCTATCAGCCATTCATTCATCTGTCTACCCATTCTGGCCCGCAGAGGAGCCAGCCCTGATTCTGTAGGGATGTGGCCACCCCTCTTGCCGGAACCCCTGGCAGCTGGGGGAATGGTGTGTCCTGTGCCTGCCATGGCAAGTCTATCTCACACACAGCATACCTACTTGGGTATGCATGCCTCTTTGGCATCTGCTCCTTCTTTCTCCTACCAGGCCCACTAGGCTTGGCCAACACCTTCTCTATGGACTGAAGCCACAGGCCATGACGTGGCCTTTTACCAAGGGTGAGGATTCAGAATCACAATAAAATTGTTTTAAGAATAGAGCAATTTATGTTTGAGGAGCTCTTGGCAAAGATGTTTTGCAAGTATTATCTCGTAGAATCCACTTAGAGGAAGGGCAGGAGACACCACATTTTACCTGAGAAAATGAGATGTCAGCAAGCTGTGACAGACCCATTTTCACACCTGGAAGGTGACTTTTTTCTAATAAAAAGGAAGCTTTGGGTAGGATTGTGTATATCTGTGGAAAGAAACAGATGACATTAACCGATTAAACGAAGAGACGTGTGTTGTTACTTTAATTGGTGTGATGGATGGAAGTGCAGCCATTCTGAAAGGGGGCCCAGACACAGTTTTCAGGATGCTGAAGACAAACATAAACTGAACTAGAAGGCAAAAGATTTGGTGTTGAGGAAAGAGCCAAATTTGCGTTGGGAAACCTGATTCTCGTTTGGCCTCACAACCCTGTATCAGCCAAGTTTGCTTTTGTTGATGTTAGGTGCCCTGCAGTCAGTTCCCACTCATAGTGACCCCAAGTAAAACAGAATGAAACACTGCCTGATACTGCGCCATCCTCATGATTGTTACACTTGAGCGTGTTGTTGCAGCCACTGTGTTAATCCATATCCTTGAGGGTCTTCTTCTTTTCCCCTGACCCTCTGCTTTACCAAGCATGATGTCCTTCTCCAAGGACTGATCTCTCCTGATAACATGTCCAAAGTATGTAAGACCAAGTCTCGTCATCTTTGCTTCTAAGGAGTATTCTAGCTGCACTTCTTTTAAGACAGATATGTTCGTTCTTTTGGCAGTCCATGGTATATTCAATACTCTTCTGCAACACAGTTCAAAGATGTTGATTCTTCTTCAGTCCTTATTCATTGTTCAGCTTTCACATGCACATGAGGCAATTGAAAACACCATGGCTTGAGTTAGGCACACTTTAGTCCTCAAGGTGACATCCTTGCTTTTCGACACTTTAAAGAGATCTTTTGAAGCTGATTTGCCCAATGCAACGCATTTTTTTATTGTGTTTTAAGTGAAACCTTACAATTCAAGTCAGTTTCTTATACAGAAACTTCCACACACATTGTTCTGTGACTCTAGTTGCTCTTCCTATAATGTGACAGCACACTTCTCCTCTCCATCCTGTATTTCCCAAGTCCAGTCAACCAGCACCTGTCCCCCTCAGCCTTCTCTTCTTGCCTCCAGACAGGAGCTGCCCAAATAGTCTCAAGTGTCTACTTGAGCTAAGAAGCACACTCCTCACCAGTATAATTTTATGTCTTATAGTCCAGTCTAATCTTTGTCTGAAGAGTTGGCTTGGGTATGGTTTTAGTTTTGGGCTAACAGAGTATCTGGGGTCATGTCCTCTGGGTCCCTCCAGTCTCAGTCAGACCATTAAGTCTGGTCTTTTTATTACAATTTGAGTTCTGCATTCCACTTTTCCTTTGCTCCCTCAGGGATTCTCTGTTGTGTTCCCTTTCAGGTCAGTCATGGATAGTAGCTGGGGACCATCTAGTTCTTTCAGTCTCAGGCTGATAGAGTCTCTAGTTTATTGGCCCTTCCTGTCCCTTTGGCTCTTTTTTCCTTGTGTCTTTGGTGGTCTTTATTCTCCTTTGATCTAGGTGGGTTGAGACCAATTGATGGACCTCAGATGGCCACTTGCTAACTTTTTTTTTTTTTTTTTTTAATAATTTTTATCGCGCTTTAGGTGAAAGTTTACAAATCAAGTCAGTCTCTCACACAAAAACTTAACACACACCTTGCTACATACTCCCAATTACTCTCCCCCTAGAGAGACAGCCCGATCCCTCCTTCCACTCTCTCTTTTCGTGTCCACTTCGTCAGCTTCTAACCCCCTCTACCTTCTCATCTCCCCTCCAGGCAGGAAATGCTAACACAGTCTCAAGTGTCCACCTGATCCAAGAAGTTCACTCCTCACCAGCATCCCTCTCCAACCCATTGTCCAGTCCAATCCGTGTCTGAAGAGTTGGCTTCAGGAATGGTTCCTCTCCTGAGCCAACTGAAGGTTTGGGGGCCATGACCACTGGGGTCCTTCTAGTCTCAGTCAGACCATTAAGTCTAGTCTTTTTATGAGAATTTGGGGTCTGCATCCCACTGCTCTCCTGCCCCCTCAGGGGTTCTCCGTTGTGTTCTCTGTCAGGGCAGTCATTGGTTGTAGCTGGGTACCATCTAGCTCTACTGGTCTCAGGCTGATGTAGTCTCTGGTTCATGTGGCCCTTTTTGTCTCTTGGGCTTGTAATTATATTGTGTCCTTGATGTTCTTCATTCTCCTCTGATCCAGGTGGGTCGAGACTCATTGATGCATCTTAGATGGCCCCATGCTAGCGTTTAAGACCCCAGACGCCACTCTTCAAAGTGGGATGCAGAATGTTTTCTTAACAGATTTGATTATGCCAATTGACTTAGATGTCCCCTGAAACCATGGTCCCCAAACCCCTGCCCCTGCTACCCTGGCCTTCAAAGTATTTAGTTTATTCAAGAAACTTCTTTGCTGTTGGTTTAATCCAGTTGTGCTGACCTCCCCTGTATTGTGTGTTGTCTATTTCTTTCACCTAAAGTAGTTCTTATCTACTATCTAATTAGTGAATATCCCTTCCCCACCCTCCTCCCTCCCCCCTCTTGTAACCACAAAATGTTTTCTTCTCAGTTTAAACTATTTCTCAAGCTCTTATAATAGTGGTCTTATACAATATTATAGTCTTGCTTTGTTTTTTTTGATTTCCCTGTCTGGGTTGACTTCTGATTTCTCTGCCCAGTATTCTAGTCTTGGGTTGATAGCTGATATTATTGATTTTCTAACCAAAGAACTCCCTTTAGTATTTCTTGTAGCTTTGGTTTGATTTTTATGAATTCCCTAAACTTCTATTTATCTGGAAATGTCCTAATTTCACCTTTGTATTGCAGAGACAGTTTTGCTGGATATATGATTCTTGGCTGGCAATTTTTTTCCTTCAATTTTTTAAATATGTCATCCCATTGCCTTCTTGCCTGCATGGTTTCTGCCGAGTAGTCCGGGCTTATTCTTACTGGCTTTCCTTTGTAGGTGACTTTTCGTTTATCCCTAGCTGCTCTTAAAATTCTCTGTTTGTCTTTGGTTTTGGCAAGTTTGATTATAATATGTCTTGGTGACTTTCATTTAACATCTACCTTATGTAGAGTTTGATGAGCATCTTGGATAGATATCGTCTCATCTTTCACGATATCAGGGAAGTTTTCTGCCAACAAATCTTCAACAATTCTCTCTGTATTTCCTGTTATCCCTCTCTGTTCTGGTACTCCAATCTCTCGTAGGTTATTCCCCTTGATAGAGTCCCACATGATTCTTAAGATTTCTTCATTGTTCAAAATTCTTTTACCTGATTTTTCTTCAAATATGTTAGTGCGAAGTGATTTATCTTCAAGTTCAGAAATTCTGGCTTCTACTCGTTCAATTCTGCTCCTCTGAGTTTCTTTTGAGCTGCCTACTTCTGTAATTTTATTGTTAGTCTTCTGGATTTCTGGTTGCTGTCTATGGATTTTTCCAGCTTATTAAATTTTTCATTATGTTCCTGAATAATCTTTCTAATTTCTTCAATTGCTTTATCTGTGTGTTCCTTGGCTTGTTCTGCATATTGCCTCATTTCCTTCCTGATGTCTTGAAGGGTTCTGTATATTAATCTTTTATATTCTGCCTCTGGTAATTCCAGGAACACACTTTCATCTAGAAGATCCCTGGATTCTTTGTTTTGAGAGCTTGTGGAGATGATCATGGTCTGTTTCTTTATGTAACTTGATATTGACTATTGTCTCCAAGCCATCTATAAGTTATTGTATTAGTTTATGCTTGCTTACTGTGTTGTGGCTTCTTGCTTTGTTTTGTTTTGATATATCCAAATGGGTTGCTTGAATGAGCTAGCTTGATTATTTTCACCTTTGGAGCTCTGACGTCCTGTCCCCAGATGGCTAGAGCTGTTATCAGGTGTATCAGTCTAGGAATCCATTCACTTTTCTTGTATGAATTCAGCTCAGGTGTCCAGGTAGCTGATCATCAAGTGTGTCATACAGGCTCTGTCCTACAGTCTTAGAGGGGCAGGGTTGATTGGTATATGTACCAGTATCTGATTGCAGCAGGGGGTCACACTCTGAACAAGGCAGGGGGCTGAGAACCAACCCGAGTGTCTCTGAGGAAAGCACGTCCCTGTTTCGTAGAGCGTGCAGGTGGGTGAGTTCTGCAGAGGGACCATGGGCACCCAAAGTTTTTGGTTGTGAAGACTGGGAGGTACCAGTTATCCTTGGACCCCTGTCGTGGGTGGCTGGATGACCTGAGTGGAGCTACCAGTCCTTCAGTCCCTGATGTGGGTAGGTGAGAACCTTGTTTAATAGGCAACGCAATGTCAAACATCCACCTCTCCACCGCACAGCTGAAACAGTTGTAGTCTGCCAACAAGGGCCTATTCTCCTGAAATAGGCCCACACAGGTCCATGCAGAAGGGAAAGGTGCTCAAACTCCACAGACTGTTTATGCCTAGACAGGAGTCGCTTCTGTCCTGAGCTCCCCCAGTTAGCAGAGCTGGCAAATTATCTTTTCCCCAAATTGCAAATTTTTTCCTTCTCCAAAGCCAGGACGATGGCTCTAGGTGCTCAACAGGGTCTGTCTCAGGCCCAGGGAATTCAGCCACTGAAGTCAACTTGGGGGTGGGGGGGGCGTGGTAAAATATATGGAACTACTTAGCTTTCGCCAAAAGTGCCATTATTCTTTGGTTCCGGAGGTGTGAATAGGCTGTGTGGCTGGCTGCTTCTCCTTGAGGAAACTGCAGCCGAATGCTAGTACCAACCCGCCCTGCCACCACTCTGGGAATGGTGCCTCAGGGCTCCCGGCAATTCAGGTCTGGTAACTCCCCTCCACTTCTGAAAGGTCTCTTCCTCCCCCTGCCTCTCAGTTCATTTTCTAAGCTTGCCTTTGAAGCTCAGGGCTCCCAGCTTGTCACAAATATACTCATTTCGCTTGTTTTTTCAGGTCTTTGTTGTAAAGTGGGCTCTCTGGAAGCATCTGTCTATTCTACCGTCTTGGCTCCGCCTTGGAAATTACTCCACTTGCTAACTTTTAAGACCTCACATGCCAGTCACCAAAGTGGGATGCAGAAAGTTTTCTTAATACACTTCGTTATGCCAGTTGACCTAGATGTACCCTGAAACCATGATTCCCCAGACCACCGCCCCTGTTACTCTGTTTCTCAAAGTGTTTGGTTGTATTCAGGAAACTTCTTAGCTTTTGATTTGGTCCAGTTGTGCTGAATTCCTCTGTATTGTGTGTTGACCTTTCCTTCACCTAAAATAATTCTTATCTACCATCTAATTAGTGAGTACCCCTCTCCCTTCCTCCCTACACTTGTAACCATCAAAGAATGTTTTCTTCTGTGTTTAAACCTTTTCTTCCATTCTTATAATAGTGGTCTCATACAATATCTGTCCTTTTGGGACTGACTAATTTTATTCGGCATAATGCCTTCCAGATTCATCCATGTTATGAGGTGTTTCACAGATCCATCCTTGTTCTTTATGGTTGCATAGTATTCCACTGTGTGAATATACCATAATCTGATTATGCATTCATCCATTGATGGGCACCTTGGCTGTTTCCATCTTTTTGCTATTGTAAACAGTGCTGCAATGAACATAGGTGTGCATATATCTATTCATGTGAGTGCTGTTATTTCTCTAGGATATATTCCAAGGAGTGAGATTGTCAGATCATATGGTAGTTCTATTTCTAGCTTTTTAAGGAAGTGCCAAGTCGATTTCGAAAGTGGTTGTACCATTTTACATTCCCACCAGCAGTGTATGAGTGTTCCAGTCTCTCCACAACTGCTCCAACTTTTATTATTCTGTGTTTTTTGGATTAAAGTTAACCTTGTTGGGGTGAAATGGTATTTCATTGTAGTTTTAAGTTGGTGAAATGCATGTTCATATACTTTGCCCATTTTTTAATTGGGTTATTTGTCTCTGTGTGGTTGAAGTTTTGCAGTATCTTGTAGATTTTAGAGATTAGACACTGATCGGATTTGTTATAGCCAAAAACTTTTTCCCAGTCTGTAGGTAGTCTTTTTACTCTTTTGGCAAAGTCTTTAGATGAGCGTAAGTGTTTGATTTTTAGGAGCTCCCCGTTATCTAATTTCTCTTCTGGTGTTTGTGCATTGTTAGTAATGTTTTGTATACTGATTATGTCATGTATTAGGGCTCCTAAGGTTGTCCCTATTTTTATTCAATGATCTTTATGGTTTTAGATTTTATATTTAGGTCTTTGTTCCATTTTGAGTTAGTTTTTGTGCATGGTGTGAGGTATGGGTCTTGCTTCATTTTTTCTGCAGGTGGATATCCAATTATGGCAGCACCATTTGTTAAAGAGACTGTTTTTTCCCCATAACAGACTTTGAACCTTGTCAAATATCAGCTGCTCATATGTGGATGGATTTATATCTGGATTCTCAATTTTGTTTCATTGCTCTATGTATCTGTTTTGACTACCATGGTGGTACAATATGTTCTAAAATCAGGTAGTGTGAGGCCTTCCACTTGTTCTTTTTTGGTAATGTTTCATTTATCCCAGGCCTCTTTCCTTTCCATATGAAGTTGATGATCTTTTTCTCCATCTTATTAAAAAACGTCATTGGAATTTGGAATGGGATTGCATTCTATCTATAGATCGCTTTGGGTAGAACAGACATTTTGACACTGTTGAGTCTTCCTATCCATGAGCAAGGTATGTTTTTCCACTTAATGTAGGTCTCTTTTGGTTTCTTACAGTAGTGTCTTGTAGTTTTCTTTGTATAGGTCTTTTTGTCTCTGGTCAGTTTATTCCTAAGTATTTTATCTTCTTGGGGTCTGTTGTAAATGGTACTGATTTGGTGATTTCCTCCTCAATGTTCTCTCTGTTAGTGTAGAGGAATCCAACTGATTTTTGTATGTTTATCCTGTATCAAGATGCTCTGATGAACTCTTCTATTACTTCCAGTAGTTTTCTTGCCAATTCTTTAGGGTTTTCTGTGTATAAGATTATGTTATCTGCAAATAGAGATACTTTTACTTCTCCCTTACCTAATTGCTCTGGCTAGGATTTCCAGCACAATGTTGAATAAGAGTGGTGATAAAGGGCATCCTTGTCTGGTTCTGATTCTCAAGGAGAATTCTTTCAGACTCTTTCCATTTAGGATGATGTTGGCTTTTGGCTTTGTATAAATGCCCTTTATTATGTTGAGGAATTTTCCTTATATTCCTATTTTGCTGAGAGTTCTTATCATGAATGAGTGTTGGACTTTGTCAGATGCCTTTTCTGCATCAATTGATAAGATCATGTGGTTCTTGTCTTTTGTTTGATTTATGTGATGGATTACATTAAGTGTTTTTCTAATGTTAAACCATCCCTGCATACCCGGTATGAATCCCACTTGGTCATGGTGAATTATTTTTTTATGTTTTTGAATTGTATTGGGTAGAATTTTGTTGAGGCTTTTCGTACCTAAGTTCATGAGGGATATTTGTCTGTAATTTTCTTTCCTTTCCTTTTTTTTTTTTTGGTGTGTCTTTACCTGGTTTTGGTATCAGGGTTATGCTGGCTTCACCATAGGATGAGTTTGGGAGTATTCCATCCTTTTCTATGCTCTGAAATACCTTTAGCAGTAGTGGTGTTAACTCTTCTCTGAAAGCTTGGTAGAAATCTTCAGTGAAGCCATCAAGGCCAGGGCTTTTTGTTGTTGTTGTTTTTGGGTGTTTTTAAATTACCTTTTCAATCTCTTCTTTTATTATAGGTTTATTTAGTTATTCTACCTCTGTTTTAGTTTAGGTAGTGCGTTTCTAGAAATTTATCTCTTTCCTCTAGATTTTCAAATTTGTTAACAGCACAGTTTTTCATAGTATTCTGTTATGATTCTTTTAGTTTCAATTGGGTCTGTTGTGATATTACCCATCTCATTTCTTATTTGGTTACTTGCTTCCTCTCCTGTTTTTCTTTTGTCAGTTTGGCCAATGGTTTATTGATTTTGTTAATCTTTTCAAAGAACCAGCTTTTGATCTTGTTAACTCTTTCAATTGTTTTTCTGTTTTCTGTTTCATTTAATTCCACTCTAATTTTTATTATTTTCTTTCTTCTGGTACCTGAGGCCTTCTTCTGCTGCTCTCTTTCTATTTGTTAGAATTGTATGGATAATTCCTTGATTTTGGTCCTTTCTTTTTTGGATGTATGCATTTATTGCTATAAATTGACCTCTAAGCACTGCATTTGCTGTGTCCCAAAGGTTCTGGTAGGATGTGTTTCTATTCTCATTTGATTCTATGAATTTCTTTATTCTGTCCTTAATTTCTTTTACAACCCAGTGGTTTTTAAGCAAAGTGTTGTTCAGTTTTCATGTGTTTGATCTTTTTTTCCTTGTTTTTTTCTGTTATTTATTTCTACTTTTATGGCTTTTTGGTCAGAAAAGATGCTTCGTAATATTTTGATGTTTTAGATTCTTTTAAGGCTTGCTTTTATTGCCTAATATGTGGAGTATTTTGGAGAATGTTCCATGTGCATTGGAAAAGAAAGTATACTTGGCTGCTGTTGGGTAAAGTGTTCTGTACATGTCTATGAGGTCAAGTTGGTTGATTGTGGCGTTTAGATCTTCTGTGTCTTTATTAAGCTTCATTCTGGATGTTCTGTCCTTTACTGAAGGTGGTGTGTTAAAGTCTTCTACTATTATTGCTGCTCTATCTCTCTTTTCAGTGCTGTTAGAGTTAATTTTGTGCATTTTGGAGCCCTGTCACTGGGTTCATAAATATTTATTATGGTTATATCCTCCTGCCATATTGACCCTTGAATCATTATATAGTGTCCTTCCTTATCATTTGTGGTGGATTTTACTTTAAAGTCTATTTTGTCAGAAATTAATATCGCCACTCCTGCTCTTTTTTGCTTGTTGTTTGTTTGATTTTTTTTTCCATCATTTGAGTTTTTGTTTGTTTGTGCCTTTAAGTCTAAGGTGTGTCTTTTAGACAGCATATAGATGGATCATGTTTTTTAATCCATTCTGTCACTCTCTGTCTCTTGGTGCCTTTATTCCATTTAGAAACCCTGGTGGCATAGTGGTTTGGCACTCCTTGGAACCCTATGGGGCAGTTCTACTCTGTCATATAGGGTCACTATGAGTTGGAATCAATTCGGTGGCAATGGGTTCTTTTTTTTTTTTTTTTCGGTTTTGGCTTATTCCATTTACATTCAGTGTAATTTCTTATGAGTTCAGTGCTGTCATTTTAATGTCTTTTTTGAGTGTTGTTGACAGTTTCTTTTTTCCACTTAATTTTCTGTGCTGAGTGGTTTTTCTTTATATGTTTTCTTTTCCTCGTTTTCATTGTTGTTGCTTTTGTATTTGCTGAAACTTTATGTTTTTCTTGGTTTTTATTTTGATGTGAAGGATTGTTAGTTTCCTTTGTGGTTACCGTAATATTCAACCTTATTTTTCTAAGTTTAAACCAAACTTTTCTTTCTTTGTATCATCTTGACTTCTTCTTCTTATGAAAGATCTATGACTACATTTTTTAGTCCCTCTTTTTTTGTTTTAATGTTGTCATCTTTTACATAATGACATCTCTCTTTCCCTGTTTTGAGTGTTTTAGCTTTGATTTATTTTTGGGATTTCACTATCTGGTTTGATATCTGGTTGCTCTGTCCTGTGTTCTAGTCTTGGGTTGTTATCTGATGTCATTGATTTTCTAACTGGAGGACTCCCTTTAGTATTTCTTGTAATTTTGGTTTGGTTTTTGAAAATTCCCTAAACATCTATTCATCTGAAAATGTCCTAATTCTGCCCTCATATTTGAGAGAGAGTTTTGCTGGATATATACTTCTTGGCTTGCAATTTTTTTTCCTTCATGGCTTTATATATGTCATTCCATTGCCTTCTTGCCTGTATGGTTTCTGCTCAGTAGTCAGAGCTTAGTCTTAGTGACTCTCCTTTGTAGGTGATTTTTTGTTTATCCCTAGACACTCTTAAAATTCTTTATCTTTGGCTTTGGCAAGTTTGATTATAATATGTCTTGGTGACTTTCTTTTGGGATCTACCTTGTATAGTGTTTGATGAGCTTCTTGGATAGATATCTTCTCATCTTTCACAATATTACGGAAGTTTTCTGCCAAGAAACCTTCAAAAATTTTCTTTGTATTTTCTGTTACCCCCGCCCTCCCCCCCCCCCAGCCATTCTAGTACTCCAATCACTTGCACTTTATTCCCGTTGATAGAGTCCTAAATAATTGTTAGGGTTTTTTCACTTTTTAAAATTCTTCTGTCTGGTTTTTCCCCAAGTATGTTGGTTTCAAGTGGTTTATCTTCAGTCTCACTAATTCTGACTTCCATTTTCTCAGTTCTGTGCTTATGACTTTCTATTGAGTTGTCTAATTCTGAGATTTTATTGCTAATATTCTATATTTTTCTGTTTGCTCTCTCTATGGATCCTTGTAGCCTATTAAATTTGTCATTATGCTCTTCTCTAATCTTCTTAAGTTCCTTTAACGCTTTGTGTGCGCATGCTGCTTGGATTGTTCTGTATTTTACCTGATCTCTTTCCTGATCTCTTGAAGAGTTCTGTATATTAATCTTTATATTCTAAAAATATTCTACCTCTGTTAATTCCAGGAAGTTCTCTTCATTTGGAAGATTTCTTGATTCTTTGTTTTGGGAGCTTGCTGAAGCCATCCAGGTCTGCCTTTTTATGTGATTTGATATCAACTGTTGTCTCTGAGCCATCAATAAGTTGTTTATTTTATGTTTGCTTACTGTGTGCTAGCTTCTTGCTTTGTTTTGTTTTGATATGCCCAAATAGGCTGCTCGAGGGAGTGAGTTTGATTATTGGCACCATTGAAGTTCTAATATCCTGTCACCAGGTATTTAGAGCTGCTACTAGTTATTTAAGCCCAGGAGCCCATTCACTTTTCTTGTATGGATTCAGCTCAGGTGCCCAGGTAGTCAGTCACCAAGTGTGTGGTGCAGGCTCTCACCTACAGACTTAGACAAGCAGGAGTGATTGGTGTAGGCACAGGTACCTAGCTACAGTAGGGGTGTCACATACTGAGCAAGGCAGGGGACTGACAACTGCCTTTAAGAGTGTGTGAGGGAAGTCTGTCCCTGTTCTGTAGAGTGCAGTAGTTCATTGGTTTTGCAGCCACACTATGGGCACCCAATGCTGTTGGCTGTAAGGACTGAGAGGCACCACTTATCCTTAGACTCCTGTTGCAGGTGGTTAGGTGGCATGGGTGAAACCACCAGTCCTCAGGCCCTTGATGTGCGTAGGTGAAGAACATGCTTAATAGGCAGAGTGGTGTCAGACTTCAAGAAAATGCCTCTCCACCACATAGCTGAAATAGTTGAAGTCAGACTTCAGATATATACCCTGTTGTACTGTGCTAGTGAGAGCCTATGCTGTTGAAATGGGCCCACACATGTCTATGCAGGGGTGAAAGCCGTTCAAAGTCTGTGGACCCCTTATGCCTGTGCCTAGGCAAAGGTGCTGTTTCTGCCCTGTGTTTTCAGCTTAGAGAAGCTGGAAGATTATTTTTTCCTGTTTGTAAATTTGTTCCTTCTTTAAGGCCAGGAGAATGGCTCAGGATGCACGACAGGTCCTACTTTCAGCCCAGGGAAAGCAGCTATGGCTGAAGTCAACTTGGGACCTGGGGCAGAGCTGGGAGGAGTCAGGTAAATGGGAGAGAATTTTTTCCCAAAGGGGTGTTTTTTTGCTCCTTGCAGTAGATTAGACACAAATACTTATCTTTTGCTGATTGCACGCTGTTTTTTACTAATTCTGTAGGCATGAGTGGACTCTCATCCATTCAGTCTCTCTCAACATGGAGAACACATCCCAAATGCCACTGCCTGCCTCACTGTGCTCGTCCCAGTCGATCCGGCCTGTGGAGTGGTGGTTCCCATGGGTCAGATCTGGCAAGTGCTCATTGCTTCTGAACTGTCTCTCCCCTTCACACCCCGCCCCCCCGCTGAGTCCAATTTCTCAACTTTGCCCTTGATGTTCAGGGCTCCTAGATTGTCATACATAATTGATTCACTTTTTTTTTTTGGGGGGGGGGTCTTTGTTGTGAGAGGAACCACAGGAAGCATCTGACTACTCTGCCATCTTGGCCCTGCCTTGCGTCTTTTAATTTCTTGACTGCTGCTTCCATGGGTGTTGATTGTGGATCCAAGTAAAATGAAATCCTTGACAACTTCAGTCTTCTCTCCATTTATCAAGATGTTGGTTATTGGTCACTTTTATTTTTGTTTTCTTTATATTGAGGTGTAATCCATATTGAAGGCTGTGGTCTTTGATATTCATCAGTAAGAACTTCAGGTCCTCTTCACTTTTATCAAGCAAGGTTTTGTCATCTGCATAAGGCAGGTTGTTAATGAGTCTTCCTCCAGTCCTGATGCTGCATTCTTCTTTATATAGTCCAGCTTCTCAGATTATTTTCTCAGTATACGGATTGAATAAATACAGTGAAAGGATACAATCTTAACATGCATCTTCCCTTACTTTAAGCCACACAGTATCCCCTTGTTCTGTTTGAACAACTGCCTGTTGATCTTTGTACAAATTACTCATGAGCACAATTAAGTGTTCTGGAATTCCTATTCTTTGCAATATTATCCATAATTTGTTATGATCCACACAGTCCAATGCCTTTGCAAAGTCAATAAAACACAGGTAAATGTCTCTGATATTCTCTACTTTCAGCCAGGATCCATCTGACATCAGCAATGATATCCCTGGTTCCACATCCTCTTCTAAATCCTGCTTGAATTTCTGGCAGTTCCCTGTGGATATACTGCTTTAGCCACTTTTGGATTATCTTCAGCAAAATTTTGCTTGTCTGTGATGTTAATGATATTGTTTAATAATTTTCACATTTGGTTGGATCACCTTTCTTTGGAATAGGCATAAATATGGATCTCTTCCTGTGGGTTGGCAAGGTAGCTATCTTCCAGATTTCTTGGCATAGATGAGTGAACAATTTCAGTGCTGCATTCATTTGTTGAAACATTTCAGTTGGTATTCCGTCAGTTCCTGGAGCCTCGTATTTTTGCCAATGCCTTCAGTGCAGCTTGGACCTCTTCCTTCAGTATCATTGGCACCTGATGATATGCTACTTCCTGAAATGGTTGAACGTCAGCCAATTCTTTTTGATATAGTAACTCTGTGTATTCCATCTGCTTTTGATGCTTCCAGCATTGTTGAATATTTTCCCCATAGAATCCTTTACTATTGCAACTCGAGGCTTGAATTTTTTCTTCAGTTTCATCAGCTTGATAAATGCTCAGATTGTTATTTGCTTTTGGCTTTCTAACTCCAGGTCTTTGCATATTTCATTATAATACTTTGTCTTCCCAAGCCATCCTTTGAAATCTTCTGTTCAGCTCTTTTACTTCATCATTTCAGCTGTTTGCTTTAGCTGCTCGACAATCAAGAGCAAACTTTGGAGTCTCTTCTCACATTCATTTTTGTCTTTTCTTTCTTTCCTGTCTTTGTAATGACCTCTTGCTTTCTTCATGTATGATACCCTTGATGTCATTTTGAGTGGACATTGTTGCCTTTTTAGAGTTTGCATGGATGAGATTTGGTTCAGGTACCTACTCCTGATCTTCATGCTGTATTGTGATACAGAGTCAATATACAGATACTGTTAGTGAATTCTTACAAAACCCACTCAGAATGCACTCATATGGTTAAGGATGCAGCCTCAGAAAACCCTTTTGTCTTCAGTGTAATGGAGGGAATGTCCACAGGCCAAGTACAAAAGTTGGAGGCCTACTTACATTGTCTATTGTTTTGAGAATTTTCCTCTTTAATTTTTCCTATTGTGTATATCATTGTGTTCTCAGTCGTAAATAACTCAGGTTTGAGCAGTTGTCCCTGTTCTTTTTAGTTTTAAGTGATCAATAGGGTGTTTTAAATGTCTTCCTACTTTTCTGTGTGTCATGTCTAAAAAATGACAGGGGTTTTTAAAAACATTTGTCAAAACAGAAAGAACAGCTACTTAATTTCTGGTATATAAGGGTAAAACTATTTCAAAATCACTACAGAAAAAAAATCAAGCCTGGGGTAAGAATGGTGACTCATAAGAGACTCTTAGCAGAGTCTTTATATTTGAGATGACATTCCTGACACACTTAACAAGCAAAGTTCTGCTTAATAGATGGTATTAATTCTTAGTCACAGCTAGATTGCTGTAGATAATGGTATTCTATACTTTAATCAGGTTTTCTTCACAAGATCATCAGCAAGTGAGATGAGTCATTTAAGCCTTGACAGTTATGTTGTGAGGGTGAGGTCTGAAGCCCATGTTCCCAAGAACTCAGGGGTGTGGTGTCACTGATAGTATGTGTTACTTGCATACTATGACTTTTCTCTCACCACCCCTGATTCTGCGTACACCAGTGGATCCTGCTCCAGCTCCTATCAGTAGGGTGGGATCTCCTCCTCATCCTCCCCAAAAGAAACCTACTGCTCTTGCTTTGGTTGATTTCTCTTCCTCCTCCTCTGTTGTCAACATATTTTCACCATCACCCCAATACCAGTATTTATCCACTCAAGTCTTTCACTTTCAAAGAATATGGTCCCCTCTGCAAGGACCCCTCGTCCCCTCTGCAGCCCCATCTAATCTTGCTTGCCAAATCAGCTCCTCCAAGGAGTATTTTAACCTGCCCTCTCTGTTCCTTCACATCTCTAACACTGCATAAACTTCTCTAAGCTGATCCCCCCACCACCATGCAGGACTACAAGGAGATTGTCCTCTCTGGGACACCCACAACACCATGTTGTCACCAGGTTATTTGAGTTATTAACTTTTGCTCAGACTCCAGCTCCACTTAGTGCCAAGGCCATGTTCTTTACACAAAGACATCCTAACTCTCCTCTAGCTTTGTCAACCACTCTCCCCTAACTGCATCCTTCCATCAGTGGCTCCTCTCCAACCTGTTCTCTAGGTCCAGCTGCCCTTCCCCACCCAGGTGACACCCGCATTCCTTGGACCTGACATAGCCCTCTCCTCTCTCCCCTAAGGAATGGGTCCACCTCTGTGTATCTGTCATCATCACTTTGGCCATGGATGAACTGTCCCCACCTCTCACTAATTTTCCCTTCTGTTCTCCCAGATAGAGAGCTATAAATATCAATGGAGACACATATTGTTTCCATTGATTCTTGTTCCCCTTCTCTGGAAGGCCTTGCCCTGAGCTCCAGGTGCATCTCCCTGTCTAGGGACAGGTGTTTGATCCTGGGCATCTTACAGACACTGTAAGCTCCATAGGACATCTCACTCCTCCAGCCTGCCTTCACCTTGGAAAATGGTACCCTCAGGCAGTCAGGTCCCCAGACTCCAGTCTGGCAAACATCCCCAACAACAACAACAAAAAAAAACACCAGCCTATAAACCCACCACCAAACCTCACAGGGTGAACTTTTCTAAGTGAACCACCATCTTTGTGCTGAGCCTCCATCCAGCTGTGGGGTAACATGACTTACTTCAGCTCCTGGAGTAAATCACACACTCTCTCCCTCACTTTGTTCAGTCATTGCACTCCCCACTTCCCTAGCTATCCCAGTCTCATCACTGCTGACTCTTTCCCACTATTCAGGACTCAGCCCAGGTGCCAATTCCTTCCAAAATTCAAGACAGGTTATATCACTGATGATGTGATCCCAGATCAAAAAACCAAACCTATTGCCGTGGGGATGATTCTGATTCATAGTGACCCTACAGAACAGAGTAGAACTGCCTCCATAGTGTTTCCAAGGAGTGGCTGGTAGATTTGAATTGCTGACCTTTTTGTTAGTAGCTGAGCTCTTAACCAGTGCACCATGGTGAATCCAATCTCAGATTACCTGTACTTAAAGACTTGTATCACTCATCAGATCTAATACTTATACAACAAGGGATTCTCCTAAGTACACAGCACCCTTCACCCTTGCTCTGACGTTCTCCCCCACAATATGTGTCTCCATTGATATTCATAGCTGTTCTCCACCTGGGAGAAGTGAGGGGAGCATTAACGAGAGGTAGGGACAGACAAGGCTGGGTTGGTTTCCATGGCATGTGTTTTCCACTGGTTCCTTGGAACCACCTGTGAGATTGTGATGGGACTATGGGCAGGTGCTGGGCTGGCATCTGGACTTTGGGTACATGAGAAGCATTGTCTGGCGAACCTGCTGACAGGAGATGGGGGCTCAATTGGGGTATGAGTTCTGGGCTCTACCAAGCTGGCCACCTTTATCCCAGATGGGTTGTTCTGTTCTGGAGGGCAGTGTTCATGGCTATGAGCTTGGAGATGGGGTGGGTAACTAGTGATTAGAAGGTATCCAGTAAATATGCATTGAATAAGGATTTAATTTAATAGGAGAGATATCAAAGTGTTCTAAGAGGGTGGTGATACAAGCCTGAAAAA
This sequence comes from Loxodonta africana, assembly GCF_030014295.1. Classification (NCBI taxonomy): domain Eukaryota; kingdom Metazoa; phylum Chordata; class Mammalia; order Proboscidea; family Elephantidae; genus Loxodonta; species Loxodonta africana. The sequence continues at coordinate 279,702 of NC_087347.1, read as the reverse complement.
TGAAGGTGAGGGTTGGGGTAGAGAGTGAGGTAGCTGCACACATGTCATGAAATGCTCCAACTCTGGGCAAATATCCTGCTTCTATGAGGGACCAAACATGGGCTAAGCAATGGTAGCCACTGTCTGGCTTCAGGCTGGATGCTAACATGATCTGGGCCACACAGTGTTTGGGATAGTGAATTAATTTCATACTTTCATTGACTGAAAGCAGCAGTTCTCTTCATAAATACTCAGTGTGAGTTGCTGGTGGCACATCTACTTGTGAACTCCCAACAGAAGTTTTGACCCTGGAGACACTCATCTGTATACAGGGACATAGAAATAATCTTTGTGGTCATCTTCATGAAGGAGCCCTGAAATTTTCAAGTGCACATAACAAGGGGGTGAGAAGAAGGATGGCTCAAAGATGAACTGCAGGAGGAAGCCAGAATGGTCACAGGCCAAGAGAGGCAAGAGGGGAGGGCTTAAAAATGCCCATGTGGGTCAACAATGAGAAGTAACACCGAGACCAGGAAGGGATGGAGGGTGGAAGGAGCAAGAGCGGGTGGGCAAGGTGTTGTTTGGGCCCTCATGGTGCCAACTCAGTCCTGGAGTGACATACCACCCAGGGAGTCTCATGCTGATTCAATCTGTCTTTAGGAAGAACAGAAGCAATTCCTGGCCTGTGTTGTTCTGACATCTACTTTTGGATGGTTTTGGAAGGATGCTGGACATAGCAGTTCCAGGACAATGCATCCTTTGTCTGGAAGCAAACTTTACATTAAACCCAATTTTTCCAAAAATGTTACCTCTTGTGAGGAGAGGAACTTCTTTCTACATATTCAAAAGGTAATTTGGGTAGTTTTATCCTGCCTTATGTTCTCCCCCCTCAGAAAGTAACTTCCTTTTCCAAAAAAGGGGGACTTTATGGGGTGCTAATATAGGGTCGCTATGAGTTGGAATCCCCCACATCTCTCGATTTGTCTTATTGTGGGGGCTTGTGTGTTGCTATGATTCTGGAAGGTATTCTACCAGTATTCAAATACCAGCAGGGTCACCCATGGCAGATAGGTTTCAGCTCAGCTTCCAGACTAAGACTGGCTAGGAAAAAGGAGCCAGCGGTCTACTTCTGAAAAGAATTAGCCAGTGAAAACCTTATGAATAGCAGCGGAATTTTGTCTGATATAGCGCCAGAACGTGAGCCCTTCAAGTTGGAAGGCACTCAAAATACAACTATGAAAGAGTTGCCACCTCAAAGTAGAGTCGACCTTAATGATGTAGATGGAGTCAAGCTTACGGGACCGTCATCTGCTGATGTGGCATGACTCAAAATGAGAAGAAACAGCTGCAAACATCCATTAATAATTGGGACGTGGAATGTATGAAGTATTAATCTAAGAAAATGAGAAATCATCAAAAATGAAACGGAATGCAAAAATATCAATATCCTAGGCATGTATGAGTTGAAATGGACTGGTATTGACCATTTTGAATCAGACAATCATATGGTCTACTATGCCAGGAATGACAGCTTGAAGAAGAAAGGCTTTGCATTCACTGTCAAAAAGAACATTCCAAGATCTATCCTGAAGTACAATGCTGTCAGTGATAGGATAATATCACTATGCCTACAAGGAAGACCAATTAAGCTGACTATTATTCACATTTTCAGTCCAATCACTAAGGCCAAAGATGAAGAAATTGAATATTTTTATCAATTTCTGCAGTCTAAAATTAGTCAGACATGCAATCAAGATGGCTTGATAATTACTGGTGATTGGAATGCAAAAGTTGGAAACAAAGAAGGGTCAGTAATTGGAAAATGTGGCCTTAGTAATAGAAACTACACTCATATGCAAGTTAAAGTTGAAACTGAAGAAAATTAGAACAAGTCCACTAGAGCCAAAGTATGAACTTGAGTATATCCCATCAGAATTTAGAGACCATCTCATGAATAGATTTGACACGTCAAACGCTAATGACTGAAGGCCAGACGAATTGTGGAATGACATTAAGGATATTGTACATAAAGAAAGCAAGAAGTCATTAAAAAGACAGGAAAGAAAGAAAAGACAAAAATGGATGTCAGAAGAGACTTGAAACTTGCTTTTGAATGTAGAATAGCTAAAGCCAAAGGAAGAAACGATGAAGTAAAAAAAACTGAAAAGAAGATTTCAAAGGGTGGATTGAGAAGACAAAGTAAAGTATTATAAAGAAATGTGCAAAAACCTGGAGTTAGAAAACCAAAAGGAAAGAACATTCTTGGGATTTCTCAAGCCAAAAGAAGTGAAGAAAAAATTCAAGCCTCAAGTTGCCATATTGAAGGATTCTACCAGGAAAATATTAAAAGATACAGTAAGCATCAAAAGCAGATGGAAGGAATTTCACAGAGTCACTATACCAAAAAGAATCAGTCAACGTTCAACCATTTCAGGAGGCACCTTATGATCAGGAACCGATGGTGCTGAAGAAAGAAGTCCAAGCTGCACTGAAGGCACTGGCGAAAAACAAGTCTTCAGGAACTGACACAATACCAACTGAGATATTTCAACAAACGAATGCAGCTCTGGAAGTGCTCATTTGTCTATGCCAAGAAATTTGAAAGACAGCTACCTGGCCAACCAACTGGAAGGGATCCATACTAATGCCTATTCCCAAGAAAGGTGATCCCAGTGAATGCAAAAATTATTGAACAATATTATTAATAGCATACACAAGTAAAATTTTGCTGAAGATCATTCAAAAGTGTCTGCAGGAGTATGTTGACAGGGAACTGCCAGAAATTCAAGCTGGATTCAGAAGAGAACGTGGAACCAGGGATATCATTGCTGATCTCAGATGGATCTTGGCTGAAAGCAAAGGATTCCAGAAGGATGTTTACTTGTGTTTTATTGGCTATGCAAAGGCAGTCGACTGTGTGGATCTTAACAAATTATGATAACATTTCGAAGAAGGGGAATTCCAGAACACTTAATTATGCTTAAGAGGAACCTGTACATAGATCAAGGGGCAGTTGTTTGACAGAACAAGGGGATACCGTGTGTTTTAAAGTCAGGAAAGGTGTGCATCAAGGTTGTATCCTTTCACCATACCTATTCAATTTGTATGCTAAGGAAATAATCCAAGAAGCTGGACTATATGAAGAAGAACGGGGCATCAGGATTGGAGGAAGACTCTTTAACAACCTGTCATATGGAGATGACACAGCCTTGCTTGCTTAAAGTGAAGAGGGCTTGAAGCACTTACTGAAGAAATCAAAGACCACAGCCTTCAGTACGGATTCCACCTCAACGTAAAAAAAACAAGAAAAAAAACTTCACAACCGGAACAATGAGCAACATCATGATAAACACAGACAATACTGAAGTTGTCAAGAATTTGATTTTACTTGGATCCACAATCAATAGGAAGCAGCAGTCAACAAATCAAAAGACGCACTGCATTGGGCAAATCTGCAAAAGACCTCTTTAAAGTGTTAAAAAGCCAAGATGACACCTTGAAGACTAAGGTGCGCTTGACCCAAGCCATGGTATTTTCAGTTGCCTCATATGCATGCAAAAGCTGGTCGATGAAGAAGGAAGACCAAATAAGAATTGACATCTTTGAATTTTGATGTTGGTGAAGAATATTGAATATACCATGGACTGCCAAAAGAATGGACAAATCTGTCTTGGAAGAAGTACAACCAGAATGCTCCTTAGAAGCAAAGATGGCAAGACTATGCCTCACATAGTTTGGACATGTTATCAGGAGGGATCAGTCCCTGGAGAAGGACATAATGCTTGGTAAAGTAGAGGGTCAGCGATAAAGAGGAAGACCGCCAAAGAGTTAGATTGACACAGTGGCTGCAGCTATGAGCTGAATCATAACAACAATTATGAGGATGGCATAGGACCGGGCACTGTTTCATTCTGTTGTACATAGGGTTGCAATGAATCACAACTGACTCGACTGCACCTAACAGCACAATATGAATTGGAATCAATTTGATGGCAGTGGGTTTGGTTTTTTAATGCAGACAAGTTATCTGAACCTTCAATTACCTTGAAATCTTATCTACTAAAAGTAGGTAATTACCTCAGGAAATCTGGCACAGATAGTTATTAATCAAGAATCTTATAAATAGATTTTCAGGAGAACATGTTATTGAAATATCAAATCCTGCTGCGGTTTGTTGGTGAGATTCAATTCAGTGAGAGAGCATGAACTGTGTGGTTTCTAATGTCCTACATGCGATCTGGGGGCTTAGATTATGCTTACTATCAGGCTGTGGCACTAAATAATCATGAACCCTGAAATCTGAGTTCTAGGACTAACTTTCCATGAGATCTTTAAACAAAGTCTTCAGCTGGTTTGTACCTCAGTTTTTTTTTTCCTGTTAAATGGGAAGAACAGTGACACAGTCCCTCGAATGCAAATACAACTACAAACATGCTCTAGAGTGTTAGCGCAATGACAAATTTTAAATTCGTGTGTTTGGTTACGGCAATAAAGCTTGATGAATTGCTATGTCTACATCCATACTTGAATGCCAGCACCTCATCTCTCTTCTCCTCTCATCCATGATAATAGTTTTTATCTCTATAGACTGGTATATATTTCCTCTAAAGTTCTATCCTCAAGAGTAATTGTGCAGATTTACAGAATGTCCTTGAGAAAATATCCCCTTCTTAGGGGACTAAAATTGTATTAAATATTTCCACTGAGCTGCCTTACAAAAGTGAATGAATCAAAACATCAACTCTTGAAAACTCGAGGCTCCTGGAACAACGGGTTGCCAACTTAAAGGGCGGCTTCTCCTTTTTCATCTCCTCTCTGTGTCTGGGGTAGAAAGAATATTTAATCAATGAAGTATAGTTCATTAATTCAGCCAGTCCTGGCTTTCCACTGTAGTGTCATTGTGGTTTTTTCTGTCACTCTGGATCTCACAAAGCCCACGTACCTAATAATTAGAATATGCCATGCTGATTCCCACTAAGGGTGTCATCTCCTTACCTCCATTGCCAAAACCAACGAACCATTTCAATCTTCTGACTAGCAATTGTCCTCCAAGCCTTCTTGAGTCCGTCTTGATTTGAATCTACCTGAATGACCTACTTTTGACAGTATTTGTTTCTGGTGGATTTTATAGGCACTTCGGAATTTCTATATTACACTAAAATCTCATGATTCTAATCAATCATATGCTCTGACAATGTCTGAAATTCTCAATATCTCTGTGTTTTTCTTCTTAGTAAACAAGTGTGGTAAATCAGATCTCAATTCCAGCTCTTCATTCCTTCCTCAACCCCAGGATCACAAGTCTAGATCTTTTGCCAGGTAAATTTACAAAACCTTCACTGGGTGAGTGGAGGGGAAGTATATTCCCATCCTCCTCTGCTCTGGGATTGGCCATGTGGGTGATAGATGTTCACTGAGAGGTCAAGTCCAGTCCTTGCCTCCTTGTGCCTCTGTCAACCCATTGAAAAGAGCTTCCCTCTCATGACTGCTGCCCCTCAGGTGGGTCAAAATGAATGCAGGTGGGGGGATGAACTCAAGCCTCAGGGAGAGCGAGCCCAGCCAGATCTGTAGCCTGAAGTACAGTTTCTGATTTGGACTCCCAACCTCCAGAACTGTGAGAAAATAAGTATCTTGGACTCCCAACCTCCAGAACTGTGAGAAAATAAGTATCTGTTCTTCAGAGCCACCCATTTTGTAGTATTCTGTTATGGCAGCCCCTGGAGACTAAGACCATCTGCTGGCAACCCAGCTTGGTTTCTCAGTTCCTCCTCGTAAAACAAAAACAAAAGCAAAAGCAAAAGCAAACAAACCACCAAACCCGTTGCTCTCAAGTAGATTCTGGCTCATGGCAACCCTACAGGACAAGGGTAGAACTGCCCCATATGGTTTCCAAGGAGTCGCTGGTGGATTCAAACTGCTGTCCTTTTGTTTAGCAGCCGTGGCTCTTAATCATTGCACCCCAGGGCTCCTTATTTGCCACCCTCCCCACTCCTTCCCTAGTGTTCCCAATCCAAGTGCATGGACTCTGTTCCTCCATTGGTACATTGAAAACCCAGAGAAGCATCCTTGGCTTCTATATTTTTCCCACACCTGCATCCGATTTATCAACCATCCTGCAGTGGTACCTTCAGAGTAGATGAATGGTGGACGTCTTCTCACCATCTTTCGTACTGCTGGTTTGGGTGCATTGTTCTATATGTTCTTATGTCAAGTTTGAAAACCTTATGGTTCATGCCTTTCCTTAATGACTTTTTGTCCGCTCTTTCTACCAGTAACTAAGAATTTATTGTATTCACTACGGCTGTAGACACGCCATGCCTTTTAGCTCTGTCAATTTTCATCAGCATATTTTGAGGCCATGTTACTCACTGCATATAAATTTGAAAATGATGTATCTTCCTGGTGCATTAATGTCTTAGCATTATGCTTTATCCCTATTTAACCCTAATAATTATTTTTGGCTTGAAGTCTATTTGGATTGATATTAAAGGAATTAAATCTGCTTTGTTTTGGCTAGTATTTGCATTGAATATCTTTTTTTCCCTTTTCTTTATCTTTCTGTACTTCATACTTAAGTTGTGTCTCTTGTAAGCCGTATACCACTGGGTTTTGTATTTTTATTGCCTAACAAGTTGTCTTTTATTTTTGACCTCTGATATACTAGTTTATTGGTATCATTAAAAACCTCTATGTTTAGTATCCTCCTGAAACCATCCCAAAACAAATGCACACTGAGGAATCAAGAAGCCAAGATCACTCTTGCTAGGTATAACAAAATTGCACCCCATCACAAAAGAGTATAAAATTACAAGATCACTCCTTTAAGGCATTGGCATATAAAAGAACCATCATTGTAAAATTATCAAGTTGAAAAATTGTTTCCTAAACTTTCAGCACACTGTAAGGAATATGCAGTTGAGTTTTATAACAGAGAAATACTATCGATTAAACTGGAGATTTGGAGCTGTAACATAAAATAGTTTTCTTTCTACACATATATTTATAAAAGATCAAAACAGCTGGTATAAATGTTAATATAAAAACAATACATCTTATATTACAATTTTGTTCGGAAGGAAACCTAATTGACTCATGACATTTTTAAATATTGGGAAAAGTCACTTACAATGAGCATTTTTATCATAGAAAAACATCATTGGGTCTATTGCCAACAATAACAAGATAATAGAGCTATGTTATATTTCAAGCTTATGCTGTTAGGGGTATATTTTCACATCGATCCAACAATGTGTGGTTAGGAATCTATAGTGCCTTCATGTAAAGAATACGATGCATCCTTCTGCTTGTCCTTTGGGGAGCAAACCAGACTGTCTCTTCTAAGGACCATATGCTACTTTGCTTATGCCCTATTGCTGACAGTTATTGAGCGACACAGATGTTTGATTTCCATTTAGGAATGAAAATTGTTTGTACACAACTTTTTCTGTCCCACTGTGATTTTGCTGCAATTTCAGATAACAATGTTTTTATTATTTCACAAAATAAAAAATTAAAACTATAATAATTAAAAAACAAAGATGAAGAAAGTGCAATGTCATGGGCATTTATTAAAAAAAAGACAATGAGACAGGTAGGTGGTGATTGTATAACAGAAAAGGAGGGCTAGGAAAAGGGTGAGGAGAATCAATAGAATTAGAAAGGGAACTGCATAGCTAGGGTGGGCTCAGGAGTCAGGGTGAGGGACAGCTCCTTATCAGAATCAGGGAAGGAGGAAGGAAGTTCAGGGGAGCAATGAGGAGACTCTGTTATCATCCTTCACGCCAACAGTGACAGATGGGGAATAGCCTGAAGACATGGAAACTTGCAACCTCAGCAGTGAGAACTGGATCCTAAATTATTCAGAGACAAATCAAAGGGTGGCTCCTCTCCAACTTTATGCCAGTATAAAACCTGCCTCTACAGATTAATGTGTAATTAAACTAGACTAAGGAGAAGCAGGGAACCTGTTCTTCTTTACCGTAGTTACCACTAGGCCCCCATGTCTAAAAAGTTCTATCGTTTCAGTTACCTAGCACACTTGTGAATCTATCTAATGTAAGTCCTGGAGGGATCCTAGAACAGAAAAAGGACATTATGCAAAAACTATGGAAATCTTAATAAAATGTGAACTTTAATTAATAATAATGTATCAATACTGGTTTATTAATTCTTACAAATGTACCACAGTAAAATAAAATGCTAGTAATAGGGTATGTGGGCACCTTCTGCACTCTCTTTACAATTTTTCTGTAAATCAAAATCTGCTCTAAAAAGAGATGTTTATTAAAAATAATGATGTTACTAAGAATATGTAGACTACTATTTGCCAGAACAGGCGATATTATTGCATATAATAAATATATAGCAGAATTAATTAGTGTCCTCAATAATATGCTAATATCCTTGAGAATTTGGTTCATTCAAATAGGAAACTGGATATTCTTCAAAATGTTATATAATTTTAGATAACTTACTAAAGATCATCTGCTGTCCTGAAAATAATGAAAATATTTGAAAGTCTACACACTACCTCAACATGTCAAATCTATTATTGTCATGGTCTCTAAATTCAGGTGGGATATACTCAAGGTCATATTTTGGCTCTCGTGGACTTGCTCTGATTTTCTTCAGCTTCAACTTGAACTTGTGTATGAGCAATTGATGTTCTGTTCCACAATTGGCCCCTGATCTTGTTCTGACTGATGATATTGACTTTTTCCATTGTCTCTTTTCACAGATGTAGTCGATTTGATTCTTGTGTATCCCATCTGGTAATGTCCATGTGTATAGTTGCCATTTATGTTGGTGAAAAAAGGTATTTGCAGTGAAGAAGTCACTGGTCTTGCAAAATTCTATCATTCAATCTCCAACATTGTTTCTATCACCAAGGCCATATTTTCCAATTACCGATCCTTTATTTTTGTTTCCAACGTTTGCATTCCAATCACCAATAATTTATCAATTCATCTTGATTGCAGGTTTGATAAACTTCAGACTGCAGAAGCTAAAAAAAAAAAAAATCTTCAATTTCTTCATCTTTGGCCTTAGTGGTTGGTGTGTAAATCTGAATAATATTCGTATTAACTGGTCTTCCTTGTAGGCATATGGATATTATCCCATAACTCACAGCTTTGTGCTTCAGGATAGAACTTGAAATGTTCTTTTTGACAATGAATGCAACATCATTCCTCTTCAAGTTGTCATTCCTGGTATAGTAGACTGTATGATTCTTTGATTCAAAATGGCCAATACCAGTCCATTTCAGCCACCTATGCCTAGGATATCGATGTTTATGCGTTCCATTTCATTTTTGACTATTTCCAATTTTCCTAGATTCATCTAGAGAATAGACTTGATGTGTTGAACACTAATGACCAAATACCAGACCAGTTGTGGAATGAGATCAAAGAGATCATACATGAAGAAAGCAAGGGGTCATTGAAAAAACAGGAAAGAAAGAAAAGACCTAAATGGATGTCAGAGGAGACACTGAAATTTCCTCTCAAACATGGAGCAGCTAAAGCAAAAGAAAGAAATGATGAAGTGAAAGAGCTGAACGGAAGATTTCAAAGGGAGACTTGAGAAGACAAAGTAAAGTATTATAATGACATGTGCAAAGGGCTGGAGATAGAAAACCAAAAGAGAAGAACACGCTCAGTGTTTCTCAGGTTGAAGGAATGGAAGAAAAAATTCAAGCCTCAAGATGCAATAGTGAAGGATTCTATAGGGAAAATATTAAGCAATGTGGCAAGCATCAAAAGAAGATGGAAGGAATACACAGAGTTATTATACCAAAAAGAATTATTCGATGTTCAATCATTTCAAGAGGTGGCATATGATCAGGAACCAATGGTACTGAAGGAAGAAGTCCAAGCTGCTCTGAAGGCATTGGTGAAAAACAAGGCTCCAGGAATTGATGGAATATCAACTGAGATGTTTCAACAAACAGATGTGGCTCTGGAGGTGCTCACTCGTCTATGCCAAGAAATATGAAACACAGGTTCCTGGCCCACTGACTGGAAGAGGTCCATATTTATGCCTATTTCCAAGAAAGGTGATCCAACCAAATGTGGAAATTATAGGACAATATCATTAATATCACTCTCAAGCAAAATTTTGCTGAAGATCATTCAAAAATGGCTGCAGCAGTATATCTACAGGGAACTGCCAGAAATTCAGGCTGGTTTCAGAAGAGGCCGTGGAACCAGGGATATCATTGCTGATGTCAGATGGATCCTGGCTGAAAGTAGAGAATACCAGAACGATGTTTACCTGTGTTTTATTGACTATGCAAAGGCATTCGGCTATGTGGATGATAATATTGTGAAGAATGGGAATTCCAGAACACTTAATTGTGCTCATGACATAGATCAAGAGGCAGTTGTTTGGTCAGAACAAGGGGATACTGAGCGGTTTAAAGTCAGGAAACGTGTGTGTCAGGGTTGTACCCTTTCACCAAACCTATTCAATCTGTATGCTGAACAAATAAGCCAAGAAGCTGGACTATACAAAGAAGAACAGGACATTAGGATTGGAGGAAGACTCATTAACAACCTGCATTATGCAGATGACACAACCCTATTTGCTGAAAGTGAAGATGGCTTGAAACGCTTACTGCTGAAGATCAAAGACCATAGCCTTCAGTATGGATTACATCTCAACATAAAGAAAACAAAAATCCTCACAACTGGACCAATAAGCCACATCATCATAAGTGGAGAAAAGATTGAAGTTGTCAAGGATTTGATTTTACTTGGATCCACAATCAACAGCCATGGAAGCAGCAGTCAAGAAATCAAAAGACTGATTGCATTGGGTCAACCTGCTTCAAAGGACCCCTTCAAAGTGTCGAACAGCAAAGAGGTCACCTTGAAGACTAAGGTGTGCCAGACCCAAGCCATGGTATTTTCAATCACATTATATGCATGTGAAAGCTGAACAATGAATAAGGAAGACTGAAGAAGAATTGATGCCTTTGAATAATGGTGTTGGAGAAGAATATTGAATATACCATGGTCTGCCAAAGGAATGAACAAATCTGTCTTGGAAGAAGTACAACCAGAATGTTGCTTAGAAGCAAGAACGGTGAGACTGTGCCTTACATACTTTGGACATGTTGTCAGGAGGGATCAGTCCCTGGAGAAGGATATCTGGCTTGGTAAAGTACAGGGTCATCAGAATGAGGAAGACCCTCAAAAAGATGGATTGATACAGTGGCTACAACAGTGCACTCGAGCATAGTAATGATTGTAAGGATGGTCCAGGACTGGGCAGTGTTTTATTCTGTTGTACATAGGGTCACTATGAGTCGGAATCGATTCAACAACACATGACAACAACAGCAACAACATGCATTACCTGTTTTACGGGAAAGTGTTGTCTCATTGTTAAAAGAGTGATTTTTCTGGCTATATCTGTCACCTGGATTCAGAGGGAATTCGGGAAGTAATGAAGTACCCAACACTGTTTCAGCGTAGATTCTTTTTGATGACTACCCACTAACTCCATTTTTCCAAAATCCGGGTTGTTTGCAAAGCAATTTAACTTGTAAATAGACTAGGATTTATCTAATTAACCTGGTTGAAAAAAGACCTGTGTTCTTTTTTATAGATGTTATTTTCTGGACAAACCTAGGATATGTCAAAATCCTTCTTGTTTTAGACAGGAAAAGAAAAAAGCTGTCTCTTTGAAGACACAATGAGTGGTCATGCAATTAGGAAGCAGTTTATTGTTTAGGTTTTAATCATGAGGTTTTCAATTGTTCCTTTATAGTGATCAATGTCAATGGCTTCTGGAAGATTTTTCTGTATGTTGACCAAATGAAGTGGAGTCCAATCCTATTCTGTTTAGTGTTTTTTAGGTTGCCTGACAACTTAATTTGCATGAGACACTTATGCCACCCCATTCCACCAACTCCGGATCTTAATTTCTCACCATCAAATGATTTTGCTAATCACTATTCAATGAGACATGTGTTCATTTACACATGGATCTGTCATTGAAAACACTCAGTGACAATATTCACAACCATCTTCCATTAAAATAATACTTTTACCCCACCAACCTCCCAGTAAAACAGCACATGTTTTTTATACCGACTTAGGAAAGTTTGTAGAGGTATAGCATACAAATTTTAAAATATATCAAGGGCACATACCAAATTTATGGGTGAGCTCATACCTCAGCAAGCAGATCTGATTTCTCTGCTTTCTATAGGAAAAGTCAAACAAGAAAGAAGGAAATCATAATGAGCTTAATTGTGGAATGACATATCATTATTGTACAAGTGTCTGCCTAGATCTAGGAAACATCAATGGACGAGACGGTTATTTTGATTAATCATCTTATGTTACTACTTATATACTCATCCTAATTTCATTCATTTTCAAAATAGAAAATATTGACCCTTTGGAAAAGACATGTTATCTGACATGCTTGTTTTCTGACGTTTCTGTGGAGTGACAGGAACTTGGAGCTACCTACTCTGCCATTTTGCTGACATCACTCTTTAGACGTATTTTACTCCAGTCTTCCTAAGCAATAAATTTCCTAGTGGGAACTTAAACTCTGAATTTCTAACTCCCTCTCAGGTCACTCTATTACACACCAGTCAGAGATTCAAGAAGGAATCAAAAGGTACACAAAAAACAAAAGCAAAATGGGAACACCACCTCTCAGGAAAATAAAACAGCACCTTCCCCCATTCCCCTATTACCCCAAAAAAGCATCAAAAATTTACAATTAGAATGACAAGCAGCTATCATCATAGAAATCCTTACTAGAAGGGTATCGTTTATCAATTGACAAGAGACCCTGATGAACTGGAGAAGTAAATACTCTTTTCTGCAACCTATTATTCTTGAGTTTAATAGAAATGTATTATGTTTAGACTGATTCCTGATATTAACCAGATAACTTTTTAGAGCACCGTCCCAAAATTTAGTCTAGTCCTTTCAGGCAGTCTTATGCTGCATTCAACATAATTTCGAATACCCAATAATGCATTAACCACAGTCTAAGGAACGCTTTCTAAAGATGCCCCCGCAGATGGACAGATGTCTAATATGGGTTTGTGTGTTCTCGTGGTACTCCAAGTAGGATGACATTATCTACCACACTTTATTCCATTTCCTTTCTTCAGACCCTTAGATCCAAGGGTCCCATACTTCTCCACTTAGACTCCAAGTGCATGGAAGTCAATCCCCATATATCATGACACATTCTCATCATAGCAGATATCTCAGCTTGTTATTTGCCCATAGCCTGACTGGTTTGTGTCATATTTTGCCACATTCTCTCTTTTTTTTTCATTAAAGCAGTTGTAAGAAGAACATGCCAGAAGGATGCAGGGAGGAAAGGCAGATCCCAGAATTCATGCTATTTGGTAACATACTGTTAATTTGCTGACAAGTACGGCTCATTTCATCATTTTACAATAATGATACTCCACAGTGGCTTTCTGTGGTGCCGACTACAACACAGCTTCATTCTTGGGGTGTGGAGTTTGCCACACTCCCCAACATATCAAGCAGATGCAATTACCTTAGCAGAGGCTGTGGCAGCTGCAAGATTCGGGTGCAGTAATTTCAAAACAAATACTTGTCTCCCTGGTTGTTTCCCTGCAGTCTATTCCACGTGAAGAAATTGAACAATCACAATCATCTTGGGGAGAAAAGAATGTTGGTAGTAAATGATTAGCTCCATTCTCTGGGCTTCGTATTTATATCAAGGAGATCCCTAGGCTAACTGACAACAAGCAAATGGGATGTTAAATAACCCTATTTTTCTCTTCACCCAATAACACAGCACGGTTACTCTAATTTAGCAAACAGAATTCACTTTTGTGTTTGCATGTGGGCACAGAAGAGGAAGTATCTTAATCAGAAAAGTACATAGCAGTCAGAGGTCTGGCATCATCATTCCTTTTTTTTTTTTTAAATAATTTTTATTGTGCTTTGAGTGAAAGTTTACAAATCAAGTCAGTCTGTCACATATAAGCTTATATACACCTTACTCCACACTCCCACTTACTCTCCCTCTAATGAGTCAGCCCGCTCCCTCCTTCCGGTCTCTCCTTTCGTGACAGTTTTGCCAGTTTCTAACCTTCTCTACCCTCCCATCTCCCCTCCAGACAGGAGATGGCATCATCATTCTTGATTTGTAAATATATGTTAAAAACCCTCTAGAATTGTTGAGTGATAAAACAACGAAGTAACATCAACAGCATTTTAAGAAAATAAGATTTCTAGATTCAGCCAATTTCAGGTCACATGCGGGAAAGCAACAAATCTTCAAAAGCATATTACTGAGATCATTAAGTAAAACAGAAGAAAGATTCTAGATACTGGAGAATGTGGTATTAAAGAATTGGTATGAGCAATGATGTCAGGAAAACATACTGTCTGAATAATTATTGTTGACGTGGCAGCTACTTCTAGCACGAGTATAAAAAATAATCCTTGAAATAGAGCACAATGCTCAAACATTAGTGATGTATGATTCTAATTCTCTATTTAAAAAACCACCGTTGCTCCAAAATAAATATTTGAGCAAAGATGGAAGGAGTAAATACGTGGTATTTTATCTTGAAGGGATGGAATAAATATACACTTTTATTTTACACTGGTAGAGTGTTATAAATACCAATAGTTATTTTTCCAATTCAGATAAACTGGTAAAATAAAAACCAAATTCATATCATGCAAATCACTAGAAAAATGAAGCCACTAGATAAGATCAAAAGGAGCCCCGTTGGCTCAGTGGTCAAGTGCTCATCTGCTAATCAAAATGATGACGGTTTGAACCCGTCAGCTGCTCCACGGGAGAAAGATGTGGCAGTACACTTCTGTAAAGATTGCAGCCTTGGAGACCCTATGGGGCAGTTCTACTCAGTCCTATAGGGTTGCTATGAGTTAGAATCAACTAGACAGCAACAGGTTTGGTTCTGGTAAATAAGATCAAAATGCTGTATAGAAAACAAATCTTGTTCTATAGGTATGAGAAACAGAGGAACAATTTAAAAGCCATATTCTTATATCTTTGACTTTGAACAAGCAAACATTACACAATTAATTGATTCATTACACAAAATGAAGCCATGTAACTTTAAAGAAATGTAAAAAGTTTATATTCAAATTACAAGGGAACATTAAAAAAAAATGCTGCTATCCTAAGTCACCAAGCTAAAACTCAGTAAATCACTGATCACAGAGCATGTAGAAGTCACAGTGCCTGACAAGCCCAATACACCGAGGAAGCAATTACATAGCCCTATAATGATTTCATCAGTGAAAGGGGAAATTAAAACTCCATTTAAGATGAAGGTTAAAATAAAACTACGTATTAAAACTAAAGCTAAAACTATAGTAAAAAAAAAAAAAAAATAGTGCAATCTTTCAACTAAGGTGGCCAAAAAAGAGCATGCACTTTTTATGTGTAAGAAAAAAAGGATAAACAATTGGTAAAGATAAAAGGGAGCCCTGGTGACAAAGTGGTTAAGAGCTCAGACTGCTAACTAAAAGGTCAGCAGTTTGAATCCACCAGCCACCCCTTGGAAACACTATGGGGCGGTTCTACTTTGTCCTATAAGGTCGCTACGAGTCGGAATAGGCTTGATGGCACACAGCAGCAAAGATAAGAGAAGCAAAAATTATTTAATTAAAATTATAGTTGGTTGTTGAATAAATCAAAGAACTACCTTTATGAAAAATTAAATAATATAAATTTCTTTATGATAATATAAAGAAACAAGGAAGGGGTAAAATAAATATGGACTTCAGCTGTTTAGAATTGTTTTTTCAATTGAGAAGAAGTTAACTATTATTATTGCAAGTTTTTGTTTGTGTGAGGTATTTTAGAAGAATTTAGAAATTTTTAAAAAATAAAATCTAACTCTTCATAGTATAAGGCTTATTTTAGGAATACAGAATTGTTGTTGTTAGGTGCTGTGGAGTCGGTTCCCACTCATGGCGACCCTATGCACAACAGAACAAAACACTGCCCAGTCCTGCACCATCCTAGCAAATGTTTGTATGCTTGAACCCATTATTGCAGCCACTGGGTCAGTCCATCTTGTTGAGGGTCTTCCTTTTTTTTGCTGACCCTCCACTTTACCAAGCATGATGTCCTTCTCTAGGGACTCATTCCTCCTGATAACATGTCCAAAGTATGTGAGACTTAGTCTTGCCATCCTTGCTTCCAAGGAGCATTCTGGCTATACTAATTCCAAGACAGATTTGTTCATTCTTTTGGCAGTCCATGGTATATTCAATATGCTTCACCAACAGGACAGTTCAGAGGTGTCAATTCTTCTTCCATCTTCCTTCTTCATAGTCCAGCTTTTGCATCCGTATGAGGTGATTGAAAATGCAGTGGCTTGAGTCAGACACACCTTAGTCCTCAAGGTGACATCCTTGTTTTCAACACTTTAAAGAGGTCTTTTGCAGCCGATTTGCCCAATGCAATGGATCTTTTGATTTCTTGACTGCTGCTTCCCTGGGTGTTGATTGTGGATCCAAATAAAATTAAATCCTCGACAACCTCAATCTCCTCCCTTTTTCTCATGATGTTAGTTATTGGTCCAGTTGTGAGGTTTTTTGTTTTCTTTATGTTGAGTTGTAACCCATATTGAAGGCTGTGGTCTTTGATCTTCATTAGTAAGTGCTTCAAGTCCTCCTCACTTTCAGCAAGCAAGGTTGTGTCATCTGCATAATGCAGATTGTTAGGGTGTTCCTCCAATTCTGACGTCCCGTTCTTCTTCGTATAGTCCGGCTTCTTAGATTATTTGCTCAGCACACAGAGCAAATAAGTATGGTGAAAGGATACAACCCTGACACACACCTTTCCTGATTTTAAACCATGCAGTATCCCCTTGTTCTGTTCAAACAACTGCCTCTTGATCCATGTACAGATTTCTCATGAGCTCAATTAAGTGTTCTGGAATTCCCATTCTCCAAAATGTTATCCATAATTTGGTATGATCCACACAGTCAAATGCCTTAGCATAGTCAATAAAACACAGGTAAACATCTTTCTGGTAATTCTCTGCTTTCAGCCAGGATCCATCTGACATCAGCAATGATATCCCTGGTTCCACGTCCTCTTCTAAATATGGCTTGAATTTCTGCCAGCTCTCTGTTGATAATCTGCTGCAGCTGCTTTTGAATGATCTCCAGCAAAATTTTGCTTGCATGCAATATTAATGATATTGCTCAATAATTTCTCATTCTGTTGGATCACCTTTCTTTGGAATGGGCACAAATATGTATCTCTTCCAGTCTGCTGACAGGGTAGCTGTCTTCCAAATTTCTTGACATAGTCGAGTGAGCACTTCCAGCACTGCATCTGTTTGTTGAAACATCTCAACTGGTATTCTGTCAATTCCTGGAGCCTTGTTTTTTGCCAGTGCCTTCATCACAGCTTGGACTCTTCCTTCAGTACCATTGGTTCCTGATCATATGTTACCTCCTGAAATGATTGAAAGTCTACCATTCTTTTTGGTATAGTGACTCTGTGTATTTCTTCCAACTTCTTTTGAAGCTCCCTGCGTCATTTAATATTTTCTCTGTAGAATCCTTCGGTATTGCAACTTGAGGCTTGAATTTTTCCTTCAGTTCTTTCAGCTTGAGAAATGCAGAGCATGTTCTTCCATTTTGGTTTTCTGTCTCCAGGTCTCTGCACATGTCATCATAGTACTTTACTTTGTCTTTTCAAGTGGCCCTTTGAAATCTTCTGTTCAGCTCTTTTACTTCATCATTTTTTTTACTTTTCTTTACCTACTGGAAGTTCAGGAGCAAGTTTCAGAGTCTCTTCTGATATCCTTTTAGGTCTTTTCTTTCTCTCCTCTCTTTTTAATGACCTCTCGCTTTCTTCATGCATAATGTCCTTGATGTCATTCCACAACTCATCTGGTCTCCAGTCATTAGGGTTTAATGCATCAAATCTATTCTTGAGATGGTCTCTAAATTCAGGTGGGATATACTCAAGGTTGTATTTGTCTCTTGTGGACTCATTCTAATTTTCTTCAGTTTCAATTTGCACTTGCATATCAGTAATTGATGGTCTGATCTTCAGTCAGCCCCTGGCCTTTTTCTGACTGATATTGAGCTTTTCCATCATCTGTTTCCACAGATGTAGTTGATTTAATTCCTGTGTATTCCGTGTGGTGAGGGCCATGTGTATAGTCGCCATTTATGCTGGTGAAAAAAATATTTGCAATGAGTAAGTCATCGGTCTTGCTAAATTTAATCATGCGATCTCCGGCATTGCTTCTGTCACCAAGGCCATATTTTCCAACTACTGATCCTTCTTCTTCATTTCTAACTTTTGCATTCCAAGCACCAGTAATTATCAGTGCATCCTGATTGCATGTTTGATCAATTTCAGAGTGCAGAAGCAGGTAAAAATCTTCAATTTCTTCATCTTTGGCCTTAGCGGTTGGTGTAAATTTGAATAATATTTGTATTAACTGGTCTTCCTTGTAGGTGTATGGATATTATCCTATCACTGACAGAGTTGTACTTCGGTATAGATCTTGAAATGTTCTTTTTAACAATGAATGCAACACCATTCCTCTTCAAGTTGTCATTCTCGGCATAGTAGCTCATAGGATTGTCCAATTCAAAATGGTCAATATCAATCCATTTCAGCTCACTAATGCCTAGAATATTGAAGTTTATGCGTTCCATTTCATTTTTGACAATTTTCAATCTTCTTAGAGTCATACTTCATACATTCCAGGTTCCAATTATTAACACATGTTTGCAGCTATTTCTTCTCATTTTGAGTTGTAGCATGACAGCAAATGAAGATCCCCAAAACTCGACTCCATCCCTGTCATTAAGGCCAACTCTGCTTTGAAGAGGGAGCTGTTTCTCAGTCGTCTTTTGAGTGCCTTCCAACCTGAGGAGCTCATCTTCCAGCACTATATCAGGCAATGTTCCACTGCTATTCATAAGGCTTTCACTGGCTAATTCTTTTCAGAAGTGCACTGCTGGTTCCTTCTTCCTAGTCTATCTTAGTCTGGAAGCTCAGGTAAAACCTGTCCTGTATGGGTGACCCTGCTGGTATTTGAATACCAGTGGCATAGCTCCCAGCATCACAGCAACACACAAGCCCCCACAGTATGACAAACTGACCGACATGTGGGGGAATTAAAAATTACTAAGCTTAATTAAGTTAAGAGAACATAAATAGACAACCATAGAGGTATTTCAACTTATTGAAAACTCTCTCCCCGTATCCCCTCCCATCTCTTCATGTGAATACCTACAGTGTTTCCCGGGGAGCTTGTTTCAAACCTTCCTATGGCATATGAGTACTCCCACAACTGTTTGAGAAAGTTGCATACCCCTGATACATAAACCATAAAATGAAAGAAACATAAAATTATAAGTGGAATATTATAGGCCCATTCCAGCAGTATTTCCTTCTTTGCATTGTGGGTAAAACAAGCCATCATCACAGTAACACAAGGATGGCAAGACCCCCTGAGGTGCAATTCCCAGTAGAGCTCAAAGGCTAAAATCACCTCATCAACGCTGTGTGTGACAAGAAACTTCTGATAAAACTGAGCATTAATTTGTGAATCAAACATGAAATTAGTAATCTAAAGAATAAAAGCTACATTTTTAACATTATAAAAACAAATCTCAAAAACAGCCATTTTCCTCCCTTTCCTCATTGTTACAGATGATAGAATTGGCTACACAGATTCCCTAAAAAAATCGTCCTTCAGAACTAAAACGGGAACTACAGCTCCTCTGAATATTCTCTGAGGTTGTCATATAATGGATCTTGGCAGAGGATGAGTTTGCATGGAAAGACAAAAAAGGTTCTAAGGCTCAGATGTGTTGGCTGAAGTATTAGTGATGGGAGTTTGGTAGGTCTTGATCACAGAGACATGTGTTGGTGAAGTCAGAGGTGCCCTGATCACAGGGTTGCCCTGTGAGGTGGGAAGGTAAACCCACAATCCTGTGGACAGGTGCACTAGCCCTCCTTGCTGGAGGCAACCAGCACTACAAGTCACACAGATACTCTGTCCCAAGTCAGTTTACTAGTCACTCCTTGTATCTAGAACTGCCAAGTAGATCTGCAATTTTATTACTCTGTTCCGGTTGCCTGTTTTATCCCTTGTTGTACATTAATCAATGGCATTAATGTTTGTGCCTTACGTTCAATGAGTTTAGACTATGGGCGGCCACCCCAAGAAGGGATTTGCTCTTGATTTGCAGAAGAGTCTCATTCTGAGTGTATGTGGTCAGGCATGTACTGGGGATATTTTAGTAAGATGTTGCCACTGTGAAAACCTGGTTATTGGAGTTACTCCACCTACTTCTCTATTCCAAGCACTGCTTTCTATTTAAACTTTAACGTGAGCATTAAAGTGCATGTATTAAAATCTTTTTATGAAAAGGATACATAACATTATTATATTCTGTTTAGCCATACTCCAGAAAATCTTTTGTCAAAAATTGAGAAAATGATACATATTCCAAAATGTTTCTAGCTACAAATTCTCATATTTTAATAGCCCTTTTGTGACAAAAGATACAAGTACAATTAATTTAATATGAAAACATATAGCATGGGTTATCTTTGCAAATATTTAGTCCATGACAAAAAAAATTTTCCCTCCTAATTCAAATATAATTGTGTGGGTGCCTGGATAAGTTTTTAACTGTTTTGTCTAAATTCACTTACAATTTTTGAAGCTGTTGTCTTTGACATCAAAATAGCATTGTTCAAATTAGATAACACATTTCCAGTATAAAGGAAATTGCATTTCTATTACCAAATGTCCTCTCTCCAGCAGAGACTCTTCCCCTTCCTCACTAATTGCCTGGCACAGAGGCCCCACATTTGGAGGCAGGAACCCGCCTCCTAGCAGTGGTCCTGGGACACAGTTCTACTCTGGAAGAGGGACGACAAGGGTGGGGCCTCCAGGAAGCACTTTAGGGGATCCTGTCCCATTGCTATCCCTTCTCTCCAACTTAAGTGAGGATGAACAGTTGAGACCCTGCAGCCACCAGCCACTGAGGCAACAGAAGCGTTGGGGTGGCTAGACTTAAGAATAAACAAAAACAAACAAAGCACCTCTGTTGTTCTTCTACTTAAGCAGCATCATCTCTTACTATTAGTAGTTTTCACTTTGGTTTTGAATTACAAGTTTTCTGGATTTTCCTTGGAAAACACAGTTGATCAGCAGAAGTATGGTCAACAAGCAGACAAGAATTTGAAGAAGAGGCCCTCCATCCACAGGAAGGCCGTCAATGGCCAGGGGCTCTTTGGGTCACCAGTCGTGGGGGTGGCATTTGACAGGAAGCTCAGGACCCCCAGAGCTGTACCTTCCGGCTGCAGTTGTGAGATGCCTCAAGGACAGTGTGTGTGACAACGTGCTTGTGCAGTGGGTGAGGGAAACCACTGTGATTCTGAACCTCAGAAACTGTCGCCCTGAGCAGGGACAGTCTCTGTCGGGAAGGCAGTTGTGGCTGAGTAGACGGCACAGCCCCAGGCTGTTGATGGGTCTTCAGTGACCCAGTTCCACCTAGACACCTGTGCAAACTTGCTGCAATGAGGTGAGGGCTGCCTCCCCTCCTGCTCCTCCTTCTAGGCCTTTCCACCTCCCTTCGCAGGATCTCTCTCTACCACCACCCAGCAGTGGACACTGCATGAAGCCATAGCAGACACACTATGCCCATAGGAAGGGCTCTGGCTACCCCACCTGTTGAGCTTACATGAGACCCTACACCCTATGCATGATCTCTAGGGATGGAGTCAGGGTTGGGGGACAAGTGGGAAGGGCACAGGTCACAGAGAGGGGCATCCCCAGGGAGTAGAAGATGCAGATAGACACGTGGTAGGTGCCCGTGGCAGCAATAACCATCCTCCAGTGCCCCCCAGGTTTGAGGGATTGCTGCACACCACTAACCAGGACAGTTTCAAGGGGGGGTGTTGCTGTCCGCTTCTCTCCACTCCTGAAGGGTGCTTCTGCTCTGGCCTCCCAGGGGTTCCTTTTCTCAGAAAGGGGACAGGACCTCTACCCTTGCTTCTTTACCTGCTTCGCCTCCCCTATCAGGTTGAGAGTTACCTGAGTGCCACCCCCCTGCCTGTCCTTGTGTGTCAGGGTGTCTGCTCCTACCTCTGAGGGTGATGGAGTTCAGGCAGCACCACAGAGGACATGATTCAACAGGAGAGTCAGGATCACCTGGACTCCTTTCTACACCCTACTCGGAATACCACCGTATTACTAAGAATAAGCTAAGTTGTCCTAAAAACAAAAAAAAGAAGAAGAAGCATGGTCTATACCCACCTGGTATTTGTTTTTCATGTAAAAAGTTGTTTAAAAATGCTTGATCTTACTGATTTATCATTGTCCATTAGAAATTTGCCTCAACAAAGATAAAAAGCAAGCATGCACTTTGAAAAGGCCCTTGATAATGCAGGAATGAAAGGGAAATTTTTACATATTTAGTGGAGATTTTCCCATTGGTGTCTTCAGTTTCATCATTTTATTTCAAATACATTTATCACAGATGGAAGAGCAGCAAGAGAAAAGTAATAAAGCATTCAATATTTAATTTGCAAACGTAGAGTGCTAATTAAAATCTGCAGCTCACAAAGATTCTAGTTAGCTTTTGAGACTCGTCCCCTATTTGATTTCAGGCCCCTGATTCTTTTATTGGTTATATCTCTAATTGTGAACCTCCATCTGAAAGGATTTGGGGGATGGGGGGGTGTTGATTTCATAAGAGCATTATAAAAAATAACAGCTGAAAGTATTCATTTGAATATAAATGACTTTCCATACTCGGTGAGGGCAATAGTTTTGAATAACTGAGTCTCAGCATGAGCTGAAAATTCCCCACCACATGAATGATTAACTTTTACTTCACAAAGAGGAAGTCAGGGAGGGTGAAATTACAAACTCTGAGAAGTTTCCAGGCACAGTCCTGTCTGTGGGTGGAGAGGGAGTAGATTATGCATATTCTCTAGTTGTTTTAGGAGAAGAGGGTATGAACAGACGAAGGAATACTGCCTCCCACTAAGATTATGTGTGTCCTTTTTTATGTGAATCCACATGTCTGTCTGCTGATAGGAAAATAACCTAGGATTACCATTAAAAATCAAAACAGTGAAACCATCAAGAGCAAAAACAACTACAATAATTAAGTTATAATATACACCAGGCATCTAAAGTCCACAACAATTCTAAAGTAATATGATTTATTCCCATTTCAGTGAAAAACTCACTGTTGCTCAAAGATGCTTTGAGTCACAAGGGAACACAGGTGTGATTTGAACGCAGGTCTGAAAGGTCCAGGAAGGCCCCACAACCGAGCAAGGCGAGGTCTGCTCTAATGTCTCCTTGGGGCAGTCCTACCGGTCACACAATCAGCCTGTGAGGGGCTTGGCATGAAGAAGAGCCAGCATGGACAGCTATCCCTGAGTGAGAGTAACGTCACCACGGTCCTTCAGTGTGGATTTGGAAGTAGTGGTCCTTACTCTTCTGATAAAACAATATCTGAAAACGCAGAAAATACTAAGACAAAATATGTTTTTATTGACTTTAAAGAAAGGTCCTACAAGCAAAGACATCGTATGGAAAGGGTTTATTAAAAAAAAAAGTAAAACAAGCTGAAGAAAACTAGCCCTCTCCAGGAAATATCAAGTTCTGTGAAACTGTTTGGTACAAAACAATCATAGAAAAATCCTTTTAATCTCTCCTAGAGAAAACAAATCCTAAAGGGAAAGAGAAAACAAATCCTAAAGGGAAAGCCTACATTCTAGCCTAGTTCTAAAAAAAAGTTCTAGTTATTATAAACACCAGGGAGCAACTTAATAATTTACAGAATTTACAAGTTTCAACTTAGTTCCCAAATTAGTAAAAGTGCTAACAGCTCAGGTTGATCTCAGGATTTGGGGGTTTAATATCAGCCCTGCCCTGGAAAGTGTTGTATACAGAAAATGAGGAGCAAGTCTCATTCTTTAAATTTAAAATCTGTCCTTTTAATAATTTAAAAAATACATCCTTTGTTAGTACTGATTTGATAAAAATGTTCATTTCTTTACATGTGGCCTTCCAAGAACTACCATTAACAGACTTTCAGTTCTTGACACTTTTTTTCCAGTTTGTGAAGTTTTGGCAAAGCTGGACTGAGACACAGGGGTGCTCTGGGCACTGATATATCTGAATCCCCCATTAAGCAGATATTTCCTCAAGGTTTATCCTATGTAGGGGGCACAATGGAAGCTTGGAAAGGAAGCACGCAGCCACAGCTTCCTGACCTCCCCCAGAATAAAAAAAAAATACTCCACAGTTAATACCCACTCCCTTAGAAAAGCATGGACATCACAGTCACACATGGGATGGCCCTCCTACCTTCCAGACACCCCACCCAAAACTATGAAGCACTGATACAAGTACTACTTAACTGCATAAAATACTCACAGGAAAAAATTTTCTTCATTTCTTCAAATTTTCCATGAGGTCTTATTTTCACCTTGAACACTAGTATGTGGCAATGTGGACCTATCCCACCAAGAGGCTTAGAGTTCTTACTAAGAAAAGGGGAAAGGGAATAAGTTCACACACACACACACACACACACACACACACACACACACACACACGCTGAGTCTGGTATTGAGCCAAAGTCACTCTTTGGAGAAGAATTTAAACACTGAGTTTATTTGAATTGTGCTGGCTTCCACTGTCTTACAAACAGATGCTGCAGCCCAGGACCAGACAAAACTATCAAACTAAGTTGTTTGCGATTACCCAGGAAATGCCAGTAAACCTGACAAAGGTAACAGACCCTCTGGAGTAGAAAACTAGGGCAAAGGTAACTCCTCAGGGCTTAGGGGAAAAATCTCTCAAGCAAGCTGTTTTTCCAAAAAAAAAAAAAAAAAAGACAAAAGACCACATAAAGGAGCTTATTTCATCACAATTATATAGCAAATCAGTTATACAGTAAATTTCAGAAGGTATATGATCAAGAACCAATGGTACCAAAGGAAGAAATTCAAATCTCACTGAAGGCACTGGCAAAAACAAGGCTTCAGAAATTGACAGAATACCAGTTGAGATGTTTCAACAAATGGATGCAATGCTGGAAGTGCTCACTGTTTTATGCCAAGAAATTTGGAAGGTAGCTACCTGGCCAACCTACTGAAAGAGATCCGTATACATGACTATTCCAAAGAAAGGCGATCCAACGGAATGTAGAAATTATCAAACAATGCCATTAATATCACAGACAAGTAAAATTTTATAAAATTCAAAAATGTTTGCAGCAGTTCATAGACAAGGAACTGCCAGAAATTCAAGCTGGATTCAGAAGAGGACATGGAACAAGGGGTAACATTGTTGATGCCAGATGGACCTTGGCTGAAAGCAGAGAATACCAGAAAGTTGTGTACCTGTGCTTTATTGACCATGCAAAGGTATTTGACATTAGTGGATCACAACAAACTATGCATGACATTGCAAAGAATGGGAATTCCAGAACACTTAACTGTCCTCATGAGGAACTTGTACGTAGACTAAGAGGCAGTCATTTGAACAAAACAAGTGGGTACTGCATGGCGTAAAGTCAAGAAGGTTGTGTGTCTGGGTTGTATCCTTTCACCATACTTATTCAATACATATACTGAAAAACTGGACTATATGAAAAAGAACTGGACATCAGGATTGGAGGAAGACTCATTAACAACCTGAGATATGCAGATGACATAACTTTGCTTGCTAAAAGTGAAGAAGACTTGGGGTACTTACTGATGAAGATCAAAGACCACAGACTTCAGTATGGATTATGCCACAATATATATATAAAAAAAAAAAATCCTCGGAACTGGACCAGTAAGCAACACCATGATGAATGGAGAAAATATTGAAATTGTCGAGAATTTCATTTCACTTGGATCCATAATAAACATCCATGGAAACAGCAGTCAAGAAGTAAAATGATGTATTGCATTGGGCAAATCTGCTGCAAAAGATCTCCTTAAAGTGTTAAAAAGCAAATATGTCACTTTGAGGACTAAGGTAAGCCTGACCCAAGCCATGGTGTTTTGTGCAAACTGGAAAATGAATAAGGAAGATTGAAGAAGAGTTGATGCATTTGAATTATGGTGTTTGTGAAGGATATTGTATATACTATGGACTGCCAGAAGAATGAACAACTTTGTCTTGGATGAAGTACTGCCAGATTACACTTTAAAGCAAGGATGGTGAGACTTCATGTCACGTATTTTTGACATGTTACAAGTTGGGACCTATCTTGGAGAAGGTCATCATGCTTGGCAAATAGAGAGTCAGCCAAAAGAGGAAGACTCCCAGCAAAGTGGATTGACACAGTGGCTACAATGATGGGCTCAAGCAAAGCAATGATTGTGAGGATGGCGTAGGACCAGATAGTGTTTCATGTACCTAGGGTCACTATGATCAGAACCAACTCCATGGTACCTAACAACGACATCCGTGGTTTTGTATAAGGTATGTATAATCACACATACACACACACATGCATACATGCAATATATAATAGAAATTGTTATCAAATTATATGTAAAGTACCACAGAGTGATGAAATTCACACACATGCTTATGATTTTTATAGAAATCCCCACTATAACTAGCACTTTAATGGGGGAGAATTGCTCTTAAAGTAGAAAAATTTCTTCTAACATTGCATCAAGTTAAAATATATTTTCTACCATGTCACTGAAAGGTTGTACTTTTTTTTAACAGCTTTATTGAGGTATAATTCACATGTTGTTGTTGTTAGGTGCTGTCGAGTTGGTTCTAACTCATAGCAACCCTATGTACAACAGAACAAAATGCTCCCTGGTCCTGCAACATCCACACAATCTTTGTTATGCTTGAGCCTATCGTTGCAGCCACCGTGTCAATCCATCTCTTTGAGGGTTTTCC
The DNA here is from genome assembly GCF_030014295.1 of Loxodonta africana. NCBI lineage: Eukaryota > Metazoa > Chordata > Mammalia > Proboscidea > Elephantidae > Loxodonta > Loxodonta africana. The sequence continues at coordinate 252,791 of NC_087347.1, read as the reverse complement.
TCTTTTTCGAGGACTGCCTACTTTACCAAGCATGATGTCCTTCTCCAGGGACGCTTCCCTCCTGATAACATGTCCAAAGTATGTCATATGAAGTCTTACCATTTTTGCTTCTAATTAGCATTCTGGCTGTACTTCTTCTAAGACAGATTTGTTCATTCTTCTGGCAGTCCATGGTAAATTCAATATTCTTCACCAACACCATAATTCAAAAGCATCAATTCTTCTTTGGTCTTTCTTATTCATTGTCCAGCTTTCACATACCTAAGAAACAATTGAAAATATCATGACTTGGGTCAGGTGCATCTTAGTCTTTAAAGTGACATCTTTACTTTTTAATACTTTAAAGAGGCCCTTTGCAGCAGATTTCCCCAATGCAGTGTGTCTTTTGATTTCTTGACTGCTGCTTCCATGGGTGTTGTTTATGGGTCCAAGTAAAATGAAATCCTTTACATCTTCAATCTTTTCTCCTCTTATCATGGTGTTGCTTATTGGTCCAGTTGTGAGGATTTTTTTTTTTTTTTTTTATGTTGAAGTGTGATTAATACTGAAGGCTCTAGTCTTTGATCTTCATCAGTAAATGCTTCAAATGCTCTTCACTTTCAGGAAGCATCATCTGCATTTTTCTGGTTGTTAACGGTCTTCCTCCAACCTTGATATCACGTTCTTCTTCATATAGTTCAGTTTCCCCAATTATTTGCTCAGCATACTGATTGAATAAGTATGGTGAGATGATACAACCCTGACGAACCCTTTCTTGACTTTAAACCATGTAGTATCCCTTTCTTTTGTTCAAACAACTGCCTCTTGATCTAGAGCACAATTAAGTGTTCTGGATTGCCATTCTTTGCAATTTTACCCATATTTTGTTATGATCCGCACAGTGAAATGCCTTTGCATAGTCAATAAAACACAGATAAACATCCTTCTGGTATTCTCTGTTTTCAGCCAGGATCTCTCTGACATCATCAATGATATCCTTCGTTCCACGTAGTCTTCTAAATCCAACTCGAATTTCTGGGAGTTCTCTGTTGATTTACTGATGCAACTTCTTTTGAATGGTCTTTAGGAAAATTTTACTTGTATGTAATATTAATGATATTGTTTGATAATTTCTGCATTTGGTTGAATCACCTTTCTTGGGAATAGGCATAAATATGCCCAGGTAGCTGTCTTCCAAATTTCTTGACATGGATGAGTGGGCACTTCCAGTGCTGCATCCATTGGTTGGAACATCTAAATTGGTATTTGTCTATTCCTGGAGCCTTATTTTTCACCAGTGTCTTCAGTGCACCTTGGACATCTTCCTTCAGTACAATTGGTTCCTGATCATGTGCTAAGTCCTGAAATGTTTGAATATCCACCAATTCTTTTTGGGACAGTGATTCTGTGTATTCATTCCTTCTTTTTTTGATACTTCCTGCGTTGTTCAATGTTTTCCCCATGTTGTTGTTGTTGTTAGGTGTCGTTGAGTCAGTTCCTACTCATAGTGACCTTATGTACCACAGAACAAAACACTGCCCAGTCCTGTGCCATCCTTACAATCATTGTTTTGCCTGAGTGCATTGTTGCAGCTACTGTGTCAATCCAACTCATTGAGGGTCTTCCTCTTTTCCGCTGACCCTGTACTTTACCAAGCATGATGTCCTTCTCCAGGGACTGATCCCTCCTGGTAACCTATCCAAAGTATGTAAGCCTCAGTCTTGCCATCCTTGCTTCTAAGGAGCATTCTGGTTGTGCTTCCAAGACAGATTTGTTCTTTCTTTTGGCGGTCCACGGTATATTCATTATTCTTTGCCAACACCACAATTCAAAGGTGTCAATTCTTCTCCGGTCTTCCTTACTCATTGTCCAGCTTTGACATGCATATAATATGATTGAAAACGCCATGGCTTAGGTCAGGCTCACCTTAGTCTTCAAGGTGATATCTTTGCTTTTCAATACTTTAAAGAGGTCTTTTACAGCAGATTTGCCCAATGCAATGCAACTTTTGATTTCTTGCCTGCTGCTTCCATGGGTGTTGATTGTGGATCCAAGTAAAATGAAATCCTTGACAACTTCAATCTTTTCTCCATTTATCATGATGTGGCTCATTGGTCCAGTTGGGAGGATTTTTGTTTTCTTTATGTTGAGGTGTAATCCTACCGAAGGCTGTGCTGTTTGATCTTCATCAGTAAGTGCTTCAAGTCCTCTTCACTTTCAGCAAGGAAGGTTGTGTCATCTGCATAACACAGGTTGTTAATGAGTCTTCCTCCAATCCTGATGCCCCATTCTTCTTCAAAGAGTACAGCTTCTCAGATTATTTGCTAAACGTACACATTGAATAGGTATTGTGAAAGGATACAACTCTAACACACACTTTTCCTGACTTTAAACCACTCAACATCCCCTTGCTCTGTCCAAACAACTGTCTCTTGATCTATGTAAAGGTTCCTCATGAGCACAAAAAAATGTTCTAGAATTTCCATTCTCGGTAATGTTATCCATAATTTGTTATCATACACACAGTAAACGTGCTTCTGGTATTCTCTGCTTTCAGCCAGGATCCATCTGACATCAGCAATGATAGCCCTGGTTCTATGTCCTCTTCTGAATCCTATCTGAATTTCTGGCAGTTCCCTGTTAATATACTGCTGCAGCCACTTTTCAATGATCTTCAGCAAAATTTTGCTTGCCTGTGATATTCGATAATTTCTGCATTTGTTTAAATTGCCTTTCTTGGGAATAGACATAAATATGGATCTCTTCCAGTTGGTTGGCCCGGTAGCTCTCTTCCGAGTTTCTTGGCATAGATGAGTGGGCACTTCTGGTGCTGCATCCATTTGTTGAAACATCTCAATTGTTATTCTGTCAATTAGTGGAGTCTTGTTTCTCGCCAACGCCTTCAGTGCAGCTTGGACTTCTTCCTTCAGTACCATCAGTTCCTGATCATATGGTACCTTTTGAAATTGTTGAATGTCGACTAATTCTTTTTGGTATAATGACTCTGTGTATTCCTTCCATCTTCTTTTGATGCTTCCTGCGTCGTTTAATATTTTCCCCATAGAATCCTTCACTATTGCAACACGAGGCTTGAATTTTTTCTTCGGTTCTTTCAGTTTGAGAAATGCCAAGCGTGTTCTTCCCTTTTGGTTTTCTATCTCCAGCTCTTTGCACATGTCTTTATAATACTTTACTTTGTCTTCTCGAGTCGCCCTTTGAAATCTTCTGTTCAGTTCTTTTACTGCATTATTTCTTCCTTTTGCTTTAGCTGCTCGACATTCATGAGCAAGTTTCAGAGTCTCCTCTGACATCCATCTTGGTCTTTTCTTTCTTTCCTGTCTTTTCAGTGACCTCTTACTTTCTTCATGCATGATGTCATTCCACAGCTCATCTGGTCTTCGGTCATTGGTCTTCAACGCGTCAAATCTGTTCTTGTGATGGTCTCTAAATTCCAGTGGGAAATACTCAAAGTCGTATTTTGGCTTTCATGGACTTACTCCGATTTTCTTCAGTTTCAACTTGAACTTGCATATGAGGAATTTACAGTCTGTTCCAGTCACCCCTGGCCTTGTTCTGACTGATGATATTGAGCTTTTCCATTGTCTCCTTCCACATATGTAGTCAATTTGATTCCTGTGTATTCTATCTGGAGAGGTCCATGTGTATAGTTGCCATTTACGTTGGTGAAAAAAGGTATTTGCAATGAAGAAGTTGTTGTTCTTGCAAAATTCTATCATTCGACCTCTGGCATTATTTCTATCACCAAGGCCATATTTTCCAACTACCGATCCTTCTTTGTTTCCAACTTTCACATTCCCATCACCAGTAGCTTTTCCCATAGAGTCCTTCAAGATTGCTACTTGAAGCTTGACTTTTTATTCAGTTCTTTCAGCTTGAGAAATGCCGAGTGTGTTTTTCTAATTCCAAGTCCTTGCACATATCATCATAATACTTTACCTTGCCTTCGCAATGCATTCTTTGAAATCTTCTGTTCAGCTCTTTTACTTCATCATTTCTTCCATTCACTTTGGCTACTCAATTTTCAAGAGCAAGTTTCAGAGTCTCTCGTGACATCCATTTGTTCTTTTCTTTCTTTCCAGTCTTTTTAATGATCTCTGGCTTTCTTTGTGTATGATGTCCTCGATATCATTCCACAACTAGTTGGTTTTCTGTCATTAGTGTTCAATAGGTCAAATCCATTCTTTAGATGGTTTCTAAAGTCAGGTGGGATATACACACAGCATAATTAATCTGTACAATTCAGTAGTTTTTAGTATATACACCTGGTTGGGCAATCATTACCACAATTAATTTCAGAGCTTCTATCAGCCAAATAGAACCTTCACAGCCATCGACAGTCAAGCCCCATTTCCTTTTACCTCCACACCAGCCCTAGGCAACTACTAATCTATGTTCTGTCTCTATAAATATGCCTATTCTGGACATTTCATGTAAATGGAATCATACAATATGTGTTTTTTTGTGACTGGCTTCCTTTTCTTAGCATAACATTTTCAAGGCCCATCCATGTTGCAGCATGAATCTGTGCTTCATCCTTTTTATTACTGAATAATATTACCTTGGATGGATACATCACATTTTGTTTATTTATTCATCAGTTGATGGGCATGTGAGTTATTTCCACTTCTGTGCTATCATGAATATTCTGCTATGAACACTCATGCACAAGTCTTTGTGTAGACATATGTTTTCATTTCTCTTGGGTATATACCTAGGAATAGAATTGCTGGGTCATATGATAACTCTATGTTTAACATTTGAGAAACTCCCAGACTTTTTTCCATCATGGCTGCACCATTTTACATTCCCATAATAAAGGTATAAGGTTCCAATATCTCTACATCCTGTCAATACTTGTTATTGTCTGTCTTTTTGATTATAGCTATTCTAGTGGATGTGAAGTGATATCTCATTGTAATTTTGATTTGCACTACCCTGATAGCTAATGATGCTGAGCATCTTTTCATGTGTTTATTTGTATATATATATATTTTAGAGAAATGTCTATTCAGATCCTTTGCCCTTATTTAATTGAGTTATTCATCATTTAATTTTTGAGTTGTAAGAATTCATGTGAAAGCTGGACAATGAATAAGGAAGACAGGAAAAGAATTGATCCCTTTGAATTATGCAGTTAGTGAAGAATATCGAATATATCATGGGCTGCCAAAAGAACAAACAAATGTCTTGAAAGAAATACAGCCAGAATACTCCTTAGAAGCAAAGATGGCAAAACTTCATCTCAAATACTTCGAACATGTTATTGGGAGGGTCCAGTCTTTGGAGAGGGACATCATGCTGGTAAATTAAAGTGTCAGTTAAAAAGAGGAAGACCCTCTCTTAAATGCTAGCAAGTGGCCATCTAAGAAGCATCAATTGGTCTTAACCCACCTGGAGCAAAAGAGAACAAAGAACACCAAGACACAATGTAATTATGAGCCCAAGATAAGAAAGGGCCACATAAATCAGAGACTACATCAGCCTGAGATCAGAAGAACTAGATGGTGCCTGGTTACAACAGATGACTGCCCTGACAAGGAACACAACAGAGAATCCGTGATGAAACAGTAAAACAGTGGGATGCAGACCTCAAATTCTTATAAGTTGACCAGACTTAATGGTCTGACTGAGACTAGAAGGACCCTGGAGATCATGGTCTCCAGACCTCCTGTTAGTCCAAGACTGGAACCATTCCCAAAGCCAACTCTTCAGACAGGGTTTGGACTGGACTATAAGACTGAAAATGATACTGGTGAGGAATGAGCTTGGCTCAAGCAGATGCATAAGACTATGTGGGCAGCTCCTGTCTGGAGGCAAGATGAGAAGGCAGAGGGGGACAGGAGCTAGCTGAATGGACATGGGGAATACAGGTTGGAGAGGAGGATTGTGCTGTCTCATTAGGGAGAGAATAACTAGGAGTACATAGCAAGGTGTATATAAATTTTTGTATGAGAGAGACTGACTTGATTTGTAAACTTTCACTTAAAGCACAATAAAAAAAAAAAGGAATATATGCACACCCATGTTCATGGCAGCACTGTTTACAATAGCAAAAAGTTGGAAGCAACCAAGGTGCCCATCAATGGATGAATGGATAAATAAACTATGGTATATTCACACAGTGGAATACTACACATCAATAAAGAACAATGTTGAATCCATGAAACATTTCATAACATGTAGAAATCTGGAAGACATTATGCTGAGTGAAATCAGTCAATTGCAAAAGGATAAATATTGTATGAGACCGCTATTATAAGAACTGGAGAAACAGTTTAAGCAGAGAATAAATTACACTTTGATGGTTACTAGAGGGGGGAGGGTGGGAGGGAGGGAGGGAAGGGATATTCACTAATTAGACAGTAGATAAGTTTCATTTTAGGGGAAAGGAAAGATGATACACAATAAAGGAGAGGTCAACACAAATGTACCAAACCAAAAACAAAGAAGTATCCTTAAAAAACTGAACATTTCAAAGGCCAGCATAGCAGGGGCGGGGGTTTGAGGACCATGGTTTCAGGGGACACCTAAGTCAATTGGCATAAGAAATTCTATTGAGAAAACATTCTGCATCCCACTTTGGAGAGTGGTGTCTGCAGTCTTAAACGCTAACAAGCGGCCATCTAAGATGCATCAATGGGTCTCAACCCACCTGGAACAAGGAAGAATGAAGAACACCAAAGGCACAAAATAACTATGAGTCCAAGAGGCAAAAAGGACCACATAAACCAAAGACTACATCATCCTGAGACCAGAAGAGCTAGATGGTACCTGGCCACAACTGATGACTGCCCTGACAGGGAACTCAACAGAGAAACCCTGAGGGATCAGGAGAGCAGTGGGTTGCAGACCCCAAGTTCTGGTAAAAAGACCACACTCAATGGTCAGACTGGGACTGGAGGAACCCCGGAGGCCATGGATCCCAGAACTTCTGTTACCCCAGGGCAGGAACTATTCTCAAAGCCAACTCTTCAGACAGGGATTGGACTGGAATAGGGGATGGAAAATGAAACTGGTGAAGAACAAGGTTCTTGGATCAAGTCGACACATGAGACTATGTTGGCATCTCCTGTCAGGAGGGAAGATGAGAGGGCAGAGGTGTCCAGAAACTACCCAAATGTACACGAGGAGAGAGAGGGGAGGGAAGTACTGTGCTACCTCATCCGAGGGAGAGCAATTAGGAGTGTATAGCAAGGTGTATGTAAATTTTTGTATGAGGGACTAACCTGATTTGTAAACTTTCACTTAAAGCACAATTAAAAAAAAAAAAAGAGAAGACCCTCAACGAGATGGATTGACACAGTGGCTGCAAAAATGGGTTCAAACATAGCAACAATTGTGAGCATGGCATAGGACCAGGCAGTTTTGTTCCGTTGTACATAGTGTTGCTATGAGTCAAAACCAGCTCAATGGCACCTAACAACAACAGGAGTTATTCATACATTATAGACACAGGTCCCTTATCACATACAAGATTTACAAATATTTTCTCCCATTCTTGCCTACTGACTTTCTTGATGATCATTTTTGAAGCATATTTGTACTTTTGATGAAGTTTGATTTATTTATCTATATATTTTGTTGCTTGTGCTTTTGGTGTCATATCCAAGAAATCCTTGTCTAATCCCATCATACAGGAAGAAAGCAAGAGGTCATTAACCAGACAGGAAAGAAAGCAAAGACCAAAACAGATAACAGAAGAAACTCTGAAAATTGCTCTTGAACATGGATATATATATATATATATATATAGTAGATAAATTGAAAGGAAGAAATGATGAAGTAAATCAGCTGAAGAGATTTCAAAGTGTGACTCAAGAAGACAAAGTAAAGTATTATAATGAAATACGCAAAGACCTAGAGATAGAAAACCAAAAGGGAAGAACAAGCTCAGCATTTCTCAAGCTGAAAAAAATGAATGAAAAAGTAAAGCCTGGAGTTGTAATATTGAAGGATTCTATGGGACAAATATTGAATGATGCAGGAAGAATCAAAAGAAGAAGGAAGGAATATACAGAGTCACTGCACCTCTCCGTTTATCACGATGTTGGTTATTGGCCCAGTTGTCAGGATTTTTGTTTTATGTTGAGGTGTAGTCCGTACGGAAGGCTGTAGTCTTTGATATTCATCAATAAATGCTTCAAGTCCTCTTCACTTTCAGCAAGCGAGGTTGTTATCTGCATATAGGAGGTTGTGAATGAGTCTTCTTCCTATCCTGGTGCCCCTTTCTTCTTCATATAGTACAGCTTCTCGGATTATTTTCTCAGCATACAGATTGAGTAAGTTTGGTGAAAGGATACAACCCTGATGCACACCTTTCCTGACTTTAAACCATGCAGTATCCCTTTGTTCTGTTTGAATGACTGCCTTATAGGGAACTAACAACTTTTCTTAGGGAACATTTTTTAATTTATTTATTTCAAATCTGTATGCTTTCTATTGGTTTTTCTTTCCTCATTGTGCTGGCTAGGACTCCAATACAGTGCTGAATAGAAGTAGTGAGTGTCAACATCTTTGTCTTATTTTCAGTCTTCGAGAACACAGAAGTTCTTATTCATCTCCTATTCTTGGAACCTCCACATGTGTCTGCCAGTTTGTTGTACTGTGGGGGCTTGCCTGTTGCTGTGATGCTGGAAGTATACTACCGGTATCCAGATACCAGAAGGGTCACCCAAGGACTATGGGTTTCAGCTGAGGATCTAGACTAAGAAGGGCAAGGCAGAAGGACCTGGAGTTCTACATCTAAAAAGAACTAGCCAGTGAAAATCTTATGAACAGCAGCGGAACATTGTCTGATATAGTGCTGAAAGATGAGCCCCCCCAAGGTTGGAAGGCACTCAAAAGATGACTGGGGAAGAGCTGCCTCCTCAAAGTAGAGCCAAACTTAACGACATGAATGTAGTAAAGCTTTCAGAACCTTCGTATGCTGATGTGGCACGACTCAAAATGGGAAGAAATAGCTGCAAAAATCCATTAATAATTGAAACCTGGAATGTATGAAGTACGAATCTAGGAAAATTGGAAATCATCAAAAATGAAATGGAATGTGTAAACATCGATATCCTAGGCATTAGTGAGCTTAAATGGACTGCTATTGGCCACTTTGAATCGGACAATCATACAGCCTACTATGCTGGGAATGACAGCCTGAAGAGGAATGGTGTTCCATTCATTGTCAAAAAGAACATTTCAAGATCTATCCTGAAGTACAACACTGTCAGTGATAGGATAATACCCATATGCCTACGAGAAAGACCAGTTAATATGACTATTCTTATAATTTAATAAACAAACACTAAGGCCAAAGATGAAGAAAATGAGGATTTTTATCAACTGCTGCAGTCTGAAATTGATTGAACATGCAGTCAGGATGCATTGATAATTACTGGTGATTGGAATGTGAAAGTTGTAAACAAAGAAGAAGGATTGGTAGTTGGAAAATATGGCCTTGGTGATAGAAACAATGCGGAGATCGAATGACAGAACTTTGTAAGATCAACAACTTCATGCAAATACTTTTTTTCACCAACATAAACAGCAACTATACACATGGACCTCACCAGATGGAGTACACAGGAATCATATTGACTGTATCTGTGGAAAGAGACAATGGAAAAGCTCAATATCAGTCAGAACAATGACAGGGACCAACTGACAAACAAATGCTAATATGCAAGTTCAAGTTGAAACTGAAGAAAATCAGAGCAAGTCCATGAGAGCCACGACCTTGAGTATATTCCACCTGAATTTAGAGACCATCTCAAGAATGTATTTGACCCATTGAACACTAACGACTGAAGACCAGATGAGTTGTGGAATGGCATCAAAGACACTCTACGTGAAAAGAAAAGACCAAGATGGATGTCAGAGAAGACTCTGAAACTTGCTCTCGAACATCGAGCAGCTAAAGCAAAAGGAAGAATTCATGAAGTAAAAGAACTGAACAGAAGATTTCAAAGGGCATCTTGGGAAGACAAAGCAAAGTATTATAATGACATGTGCAAAGAGCTGGAGATGGACAACCAAAAGGGAAGAACATGCTCGGTATTTCTCAAGCTGAAAGAACTGAAGAAAAAATTCAAGCCTGGAGTTGCAATAGTAAAGGATCCTATGCAGAAAATATTAAACGATGCAGGAAGCATGAAAAGAAGATGGAAGGAATACACAGAGTCATTATACCAAAAGAATGAGTCGATGTTCAACCATTTCAAGAGGAGGCATATTTTCAGGAACAGATGGTACTGAAGGAAGCAGTCCAAGCTGCTCTGAAGGCATTGGGAAAACAAGGCTCCAGGAATTGATGGAATATCATTTGAGATGTTTCAACAAACAGATGCAGCAGTGGAGGTGCTCACTCATCTATGCCAAGAAATATGGAAAACAGCTTCCTGGCCAACTGACTGGAAGAGATCCATATTTATGCCTATTCCCAAGAAAGGATATCCAACCAAATGGGGAAATTATAGAACAATATCATTAATATCACGTGTAAGCAAAATTTTGCTGAAGATCATTCAAAAATGGATGCAGCAGTATATTGACAAGAAACTGCCAAAAATTCAGGCCAGTTTCAGAAGAGGACTTGGAACCAGGGGTATCACTGCTGACGTCAGATGGATCCCGGCTGAAAGAGAGAATACCAGAAGGATGTTTACCTGTGTTTTATTGACTATGTAAAGGCATTCGACTGTGTGGATCATAACAAAGTATGGATAATGCTGCAAAGAATGGGAATTCCAGAACACTTAATTGTGCTCATGAGGAACCTTTACATAGACCAGGAGGCAGTTGTTTAGACAGAACAAGGGAATATAGATTGATTCAAAGTCAGGAAAAGTGGGCATCAGGGTTGTATTCTTTCACCATACCTATTCAATCTATATGCTGAGCAAATAATACGAGAAGCTGGACTATATGAAGAAGAACGGGGCGTCAGGATTGGAGAAAGACTCATTAACAACCTGCGTTATGCAGATGACACAATCTTGCTTGCTGAAAGTGAAGAGGACTTGAAGCACTTACTGATGAAAATCAAAGACCACAGCCTTCAGTATGGATTGCACCTCAACATAAAGAAAACAAAAATCCTCACAACAGGACCAAAGAGCAACATCATGATAAACGGAGAAAAGATTGAAGCTGTCAAGGATTTCATTTTACTTGGATTCACAATCAATAGCCATGGAAGCAGCAGTCAAGAAATCAAAAGATGCGTTGCATTGGGTATATCTGCTGCAAAGGACCTCTTCAACGTGTTGAAGAGCAAAGATATCACCTTGAAGAATAAGGTGTGCCTGACCCAAGCCATGGTATTTTCAATTGCATCATATGCATGTGAAAGCTGGACAATGAATAAGGAAGACCGAAGAAGAACTGATGCCTTTGAATTGTGCCGTTGGCGAGGAATATTGAATATACCGTGGACTGCCAAAATAACGAACAAATCTGTCTTGGAAGAAATACAACCAGAACGCTCCTTAAAAGTAAGGATGGCACGACTGCCTCTTACATACTTTGGACATGTTGTCAGGAGGGATGAGCCTCTGGAGAAGGACATCATGCTTGGCAGAGTACAGGATCAGCAGAAAAGAGGAAGACTCTCAACGAGATGGATGGACACAGTGGCTGCAACAATGAGCTCTAAGGATGGCTCAGGACGGGGCAGTGTTTTGTTCTGTTGTTCATAAGGTAGCTATGAGTCAGAACTGACTCGACAGCACCTAACAACAGCAACAACAAAAAACAGTGCTGTAGTGAACATGGGTATGCATATATGTGTTCAAGTGAATGCTCTTATTTCTCTAGGATATATTCCGAGGGTGGGATTGCTGGATCGTATGGTAGTTGTATTTCCAGCTTTTTAAAGAAGTGCCAAATCGATTTCCAAAGTGGTTGTACCATTTTACATTCTGTCCAGCAGTGTACAAGTGTTCCAGTCTCTCCACAACCTCTCCAATATTTATTATTTTGTGTTTTTTGGATTAATGCCAGCCTTGTTGGAGGGAGATGAAATCTCATTGTAGTTTTGATTTGCATTTCTCTAATGGCTAATGATCGTGAGCATTTCCTCATGTATCTGTTAGCCACCTGAATGTCTTTAGTGAAGTGCCTGTTCATATCTTTTGCCCATTTTTTAATAGGGATATTTGTCTTTTTATAGTTGAGTTTTTGCAGTATCATGTAGATTTTTAGAGATCAGGCACTGATAAGAAATGTCATAGCTAAAATCCTTTTCCCAATCTGTAGGTTGTCTTTTATTCTTTTGGTGAAGTCTTTGGATGAGCATAGGTGCTTGATTTTTAGGAGCTCCCAGTTATCTAGTTTCTCTTCTACATTGTTAGTAATGTTTTCTCTATTGTTTATGCCGTGTATTAGGGCTCCTAATGTTGTCCCTATTTTTTCTTCCATGACCTTTATTGTTTTAGATTTTATATTTAGGTCTTTGATCCATTTTGAGCTCGTTTTTGTGCATGGAGTGAGGTATGGGTCTTGTTTCATTTTTTTTGCAGATGGATATACAGTTATGCTAGCACCGTTTGTTACAAAGAGTGTTTTTTCCCCGTTGAACTGTTTTGGGGCCTTTGTCAAATATCAACTGCTCATATGTGGATGGATTTATGTCTGGGTTCTCAATTCTGTTCCATTGGTCTGTGTATCTGTTGTTATACCAGTACCAGGCTGTTTTGACTACTGTGGTGGTATAATAGGTTCTAAAATCAGGTAAAGTAAGGCCTCCCACTTTGTTCTTCTTTTTCAGTAATGCTTTATTTATCGGGGGCCTCTTTCCCTTCCACATGAAGTTGGTGATTTGTTTCTCCATCTCATTAAAAAATGTCATTGGGATTTGGATTGGAATTGCATTAAATGTATAGATCGTTTTTAGTAGAATAGACATTTTTATAATGTTAAGTCTTCCTAACCATGAGCAAGGTATGTTTTTCCACTTATGAAATTCTCTTTTGGTTTCTTGCATAAGTGTATTGTAGTTTTCTTTGTATAAGTCTTTTACATGTCTGGTAAGATTTATTCCTAAGTATTTTATCTTCTTGAGGGCTACTGTAAAAGGCATTGATTTGGTGATTTCCTCTTCGATGTTCTTTTTGTTCGTGTAGAGGAATCCAACTGATTTTTGTATGTTTATCTTGTATCCCAATACTCTGCTGAACTCTTCTATTAGTTTCAGTAGTTTTCTGGAAGATTCCTTAGGGTTTTCTGTGTATAAGATCATGTCTTCTGCAAATAGAGATAATTTTACTTCTTCCTTGGCAATCTGGATGCCCTTTATTTCTTTATGTAGCCTAATTGCTCTGGCTAGAACCTCCAACACAATGTTGAATAAGAACAGTGATAAAGGGCATCCTTGTCTAGTTCCCGATCTTGACGGGAATGATTTCATGCTCTCTCCATTTAGGATGATGTTGGCTGTTGGCTTTGTATAAATGCCCTTTATCATGCTGGGGAATTTTCCTTCTATTCCTATTTTGCTGAGAGTTTTTATCATGAACGGGTGTTGAACTTTGTCAAATGCCTTTTCTGCATCAATTGATAAAATCATGTGATTCTCATCTTTTATTTTATTTATGTGGTGGATTACGTTAACTGTTTTTCTAATGTTGAACCACCCTTCAACCTTCATACCTGGTATATATTCCATTCGGTCATGCTGAATTTTTTTTTTTTTTTTTTGATATGTTGTTGAATTCTATTGGCTAGAATTTTGGTGAGGATTTTTGCATCTACTTTCCTGAGGGATATAGGTCTATAATTTTTTTTTTTGTGGTGTCTTTACCCGGTTTTAGTATCTGGGATATGGTGGCTTCATAGAATGAGTTTGGTAGTGTTGCATCCTTTTCTATGCTCTGAAATACCTTTAGTAGTACTGGTGTTAACTCTTCTCTGAAAGTTTGGTAGAGCTCTGCAGTGAAGCCATCTGGACCAGGGCTTTTTGGGGGGGGTGGGCGGGGGAGGGGGGAATTTTTTGATTACCTTTTCAATCTCTTCTTTTGTTACGAGTCTATTTAGTTGTTCTACCTCTGTGTTAGTTTAGGTAGATAGTGTGTTTCTAGAAATTCATCCATTTCTTCTAGGTTTTCAAATTCGTTAGAGTACAATTTTTCGTAGTAATCTGATATGATTCTTTTAATTTCAGTTGGGTCTGTTGTAATATCGCCCATCTCATTTCTTATTCGGGTTATTTGTTTCCTCTCCTGTTTTTCTTTTGTCAGTTTGGCCAATGGTTTATCAATTTTGTTGATTTTTTCAAAGAACCAACTTTTGGTCTTGTTAATTCTTTCAGTTGTTTTTCTGTTTTCTATTTCATTTAATTCTGCTCCAATTTTTATTATTTGCTTTCTTATGGTGCCTGAGATTTTCTTTTGTTTCTCTCTTTCTATTTGTTCAAGTTGTAGGGAGAAATCTGTGGTTTTGGCCCTTTCTTCTTTTTGTGTATGTGCATTTATTGCTATAAACTGATCCCTGACCACTACTTTCGCTGTGTCCCAAGGATTCTGTTGGGAAGTGTTTTCATTCTCATTGGATTCTATGAGTTTCTTTATTCCATCCTTAATGTTATCTATAACCCAGTCTTTTTTTCAGCAGGTTATTGTTCAGTTTGCAAGTGTTTGATTTCTTTTCCCTGCTTTTTCTGTTATTGATTTCTACTTTTATGGCCTTATGGTCAAAGAAGGTGCTTTGTAATATTTCAGTGTTTTGGATTCTGCTAAGACTTGCTTTATGACCTAATATGTGGTCTATCTATTCTAGAGAATGTTCCATGTGCACTAGAAAAGAAAGTATACTTGACTACTATTGGGTGGAGTGTTCTGTATATGTCTATAAGGTCAAGTAGATTGATTGTGGCATTTAGATCTTCCGTGTCTTTATTGAGCTTCTTTCTGGATGTCCTGTCCTTCACTGAAAGTGGTGTGTTGAAGCCTCCTACTATAATTGTTGAGCTGCCTATCTCATTTTTCAATACCGCTAGAGTTTGTTTTGTGTATCTTGCTGCCCTATCATTGGGTGCATAAATATTTAATATGGTTGTATCTTCATGGTGTATTGTCCTTTTAATCATTATATAGTGTCCTTCCTTATCCTTTCTGGTGGATTTAACTTTAAAGTCTATTTTTTCAGAAATTAATATTGCCACTCAAGCTCTTTTTTGATTGTTGTTTGTTTGACATATATTTTTCCATCCTTTGAGTTTTAGTTTGTTTGTGTCTCTAAGTCTAGGTTGTGTCTCTTGTAGGCGGCATATAGATGGATCGCGTGTTTTAATCAATTCTGGCACTCTCTGGCACATTCAGCATAGTTATGGATAGGTATGAATTTAGTGCCGTCATTTTGATGTCTTTTTCTGTGTGTTGAAGACAGCTTCTTTTTCCCACTTAATTTTTTCTGCTGTATAGTTTATCTTTATATATTGTCTTTTTGCCTTATTCATTGTTGTTGATTTTGTTTCTGCTGAGTCTCCATTTTTTTTCTTGTATTTTATTTTGATGTGTAGGATAGTTAGCCTCCTTTGTAGTTACCTTAATATTTACCCCTATTTTCTAAATTTAAACCTAACTTTTATTTCTTTTTAGCCCCTTGTCTTCCTCTCCATATGAAAGATCTATGACTACATTTTTTAGTCCCTCTTTATTTTTTTAATGTTGTCTTCTTTTTTTTTTTTCTTTTACACAATAAAACTGTTTCCCTGTTTTGAGGGTTTTTTTTAATCTTGATTTATTTTTGTGATTTCTGTGTTTGGGCTGATATCTGATTGCTCTGTCCAGTGTTCTAGTCTTGGGTTGATACCTGATATTACTGATTTTCTAACCAAAGAAACCCCTTTAGTATTTCTTGTAGGTTTGGTTTTTATGAATTCCCTAAACTTCTGTTTATCTGGAAATGTCCTAATTTCACCTTCATATTGGAGAGACAGTTTTGCTGGATATATGATTCTTAGCTGGCAATTTTTTTTTCCTTCTATACTTTATATAAGTCATCCCATTGTCTTCTTGCCTGCATGGTTTCTGCCGAGTAGTCCAAGCTTATTCTTATTGACTGTCCTTTGTAGGTGACTTTTCGTTTGTCCATAGCTACTCTTAAAAGTCTCTTTTTTATCTTTGGTTTTGGCAAGTTTGATTACTACACGTCTTGGTGGCTTTCTTTTAAAACCTACCTTATCCAGAGTTCAATGAGCATCTTGGATAGATATCTTCTTATCTTTCACGATATCAGGGAAGTTTTCTGACAAAAAAATCTTCAACAATTCTCTCTGTATTTTCTGTTATCCGTTCCTGTTCTGGTACTCCAACCACTCGTAGGTTATTTCTCCTGATAGAGTCCCACATTATTCTTAAGGTTTCTTCATTTTTTCAAATTCTTTTATCTGATTTTTCTTCAGATATATTGGTCCCAAGTTCCTTATCTTCAAGTTCACGAATTCTGCTTACCTCTCGTTCAATTCTGCTCCTCTGACTTTCTATTGAGTTGTCTACTTCTGTAATTTTATTGTTAATCTTCTGAATTTCTGATTGCTGTCTCTCTATGGATTTTTCCAGCTTTTTAAAATTTTCATTATGTTCCTGAATAACCTTTTTAATTTCTTCGACTGCTTTATCTGTGTATTCCTTGGCTTGTTCTGCATATTGCCTCATTTCCTTCCTGATGTCTTGAAGAGTTCTGTAGATTAATCTTTTGTATTCTGCATGTGGTAATTCCAGGAAGGCGCTTTCATCTAGAAGATCCGTTGATTCTTTGTTCTGACAGCTTGTTGAAGCGATTGTGATCTGTTTCTTTATGTGATTTGATATTGACTGTTGTCTCCAGGGCATCTATAAGTTATTGTGTCAGTTTATTTTGTGTTTGTTTTCTGTATCCTAGTTTTTTGCTTTTTTTTTTTGTTTGTTTGTTTTGATTTGCCCAGATGGGTTGCTTGAGTGAGATAGCTTGATTATTTTCATCTTTGGAGCTCTGACGTCCTGTCATCAGATGGCTAGAGCTGTTATCAGGTATATCAGTCTAGGAGCCCATTCACTTTTTTTGTACGAGTTCAGCTCAGGTGTCCAGGTAGCTGGTCATCAAGTGTGTCTTACAGGCTCTGTCATACAGTCTTAGAGGGGCAGGGGTGATTGTTGTAGGTACCGGTATCTGGTTGCAACAGGGGGTCATGCTCTGAACAAGGCAGGTGGCTGAGAATCATCCCGCAAGTGTCTCTGGGGACAGCGTGTCCCTCTTCCCTAGAGCATACAGGTGGGTGGGTTCTGCAGACGGACCATGGGCACCTAAAGTTTTTGGCTGTACAGACTGGGAGACACCAGTTATCCCTGAACCTCTGTCATGGGTGGCTGGGTGACCTGAGTGGAGCCACCAGTCCTTAGGCCCCTGATGTGGGTAGATGAAGAACCTGTTTAATAGGCAAAGCCATGTCAAACATCAAACACCCACCTCTCTACCACATAGGCGAAACAGTTTTAGTCTGCCAACAAGGGTCTATTCTCCCGAAATAGGCCCACACAGGTCCATACAGGGGGGAAAAGTACTCAAGGTCCAAGGACTGTTTATGCCTGGACAGGAGCTGCTTCTGTCCTGAGTTGCCCAGGTTAGTGGAGCTGGCAAATTATCTTTTCCTCCAACTGTGAATTTATTCCTTCTCTAAGGCTGGAGAATGGCTCTAGGTGCTCAACAGGACCTATCTCAGGCCCAGGGAAATCAACAGCCACTGAAGCCAGTTTGGGAGTAGGGGAGCGGTAAAATATAAGCAAGTACTTAGCTTTTGCTAAGGAGTGCCATTCTTCTCTGGTTCTGGAGGTGTGAGTAGGCTGTGTGGCTGGCTGCTTCTCCCTGAGGAAACTGCGGCCAAATGCTAGTATCAGCCCTCCGCAGCCAGTCCCGGGAATGGTGCCTGAGGGCTCCTGGTGATTCAGGACTGGTAACTCCTCTCCACTTATGAACCGTCTCTTCCTCCCCCTCCACTCAGTTCGTTTTCTAACTTTGCCTTTGATGTTCAGGGCTCCTAGCTTGTCATAAATATACTTGTTTCACTTGTTTTTTCAGGTCTTTGTTGTCAGAGGGCTTGCCGGAAGAGTCTGTATATTCTGCCATCTTGGCCTCTCCTCCCCTCTGCTTTTTAACACTTTAAAGAGGTCTTTTACAGAAGATTTGTCCAATGCAATGCATCACTTGATTTCTTGACTGCTGCTTCTGTGGGTGCTGATTTTGGTTCCAAGAAAAACGAAATCCTCTGCGACTTCAATCTTTTCTCTGTTTTATTGTAATGTTGGTTATTGGCCCAGTTGTGAGGATTTTTGTTTTCTTTATGTTGAGGTGTAATACATATCGAAGGCTGAGTCTTTGATCTTCATCAATAAGTGCTTCAAGTCCTCTTCACTTTCAGCAAGAAAGATTGTGTAATCTGTGTATCTCAGTTGTTAATCTGTCTTCCTTAAAATCTGATACCCGATTCTTGTTCATATAGTCCAGCTTCTAGGATTATTTGCTCAGCATGCAGATTGAATAAGTATGGTGAAGGGACACAACCCTGAGGCACACCTCTCCTGACTTTAAACCACACAGTATTCCCTTGCTCTGTTGGAACAACTGCCTCTTGATCTACCTCCAAGTTCCTCAACAGTACAATCAAGTGTTCTGGAATTCCCATTCTTTGCAATGTTATCCATAATTTGTTATAATCCACATAGTCAAGTGCCTTTGCATAGTCAATAAGCACAGGTAAACATCTTTCTGATATTCTCTGCTTTCAGCCAGGACGCATCTGACATCAGCAATGATTTTCCTTGTTCCAGGTCCTCTTCTGAATCTGACTTCAATTTCTGGCAGTTCCCTGTCCATGTACAGCTGCAACCACTTTTGAATGATCTTCAGCAAAATTTTATTTGTATATGATATTAAGGATATTGTTCGATAATTTCCACATTTGGTTGGATCACCTTTCTTTGGAATAGGCATAAATATAGATCTCTTCCAGTCATTTGGCCAAGTAGCTCTCTTCCAAATTTCTTGGCATAGAAAAGTGAGCACTTCCAGAGCTGCATCATTGGTTGAAACATCTCAGTTGGTATTCCATCAATTCCTGGAGCTTTGTTTTCCACCAATGTCTTCAGTATAGCTTGCACTTCTTTCTTCTCTACCATCGGTTTTTGATCATATACTACCTCCTGAAACTATTGAACATCAACTAAATCTTTTCATACAGTGACTGTGTATTCCTTCCATCTTTTTTTGATGTTTCTTGCATCATTCAGTATTTTGCCCATAGAACCCTTCAATATTTCAACTCCAGGCTTGAATTTTTTCTTCAGTTCTTCAGTTTGAGAAATGCTGAGCATGTTCTTCCTTTTTCATTTTGTAATTTCTGGTCTTTGCACATTTCATTATAATACTTTGTCTTCTTGAGCTGCCCTTTGAAATCTTCTGTTCAGCTCTTTTACTTTAACGTTTTTTCAGTTAGCTTTAGCTACTCTACATTCAAGAACAAGTTTCAGAGTCTCTTCTGACATCCATTTTGGTCTGTTCACTCTTTCCTGTCTTTTTAATGACCTTTTGCTTTCTTCAAGTATAATGTCCTTGATGTCATTCCACAACTTGTCTGGTCTTTGGTCATTAGTGTTCAATGCATGAAATCTATTCTTGGGATTATCTCTAAATTCAGGAGGGATATACTCAAGGTTGTACTTTGGCTCTCGTGAACTTGTTCTAATTCTCTTCAGCTTAAGTATAGAGACAATAAATTATCTCACTGATTATTTGGCAATTGAAAATGAAGCTTATCTACTTTATATCTACAGAGTATCTGACTGATTTATGTATGCTACACCAATATCTAATTTATTACCTGCTGGATCCTGTAAATTGCACATTACTCATTATCAATCAAAATATGCATTTCCATGAACTTGAGTATTATTTTAATTAATGGTTTAAGGAAACCACAGCATGGCAGTTGTTCATTTGTTTAAACACCAAAAATCCCATGTCAGAAACTGTGCCTCTCAATAAATGCAATTTTATCCAAAGGACTCTGATACTTGGGCAGAGGGCGGGTTCCATTTTCATCTTCACCTTTTTTTTAACAGGTGTTCTTACTCTCTCTCATTCTATGGGTGAAAAAGTAGAAGAAAAGAATGAGAGAGAACAGTTGGTGCTTCTCTGGGCTGGGAATGGGAGGAGCCCAAAGCCACCTGCCACCTTGGAGAGGTCAGAGCCAGGTGCAAACAGAAGGTGCAGAGGCTGGTGGGTGTGACATAAAGGCACAGAGAGACTCAGGGTGACCTCCCAGGTATAAGATAATGGGATGAGGAGATTGGGGCGTCATGACAGTGTTTTTTGTTGAACACGAATGTTTTTTCAAATACTGCCGTGAAAGTTGTATTGTTTTCAATTTGGATTCCAGACCTCCATTTATTCGAGTGTGTCTCCGTGGAGAGATGAGGCCATCAGGAAGCTCTATTTTATTTGGTTTATTTTGCATGTTATACATAAAATGGATTAAAGCTTTACATTATATTTGGTATACTACCCAATACCAAAACAAAATATAGCACAAAAAAAGGAACCACAGACCAATAAACCTTATAAATAAAAAAAATTATCAACAAAATACTAGCAAATGAATCCCATAATGTACGGAAATAATTATACACCATGATCATGTGGGATTTATTCCAGGAAAGCAAGGCTGGCTCAACATTTGAAAATCAATAAGTGTACCTATGTGTATTTGCATATGTAATAAATGCTGTCTACTACTGAGTAAAGAAATCACATGACCTTGTCAGTACCTACCTAAAAAGCATTCGAAAATACTCAACACCTATTTATGATAAAAACTGTCACCAACTCTCACCTTGATAAAAAGCATCTACAAAAGCCCTGTAGTTCTCATTCTTACTGATGAAAGGTTTAATGCTTACTCTTTAAGATCAGGAACAAAGAAACCATTTCTGTTCACACTAAAAAAACAAAAAAGTTTTTTTTTTTTTTTTCTGTTCTCACTACTCCTACTCAAAATAGGACTGAAAGCTGTAGTCCTACAATAAAACCAGGACAAGAAATAAAAGGCATGCAGATTGGAAGGGAAGAAATAAAAAAACTGTTCCTAAAGTACATAGGTTGGAATCAACTTAATGGCAATGGGTTTGGTTTGTTTGTTTCATTTGCAGACAGCACAATTGCCTTCGTAGAAAATCCCAAGGAATTTATCAAAAAACTCCTAAAACTATGAAGTTCAACAATAAAATAATAATAGAAGGGAAATTCCTCAGCATAATAAAGGGTATCTATACAAAATCAACAGCCAACATCATTCTAAATGGAGAGAGGCTAAGAGAATTCATCCTGAAAACAGAACAAGATAAAAATGCTCTTTATCACTACTCCTATTTAACACTGTGCTGGAAGTCCTAGCTAGAGAAATAAGTAGATAATAAATAAATAACTAAATGGCATCCAAATTGGGAATGAAGAAGTAAAACTATCCCTATTTACAGATGATACGATCTTAAACATAAAGAACCCCAAAGATTCCTCAAGAAAATTACTGGAACTAACAGAAATATTCAGCAGAGTAGCAGGATACAAGATTGATATAAAAAACTCAGTTGGATTCCTACACAGCAACAAAGAGAACTTCAAAAAGAAAATCAGGAAAACAATACCATTTATAAGAACAAAACAAAAACTGCTGCCATTGTGTTGATTCTGACTCATAGTGATCCTATGGGGCAGTCCGACTCTATCCTATAGAGTCGCTATGAGTCAGAATCAACTCGAGGATAATGGGTTTTCCATTTATAATAACACCTAAAAAAATAAAATACTTAGAAATAAATTTAACCAGGAATATAAAAGACCTATACAAAGATAATTACAAAACATTATAGTAAGAAACCAAAAGTGACTTAAACCCACTGCTGTTGAGTCAATTCTGACCCATAGTGACCCTAGAGAAGAGATTGGAACTCCCCATGTGGCTTCCAAGAAGTGGTTGGTGGATTTGAACTGCTGACCTTTTGGTTAGCAGCTGTATCACTTAGCCACTGCACAACCAGGGCTCCAAAAGAGACCGACATAAATGGAAAACATACCATGCTCATGGATAGGAAGACTCAACATTATGAAAATGTCAATTCTACCCAAAGCTGTCTACAGGGATAATGTAATCTGATCCAAATACCAACAGCATTCTTTAATGAGATGTAAAAACTAATCACCAATTTTATATAGAAAGGAAAGAGACCCTGAATAAACAAAGCATACTGAAGAGAAAGAACAAAGTAGAAAGCCTCACACCACCTGACCTCAGAATGTACTATACAGCCATAGTAGTCAAAACAGCCTGGTACTGGGACAATGACAGACACATAAACAGAACAGAATCAAGAACCCAAACATAAATCCATTTACCTCTGGTCAGCTGATCTCTGATAAAGGACCAAAGTCCATTAAATGGGGAAAAGACAGTCTTTTTAACAACTGGTACTGGCAAAACAGGATGTCCATCTGTAAAAAAAAAAAAATGAAACGGGACCCACACCTCACACCATACACAAAAACTAACTCAAAATGGATCAAAAACCTAAATATGAAACCTAAAATGATAAAGATCATGGAGGATAAAATAGGGAAAGTGCTAGGTGTCCTAATAAGCATATGGCATAAATACAATACAAACCATAACTAACAATGTGCAAACGTCGGAAGATAAACTAGATAACTGTGAGCTCCTACAAATTAAACACTTATGCTTGTCAAGAATTCACCAAGAGAGTAAAAAGAGATCCTATGGACTTGGAAAAAAATTTTGGCTACAGCATATCCGACAAGGGTCTAATCTCTAAAATCGATAAAATACTTCAACTCCTCAAAAACAAAAAGAGAAATAACCCAATTAAAAATGGGCAAAGGTTACGAACAGACACTTCACCAAAGAAGACATTCAGGCAGCTAACAGACAGGTGAGGAAATTCTCACGATCGCTAGCCATTTAAAAAAAAAAAAAAAAACCTGTTGCTGTCGAGTCAATTCTAACTCATAGCAACCCTACAGGACAAAGTAGAACTGTTTCACAGAGTTTCCAAGGAGCACCTGGTGGATTTGTTAGCCACCAGGGAAACACGAATCAAAACTACAATAAGATCCCATCTCACTCCAACATTACTGGCATGAATTAAAAAAAATAAATAAATACAGAAAAAAACAAATGTGGGAGAGGTTGCGGTGAAATTAGAACTCTTATGCACTGCTGGTGGGAATGAAAAATGGTACAACCACTATGGAAAACGATATTGCTTCTCCTTAAAAAGCTAGAAATAGAAATACAACATGATCCAGCAATCCCGCTCCTAGGAATATATCATACAGAAGTAAGAGCTGTTTACATGAATAGACATATGCACACCCATGTTCACTGAGGCTTCATTCACAATAGCAAAAAGATGAAAACAACCTAAGTGCTCATCAACAGATGAATGGATAAACAAATTATGGTACATACACACAATGGAATACGACACAAAAATGAAGAACAATGATGAATCCACGAAACACCTTACAACGTAGATGAATCTGGAGGGCATTATGCTGAGTGAAATAATCACAAAAGGACAAATATTGTATGAGACCACTATTATAAAACTCAAGAAAAATTTTACATATAGAAAAAAAACAATATTTGATGGTTACAAGGGAGATGAGGAATAGGGAGGGCAAATCAGTAGCTAGTTAGTAGACAAGTGTATTAGTTATCTATTACTGCTATAACAGAAATATCACAAGTGGATGGCTTTACCAAGCAGAAATTTATTCTCTCACAGTTTAGGAAGCTAAAAGCCGGAGTTCAGGGCACCAGCTTCAGGAGAAGTCTTTCTCTCTCTGTCAATTCTGGGGGAAGGTCCTTCTCATCAATCTTCCCCTGGCCACTCCACTCCCAGCTCTTCTTTCTTTGAGGTGTGAGGTGCCTTTCCTCACTGCTGGATTTTCTGTCTTATATCTCAAAAGATATTGACTCAAGTTACAACCTAATCCTATAGATTGAGTCCTACCTCCTTAGCATAACTACCTCTAATCCTGCCTGATTAACATCACAACCAAAAAACCAAATCCACATAGAGGTTAGGATATACAACATACAGGACAATCACATCAGATCACAAAATTGTGGACAACTACACAACACTGGGAATCATGGGCTAACCAAATAGACACACATTTTGGGGGGATACAATTTAATCAATAACAACAAGTGTTGACTTCAGTGAAGGGAAAGACAACACACAACACAGGGTAAGTCAGCACAACTTGACCAAAGCAAAGTCATAGAGGCTTCCTAAACACATCTGAACACCTTGAGGGACTGTGCTACTGGGAATGAGGGTAGGTGACCATAGTTTCAGGAGACACCTAGGTCATTTAGCATAACATGTTTCATAAAGAAAATGTTCTATATCCTACTTTGGTGAGTAGCATCTGGGGTCCTAAAAGCTTTCAAGCAGACATCTAAGAAATATCTATTGATCCCATTTGTCCAGAGCAAAGGAAAATGAAAAAAAAAAAAGACACAAGGAAAATATTAGTCCAAAAGACTAATGGATCACATGAACCAGAGCCTCCACCAGCCTGAGCCTAGAAGAAGTAGACAGTGCCCAGCTACCAGGACCAACTGCTCTGACAGGGACCATAATAAAAGGTCTTGGACAGAGTAGGAGAAAAATGTAGAACAAAATTCAAATTCACACAAAAAGACAAGACTTAACTGGTCTGACAGATAACTGGAGGAATCTCTGAGACTGTGGTCACCAGACACTCTGCTAAATCAGAACTGAACCCACTCCCAAAGTTCACCTTTCAGCCAAAGATTAGACTAGCCTATAAAGCAAACAATAACACACTTGAGAAACATGCTTCTTAGTACAATCAAGTATACCAGACCAAATGAGCAACATCTGCTGAAAAGCAAAGACAAGTAAATTGGACAAATGGACAGGAGGAACCCAGGGTGTAAAGGGGGAGAGCGCTGACACATTGCAGGGATTGCAACCAATATTACAAAACAATTTGTGTATATATTTTTGAATGAGAAATGAATTTGCAATATAAAACTTCACCTAAAGCACAATAAAATAAAAGGAAAAAAACCTCCTAAAACTAGTAAGTGATTTCAGAAAAGTAGAATGTAAGATCAATGTTCGATAATAGAATCCAGAGAGTGGGCTGGTAAGAGTTGGGTAGGAAACCAGGAAATTTTCAGATGGTCACACTTAAGGGAACCACTTTATCCAAATGAGATGAAAAGCATTTGTGTTATTTGTGATAAAATTATCTGACTCTTCCCAAAACATAGGGTTAATTGCAATACCAAATTTTCACAGTGATGCCAAAAAAATACATTCCTTCTTCTTTAAAAAATGCCTTTTTAACAAGTTTATTTTTAAAATGTAGAGAAAGCTTATTCTCTTGTAGGAGTTACACTTCATGCTGATGACTTTGCACTTCTTCATGCACTCAAATACTGATTTTTGTATGCATTGCTTAAAAAATATAAAAATCTGCATTGAGAAGAAACGGGAAGCAAAGAGTAATGTGCGTGGCTGTTTTCAGCAGGAATAAATGTTATGCTATCCAGTAAAAAATTTTTTTCTTCAATTTTATTCTCTATTTCCTGGGAACACATGTCTTCCATTCACATTATGCTCAAACATTAAGAAAACTGAGGCGATCACGCATTTGTGAAGGGAATAGTGATGGGTAATTGCAGGATATATCTGTTACATCTTCCAACCACAGTGTGAGTCAAGAAAGTCAATAAACTTCAAAATGTGCTCAAATGCCAGCTGTCTTCTGTGATGCTGACAGCCTTGTTCAGAACAGAGCAAATAGCAGGTGCTGAGAAGCTGGATGGCCCTCAGTGGCCTGTGGGTCAGTCTCTGGCTCACTGTGTTCTGGCATCTTATGAAAACACTCACTTCATGAGCAGTGGTGGTGACTGGCTGGTGTGCAGACTATGCACACCCTCCATGGAGACCCTTGCATATTCAGAAAACATCTGCATGTGCGTGCAGCAGGAGAAGGCCTCTAATAATAGGTTAATGGCAACCTTCTAAATTTTTTCTTTCTCCCAAATAGAACAGCTCTGTATTTTATGTGCATATTGTGTAAGCAGCATACAACTGGGGATTTTTGTTTGTTTTCATGCACTCTGATGTTCTTTATGTTACAATAGGCATATTTATTCCATTTACATTTAGTGTAATTATTGACATTTTAGAATCTATTATCTTACTATTTGCCATTCAATGTTCCTTTTACCCTCCCTTCATGTGTTTTTTTGGGCCAATTGGGTAGACGTTATTCCATCTTCCCTATCATATTAGTTTAGGCGTTTGTGCTTATTATTCTTTTGGCCGTTTTGATTCAGACAATCATATGGTTTACTATGCCACAAATGACAACTTGAAGAGGAATAACGGCACATTCATCATCAAAATGAACATTTGAAGATCTATTTAAATACATTACTGTTAAGGATAGGATACTATACAGACTCCTACAAAAAGGCCGGTTAATACAGTTATTCAAATTTTCCCAACTACTAAGGCTGAAGATAATGTAATTGAAGATTTTTACCAACTTCAGCAGACTGAAATTGATTAAGCATGCAAACAAAACACATTAGTAATCACTGGTGAGTGGAGTACAAAAGTTGGAAACAAATAATAAAGATCAATATCTGGAAAATGTGGCCTTGGTCATAGAAGTGATGCCAGAGATCACATGACAGAATTTGGCAAGACCAATGACCTCTTCATTGCAAATACCCTTTTTCAACAACTTAAAGGGTGGCTATACATTTGGACCTCACGGAAGAAATACACAGGAATCAAATCAAATACATCTGGGGAAAGAAAGAAGCTCAATATCATCAGTCAGAACAAGGTCAGGGGCCACTTGAGAAACAGGCCATCAATTGCTCACAGGCAAGTTCAAGCAGAAGCTGAAGAAAATTAGAGCAAGTCCAAAAGAACCAAAATATGACCTTGAGTATATCCCACCTGAATTTTAGAGACCATCTCAAAAATAGATTTGACGCATTTAACACTAACGATCAAAGACCACATGAGTTGTGGAATAACTTCAAGGACATCATACACGAAGAAAGCAAAAGGTCATTAAAAAGACAGGAAAGAAAGAAAAGACCAAAATGGATGTCATAAGAGACTCTAAAACTTGCTCTTGAACATCAAGTAGCTAAAGTGAACAGAAGAACAAAGAAGTAAAAGAGCTGAACAGAAAATTTCAAAGGAAGGCTCAAGAAGACAAAGAAAAGTACTGTAATCAAATGTGTAAAGAACTGAAGTTAGAAAACCAAAAGGGAGGAACACACTCAGCATTTCTCATGTTGAAAGAACTGAAGAAAAATTTCAAGCATTGAGTTGCAGTATTGAAGGATTCTATTGGAAAAATGGAGCCCTGGTGGCATAGTGGCTATGAGCTGGGCTGCTAAACAAAAGGTGGGCAGTTTGAATGCACCAGATGCTCTTTGGAAACTCTATGGAACAGACCTACTCTGTCCTATCGGGTCACTATGAGTCGGAATCAACTCGATAGCAATTTTTTTTTGTTGTTGTTGTTATTGGCAAAATATTGAATGACCCATGAAGCATCAAAAGAAGACGGAAGGAATACACAGAGTCACTGTACCAAAAAGAATTGGTAGGCTTTCTATTATTTCAAGAGGTAGCATATGATCGAGAACTGATGGTACTAAAGGAGGGAGTCCAAACTGCTCCGAAAGCATTGGTGAAAAACAAGGCTCCAGGAATTGACGGAATACCAACTGAGCTGTTTCAACAAATGGATGCAGGGCTGGGAGGTGTTCATTGGTCTATGCCAAGAAATTTGGAAGACTGCTACCTGTCCTACCAACTGGAAGAGATCCATATTTATGCCCATTCCAAAGAAAGCTTATCCAACAGAAGGTGAAAATTACTGAATGATACCATTAATATCACATGCAAGTAAAGTTTTGCTGAAGATTATTCAAAAGTGGTTGCAGCAGTGCATAGACAAGGCACTACCAAAAATTCAAAATGGATTCATAAGGGGATGTGGAATGAGGGATATCATTGCTGATGTTAGATGGATTCCGGCTGAAAGCAGAGAACACCAGAAATATGGTTACTTGTTTTTTTTATTGACTATGCAAAGGCATTCAAGCATGTGGAATATGACAAATTATGGATAACATTGTTAAGAATGGGAATTCCAGAACACTTAATTGTGTTCATGAGGAACCTGTACGTAGGCCAAGAGGCAGTCATTTGAAGAGAAGAAGGGGATACTATGTGGGTTAAATTCAGGAAAGGCGTGTGTCAAGGTTGTATTCTTTCACTACACGTATTCAATCTGTAGGCTGAGCAAATAATCCAAGAAGGTGGACTATATTAAGAAGAATGTGTCACCTTGTTTTAAGGAAGACTCATTAACAACTGCGATATGCAAATGACAGAACCTCGCTAGCTTAAAGTGAAGAGGACTTGAAGCACTTACTGATGAAAATCAAAGACTATAGCCTTCAGTATGGATTACACCTCAACATAAAGAAAATGAAAATCCTCAGAACTGGACCAATAGGCAATATCATGATAAATGGAGAAAATGCTGAAGTTGTCAAAGATTTCATTTTATTTGGATCCAGAATCAAAGCCCATGGAAGAAAAAAAGAAGCAGTCAAAAAATCAAACGACACACTGCATTGGGCAAATCTGCTTTTTAAAGTGTTCAAAAGCAAAGATGACACTTTGAGGACTAAGGTATGCCTGACCCCAGTCATGGTGTTTGCAATCACCTCATATGCATGTGAAAGCTGGACGATGATTAAGGAAGACTGAAGAAGAACTGATGTCTGAATTATGGTGTTGGCAAAGAATGTTGAATATAACTTGCACTGCTAGAAGAACGTGCAAATTTGTCTCGGAAATAGCATACCAGAATGCTCCTTAGAAGCAAGGATGGCAAGACTTTGTCTCACATACGTTGGACATGTTCTCAGGAGGGATGAGTCCCTGGAGAAGGATATCATGCTTAGTAAAGTAGAGGGTTAGTGAAAATGAGGAAGACTCTCAATGGGATGAATTAACACAGTGGCTGCAACAATGGGCTCAAGCATAAAACTGATTGTGAGAATGGTGCAGGACAGGGCAGTGTTTTGTACTGTTGTATAAGGATTGCTATGAGTCAGAACTGACTTGGCTGTATCTAACAACAACAAAATATCTAGTGATTATTACATCTAAATATGGATGGGGCAACTAAAAAACCACAAGGGAAACCAGAAAATATGTTGAATTTAATTAAAATGAAGAAAAATGTATCAAAATGTTTTGGATGAGTTAAGTAGCTAAATGCTTATAGGAATAAAGAGGAGAGGTTTTAAATTAATTGATTAAAATGTCCACCTTAGAAAAATAATAAGAGGAGGAAGAGGAGGTTGTGGAAAAGAAAAAGGAGGAGGAAGAAGAGGAAGGGAAGAGGAGGAGGATGAGAAGAAGGAGAAGAAGAAAAAGGAGGAGGAGAGAATGATGAAAGAGAAGAAGGTGACGAAGGAAGAGGAGGAGGAAAGGGAGAAGGAGAAGGAATAGGAGAAGGAGAAAAGGAAAGAGAAGAACAAGAAGCAGCAGAAGAAAATAGCAGTGCAGAAGGAGAAGGAAGGGGAGGACAGAGAAGAGAAGGGGAGGGAGAAGAGGGAGCAGGGGGAGAAGAGGGGGATAAATGAAGAGAACTAGGAAAGGATAAGAAATAATCTAATCTGTGGTAAAAGATACCAGAAGGCCACTGTCTTTCTACAGGTGGCTGAGATTACTTAGAAATGGCATTAAGAACTTTCTAGAATAAAGGACTTTTTTTTCCCCTATTTTGAGAAGTGTGGATTTCACAAGAGAGGACATTTGTCAAAATCAAGCTAACTGAACCCTGCGTGTGTTATTGTATGTAAATTATGACTAAAAAATAAAAGAATAAAGACATATCCAACAAACTTGGGAGAAAAAATGTGAGGGTGTCCCCTGTGGCTGGAACTCATCTTACAGGAGCTAGGGGATTGAAACATTCAGAGGGGTCCTAAAACTCAGGTGGATTGTGTGGCTCTTGCTTGCAGTGACAGTTTGGACACTGGAGGGGAAAGGTGGCCAGGTAAAGGACTGTGAGCTGAGCCATGAGATTTCTCCATGCCACGCCTGCCAGTACTAGGGACTCATGAAGGGTACACTCATGTTCAAAGGATCATGCATTATGATCCAAGATGGATCAGAGCTGTTATGAATGAAATAGTGTCCCCCAAAAATATGTTGAAATCCTAACCCTCAATACCTATGAACATGACCTTGTTTGGAGATAGGACCTTTGAAGATGTTATCAGTTATATTAACATGATATCATACTGGAGTAGGGGGGGTCCTAATCCCATCTGAGTGGTGTTATATAGGAGGAGAAGAGATACTGACAAAGACGATGGCCAAAGATGGCCATGTGATGATGTAGTTATGCTGCAACTGCAAGCCAAGGAACACTGGGTACCAGGCGCTGACAGAGACAAGGAAGAATCTCCCCCTAGAGCATGGCCATGCCAACTGTCAGACTTCAGAACTGTGATAGAATACATTTCTGTTCTTTGAAGCCATCACTTTGTATTTTGTTATAGCAAGCACAGGACACTGGGAGAATAGAAGGAACTGCCTGGAGACAAGGTAGGCATCTATAACTTGTCATCTGACAATTAGTCTAGATGAGAGAAGATGGAACTTGTACCAAGCAAGGCTGAGAGGACTAGGGGACATGGTTAGAGGTTAGATTTGGCTGCCCTTTGTCAGTGACATGAGGAGGAAGGAAAACCAGGAGGAATGTCATCATGGAAACTACAGAGAGTCAGCATTTCCTGGGAGATGGGGGTCCAGATTCCAGGAGATATGGCAGATTAGAGGGACCTTGGGATTTTGGGACACAGACAGCAAGCTGACAG
Organism: Loxodonta africana; assembly: GCF_030014295.1. Classification (NCBI taxonomy): domain Eukaryota; kingdom Metazoa; phylum Chordata; class Mammalia; order Proboscidea; family Elephantidae; genus Loxodonta; species Loxodonta africana. The sequence goes on along the minus strand of NC_087347.1, from coordinate 221,773 downwards.
AGCTTCCTAAGGAGGGACACCTGGGTGTGGAAAGATGAGGAAGAAAAGGGTGGACAGTGCAAAGGGGGATCCCTTATTTGGGGAGTCTACCTCTAGGAGCACAGTCCCAGGACCTCCTCCTACCCTGACCCACACCTCCCAAACCTGCCAGTCATGCTGGGTACACCCCCAGTGTCCACATGTGAGTAGACATGTGCATGTGCAAGTCTGGGGAGAGATGGGCCTGGTGGTTTTGATGGGAATGGAGTGGGGTCATCTGTCTCTGATAACAAAGGAGGTACGCATGGATAATCCAAGCAGAAACCCTGCGCTACCCCTCTGAAGACACTGAACTCAGTGTGGCTGAGAGTGAGAACATTTTAGGGGCCTTTGTGGGGGTGGGGGCAGGGGCAGTGAGAACATACAAGTGCCAAGCCTGGGTGCTTGCCAAATTCAGAGGTGCAGAACAGCACCACAGTGCATTGATTCATTCTGAATTCATTATGTTGAAAGGACACAATTAGCCATGCGCTGCTACGGCAGCTAGTTAAGTTAGTGCACAAGTGATGGGAATGATCTGGGATGGTGGATATATCTTAAAAATTGAGTCCTAGAGTGTGGGAAGCAGGAGGTGGAGGACCTGTATTTCGGTCTTGTGCCAGGTTCTCCTGATTAGTGAAAAATAAGACGAGAAGACAGGCTGGGCAGTGAGCAGAGCGGAAGACTTATTAGCATGTTTTATTTGTCCTGTGAGGTTTTGTCTGATGTGGGTCTGGGGGTGGGCAAGGAAGATGAGGGGATCTCTCCATTTCAACACCTGCCAGGGGTGACTTATGGAGATGCTTCTGATCAGCTTTGGGGTTTTTCTTTAGACTTGAAGGAAAAGCCCAGCTGCAGGCACATTGCTCTACTTTTGAAGTTCAGGATACAGAGATCAAGACATTGGGAGAGAGCAGGTAACAAACCCAGATGGCAGATTGTAAATACAATCTGGACAAAGAGCAGATGGATGAAGTTGCTCAGAACCTGGAGAACAATTTATGGGCACAGTTTCTTTTGTTTTTAACATCGTGCTTGGTGTACAATTACCAAGCACACTTCTTGAATCACGAGGGATTCTTAGAAGTGTTATTATCCTCTTGCCCTGAGAAACGGGAAAATGAGGAGGATGAGGTGGCTGAGCACATGGAATGTGATGGTGTCTCAGTTCTACTCTAATAAGGAAAAGAGCAGTGAACTAATCAGGAGATGGCCAGAGCGGAGGCTTATTTGTCCCGAGTCTGAGGGGTGGTTGTTGTTGTTAGGTGCTGTTGAGTCGATTTTGACTCATAGCAACCCTACGCACAACAGAAAGAAACACTGCCCGGTCCTGCGCCATCCTTACAATCGTTGTTATGCTTGAGTCCATTGTTGCAGCCACTGTGTCAATCCACCTCGTTGAGGGTCTTCCTCTTTTCCACTCACCCTGAAGAGTGGGCTGCTGTGCAAACCCCACCTCCTGGCTGGAGGGTGGAGGGCAGTCTGTCATTCGCTTGGAGGCTGGGCTGCAACTGTGGAGGCTTCACCTCCCCCAGAGTTTTGTTTCAGGTGCAGGAAGAGAGAGCACCTCAAACCAGCACAGCAAGACTCCAAATGGGGTCAAGTGGCTCTTGTGGTCCACCCTTTTGTCAGAGGATGAGCACCATGACAGTGTCTGAGATGCAGACATGGGGATCATGCTACCAATGACTGGTTGTCCACTACAAGGTTTTGCCTTCCTCGTGAGGTCACATGCATTGTTCTGGGAACCCTTCTCACGATGGTCATCCATGAAGTTCAGGGAACTTACTGTATCCCTAGAGTGAGAAGAGGTCATGTGACCAGGCCTGGCCAATCAGGACTTCTTTTCACCCTGGTTACATGATTCAGGGTCAAGTGACTCAGCCGAAGTCAACCATCCCAAATGAGTCTTGGTGTTTTGTCTCAATCAGGCCAATAGCTCCTAGTGACACTCCTCAGCCAGGCCAAGCTCTTGGTCTTGAGCCTCAGAACAGCAGGTGAAGCAGCTAGCTAAGGCGGGACAAAGGTGACAAGGTCACCTCAGGCACCATCACCAGGAACCCTTGTCCTCTGTGAAATGACTGAAGCATCCCCAGGAACAATGAGACTTCAAGTATGGGGGGCTTGCAGAGTGTGTAGTAGCCCTACGTGCTATATAGGGGAGCATCCTCCCATGCAGATCCAGAGCCGTCCTTGTGGATAAGGTTGGTTACGTGAATGGGAACATTTGTCTATGTCCAGGCTGAGGAGGTTGGCAGGGCAGGGATAAGGAAGTACACAGGTCCAAATAAAAAGAAACAACTTCAAGGAAACCTACACATTCAGAGTCACAAAAAGGAGCCACACAGGAAGCCAACTCTATCCTAAAAATAAATTGCAAAGTAGAAAAGAATAAGGTGATATCCATAAAAAAGGAGGATTATAATCAGGAAGATTCAGATAAAGAAGAAAGAGACCTGGGGGTGTTGACTCAGCTATTAAAGGTTCCCAGACTCCTCCACCACCGATTGTGAGTGATCCAAAGTCTCCCCTCCAGAAGGGATATCTGCTGCAAGTTTGGGTGTTTTTGCAAGACTTTATTAAGAAACCACTTTCAATAAGAAAAACTACTTATTCTAAACAAGCTAATGAAAGATTTGTCTAAAGTGGCCAGGCTAGGTGGCGAGGAATTGTATCTGATATCAGAAAGGAAAATGTAAAAAAAAAAAAAATGGCGCAGCTATGTCATCAGACCTCATTCTCTAAGTTCACAAGGGGAAAGAAAGAATCAAGATCAGCACCAGTACAAAGCTGATTCCTATGAACTGGAGATCAAGCATACCTCCTCTTTCCAACGTTTTTACCAATTCTGACGCCAGCCATCTCTTCCACGATACTCTCTATTTCTCACTGGATTTGATAATTCAGTGCAATGGCCGCACAGAACTCACAGACCACACTCACGGTTATAGGGTTTTTTAGGGAAGTAACAGGTAACAACGCAGGATCAAGATCAGGAAGCACGCAGGCAAAGTCTTCCTTTTTCAGTGCAGGATAGCTCCCTCAGCTCCTCTCAGCCATTCTGGGCTCCTCATAGCCCCATCAGGACAAGCTCCTCTTGGCTCACTCAGGACAGGCTCCCTCTCTTGGCTCTTGGCCCTTGGCTCTCAGCCTGGCCTCTGCCCTGCTTGGTCAACTGTTATAAAGCTTTCTAGCTTCTCCAATAATTGTTCAGATGTATCCCACTCTGCTAGGAAGCCTGCTGCCCGAAGAAGCTCAGCTCTCTGGCTCTATGGGTTGGCATGCTCAATGTAGCCACCTTGCTCTGTGAACCAAGAATCCCATCTCATTGTCTTCCACCTGTCCCCTTGTTCCGCTGCTATAGATTCTCTCCCTCACTTGCTGCCACTTCTCACCATCTTGTGCCATCTCCATTGTTATACCTTTCTCTGTCTCCTGGATCTAATAGTTTCTCAGCACAGTGACACCAGGTCCAAAAGATGGGCTCTGCTATTGGCTTGTACTCTTGATAGTAGTGAGATCCCCTCTCCCTGCCTTATCTGGGATGGCTGTTTTTAAGCCTAGCAAGATGGCATAACTGACCAATCTGCACGTTAGGGTTCCATGCAACTTATTTGCATGGTCCCAACTCCAAAAGGTTCTGTGCTCCTTATTTGCATAGTTAGCAAGCTGTCCAATCCCCTTGGTGGGCCACAAGCACCTTATTAGCATAGTCTCACCAGATCATTTAGTCGGAGTCACAGGACCATGCATGGTTGTTGATGTTGAAAGATGCGGTCGTCGATTTCGACTCATAGCGACCCCATGTACAACAAAATGAAGCAATGCCTGATACTGTGCCATCCTGACAATCATTGCTGTGTTTGAGCCCATTGTTGCAGCCACTGTGTCAACCCATTTTGCTGAGGGTCTTCCTCTCTTTAGCTGGCCCTCTACTTTATGAAGCATGATGTCCTTCTCCAAGGACTGATACTTACTGGTAACATGTCCAAAGTATGTAAGAAGTCTCACCAACCTCTCTTCTAAGGAATATTCTTGCTGTACTTCTTTCAAGATATATTTGTTTGTTTTAATGGTAGTCTTTGGCATACTAAATATTACGTGTCAGCACGATAATTCAAAGGCATCAACTCTTCTTCGGTCTTCCTTATTCATTGTCCACCTTTTACATGCATGTGAGGTGATTGAAAATATCATGGCTTGAGTAAGGGACACCTTAGTCTTCAAGTCTTTAAAGAGGTTTCTTTTGCAGCAAATTTGCCCAATGCAATATGTTGTTTGATTTCTTGACTGCTACTTCCATGGGCATTGATTGTGGATCCAAGTAAAATGAAATTCCTTGATAACTTCAGAATTTTCTCCATTTATCATGATATTGCTTATTGGCCCAGGATGTGAGGATTTTTGTTTTCTTTATGTTGAGGTGTAATCTATACCGAAGGCTGTAGTCTTTGGTCTTCATCAGTAAGTGCTTCAAGTCCTCTTCACTTTCAGCAAGCAAGGTTGTGTTATCTGCATATCCCAGGTTGTTAATAAGTCTTCCTCCAATTCCAATTTTACATTCTTCTTCATATATTCCTGCTTCTTAGATTATTTGCTCACCATAAAAATTGAATAAGTATGGTGAAAAGATTCAATCCTGACCCACATTTTTATTGATTTTAAGCCACACAATATCTCCTTCTGTTCAAACAACTGCCTCTTGGTCGATGTACAGGTTCCATATAAGTACAAATAAGTGTTCTGGAACTCCAATTATTCATAATGTTATCCATATTTTTTTTATGATCTACACAGTCAAATGCCTTTGCATAGTCAATAAAACACAGATAAACATCTTTCTGGTATTCTCTACTTTCAGCCAACATCTTTCTGACATCAGCAATGATATCCCTCATTCCACATCCTCTTCTGAATCAGGCTTAAATTTCTGGCCGTTATCTGCCTATGCATTGCTGCAACCATTTTTTAATTATCTTCAGCAAAATTTTACTTGTATTGATATTAATAATATTGCTTGATAATTTCCACTTTCCATTGGATCATCTTCCTTTGAAATGGGCATGAATCTTTTCCAGTCCATTGACCAGGTAGCTGTCTTCCAAATTTCTTGACTTAGATGAGTGAGCACTTCCAGCATAGCATCTTTTTGTTAAAACATCTCAATTTGTATTCTGTCAATTCCTGGAACCTTGCTTTTTGCCAATGCTTTCAGTTCACCTTGAACTTTTTTCTTCAATACCTTGAGTTCTTGATCATACTTTACCTCCTGAAATGGTTGAACATCGACTGATTATTTTTGGTATTATGACTCTGTGTATTCCTTCCATCTTCTTTTTGATGCTTCCTGCATCATTCAATATTTTGCCCATTAAAAAAAAAAAAAACCTGTTGCCATCAAGGCGATTCCAACTCCTGGTGACCCTATGGGACAGAGCAGAACTGCCCTATAGGGTTCCCAAGGAATGGCTGGTAGATTCATACTGCCGACCTTTTGTTTAGCAGCCAAGCTCTTAACTGCTGTTCCACTAAGGATCCATTTTGCCCATAGACTCTTTCAATATTGCAATTGGAGGCTTGATTTTTTTCTTCAGTTCTTTCAGATTGAGAAAATACAAGCAAGTTCTTTCCTTTTGGTTTTCTAACTCCAGATCTTTATACTTTTCACTGTAATACTTTACTTTGTCTTCTTGAGCTTCCCTTTGAAATATTCTGTTCTGTTCTTTTGCTTTATTGTTCTTACTTTCACTTTAGCTACTCAACATTCAAGAGCAAGTTTTACAGTCACTTTTGACATCCATTTTGGCCTTTTCTTTCTTTCCTGTCTTTTTAATGACCTCTTACTTTCTTCATGTATGATGTCCTTGATGTCATTCCACAAGTCATCTGGCCTTTTTTCATTAGTGTTTAATGTGTGCTATGGATTGAATTGTGTCCCCCAGAAATGTGTTTCAACTTGGCTAGGCCATGATTCCCAGTATTGTGTGGTTGTCCTCAGTTTTGTGATCTGATGTATTTATCCTATGTGCTGTAAACCCTCACCTCTATGATGTTAACAAGGCAGGATTAGAGGTACTTATGTTGATGAGGCAGAACACAATCTAGAGGATTAGATTATATCTTGAGACAATCTCTTTTGAGATATAAAAGAGAGAAGCTAGCAGAGATGAGAGTGAACTCTGACCACCAAGAAATAAGAGTCGGTAGCAGAGCTCGTCCTTTGGACCTGGGATCCCTGCACTGAGAAACTCCTAGGCCAGGGAAAATTGATGACAAGGACCAGAGCTGACAGAGAAAGAGAGAGAAAGCCTTCGCCTGGAGCTGGCACCCTGAATTCAGACCCCTAGGCTCTTAAACTGTGAGAGAAATTTCTCTTTGTCTAACCCATCCACTTGTGGTATTTCTGTTATAGCAGCACCAGATAACTAAGACATGTATCAAATCTATTCTTGAGATGGCCTCCAAGTTCAAGTAGGAAATAATCAAGGTTGTATTTTGGTTCTGTGGACTTATTTTAATTTTCTTCGGCTTCAACTTGAACTTGCTTATGAGCAATTGATGGTCTATTCCACAGTCAGCCCCTGGCCTTGTTCTTACTGATAATATTGATCTTTTCCATCATCTCTTTCCACAGATGTAGCCAATTTGATACGTGTTTTCCATCTGGTTAGGTCCACATGTATGTTGTTGTTCTTAGGTGCCTTTGACTCACAGTGACGCTAAGTCCAACAGAACTAAACACTGCCTGGTCCTCCACCATCCCCACAATCATTATTATAATTGAGCCCATTGTTGCAGCCACTGTGTCAATCCATCTCATTGAAGGTCTTCCTTTTTCACTGACCCTTTACTTTACCAGCATGACGTACTTCTCCAGGGATTGGTCTTCCCTGATAACATGTCCAAAGTATGTGAGACAAAGTCTCACCATCCTTGCTTCTAAGGAGTATCCTGGCTGTGCTTCTTCCAAGACAGATTTGTTTCTTCTCCTAGCAGTCCATGGTATATTCAATATTCTTTGCCAACACCATAATTCAAAGGCATCAACTCTTCTTCAGTCTTCCACGTGTATAGTCACCACTTCGGTTGTTAAAAAAAAAAAAAGTATTTGCAAGGAGGAAGTCATTGGTCTTGCAAAATTCTTTCATGCCATCTCCAGTGTAGTTTCTATTACCAAGGCCATGTTTCCCAACTACACAGATCCTTCTTCTTTGTTTCTAAGTTTGGCATTCCACTTACCAGTAATTATCAATGCATCTTATTTGCATGCTTGATCAGTTTCAGACTGCAGAAGTTGGTAAAAACCTTATATTTCCTCATCTTTAGCATTAGTGATTGGTGTGTAAATTTGAATAAATTGTTGTATTAACTGGTCTTCCTTGTAGGTGTATGGATATTTTCATGTCACTGACTGCATTGTACTTCAGGATAGATCTTGAAATGTTCTTTTTGACAATGAATGGAATGCCATGTCTCTTCAAATTGTCATTCCCAGCATACCAGACCACATGATTGTCAGGTTCAAAATGGCCAATACCAGGCCATTTCAGCTCATTAATGCCTAGGATATTGATCTTCAAGCATTCCATTTCATTATTGATAACTTCAAATTTTCCTTGATTCATACTTCATGCATTCCATCTTCCAATTACTATTATTATTATTACTATTTCTTGTCGTTTGGAGTCTGACACATCATCAAAGGCAAGTTCCGAAAGCTATACTCCATCCACATCATTAAGATCTAATCTTCTTTGAGGAGGGAGCTCTTCCGTAGTCATATTTTGAGTGCCTAATGTCTTAGGCTGGGTTCTCTAGAAAAACAAAACCATTAAAGTGTATAAATACATATAGAGAAATTTATTTCAAGGAAATGGCTCACGTGGTTGTACAGGATGGGAAGTCCCAAGTTCATGCTTCAGGCTAGAGGCTTCTCCTGACTCATGTAGCTGCAGGGGCTGTCAAGACCAAGAATGGCAGATCAGACAGGAGACTTCTGGTTCGCAGGCTGTGGAGACTGATGAACCCCAAGATTGGCAGACAAGACAGCAGGTAAGCTGCTTGCTCATGTTCCAAGAACTGGAGGTCAGACAAACAGGAGCCAGCTGCAGGATCCAGAAAGTGAAAGCCCCTGAGCCTTACCAAAAAGCCCACCTACATTGGATGCAGGTCACACCCCCAAGGAAACTCTCTTTCAACTGATTGGCTACTCAAAACAGATCTCATTATGGAGGTGATGACATTAATCGGGTCTCATCGTGGAAATGATCACATCTTTGTAAGACTGCCAAACTACATCATAACTGCCAAGCCACTGAGAATCATGGCCCAGTCAAGTTTTAATGATCACACCTTCCAACCTGAGGGGCTTGTCTTCCAGTTCTATATCAGACAATGTTCTGCTGCTATCCATGAAGTTTTCCTTGGCTGATTTTTTTTTTCAGAAGTAGATTGCCAAATACTTCTTCCTGTTATGTATTAGTCTGGAAGCTCCACTGAAATCTGTCTACCATGAGTGACCCTGCTGGTATTTGAAATATCAGTGGCCTAGCTTCCAGTATCATAGCAACACACAAGCCACCACAGTATGACAAACTGACAGACTAGAGGTGAATGCATGCTAGAAGGGCCATATTAAGTAATTCATTGCATCGCAAGCCTCCTTCTGGATCTTCTAGCCATTGGTCCTTTCATACTAGGAGGATATCTTCCACCTCCCAACCATTTCAACAGTCCAAAACAGTTGCTAACAATTAGTACTTCAGTAGGGCAAAAAGTCCTCAGGATGAAGTTACTCAGGTAACAGCCATTCAGGTCAGCTGCAGGTATCTATCTGATCTGGTCAGGTTCTCCAAAAGGTCATCTTGTCTTCACTCTTTCTGGTGTCTGTTAAAATTTAACTGAGAGACTATTCCCTTGCTTTGAGCCTCATGAGATACCAACATTGTTGTTGTTGTTGTCAGGTGCTGTTGAGTTGATTTAAACTCATAACTGCCCTATGTACAACAGAACAAAACACTGCCTGGTCCTGTTCTATCATCACAATCATTGTTTTGCTTGAGCCTATTGTTGCAGCCACTGTGCCAATCCTTCTCTGTGAGGATCTTCCTCTTTTTCACTGACCCTCTACTTTACCAGCATAATCTCCTTCTCCAGGGACTGATCCCTTCTGATAACATGTCCAAACTGTGTGAGATGTAGTCTCGCTATCTTTGCTTCTAAGGAGCATTTGGTTGTACTTCTTCCAAGATAGATTTGTTCATTCTTTTGGCAGTCTATGGTATAATCAATATTCTTCACCAACACCACAATTCAAAGGTGTCAATTCTTCTTTGGTCTTATTCATCGTCCAGCTTTCACATGTGTATGAAGCAATTGAAAACACTATGGCTTGGGTCAGGCACACCTTAGTCTTCAAGAGAAATCTTTGCTTTTCAACACCTTAAAGGGTTTTTTTTTTCCAACAGATTTGCCCAGTACAATGGGTCTTTTGATTTCTTGACTGCTGCTTCCGTGGGTGTTGATGGCTGATCCAAGTAAAATGAAATCCTTGACAACTTCAGTCTTTTCTCCATTTATCATGATGTAGCTTATTGGTCCAGTTGTGAGGATTTTTGTTTTCTTTGTGGTCTTGATCTTTGTTAGTAAGTGCTTCAAGTCTTCTTCACTTTCAACAAGCAAGGTTGTGTCATCTGCATAATGCAGGTTGTTAATATGCCTTCCTCCAATCCTGTTGCCCAGTTCTTCTTCATATAGTTCAGCCTCTTGGACTATTTGCTTAGTTTACAGATTGAATAAGTATGGTGAAAGGATACAACCCTGACACATACCTTCTTGACTTTAAACCATTCAGCATCCCTTTGTTCTGTTTGAAAGACTACTTCTTGATCAGGCAGCTGATGAACCCAAGATTGGTAGGTCAGATGGCAGGCCACTGGCTCACTGGATGTGGAAGCAGATGAATCCAAGATTGGCAAGTAAGACATCAGGCTGCTGGCTCACAGGCGGCAGAAACTGACAAATCCCAAGATCAGCAGGCAATATGGCAGGCTGCTGGCTCCAGTCCCAAGAACGGGAGGTCAGATGATGATGAGATGAATGTACAATCCAGAGCAAACAAGAGAGCTTTGCCAGAACATGCACATGTACATTGGCTGTAGGCCATATACCCAAAGAAATGCCCCTTGACAACCGATTGACTGATCATGTCATTAACAATGACGATGTCATTGCAGAACTGCCAAATTACATCATTATATAACTGTCAAACTACATAATAACCCAACTGCCTGAATACTGAGAATCATGGCCTACCCAAGTTGACACACAACCTTAACCATCACAGCTGCTAACCAAAATGTTGGAGGTTCAAGTCCACCTAGAGACCTTCAGAAAAAATCAGCCATTGAAAACCGTGTGGAGAACAGTTGTACTCTGATTCATGTGGAGTGACCATGAGTCAGGGATGACTTAATGGCAGCTGGTCCCTCTAGTTAGTTACCATTAACCCTTTGATCTGATGTCCAGTTGGACTGACGAATCTACAATTTTAGACAAAAAAAAAAAAATTTTTTTTTTTTAAGTTTTAGACAAGGGTGGTCTAATCACTATTTACACAGTTGCATATATCTCCAAAATACAATGATCTATATGTGTCTTAAACATAAATGTATAGATGGTGTAGAAGCAAGAGCATAGAATCAATCATGGCAACTCTGAAGTGTGGCTAAATCAGAGTGTATTCCCTGCAGAGCCCCACTCTCATGTTTTACCGTCTTTATTCCTTTGATCAGGACAGCTGCCTGCCCTGCAAGAGAGAAATCCTGCTTCCCCCGTGCACTTTCCCTGGTGCAAAGGTGACTTGCTTTCTTTCATTTTGTTAGAAACAAAGTAGTGCTTTAAAATTCTGCTTCTGAGAATGTTATATAATCTCACTGCCGCCATTGTGCATAGTACCATTACTTGGTTGACTCATATTTTATTTTTTCCAGTCCTTTCCAGACTTTATTACTGCAACATAGGTGAAAATAAGGCATATTCCAGTATTTAATACTGAATCAGAGGCTCCTGTGATTAAATACAAGTACCTGAATATTGTACCATATCATTTGCTCAAGGAGAGATAAGCTAAGGGATGAAAAAACATTTTGGTCAGATTTTCTGGAGTGCCAAACTGGGCCACACAAATAATGCTATTTTAATTATCAAGATGCTTATTTTAGGAGATGTCTGGTCATGAATAAACTTCCATCTGTTTGAAGCCCACACACCTATTATCAGGACTTATTGTGCTACTAATAGTCACTGCAACACCCTCCTTCATTCCACACTTTTCACCTCACAACTACGTTTCAGTTTTGGTTTCCTAATGAGGCAGAGGCAGCTGGTGAAGCTAGGAAGCCATCAAGACCTGAGCTTAATTGTAATAGCTACTGATTACTTTTATCCAAACAACGTTTGTTTCCAAAGGCACCTTCTCTTATTTAATTTCTTTATTTTTATTTAATAAAAACATTTTAGTGAGTTTGTGATGTGTGCATGTGTACGGTGTGTTTGTTGGGGATGGGTGGGGCTGAGAGGCTGAAGATGGTGTCTGAGCACTCTGGGAGCATTTGTTCCTTGGCTGTGGGTTGAGAAGTCCTGAATTCTCAGGAATCACTGTTGCTAGCAGATAACTTATTTGGTAATGCTACCATGAATTTTAAATTCAGAATCTTTGATTCCTTTCACAATGTCGTTGGGTTATTTAATGTCAAGCATCTACAGATTTTATTTTACTTGGATCCCCAATCCACACCCATGGAAGCAGCAGTCAAGAAATCAAATGACACATTGCACTGGGAAAGTATGCTGCAAAAGACCTCTTTGAAGTGCTGAAAAGCAAAGATGTCACCTTGAAGACTAAGGTGAGTCTGACACAAGCTGTGGTGTTGTCAATCCCCTCATATACGTTTGAAAGCTGGACAATGAATTAGGAAGACCGAAGAAGCTTTGACAACCATTGAATTGTGGTGTTGGCTAAGAATGTTGATTATATCATGGACTGCCAAAAGAATGAACACATCTGTCTCGGAAGAAGTACAACCAGAACGCTCCTTAGAAGCAAAGATGGCTAGACTATGTCTCACATACTTTGGACATGTTATCAGGAGAGATCAGTCCCTGGAGAAGAACATCACGCTTTGTACAGTAGAGGGTCAATGAAAAAAGGAAGACCTTCAATGAGATGGACTGGCACAATGGCTGCAACAATGGGTCAAGCATAACAATGATTGTGACAATGGGGGAGGACCAAACACTGTTTCGTTCTGTTGTACATAGGGTTGTTGTGAGTCAGAACCAACTTGATGTCACCTAAAAACAACAACATCCACAGAGGAAATGTTGACCTGTTCATTTCAGTTCTAACCGCATAATGAGCATGCTGTCAGCACACACTACCCAAGAACACATGGAAGGAGAGAAACAAATGGTTGAAGAGCAAGGCAGTTACAAGGAAAGGGCACACCACTTGGAGCATGTGTGGCCTTCAGGCGACTTGGTCCTCAGGAACACAGCATTAGGCAGCACTTACATTGTAACGTGGATATTTTAGTAAAAGCATGTTTTGTGTGGTATGTCTACATGGCAGTATACACCTGCATCAGGTGTGTAGAATCTCACAAAGGAGGGAACACTTCTCAACAACCAGGTAGGGTCCCCCTGTGCATGCCTAAGGAGCTGTAGGATCAGGAAACTCACCTCAAAAGGAGGGTAGAGTGGTGAAACTCTGGGAGCCAGGGCCCAGAGTGTTTGACCAATGGGGGCTTGGTGATTATTACAGCGGCTACCCACAATTCTGAATGTAACTGAAATGTCTACCTATCATACGCAGGATTCACATCCACTTCTGGACATTGTCTGACTATACTAGATGGTCTAGTTGGTGCTTGTGCTAAACATCTTCCAAGGTAAGTAGGGGATATTTACTTTAAATACCAAAAAAAAAAAAAAAAAAGACCCTCATCAAGCAGAACTACTTGGGATTTTACAATTGTGTGACTTCTTCCAGGATAATTCTCAAGGAATAAATTAGTTTTGCTCATATTTGGTAAACTCATAAAATATTAACATCTAACTTTAGTTGTTTACTAGCCAGCCATCTCAAACAACAAAAGCCAAAGAAAGATTTCAAATGGGCTTAGCAACTAAAAATTTTAATAAAGTTTGGTAAAATTTAACTCATGACTGGACAATATCAGGATGAAACATTGTTCCTTCTTCCATCTAGAAATATAATGGTGACTGATGGGGCATGAGGCACACACTAGCACCCCATGAGTAATGCACACTGAGCTCTTGGGCATAATGTTACGTGCACAGTTACACATGGTAACACTACATTCATTTTCATTGACATGAAGAAGGCAGAGTTGATTTAAGACAGCATCAAACGAGGTATTAACATGACAACCTTAATCTAACATTTATGAAAGTTGTGGAACATACACACTAAACTTTATCTAATAGTACTTGCATTTATCTTTCTGAAGAGTTTGCTCTTTTCCGGTCATATTTTCAGGTCATGTAATGTTCATGGCAAGGAACCTACAGAGTTTGATTTTTGTTTTCTGTGGGAATGAGCATGGGAAAATTGACCTTCAGTTCTTTAAAGATATATTCATCGGTAAAAATGGTAGGACTGAGTGTATCTGCTTCTATTATTCATGTAACTGCCTCACAAATAACTGAGTATTGTGCTGGCATGGTGTGAAATGTAGCATTTTGTCATGAATATGGTTCTTAGGAGGACAATGTACAAACAAATTGGAATGTGTGTTTGGAGAAGCTCAAGCTGTCAGCTCCCCTCTTGGCTGCTGGTGACACAGGGTGATTATTCTCTACTATTTCCCCAACGGATGTCTTTGATTGGGCCCTACCTTGGAAAACCAGCCCCAATCAGTACCTCCTGGCATTCTTACAGATTTTCCCCCTAAAACATAGAGAATAAAAAACTGCTTGCTTTCTTCTAGTTTTGTGTTTCACAGAAGCAAAAGCTGGGTGGACTCTGTAATGTACTGATCTGTTATTATACCCCAGCACTTAAACTGTGTGGCTGGTATCGTGCTGTGACACAGGCTTGTTTTAAAATGAGGGCCTTGAAGGCTAACATTTAACCACATCCCAGCGGAAAGAATTCTAATCCCTACTAAGATAACAAACCTCTCTTTCACATTAAGTGCCCCTAACCTTGAGCAACAGACCAGAGACATCTGAAGCTGAGTGTGGCCACTCCCGTGTCTCAGCTCCTGAAGCAGCTAAATACCTTTAGGACCAGAAATATTGGCACATCCAAGCCGTGGTATTAACATTTCTAATCCCAGAGCACTGTGTGTCAATCCAATAATTGAAATCAGAGCACCAAATACCTTTCACAGATAGATGCATTTTAAGGAAGAAAAGTGTATTTAACTCTAACAGTAGAAGTGTTCTCTTACAAGTGGTACAGAAAAGGTTTTGGAAACACAGAGGAGACATAACCAGAGCATATGACCGGGTTCTGTGGTGAACATGATTTCATAATCACAATCATGTAAAAGATGTAAATTGACTTTTTCACAATGTACCTTTCATGTCAGCTCAGACCTTATTTTTACCATGCCACGTTTGCTTTCTACTCTTCAGCTGCACGTTTCCATCTGGTATTACAACCTGTCATAACCCCCTTGGGACATTTCCACCCACTGTGCTCTTTTCTCGAGATGCTATTCCCTGGCAAGGTACATTTTAAAATTTGAGGTATTCAAGCTAAAACTCAACTCTTAGATACAAGTAAACTGCAGTCTCCTGCTAAGAAGGTGCCCAGGCTGACTGAGGAGGGGAGTAACCACCCTGCTCCCTGTTTGAGCCCATGTGTGTGGACACCTGCTAACAGAGCCTGAAAACCACTTAGGAATTTTTCTGGGCGCGGACTATCAGCAGTGGTCTGCCCAGAGGGCTCCAGTCCACCAGGAGTTTGTGTGACCTTGCCCTGCTGCAGATGGCTCCCTGCTGGAGAAAATGCTTTCTGTTTGCTGCTTTACAAAGTCAACGCTGGGGGCAGTGGGGTTGCCGCTCTCCCCAGGCAACCTGCAGAGAACCCAGCTGCACAATCTCACATCTGAGTCCTGACCCACAGGTCAGAGAACTGTGTCTTTGAATTTAAGTAAAACATTCCCAGCAAAGTGTAATCAAATCGCACAGGGCTGCGCTTTTTTATTCTGTGAGAAATAAGAGGCTGAATTTGAACTTCTCCTCTGGCAACAAACTCAAGATATTGTTATAGCAAATAGATTTCACTGGTGATTCTAAGAGACACAGATGAAAAAAAATACACCAAAAACACCTTCAACTAGTATTATTATTAGAATAACAAATCAGGTTAAGATTCTTTTGTTTATTTTCGTTCTAAATTTAAAACTGCCACATTATCAAACCCATGAAAGTTTTTCACAAATGACACTGGTTTTGGGCCATATTTTTATTACATCCTCTTGCAAAATTCCAACCTGATATTTCATAGTTTGTTCCTTAAAATGTGAGAAAGCCCATAAGCAAGGCATACTTGTGTTCCAGGACCTGTTAGACCCTTAATGTCCAGCTGCCCCAGGTGATGCTGGGAGTATTTGAAAAGATTCGTCTTTTCCCGCTGTAAGGGATGTCAAGTCCAGGACTCATGCTCTGTTTTAAAATCTGTAAGGATTAAAGAGAATCTTGGCTTGACAGTGACATGATGGATTGCAAAATCTTGAAAAGTGTGCCATGGGATGGATATCTGATGGACACCTGTCCTAATAAAGCTACAGGGACAGTCACATCTTAACATCTGAGTTACTGAGTGTGGCTGTGCTTGTCAACATTTCATCTAGACTTTTCATTGGCCCAGCACTATGCAAAGGGTGAATTTAGACAAAAGAGAATGTCTCTCCATGCTCTTAAGGAGCCCATTTGCCTTGTCACAGTGAACTTCCCCAAGAGTGGCTGTCGAGCTGCGTGTTGCTGGTCAAGTCCCTCGATTAGCCAAAACCAAAAACCCACTGCCATCAAATTGATTCTGACTCATAGTGACCCTATAGGACAGAGTAGAACTGCCCCATAGGGTTTCCAAGGAGCACCTCGTGGATCTGAACTGTCAACCTTTTGGTTAGCAGCCGTTGCCCTTAATGACTACGCCACCAAGTTTTCCTCTCGATTAGCTGCCTGAGGACACAGCTTCACAGTGCTTTTCTCTAAGAAGGCAGAGGTGGGGCCACCCGAGGCCCACACTTATCTCAACAAGGAATTCCACAGTCTGCTCTGCAATACGGGACAGACCACAGGAGTGCAGCAACCAGTTATGGTTTTTTTTCTGAAGATTTTTAAAATTTTTATTGAGGTAAAAGTCACAGAACATAAAGTTAACCATTTTAAAGTATACAATTTCATGGTATTTAGTGCATTTACAATGTTGTGAAACATCAGCTCTATCTAGTCCAAAAACATTTTTATCACCCCAAAATAAGGCTCCAACCCATTAACAGCGTTCTCTGCCTTCCCACTCCCCACCTCCCCACCCCCGCCCCAGCCTCTGGTCACCACTATCTGCTTTCTGTCTCTAGGGAGCACTCCCCTAAGAGGAGCATCCCTGGGAGCTTGTTAAAATGCAAGTTCCCAGGCTCCACCCCAGACCCAGTGCACTGGAAACTCTAGGGTGAGCAAGGCCCAGAAATTTTCTTTGAACAAGCCCTCAGGTGATTCCAGCACACCTCAGCGTTTTAGAATCACTGCTCTGAATCCAAATTAGCATCAGGGCATATTTGAGAAGACAAGCAGAGAGCTGTAATGTGAGTTCCACTTATTCCCCAGATCATGTAAACTACAAAACACAAGAGCCAAAGTCCAGCTGGATATCAACATTATAATTTCTGTTTGTTTGCCAGCAGTTGTCACTGGTATCTGGAAAGAAAAATAAATAAAAGGCAAACCTGGTGCGTATGGAGGTATTCTGCCTTCTGGGATGTCTGACTGAAACAATTATGCAGATTTGTCGTGCAAATCATGGAAGGGTACATGCAAGGGAAAAGACATATCTTAGGAACTGCAGAGAGGAACATTCATTGCAGATTTCATCTTAGTAAGATCTGATTTAATAATAACCCGGCTAACAGAGATAGTCTTACTCTCCTGAGAGGAATGTCAGCATTGGACACTGAGTATCTTTGACGCTTCTTAGTAAATACCAAGTGCTTGTTACTATTAATTTATAGAGGCCTCAGATTCTAACATCCTGAAATGGGGAATTTAATGTCCTTACTTGATGGGAGGATATTGCTTTCTCTATAGTTTATGCAAAAGGCATTGGTCCACAGCAGATGAACCAAGGAAAAGAAAAGCCTTGGCCCATGGATACATCAGCCAGTGAATAGAAAATAGGTTATGCCCCTTACAGAAGGCTAGTTATGCCCCCCACCCCAGAATCCTCAGAAATAAAGGATAAGTGAGCAGTACTGGAATGATGGTGTGGTGAAATGAGTTCCTTTATGTGGCCTTTTGCCTCTGTTCTTTGGAAAAACAGCTTGAGAGATTTTTCCTCTAAGCCCCGAGGCGTTGCCTTTACACTAGTTTTCTATCCCAGAGGTTTTGTTACTTTTGTTCAGGTTGATTGACATTTCCTGGGTAAGCTGTAAATTACTTGGTTTGATACTTTTCGTCTTGTCCTTGGCTCCAGCCTGCTCTGTAATTGATATGCTATGTAAATGAAGTGTCTGTGGCCTACTGAGAGGGGGTTGGTCAGTTCATGGCCCTGGTAGAAGGGCCAAGTATGGAAATTGAGCAGGAGTTCGTGTATATAAGCAGCCAACCCCACAAAGTTTTCAGAGACAGAAAGAAACTGGAAGACAGGGAGCAGGAAGAAGGAGAAAAGAGAAAGAAGAGAGAAGAAGCAAAGAGCAAGGAGGCAAGGAACTTCCTAGAAGAGCTGTAACATGGATCACGGGCTATAACATTGAAGATGGTGACAGGAGGGACCCTGTTGGAGAACCGACTGCAGGGCCCAAGGCAGAGAGGCCAAAGGTAGAGAGACCTGTTCTGAGGGAGCTGAGAAGGAGCCTGTCCCGAGGGAGCAGACAGGAGGTCTGTCCTGAGGGACTGTAAGGAGACCTGCACAGCTGAGAGGAGGTGAGAGAGAGAGCTGTCCTGCACTGAAGAAGGGAGACTCTGACTACATCCTACCCTGTTGATCCTGATCGCAAGTTGTACCTGTTACTTTGTTAATAAACCTCTTAACTATAAATATGATCTGTGAGTTCTGTGTGGCCATTGCAATGGATTATCAAACCCAGCAGAAAAAGAGAGTGTCTTGGGGGATGGCTGGTGTCAGAATTGGTAAAAAGATTGGAGAGTGGTGGTATGTCTGCGCTTCACCCCATGGAAATCAGCTTTGGGCTGATCTTGATTCTCACTGTGCCTCCTGAAGTTAGACAGGTTCTGATGCTACTACTAGGCCTACTGTCCTTTTACAAAGGTCAGTGGGAAGGGAAACATTTGCATCTCCTTCCTCTTCAAATTTCTGACATGAAAAATGCTCATTTCACAGTCACAGGAATCATTTGTTATGCCCAAATAGTTTATTGTGGGGTTACCTAGTAGACATAATGAATTGTGAGAAACAAAAAAAAGGGGGGGAGGCGAAGAAAAGAGGAAAAGGAAAGAAGCCTGTGGGTTCATAATGGATTATATCAACAAGACCAGGGAGGAAGAAATCCACATTCATTTTCATTCATTCATTTTTAGCACCTGCTATGTGCCATGCACAATTCTG
The DNA here is from genome assembly GCF_030014295.1 of Loxodonta africana. NCBI lineage: Eukaryota > Metazoa > Chordata > Mammalia > Proboscidea > Elephantidae > Loxodonta > Loxodonta africana. Next base: position 202,938 of record NC_087347.1, on the reverse strand, counting down.
CATACCAATGTGGCAGGGGAAAAAATGTTGAGGGGAAAAAAAAAAATGCCATAAGAGCAGATAAAGAAATAAACAAAAAAACCCAGCCCTTAACCTGATGGCACTTGGAGTGTAAATAAGTTACCACTGGCAGCAAATGCTAAAAGGGCATATGCACAGTGTATAACAACTGGATTTGGGGTCATATCTCCTCATCTAACCTTGGCCAAGCACCAACCCTTCTTCTTTGTTTCCAACTTTCCCATTCCAATCACTAGTAATCATCAATGCATCCTGATTGCATATTTGATCATTTTCAGACTGCAGAATTTGGTAAAAATCTTCAATTTCTTCATCCTTGGCCTTAGTGGTTGCTGCATAAATTTGAATAATAATCTTATTAGGTGAAGAAGGATTGGTAGTTGGAAAATATGGCCTTGGTGATAGAAATGATGCCAGAGATTGCAAGACCAATGACTTCTTCATTGTAAATACCTTTTTTCAACTGCTATACAAGTGGACCTGGTCAGATGGATCAAAACGGATGTCAGAAGAGACTCTGAAACTTGTTCTTGAACTTCAAGTAGTTAAAGCAAACAGAACAAATAATGACATAAAAGAGCAGAACAGAAGATTTCAAAGGGTGGCTTGAAAAGACGAAGTAAAGTATTGTAACGACATGTGCAAAGATCTGGAGTTAGAAAACCAAAAGGGAAAAACATGCTCAGCATTTCTCAAGCTGAAAGAACTGAAGAAAAGATTGAAGACTTGAGTTGCAATAGTGAAGGCTTCTACGGGCAAAATACTGAAAAAAGCAGGACGCATCAAAAAAAGACGGAAAGAATACACAGAGTCACTATACCAAAAAGAATTGGTCCATGTTCCATCATTTCAAGAGGCAGCATATGATCAAGAACTGATGGTACTGAAGGGAGAAGTTCAAACTGCATTGAAGACACTGGTGAATAAACAAGGCTCCAGGAATTGACGGAATACCAAATGATGTGTTTCAACAAATGGATGTAGCACTGGAAGCGCTCACTCGTCTATGCAAAGAAATTTGGAAAACAGCTACCTGGCGAACTGACTGGAAGAGAGTCATATTTATGCCTATTCCAAAGAAAGGTGATTCAACTGACTGTAGAAATTATCGAACAGTATCATTAATATCACACGAAAGTAACACTTTGCTGAAGATCGTTCAAAAGCGGCTGAAGCAGTATATCGACAGGGAATTGCCAGAAATTCAAGCCAGATTCAGAAGAGGATGTGGAACCAGAGATAACTGTTGCTGATGTCAGATGGATCCTGGCTGAAAGCTGAGAATACCAGAAAGAGATTTATCTGTGTTTTATTGACTATGCAAAGGCATTCGCCTGTGTGGATCATAGCAAATTGTGAATAACATTCTTAGAATGGGAATTCCAAAACACTTAATTGTGCTCATGAGGTACCTGTACATAAAAAAAAAAAAAGTTTTTTTCAATAGAAAGTCGATTGAACAGAACAAGGGGATACTGAGTGGTTTAAAGTCAGGAAAGGTGTGCGTCAGGGTTGTATTCTTTCACCATACTTATTCAATTTGTATGCTGAGCAAATAATGCAAGAAGGTGGACTACGTGAAGAAGAACCAGGCATCAGGATTAAATGAAGACTCATTAACAACCTGCAATATGAAGATGATACAACCTTGCTTGCTGAAAGTGAAGAGAATTGAAGCACTTACTGATAAAGATCAAAGATTGCAGCCTTCAGCGTGGATTACACCTCAACACAAAAGAAAAATTCTTACAACTGGACCAATAAGTAACATCGTGATAAAAAGAGAAAAGATTGAAGGTGCCAAGGATTTCATTTTGCTTGGATCCACAGTCAAAGCACATGGAAGTAGCAGTCAAGAAATCAAATGATGCATTGTATTGGGCAAATCTGCTACAAAAGAGCTCTTTAAAGTTTTAACAAGCAAAGATGTCACTTTAAGGACTAAGGTGTGCCTGACCCAAGCCATGGTATTTTCAATCGCCTCATATGCATGCGAAAGCTGGGCAATGAACAAGGAAGACTGAAGAAGAATTGATGCCTTAGAATCATGGTGTTGGCAAAGAATATTGAATATACTATGGACTGCCAAAATGTCTTGGTATGCTCCTTAGAAGCAAGGCTGGCAAGGCTTCTTCTCAAATACTTCAGATGTATTATCAGGAAGGATCAGTCCCTGGAGAAGGCCATCATGCTTGGTAAAATAGAGGGTCAGCAAAAAAGAGGAAGACCCTCAAGGAGATGAATTGACAGAGTGGCTGCAACAGTGCACGCAAGTGTAACAATGATGGTGAGAATGGTGCAGGACTAGACAGCGTTTCGCTCTGTTGTACACAGGGTCCTATTAGCTGGAACTGACTTAATGGTACCTAACAACATCAACAACCACCTCAGCCAGCTGATCAGGATGCATCCCAAACAACTAACTCCTAAGCTGAGATCTGATTATGAGGAGGAGTGAGGGGGGCAAATTGAGAAGGGGAGCACATCCCCAGAAACAGACACATCAAGGCTGACAGGACCTTTAAGGACCCTCTGTGCACACTTTTCTTATAAACTGTTCACTTACTTCCTAATTTTTATTAGGTCTTTTTTTTTTTTTTGTAGATGTTAAGGGATTTTTGCACATTAGGAAAAAATTATACCTTTACATGTGATGTGACTTGCAAACTTTTTTTGTTGTTGTTGTTACAGGGTTTTTTCTTCTTACTTATTTTCTGCTAACACAGGTTTTTCTTCCTCATTCTCTCTTTGCCTCTGGATTTTAAATCATGGTTTGAAGGACTTTCTCTATTGCATTTGACTGCTCTCCCTACCAGTATGCCTATGGGGAGGCAGAGAATTAGAATCCCTTCCCTTCCTGAGATCAGCTTTCATGTAGGGCTCACCTGCCACACGCCTGTTATGCCACCCCAGGACTATGGTTCTGAAAACAAACATGTTTATCATCACTGTTCACATCTCACAGTGATTTAAAGCACTGCTCCTAATTGGAGCAGGTGGTACTCTAAAAAAAAAAAAAAACTTGCAACATTAAAATCAATGTTAGCTCTGATTATCACCCCTGTGCTCACGATTCTTTAGGAGTCTAAAGATGGTGCCTCTGTGGAAAGTTAGGTCCAAGGGGAGACACTCCAGCAGCTTTCTGTTCCTGTGTGTGCAGGCTGTGGTGTCTATGTGGACCGAGGTGACTTCATACACCTTGATGGTGGACTTGATGCTACACCTTGATGGTGCATTTAATGCCACACCTTGATATCGAACTTAATGCCACAACTTGATGGTGCACTTAATGCCACACCTTGATGGTAGACTTAATATCACACCTTGATGGTGGACTTAATGCCACACATTGATGGCAGACTTAATGACACACATTGATTGTGGACTTAATGTCACACCTTGATGTGGACTTAGCACTGGAGTGCAATGGACCTCTTTTTTCTAGCCTTTCTCACCATGGCCTTGTATCTCCCACCTAATGGCTGGGTGGGACTGTGCAAATTAGGTGCTTATGGCCCAGCAAGTGAATTGGATAGCTTGCTAATAATGCAGTAATTGTGGGGATGGGACCATGCAAAGAAGGTGTATGGAACTCTAAAATGAGGGGATTAGACAGTTCTGCCATCATGCTAGTCTTAAAATAAGCCATCCCAGAGGTGGAAAAGGGGAACCTCGCTACCACCAAGAAAGAAGAGCTAGGAGTGGAGCATGTCCTTTGGATCTAGGGTCTCTGCAACGAGAATCTCCTAGATCCAGGAGACAGAAAGGGAGAGTTGTAACACCAGAGATGGCAAGAGATGGTCAGAAGCAGCAGCACAAAAATGGCAGCAGCAGAGGCAGCAGATCCAGGAGAATGGCAGGATGCAGTGTGGTTGGCTTCCCAGTGCACAAAGCCAGATAGCTGAGTACCTTTGGGCAGAAGTCTTGCTGGTGAAGTGGGGTACCTCTGGGCATTTGGCAGAGCTAGGCTTGCCAACCCACAAGCTAGAAAGCTTAGCTCCTTTGGGTTGAGGTTAACTGGTGGGGTGGGGTACCCCTGGACATTTATCAGTGGAGTTAAAGAGCTTCGTAATACTTTCCAGAGCAGAGCAGAGGCCAAGGAGAGGAGAGGCCAACGGCTAGGGAGAGGCCTGCCTGAGGACACAGTTGAGAAGCTGTCCTACCTGAAGAACTGTATCTTGAGTCATTTCTGACCCTGAGCACTTCCTGATGCTTCCCTAGTAATCCCCATAACTGTGAGTATGGTCTGTGAGTTCTGTGTGGCCATTGCAACAAATTATGAAACTCAACAGAGAAATAGAGAGTGCCATGGGAGGGATAGCCGAGGTCAGATTTGGTAAAAAGTTTGAAGAGAAGAGGTATGTCTGATTTCCACCTCAGAGCAATCAGTCTTGGACTGTTTATGCTGGTAATGATTCTCTCTCCCCATCATAAAATTAGAGGAGGTCAAATGCCCCCACCATGCCATTCTTACAGTGTCACACCTTTGATGGTAGACTTAGTGCAAGATCTTGATGATGAACTTAGTACTACACCTTGATGGTGAACTTAATGCCACGTCTCGGTGATGAACTTAGTGTCACACCTTGATGGAGGACCTAACATCAAACAGTTCCAAAGTTTTTAAGGAATTTCTCTTGTGCACTGCCTAAGTCACTGGGTGAAGATGCTCCCAATGTCACAATGTTGCCACCAGCCAGGCGAATGCTGGCAGACCCAACCCTGGAACTGGAACTTCCTCAGTGCTGTGTTGAGGTGCAATGGTCCAACAGCACACACCAGAGCCCCATAAGAGTCTTGTTTTCTTTACGTCACATGTTAACAACCACCTGTAACTTCTTAACATAGTTCAGGAAGACAAGGAGATGGGGCGCAGATCCTGTGACAACCAGTAGACTCCAGTTGTGTGGCTACATTTACAGATGGAATAATGAGACAAAGTCATGGTTCTGACTAACCCAGAGCTCCACTACAGGGAGCTGAACAGCAGGGAGCAGAACACTGAGCATGGCGGCTCACCAGGATGATGACCATTGGTAATTTGCACTTCTAAGAGCTCTCTGGCCTCTGAGGAGGGTGAACTGTTTCCCCTCTGGCCAGGGCTGAGGTAAGGAATATGGCAGCAATACCAAGAATCTCAATGAAGTAAATAAAGTTCAGTTCAAGGAAGTAAAATATGATATTTTTTCTGTTACTCTGAAATATACCTAATCCATAAAAGCTCAGTACTAACAATGGGATATTTAACTCAAGGAAACATGTCTCTTTGAAATGGCTTCATCTTCTTATCTTTTTTCCTAAGGTATCTATAAACTTAATCTTACATTGTGATTGCAAAAAGTGAGTAATATAAATTAAAGAAACATCTTTTCAAATAGATGGTGTCTTACTTACTGGAGGTTAAAAATAATAGGTCAGAAGAAAGAAGAGTGAGCGTGTTAACTATTCTTTTTGTGACTTATTTCTGGAATCGGACTGATGTTTTTCTAGAAAGTGTATTCCCTTTTCTTATTGAAGTTGAAATAACAAGTAAAGAAAGTAATTATGTAAGACTGAGAGAAGTCTCATTCCACAGACTAAATCAGCATTTTCCAGAGTGTGTACAAATGGGTTAGCATTGCTAGCGCATGCCCTGAATTTCCAAGCATCTCTGATTAGATCATCACAAATCCGATAGATGGATCTAGTGTGTGTACATGAGTGTGTGCAATTGTGTGTGCATATGTGAGTGTGTGGTGTGTATGAGCTCATACAGATCAATATCAAACATCTTCAATCAGCTGATACATTTGGTGAATGGAGAAGCAGCTAAAATTACTAAAATATCAATAAAAATCCAAAAGGTCTTACATGAGACTCACACAGCAAAAAATAAGGGCTTTTCAGAATTTTCACAAATACGCATCTGTGTCTCTCATTACAATAATTTAAAAGATGTTAATATATTTCACTTAGAATTATCTAGTTTTTGTCAGTGCTTCACTGTAAACTTTAAAAATAATTGTCATGAAATAAATATATTTAGCTATATGTAATTATTGAAATTATTTTAATCTTTTAGTCACCAAAATTTTCAACTTCTGCTGAAATCATTGTTGCTGTTGTTGTTAGGTGTTGTCCAGCTGATTCCAACTCATAGCGATCCCATGTACAATAGAAACATTGCCCAGTCCTGCACCAACCTCACAATAGTTGCTATGTTTGAGTCCATTGTCACAGCCACTGTGTCAATCCATCTCGTTGAGGGTCTTCCTCTTTTTCACTGACCCTCTACTTTACCAGGCATGATGTCCTTCTGCAGGGTCTGGTCTCTCCTGAGAACATGTCTAAAGTAAGTGAGAGGAAGTCTCACCATCCTTGCTACTAATGAGCATTCTGGCTGTACTTCTTCCAAGACATTTGTTCATTCTTTTGGCAGTCCGTGGTATATCCAATGTTCTTTGCCAACAGCATAGTTCAAAAGCATCATTTTTTCTTCGGTGTTCTTTATTCACTGTCCAGCTTTCACATGCATATGAGGTGATTGAAAACACCATGGCTTGGGTCAGGCGCACCTGAGTCCTTAAAGTGACATCTTTGCTTTTTAACACTTTAAAGAGATCTCTTGCAGCAGATTTGCCCAATGCAATGTGTTGCTGGATTTTTTGACAGCCGCCTCTATGGGTTTTGATTGTGGATCCAAGCAAAATGAAATCCTTGACAACTTCTGTCTTTTTTCCATTTATCGTGATGTTGTCTATTGTTCCAGTAGTGATAATTTTTGTTTTCTTTATGTTGAGGTGTAATCATACTGAAGGCTGTTGTCTTTAATCTTCATAAATAAGTGCTTCAAGTCCTCTTCACTTTCAGCAATCAATGTTGTATCATCTGTATATTGCAGGTTGTTAATGAGTCTTCCTCCAATCCTGATGCCCCGTTCTTCATACAGTCCAGCTTCTCAGATCATTTGCTCTGCATACAGATTGAATAAGCATGACAAAAGGATACAGCCCTGACGCACACCTTTCCTGACTGTAAACCACACAGTATCCCCTTGTTCTGTTCAAACTACTGTCTCTTGTTCTATATACAGGTTCCTCATGAGCACAATTAAGTGTTCTGGAATTCCCGTTCTTTGCAATGTTTTCCATTATTTGTCATGAGCTATACAGTCAAATTCCTTTGCAGTCAATAAAATACAGGAAGATCTCTTGCTGGTATTGTCTGCTTTCAGCCAGGATCCATCTGACATCAGCAGTGATATCCCTGGTTCCAAATCCTCTTCTGAATTCGGCTTAAATTTCTGGCAGTTCCCTGTCCATGTATTGCTGCCACTGCTTTTGAGTGATATTCAGCAAAATTTTACTTCTGTTTGATATTAATGACATTGTTCAATAATTTCTTCATTCTTTTGGATCACTGTTCTTTGAAATGTGCATAAATATGGATCTCTTCCAGTCAGCTGGCCAGGTAGCTGTCTTGCAAATATCCCGGCATAGATGAGTGAGCACTTCCAGTGCTGCATCCTTTTGTTGAAATATCTCAATCGGTATCCCCTCAGTTCCTGGAGGCTTGTTTTTCACCAAAGCCTCCGATACAGCTTGGACCTCTTCCTTCAGTACCATCAGTTCCTGATCATATGCTACCTCCTGAAATGGTTGAATGTTGACCAGTTATTTTTGGTATAGTTGCTCTGTGTATTCCTTCCAACTTCTTTTGATGCTTTCTGTGTAGTTTAAAATTTTCCTTATGGAATCCTTCAATATTGCAACTTGAGGCTTGAATTTTCTCTTTAGTTCTTTCAGCTCAAGAAATGCCAAGTGTGTTCTTCCCTTTTGATTTCTATTTCCAGGTCTTTGCACATTTCATTATAATATTTTACTTTGTCTTCTCAAGCCACGCTTTGAAATTGCTTCAGATCTTTTACTTATCATTTCTTCATTTTGCTTTAGTTGCTTTAAGTTCAAGATCAATATTCAGACTCTCTCTGACATCCATTGTGATCTTTTCTTTCTTTCTTGTCTTTTTAGTGACTGTCTTAGTTATCTAGTGCTGCCATAACAGAAATACCACAAGTGGATGGCTTTAACAAAGAGAAATTTATTTTCTCATAGTCTAGTAGGTTACAAGTCCAAATTCAGGGCTTTAGCTCCAGGAGAAGAGTTTCTCTCTCCGTCGGCTGTGGAGGAAGGTCCTTGTCTTCAATCTTCCCCTGGTCGAGGAGGTTCTCAGGCGCAGGGACCCCGTGTTCAAAGGACCCACTCTGTTCCTGGTGCTGCTTTCTTAGTGGTATGAGATTCCCAACTCTCTGCTTGCTTCCCTTTCCTTTCATCTCTTGAGAGATAAAAGGAGGTATAGTCCACGCCCCAGGGAAACTCCCTTTACATTGCATCAGGGACGTGACCTGGGTAAAGGTGGTGCAAAATCTCACCCTAATCCTCTTTAATATAAAATTGCAATCACAAAATGGAGGACAACTACAGAATACTGTGAATTATGGCCTAACAAAGCTACTACACACATTTTTAGGGGGACATAATTCAATCCATGACAATGGCCTCTTGCTTTCTTCATCTATGACATCCTTAGTGTCATTCCACAACTCTTCTGGTCTTCGGTCATGAGTGTTCAATGTGTCAAATCTATTCTTGAGATAGTCTTTATATTCAGGTGGGATATACTCAAACTATAGTTTTGTTTTGCTTTGTTTTCCAGTAGAAATTATCTATATACTGAATTGTTTCTCAGTTGCTTAGACGTGACTAGTTCGAGATATCACAGGAGAGAGGGAACTGTTTCAATGATCCCACTTAACTTTTCTGGTTCCTGTAAACAGCTGCTCTTGATACCACTATCTGTGGTATTTCATTTCTGGGGCTGCTGGCATTGATCAAAAAGTCAAGAAAGACCAAATGTCTCAAGAAGTTGACACCACATAGATGGGGACTTTTGCATAAAATGGGAAAATTTAGCTACATTTATATAGATTCATGTTCGTTTTCTACTACAGTTTTTGGAGTCTAAGCAAATCAGCATTATCATAAAACTTGTCATGTGATGAAATAACATGATTTTCTGAATTGCTTTTGTGAACATCTATTAATTTAATTAGCCACACCATAAATTTTACCAAAACACTGGTATTGCATCTCTAATTTATAAACAGAAACTATATACATAGTAATAATAACTAATTTTTGTAGACTTTGTAGCATATCTAGTATTTTGTTCAGCACCAGATGGGAATTCTCTTCCTCACACTTTCAGCAGCTTCAAAAGGACAGAGCACTGACATCCCATTTCACAGATGGCAAAGCAGAAGCTCAGGAAGGCCGAGTGACGTGCATGAGGTGGCAGGACCTCATTGGGGAGACTGGATTCACATTCACAGGGGATGTCCTCCTGCTACATATAAAACAACCATAAAGACTGGGGTAATTTACATCCACCAGGACAACATCGTGCTGCACACCGTTCAGATTAACTTAAAACCACAGTTTTGATTGTAGAAGTGAAAATGACATTTAATCATCAAGTAAATATTTACTATGACTTGGGACTCATTCATTCCACAGCAGTGAGGTTTTCTTAAGTTTTGTGAGCTAGTTGACCCTTTTTATTTTATAACATCAGTTGTTTGTTTTTTTCTTCCCCCTAGATATCAGCAGAAGATTCTCTTGACCTTCCGTAGCAGGCACCAGAATGAGCTCTTGCCAGCCATGACGAGGGGGTGGGGGACCATCCTGGTTACCTCAACACTGAACCTCTGGGGGTGCAGCCGGAGACAGGGCACAGTAGGGGTTTCCCGTTAGCCTCTTCCGTTGCTGTCTTGCTTACCTCTGGAAAGAACTGGAGTGAAGACGGAACTGGCATTTGATTTCAGGTAACAAGTTTAGATTTCATCAGAACAACCTGCATCTCTGCCCTGCTCTGATTACAGAGATCTACAGGAAAATGACTGGCTGGTATCAGAAACAGGAGTTTTCAGTGACTTGTGTTTCACTGTCAACAAATTTTTTTAGTAGGGTAGAGAAATATAAGCTTGGAACCAGTTAAAATGATCACTCCACTGAGGATTTTATTTAGCTGTATGATGAAGGAATCCTGGTGGTATAACCAGCCTTATCTCAAAGTACATTGATACCATCAAACTTCGCTCTATTCCTAAGGAGTTTAAATCATTGCAACATAGAGGGAACCCCTATAAATGAGCTCACTGAGAAAATGTTTGTCTTGGTCATAAAGATCTAATTTGTGTGTAAACAGGGCTCCTAACAGAAATTCCAGACTCGATGCTGACCTCTACCATAACCAGCTACATGACTCTGAGCAGCCTTTAAGCCTTAGTTGGTGGAAACATACTAATTGAATGCCTGCCCTGGCCAGTACCTTCTATGCATCTCTGTGTCTCGTGCTCTCATTTGCATAGGAAGTTTAGGCGGATATCTAGGACCCTATTCCAGCCCCCAAAGTCTCTGCATTGTTACTCTCCAAGTTACAGGAACCTACAGGGACCACACATGGGCATCTTGCAAGATCTCTGTCCATTACCTTCCAGCTCTGTCCTGGTGGCAGCTCAGCCAGGTGAGGAGGGACTGGTATGTCTTTGGCCGATAATCACCACAAATGACATTCTTCCAAGCCCAAAGGCAACATCCCTTATGTCACTTGTTATTTTCCACTAGACTAAAAATAGTGTCATTTTTCTGTGGCAGAAGAAAAGACAATTTTAAATCTCCTTGGCACTGTTTAAACCCTCGTCCAGTTCTTGAAAGAAAGCACAGAAAACAAATGTCACGATGTCGCACTTCTTGGCAAGACATCTCCCAGCAGAAGTCAGGAACTTTCCTTTTCAATAAAGCAGAAATACTTTCAAAAGAAAACGTCCTCTTAAACCAAAACAAAAGGCTTTCGATTGGATCATATCAATTCTCAGATAGCCACAGCAATATAGTAGCTAACATGACTCAGTGCTTGGTACAATGAACCTATGATTTTTCAAGGCTAGGATAAAAATCAGCCAGTCAAACAGCCTTTAGCAAGACTGTCTCCTCAATCATCAAAGATAATTTGATGGGGAACAGAGCTTTTTATACTCATACCATGAAATGTAGTTTTAAAAATGACTGTTCCCTGCCCCCCTCATCTATGACCATCTCATGATCTTTGTCTTCAGAGCAATGTGGGCTCTGTGAAGGCAGTATAAACTCCAAGTGGTGAAATAGACACATTTACATAAAAAGTGCTATTGCAGACCCACTTATGTAATTTTCTTTGCTTCCTCTCTTTATTACAAACTCTCTGAGGGAAGATCTATAGGAATTCTGCATTGAAGTTAGTGATGAGTAGGGAACTCCAGATCAAAATATGAATTCCTCAAAATATATGGAAATGTGGAAAAGGCTTGAAATCACACCCCTGCTTCGTTTCCAACAAAAGTACTTGAAACACATCTTCCTGAGCCATTTTCTAAGAAGCATGATTAGAACCTGTGAAGGGAGAGGAGACAAGAGACACATCCCCACAGAGGAAGGCTAAGTTTATTGTTCTTCCTCCTGACTTTGTGTTAGGTCTCCTGAAAGCTGGGATTCCCTCACAGAACTGCCCAGGATGCTTAATCTTGCTCTGGCTACACTACAGAACAACAGTAATATAGGGCAGTAGTCAGCCACTGCAAAGAAATAGGACATGGTGGCACAGCACCATGCATAGCTCATTAACTACTTGGATTTCATTGCATATACCAGTATCTTGACTGTACATGATGAAGGATACTTCCAAGAACTCTTAAAAATCAAATCATGTGAGATTCTATTTCAGCAATCTCTTACAGCTTATTAATCAGCTTCCCAATTTGATTTTCTTCAGTAGCAATCAGCCAACCAACCATTATTCCCAAGTGTACATGAATCATTTCCCCAAGCTATTTATTCTTGAGATAAATTAATAGATTATAAAGTGAAACTCTAGAGTACTAATATTGTATTTAACAAACTTATCAGAAGTTACATAGCACAATGAGTATTGTCCTATGTTATACAGTCACCTACCTACTTTCTTCTATGTAAGGAAAACGATAAGATAGAGCATTTCTTGAACTTTTAGTATGTATTATGCATTCATAGTATTTCCTCAGAATCATTTTTGAAGTAACATAAGAAAGTCAATACCCCTTCTATTCAAACATCCTTTACCTAGTTTAAGCATTTACCTTATATTGACTAATTCATGTTCATGGGGTTTTCTGCCACCTCCAAAACTCAAATTTATTCTTAAAGGACCAGTATTTGCAAGTCCTTTGATTCTTATGAAGTACAAATCTATCTCTGAAAGTGATTCCAAAAGAAGAAATTCAAAATTGTGAGCAAGGACAGCATGAGTGGAACAAAAGAATAACACAAACAACGGCTTTGAAGGGAAAGATACCCATTTACTTCATTTGACAAATATTTATTGTACAACATAACAGTGCTAGAAACTGTTCTAGACATTTGAGGTGAACATCAGTTTTCATTTCTCTAGGATTAATGCCCAAGAGTGAGATTGTAGGGTCTTATGATAAACATATGTTTAGTTTCATAAGAACCTGACAAACTAATCTCCAAAGTGTCTTACCATGTTAAATTCTCATCAGCAATATAAACCAAATTCAGTGCATCCTCACCAGCATTTGCTCTTGCTATTATTTTTCATTTTAGCCATTATGGTAAGTATGTAATGATATCTTATTATGGTTTTAATTTGTATTCCCTTAATGAATAAAAAAAAAATTTTTTTAATGAATAACGCCCCTGCGCATCTGTCAATTTGTCCTACTGTGAGGTATTGTATGTTGCTGTGATGTTGGAAGTTATGCCACTGGTATTCAAATACCAACAGGGTCACCCATGGCAGACTGGTTTCAGCTGAGCTTCTAGACTAAGACAGACTAGGCAGAAAGACCTGGAGTTCTACTTCTGAAAAGAATTAGCCAGTGAAAACTTCATGAATAGCACTGGAACATTGTCTAACATACTGCTGGGAGATGAGCCCGTCAAGTTGGAAGGTACTCAAAGATGACTGAGGAAGAGCTCTCTCCTCAAAATAGAGTTGACCTTAATGATGTAGATGGAGTCAAGCCTTCAGGGCCTTCATCTGCCATTACGGGATGACTTAAAATGAGTAGAAACAGCTGCTAACATCCACTAATAATCAGAACATGGAGTGTTCAAAAAACGAATCCAGGAAAATTGAAAATCACCAAAAATGAAATAGAATGCATAAACATCAATATTCTAGGCATGAGTGAACTGAAATGGACTGGTATCGGCAATTTTGAATCAGGCAATTGTATGGTCTACTATGCTGGGAATGACAAATTGAAGAGGAATGGCACTGCATTCATGGTCAAAAAGAACACTTCAGGATCTACCCTAAAGTACAACACTGTCAGTTATAGGATAATGGCCACACGTTTACAAGGAAGACCTGTTAATATGACTAATATTCAAATTTATGAACCAACCACTAAGGCCAAAGATGAAGGGATTGATTTTACCAATATCTTTAGTCTGAAATTCATCAAACATGCAATCAGGATGCATTGATAATTACTGGTGATTGGAATGTGAAAGTTGGAAACATAGAAGGATCAGTAGTTTGAAAGCTTGGCTTTGGTGACAGAAATGATGTGAAGATTGTATGACTGAATTTTGTAAAACCAATGACTTCTTCATTGCAAATACCTTTTTTCCACCTACATAAACTGCAACTATACACATGGACCTCGCCACATGGAATACACAGGAATCAAACTGACTACATCTGTGGAAAGACACAACGGAGAAACTCAATATCATCAGCAGAACAAGGCCAGGGTCTGACTTCGGAACTGACCATCAATTGCTCATATGCAAGTTCAAGTTGAAGCTGAAGAAAATTAGAACACTTCCACAAAAGCCTAAACATGACATTGAGTATATCCAAACAGAATTTAGAGACCATCTCAGGAATAGATATGACATGTTGAACTCTAATGATTGAAGGCTAGATGAGCTGTGGAGTGATATCAAAGACATTGTAAATGAAGACGGAAAGAGGTCATTAAAAAGACAGGAAAGAAAAAAGACCAAAATGGGTGTCAGAAGAGACCATGAAACTTGCTCTTGTAGGTAGAATAGCTAAAGCAAAAGGAAGAAATGCTGAAGTAAAAGAGCTGAACAAAAGATTTCAAAGGGCAGACAGACAAGACAAAGTAAGGTATTATAATAACATGTGCAAAGACCTGGAGTTAGGAAACCAAAACGGAAGAACACACTTGACATTTCTGAAGCTGAAGGAGCTGAAGAAAAAATTCAAGACTCGATTTTCAGTACTGAAGGATTCTATGGGGAAAATAATAAACACCACAGGAAGCATCAAAAGAAGATGGAAGGAATACACAGAGTCACTATGACACAAAAGAATTGGTCAACATTCAACCATTTCAGGAGGTATTATATGATCAGAAACTGATGGTACTGAAGGAAGAGGCCCAAGCTGCACTGAAGACACTGGAGACAAATGAGGGGATACCAATTGAGATGTTTCGACAAAAGGATGCAGCACTGGAAATGCTCACTCATCTATGCCAAGATATTTGCAAGACAGCTACCTGGCCAACTGACTGGAAGAGATCCATATTTGTGCCCATTCCAAAGAGGCATTATTGAACAATATCAGTAACATCACACAGAAGTAAAATCTTGCAGAAGATCATTCAAAAGCAGTGGCAGCAGTACATGGACAAAGAACTGCCAGAAATTCAAGCCAAATTCAGAAGAGGATGTGGAACCAGGGATATCATCCCTGATGTCAGATGGATCCTGGCTGAAAGCAGAGAATACCAGAAAGAAATGTACCTGTGTTTTATTGACTATGCAAAGGAATTTGACTGTGTGGATCATGACAAATTATGGATAATATTGCAAAGAATAGAAATTCTTAATCACTTAATTGTGCTCATGAGGAATCTGTACATAGAACAAGAAAGAGGCAGTTGTTTGAAAAGAACAAGGGGATATTGCGTGGTTTAAAGTCAGGAAAGGTGTGCATTAGGGTTGAATCCTTTCACCACACTTATTCAGTCTGTATGTGAAGCAAATGATCCAAGAAACTGAACTACATGAAGAAGAACATGGCATCAGGATTGGTGGAAGACTCATTAAAAATCTACGATATGCAGAAACCAAGATGGCGGAATAGACAGACACTTCCAGCGAGCTCTCTTTACAACAAAGACCTGAAAAAACAAGTGAAACGAGTATATTTGTAACAAGCTGGGAGCTCTGAGCATCAAAGGCAAGCTTAGACAATGAACTGTGGGGGTAGGGGAAGGGAGAGACCATTCAGAAGCAGAGAGGAGTTACTGGACCTGAATCCCAGGGAGCCCTCAGGCACCATTCCTGGAGTGGTGACAGCAGCGGTGGCGGGCTGGTCCTAGCATTCGGCCACAGTTTCCTCATGGAGAAGCATCCAGCCACACAGTCTACTCACACCTCCGGAACCTAAGGAGAAGGGCGCTCTTGGCAAAAGCTAAGCGCTTGCGTATGTTTTACTGCGCCCCACCCACCCCCAAGCTGGCCTCAGCAGCTGAATCCCTGGGCCTGAGATAGACCCTGGTGAGCACCTAGAGCCATCCTCTTGGTCTTGGTGAAGGAAAAAATTTGCAACCTGGTGGAGAGGGGGAGATAATTTGCTGGCTCCATTAACCAGGAGAGCTCAGGACAGAAGAGGTTCTTGTCCAGGCATAAACCATCCGTGGGCCTTGAGCAACGTTCCCTTCTGCATGGACCTGTGTGGGCCTATTTCTGGAGAATAGGCCCTTGTTGGCAGACTCTAACCATTTCAGCTGTATGGTGGGGAGGTGGGTGTTTGACTTTTGACATTGCTTTGCCTATTAAACAAGGTCCTCACCTACCCACATCAGGGACTGAAGGACTGGAAGCTCCACTCAAGTCACCCAGCCACTCGTGAAAGGGGTCCAAAGATAACTGATACCTCCTAGTCCTTACAACCAAAAACTCTCAGTGCCCATGGTCCCTCTGCACAACCCACCCACCAGCATGCTGTAGGGAACAGAGACACGTTTTCTTCAGAGACACTTGGGGGTCAGCTCTCAGCCCCCTGAATTGTTCAGAGCGTGACCCCCTGCTGCAATCAGATACCAGTATATACGTCAATCACCCCTGCTCCCTAAGACTGTAGAACAGAGCCTGTACCACACACTTGATGATCAGCTACCTGGAAACCTGAGCTGAATTCATTCAAGAAAACTGAATGGACTCCTAGACTGATATACCTGATAACAGCTCTAGCCAGCTGGGGACAGGACTTCAGAGCTCCAAAGGCAAAAATAATCAAGCTATCTCACTCAAGCAACCCATACGGGTACACCAAAACAAAACAAAGCAAGCACCTACGACACAGTAAGCAAGCATAAACTAATACAATAACTTAGAGATGGCTCGGAGACAACAGTCAATATCAAGTCACATAAAGAAACAGATCATGATCACCTCAACAGGGTCTCAAAACAAAGAACCCAGGGATCTTCTAGGTGAAAGTGCATTCCTGGAATTGCCAGATCCAGAATACAAAAGTTTAATATACAAAACCCTTCCAGACATCAGGAAGGAAATGAGACAATACACAGAACAAACCAAGGAATACACAGATAAAGCAACTGAAGAAATTAGAAAGATTATTCAGGAACATAATGAAAAGTTTAAGAAGCTGGAAAAATCCATAGACAGACAGCAATCAGAAATTCAGAAGATTAACAATAAAATTACAGAATTAGACAACTCAATAGAAAGTCAGAGGAGCAGAATTGAGCAAGTAGAAGCTAGAATTTCTGAACTTGAAGATAAATCACTTGGCACTAATATATTTGAAGAAAAATCAGTTAAAAGAATTTAAAAAAAATGAAGAAACCTTAAGAATCATGTGGGACTCTATCAAGAGAAATAACCTACAGGTGATTGGAGTACCAGAACACGGAGGGATAACAGAAAATACAGAGAAAATTGTTGAAGATTTGTTGTCAGAAAAATTCCCTGATATTGTGAAACATGAGAAGATATCTATCCAAGAAGCTCATCGAACTCCACATAAGGTAGACCTTAAAAGAAAGTCACCAAGACATATTATAATCAAGCTTGCCAAAACCAAAGATAAAGAGAGAATTATAAGAGCAGCAAAGGATAAATGAAAAGTCACCAGCAAAGGAGAGCCAATAAGAATAAACTGGGACTATTCAGCAGAAACCATGTAGGCAAGAAGGCAATGGGATGACATATTTAAAAAACTGAAGGAAAAAAACTGCCTGCCAAGAATCATATATCCAGCAAAACTGTCTCTAAAATATGAAGGTGAAATTAAACTAAACTAAACTACAAGAAATACTAAAGGGAGCTCTTTGGTTAGAAAATCAACAATATCAGGTATCACCCCAAGACTAGAACACTGGGCAGAGCAACCAGAAGTTGACCCAGACAAGGAAATACAAAAAAACAAAGCAAGATTATTAAAAAAAAAAAAAAAAAAAAAGCCCAAAACAGGGTAACAGCGATGTTACTATATAAAAGAAGACAACATTAAAATAATAAAGAGGGACTAAGAAATGTAATCATACACCTTCCATATGGAGAGGAAGATATGGTGATACAAAGAAATAAAAGTTTTAAATTTAGAAAAATAGGAGACAAACTATCCTACTCATCAAAATAAAATACAAGAGATAAATACAGACTCAGCAGAAATAAAATTAAGAACAAAAAATATGAGGAAAGGACAATACATAAAGAAAATCTACTCAGCACATAAAATCAAGTGGGAAAAAGAAACTGTCAACAACACACAAAAAAAGACATCAAAATACCACCACTAAAATCATACCTATCCATAATTACCCTGAATGTAAATGGACTAAATGCACCGATAAAGAGACAGAAAGTGGCAGAATGGATTAAAAAACAAGATCTGTCTATACGCTGCCTACAAGAGACATGCCTTAGACTTAGAGACACAAACAAACTAAAACTCAAAGGATGGAAAAAAATATCAAGCAAACAATAATCAAAAAAGAGCAGGAGTGGCAGTATTAATTTCTGACAAAATAGACATTAAAGTTAAATCCATCATTAAGGATAAGGAAGGACACAATAATAATGATTAAAGGGACAATACACCAAGAAGATACAACCATATTAAATATTTATGCACCCAACGACAGGGCTGCAAGATACATAAAACAAACTCTATCAGCATTGAAAAGTGAGATAGACAGCTCCACAATAATAGTAGGAGACTTCACCACACCACTTTTGGTGAAGGACAGGACATCCAGAATAAAGACACAGAAGATCTATATGCCACAATCAACCAACTTGACCTCGTAGACATATATACAACATTCCACCCAACAGCAGCCAAGTATACTTTCTTTTCTAGTGCACATGGAACGTTCTCTAGAATAGACCACATATTAGGTCATAAAGCAAGCCTTAGCAGAAACCAAAACATTGAAATTTTTCAAACCATCTTCTCTGACCATAAGGCCATAAAAGTGGAAATCAATAACAGGAAAAGCAGGGAAAAGAAATCAAACACTTGGAAACTGAACAATACCCTGCTCAAAAAAGACTGGATTATAGAAGACATTAAGGATGGAATAAAGAAATTCATAGAATCCAAAGAGAATGAAAACACTTCCTATCAAAACCTTTGGGACTCAGCAAAAGCAGTGCTCAGAGGCCAATTTATATCAATAAATGCACACATCCAAAAAGAAGAAAGGGCCAAAATCAAAGAATTATCCCTACAACTTGAACAAATGGAAAGAGAGCAAACAAAAGAGACCCACAGGCACCGGAAGAAAACTAAGACCACTATTACAAGAACTTGAGAAATAGTTTAAACTGGGAAGAAAACATTCTTTTGTGGTTACAAGAGGGGGAGGGAGGGAGGGTGGGAGAGGGCTATTCACTAATTAGACAGTAGATAAGAATTAGTTTAGGTGAAGGGAAAGACAGCACACAATACAGGGGAGGTCAGCACAATTGGACTAAACCAAAAGCAAAGAAGTTTCCTGAATAAACTGAATGCTTCGAAGGCCAGCGTAGCAGGGGCAGGGGTCTGGGGACTATGGTTTCAGGGACATCTAAGTCAATTGGCATAATAAAATCTGTTAAGAAAACATTCTGCATCCCACTTTGAAGAGTGGCGTCTGGGGTCTTAAACGCTAGCAAGGGGCCATCTAAGATGCATCAATTGGTCTCAACCCACCTGGATCAAAGGAGAATGAAGAACGCCAAGGACACAAGGCGATTACGAGCCCAAGAGACAGAAAGGGCCACATGAACCAGAGACTACATCAGCCTGAGACCAGAAGAACTAGATGGTGCCCAGCTACAACCGATGACTGCCCTGACAGGGAACACAACAGAGAACTCTTGAGGGAGCAGGAGAGCAGTGAGATGCAGACCCCAAATTCTCATAAGGCCAGACTTAATGGTCTGACTGAGACTAGAAGGACCCCAGTGGTCATGGCCCCCAGACCTTCTGTTGGCCCAGGACAGGAAACATTCCCGAAGCCAACTCTTCAGACATGGATTGGACTGGACAATGGGTTGGAGAGGGATGCTGTTGAGGAGTGAGCTTCTTGGATCAGGTGGACACTTGAGACTATGTTGGCATCTCCTGCCTAGAGGGGAGATGAGAGGGTGGAGGGGGTTAGAAGCTGGCAAAATGGACATGAAAGAGAGAGTGGAGGGAGAGACTGGGCTGTCTCATTAGGGGGAGAGTAACTGGGAGTGTGTAGCAAGGTGTATATGGGTTTTTGTGTGAGAGAGTGACTTGATTTGTAAACTTTCACTTAAAGCACAACAAAAATTATTTTAAAAATCTACAATATGCAGATGGTACAACATTGCTTGCTGAGAGCAAGGAGGGTTTGAAGCACTTACTGATGGAGATCAAACCTTAACACAAAGAAAATCAGAATCCTCACCACTGGACCAATAAGCCACATCATAACAAACATAGAAAATATTGAAGTTGTCAGGGATTTCTTTTTATTTGGATCCATAATCAACGCCCATGGAAGAAGCAGTCAAGAAATCAAAGGATGTATTGTATTGGGCAAATTTGCTGCAAATGGCCTCTTTAAAGTGTTCAAAAGTAAAGATGTCACTTTGAGGACTAAGTTGCTCCTGACCCAAGTCATAATATTTTCAATCACCTTATATGCATGCAATCACTGGACAATGAATAGGGAAGATTGAAGGAGAAATGATGTTTTTGAATCATAGTGTTGTCTCAAAACATTGAGTGCACCATGCACTGCCAGAGGAATGAATAAGTCTGTCTTGGAACAAGTACAGACAGAGTGCTCCTTGGATGTGAGAATGGTGAGACTTTGTCACACATACCATGGACACTTTATCAGGAGAGATAAGTCCCTGGAGAAGAACATCATGCTCAGTAAGTTAGAGGGCCAGCGAAAAAGAGGAAGACCCTTGAGGAAATGGGTTGACACAGTGGCTACAAGAATGGGCTCAAACGTAACAATGATTGTGAGGATGGTGAAGGACCAGAAAGTGTTTTGTTCTGGTGTCCATTGGGTCACTATGAGTCAGAATCGACTCAACAGCACCTAACAACAACATGTGTGTGTGTATATATATATATATAAACTTGGATGTCTATATGAACCTTTATTAAAAAAAAAAAAAATTTTTTTTTTTTTAGAGTAACATAAATAAAAGATGGGAAAAACACATGCTTGCTCAAGTCAATACTTTAAAATTTTCACAATTACATTAACTAAAACTCAGTTTTCAATCTTTGCATCCAGACCTGACAGGGCAGCTTTTAATGAATTATCCTCCTGCTGATAAAAATTAACTTTTTTTTTTTAAATACAGGCTACCAAATTAACAAAACAACTATTTGATGGGTTGGGCAGCACTAAGCAGCCATGATCTAGGAGAGAAGGTACCCATTGAGGTAATCCCCACATTTGCATCCACATTTTCCTCTCAGCATAGACAGAGAACAAAGGTGGAGCAGAAAGAGATGACTGAGACCTGCTGAACCTTACTTGACTACAGACTTCAGGATTTCCAAGGCACCCATGACTTGAGAGACTAAGAATCAGATGAGTAGGGAAACACAGAGAAGTGAGTCTAATATTTCTCCTTCAGACTTTAGTTATTTCCTGATGCCTAAGAGTGCACACACCATGCATCTATTAGTTTGTTGTGCCATGGGTGCTTGTGTGTTGCTGTGGTGCTGGAAGCACCACATACCAGCAGGGTCACCCATGGCAGATAGGTTTCAGCTGAGCTTCCAGACTAAGACAGACTAGGAAGAAGGACCCGGAGCCTACTTCTGAAAAGCATTAGCTAGTGAAAACCTTATGAATAGCAGTGGCATATTGTCTGATATAGTGCCGGAAGATGAGCCCCTCAGGTTGGAAGACACTCAAAATACGAATGTGAAAAAGCAGCCTCCTCAAAGTAGAGTCGACCTTAATGATATGGTTGGGGGCAAATTTCAGAACCTTCATTTGCTGATGTGGCACCATTCAAAATGAGAAGGAATGTACAAAGTATGAATCTAGGAAAATTGGAAATCATCAAAAATGAAATGGAATGCATAAAGGTGGATATCCAAGGCATTAGTGAGCTGAAATGGGCTGATATTGGACAATCATATGGTCTACCATGCCAGGAATGACAACTTGAAAGAGGAATGGTGTTGCATTCATCGTCAAAAAGAGTATTTGAAGCTCTATTATGAAGTACAAAGCTGTCAGAGATAGGATAATATCCATATGCCTACAAGGAAGACAAGTTAATATGACTATTATTCAAATTTACACACCAACCACGAAGGCCGAAGATGAAGAAACCTAAGATTTTTACGAACTTCTGCAGTATGAAATTGAGCAAACATGCAATCAGGATGCACTGATAATTACTGGGAAATGGAATGCAAAAGTTGGAAACAAAGAAGAAGGATTTGTTGTTGGAAAACATGGCCTTGGTGATAGAAACAACGTTGGAGATCAAATGATTAAATTTTACAAGACCAATGACTTCTTCACTTACAAATATGCTTTTTCACCAACATAAATGGCAATTATACACATGGAATGGAATACACAGGAGTCAAATTGTCTACATCTGTGGAAAGAAATGATGGAAAAGCTCAATATCATCAGTCAGAACAAGGCCAGGGGCCAACTGCGGATCAGACCATCAATTACTCGTATGAAAGTTCAAGTTGAAACTGAAGGAAATTACAGCAAGTCCAAAAAAGCTGAAGTACGACCTTGAGTATATCCCCCCTGAATTTAAAGACCATCTGAAGAATAGATTTCACCCATTCAACACTAATGATCGAAGACCAGATGAGTTGTGGAATGACATCAAGGACATCACACATGAAGAAAGCAAGAGGTCAGTAAAAAGACAGGAGAAAAATAAGAGACCAAAATGGATGTCAGAAGAGACTCTGAAACTTGATCTTGAACATCAAATAAAGTGAAAGGAAAAATGATGATGTAAAAGAGTTGAACAGAAGATTTCAAAGGGCAGCTAGAGAAGATAAAGTATCATGATGACATCTGCAAAAACCTAGAGATGGAAAACCAAAAGGGAAAAACATCCTCACCATTTCTCAAGCTGAAAGAACTGAAGTAAAATTTCAAGCCTCGAGTTACAGTAGTGAAGAATTCTATGGTGAAAATAAATGACACAGGAAGCATCAACAGAAGATGGAAAGAATACACAGAGTCACTATACCGAAAAGAATTCGTTGACATTCAACCATTTCAGGAGGTCACATAATCAGGAACCGATGGTACTGAAGAAAGAAGTCCAAGCTGCACTGAAGACACTGGTGAAAAACAAGGCTCCAGGAATTGATGGAATGCAAATTGAGATATTTCAACAAACAGATGCAGGTCTGGAAGTGCTCACTGGTCTATGTTAATAAATTTGGAAGACAGCTACCTGGCCAACAATTGGAAGAGAGCTATATTTATGCCTATTTCCCAAGAAAGGCAATCCAACCGAATGTGGAAATTATCAAATAATATCATTAATATCACATGCAAGAAAAATTTTGCTGAATATCATTGAAAAGTGGCTGCAGCAGTATATGGACAGGGAACTGCCAGAAATTCAAGCTGCATTTAGAAGAGGGCGGGGAATGAGGGATATCATTGCTGATGTCAGATGGATCCTGGCTGAAAGTGGAGAATACTAGAAAGATGTTTACCTGTGTTTTATTGACTACGCAGAGGCATTCCACTGGGTGGATCATAACAAATTATGTATAATAATGCAAAGAATGGGAATTCTGGAATGCTTAATTGTTCTCA
The DNA here is from genome assembly GCF_030014295.1 of Loxodonta africana. Classification (NCBI taxonomy): domain Eukaryota; kingdom Metazoa; phylum Chordata; class Mammalia; order Proboscidea; family Elephantidae; genus Loxodonta; species Loxodonta africana. Next base: position 179,528 of record NC_087347.1, on the reverse strand, counting down.
AAAGGAATTGGTACATAGATCAAGAGGCAGTCTTTCAAAGAGCAGGAGGGGTACAGGATACTGCATGGTTTAAAGTCAAGAAAGGTGTGCATCGGGGTGGTATTCTCTCACCATATCTATTCAATTAGTATGCTGAGCAAATAATCCAAGAAGCTGGAATGTATGAAGAAGAAAAGGGCTTCAGGGTTGGAGGAAGACTCATTAACAACCTGCATTATGCAGATGATACAACCATGCTTGCTGAAAGTGAAGAGGCCTTGAAGCATTTACTGATGAATATCAAAGACCACACCTTCAATATGGATTACACCTCAACATAAAGAAAACAAAAATCCTCACCACTGAACCAATAAATAGCATCATGATAAACAGAGAAAAGATTGAGGCTGTCAAGGATTTCATTTTACTTGGATCCACAATCAACACTCATGGAAGCAGCAGTGAAGAAATAAAAAGACGCATTGCTTTGGGTGCATTGGCTACAAAACACCTCTTTAAAATGTTGCAAAGCAAAGGTGTCACCTTGAGGACTAAGGTGTGCCTGACCCAAGCCATGGTGTTTGATTGTCTCATATGCATGCAACAGCTAGACAATGAATAAGGAAGACCCAAGAACCGACACCTTTGAATTGTGGTGTTCACAAAGATCTTTGAATGTACCGTGGACTGCCAAAAGAATGAATAATTCTGTCTTGGAAGAAGTACAATCAGAATGCTCGTTACAGGCAAGGATGGTGAGACTACATCTCACATACTTTGGACATGTTTTGAGGAGGGATCAGTCCCTGGAGAAGGACATCACGCTTGGTAAAATAGAGGGCCAGTGAAAAAGAGGAAGATATTCAATGAAGAGATTTTCACAGTGGCTGCAACAATGGGCTTAAGCAAAGCAATGATTGTGAGGATGGCACAGGACCAGTCAGTGTTTCATTCCATTGTGCATAGGGTGGATATGAGCAGGAACGGACTTAATGGCACCTGACAACTTCTAACACAGAAGAGTGCATAGATGAGATGAGATTCAGAGAAACTAAGTGAAAACTAAGTTTGAGAAGCCAAGAGCAGAAAAGGAGATTTGGCATTTGGAGGTCTGGGAAAGCAGAGATGTCATGGATAGAGAGATATTTCAACCCCCTCCTCCCCCAGGCTTTCAGTTGAATGAGATCTAAACCCTAGGAGTAAGGACGAAGTGGAAATACACCAGTTTACAAAAGCTGACACCAACTCAACTGGATCAAGACAATATGCTTTCTAGGAGTCAAATAAACTGTCTATAAAGAATGATAACACTGAAGAAAAACTGGGTAACTGGGAGCTCCTAAAAATCAAACACCTATGCTCATCCAAAGACTTCACAAAAAGAGTAAAAAGATCACCTACAGATTGGGAAAAAGTTTTTAGCTATGACATTTCCCATCAGCACCTGATCTCTAAAATCTACATGATACGGCAAAAACTCAAATACAAAAAGACAAATAACCCAATTAAAAAACGGGCAAAGGATATGACGAGACACTTCACTAAAGAAGATAATCAGGTAGCTAAAAGATATGTGAGGAAATGTTCACGATCATTAGCCACTAGAGGAATGCAAATCAAAACTACAACGAGATTCCATCTCACTCCAACAAGGCTGGCATTAATCCAAAAAACACAAAACAATAAATGTTGGAGAGGTTGTGGAGTGACTGGAACACTTTTACACTGCTGGTGGGAATGTAAAATGGCACAACCACTTTGGAAATCGATTTGGCGCTTCCTTAAAAAGCTAGAAGTAGAACTATCATACAATTCAGCAGCCCTACTCCTTGGAATATATCCTAGAGAAATAAGAGCCTTTACACGATCATATATATGCACACCCATGTTTATTGCAGCACTGTTTGCAATAGCAAAAAGCTGGAAGCAACCAAGGTGTCCATCAATAGATGAGTGGTTAAATAAATTATGGTACATTCACACAATGGAATATTACGCATCAATAAAGAACAGTGACGAATCTCTGAAACATTTCATAACATGGAGGAACCTGGAAGGCATTATGCTGAGTGAAATTAGTCAGCTGCAAAAGAACAAATACTGTATAAGACCACTATTATAAGTTCTTGAGACATAGTATAAAGTGAGAAGGACACATTCTTTTGTGGTTACGAGAAGGGGGAGGGAGGGAGGGTGAGAGAGGGTTATTTACTGATTAGTTAGTAGATAAGAACTACTTTAGGTGAAGGGAAGTACATACTCAATACAGGGAAGGTCAGCTCAACTGGACTGGACCAAAAGCAAAGAAGTTTCCGGGATAAACTGAATGCTTCGAAGGTCAGCGGAGCAAGGGCGGGGGTTTGGGGACTATGGCTTAAGGGGACTTCTAAGTCAATTGGCATAATAAACTCTATTATAAAAACATTCTGCATCCCACTTTGAACTGTGGCATCTGGGGTCTTAAGTGCTAACAAGTGGCCATCTAAGATGCATCAATTGGTCTCAACCCACCTGGATAAAAGGAGAATGAAGAACACCAAGGTCACACGATAACTATGAGACCAAAACAGAAAGGGCCACATGAACTAGAGACTTACATCATCCTGAGACCAGAAGAACTAGTTGGTGCCCAGCCACAATCGACGACTGCCCTGACAGGGAGCACAACAGAGAACTCCTGAGGGAGCAGGAGAACAGTGGGATGCAGACCCCAAATTCTCATAAAAAGACCAGACTTAATGGTCTGGCTGAAGCTAGAAGAATCCCAGCGGTCATGGTCCCCAAACCTTCTGTTGGCCCAGGACAGGAACCATTCCCGAAGACTACTCATCAGACATGGAAGGGACTGGACAATGGGTTGGAGAGAGATGCTGATGAAGAATGAGCTACTTGTATCAGGTGGACACTTGAGACTGTATTGGCATCTCCTGTCTGGAGGGGAGATGGGAGGGTAGAGAGGGTTAGAAACTGGCAAAAGGGTCACGAAAGGAGAGACTGGAAGAAGGGAGCGGGCTGACTCATTGGGGGAGAGTAAATGGGAGTATGTAATAAGGTGTATATAAGCTTATATGTGACAGACTGACTTGATTTGTAACTTTCACTTAAAGCACAGTAAAAATTATTTAAAAAGAAAAAAAGCTAGGAATAGAATTACCATACAATTCAGCAGCCCCACTCCTTGGAATACAACCTAGAGAAATAAGAGCCTTTACACGATCATCTATATGCACACCCATGTTCACTGCAGCACTGTTTATGACAGCAGAAAGTTGGAAGCAACCAAGGTGCCCATCAAAGGATGAATGGATAAAGAAATTACGGTATATTCACACGATGGGATACTACGCATCAATAAAGAACAGTGACAAATCTGTGAAACATTTCACGACATGGAGGAATCTGGAAGACATTATGCTGAGTGAAATTTAGTAGTTGCCAAATGACAAATATTGTATAAGACCACTATTATAAGAACTCGAGAAATAGTTTAAACAGAGAAGAAAATATTCTTTGATGGTTACGAGAAGGGGGAGGGAGGGAGAAAGGGATGGGGTACTCACTAATTAGATATTAGATAAGAACTATTTTAGGTGAAGGGAAAGACAACACACAATACAGGAGAGGTCAGCACAACTGGACTAAACCAAAAGCAAAGAAGTTTCCTGAATAAACCGAATGCTTTGAAGGCCAGCGTAGCAGGGGTGGGGGTTTGGGGACCATGGTTTCAGGGGACATCTAAGTCAATTGGCATAATAAAATCTATTAAGAAAACATTCTGCATCCCACTTTGGAGAGTGGCCTCTGGGGTCTTAAACGCTAGCAAGGGGCCATCTAAGATGCATCAGTTGGTCTCAACCCATCTGGAGCAAAGGAGAATGAAAACAAAAAAATGAAATTTTTAAAGTGCTGAAAGAAAGAACTGCTTAAAATAAAATTTAATACCCACTAAATATATCCTTAAAAATCAAGATAAAATACATGGATTTTTAGATATATGAAAACTGAGAAAATATATTGCCAGTAGAATTGCCCTAAAAGCAACATTAGGACTTCTGTTCTGGGATAGATAGCATAGCATTTCTCCCTGCCCCTCCATGCTAAGTACAACTATAAACCATGGGAATAACACAAGAGAAAACAAACGGAGAACTCTGAAAGGTGGAAAGAGGAAGATTAAATTTTAGGGAACTCGGGCCTGGGAGTACAACTCAGCAGCAGGCCATCTTAACACCCACCACCCAAGAGAAGGTAACCCAGACCTGGCATCTTCTGACCTTTAACCTAAATGCAGAAGGTAGCCCAGGTAGACTCATTCCTACCCCAGATGTAGCTACAGTCCTGTTGACAACACCAGGAGAGCCTGACACCGTCTATGAAGGGGATGGTACAGGACTGTGCAGACAATATCCGTCAGCAGAAGTGCTCTCCTTCCCTCATAGGCTGAGTTCTCCCCACTGGTCATGACCCTGCATACAGTAAGTGGTCAAAAAGTGCTCTCCACCAGTCATGATTCTACAGCACTGGGAGGGGGATCACACCACAACAAGCACCTGGACAGGAAACCTCTTTGTCTCTGCTAGCCTGAGAGTGCCCTCCTCCACCTAGACAAAGTGGTGCACAGCCCCAGTGAGGGGGACACTATCACAACCTTAAGTGTAACCCAGTGCCGTCGAGTATATCCCACCTGAATTTAGAGACCATCTGAAGAATAGATTTGACTCATTGAACACTAGTGACCGAAGACCACACAAGTTGTGGGATGACATCAACGACATCATACATGAAGAAAGCAAGAGGTCACTGAAAAGACAGGAAAGAAAGAAAAGACCAAGATGGATGCCAGAGGAGACTCTGAAGCTTGCTCTCCAACCTCGAGCAGCTAAAACAAAAGGAAGAATTGATGAAGAAAAAGAACTGAACAGAAGATTTCAAAGGGCAGCTCAAGAAGACAAAGTAAGTATTATAATCACATATGCAAAGAGCTGAAGATGGAAAACCGAAAGGGAAGAACACAGTCAGCATTTCTCAAGCTGAAAGAACTGAAGAAAAAATTCAAGCCTTGAGTTGCAATAGTGAAGGATTCTATGGGGAAAATATTAGACGATGCAGGAAGCATCAAAAGAAGATGGAAGGAATACACAGAGTCATTATGCCAAAAAGAATTAGTCGATATTCAACCATTTCAAGAGGTGGCATATGATCAGGAACCGATGTTACTGGAGGAAGAAGTCCAAGCTGCTCTGAAGGTATTGGTGAAAAACAAGGCTCCAGGAATTGATGGAATATCAGTTGAGATGTTTCAACAAACAAATGCAACGCTAGGGGTGCTCACTCGTCTATGCCAGGAAATATGGAAGACAGCTTCCTGGCCAACTGACTGGAAGAGATCCATATTTATGCCTATTCCCAAGAAAGGTGATCCAACTGAATGTGGAAATTATAGAACAATATCATTAATATCACACGCAAGCAAAGTTTTGTTGAAGATCATTCAAAAACGGCTGCAGCAGCGTATCAACAGGGAACTGCCAGAAATTCAGGCCGGTTTCAAAGAGGACGTGGAACCAGGGATATCATTGCTGATGTCAGATGGATCCTGGCTGAAAGCAGAGAATACCAGAAGGATGTTTACCTGTGTTTTATTGACTATGCAAAGGCATTCAACTGTTTGAATCATAACAAATTATGGATAACATTGCAAAGAATGGGAATTCCAGAACACTTAATTGTGCTCCTGAGGAACCTTTACATAGATCAAGAGGCAGTTGTTCAGACAGAACAAGGGGATACTGATTGGTTTAGAGTCAGGAAAGGTGTGTGTCAGGGTTGTATTCTTTCACCATACCTATTTAATCTGTATGCTGAACAAATAATACGAGAAGCTGGACCATATGAAGAAGAACGGGGCATCAGGATTGGAGGAAGACTCATTAACAACCTGCATTATGCAGATGACACAACCTTGCTTGCTGAAAGTGAAGAGGACTTGAAGCACTTACTAATGAAGATCAAAGACCACAGTCTTCAGTATGGGTTGCACCTCAACATAAAGAAAACAAAAATCCTCACAACTGGACCAATGAGCAACATCATGATAAATGGAGAAAAGACTGAAGATGTCAAGGATTTCATTTTACTTGGATCCACAATCAACAGCCATGGAAGCAGCAGTCAAGAAATCAAAAGACGCATTGCATTGGGTATGTCTGCTGCAAAGGATCTATTTAAAGTGTTGAAGAGCAAAGATGTCACCTTGAAGACTAAGGTGTGCCTGACCCAAGCCATGGTATTTTCAATTGCATCATATGCATGTGAAGGCTGGACAATGAATAAGGAAGACCGAAGAAGAATCGATGTCTTTGAATTGTGGCGTTGGTGAAGAATATTGAATATACCATGGACTACCAAAAGAACGAACAAATTTGTCTTGGAAGAAGTACAACCAGCATGCTCCTTAGAAGCAAGGATGGCAAGGCTGTGTCTTACATAATTTGGACATGTTGTCAGGAGGAATCAGTCCCTGGAGAAGGACATCATGGTTGGCAGAGTACAGGGTCAGAGGAAAAGAGGAAGACCCTCGATGAGGTGGATTGACACAGTGGCTGCAACAATGAGCTCAAGCATAACAAGGATTTTAAGAATGGCTCAGGACCAGGCAGTGTTTCATTCTGTTGTGCATAGGGCCACTATGAGTTGGAACTGACTCCATGGCACCTAACAACAACAACATCACAAGTGTCCACCCAGAAAACACTCCTAATCCATGCTCAAGACATTGTTTCCCACCTGAGATACCAGGAACTGCTCATACACCGGTGACACGATGTGCCATCACCATGCATAAGGGCCTTGTGACAGTGGGAGGTAGTCCATATGTAGTACTTACAGCACTAATAGTAGTAGTTTTAAGGGTAGGTGATCCGTATGTGGCAGCAACAGCGGTCACAGTGGTGGCTGTGGCAGGTGATCTACGTATAGTAGTAGTGGTAGTTTTGGTGGTGGGAGGTGATCCCTAAGTGTTTGCTTTCTTTTCATTACTTTAAAATGTTTTTCAGAAGCTTGTAAGTATAAGTTTGTTCAGTTCTTTTGCTCTGTTTTCTGATGCCAATGAAATTGAATTAAAAAATTAACAGAATTTTATAAATTAAGTAAAAACCTGTCTGTGTCTAACTTCACATTTTAGCTTCACTGTGGTAAGAAAAAAAAAATATATATGGATTGTGGTTATTTGCAAAAATATGGAGGGGCCTGTGGTGTTAGGGGAGTCGTTGGGGTTCCGCCACCTCCTGCAGTGATAGTCCCCTCTGGCTTTACTCAACCCCACATGCCTTCTTACACTATGGTAATACTTTACATGAAAGTATCTCCCTACAGCTTTTAAATTTTTATTAGATGTAAAGAAAAACATATAACTTAATTTTTAAATGAATGGAAGGTTTATTTGCTCCACGCTATTCTTCCATCTGTTCTATCTGCCTTCTCTCCCTGCTTGATGAGCATTCTAAAAGATGAATGTCACAGACTGGAAAACACCATGGATTTTACTGAATTCATGAGAAAATGGCCTTGTCCTCCCATGATAGCTACAAAAAAAGCCACAGCACTCCTTAAACCAGACGATCTCACTGATCTAGAACTCAAAGCTTATTAAATGTCACAGATTATTTTGCCATTCCAAGAGATTTCTGATGGTAGATCTGAGGAAAATTCTCCAAGGTGTCCCATCAGGGAGTCACATCTGTAGGTCAGCATGCCCATTTCTCTAACGATGAACTATCTGTCATGCTTGAGGTCAGTTTTCTGTCTGGTATCAGTCTAAGTTTACTTCTCAACGCCGTGTTGCACTTAGTGTTCTAACACTTTTCAGACACAGTCATATATTCAGCCCTACCAAACATTTTTTGTTCCTTAAACTAATCGAGTTTGTAAAGCTTTATTTAATGCTTAAAATTTACCTATACACGAAGTTTAAAATATGTTCTTCTGTAAACAACGACCGCCGCTTGTCTGTCAATTTATCGTACTGTGGTGGCTTGCATGTTGCTGTGACCCTGGAAGCTATGTCACCAGTATTTGAAACAAACAGGGTCACCCATGGTGGACAGGTTTCAGCAGAGCTTCCAGACTAAGACAGACTAGGACGAAGGGCCTGGCAGTCTACTTCTAAAAATATTTGGATCATAACAAATTATGGATAGCATTGTTAAGAATGGGAATTCCAAAACTCTTAATGGTGCTGGTGAGGAACCTGTACATAGACCAAGAGGCAGTTGTTTGATACTGCATGGTTTTAAATCAGGAAAGCTGTGTTTCAGGGAATTACTGTAGATAGCATATATCTTGATTTTGCTTTAAATTTTTTTTTTAATTTTATTTTCAGGCTAAATGTACACAGCAAAACAGACTCCCATTCAGTAATATCTACAGGTATTGTTCAGTGATATTGGTTACATTCTTCACATTGTCTCAACATTCTCATTATTTCTGTTCTAGTTTTTCTGTTCCCGCTGACCTAGTCTCTTAGCCACTAAACTTCACATCTATGCTTAAGAGTATTTGTTCACCATTTGTTCTCATATGGGTTTTTATTTTTTTTTAAGAGTGCAGTACTCAAGAGTGATATTCTTTGCTTTATGGGGTAACCTACTATTTAGTTAAAAGTTTACTTGAGTTGACCATTTCAGCTCAAGGCTTAAAGAATATTTTAGAGTAATAGTCTCAGGGATTCCTGCTGTCTCAGTGAGTCTGTTGCAGGACAAGTCTTCCCAGCTTGGGACCAAGTCCAGTTTAGGTTCTTGCCTTCTACTGACCAAGAATGACCAGGAGAGGCTCAGAAGTTCCACACAAACAAAGGTTTATTAGTGACAGAGAAAAAACAAAGGCTCACAAGGGAGGAACAGAGAGGGGCTTCTGCCTACTCTAGCCTCCAGTCTCTCCCCGAATGGAGGTTTTCCTGGAGTTTGTAAGGGGCTTTAGGTGGGAAGGATCTCATGTTTTATCCATTGCTTTCTGGGGAAAAAGGTGGGGCATTCTGAGAAATAGAAGGGTTAAGAAATTAGGTGAGTGCCCATCTGGAGTCCAAGGTGGAGTCAGTTTGGACAATGCCACATCACCACTGCACAGTCTCTGTGGCCACTTCACAAGACTGTAAGGTTGCACCCATTCTCACTGCACATGCCCTGGGGATCAGCTGATTCTGTTCATCTTTGGAAAGCAGCTTGTAGGGAAGATATGTGGAACTTCGTGCCTCAGAGTCCAGGATGTGGGTTATCTTGTAACTCCACCCCATATGGTGGAATCCTGAAAAACAACTTACAAGAGAGGTATGCAGGACACCACCCCCATAGTGGGGTCCTGAAAAACAGCTTGAGAGAGATATGTAAGATGCCACCCCCATATTGGGGTCCTGAAAAACAACTTGAGAAGGAGATCTGTAAGACTTTATGTATCTAGGGCTGCATGTGTGGGTTGTCTTGTAACATCATCCACGGGATAGACTCCCAGATCAACGGGTCTGTTATTCCAGCCTTGAGGCTCTCCGGCCTTCTGTCTCCGTCTCAAGTGCAGTAAGTCTGGGCATTTTGAAAATCTGAAGTTCCATTCCACATGTTCTTCTTTTCTATCAGGATCCATTTATTGTGTTCCTAATCAGAACATTTGATAGTGGTAGCTGGGCACCATGTAGTTTTTCTGGTCTCAGGGTAGAGGAAGCTGTGGTAGACTATATCCTGTAAACTTGTTCCGTCTCTGAGTCTTGGTTTCCTTCTTTCTGATATCTTAGATGGCTGTTCACAAACTTAAGACCCCAGACGCTACTCACTGGACTAGGATGTTAAACATAAACTTTATGCACTATATTATGACAATTGTCCAAGTTGTCCCATGAAACTACGACCCGAAGTCTTCAAGTCAAGAAATCTAATCCATGAGTTGACTGATTATGCCTAAGAAGTATCAGTTTCTGTGACCCTTGTTTATACGCATACATGTGTATGCGTATAAACAAACACATATGTATTTTGGTCACTGTGGTTACAAAATTATATATAACATAGCATTTACCTAAACATCTTTTGTGTGTGTGTGTACAACCTAGTGGCATCAGTTATCTTGATTAAGCTGTCCCTGGAGAACGACATCACATTTGACGAGCTAGAGAGTCAGGGAAAAAGAGGAAGACCCTCAATGGGATGGACTGACACTCTGGTTGCAACAATGGGCTCAAACATAGCAACAATTGTGAGGGTGTCACATGACTGGGCAGTGTTTCATTCTGTTGTGCATAGGGTAGCTTTGAGTTGGAACCAACTGGAAAGCACCTAACAACAACAATAGCTAATGACATAAAGCATCTATTCTTGTGTTTGTAGGTTACTTGAACGTCCTGTTTGATGAAGCATCTGTTCATGTCTTTGCCCATTTTTCAGTTGGGCTATCTGTATTTTTTGTTGTTGTTGAATTTTTGTGACCTTCCTTTTTTATCCAATTTGACAATCTCTGTCTTTGTGCAGGTGTGTTTAGACCACTTACATTCAAAGCAATTATTCATTTGGTTGACAGAATATCTTGCTAGCTCTTTTCTCTTTGTTCTATTTCTTCATTTTCCCTCTTTGTCTACTTTCTCTTGGTTTAATTAAGTATTATTTATTAAGTTTACATTCTCTCTTGATTATTTATACCTATTTTAAAAAAATAACGGTTGTCCTAGGGTTTACAATACACATTTTAAATAATCTGAATATACTTTTAAATGATACACTACTTTGCATATAATATAAGGAGCTGAAAATGGCATATTTTGAATTACTCCCATAGTTTCAGCCATTGATGTCATATATCTCACTTTTGTATAAATTATAAACACAAAACATTGTTAATATTTACCAATCATTTTAGAGTTGTTAAAAATAAGAAAAAAAAAATTATTATACCCTCTTTCATTCCAGTCTCAATGATCTTCATTTCTTCATGTAGATCCAAGTTTCTGATCTGTAACATGTCCCTTCTGCCTGAAGAATGTTCTTTTACTTTTCCTATAGAATAAATCTACTGACAATGTATTCCCACAAGTTTTGCCTGTTTGAGAAAATATTTAGTTCTTTTTTACTTTTGAAGGATACTTTCAACATGTATAGAATTCTGGGTTAACTTTCTTTTTCCTGCAACACTTTAAGAAGTCACTCCATTCTCTCCTCTGTTGGATGGCTTCTGGTGAGAAGTTTGTTATGTCTATTATCTTTTATACTCTATAAGTAATGTATCTTCTTTTCTTTGACTCTTCATAATTTTTCTTTCTTTGATTTTCAGCAGTTTGAATGTGATATGCCTAGGTTTTTTGTTTATTTGATTTTGTTTTTGTGTTTATCTTGTTTTGAATTCTCTGACCTTATTTGATATGGGGTTTAGTGTCCATAACTTTGGAAAATTCTTTCCCATTATTTCTTCAAATAACTGTTCAGGTCTGTTCTTTCTCATTTGTTCTTCTCCATATATTAAGTATATGTTACTCTGTTTAATATTGTCCACAGCTCTTTAATTCTCTATACTGTTTTTTTTTTTTTTACTCTTCTTTTTCTTTGAATTTCTATTTGTGCAATTTCTATAGACCTGTCTTCCAGCTTGATTGTTTGCTCAGTGTGTCAAGTTTACTGATTAGCCTTTCAAAGACATTCTTTGTTATTCTGTTGATTTTGATTTCTCACATTTCCATTTGGTTTTTTTTTTTAACTTTCTGTCTTCCTGCTGAAATTACCTACCTGATATTACATGTTGCTTTCCTTATTCATTAGAGCTTTTAACATATTTATCATAGTTATTTTATATTACCTGTTTAACGGTTCCAACATCTGTCTCATATCTGAGTCTGATTCTGATGATTGTTTATCTCTTCAGACTGTTTATTCTTGCATTTCTATACTCCTCAAAATTTACTTTGAAAGCTGTACATCTTGTATAGGACAGTATATGCTGAAGTAAATAGATTTTTTCTTGGAGATGAGCGTGCTATTTCTTTTGTTAGGTCTTTATTGTTGGGGTTTATATTGATCTAATCCATGCTGGGCTGGGTTAAAATTGGCCATTCCTACTATTACCCTCAGTGTTCCAGAGTCTTCAAATTCCTCTGGTAATACCTTGTGTTTATGATGTAGGCTAATTCGCCAGAGGTTCTTTTTTTTTTTTTTTTTTTCTTTTTTTCCTGAATGTCCACTTACTGCTTTTGTCCTTCACAACAGTTCCTGCTCTTCCTCCTAACGTCATCCTTAGCCTAGCACATACTCCTGCCCTTCCTCCATGGATAGGATAGAGCCTTTTTTCTCTCTCTCCCCTCTCTCACTTTTTTCTCCTCCATTTGGATTTTTTGCAGCAGGGCTATCAGGCTACAGGATTTTTATTTTTGTTTTTACCTGTAGATTAAATTTCCCACCACCCTTTAGGAGTGATAGGGAAAGTAGGTCTGGGTGGATTTTGTGGTGTCTACCATTTTCTTCCCCTGAATGCTTGTCCATTAAAATCCACAGGCTAAAGCTTTGTTGCCCCTACTCAACAGATCAAGGATCTCATTCTACTTGGATCCACAATCAACAGCCGTGGAAGCAGCAGTCAAGAAATCAAAAGATGCACTGCATTAGGCAAATCTGCTGCAAAGGACCTCTTCAAAGTGTTGAAGAACAAAGATGTCACCTTGAAGACCAAGGTGCGCCTGACCCAAGCCATGGTATTTTCAATCATATCATATGCATGTGAAAGCTGGACAACAAATAAGGAAGGCCGAAGAAGAGTTGACGCCTTTGAATTGTGGTGTTGGCAAAGAATATTGAATATACCATGGACTGCCAAAAGAATGAACAAATCTGTCTTGGAAGAACTGCGGCCATAATGCTCCTTAGAGGCAAGGATAGCAAGACTGTGTCTTACATACTTTGGACATGTCAGGAGGGATCAGTCCCTGGAGAAGGACATCATGCTTGGCAGAGTACAGAGTCAGCAGAAAAGAGGAAGACCCTCAACGAGGTGAATTGACACAGTGGCTGCAACAATGAGCTCAAGCTTAACAATGATTGTAAGGATGGCTCAGGACCGGGCAGTGTTTCATTCTGTTGTGCGTAGGGTTGCTATGAGTCGGAACCGACTTGACAGCACCTAACAACAACAACTCAACAGATTAGGAGACCCAGGGGTGCAATGGTTAAGTGCTTGGCTGCTAACCAAAATATTGGTGGTTTGAACCCCCTCAGCAGCTCTGCAGGAGAAAGACCTGGGGATCTGATCTCATAAAGATTACAACCAAGAAAACTGTATGGGGCAGTTCTACTCTGTCACATAGGGTCACTATGAGTTGAAAATAAACTTCATGGAACCCAACAACAACAACTCAACAGATTAAGTCTTTTGTTCCATAAGAAAAATAGAGGAGATGGGAATGGGAGGAATTTTGATGGCAACTGCCATTCCACTCCCCCCAGTCATTAACCTGGGCACTTTTTCTGTGTTCTGGTCAGTTTTCCCTGAGAGCATCTGATAGGATTCCTGGAGGAAAAAGTCTATAAAAACACAAAAGCCACCATGTGTTTGTAGCTTCCAGGTGCTTCACATTCTCTCACTAGTCCCATTCATCCATTTCCAATTAAAAAAAAAAATTCTAATTGAATTTTTTTAGTGGCTTATGTGGATTTGGCAACCCCTCCCTAGGTAGCGTAGTGGTTAAGAGCTACAGCTGCTAATCAAAAGGTCAGCACTTCAAATCCACCAGGCGCTTCTTGGAAACCCTATGGGGCAGTCCTATTCTGTCCTACAGGGTCGTTGTGAGTTGGAAACCACTCAAAAGCAGCAGGTTTGGTTTGGTTTGGTTTTACCCTAGGTAAGTGTATGCTCAGGTCTTTTTTCTCCCTTGGGCACTTGCCCTTTCAAATTTCCAGTTAATTGTTTGTCCTGCAATCTCAATTCTCTGATGGGAATCATAGAAGTTATTAATTCAAAGTTGGTTCAACATTTTATCTTCTAAAGTTGGGAGCAACACTCCAGGTTTTTCTATCTCTGAGCTGTACTCAAAAGTGTATATTAATATTTTGTATTTAATATATTTTATAAAAATTTCTCCCAATCTATCACTCATCTCTAGATTTTTTTTTGGTCATAGAGTACTTTAAGATTTTAACTTAACGGGGCTTTTTAAAAATGTATTCAGATTAAGATATTTTGCTTGGCAAAACCTTACTATAATTTTCTGTCTTTATCGTTCTCATTTCCTATTTAGATAATTGGTGCATCTTTAAATTTACTCTTTAAATAGTGTAGAATAGAGATGACAATGTTTATTTATATTTCTAAATGAATGGTTGACTGTTCATAAACTGTTTTCTGAAAAGTCCATACTTTTTCCATTTCTTGAAAGGACAGGTTTATCAAAGGTCAATTCTCCTATGTAAAATTGCTATTTCTGTCTTTATTGGGAGGCAGCATTACACAGTGACTGAGAAGATATATTCAGAGCCAATCTGAATATAATAAATAATTTAATAAAACTTGGCTTCCAGGCTTTTTAGCTGTGTTTAGCTGTGTTGCCTTGAGCCAGATACTTATCCTCTCTAAGTTTTAGTTTACTCATCTGTGAAGAGGGGGTGATAAGAGCATTACAAAATTATACAATGATTTTTACTAGAAATTAAGAATTTTTCAACCAATCCTCTAAAAACTTATCTTTGTAAATAGGATATTAGACAAGATGATTTTTTTAAAGTTTTTCATGTATAATTCAATATGTTAGAAAATCAGTTCTATTAAATTTTCCAGAACTCTCATCTCATAATTTGTCAGTGAGTTATAAATTTTGAGGAAATTATTTACTTTCTTTCTAGCTCTACAATAATTCACAAAAGTAGATCTTCCAATAATTCACAAAAGTAGATACAGTTTAAATCAATTTTCACCTCACTTTAGGCTATTTCCTCAAATCTGCACACGTTTTCACTAAAACATTAGCCAATGTGTTTTAGCATCTGTTGGGCATTTTTGCCAGGAGGCATTGGAGCAGAGAGAAAAAAGATCTAAGATTAATTTATTGTTGTTGTTAGGTGCTGTTGAGTTGGTATTGACTCATAGCAACCCTACGTACAATAGAACTAAACACTGCTCCATCCTGCATCATCCTCACAATCCTCGTTATACTTGTGCCTATTGTTCCAGCCACTGTATTAATCCGTCTCATAGAGGGTGTTCCTGTTTTTTGCTGACCTTCTACTTTACCAAGCATCATTTCCTTCTCCAGGGATTGTTACCTCCTGGTAACATGTCCAAAGTATGTGAAACGGTCTCACCATCCTTGCTTCTAAGGGGCACTCTGGTTGTACTTCTTCCAAGACAGATTTGTTCGTTCTTTTGGCAGTCCATGGTATATTAAAAATTCTTCGCCAACACCACAATTAAAACTCGTCATTTCTTCTTTGGTCTTCCTTATTCATCCTCTAGCTTTCACATATATATGAGGCAATTGAAAACGCCGTGGCTTGGGTCAGTTACACCTTAATCGTAAAGACATCTTTGTTTTTCAACACTTTAAAGATCTGCTCAGTGCAATGCATCTTTTGATTTCTTGACTGCTGCTTCCATGAGTGTTGATTGTGGATTCAAGTAAAATGAAATCCTTGACAATTTCAATCATTTCTCTGTTTATCATGATGTTGTTTATGGGTCCAGTTGTGAGAATTTTTGTTTTCTTTATGTTGAGGTGTAATCCATACTGAAGGCTGTGCTCTTTGATCTTCACCAGTAATTATTTCAAGTCCTCTTCACTTTCAGCAAGCAAGGCTGTGTCATCTGCATATCTCAGGTTGTTAATGAATCTTCCTCCAATTCTGATGCCCCCTTCTTCTTCATGAAGTCCAGCTTCTTGGATTATTTGCTCAGCATACAGATTGAATAGGTATGGTGAAAGGATACAACCCTGACACACACTTTTCCTGACTTTAAACCACACAGTATCCCCTTGTTCTGTCTAAACGACTGCCTCTTGATCTACATATAGATTTCTCAGGAGCACAATTAAGTGTGCACACTTAATTGAGCACAATTTTATTTGCCTGTGATATTGATGATATTGTTCAATAATTTCCACATTTGGTTGGGTAACCTTTCTTTGGAATAGGCATAAACGTGGATCTCTTCCAGTCGATTGGCCAGGTAGCTGTCTTCCAAATTTCTTGGCATAGATGAGCTAGTGCTTTAATTGCTGCATCCATTTGTTGAAGCATCTCAATTGGTATTCTGTCAATTCCCAGAGCCTTGTTTTCTCCAGTGCCTTCAGTACAGCTTGGCTTTCTTCCTTCAGTGCCATCAGTTCCTGATCATATGCTACCTCGTGAAATGATTGAACATCAACCAATTCTTTTTGGTATAGTGGCTTTGTATATTCCTTCCATCTTCTTTTGATGCTTCCTGCATTGTTTAATATTTCCCCATAGAATCCTTCACTATTGCAACTTGAAATTTGATTTTTTTTTTCTTCAGTTCTTTCAGCCTGAGAAATGCTGAGTGTGTTCTTCACTTTTGGTTTTCTACCTTCAGGCCTTTGCACATTTCATTATAATATTTTACTTTGTCTTCTCGAGCCACCCTTTGAAATCTTCTGTTCAACTCTTTTACTTCATCCTTTCTTTCATTTTCTTTAGTTATTCGACATTCAAGAGCAAGTTTCAGAGTCTCTTCTGACATCCATTTTGGTCTTTTCTTTCTTTCCTGTTATGTTAATGACCTCTTACTTTCTTCATGTATGATGTCCTTTATGTCCTTCCACAGCTTATCTGGTCTTTGGTCATAGTGTTCAATGCATCAAATCTATTCTTGAGATGGTCTTTAAATTCAGGTGGATATGCTCAAGGTCATGTTTTGGCTTTCGTCAGTTTCTTCTAATTTTCTTCAGTTTCAGCTTGAACTTGCATGTGAGCAATTGATGGTGTGTTTCCGCAGTAGGCCCCTGGCCTTGTTCTGACTAATGATATTGAGCTTTTGCATAACCTCTTTCCATAGATGTAGTCGATTTGATTCCTGTGTATTCCATCTGGCAAGGTCCAAAAATATAGTTTCCATTTATGTTGGTGAAAAAGGGTATTTGCAATGAAGAAGCTGCTGGCCTTGCAAAATTCTATCATGAAATATCCGGCATTATTTCTATCACCAAGGCTGTATTTTCCAACTACCAATCCTTCTTTGTCTCCAACATTCACATTTTAATAACCAGCAATTATCAGTGCATCCTGATTGCATGTGTGATCAGTATCAGACTGCAGGAATTGGTAAAATTCTTCACCTTTGGCCTTAGTGGTTGGTGCATAAATTTGAATAATAGTCGTATTAACTGGTCTTCCTTGTAGGTGTATGGACATTATCCTATCATTAACAGGGTTGTATTTCAGGATAGATATTGAAACGTTCTTTTCGACAATGAATGCAACATCATTTCTCTTCAAATTGTCATTCCCAGCATAGGAGAACATTTGATTGTCCTATTCAGAATGGCCAGTACCAGCCCATTTCAGCTCACTCATGCCTAGGATATCGATGCTTATGTGTTCCGTTTCATTTTTGATGATTTCCAATTTTCCTGGACTGATACTTCATACATTCCATGTTCCAATTATTAATGGATGTTTGCAGCTGTTTCTTCTTTTGAGTGGTGTCACATCAGCAAATGAAGGTCTCGAAAGCTTGACTCCATCTATATCATTAAGGTTGACTCTACTTTGAGGATTCAGCTCTTCCACGGTCATATTTTGAGTCCCTTCCAACCTGAGGGGCTCATCTTCCTAATATCATCATCAGAGTATCAGACAATGTTCTGCTGCTATTCATAAGGTTTTCATTGGCTAACTCTTTTCAGAAGTAGCCTGCCAGGCCCTTCTTCCTAGTCGGTCTTAGTCTGGAAGTTCAGCTGAAACCTATCTGGTATGGGTGACCCTATAGGTAGTAGAATACCAGTGGCACAGCTTCTATCAAACAAACTGACAAAAGAGTGGGACAGTTTAACTTATAGCAACCTCCCTTTTAGTTCTTTTTTATTGTAGTATTATTAAAATCCAGAGTAGTAGATCCAAGTCTGAAAACAGCTTAGGCAGTTGAATTCATAATTAAACAATTAAAGCAGCAATATAGCATCATGAAAGAATATTTTGCAGATTCGGTTTGGGAAAGCAGCACTGGATAAATTCATATGTGCAAGAGGCGGTTAAAGTTTTGAAAAAATACAAAATATGTAAAAACATAGTTTATTGTCATCATTTTGAGAAATACTTAGTACTATTCAATCAAGTTAATGTGGATACTTCAGAGAAGAATTTTGCTCTTCTTTTTTATTGATGTGTGTATTTGCTCTTAGGTGGGTAGACCAACATGAAGAAGGAAAAAAACTATTTCAACAGCCTCTCCAAAAAACATTTGTTATTTTGTTTTTTTGATTCATGCCAATAATGCCAGGGTGAGATGGTACCGCACCATGGTTTTGATTTGTATTTCTGTAATGGCTAGCGATGGCGAGCATTTCCTCATGTGTCTGTTAGCCACTTGAGTGTCTTCTTTGGTGAAGTGTCTGTTCATTTTCTTTGCCCATTTTTTAATTGGATTATTTGCCTTTTATTGTAGAGGTGTTGGATTTTAAGATAATTTTATTACAGCACCCACCTTTTATGTTTCTTTTCATATATGGATGCCGTTGTCTACTGAATTATATTTTGTAATGAAAAGAGTTAGTAGTCAAAATCTTGGGCTTCTTAAAGTATTTGCCAGAAAGCTCTTTAGAAGCAAGGATGGTGAGACTTATCTCACATACTTTGGACTTGTATCGGGAGGCATCAGTCCCTGGAGAAGGACATCATGCTTGGTAAAGTAGAGAGTCAGTGAAAAAGAAGGCCCTCAATGAGATGGATTGACACAGTAGCTGCAACAATGGGCTCAAGCACAACAAGAATTATGAGGATGGCGCAGGACCAGGCACTGTTTCCTTCTGTTGTCCACAGGGTCATTATGAGTCAGAACTGACTTAATGGCACCTTATAACAACAACAAACGTGTAATTGTAAAGAGAATAATTTTATTGGTTGGATATTACTGTCTTCCATTATATTTTCATTTCTTCTTTCTTATTCAAGTTTAGTTTACTGAGGTGATGGAAAATATCAAAATAAATAAATAGTAATTTCTTACACACACATAATGAATATGCTGTATATATTCATTTGTATAGACTATACATGTAGTATCGATAAATTGCATAATTAAGAATTATTTTTAAATCATTGCTCATGTTTGTTGTGTGTTGTTAGGTGCCATTGAGTTGGTTTCAACTCATAGTGACCCTATGGACAACAGAACAAAACACTGTCTGGTTGTGTATCATTCTCACAATCCTAGCTATATGTTTGAGCCCATCCTTGCAGGCAATGTGTCAATCTATCTTATTGAGGGTCTTCCTCTTTTTCACCGATCCTCTACTTTATGAAGCATGATATCACTCTACAAGGACTGGTCCCTCCTGATAACATGTCCAAAGTACATGAGATGAAGTTTCAACATCCTCGCTTCTAAGGGGCACTCTGGCTGTACTTCTAAGACAGATTTGTTCATTCTTCTGCCAGTCCATGGTATATTCAATATTCTCCGCCAACACCACAATTCAAAGGCATCAATTCTTTTTCAATCTTCCTTAATCATTGTCCAGCTTTCTCATGGATATCAGGCAGTTGAAAATACAATGGCTTGGGTTAGGCACATCTTAGTCCTCAAAGTGATATCTTTGCTTTTTAACACTTTAAAGAGGTCTTTTGCAGAAGATTTGCCCAATACTGTACTTCATTTGATTTCTCGAATGCAGCTTCCATGGGCATTGATTGTGAATCCAAGTAAAATGAAACCCTTGACAACAATATTTTCTTCATCTATCATCATGTTCCTTATTGATGTTGTGAGGATTTTTGTTTTCTTTATGTTGAAGTGCAATCCATACTGAAGGTTGTAGTCTTTGATATTTATCAATGAGTGCTTCAAGTTCTCTTCATTTTCTACAAGCAAGGCTGTCTCATTTGCATATTGCAAGCTGTTAATGACTCTTCCTCCAATCCTGATGGTGCATTCTTCTTCATATAGTCCAGCTTCTCAGATTATTTGGTTGGCATACAGATTGAATAAGTATCATGAAAGGATACAACCCTGATGCACGCCTTTCCTGATTTGAAACAGTAATAGCTCCTTGTTCTGTTCGAACGATTGCCTCTTTTTCTATGTGCAGGTTCCTCATGAGCACAATTAAGTGTTCTGGAATTTACATTCTTTGTGATGTTATTCATAATCTGTTATGCTTCACACAGTTGATGCCTTTGTGTAGTAAATAAAACACAAGTAAACATCTTTCTGGTATTCTTTGCTTTCAGCCAAGGTCCATCTGACATGAACAATGATATTCCTCATTCGAAGTTCTTTTCTGAATCTGGCTTGAATTATTGGCAGTTCCATATCTATGTACTGATGCAACCACTTTTGAATCATATTCAGCAAAATTTTACTTGTGTTTGTTGAAACATGTCAATTGGTATTCTATCAATTCCTGGAGCCTAGTTTTTTTTTTTTTTTTGCCAATCCTTCAGTTCAGCTTAGACTTCTTCATACCATCAGTTCTTGATCATATGCTAACTCCTAAAATAGTCAAATGTCACTAAGTTCTTTTTGGTACAGTGGCCCTTTTTATTCCTTCCATCTTCTTTTAATGCTTTCTGCAATGTTCAATATTTTGCCCATAGAATCCTTCAAAATTGCAACTCGAGGCTTGAATTTTTTCTTCAGTTCTTTCAGCTTGAGAAATGCTGGGCATATTCTTCCCTTTCAGTTTTCTAATTCCAGGTCTTTGAACATTTCATTATAATACTTTGTCTTCTCTAGCTGCCCTTCAAATTTTCTGTCCAGCTCTTTTACTTCATCATTTCTTCCATTCCGTACTAATCTACAATTATATTTGGGAGCTTCAAAATTCATTTCTCAATAATCAATAGATAAAATAGGGAGAAATTCAGTAAAGATGTAGATTACCTGAACAACACAATCAACCAACTTCAATTAGTTGAAATTTATAGAACTTTCCATCTGTATTGGTTTTCAATTGCTGTGTAACAAAGTGTGACAAACTTGGTGACATAATGCAATACATATTTATTATCTCACGTTTCTGTAGCTCAGAAGCCTCACAAGGCATGCCTGAGTTCTCTGCTTAGGGTTTTATTAGGCAGAAGTCAAGGTGTCCACTGGCTTCAGTCTCTTCAGGATCTTACAGTATTCTTCCAAGCCCATTTCTATTATTATACATCATTTCTTTGAAGCTGTAGAACTAAGGTCGCTGTTTCCTTGCTGGCTGTTGGCTGGAGACCTGTGTCAAATCTGTGAGGTCACTCATATTCCTCACTGTGCAGTTCCTCCATCTTTAAAGTATCAGTGGTCCATAGAATACTTCTTGTGCTTTGAATCTATCTGACTTCATCTTCTTCTACAAGTCAGAGAAAGCTCTCTGCTTTTAAGGGCTCATGTGATTAGATTAATCCCTTCCTAATATTCTCCCTACCTTGAAGTTCACTGTTCCATATGGCATAACAGAATCACAAATGTGGTATCTCATCATTTTCACAAGTTCTGAGATTAGGATGAGCCATCTTTAGAGGCCACATTAAAAATTGTGCTTACTACACCACCCAAGAACAGAACATATGTTCTTCTCAAAGGCACATGGAACATTCACCAAAAATGAAGCATAAATGAAACTTTAATAATTTTAAAGAATAGAGATGATAGAAAGCATATTCTCAGGACAAAATATAATTAAACTAAAGATCAATAACAGAAAGATACTTGAAAATTAACACACTTCTGAATAACTCATGAATCAAAGAGGAATTCTCAAGGAAAATTGAAAATACTTATTTTTAATTAAAGATAACCATACACCATATCAACTTTGTGGGATGCAGCTAAGCACCGCATGTCATGAAATTTATAGCATTAAATGCTGGTCTCAGAGAAAGAAAATGATCTACAATTAGCGACCTAAGCTTTTGTCTTAAGAAACTAGAGAAAGAGAGGAAAAGAAAAAAACCAAGTGTTATAGATTGAGGTGTGTTCCACAAAAATGTGTCAACTTGGCTAGGCCATGATTCCCAGTATTGTGTCATCTGATGTGATTTTCCTATGTGTTGTAAATCCTACCTCAGTGATGTTAATGAGGCAGGATTACAGGCAGTTACATTAATGAGGCAGAACTCAAACTATAAGGTTAGGTTGTGTCTTAAGTCAGTCTCTTTTGAGATATAGAACAGAAAGCAAGCAGAGAGACAAGGGAAACTCACACCACCAAGAAATAAGAGCCAGTAGAATAATGTGTCCTTTGGACCCGGGGTCCCTGTGCTGAGAAGCTCCCCAGCTGGAGAAGATCAATGACAAGGACTTTCTCCTAGAGCCAACAAAGAGAGAAAGCCTTCCCCTGGAGCTGGCACCCTGAATTTAAACTTTTGGCTTCCTAGACTGTGAGAGAATAGATTTCTGTTTGTTAAAGCCATGCTATTATGGTATTTCTGTTATAGCAAACTAGATAACTAACACTCAAAGCAAGAAAAAGAAAGAAAATAATAAAGAATAAAAAATAATTTCAAGGAAATTTGAAACAGCAAAAAAATAATAATAGAGCAAAGAGATAAAACCAGAAGCTGATTCTTTGAATAACTGAATACAATTGATAAACCTTTAGTCACACTGAATAAGAAAAAGAAAAATAGGACATAAATTCCAATATCAGGAATAAAAGAGGAAATCTACTGATCCCATCAACATAATAACTATAAGAAGGACATACTATAAATAACCTGATAGTCATAAGTTTGAACACTCGTATTACATGTTCCAGTTCCTTGAAAAATACAAATTACCAAAATACACTCAAGAAGAAACGGATGAACTGAATAGTTCTTTATCTGTTCAAGAAATTGAATTTGTAGTTTCAAACTTTTCAAAAATGAAAATTCCTGGCCCAAATGGAGAAGAGAAATGAATTTAAAATCATAGAGAGCTCTTCTCTTCTGTTTTTCCAGAGGCCATCAATGAGAAAGGCTCATCTCTGTAGAATGTGCCATGTGAATAGACTAGGCATCTGCTGACTATAGAAAATCTATAGTCTCTGAAGGCTTGTACTATCTGTTAAAAAGGAGAATAAAGTTTTTTGATTTTTTTTTAACTCAGAATTAAATAAGTCCCCAGACTTGGAAAAAATAGCAGTGAGAAAGTGCCAACATTTTGATGGCTCTTCCAATGACTTTAACTGGTCCTATGGAAATTTTTTTTTTTTATGGAAATCAGTTCAGATTTAACAAGAGAGAAAAAAGAATGTTTCTAAAATGCACATTACAGTTGATCAACAGGTGCTTCCAGTAGTGCTGTGTTCCTTTTTAAGGCAGAGGAATCATCTTCTACGTCTGGGAAATAACCCACTGTGACACCTTGTACTGCATTTATAGTGCTCTTCTCTGCCATCCATTTACTCTGGTTGATAAACATTTTGGAAGATTTCTACTTCTTACTTGACACTTTAAAGTGTATCTCCTCACCAAGTGCCCTCAGAGGTGGAAAGGTAGGAGACATGTGTCAGTCCAACAAACATTTCTAAGGAATAACTGAGTAAGCACACAAAGCACTTAGGAAAGTGCCTGTGCATCAGGGTCCTCAGTAACTATTAGTTGTAGTTTATTGTTGCTGTTTTTTTCATTGTTACTATTTATTGTGTATTTATTTTGCCTTGGTCACTGCTTTACCCGTGATCAAAGTCCTTGGAAGATAGTGTGTAGAGCTCAAGAGATAGATGCACCTTGCTCTCCACAGGATGCAAACTACCTGAATGCAGGGACAAAAACCAAAAGTCACCCCATTGCTTTCAAGTTGATTCCAATCCATAGCAACCTAGAGGAGAGAGTAGAGCTGCCCCACAGGGTTTCTGAGAAGTGGCTGGTGGATTTGAACTGCTGACTTTTTTATTAGCAGCTGTATCACTTGACCACTGCTCCACAAGGGCATAAGGGACAGAACCTGGTTATTCCTAATCTGACTGTGCAAAGCCCAGTGCCAGGCACGTGTTTGATGAATGAATGAATGAGAACACCTGGAACACTGGGGCCTAAACTCTGCTCTGTACTGTCCACCGCAGAACACAAGAGTGGGATTGCGTCTTTATATCACAATTTCCTCACCATAGAATAAGCTCCCTCTCTGTACATGTAGCAGTGAGGTCTACCCTTGCAGCTGGCACCCATGCTGTGGTAGGGGATCCAGTATTTCCACAACGGAATCTCTCAATTCTCATTTCTTCCCTCAGAAATGGCAGCTTCTATAGAGCAATCTCTTTTCATTGTAGTGCAACTACGGGGTGTATTTAAAAACAAGCATAAAGGCTTCATGAAAAAGGAATTGGTACAGAAGAAAATCAAGTCTGAAAAATCACTAAAGAAATAAAATAGTGTCAAATTAGAACTGCAAAGATTATGATGCCATTGGTAAAGAAGTGTCTAATTTTTCCTGGGAGCTACAAAGCTGTATCTAGAATGGACTGTATCTTGGGAATTTTAGAAGCAGCATAAAGACAAATTTATGCAAAATAAACAAAAAGCTTTTATCCAAATTGAAAGTATTTTTAATCTTTTCTAAAAAAATTCTATAAAATAGCACCAACGCTTTGCCTTGAAGAAAAAAAATTAACTAGGGGAAATTACTGATTGCACTTGAAACATTTTCATCTTCTGTAGTACACATAGATGCAGGTGGGAGTTGTTGGGTTTTGCGTATAAGAAATAAATTACCAATATTTTTTAAAATGCAGGTGCATTCATTCTTTAGAACTTGTATTGGACACATTAGATCTCACTGCGTCTTTGAGGGCTAAGATGTTTTCATTACACAGAAAGATCTGAGTCAAAATATCACACTGAGGAAATGAATGATACAAGCATTTTAAGGAGTTCATAAATTTGAGGGAGATGGACCAAGTTGAGTGTTCAGAATAGAAGTGTTCTTTGGAAGTAGAGAGGATATCAGAGGCATTCATTCCTGTTACTAACGGAGAAATGAATGCAGATAACACACAGAGAGAGAGAGAGAGAGAGAGAGGCACTGAGCTTTGGCTATAGAAGGGTCTTGTTAGAGTAATGATGGTATCGGGTAAATGATACCAGTCTCTCCTCCTGAGAACAAAAGGAAAGAGAAAAGCTGGACAAAATATAGAAACACCATCTTCCTAAAGGTATTAGAAAAAAACAAGACGGTTATTAATTGAGGGGGCATAATTTAGGGGAGAAAGGAAAGTGAAAGGTGTGAGAACATTTGCAGCTACTTTTGCCTAGAGGCAGCTGAGAGTTCAGGGATGTGAATAAAGATTTGTGGATGCCAGTAGATAGAGAGCCAATCATAAGAATCCATTGCTCAATTGTGAGTCAGGGCAAAGTCTCCACCCCTGGGTGGGACCCAGTGGGCTTTACTATAGGAATAAGAGTGAGGCCAGAATTAGCCTATTCATTGCAAAGAAATAAAGCAAATTTTCAAATTGACGTGATTTTTAGAATCAGACTAAAGGAAAAAGATTTCCCAGTCTTCTAACCACTTTCCAGAACTCTCTCAAAAGGGATAACATTACCACAGGCCTCAAATTATTTCTACAAGCATTTATATAAAATGTCCAGTACACAGATAATAAGGAAAAAGACAGTAAGGACTACAGTAATAAAACATGACTAGAAATCAAGAGAAGTAAGAGACAATAGAAAAAGACCGGGTAAAGGTATAAGTAGACATGGGCTATAAAATAGTATAAAACACAAAGAAAAAAAAAATTCTCACCACTACACCAATAAGCAACATCATGGTAAATGGAGAAAACATTGAAGTTGTCAAGGATTTAATTTCACTTGGATCCACATTCAAAATAAATACTTTGTTAAATGCCAGTTAAGTACAATGGTAAAAAAATCAAAGCAGAGGAGTGAGACATAGTAGTGTGCGTGTGTGTATGTGTGTGTGTCTGTCTGTCTGTCTGTGGAAGAGAAATCATAGAGGGCACAGGTTAGTTTAGAGCTGGTATTCACAAAAAAAGTGGATACTGCATGGTTTAAAATCAAGAAAGGTGTGGATCAGTGTTGTATCCTTTCCAATACTTAGTCAATCTGTATATTGAGCAAACAATCCAAGAAGATGGACTATATGAAAAAGAGCATGGCATCAGGATTGCAGGAAGACTCATTAATAATCTGTCACATACAGATGACACAAACTTGCTTGTTGAAAGTGAAGAGGAGTTGAAGCACTTAGAGATGAAGATCAAAGACTACACATCCTTCAATGTAGATTACACCTAAACATAAAGAAAATAGAAATACTCACAACTGGACCAATAAGCAACATTATGATAAATGGGGAAAACATTGACTTTGTCAAGGATTTTCATTTTACTTGGATCCACAATGAATGCCCATAGAAACAGCAGTCAAGAAATCAAAGGATGTATTACTTTGGGCAAATCTGCTGCAAAAAACCTCTTTAACGTGTTGAAAGCAAAGATGTCACTTTGAGGACTAAGGTGCGCCTGAACCAAGCCATGATGTTTTCTATCTCATATGCATGCAAAAGCTGGACGATGAATAAGAAAGACTGAAAAAGAAATGATGCCTTTGAATTATGGTGTTAGCCAAGAATATTGAATACACCATGGACTGCCAGAAGAACAAACAAATCTGTCTTGGAAGAAGTACAGCCAGAGTGCTCCTTGAATTAAGGTCGGCAAGCCTTCATCTCATATACTTTGGATATATTATTAGGAAGTACCAGTCCCTGGAGAAGGACAATGTCTTAGGATGGGTTCTCTAGAGAAGCAAAGCCAGTAAAGCTCATAAATATATAGAGAGATTTATGTCAAGGAAATGGTTCACAAGGTTGTAGAGGCAAGAATGTCTCAAGTCCATGGGTCAGATAGGGGCTTCTCCTGATCTGTGTAGCCTCAGGGGCTGGTGATTCCAAGGTCAGCAGGTCAGAGAGCAGGGCTCTTGCTCATAGGCTGTGAAGATGGATGAATCCCAGGACAGGCAGGCAAGACTGCAGGTAAGCTGCTAGCTCAAGGCCCAAGAACCAGAGGTCAGGCGAACAGAAGCCAGCTGCAGGATCCAGAGTGAGCAATAGCCCATGAGCCTTGCCAGAATGTCCACTTACATTCACTTATATTCGATGCAGGCCACACACACAAAGAAACTTCCTTTCAGCTGATTGGCTACTCACAGCAGATTCTATCATGGAAATGATCATATTATATCAAATCTCATCATGGAAGTGATCACAACATCATACGACTGCCAGGCTACATCATAACTGCCAAACCACTGAGAATCATGGCCCAGCCAAGTTGATACACAGCCTTAACCATCACAGTCTACCCCTTGTCAGCTTGGCATCAGTACACATTTCCTTAAATCATACATAATCTCTGAATAAAGACAATCGTAAAGTCATACTTGTGCCTAACATGACACAACAAACATACGTACAACCAAAAATGAGGTAGCCCTGTTTACATCTTATATTTTATAAGTGAAGAAAACAAAAAAATATTTGATGCACACATATGAAGCAAAAATACTCATAACTTAATTACAATTCTCATTTCTGCTACTGGTCACAATGTCTTAACTGGTATTTAGAACTGCTTTCTTCCACCACCCATTCTGTATTCCCTTTTCCCTCGGCAAGCACATCAACTGGTCGCAATTCTTTGTGTGGTGGGGTGACCCAAACCTTCATTTCTGAAGGTTCTGAGCCATTACTAGTCATGTCAGAATTAGCTTGCTGTAATTTTCCATTGACTTTAATCACAGAGCATGGTAGTACTAAGAGACGCCCTAAGGGGTCTCCTGCATTCCAGACATACTCTTCTTTACCTGAATTGTGTAATATCAATCTGATATCCTCTTGGTAATTAGGATCAGTCACACCAGCCAATATGGTAACTCCCTTCTTTGCCTGTTGATCCAGAGGCATAAGGAGCCCAAAGTGACCAGGTGGCATTCTTAGCTTAAAGCTCAGTGAAATCAGTGATGTGGCTCCAGGTGGGAGCATTCTTCCCTTTGAAACTAAGACTTGTAGGCCCACAAAGCATAAGGTCACATGGACAGGAAGCAAAAATTTTGTGAGTGGGTCACTAGGGGAAACAGTGAGTTGTGCCAATCCCATTTCTACCCCTGGATTCCTGGACCCATGAATCCTGGCTATGGGAGAAACAGCACCATATATTGGCTGCTGATTTAGAGCATAGACAGCCTCCTGGAGAACATTGCCCCAACCCTGCAAAGTATTGCCACCTAGATGGGACTGTAATTGTGTCTTTAGAAGGCCATTCTCTCATTCTATCAAACCAGGTGCTTCAGGATTATGGGTAATGTGGTAAGACCAGTGAATTCTATGAGCATTGGCCCATTTTTGCACTTCATATGTTGTGAAATGAGACCTTCGATCCAAGGCAATGCTGGGTGGGATAGCATAATAGTAGGTAGGGCATTCTTTAAGTCCAAGGATGGCAGTTTTGGCAGAATCATTGCATGCAAGGAAGACAAATCCGTATCCAGAAAAAAAAAAAAAAAAAATTCCAGTAAGAACAAAATGCTGCTCTTTCCATGATGGAAGTTGTCCAATGTAATCAACTTGCCACCGGCTTGCCTGCTGATCACCTCAAGGGATGGTACCATATGGGGGACTCAGTGTTGGTCTCTGCTGTTGGCAGATTGGGCACTCAGCCTTGGCTGTAGCCAAGTCAGCTTTGGCAAGTGGAAGTCCATGTTGTTGAGCTTATGCATAACCTCCATCCCTGCCACCATGGTCACTTTGTTCACAAGCCCATTGAGCAATGACGGGAATAGCTGGGGAAAGAGAATGAGTGGTTTCCATAGAATGCGTCATTCTATCCACTTGATTGTTAAAATCATCCTCTGCTGAGGTCACCCTTTGGTGAGCATTCACATGGGACACAAATATCTCCACTTCTTTGGCCCATTCAGAGAGGTCTATCCACATACCTCTCCCTCACACTTCCTTGTCTCCAGTTTTCCAATCATGTTCCTTCCAAGTCCTTGACCATCAAGCCAAACCGTTGATCATAGCCCATGAATCAGTATACAGTTGCATATCTGGCCATTTCCTTTTCCAAGCAAAATGAACAATCAGGTGACTGTTCAAAGTTTTGTCCATTGGGAGGATTTGCCTTTACCACTGTCCTTCAGGGAGGTCCCAGAAAGGGGCTGTAGTGCCACCACTGTCCACTTTTGAGTGACGCCTGAATATCACACAGAACCATCTGTAAACCATGCACAAGTTTTCTCTTTTTCAGTCAACTGACCATAATAGAACTCCCCGTGAGGCCATAGGTACAGACTGGGAGATGGAAAGAATTATGACAGGAGTGGCGACCATGAGCATTTGAGTCACTTCCTCATGCAATTTACTTGTGCCTTCAGGTCCAGCTCGGGCCCGATCTTGTATATACCTCTTCCATTTAATGAGGGAGTGCTGCTGTACATATCTAACTTTATGACTCTGTGGGTCAGACAACACCCAATACATGATGGGCAGCTCAGGTCGCATGGTGACTTGGTGGCCCATGGTTAAATATTCAGTCGCTACTAAAGCCCAGTAACAAGCCAAAAGCTGTCTCTCAAAGAAGAGCAGTTACCTGCAGAGGATGGCAGGGCTTTGCTCCAGAATCCTAAGGGCCTGTGCTGTGATTAACCAATAAGGGCCTGCCAAAGACTCCAAAGAGCATCTCTATCTGTCACAGACACTTCAAGCACCATTGAATCAGCTGGATCATATGGCCCTAGTGGCAGAGCCTCTTGCATGGCAGCCTGAATGTTGCAGAGCTTTTTCTTGTTCTGGGCCCCACCCAAAACTAGCAGCTTTTTGAGTCACTTGATAAATAGGCCAGAGTAGCACACCCAAAAGAAAAATACGTTGCCTCCAAAATCCAAAGAGGCCCACTAGGCGTTTTGGCTCCTTTTTAGTTGTGGGAGGGGCCAGATACAATAACATATCGTTCACTTTAGAGGGAATGTCTTGACAGGCCTCACACAACTGGACCCCTAAAAATTTCACTGAGGCGGAAGGCACCAATAAGTCCAGAGTCATTGACACTTCTCCCTTACTAGGTCCAATCAACATAATGACATCAATGTTATGGACCAGTGTGACGTTTTGTGGAAGAGAAAGGTGATGAAAGTCCCTGGGACTAAATTATGACATAGGGCTTGACAGTTGATGTAGCCCTGAGGTAGGTAACTGAAGTTGTATTGCTAGACTTCCCAGCTGAAGGCAAACTTCTTGTGGTCCATCAAAATGGGTATGGAGAAAAAGGCATTAGCCAGATCAATAGGTGCATATTAGGTACCAGGATATATATTAATTTACTTAAGCAATGAAACTACATGTGGAACAGCAGCTGCAATCCAGTCACCACCTGGTTAAGTTTTCAATAAGCTCCTGTCATTCTTCAAGACCCATCTGTTTTTTGCACAGGCCAAATAGGCAACTTGAATGGGGATGTGGTGGGAATCACCACCCCGGCATCATTCAAGTCCTTGATGGTGGGAGTAATCATTCCAATCCCTCCAAGAATGCAGTATTGCTTTTGGTTTGCTATTGTCCGAGGTAGGGGCAGTTCTAATGGCTTCCACTTAGCTTTTACTGCCATAATGGCTCTTATTTCCTTTGTGAGAGATCCAATGTGGGGGTTCTGCCAGTTGCTGAGTGTTTCTATTCCAATTATGCATTCCTGAGCTGGAAATCATAGGATGAGTTCAGGAACCGACTGGACCTACTGAGAGACCGACGTGAGATAAGACTTCATTAATAACCTGACCTCCGTATACCCCCACTCTGACTAGTGGGCCACAGTGATGTTTTGAGTCTCCTGGAATTAGTCAGTTCAGAGCCAGTATCCAGTAATCCCTGAGAAGTCTGATTATTTCCTTTTCCCCAATGAATAGTCACTCTCATAAAAGGCTGTAGATCCCTTTGGGGAAGGCTGGGAGAAAGATTAACAGTAAAAATTTTTGGCAGTGTTCTGGAGTCCTTCTTCAGGGGCATTCAGCCTCCCATTCATTCAAGGCATTGTGGGTCTTTAAACTCAAGTCTGGGAATTGATTGAGGGGCTGTGACACTCTATTCTGGCAATTCAAGATAGACAGCTGTTCATGTGACCTAGAATTCTTCTGCCTATACAGATCAAGTAAATATTTAGTAAATTTCCTGTCTATTTCACTCCTAGGGACACCATGACTAAGTAGCCAATGCCATAAGTCCATACTAGTCAGACTATTCTGACTACTGCTTTGACTCCACTGATCATTATGGTAACCAGGCCCACCTTGTCTTTGTTGATTGGGTACTGCCACTTGGCCCCTACTACTGTGGGATCCCCTTCTACCATTAGTTAAAAAAAAAAAAAAAAAATTAGTTAGGTGTTTTAATTCATTTAGAGCAGTTCCCACTGTCAAATCTGACTTACCTAAAATAGCAATCACAGCAGTCTTCAAGGATTATGGAGTTCCCTTCACAAATTTGTTCCTTACCATTGTGTTAAAAGGTGTGCCCTCTGAGCTCTATGTGAGGGCCTGTGGGTTTAACCTGATAAATCCACTCTAACACACAAATTTCCCTAAACTTTTGGGTATCTTCTTCTACAGTGTCATGGATTCAATTGTGTCCCCCAAAAATGTGTGTATCAATTTGGCTGGGCCATGATTCCTGGTATTGTGTGATTGTCCACCATTTTGTCATCTGGTATGATTTTTCTATGTGCTGTAAATCCTCCCTCTATGGTGTTAATGAGGGGGGAATAGGCAGCAGTTGTGTTGATGAGGCAGGAGTCAATCTACAGAATTGGATTGTGTCTTGATCCAGTTTCTTTTGGGATATAAAAGAGAGAAGTTAGCAGAGAGATAGGAGAACCTCATACCAACAGGAAAGCAGTGCTGGGAGCAGAGTGCATCCTTTGGACCTGGGGTTTCTGAGAGGAGAAACTCCTAGTCCAGGGTAAGACTGATAAGAAGGACCTTCCTCCAGAGCCAGCAGAGATAGAAAGCCTTCCACTGGAGCTGACATTCTGAATTTGGACTTTTAGGAAATAAATTTTTCTTGGTTAAAGGGAAATACTTGTCGTATTTCTGTTATAGCAGCACTAGATAACTAAGACATACAGTATACCAAGGCAGGTCTGGTATTTCAACTTGATTTAGTGTAGGCCACCACATAATTCATGCTTCAGCAATCCAACCAAATAAACCATTAGATCCTTTCCTAACTTCTCAAGCTGGAACATTGAATGAAGTATCTGTGTTTAGTGGTCCCATATAAATAAACTCAGACTGATCCATTTTTATGTTCCATGCACCATTATCCTAGACCCTTAATAACCATTCCCACACATATTCCCCAGGTTTCTGTTTGTACATATTAAAAAAGTGAAGCAGTTCTTCTGGAGTGCAGCATACCTCCTTCTGAGACACACTTTGTACTTCACCTTTTGATGCAGGCCACATACCCAAGGAAACTCACTTTCAACTGATTGGCTACTTACAACAGATCTCATCATGGAGGTAATCATATTATATCAAATCTCATCATGGAAGTGATCACAACATCATACGACTGCCAAACTACATCATAACTGGCAAACCACTGAGAAACATGGCCCGACCAAGTTGACACACAACTTTAACCATCGCAGACAACATGCTCAGTTAAGTAGAGGGTCAGTGAAAGAGAAGAAGACCTTTAATGAGATGGATTGACACAGCAGTTGCAACAATGGGCTCAAACATAACAACAACTGTGAGCACGGCACAGGGCTGGGCAGTGTTCCAATCAGTTGTACATAGGGTTGCTAAATCGGAACCAACTCAATGGCACCTAACAAGAACAACAACATAAAAGGTACTTAATAAGTAGTAAATTGAAAGGTAAGGAAGATTATCAAAAATGAAAAACAGAGAGACAAAAGGAAGCAGAATACAAAGAGAAAATAACAGTCATAGAGAATAAAATGAGATCTAACATATGCATAATTGGAATCCAACAAAGATGATTACAGAAGCAATATTTGAAGAGATAACACTGAGAAAGGTATCAAGACACAGACGCAAAAAGCCCTAAGAATTATAATAAATCTTTAAAAAATTCTCCTAAGAATATTAAAGTAAAAATACTAGAAATCAAAGAAAAAGATTAAAAAATTTAGTAGCTACAGAGAAAACTAATTATCTACAAAGGAGCAACAAGGAGACTAATTTTTCAGTAGAATAAAAAAAAATTTTTTTTTTTTTTTTTTATCATGCTAAGGAACCTTGCTCTTTGAAATCAGATACTGCAGGAGGTCTTGCTTTTGAAATCCTGTAATTGATAATGGAGTGTCCACACTCAATAGAAGCGTTTGAGCCACAGGAGTCACTTTGACAGGCTTCCAAACAAGACGCAAAACCTCAGTCTAGGAAATTTAGTCACATTTCACAGTTACCTCAACATTAGTTTCCAAGGAAACAGACCTTCTCAGCCCAAACCTGATGATAATCCTTCATACAGCCCTGCAGAGCATTGAGCCTGTTCAATCACGGTTTCATTTAATAACTTCCTCTCTTCCCCAAACTGTATAGCAGCCTCTCCTCTTCATTTAAGTGTGAGAAGCTGAACCTCTGCTTGCATTTATTACTTGACTGAAGAAGAATTAAATTCAGCTTTGTTTTTCAGATTTGAGAGAGTTGTGATTTCTATAACATTCTGAAAGTGGGTTGAAATAATCAAAATCATTTTATTCCAAACAAATACCTTCAAAGTGTGTGTGTTGTATTTTGCATAAAGTCTTGACCCTACATTTATGGTATCAATTGGTCATAATGTACAGCAGGGAGAAAAGGCATTTTATACTAAAATGATTAAAATCTGGAACTCACTGTGTACTAAAACCGGACCAGAAGTGTATATCTTTTATTTCCATTAGTGCCTTAAATTATTTTATTTATTTATTTATTTATTTTATTAACTTTCACTGAGCTTCAAGTGAACATTTACAATTCAAGTTAGTCTGTCACATATAAGTTTACATACATCTTACTCCGTACTCCCACTTGCTCTCCTCCTAATGAGTCAGCCCTTCCAGTCTCTCCTTTGGTGACAATTTTGCCAGCTTTCCACTCTCTCTATCCTCCCATCCCCCCTCCAGACAGGAGATGCCAACACAGTCTCAAGTGCCCACCTGATATTATTAGCTCACTCTTCATCAGCATCTCTCTCCCACCCACTGTCCAGTCCCTTTCATGTCTGATGAATCGTCTTCGGTGATGGTTCCGTCCTGTGCCAACAGAAGGTTTGGGGACCATGACCACCGGGATTCCTCTAGTCTCAGTCAGACCATTAAGTATGGTCTTTTTATGAGAATTTGGGGTCTGCATCCCATTGATCTCCTGTTCCCTCAGGATCTCTGTTGTGCTCCCTGTCAGGGCAGTCATCGATTGTGGCCGGGCACCAACTAGTTCTTCTGGTCTCAGGATGATGTAGGTCTCTGGTTCATGTGGCCCTTTCTGTCTCTTGGGCTCTTAGTTATCATGTGACCTTGGTGTTCTTCCTTTTCCTTTGCTCCAGGTGGGTTGAGACCAATTGATGCATCTTAGATGGCCGCTTGTTAGCATTTAAGACCCCAGACGCCACATTTCAAAGTGGGATGCAGAATGTTTTCATAATAGAATTATTTTGCCAATTGACTTAGAAGTCCCCTTAAACCATGGTCCCCAAACCCCCGCCCTTGCTCCGCTGACCTTTGAAGCATTCATTTTATCCCGGAAACTTCTTTGCTTTTGGTCCAGTCCAATTGAGCTGACCTTCCATGTATTGAATGTTGTCCCTCCCTTCACCTAAAGCAGTTCTTATCTACTGATTAATCAATAAAAAACCCTCTCCCTCCCTCCCTCCCTCCCCACCTTGTAACCACAAAAGTATGTGTTCTTCTCAGTTTTTACTATTTCTCAAGATCTTATAATAGTGGTCTTATACAATATTTGTCCTTTTGCATCTGACTAATTTCACTCAGCATAATGCCTTCCAGGTTCCTCCATGTTATGAAATGTTTCACAGATTCATCACTGTTCTTTATCGATGCGTAGTATTCCATTGTGTGAATATACCACAATTTATTTACCCATTCATCCGTTGATGGACACCTTGGTTGCTTCCAACTTTTTGCTATTGTAAACAGAGCTGCAGTAAACATGGGTGTGCATATATCTGTTCGTGTGAAGGCTCTTGTTTCTCTAGGGTATATTCCGAGGAGTGGGATTTCTGGGTTTTATGGTAGTTCTATTTCTAACTGTTTAAGATAACGCCAGATAGATTTCCAAAGTGGTTGTACCATTTGACATTCCCACCAGCAGTGTATAAGAGTTCCAATCTCTCCGCAGCCTCTCCAACATTTATTATTTTGTGTTTTTTGGATTAATGCCAGCCTTGTTGGAGTGAGATGGAATCTCATCGTAGTTTTAATTTGCATTTCTCTAATGGCTAATGATCGAGAGCATTTTCTCATGTATCTGTTAGCTGCCTGAATATCTTCTTTAGTGAAGTGTGTGTTCATATCCTTTGCCCACTTCTTGATTGGGTTGTTTGTCTTTTTGTGGTTGAGTTTTGACAGAATCATGTAGATTTTAGAGATCAGGCGCTGGTCGGAGATGTCATAGCTGAAAATTCTTTCCCAGTCTTTAGGTGGTCTTTTTACTCTTTTGGTGAAGTCTTTAGATGAGCATAGGTGTTTGATTTTTAGGAGCTCCCAGTTATCGGGTTTCTCTTCGTCATTTTTGGTAATGTTTTGTATTCTGTTTATGCCTTGTATTAGGGCTCCTAGGGTTGTCCCTATTTTTTCTTCCATGGTCTTTATCGTTTTAGTCTTTATGTTTAGGTCTTTGATCCACTTGGAGTTAGTTTTTGTGCATGGTGTGAGGTATGGGTCCTGTTTCATTTTTTTGCAAATGGATATCCAGTTATGCCAGCACCATTTGTTAAAAAGACTATCTTTTCCCCAATTAACTGACACTGGGCCTTTGTCAAATATCAGCTGCTCATACTGGGATGGATTTATATCTGGGTTCTCGATTCTGTTCCATTGGTCTATGTGCCTGTTGTACCAGTACCAGGCTGTTTTGACTACTGTGGCTGTATAATAGGTTCTGAAATCAGGTAGAGTGAGGCCTCCCACTTTCTTCTTCTTTTTCAGTAATGCTTTGCTTATCCGAGGCTTCTTTCCCTTCCATATGAAATTGGTGATTTGTTTCTCTATCACCTTAAAAAATGACATTGGAATTTGGATCGGAAGTGCGTTATATGTATAGATGGCTTTTGGTAGAATAGACATTTTTACTATGTTAGGTCTTCCTATCCATGAGCAAGGTATGTTTTTCCACTTAAGTATGTCCTTTTGAATTTCTTGTAGTAGAGCTTTGTAGTTTTCTTTGTATAGGTCTTTTACATCCTTGGTAAGATTTATTCCTAAGTATTTTATCTTCTTGGGGGCTACTGTGAATGGTATTGATTTGGTGATTTCCTCTTCGGTGTTCTTTTTGTTGATGTAGAGGAATCCAAATGATTTTTATATGTTTATTTTATAACCTGAGACTCTGCCAAACTCTTCTATTAGTTTCAGTAGTTTTCTGGAGGATTCCTTAGGGTTTCTGTGTATAGGATCATGTCATCTGCAAATAGAGATAATTTTACTTCCTCCTTGCCAATCCGGATGCCTTTTATTTCTTTGTCTAGCCTAATTGCCCTGGCTAGGACTCCTAGCACGATGTTGAATAAGAGCGGTGATAAAGGGCATCCTTGTCTGGTTCCCGTTCTCAAGGGAAATGCTTTCAGGTTCTCTCCATTTAGAGTGATATTGGCTGTTGGCTTTGCATAAATGCCCTTTATTATGTTGAGGAATTTTCTTTCAATTCCTATTTTGGTGAGAGTTTTTATCATAAATGGGTGTTGGACTTTGTCAAATGCCTTTTCTGCATCAATTGATAAGATCATGTGGTTTTTATCTTTTGTTTTATTTATGTGATGGATTACATTAATGGTTTTTCTGATATTAAACCAGCCTTGCATACCTGGTATAAATCCCACTTGATCGTGGTGAATTATTTTTTGATATGTTGTTGAATTCTATTGGCTAGAATTTTGTTGAGGATTTTTGCATCTATGTTCATGAGGGATATAGGTCTGTAATTTTCTTTTTTTGTAATGTCTTTACCTGGTTTTGGTATCAGGGAGATGGTGGCTTCATAGAATGAGTTGGGTAGTATTCCGTCATTTTCTGTGCTTTGAAATACCTTCAGTAGTAGTGGTGTTAACTCTTCTCTGAAAATTTGGTAGAACTCTGCAGTGAAGCCGTCCAGGCCAGGGCTTTTTTTGTTGGGAGTTTTTTGATTACCGTTTCAATCTCTTTTTTGTTATGGGTCTATTTAGTTGTTCTACTTCTGAATGTGTTAGTTTAGGTAGGTAGTGTTTTTCCAGGAATTCATCCGTTTCTTCTAGGTTTTCAAATTTGTTAGAGTACAATTTTTTGTAATGATCTGATATGATTCTTTTAATTTCAGTTGGGTCTGTTGTGATGTGGTCCTTCTCGTTTCTTATTCGGGTTATTTGTTTCCTTTCCTGTATTTCTTTAGTCAGTCTAGCCACTGGTTTATCAATTTCGTTAATTTTTTCAAAGAACCAGCTTTTGGCTTTGTTAATTCTTTCAATTGTTTTTCTGTTCTCTAATTCATTTAGTTCAGCTCTAATTTTTATTATTTGTTTTCTTCTGGTGCCTGATGGATTCTTTTGTTGCTCACTTTCTATTTGTTCAAGTTGTAGGGACAGTTCTCTGATTTTGGCTCTCTCTTCTTTTTGTATGTGTGCATTTATCAATATAAATTGGCCTCTGAGCACTGCTTTTGCTGTGTCCCAGAGGTTTTGATAGGAAGTATTTTCATTCTCGTTCCATTCTATGAATTTCCTTATTCCCTCCTTGATGTCGTCTATAACCCAGTCTTTTTTCAGAAGGGTATTTTTTTTTTTTTTATTGTTCAGTTTCCAAGTATTTGATTTCTTTTCCCTAGTTTTTCTGTTATTGATTTCTAGTTTTATTGCCTTGTGGTCTGAGAAGATGCTTTGTAATATTTCGATGTTTTGGACTCCGCAAAGGTTTGTTTTATGACCTAATATGTGGTCTATTCTAGAGAATGTTCCGTGTGCGCTAGAAAAAAAAGTATACTTTGCAGCAGTTGGGTGGAGAGTTCTGTATAAGTCAATGAGGTCAAGTTGGTTGATTGTTGTAAGTAGGTCTTCCGTGTCTCTATTGAGGTTCTTACTGGATGTCCTGTCCTTCTCCGAAAGTGGTGTGTTGACGTCTCCTACTATAATTGTGGAGGTGTCTATCTCACTTTTCAATTCTGTTAAAATTTGATTTATGTATCTTGTAGCCCTGTCATTGGGTGCATAAATATTTAATATAGTTATGTCTTCCTGATCAATTGTCCCTTTTATCATTATGTAGTGTCCTTCTTTATCCTTTGTGGTGGATTTAAGTCTAAAGTCTATTTTGTCAGAAATTAATATTGCTACTCCTCTTCTTTTTTGCTTATTGTTTGCTTGATATATTTTTTTCCATCCTTTGAGTTTTAGTTTGTGTCTCTAAGTCTAAGGTGTGTCTCTTGTAGGCAGCATATAGATGGATCGTGTTTCTTTATCCAGTCTGTGACTCTCTGTCTCTTTATTGGTGCATTTAGTCCATTTACATTCAGGGTAATTATAGATAAATAAGTTTTTAGTGCTGTTTATTTTGATGCCTTTTTATGTGTGTTGTTGACAATTTCATTTTTCCACTTACTTTTTTGTGCTGAGATGTTTTTCTTAGTAAATTGTGAGATCCTCATTTTCATAGTGTTTGACTTTATGTTTGTTGAGTCGTTACGTTTTTCTTGGCTTTTATCTTGAGTTATGGAGCTGTTATATCTCTTTGTGGTTACCTTATTATTTACCCCTATTTTTCTACGTAAAAACCTAACTTGTATTGTTCTATATCGCCTTGTATCACTCTCCACATGGCAGTTCTATGCCTCCTGTGTTTAGTCCCTCTTTTTGATTCTTGTGATCTTTTACATATTGACTTCCGTGATTCCCTGTTATGCGTTTTTTTTTTTTAATTAATCTTAATTTGTTTGTTTTTGTGATTTCCCTATTTGAGTTGATATCAGGATGTTCTGTTTTGTGACCTTGTGTTGTACTGGTATCTGATATTATTGGTTTTCTGACCAAACAATATCCTTTAGTATTTCTTGTAGCTTTGGTTTGGTTTTTGCAAATTCTCTAAACTTGTGTTTATCTGTAAATATCTTAATTTCGCCTTTATATTTCAGAGAGAGTTTTGCTGGATATATGATCCTTGGTTGGCAGTTTTTCTCCTTCAGTGTTCTGTATATGTCGTCCCATTCCCTTCTTGCCTGCATGGTTTCTGCTGAGTAGTCTGAACTTATTCTTATTGATTCTCCCTTGAAGGAAACCTTTCTTTTATCCCCGGCTGCTTTTAAAATTTTCTGTTTATCTTTGGTTTTGGCGAGTTTGATGATAATATGTCTTGGTGTTTTTCTTTTTGGATCAATCTTAAATGGGGTTCGATGAGCATCTTGGATAGATATCCTTTCGTCTTTCATGATGTCAGGGAAGTTTTCTGTCAGGAGTTCTTCAACTATTTTCTCTGTGTTTTCTGACCTCCTTCCCTGTTCTGGGACTCCAATCACCCGCAAGTTATCCTTCTTGATAGAGTCCCACATGATTCTTAGGGTTTCTTCATTTTTTTAAATTCTTTTATCTGATTTTTTTTTCAGCTATGTTGGTGTTGATTCCCTGGTCCTCCAGATGTCCCAGTCTGCATTCTAATTGCTCGAGTCTGCTCCTCTGACTTCCTATTGCGTTGTCTAATTCTGTAATTTTATTGTTAACCTTTTGGATTTCTACATGCTGTCTCTCTATGGATTCTTGCATCTTATTAATTTTTCCACTGTGTTCTTGAATAGTCTTTTTGAGTTCTTCAACAGTTTTATCAGTGTGTTCCTTGGCTTTTTCTGCAGTTTGCCTTATTTCGTTTGTGATGTCTTGAAGCATTCTGTAAATTAGTTTTTTATATTCTGTATCTGATAATTTCAGGATTGTATCTTCATTTGGGAAAGATTTTGATTCTTTTGTTTGGGGGGTTGTAGAAGCTGTCACGGTCTGCTTCTTTATGTGGTTTGATATGGACTGCTGTCTCAGAGCCATCACTGGGAAACTAGTTTTTCCAGAAAATCTGCTGACTGGGACGCTGGCTCCAGGCTCTGAAAACAATCGCTGCTTCCCTGTATTTATTCGTTTTCCGTCTCTAAATCTGTGTTTGTTGTTCAGGGTTCGTAGATTGTTATGTACGTGATTGATTCACTTGTTTTTCTGAGTCTTTGTTGCAAAAGGGATCCGAGGTAGCGTCTACCTAGTCCGCCATCTTGGCCCCGCCTCTCGCCTTAAATTATTTTTGATAGTTGTATTTTATTTCTGGTTTGACTCACTAAACCTGACATACTTTACCCTGAGGTTTGCATGTCAGAATGATGATTGTATGATTAAAAACACATAGAACACATTGTCTATACTCACGCCCCTAAAATACCATAGGTCTTCTCCATTAGCACAGTGCTGCCTCCACTTTGGCATAAGAGAAAGAAGGGAACATAGATACATATGATTGGATGGTCAGGGGAAATAGTTCAAGTAACAATGTAGAAACTTTCTTTAAAGTCTCCTGTTTTAAAAATCCATTTCCTCTATAATATATATGTGCTTAATGTTTTCTTCCTCAAATATTTAAGTAAAAGTGTCTCTGCAGAAAATGACAGCATTTTAATCATGTGAATATCCCTAAATCCAAGATTAACAATACAGCACTAAAATACTCTCAATTATTTATATGAAGTAAATTATTTCTTGACCTTTCTTGAAAATAGAAGGAAAAAACTTTTTTTTTTTAAAGCTGAGTGTGTTTAAACTCCTGCAGTATATCTAAAAATTAAAAAAAGGCTCTGTATTTTTTAATGAAAATAATCTGAAGCTAAATTGTGATGGTTAAGATTGTGTGTCAACTTGGCTGGGCCATGATTCTCAGTGTTTCGGCAGTCGTATAATGTTGTGATTACTTCCCTTTTAAAATTTGATATGCGATCACCCCCATGATGAAATCTGCTAGTGTCCTGG
Organism: Loxodonta africana; assembly: GCF_030014295.1. Taxonomy (NCBI): domain Eukaryota; kingdom Metazoa; phylum Chordata; class Mammalia; order Proboscidea; family Elephantidae; genus Loxodonta; species Loxodonta africana. The sequence goes on along the minus strand of NC_087347.1, from coordinate 138,179 downwards.
TGGGGGCGGGGCCTGTGGTGGCTCACTACCCCCTCAGCCTTCATCTCTTTGCCCTCCATCACCCACTTCCTGTCTGCTCACCTTGCCAACGTTTTTGGCTGGTTCTGGATCCTGCAGCTGCCTCTCATTTGTCTGGCCTCAGTTCTTGGGACTTGAACTAGTAACTTAACCTGCTGATCTTGGGATTCATCGATCTTCACAGCCTGTAAGCAAGAGTCCTGCTCTCTGAACTGCCAATCTTGGGGTCAAGACCTTGCAGCTATGTGAGTCAGGAGAAGCCTTGCAGTCTTGCCTGCCATTCTTGGAATTCATCAACCTTCACGGTCTGTGAGCAAGAGCCCTGCTCTCCAACCTGATGATCTTGGGTTCGCCAGCCCCTGTAGCTACGTGAGTCAGGAGAAACCTCTATCCTGATCTACGGACTTGGGACATTCTAGTCTCTACAATTGCACGAGCTGTTTTCTTAATATAAATCTCTCTATATATATGTATTTATACATTTTACCGGTTTTGCTTCTCTAGAGAATCCAGCCTAAGACATAAATTAAAAGTGAATATAAGATAAAAACAATTTCCAGGAGCAATCAATATTTTTACTCAGAAAATAAATATCTTCTTCTAAAATATTTTCCTATAATGCTAAAAAAAAAAAAGCTAGAGCTGATTAAACACCAACAGCTAGAAAACATTATCACGTTAAACCTTGCACATTACTGAAACTGTATACTAAGAAAGAAAAAGAAAACTTCATATCAAGTACAATTAAAAGCTCAAATGATATTATTAATTAAAAATATATGCTTGACAGTGGATTAGCTCAGGACAATTCCCTGAAATGAAGATTCTGGGTTTATCCAAATAATTTATTGAGGTTCTTTTCTCCCTCTGTCTTAGTCATCTAGTGCTGCTATAACCGAAATACCACAAGTGGATGGCTTTAACAAAGAGAAATTTATTCTGTCATAGTGTAGTAGGCTACAAGCCCAAATTCAGGGCATCAGGTCCAGGTGAAGGCTTTCTCTGTGGGCTCTGGAGGAAGGTCCTTGCCATCAGTCTTCCTTTGGCCTGGGAGCTTCTCTGTGCAGGAACCTCAGTTCCAAAGGACATGCTCTGCTCCTGGCACTTCTTTCTTGGTGATATGAAGTCCCCATGTCTCTCCGCTCACTTTTTTTTTTTTAATTATGCTTCAAGTGAAAGTTTGCAGCTCAAGTTAGATTCTCATACAAAAAATTTATACACACATTTTTATGTGACCCTCGTTGCTATCCCTATAATGTGGCTGTACATTCCTCCTTTCCATCCCAGATTTCACGTGTCCATTCAATCAGCTCCTATCCTTTTCTGCCTTCTCATCTCACCTCCAGACAGGAGATGCCCTTTTAGTCTCGTGTATACACTTGAACAAAGACGCACACTCTTCACAAGTATAATTTTATGTCTTATAGTCCAGTGTATTCTTTCTGAAGAGTTGGCTTCAGGAATAGTTTTTGTTCTGGGTCAACAGAGAGTCTAGGGGCCGTGTCTCTGGGGTTCCTCCAGTCTCAGTCAGAATATTAAGTCTGGACTTTTTACTAGAATTTGAGTTCTGTGCTCCACTTTTCTCCTGTGCCATCAGGGATTCTCTGTTGTGTTCCCTGTCAGGGCAGTCATTGGTGGTAGGCATGCACCATCTACTTCTTCTGGTCTCAGGTTGATGGAGTCTCTGGTTTATGTGGCCCTTTTGTCTCTTGGGCTAATATTTTCCTTGTGTCTTTGGTGTTCTTCATTCTTCTTTGCTTCAGATGGGTTGGGACCAATTGAAGCATCTTAGATGGCTGCTTGCAAGCTTTTAAGACCCCAGATACCACACACTGAAGTGGGATGCAGAACATTTTCTTAATATACTTTGTTATGCCAATTGACCTAGATGTCCCCTGAAACCATGGTCTCTAGACTCCTGCCCCTGCTATAGTGTCCCTCAAAGTGCTTTTGGTTGTATTCAGGAAACTTCTTAGCTTTTGGTTTAGCCCAGTGGTGCTGATTTCTTCTGCTGATTTCTTCTTTCACCTATGATCATTCTTGTCTACTATTAGCTAGTGAATTCTCCTCTCCCTCCCTCCCCACTCTTATAACCACCAAAGAATATTTTCATCTGTGTTTAAACCTTTTCTTGAGTTCTTATAATAGTGATTATTTAGTCATCTAGTGCTGCTATAACAGACATACAACAAGTGGATGGCTTTAGCAAACGGAAGTTCATTCTTTCACAGTCCAGTAGGCTAGAAGTACAAATGCAGGGCATTGGCTCCAGGGAAAGGCTTTCTCTCTTTGTCGGCTCTGGAGGAAGGTCCTTGTCATCTGTCTTCCCTTGGTCTGGGACACATTGTTCTCCCAGGGCTGCTTTCTTGATGGTATGAGGTCCCCATGTCTCTCTGCTCACTTGTCTCTTTTATATCTTAAAACAGATTGGCTTAAAACACTATCTAATCTTTTTTAATCTTGTAAATCTCATCAATAAAAAAAAAAAAATAACTGCCGCTAATTCATCTTATTACACCATAGTGATAGGATTTTCAACACATAGGGAAATCACATAAAATGGGGAACAATCACACAATACTGGGACTCATGGCCTCGCTGAGTTGACAGGTATTTTTGGGTGACACGGTTCAACCCATGACAGTGGTCTCATACAGTATTTGTCCTTTTGTGATTGATTAATTTCACTCAGCATAATGCCTTCCAGATTCATCCATGTTGTGAGATGTTTCACTGATTCATCATTCTTTGTCGTTGCACGCTATTCTATTGTGTGAATGTACCATAATTTGTTTATCCATTCATCTGTTGATGGGCATCTAGGATGTTTCCATCTTATTGCTATTGTGAACAGTGCTTCAGTGAACATGGGTGTACATATATCTATTTGTGTGACAGTTCTTACTTTTCTAGGATATGTTCCAAGGAGTGGGATTGCTGGATCATATGGTAGTTCTATTTCTAGCTTAAGGAAGCACCATATCAATTTCTAAAGTGGTCGTACCATTTTACATTCCCATCATCAGTGTATAAATGTTTCAGTCTGTCCGTAACATTTAATATTTTGTGTTTTTTGGATTAATGCTAGCCTTGTTGGTGTGAGATAGTATCTTATCGTAGTTTTGGTTTGCATTCCTTTAAAGGATAATGATTGTGAGCATTTCCTCATGCATCTGTTAGCTGCCTGAATGTTCTTTGGTGAAACGCTTGTTCATATCCTTTGCCCATTTTTTAATTGGTTGAAGTTTGGCAGTATCTTGCAGATTTTAGAGATTAGACCCTGATCGGATATATCATAACCAATTTTTTTTCCCCACTCTGTAGATTCTCTTTTACTCTTTTGCTGAAGTCTTTGGATGAGTGTAAGTGCTCAATTTTTAGAAGCTCCCAGTTATCTAGTTTCTCTTCTGATGTTTGCATTGTTGCTTATGTTTTGTATTCTGTTTATGCCCTGTATTAGAGCTCCTAGCGTCCTTACTTTTTCTTCCATCATCTTTATCGTTTTAGGTTTTATATTTAGATCTTTGATCCATTTTGAGTTAGTTTTTCTGTGTGGTGTGAGGTATGAATCTTGTTTCATTTTTTTTGCAGATGGATATCAAGTTACGTCAGCACTATTTGTTAAAAAGACCGTCTTTTCCCCCATTTAATGGACTTTTGGCCTTTATCAAATATCAGCTGCTCATAGGTGGATGAATTTATGTCTGGATTCTCAATTCTGTTCCAAGGGTCCGTGTGACCGTTATTGTACCAGTACCCAATTGTTTTCACTACTGTGGCAGCATAATAGGTTCTAACATCAGCTGGTGTGAGGCTTACCAGTTTGCTCTTCTTTTTCAGTAATGCTTTACTTATCTGAGGTCTCTTCGCTTTCCATATTAAGTTGATGATTTGTTTCTCCATCTCATTAAAAAACGTCGTTGGAATTTGGATCAGGATTGCATTGTATCTACAGACCGCTTTGGGTAGAATAGACATTTTCACAATGTTGAATCTCCTATCCATGAGCAAGATGTTTTTCCAATTATGTAGGTCTCTTTTGGTTTCTTGTAGTAGTGTCTTGTAGTTTTCTTTGATAGGTCTTTTATGTCTCTGGTTAGATTTATTCCTAAGTATTTTATCTCCTTGGGGGGCTATTGTAAATGGTATTGATTTGGTGATTTCCTCTTTGACATTCTCTTTGTTGGTGTAGAGGAATCCAACTGATTTTTGTATGTTTATCTTGTATCCTGACACTTTGCTGAACTCTTCTATAGTTTCAGTAGTTTTCCTGTGAAATCTTTGGGGTTTTCTGTGTATAAGATCGTATCATCTGCAAACAGGATACTTTCACTTCTTCTTTACTAATTTGGATACACTTTATTTCTTTTCCTAGCCTAATTTCTCTGGCTAGGACCTCCAACACAATGTTAAATAAGAGTGGTGATAAAGGGCATCCTTGTCTGGTTTCTGTCCCTCAAGCATAATGCTTTCAGACTCTATTTAGGATGATGTTGGCTGTTGACTTTGTATAAATGTCCTTTATTATGTTGAGGAATTTCCTTTCTATCCCTATTTTGCTGAGAGTTTTTATCATGAATGTGTGTTGGACTTTGTCAAATGACTTTTCTGCATCAATTGATAAGATCATGTGTTTCTTGTCTTTTGTTTGATTTATGCGGTGGATTATGTTAATTGTTTTTCTAATGTTGAACCATCCCTGCATATCTAGTATGAATCCCACTTGGTCATGCTGAATTTTTTTTTTGATATGTTATTGAATTGTATTGGCTAGAATTTTGTTGAGGATTTTTGCATCTATGTTCATGAGGGATATTGGTCTGTAATTTTCCTTTTTTGTGGTGTCTTTACCTGATTTTGGTATCAGGGTTATGGTGGCTTCATAGAATGAGTTTGGGAGTATTCCATCCTTTCTCATGCTCTGAAATACCTTTAGTAGTAGTGGTGTTAACTCTTCTCTGAAAGTTTGTTAGAATTCTCCAGTGAAGCCGTCAGGGTCAGCACCTTTTTTTGCTGGGAATTTTTTATTTAACTTTTCAATCTCTTCTTTTGTTATAGGTTTATTTAGTTGTTCTACCTCTGTTTATGTTAGTTTAGGTAGTGGTGTTATTCTAGATATTTGTCCATTTCCTCTAGGTCTTCAAATTTTTTGGAGTACAATTTTTCATAGTATTCTGTTATGATTCTTTTAATTTTAGTCATCTGTTGTGATGTAGTCCATCTCATTTCTTATTCAGGTATTTGCTTCCTCTCCTGTTTTTCTTTTGTCAGTTTGGCCAATGGTTTATCAATTTTGCTGGTCTTTTCAAAGAATCAGCTTTTGGTCTTGTTAACTCTTTCAGTTGTTTTCTTATTCTCCATTTCATTTAATTCTATTCTAATTCTTATTATTTCCTTTCTTCTGGCACCTGTGGGCTTCTTTTGCTGCTCTCTTCCTTCTTGTTCTAGTTGTAGGATTAATGCTTTCATTTTGGCCCTCTCTTCTTTTTGGATGTGTGCATTTATTGCTATAAATTGACCTCTGAGCATTGCTTTTGCTGTGTCCCAAAGGTTCTGGTAGGATGTGTTTTCATTCTCATTTGATTCTGTGAATTTCTTCATTCTGTCCTTCATATTTGAGAGAGAGTTTGCTAGATATATAATTCTTGGCTGGCAATTTTTTTTTCCTTCATGGCTTTATATATGCCATTCCATTGTCTTCCGGCCTGCATGGTTTCTGCTGAGTAGTCAGAGCTTAGTGACTCTGCTTCGTAGGTGATCTTTCATTTATCCCTAGCCACTCTTAAAATTCTTTATCTTTGGTTTTTGCAAGTTTGATTATAAATGTCTTGGTGACTTTCTTTTGGGATCTACCTTGTGTGGGGTTCAATGAGCTTCTGCAATAGATATCTTCTCTTCTTTCACAATATCAGGGAAGTTTTCTGCCAACAAATCTTCAGCAATTTTCTCTGTATTCTCTGATATCTCCCCTCTCCCCATTCTGGTACTCCAATCACTCAAAAGTTATTCCTCTTGGTAGAGTCCCACATAATTCTTAGTGTTTTTTCATTTTTTTTTTAATTTTTTTATCTGACTTTTCCTCAAATAAGTAGGTGTCAAGCTTTATCTTCAATCTCACTAATTCTGACTTCCATTTCCTATGACTTTCTACTGAATTGCCTAATTCTGAAATTTTACTGTTAGTTTTTTGGATTTCTATTTGCTGTGTCTATGGATTCTTACAGTCTGTTAAATTGGTCATTATGCTCTTGAATAACCTTCTTAAGTCCCTCTATTGCTTTGTCTGTGTGTTCCTTGGCTTGTTCTGCATTTTGCTTGATCTCCTTGATTTCTTGAAGAGTTCTGTATATTAGTCTTTTGAATCCTACCTTCGGTAATTCCAAGAAGTTCCCTTCCTCCAGAAGGTTTTTATTCTTTGTTTTGGTGGCTTGCTGAAGCCATCACATTCTGCCTCTTTATGTGATTTGATATTGACTGTTATTTCTGAGCCATCAATAAGTTATTGTATTTATTGATTTAATGTTTGTTCACTGTGTCCTAGCTTCTTTTGTTTTGATAGGCTGGTCATGTGAGCTAGTTTGATTATTGGCATCTTTGAAACTCTCACATCCTGTCTCCAGGTGGCTAGAGCTGTTACTACGTATGTGAATTCAAGAATTTGTTTACTTTTATTGTGTGGATTCAGCTCTGGTGTCCAGGTCATTAGCCACTGAGTGTATCGTGCAGTTTCTCACCTACATTCCTAGATGGGCAGGGGTGATGAGAGTAGGCAGGGGTATCTGGCTGCAGTAGGCAGTCATGCACTGATCAAGGCAGGGGGCTGACTGCTCCCCCTGTGTGTCTAGGTGGAAGGCATGTCCCTCTTCCCCAGGGCACATAGGTAGATGGATTTTGCAGTCAGACTATGGACACCCAATGCGTTGGCTATAAGGACTGGGAGTCACCACTTATTCTTGGACCCCTGTCGTAGGTGGCTCTGTGGAGTGGGTGAAGCCATCAGTCCTCAGGCCCCTGATGTAGGTAGGTGAGGACTCTGCTTAATAGGCAAGGCAGTGTCAACTGTTATGAATATGCCATTCTCCCTTACAGTAGATACAGATGAAAATAGGCTTCAGGTATATACCCTGTTATACCATGCTAATGAAGGCCTACGCTGTTGAAACGGGCCCACACAGGTCTATGTAGGGGTGAAAGGTATTCAAAGTCCATGGACCCCTCAAGCTTGTACCTAGGCAAAAGGGCTGTGCCTGCCCTGAGTTCCCAGATTAGGGGAGATGGCAGATTATTTTTTCCTGTTTGTTAATTTGTTCCCTCTCCAAAGCCAGGAGAATGGCTCAGGGCACATAACGTGTCCTACTTCCAGTGCAGTGAGCTCAGCAATCACTGAAGCTGGACCAGGACCCAGAGCAGAGTGGGGAAGGAGCAGATAAATGGGAGAGAGGTATTTCTAAAAGGAGGTTTTTTTTTTGTTGTTTTTGATCCACATGATAGGTTAGATGCTTGTACTTTTCTTTCACCAATCAAGAGGCTATTCTTGCTGTTTCTGGGGGTTTGAGCCAACTCTCTGCTGCTCAGTCTCTCCCTATGTGGAAAATGCATCCCTAAGGCCACTGCCTGCCTCACTGCTCACACAAGCCGATTCAACCTGCAGCGTGCCAGTACTGGCCTGGTCAGGTCAGACAATTCCTCGCTGCTTCTGAACATCTTTGATGTTCAGGGCTCCCAGATTATCATATATAATCGATTCGCTTGTTTTTTTTTGAACTTTGTTTTAAGACAGACCACAGGAAATGTCTGACTACTCTCACTTCTCTCCTTTATGTCAGAAAAGAGATCGGTTTAAGACAGTATCTAATCTTGTAGATCTATCAATATAACTGCCACTAATCCATCTCATTAACATCATAGTGATAGGATTTATAATACATAGGGAAATAACATCAGATGACAAAAAGGTAGACATACAATACTGGGAATCATGACCTAGCCAAGTTAAGATTTTGGTGGGACACAATTCAATGCATGACACCCTTCCTTCTTCCTTTTCTTTTCCCCTCTTCCTCCTCCTTCTCCTTTATTTTTATTCATTTTTTTGCGTGTGTGTGTGCTCCTTATTCTTTCTTCTTTCTCTCTCTGTTTATGTATGTTTCTAACCACCTAAATAAACATTACATGTGAGATGGTACAACTATGATTGGGACTGTGGGTCTGTTGGGTCTGTCTGTAAGGCCTGTTTTACCACACTAGTTATGTGAAGAGCATGGACACATCAAGAAACAAGTAAGAGTAAATACTCTGTGTTAATAAGCCCCAGTGGCACCCTCTCCTGAGAGATGAGGTGCTCCTATTACTGGATCCATGGGACCTGAGCCACAGGGTCCTTTGGGAGGATTTGTTTCACCATGTTGTTATTGTCATTAGGTGCCACGAGTCGGTTCCGACTCATAGTGACCCTATGCACAACAGAACGAAACACTGCCCAGTCCTGAGCCATCCTCACAATTGTTATGCTGGAGCTCATTGTTGCAGCCACTGTGTCAACCCACCTCATTGAGGGTCTTCCTCTTTCCCGCTGACCCTGTACTCTGCTTAGCATGATGTCCTTCTCCAGGGACTGATCCCTCCTGATAACATGTCCAAAGTATGTAAGACACAGTCTTGCTATCCTTGCTTCTAAGGAGCATTCTGGTTGTACTTCTTCTAAGACAGATTTGTTTGTTCTTTTGGCAGTCCATGGTATGTTCAATATTCTTCACCAACACCACAATTCAAAAGGCATCAACTCTTTGGTCTTCCTTATTCATTGTCCAGCTTTCACATGCATATGATGCGATTGAAAATACCATGGCTTGGGTCAGGTGCACCTTAGTCTTCAAGGTGACATCTTTGCTCTTCAACACTTTAAAAAGGTCCTTTGCAGCAGATTTACCCAATGCAATGCGTCTTTTGATTTCTTGACTGCTGCTTCCATGGCTGTTGATTGTGGATCCAAGTAAAATCAAATCCTTGACAACTTCAATCTTTTCTCCATTTATCATGATGTTGCTCATTGGTCTAGTTGTGAGGATTTTTGTTGTCTTTATGTTGAGGTGCAATCCATACTGAAGGCTGTGGTCTCTGATCTTCATCAGTAAGTGCTTCAAGTCCTCTTCACTTTCAGCAAGCAAAATTGTGTCATCTGCATAATGCAGGTTGTTAATGAGTCTTCCTCCAATCCTGATGCCCCGTTCTTCTTCATATAGTCCAGCTTCTCGTATTATTTGCTCAGCATACAGATCAAATAGGTATGGTGAACGGATACAACACTGACACACACCTTTCCTGACTTTAAACCACTCTGTATCCCCTTGTTCTGTCTGAACAACTGCCTCTTGATCTATGTAAAGGTTCCTCATGAGCACAATTAAGTATTCTGGAATTCCCATTCTTTGCAATGTTATCCATAATTTGTTATGATCCACACAGTTGAATGCCTTTGCATAGTCAATAAAACACAGGTAAACATCATTCTGGTATTCTCTGCTTTCAGCCAGGATCCATCTGACATCAGCAATGATATCCCTGGTTCCACATCCTCTTCTGAAACTAGCCTGAATTTCTGGCAGTTCCCTGTCAGTATACTGCTGCAGCCATTTTTGAATGCTCTTCAGCAAAATTTTGCTTGCGTGTGATATTAATGATATTGTTCTATAATTTCCACATTCGGTTGGATCACCTTTCTTGGGAATAGGCATAAATATGGATCTCTTCAAGTCAGTTGGCCAGGAAGTTGTCTTCCATATTTCTTGGCATAGAGAAGTAAGTACCTCCAGCACTGCATCTGTTTGTTGAAACATCTCAATTGATATTCCATCAATTCCTGGAGCCTTGTTTTTCACCAATGCCTTCAGAGCAGCTTGGACTTCTTCAGTACCATCAACTCCTTATCATATGCCGCCTCTTGAAATGGTTGAACATCGACTACTTCTTTTTGGCATAATGACTCTGTATATTCCTTCCATCTTCTTTTGATGTTTTCTGCATCATGTAATATTTTCCCCATAGAATCCTTCACTATTGGAACTTGAGGTTTGAATTTTTTCTTCAGTCCTTTCAGCTTGAGAAACGGGGAGCATGTTCTTCCCTTTTGGTTTTAAATCTCCAGCCCTTTGCACATGTTATTATAATAGTTTGCTTTGTCTTCTCGAGCTGCCCTTTGAAATCTTCTCTTCAGTTCTTTTACTTCATCAATTCTTCCTTTTGCTTTAGCTGCTCGACATTTGAGAGCAAGTTTCAGAGTCTCCTCTGACATCCATCTTGGTCTTTTCTTTCTTTCCTGTCTTTTCAATGACCTCTTGCTTTCTTCATGTATGATGTCCTTGATGTCATTCCACAACTAGTCTGGTCTTCAGTCATTTAGTGTTCAATGGGTCAAATCTATTCACCATAAATTTCCTAAAAGTTGGCATAACCATTCCATTTATTTATAAGCTACACATATTCATTTAAGATAAATTGAAACCTCCTTTTTGTCTTTACAAGCATGAAGAAATGTTACACATGTTAATATATTGTAGTTTGCATGCATGATATGTTTATACTTTGTTCAAGAAAATTATATTTTCTCTGAAATTATAATAAGCCAAAGCTAATGACAAAAAGACATTGACTTTTTTCCTGTTCCTTGGATGATTTCCCTTAAATTATGACATAATGGACCTTGATGCTCTATAATGTCTGCTCCGTCTTTAGTAGCTTGTTTTATAATCAATGGAATGAAATTCTCTGTGTACTTGAGATACTGCCTTAATGTTGCCAACAACCAGTTTTGATTCTGTGTTCTCTTCAGTGTTAGTAGCCACAGGGATTGTTACCAATGAGGAAGGAGTTGCCCATCTTACTGTGGGAGGTGCTTTGGTTATGAACTTAGGAAGTGTTTTCTGGGGTGCCCATGGCTGTTGTTGACTTTCAGGTAGTGTTGATTCTATTTGGTGAGGACCCAGGGCCATCCTTTTTGGTGGGTCTTGAAGTGGGGGCAATACACTGCTCAGGATTGAAGGAATCTCAGATCCTGAAGACTTTGGGGAGGGAAGGTCCTGGAAGACACACCTGCGGAGCTAGTCTGGCATCTATCCCAGGAGTATGTGGATGCCCCGGTGACCGTGGCTCCTTTCGGATGGCCACATGGACAGGCTCCAGGATTGTAGCAGTGACTCCTCAAAAGCAGAGTCCCCACTGGTGACCCAACAGGGTGGGGGTTACATGGTCTGTATGTGATGCAGGAGGCATTTGGGTTGGGAGCCTTCCAGACCTTTAAAGCCAGGACTGGAGGTAAGTCGCTGGGATGGGCAGAGGGCCACTTCTGTACCCGTCTGGCCTCCAGTTGTGCTCATGAGTATATGTGCAAATAGGAGGCCGCCTTTTGGCACTGGACTGGACCTAACAGCCCAGCTACAGGGTCACATTAACACTGACGGGGAAATTACTCCTGGCTGGTGAGTAAGAGTGGTGGCCACTGAGCCCCAAACTTGGCTAGAGTCCAGGAGAGCACAAGGCAAATGCCCTATGACATTTGAATGTTTCTGTCTCTGACTCATGACCCATAATGATTTCCTCCAAATCCAAAATATGAAAGTGTATATTGAATAATTTTTAATAATTTTCTAAAATTAATAATTTTAATAATTTCTACCCTAAGTAATCCTCCTAATGCTAAAATTCCCTGATACTAATTGAGTTTCCACATTTCAGATGATTGATAAATGTTAAGATTTACTTGATAATATAAATAGCAATTACGTAATCAAGATTTTTTTGAGTTTGACAAAAAGAAAAAAAATCTACCTTTACATGTAAAAAACCCTCACACCAACTACTTTAATCACCTTGCAGACTCTATAACCTTTTGAATTACAGATGTCTATACTTATCTTTTTATATCCTTAATTAATTTAAATAAATATAAAACATTTAAGTAGATGACTCATCTAAAAATTTTAATGTTAGCTGATAAATTTGCTTAACTTACTGTATAGATAAAAATAGGTCTCTTTTTAAAAGATCTACAAAAAAATAAAATAAAGCGAACATTACAGACATTTATCCTGATGAGTGAAAAGTAAAACGTCCTTTTGTCTGGAACGCAGTGTGTGAGTGTGTTTGTGTGTGTGTGTGTGTGTGTGTGTGTGAGTGCATGAGAGTGAAGGAATGTAGTATGTGGTATGTGTGAGTATATGTGGTGTGTGTGTAGTGTGTGAATGCATGTGAGTGTGAATGTATGTGTGTGTGTTTGCATGACTGTGTGTGAGTGTATGTGATATGTCAGCATGTGTGTATGAATGTGTGAGTGTGTGGGAATGCACGTGGTGTATGAATGTGTGTATGTATGTGTGAATGTATATGGTGTGTGTGAGTGCATGTGTGTTTGTAACCGTGCAAGGTCAGCAATACAAAAACAGTGGCACTGCTTCACAAATCATCTTGACTGAACAAATTCTCAAGAAAACTCATTTCAGAAAATTTGCTGTGAGCATTTATTTTAAATGGAGCCTCAGATTACAGGTCTTCTGAAGGCTTTAAAAGCCCTTTCATGCTTCCTTTCAAAGAAGTGACATTTCAATTTCACCTACAGTGAGCCATCAATATATGTGATGTAAATTCTGTTTTCTCATTTGATTAGGCTAAACAAGAGATGTGTAATGATTCCACCCATATGAATAACTTGACGAGGCTTTCCCCTGAGTAAACTTAAGTCAGGGAATGCCTTCCCTGTCGTCGCACTGCACTTTAGTCCGGTAGACAGGGTCTGTTAGTGGATATACAACTCTGGGCGATGTCGTGACCATGGAAATGCAACCTCGTGATTTTCTGTTCCAATTAACAACTGGCAAATACAATAATTGGAGATTTCCCCTAGAAGTTCTTCCCTCCTTTCCTTACCGTTTTTCTTTCCATAGGAAGAGTCAGCGTCTTTCAGATTTGCCTTTCAAGTGTTAACCATTGAGCCTCCGCTGCTTCGAGCACCTATGAATGCAGCTCCCCGGCAGCGCCAAAAGGAAGTGCCAGGAGGATAACTGAGTCTGGGGAGCCGCAGCCCTGAGCGCCAGGTGTGTGCTGTTGGAGCCCGCTGGGGGGTCAGAAGCCCCTTCAGCTGCGGGCGGGAACCCTGCTGCGGTGCCCTGTGAATTCACGAAGTGGTTTGGTTGCGTTGGCCATTGTTTAAAATCTGCTGGAGATGTACCGCTGATTCACACAGGTGCGGAGGTGGGCGTGGGTTAAAGCTTTTTCACATTCTGGGGGAGGGAGGTCAGAATGTATCCCCAGTTGGGCGAGTGCAAGTTTCAAGTGTTGGGTAGAAACTGGGCTCCCCTGTGATGCCACCAGCCCACAAGCAAGCTCTGTATCTGAAGGCCAGGGCTGCCCTCAGCCCGAGGGCGTGGCTCCCAGGTGAAAACCCACCAGAAGCCAGTAGGCCTATAGGCGTCTTTTAGAGCCAACAGTCTCTAAGTTTTTAAAATTACTTACTCGTCAGTAAATAAGCTAGAGATCATATATATGTGTGCTAACGTATTTACAAATTATATACAATCCAAACCAAACTAGTTGCCTTCCAGTCAATTCCGACTCATAGCAACCCTATAGGACACAGTTGAACTGCCCCGTAGGGTTTCCAAGGATATAAATCTTTACAGAAGCAGGCTAACACATGTTTCTCCAGAAGCCGCTGATGTGTTCAAACTGCCAACCTTTCAGTTTGTTACCAAGCTCTTTAACCACTGGGCCACCAGATCTTTAATGTATTCTGTAGATTAAAAAGCATTATAAAACATACATATCAACTAAATAAGAATGAAATAAAACGACACTGAGTGCCTTACTCACAGTTATGCATTTCGCTCTCATTAGCTGGTATTTCAAGCATACTACACACTCAGGGCAGAGCCAGTATCGATGGTAGTGACTGAAAAGACATGTGAAAGATCTTTTTCATGACTGTTTTTGTTCAGTTTGGAGTAAGGTCTGTTTAGCTTGAGGTTGGTTTCACCTGTAATGCTTTTGACAAAGAACTTCTCCCCTTGTAGTCCACCTGTGCCTGCTTCATCAGGGATTACATAGCCCTAGTAGCACTTAACGGGGAAATCCTAAACTTCAACATGCTGAAAACGCAGAGTAAGAAGGATTGAACAAGTGGGGCCCAGTGGGAACCTCTCTTAACTGAGGCACGCCCACCCCTCCCACAGCATCATGTCTATCAGACGTAAAATATGAGTCAAGAATATATTTATTTCTCATAGAATTTTCACCTTCCATGCAGGAGACCTAGATTCAATTCCCAGCCAACGCACTTCACGAGCAGCTACCAACCATCTGTTGGCAAAGCCTTGCATGTTGCTATGATGCTGAACAGGTTTCAGCAGAGCTTTCAGACTAAGACAGACTAGGAAGAAGAAAGGCCTGGACATCTACGTCTGAAAGTCAGGCACTGAAATCCCTATGGATCACAAGAGTCCAGTCAGTAACCAATCATGGGGATGGGTCAGGACCCTTGTGCACGGGGTTGCCTTGAGACAGGGGCTGATTCCACAGCAACTAACAACAGCAACTGTCTTCCCAACCCCTCACTGACTAAGAACCTCTTGAGGAGCTTGTTGAAGAACCTGTCTTAGAGGCATCACCTGACTTTGGGTCTCACGTACCTGTTAATAAAAAAAAGGATATTGGGGACGGCTTTCTTTTCACCAGACAAACCAAAACCTTTCTTGGGAGCAGGCATAAATATAGATCTCTTCCAGTCAGTTGGCCAGGTAACTGTCTTCCAAATTTCTTGGCATAGATGACTATTTCTAGCGCTGCATCCGTTTGTTGAAACATCTCAGTTGATATTCCATCAATTCCTGGAGTCTTGTTTTTCTCCAATGCCTTCTGTGCAGCTTGGAATTCTTCCTTCAGTACCATTGGTTCCTGCTCATATGGTACCTCTTGAAATGGTTGAACATCGACTAATTCTTTTTGTTATAATGACTCTGTGTATTCCTTCCATCTTCTTTTGATGCTTCCTGTCTTGTTTAATATTTTCCCCATAGAATCCTTCAGTATTGCAACTCAAGGCTTAAATTTTTTCTTCAGTCCTTTAAGCTTGAGAAATGCTGAGTGTGTTCTTCCCTTTTGGTTTTCCATCTCCAGGTTTTTGGACATGTCATCGTAACACTTTACTTTGTCTTCTGGATCCTCCCTTTGAAATCTTCTGTTCAGCTCATCCTTTCTTCCTTTGGCTTTAGCTACTCAACGTTCAAGGACAAGTTTTACAGTCTCTTCTGACATCCATTTTGGTCTTTTATTTCTTTCCTGTCTTTTTAATGACCTCTTGCTTTCTTTATGTATGATGTCCTTGATGTCATTCCACAATTCACCTGGTCTTTAGTTATTAGTGTTCAACTCGTTAAACCTATTCTTGAGATGGTCTCTAAATTCAGGTGGGATATATACAAGGTCATACTTTGTTGACTTGTTCTGATTTTCTTCAGTCCCAACTTGAACTTGCATATGAACAATTGATGGTCTGTTTCGCACTCAGTCCCCGACCTTGTTTTGACTGATGAAATTGAGGTTTTCTGACAGATGTAGTCAATTTGACTCCTGTGTGTTCCATCTACTGAGGTCCATGATTATAGTTGCTGTTTATGTAGGTGAAAAAGTTATTGCAATGAAGATCGCTGGTCTTGCAAATTCTATCAGGGGATCTCTGGCACCATTTCTATCACCAAGGCCATATTTTCCAACTACCAATCCTTTTTTGTTTCCAGCTTTCACATTCCAATCTCCAATAATTATCAAAGCATCTTGATTGCATATTTGATCAATTTCAGAGTGCAGAAGTTGGTAAAAATCTTCAATTTCTTCATCTTTGGCCTTAGTGGTTGGTGCATAAATTTGAATACTATTTGTATTAACTAGTCTTCCTTGTAGGCATATTAATATTATCCTATCACTGACAGCTTGATACTTCAAGATATATCTTGAAATGTTCTGAAATGTTCTAAAAGTGTAATGTGTCATTTTATGTGGAAATGCTGCCCCTTGCAGAACTGAAAATCACTCTGTCCTTTCCCACAGTTTTGACCACAGGCTGTTTTATTTCAGTTTTCAGTTGTGGTGGTACGCATTGCTTACTGCTGTCCAAGCTGGTTAGGGCTCCAGAAGCCCATCTCACCCTGGATGCTGTGATGTCCTCCTGTCAGCCTCACTGGGGTCCAATTCAGCTGGGCCTCCTGGAAGTCCAGGAAGTCCCAGCCCAGGGCTCAGATGGTTCTGAGACTTCCCTGCTGTGGCCCCAATCGACCCAGTTCTGACCCAGCTGTGACCTGGCTCTAGTCCTGGTGACCAGTCCCTGGCTGGCCTCCTCCTCCTTGAGTCCTCTTCAACTGTGTAAGAGCCCAGGGATTCCTGAACAGGGGCCTGCCCAGCTCTCCCCAAAATCCTGCCTCCTTTTGCTCCTAGAGCACTCCCAGGTGGACACTGCTCCCTGTGGGACACAGGAGAGGACCTGCCCTTCAAAGACAGGAGGAGTGGCCTGAGCTAGGCTGTCTCTTCCCTGCTGCTGAGATCTGATCAGACAGACATCCCACCACTATGTAGAGAATACACCCAGGGCCAACATTCCAGCCATATTCTAAGCCCAGTGCTATTTTTCTCAGTACACAAAGGCAAGACCAGAAGCACAGCTTTTCATTTTAATTTTTTTACGAGTCTCACACAGGAATTTCAAAAGCATAAAACCATCTTTTTGTGAACAATATATGAGCGCAGTTGATGAGATAGGAGACAAAGCCATGAACGGTGCCTGCTCTCTGATGGCACACATGTGCCGTATCTGTGGATATTTTCTGTGAGTGCTGTGCCGGTGGATTCTCCCTCCACTGTGAATCCTGACTCTCTGAAAAGCAGGTTGCCAGTTACACCGTAGGTAACTGCAACCACTGGCTGTAGTGACAGCTCCTGTAACACTCCCAAAATTTGTGGGGCTGCCACACCAGGCACTGCTGCATGTGCTATCAATGTGACCCATTCCTTGTGACCTGGACTTGGTTCTTGTCCTAGCAGCATCAGTTTGATGTTCGTAAAGACCCCAAGCTTTATGAATAAGCCTGACTTTTGAAGCTACTCCTATGAGGTTCTTTTCTTGGTTAAATACACTCCTTCTCTGAAAACTAATGAGGTTCTTTTCTTGACCCCAACTGTTTACATAACTAGAAAGAAAAGACAATTAACAACATGAAGAACGAGAGTCAGCAGACCAGGAAGCCACCCTTCCTTCATTTCGTTAAAATGAAAGATGTGCTGTTGGTAACAAAATGGAAAAGTCACCTTTACTTATGAAACAAATATTGTAGTATTAGCTAAAATGTTAACCCCACCTTCAGAATAAGTAGACACGAAATGTTTAATGTTATGAGTATTTTGGCTTTTTTTTTTTTTTTTTTTTGCTTTAAGTGAAAGTTTACAAATCAAGTCAGTATCTCGTAAAAAACTTATATACACCTTGCTGTGTACTCCTAGTTGCTATCCCCCTAATGAGACAGCACACTCCTCCTCTCTACCCTGTATTCCCCGTGTCCTTTCAATCAGCTCCTGTCCCCCTCTGCCTTCTCATCTCACCTCCAGACAGGAACTGCCCTCATAGTTTCATGTGTCTACCTGGACCAAGAAATGCACTTCTCACCAGTTTCATTTTCTGTCTTATAGTCAAGTCCAATCCCTGTCTGAAAAGTTAGCTTCAGGAATGGTTCCAGTCTTGGGCTAACAGAAGATCCAGAGACCATGACTTCTGGGTCCTTCCAGTCTCAGTCCGACCATTAAGTCTGGTCTTTTTATGAGAATTTGAGGTCTGCATCCCACTGTTCTCCTGCTCCATCAGGGATTCTCTGTTGTGTTCCCTGTCAGGGCAATTACTGGTTGTAGCCAGGCACCATCTGGTTCTTCTGGTCTCAGGCTGATGTAGTCTCTGGTTTATGTGGCCCTTTCTGTCTCTTGGGCTTTTAATTACCTTGTATCTTTGGTATTCTTCATTCTCCTTTGCTCCAGCTGGGTTGAGACCAATTGATGCATCATAGATGGCCCATTGCTAGTATTTAAGACCCCAGACTCCACTCACCAAAGTGGGATGCAGGATGTTTTCTTAATACATTTTGTATGGCAATTGACCTAGATGTCCCCTGAAACCATGGTGCCCAGACCCCCATCCCTGCTTTTCTGGCCTCCAAAGCGTTTGGTTGTATTCAGGGAACTTTATCGTAACATAGTATTCTGTTCTGTGAATATACCATAATTTATTTTTTCACTCATCCGTTGATGGGCACCTTGGTTGCTTCTATCTTTTTGCTATTGTAAACAGTTCTGCGGTGAAAATGAGTATGCATATATCTGTTCATCCCCCATGTGTCTGTCAGTTTGTCATACTGTGAGGGCTTGCATGTTGCTGTGACGCTGGAAACTGTGCCATCGGAATTCAGATACCAGCAGGGTCACCCGTGGAGAACAGGTTTCAGCTGAGATTCCAGACTAAGACAGACTAGGAAGACGGATCCGGCAGTCTACTTCTGAAAAGTATTAGCCAGTGAAAACCTTATGAACAGCAGCAGAACATTGTCTGATATAGTGCTGGAGAGGAGCTCCCCAGGTTGGAAGGCACTCAAAACATGACTGGGGAAGAGCTGCCTCCTCAAAGTAGAGTCGAACTTAATGACGTGGATGGAGTCAAGCTTTTGGGACCCTCATTTGCTGATGTGGCATGACTCAAAATGAGAACAAACAGCTGCAAACATCCATTAATAATCGGAACCTGGAATGTATAAAATACGAATCTAGGAAAATTGGAAATTATCAAAAATGAAATGGAACATATAAACATCAATATCCTAGGCATCAGTAAGCTGAAATGGACTGGTATTGGTCATTTTGAATCGGACAATCATATGGTCTACCATGCTGGGAATGACAACTTGAGGAGGAATGGTGTTGCATTCATCATCAAAATGAACATTGCAACATCTATCCTGAAGTACAACGCTGTCAGTGATAGGATAATATCCATATGCCTACAAGGAAGACCAGTTAATACAACTATTATTCAAGTTTATGCACCAACCACTAGGGGCAAAGATGAAGAAAATGAAGATTTTAATCAGCTGCTGCAGTCTGAAATTGATCAAACATGCAATCAAGATGCATTGATAATTACTGGCAATTGGAATGCGAAAGTTGGAAACAAAGAAGGATCAGTAGTTGGAAAATATGGCCTTGGTGATAGAAACAATAATAAAAAAAAAAAAGAAACAATGCTGGAGATCTAATGATAGAATTTTGCAAGACCAATGGCTACTTCATTGAAAATACCTTCTTTCACCAACATAAATGACGACTATACACATGGACCTCACCAGATGGAACACGCAGAAATCAAATTGACTACATCTGTGGAAAGAGATGATGGAAAAGCTCAATATCATCAGTCAGAACAAGGCCAGGGGCCGACTGTGGAACAGACCATCAATTGCTCATATGCAAGTTCAAGCTGAAACTGAAGAAAATCAGAGCAAGTCCACGAGAGCCAAAACATGACCTTGAGTATATCCCACCTGAATTTAGAGACCATCTGAAGAATAGATTTAAAGCATTGAACACTAGTAACCGAAGACCAGATGAGTTGTGGAATGATATCAAGGACATCGTACATGAAGAAAGCAAGAGGTCATTGAAAAGACAGGAAAGAAAGAAAAGGCCAAGATGGATGTCAGAGGAGACTCTGAAACTTGCTTTCCAACCTCGAGCAGCTAAAGCAAAAGAAGAACTGATGAAGTGAAAGAACCAAACAGGAGATTTCACAGGGCAGCTCGAGAAGACAAAGTAAAGTATTATAATGACATGTGCAAAGAACTGGAGATGGAAAACCAAAATGAAAGAACACGCTCCCCATTTCTCAAGCTGAAAGAACTGAAGAAAAAATTCAAGCCCTGAGTTGCAATAATGAAGGATTCTATGGGGAAAATATTAAACAAAGCAGGAAGCATCAAAAGAAGATGGGAGGAATACACAGAGTTATTTTAACAAAAAGAATTAGTCGATGTTCAACCATTTCAAGAGGTGGCATATGATCAGGAACCGATGGTACTGAAGGAAGAAGTCCAAGCTGCTCTGAAGGTATTGGCAAAAAACAAGGCTCCAGGAATTGATGGAATATCAATTGAGATGTTTCAACAAACAGATGCAGCACTGGAGGTACTCATCTATGCCAAGAAATATGGTAGACAGCTTCCAGCCTTGTTGGGATGAGATGGTATCTTATTTTAGTTTTGATTTGCATTTCTCAAATGGCTAATGATCATGAACATTTCCTCATGTATCTGTTAGGTCCCTGTATGTCTTTTTTTGTGAAGTGTTGTTCATATCATTTTCCCATTTTTTAATTGAGTTGTCTTTTTGTAGATGTAAATTTAAATTTTAGAGATCAGACACTGATAGGAATTGTAGCTAAAATTTTTTTTCCAGTCAGTAGATAATCTTTTTACTCTTTTGGTGAAGTCTTTGGAAGAGCTTAATTGTTTTATTTTTAGGAGCTCCCAGTTATCTAGTTTCTCTTCTGGTGTTTGTACATTGTTAGTAATGTTCTGTACACTGTTTATGCCATGTATTAGGGCTCCTAGAGTTGTCCCTATTTTTAATTCCATGATCTTCATTGTTTTAGATTTGATATTTAGGTCTTTGATCCATTTTGAGTTCATTTTTATGCATGGTGTGAGGTATGGATCTTGTTTAATTTTTCTGCAGATGGATATCCAGTTATGCCCGCACCATTTGTAAAGAGGCTGTCTTTTCCCCATTTAGCAGACTAGGGGCCTTTGTCAAATATCAGCTGCTCATATGTGGATGGATATATGTCTGGATTCTCAATTCTGTTCCACTGGTCTATGCATTTGTTGTTGTACCAGTACCAGGCTGTTTTGACTACTGTCAGTATATTTTGTTCTAAAGTCAGGTAGTGTGAGGCCTTCCACTTTGTTTTTCTTTTTCAGAAATGCTTTACTTATCTGTAGCCTCTTTCCCTTCCATATGAAGTTGGTGATTTGTTTCTCTATCTCATTAAAAAACATCATTGGAATTTGGATTGGCATTGCATTGTATCTATAGATTCTTTGCATAGATTGGACATTTTTACAATGTTATCTTCCTGTCCACGAACAAGATGTGTTTTTCCAGTTATGCAGGTCTCTCTTGGTTTCTTGCAGTAGTGTCTTGCAGTTTTCTTTGTATTGCTTTTTTGCTTCTTTGGTCAGATTTATTCCTAAGTATTTTATCTTCCTGGGGGCTATTGTCAACAGTATTGATTTGGTGATTTCCTCTTTGACGTTTTCTTTGTTGTTATAGAGGAATCCAGCTGATTTTTGTATGTTTATCTTGTATCCCGATACTCTGCTGAACTCTCCTATTAGTTTCAGTAGTTTTCTTGAGGATTCTTTAGGGTTTTCTGTGTATAAGATCGTGTCTTCTGCAAATGGAGATGACTATTTTGGCTTTTTGTTTGTATTTTCTGACTTTTTGGGTGTGGGTCCTTCTCAAAATTCTTCTAATTCAAATTTGGCATTTTATTAAAGTGTGAACTATCTTGAACATATGGAAGATGATGACATAATAATTGTAACTAACATTAATCTTAATACTATTACATGGCTACTCCATTGGAATCGTCACAGACAGTATACTTGGTTATCCAGCAGGAAGCTCAGGACCAGGCTGAAGCACGGTTGCCCAGCTCTGGAGTCTCTGTCACATGATGACTCTCCTGAAGTAGGAGATTCTAACACTGAACAATGTTTTCCTCAAATTCCTCTTAAACAAAAAACATGTTCTGTAAAAACAATGGCAGCCCTCCTCTACTTTCCTCCTCCAAGGAGCCTTTCCCTGAGACACACTCAATAGTATGATCATCCCAGCATATGCTGCTTTGTCTAGAGATCTAATCTCATTGTTGTTATTAGGTGGCGTTGAGTTGGTTCCAACTCACAGCAACCCTGTGTATGACAGAACGAAACACTGCTTGGTTCTGCCTTATCGTCATGATCGTTGTTATGCTGGAGCCCATTTTTGTGCTTGAGCCCATTGTTGGAGCCACTAAGTCAATCCATCTCATTGAGGGTCTCCCTCTTTTTTACTTACCCTCTAATCTAAGAAGCATGATGTCCTCCAGGGACTGGTTCCTTCTGATAACATGTCCAAAGTATGTGAGGTGAAGTCTTGCCATCCTTGCTTCTAAGGAGCAGTCTGACTGTACTTCTTTGAAGACAGATTTGTTCATTCTTCTGGCAGTCCATGTTATATTCAAAATTCTTTGCCAATACCATAATTCAAAGTCTTCAATTCAAAGTCTTCCTTATTCATTGTCCAGCTTTCACGTACGTATGAGGCAATTGAAAACATCACATCTTGGGTCAGGTGCACCTTAGGCCTTAAAGTGACATCTTTGCTTTTTAACACTTTAAAGAGTTGTTTCAGAGCAGATTTGCACAGTGCAATGCATCATTTGATTTCTTGACTGCTACTTTCATGGGCATTGATTGTGGATCCAAGTAAAATGAAACCCTTGACAACTTCAATATTTTCCCCATTTATCATAATGTTGTTTTGATCCAGTTGTGAGGATTTCTGTTTTCTTTATGTTGAGGTGTAATCTGTACCGAAAGCTGTAGTCTTTGACCTTCATTAGTAAGAGTTTCAAGTTCTCTTCACTTTCAGCAAGGAAGGTTGTGTCATCTGCATAACACCAGTTGTCAATGAGTCTTCCACCAATCCTGATGCCCCTTTCTCTTTCGTATAGTCCAGCTTCTCAGAATATTTGCAAAGCATACAGGTTGAATAAGTATGATGAAAGGATACAACCCTGATGCACTCCTTTCTTAACTTTAAAGCATGCAGTATCCCCTTGTTCTGTTCTAATGACTGCCTCTTTGTCTAAGTACAGGCTCCTCATGAGCACAATTAAGTGTTCTGGTATTTCCATTCTTTGGAATGTTATCCATATTTTGATATGTTCCACACGATCAAATGCCTTTGCATAGTCAATAAGACATAGGTAAACATCTTTCTAGTATCCTCTGCTTTCAGCCATGATCCACCTGACATCAGCGATGATATCCCTTGTCCCATGTCCTCTTCTGAATCGCGCTTGAATTTCCAGCAGTTCTTTGTTGATGTACTACTGCAACCACTTTTGAATAATATCCAGCAAATTTTTACTTGTGTGTGACATTAATGATACTGTTCAATAATTTCTGAATTCTGTTGCATCACCTTTCTTTGGAATGGGCAAAAATAAGGATCCCTTCCAGTCAGTTGGCCAGGTACCCCTCTTCCAAATTTCTTGGCATCAATGAGTGAGCACTTCCAGTGCTGCATCTGTTTGTTGAAACATCTCAATTGGTATTCTGTCAATTCCTGGAGCCTTGATTTTTTGCCAGTGCCTTCAGTGTAGCTGGGACTTCTTCCTTCAGCTCTGGGTCCTAGTCTACCTCCTGAAATGGTTGAACTTCAATGAATTCTTTTTGTTACTGTGATTCTGTGTATTTTTTCCATCTTCTTTAGGTGCTTTCTGCCTCATTTTATATTTTCTCTGTAGAATCCTTCAGTATTGCAACTCGAGGCTTGAATTTTTTCTTCAGTTATTTCAACTTGAGAAATGCCTAGAGTGTTCTTCCTTTTTGTTTTCTAACTCCAGGTCTTTGCACATTTCAATATAATACTTTACTTTGTCTTCTCAAGCCACCCTTTGATATCTTCTTTCCAGCTCTTTTATTTCATCATTTCTTCCATTTGCTTTAGCTACTCAATGTTCAAGAGCAAATTTCAGAGTCTTTTCTGACATCCATTTTAGTCTTTTGTTTCTTTTCAATGATGGTCTGGCTTTCTTCATGTGTGATGTGCTTGATGTCCTTTTACAACTTGTCCGGTCTTTGGTCATTAGTGTTCAATACATCAAAGCTATTCTTGAGATGGTCTCTAAATTCAGGTGGAATATAAAGGTCATACTTTGGCTCCTGGGACTTGTTCTCATTTTCTTTAACTTCAACTTGAAGTTGCATAAGAGCAACTGATTGCCTGTTCCTCAGTTCACCCCGGCCTTGTTCTGACCAATGATGTTGAGCTTTTCCATCATCTCTTTCCACAGAGGTAGTCAGTTTGATTCCTGTGTATTCCATCTGTCAAGGTCCATGTGTATAGTCACCATTTATGTTGGTGAAAAAAGGCATTTACAATGAAGAAGTCATTGGTCTTGTAAAATTTTAATCATGCTATCTCCAGTGCCATTTTTGTCACCAAGAACATATTTTCCAGCTACCAATCCTTCTTCTTTGTTTCCAACATTCACATTCCACTCAGCAGTAATTATCAATGCATCTTGATTGCATGTTTGATCAATTTCAGACTGCAAAGGCTGGTAAAAATCTTCAATTTCTACATCTTTGGCTGTAATGGATGGTGCATAAGTTTCAATAATAGCCATATTAACTGGTCTTCCTTGTAGGCGTTTGGATATTATCCTATCACTGACAGTGCTGTACTTTGCGTAGATTTTGAAATGCTCTTTTTGTTGATGAATATAATGCCGTTATTTTTGTTTTGTCATTCCCAGCATAGTAGACCATATGATTTTTCTATTCAGAATGGCCAATGCCAGTCCATTTTAGCTCACTGATGCCTAGGATTTTGATGTTTATGCTTTCCATTTCATTTTTGGCAATTTACAATTTTCCTAGATTCATACTCTGTACATTCCACATCCTGATTCTGAAAGGATGTTTGCGGCTATTTCTACTCATTTTGAGTCATGTCACATCAGCAAACGAAAGCTTTTGTTCCATCCATGTCATCAAGGTGGACTCTACTTTGAGGAGGCAGCTCTTCTCCAGTCATATTTTGAGTGCCTTCCAACCTGAGGGCCTCATCTTCTGGCAGTGTATCAGTCAACATTCCATTCTTAGTCATAAGGTTTTCACTGGCTAATATTTTTCAGAAGTAGACAGCCAGGTCCTTCTTTCTAGTCTTAGTTGGGAAGCTCAGCTGAAACCTGTCCACCATGGTGACCCTGCTGGTATTTGAAATACTGGTGGCATAGCTTCCAGCATCACAGCAACACACAAACCACCACAGTAGGACAAATTGATGAATGTGTGGTATGACTTTATTATTCTTTTTATTCAGAGATTATGTGAGTTTAAGGAGATATGTACAGATGCCAAGTTGACAAGGGGTGGACTGTGATAGTTATGGTCGTATGTCAACTTGGCTGGGCCATGATCCTCAGTGGTTTGGCAATTACAACATAGTTTGACTTTTTAATGATATATTCACCTTCATAATGAGATCTGATATAATGTGATCACCTCCATGATGAGATCTGTTGTGAGCCGCCAATCAGTTGAACAGGAGTTTCCTTGGGGATATGGCCAGTAATCTAATATAGGTGGACTTTCTGGTAAGGCTTGCTGGCTTTTGCTCCCTCTGAATCCTGCAGCTGGTTCATGTTCATCTGATCTCTGGTTCTTGGGACTTGAGCTAGCAGCTTACCTGTGGTCTTACCTGGCAATCTTGGGATTTGTCAGCCTCCACAGTCTGTGTGCCAGAGGTCTGCTATCTGATTTTCTGATCTTGGATTTGCCAGCACCTGTAGCTACGTGAGTCAGGAGTGAACCATTTCCTTTCTATAAATCTCTTTATGTATATTTATATACTTCACCTGTTTTTCACCTCTAGAGAACTCAGCTTAAGACAAAGTGGATTAAAAAAAAAGCATGGTAAATGTCTCCTAAGGGCTTGAAAAAATGAGCTGGTTTCTTCTCCCAGGAGGTATCCCCATGTGGAATGGTGTGTTATTCTAACCACAAACTGCAGTACTCATGAAATGTCCAGGTGAATTTCATCAGAAATAGTCATGTCTGGAGGAGCCAGGAAGGTCTCTGGGTGAATGAAGAGGAATTTTCTTTCCGTGAATTCTGATATCTGGCAAAGTTCATATTCCATTTTTTTTCTAAAATGGACAGTCATGTTTGAAATGGAGGCCTCTTGGGGGTGAGTGCCCATCCACCTGGGGTGGAGCTGCACCTTGGGAGGTGCCTGGCCTATCCATCTCCATTCCCAAGTCCATGAACTTGACCACTCCACGCTGCCTCCAGGTCCTGGGTGACTTGTTCAATCTCTGCCATCCCCCCACCTCAGCTCAGAGGGCACCTCCCTCTGCACTCCTCAGCTTCCTGCACTAGATCACAATGTCTGTCAAGGTAAGAACTGCCTTTGTTAAACAGTGCTGTTGTATTATAATTTGCATATCATAACTTCATCCATTTTTAATATACAGTTGTCGTCTAGTTGATTTTGACTCATAGCAACTCTGTAGGACAAAGTAGAAATGCTCTATAGGGTTTCCAAGGCTGAAATCTACACAAAACAAGACTGCCCCATCTTTCTCTGTTAGAGTGGCTGGTGGGTTAAAATCACTGACCTTTCAACTAGAAGCTGAGAACTTAACTGGTGCACCACCAGATCTCCTTCTAATAATTTTAGGAAGTGTATACAGTTGCTGCAACCATCACCATGATGCAGTACAGAAACACTTCTATCACCCCAAAATGTTCTCTTTAACCCGTTCACAACTTTGTCTTAATTCCATTTTTATTTTAATTTGGATTTCCCTGATGACTAATGGGAAACAGCTACGGCTGTTAACTAAAATGTCAGCAGTTTGAATCCGCCAGTTGTTCCTTGAAAGCCCTATGAGGCAGTTTTACTCTGTCCTATAGGGTAGCTATGAGTAGGAATTGACTTGATGGCAATGGGTTTTTTTTAGTGTTGAGTATATTTTCATGTGCTTATTGGCCATTTGTATATATTTTTTTGTGTAGTTTCTGTTTAGATCTGTTGCCCACCTTTAACTGAGTTGTTTCTTTCTTATTATTGAGTTGTAGGAGTTCATTTTATATTCTGGATTAAAGGTATTTATCAGATTTATGATTGGTAAATACATTTTCCCAGTCTTGGCTTATTATCTCATTTCCTTAATGGTGTGTATTAGAGCAAATGGTTTTAATTTAATGAATTTAAATTAATTATTTTATTGATCATGCTTTTGGTTAGAATATATAAGCAATTGTTGCATAACCGAAGGTCACAACAATTTCCTCTTTCATTTTCTTCTAGAATAGTGCTCCCCAATAGAAATTTTTGTGATGATGAAAATGTCTCCACTACCCAATCTGGTTGTATTAGTGTGACTATTGAGCACTTGAAATATGACTACTGTGACTGAGTGTGATTTTCTAAAACTTGGTTTAATTTTCTTGTTGTTGTTGTTAGGTGCTGTCGAGTCAGTTCTGGCTCATAGTGACCCTAAGTACCACAGAGCGAAACACTGCCTGGTCCTTGGCCGTGGTCACAACTGTTGTTATGCTTAAGCCCATTCTTGCAGCCACTGTGTCAATTCATCTTGTTGAGGGTCTTCCTCTTTTTCACTGACCCTGTACTCTACCAAACATGATGTTCTTGTCCAGGTACTGATCCCGCATGATAATATGTCCAAAGTATTGTAAGACACAATCTTGTCATCCTTGCTTGTAAGAAACATCCTGATTGTACTTCTTCCAAGACAGATACATTCATTCTTTTGGCAGTCCATGGTATATTTAATATTCTTCGCCAACACCATAGTTCAAAGGCGTCAGTTCTTCTTGGTATTTCTTACTCATTGTCCAGCTTTCACATGCATAAGATGCAATTGAAAATACCATGGCTTAGATTAGGTGCACCTTAGTCTTCAAGATGACATCTTTGCTTTTCAACACTTTAAAGAGGTCCTTTGCAGCAGATTTGTCCAATGCAATGGGTCTTTTGATTTCTTGACTGCTGCTTCCATGGCTGTTGATCGTGGATCCAAGTAAAATGAAATCCTTGACAACTTCAATCATTTCTCCATTTATCATGATGTTGCCTATTGGTCCAGTTGTGAGGATTTTTGTTTTATGTTGAGGTGTAATCCATACTGAAGCCTGTAGTCTTTGATCTCCATCAGTAAGTGCTTCAAGTCCTCTTCACTTTCAGCAAGCAAGGTTGTGTCATCTGCATAACCCAAGCTGTTAATGAGTCTTCTTCCAATGCTGCTGCCCCGTTCTTCTTCATACAGTCCAGCCTCTTGGATCATCTGCTCAGCATACAGATTGAACAGGTATGGTAAAAAAAAACTTACACACACCTTTCCTGACTTTAAACCATGCAGTATCCCCTTGTTCTGTACAAACAACTGCCTCTTGATCTACATACAGGTTCCTCATGAGCACAATTAAGTGTTCTGGAATTCCCATTCTTTGCAATGTTGTACATAATTTGTTATGATCCACACAGTCAAATGCTTTTGCTTAGTCAATAAAACACAGATAAGCATTTTTCTGGTACTCTCTGCTTTCAGCCATGATCCACCTGACATCAGCAATGATATCCCTTGTTCCATGTGCTCTTCTGAACCTGGCCTGAATTTCTGACAATTCCTTGTTGATATACTGCTGCAGCCATTTTTTAATGATCTTCAGCAAAATTTTGCTTGCCTGTGATATTAATGATATATTTTGATAATTTCTGCATTCAGTTGGA
Organism: Loxodonta africana; assembly: GCF_030014295.1. NCBI lineage: Eukaryota > Metazoa > Chordata > Mammalia > Proboscidea > Elephantidae > Loxodonta > Loxodonta africana. The sequence continues at coordinate 109,499 of NC_087347.1, read as the reverse complement.
TCACCTTTCTTGGGAATAAGCATAAATACGGATCTCTTCCAGTCAGTTGGCCAGGAAGCTGTCTTCTAAATCTCCTCTCATGGATGAGTGAGCGCTTTCAGTGATGCATCCGTTTGTTGAAACATCTGAATAGATATTCCATCAATTCCTGGAGCTTTGTTTTTCACCAATGCCTTCAGTGCAGCTTGGACTTCTTCCTTCAGTACCATCGGTTCCTGATCACATGCTATCTCTTGAAATGATTGAATAGCGACCAATTCTTTTTGGTGTAATGACTTTGTTTATTCCTTCCATCTTCTTTTGATGTTTCCTGTGCCCTTCAATATTTTCCGCATGGAATCCTTCACTATTGCAACTCGAGGCTTGAGTTTTTTCTTCAGTTCTTTCAGCTTGAGAAATGCCTAGTGTGTTCTTCCCTTTGGTTTTCAATCTCAGCTCTTTGCACATGTCATTTCAATACTTTGCCTTCTTCAGCTGCCCTTTGAAATCTTATGTTCAGTTCTTTTGCTTCTTCATTTCTTCCTTGTGCTTTAGCTACTCGACATTCAAGAGCAAGTTTCAGAATCACTTCTGACATCCATTTTGGTCTTTTCTTTCTTTCTTGTCTTTTCAATGGCCTTTTGCTTTCTTCAAGGATGATGTCTTTGATGTCATTCCATAACTCAACTGGTCTTCAGTCATCAATGTTCACCTCGTCAAATCTATTCTCGAGATGGTCTCTTAATTCAGATAGGATATATTCAAGGCTATATTTTGGCTCTCATCAACTTGTTCTAATTTTCCTCAGTTTGAACTTGAACTTGCATATGAGCAATTGATGGTCTGCTCTGCAGTTGGCCCCTGACTTTGTTCTGACTGATGATACTGAGCTTTTCCATTGTCTGTTTCCACAGATATAGTCAATCTGATTCCTGTGTATTTCATTTGATGAGGTCGACATGTATAGTCTCCATTTGTGGTGGTGAAAACGTATTTGCCATGAAGAAGTTACTGGTCTTGTAAAATTCGATCATGCTTTCTCCAGCATCATTTCTATCACCAGGGCCATATTTTCCAACTACTAATCCTTCTTCTTTGTTTCCAGCGTTCACATTCTAATCGCCAGTAATTATCAATGCATCTTGATTGCATGTTTGATCAATTTCAGACTGCAAAGGCTGGTAAAAATCTTCAATTTCTTCTTCTGTGGCCTTCGTGGTTGGTGTGAAAAATTGAATAATAGTCATATTAACTGGTCTTCCTTGTAGGCATATGGGTATTATCCTGTCACTGACAGCCTTGTACTTCAGGATAGATCTTGAAATGTTCTTTTTGTCAATGAATGCAATGCCATTCCTCTTCAAGTTGTCATTCCTGGCATAGATGACCATGTGATTGTGCAATTTGAAATGAGCAATAACAGTCCATTTCAGCTTACTAATGCCTAGGATATCAAGTTTATTTGTTCCATTTCATTTTTGATGATTTCCAATTTTCCTAGATTTATACTTTGTACATTCCAGGTTCCGATTATTAATGGATGTTTGCAGCTGTTTCTTCTTATTTTGAGTCATGCCACATCAGCAATTGAAGGTCCTCAAAGCTTGACTCCAACCAGGTCATTAATGTCAACTCTACTTTGAAGATACAGCTCGTCCCTAGTCATTTTTTGAGTGCCTTCCAACCTTTGGTCTCATCTCCCAGCACTATATCAGACAGTGTTCCATTGCTGTTCATAAGGTTTTCACTGGCTAATTCTTTTCTGAAGTAGACTGCTTGGTCCTTCTTCCTAGTCTGTCTTAGTCTGGAAGCTCAACCGAAACCTCTCTGCCATGGGTGACCCTGTTGTTGTCTGAATACCAGTGGCATAGCTTCCAGCATCAGAGCAACACGCAAGCCCCCACAGTATGACAAACTGACAGACACGTGGGGGGTTTAATTTTAGTAGCTTTAAATTTATATTTGTTTAATCTCATTTGGACAGTGCCTACAGTAGAGAGAGCACAATTCTAAGTTTATTCTTTCAACTCAATTTAGGTCTGTGGTCACTGAGTTAATTTATTATATGGTGTGTGGCAAGGGTCTTAGTTCGTTTTTTCCCACATGGATAGCCAATTGTTCTAGCATCAGTCAGATCTTGCTTGGCAAGTTCTTTTAAAACCACATTTTTTAGTATGTGGAGGTGCTGGCAGCCACGACTGGACTTTGGGGCAGACAATGGCAATGCCAGAGAAGCTCAGTGGTCATTACTTTGTCTGAGCAGCTGGCAGGAGCTTAGAGTGTCACTCCAGTGAGTTTTCCTCATAAACATTACAGTGACCAAGTTAAGGATGTGCTTTAGATGACTCTGAGCAGAAAGATATCTGAAGTCTTAACCTTGACCTATGGAAATAAGGAGACGTCTCTGAGGCCTGGAGCTTTAGAGGATCGGGGCAAAGGCCTGGCTCTCCTGCCTTGCAAGCCAAGGGCAGAGAATGTGGCTGCCTGCTGCGGTGCTAAGTACCACTCTCAGGGGGGCAATCTTGAGGGGTTGCCCCTCCTAGTGACCCCAGAAGACCCGAGGCGGCTGCTAGTGAGCTGACATTCCCACAGTTGAAGGGCTGAGAGAGGAAAACCTCATAAAGAAGAGATGCTCTTGAAGGCTTATTCATATTAGCACATTAATGCAGACTGTCAGGACTATGGTCCCACTGTTTAGTGCTGCTGAGGGGACCGTGGACCCACATGTGCAGGGCTCCAGGGAAAACAGTGAGCAATTACCAGGCCATGATGACCATGTGCAGCTAAGGAAGGAATATTAGAGGGGAAAAATGTACACCTTACAGAAAAAGAAGTTGTCACAAACAGACATATACACGCACACTGCATATTTCTGGCATCACACAATTTTAAAACTTAAATCAGTAGTATAATTAGAGAAAAAGTTGGCTTCTGAAGACCCAGTTAGTGTTCTGAGTGACCAAAAAGAAGCCATGCAGGGCAGAGACCAGACATAGGAATGACTGGGGTGAGAAGCCTGGAGGATTGTTCCAGAAGACCTCATGTGTGAGGCTTAGGGTGATCAAGGGAAGGACACAGACATTGCCCTGAGCTGAAGGAGATCTTAAATCTTCAGCATGAAAGATCTGACAAGGCAGAAACATAGATTCCTACTAATGAAATTCCTGATCTTCAAGAATAAATAAAAAGTTTTGAAAGCTTCCAGACTCGATAATTATTCCAAATGAAAAATGAATAAACAGGCTCCAGACTTTCTTATATACAACACAAGAAAATAAAAAAATTTAGACCAATGTTTACATTTGTTTTTAAGAAAAAGAATACACCCCAGGAATACTATAAGCATTTAGTAGAATGTATTTGTCAGAACAAGAAAAATGTATTTTCAGACGTGAAAGACCTCAGAAAGTACAACATCAAGGTATGCAATATACGGAAATCACTCTAGGGAATATCCTAACCCAGTGGTACTCAAACTAGCAAGCACCTGAACTGCTGCTGTCGTTAGCTGCCATCAAGTCGATTCCAATTCATGCTGACCTTGTGAACAGCAGAATGAAAAGTTGCCTGGTCCTGCGCCATCTTCATGATTGTTGGTAAGTTTGGGCCCAGTGTTGCAGCGTTTCTTCACTTAGGGCTCTTTTCCATTGCTGTTGCCATCAAGTCTATTCCGAGTCATAGCAACCCTATAGGACAGAGTACAACTGCCCCATAGGGTTTCCAAGGAGCAGGTGGTGGATTCAAACTGCCAACCTTTTGGTTAGCAACCGACCTCTCAACCACTGGGCCACCAGGGCTCTTTAATGTCTCTAAATAGCAGTTATCCACATCTTCCGTCAGACATATTCCTTGGGGGTTGGTAACGGTGTCTTCTTTGATTATTCCTAATACTTAAAAAAACACAATTGATTTTGTGAATAGCCACCTTGCACAACTTTCTTATTTATTTTAATAGTATAACTGTAGACATTTTGGACATTCTTTTGGCTTCTGACTATAACTTGAGGCAGTTATTTGTGCTTAATCTTGTATTATCTTTTCAGGTTTTTCAGTTCACTTCATGATAGGGATATACTTCGTAGTCATGATCACCTTAGTTCAGAGGTTCCCTCCTCCTTTAGGCCCTCCCAGTCTGTGAAAACTCGTCTACTCCATTCCTCACCTTCTTCACCGCAGAACCTATCTCTACCTTCTGCTGAGTCTTATTCTGACTTGCTGTCTCCCCTACTGTGCTAGTTTGTGTCTTCATAATGTCCACATGTGTCTGCAAATTCTTTTAAACCTGGGACCAGTAGAAGAGAGCATTTTCTTCCAGGGATACCAGGGAAGTAGTGTGGCTCCTCATAGTGATGATCAGCTCACTTGCCTTTTCCAAAAACCTTCTCGGAGCCGGGGTCCTGCCATGATCTGTGAGCCAGGCTGCCTCAGAATCCAGGTGCCACCTGTCCACCTGTGGGCTGCTTTTCTGGAGAAACATTAGACCCTGCAACCAAGAGAGCATGGGTGAAAGTGAGCTGTATCCCAGACAACCACAGTGTCTGGCCATCATGCCTCTGATCCCCACAGTCAGTCATGGGTCTATATCAGTGCAGAAATGTCAGGGAAACCAGTTAATGTGAAATGTATGTCAGTACTGCAAGAATAGATGTCCTCCAGATCAGTTTTTTTCTTTATGTTTTTCCTCACTGTTGGGGAAAGATATCCAGACTACATCAGTAGTAATGTAGCAGTTGGATTATTCAACTACTTATTTACTTTGTATGTTTATACACATCCTCAACATCAATGAAATAGATATCATCTTTATTTAGTTATTATTTCCAGTAAAGGCCATCAAGGGCTTAATTAATGCAAGTGTGGAGGGTGCTTCAAATTTCGTTGATTAAATTTTCTCAGTGAACTCAAGGTAAATTGCATCAAGATTTCAATACTAAATCCCTTGAAGCAGTTTATTAATTGAGAAAGATGAAGCTAGTCTGGAACTGTTATCATAAATATAATTGAGTTGGAGAATTTAATAAACATGCTGGCTTTGTTGGCAAAGTATAGGAGTTTACCAGTGCTGAAAAAAACTCAGATGTGTCACAGTGCAGAGTTATACAAAGGAAGCCATGTTCTCCATGTGCTCTTGCTCAACCAAGGGACTATTTGAAATCCTGGGGCCTCACAAACCCCCAAGCAGCTATTCCCTTTATTATTCGAGATATTTGTCAGCTGGCGCTGCCATAACAAAGTACCGTAAAGTGGGTAGCTTTAAACAAAAGAAATGTATTGTCTTACAATTCTGGAGGCCAGAAGTCAAGGTGTTGGCAGGGACATGTTCTTTCTGTAGGCTCTAGGGGGAAGAGCTTTCCTTGTCTATTCCAGCTTCTGATAGCCATAGGCATTCCATGGCTTGTAGATATATCTTCACATAACTGTCTGTCTGTGTCTCTTCTGTTTTAAAATGACAGCACTCAGACTGGATTAGGACCCACCCTACTCTGGTGTGACCTCATGCTAACTTAGCTGATAACATCTTCAAATACCCTATTTCCAAGCAAGGTCTCACTCGAAGGTACAGGAATTAGGACTTCAACATGTATATCTTCTTGGAGGCACAATTCAATCCATAACACTTTCCAAACCTCTTTTGAAATTGAAGTTACTGTCATTTTCCTTTTTTTTTTTGTCAGCCTTTTGCAGCATTCCTATAGTCAGGAGAGATGAAGATAGAATGTTTATGGTTCTCTTGTCTGTCTCAGGCATCAGTTTTCTCAGGAGGCTTCAACTCTTCTCATCATTCTGACCAAATAGTACCTTTGCTGTGAGTGTGATGTCTAGAGGCCAGTCTTTACCAGCTTGTCGGTGTTGTGTATTGGTAACAGACTCTGACTTGGGTCTAAACAACAGAGCATAGGTCTAAGTATATGCACATACCCCTTTCTAGAGGGTGTGGGAAGATACTGTTAGGATTATACGATTATATGGTTCAGTTGTGAGTATTGATTGTTAACTGGGTAATTGCGATTATAAAAACTGTAATCGTAGAAGTTGTAACTGTGAAAGAGTGGACTAAGGGGGAGGCACTGCTGAGTTCACTGCTGAGTACAGTGGTGGAGCCTAAAGTCCCTTAAAGACTTTACTATGCTAATGACATTGTGAGGCTCAGAGCAATGAGTTAAATTTTATGAGACAGCAGAAAGGGTGAAGATGAGACAAACTTTTGGAGAACCTAACCAGATCATATGAACACCTGCAGCAGACTTGAATGGCTGGTACCTGAGTAATCTCATCCTTAGGACTCTTTTGCTCTATTGAAGGACTAATTATTTTGGACTGGTAAAATGATTGGGAGGGGGATGTTATCCTCCAAGTGTGAAAGAACCGTGGCTAGAAAAGCCAGGGGGTGGTCTGTGGTGTGATGGATCACTTTTGTGGCCTTTCTCACCACGTCCTTGTAACTCCCACCTAGGTGATTTGGTGGGACTATGCAAATGCCTAATTGTGGCCCACCAAGGGGGTTGGTCAGTTTTGCCATTTCCCTGGGTTTGACATAGCCATTTCAGAGGTGGGAAGGAGAGTATCCCACCACCACCAAGGAAGGAGAGCCAAGAGTGGAGCATGTCCTTTGGATCCAGTATCCTTGTGCTGAGAAGCTCCTGGAACCAAGAAACCAAGACAGAGAGAGCTGTAACAGAAGACGATGAGAAGCAGTGGCAAGAGAGACTGGCAGCAGAGACCAGCAGCAAGAAATGGTTTGGTGGGCTTCCCGGCTCATGGAGTGAGAAAGCTGAGTGCCTTTGGACAAGAGGCTCACTGGAGGAGTAGGATGCCTCCGGGCACTTGGTGGAGCTAGGTTTGCTGACCTATGGAGCTAGAGCTGAACACCTTCGAGCCAAGGCTTACTGGCAGAGTGGGGTGCCTCTGGGTACTTACTAACCCAGTGCCATACTTACTAGCAGAGTTAAAAGAGCTCTGTAACACTTGTCTCAGCAGGGCAGGGCCAAGAGGCAAGAGAGAGGTATGCCTGTGGGCACAGCTGAAAAGAGGCTGTCCTGATGGAAGAACTGTATCCTGAACATTCCTCAACCTGAACTGTAACCTTACTTCCCTAATAAACCCCATAATCATGAGTATTGTCTGTGAATTCTGTGTGGCCACTGCAATGAATTATCGAACCCAACAGAGAAGTAGAGAGAGCCATGGGAAGGATGGTTGGTGTCAGATTTAGTAAAGACGGTGGAGAGAAGAAGCGTGTCTGACCTCCGCCTCATAGGAATCAGCCTTGGGCTGTTGAAATTGATTCTCCTTCAACCTTGTGAAGTTAGAGAAGGTCAGACACTGCCCCCATGCCATTTTTACAATTGGCCTCTGTGAAACTCCTGGAGGCTCTGACTTGGGTCTAACAACAAAGAATAGGTCTAAGTACGTGCATCTACTCCTTTCTATAAAATAAAGGCATTTCAAGATTCAATGTGCATTCTATTCAGTTAGGTAAAATGAATTTGTCTACATAACCAGCCAGGTGTAATAAGTCCATTCTGGGCTCCCTAGTTCCAAGGCATTAATGGTCCTTGATCCAAGAGAGAGAACATCAGGCCTAGCAGGGACTAATGGGTGATGTCCAACCCCTCTGGTCTAACCCACCCAGACTAGAGTCTCCACCCATCCTCCATCTGGGTCCCTAGCAGTTTCCTCCCAGGCCCGTCCTTCAGCCCTCATTGATGAGTGAAGACTCATCCCAGGACATAAGAAACAAACACTGTTGATGAATGAGCCAGGTGACCATCAAATGGTCATCCACTGGGATGGTACAGCACTGACCCCAAGAAGGGTGCCATACACAGCGCTGGGCAGAGGGCAGACTACTGGGTCCTGGCAGTCTGGGTGACCAGGAAGCAGGGTCACGAAGGCTGGGGCAGGGACTATGACAGGTGGCACTGATGCATCTCAAGGAGTTAACCACAGTCTTGGTCAGTGTGATCCTACCAACACTCACCTCCGTCCACATCACTTCAGATGCCGCTACATCCACGTTGCCTCCCTTAGGAGGGACACAGCTACTATCATCCACTCATTTGGCTTAACCCACATGCCCAACAAGTACTGTAAAGCAGTGAGTTTAAAAAGCACCTTTGTCAATGACAGTCCCTAAAAGTCTGGACTTTCCACAACTAAACAGTAACTTGAATACAGAAGAGGAATCCACACATTATTTAGGGGAGCCAAGGATGTTTGCAAAGCAAATGCCCATTCAAATTTTAAATCAATATTCTAGAGGTTGGTGTTATGCCAGGAGAGAGACATGTGAGTGAGAGTGATAAAGGGGCCATTTGTGATGGAGCAAAAGGTAGCAGAGCCAAACTACTGCAAGGGCAAGGGCAGGGTGGGACCACTGGGGCTCAGTCACAGCATGGCCACCGGGTAGGTCTGGGTGATGAGGCTGTGGTTGTGCATGCACAGGCAGGGTGTAGGGGCAGCATCTGGTTCCTCCCCTTCCCTGAGGCCAGCAGGGCATGGGAGACAGAACCCAGCCTGTCTCCCATCCTTCTCCCAATCTGCTCCTGTTGCCGTCTAGTTGATTTCAACTCATGGCAACCCTACTGGACAGAGTAGAACTGCCCCATAGGGTTTCCAAGGAGCGGCTGGTGGATTTGAACAGCTGACCTTTTGGTTAGCAGCTATACTCTTAACCACTGAACCACCAGGCCCCCTCAATCTGTTGGTGACCCTTGTTGTTTGAACCCCACTTGAGCCCAGCTGGTTTAGCCCTTGAAGTTGGCCACTGAAGGCCAGAACAGGGAAGATGGGCAGAGACTGTTTGCGTGATGGGGAAGACAGCAAAAGGAGAATGCCCAGCATCAATACATTCCTGAAAAAAAATCACAGTGCCCTGAATGTCAGCAAGCAGAAAAACCCCTCTGTGTTCATTTTGTGTTAATCAGTGACTTTTCCAAAGGCTTCCCACCCGGTGACCTAACCCACTGCAAATGTATGGGGATAGTGTTAGATCCTGTCATTAATGACACGGTGCTCTTGTCAGGATTTGTGGTTTACAGTGCATTTCTGCATATGAGCACTACAGAGCTCAGGTGCCAAACAGTGGGATGAAAAGAAACCCGTCATCTACCAGCACTAAGGGAAGACATCAGCAGATGGTGAAATGAATCATCAGTAATAAAAGCAAGAAAACATGCATCAAAGAGAGGAGAGCACTTCCATTTACAACAAAGGGCTTTATCTAGGTGTGGGCAGAGAGGGAAGAGTTGTTTCTTGGCAAGACTATGGGTAATTATGCTAAAAGGAAAGGAGAAAGAAAAAGAATAACAGTTTTCATCAGCTTTAAATTGATTAGAGAAGTGGCCTTAGAAGATTACTATTTTTCAGTAAAAGAACACATTACAGAATGCATGCCTGTTGATTTTACCTTGGTAGATGCCTCGATGAATTTGAACATCATTGCACGTGTTAAAGAAGGTCAGCATTCTCCCTTTATCTGTAGAAACCTGTTCACATACACAGCTCTGTTTTTATTTTTCCCACTTTTAAAGTCTTAGTCATTTGATGGAAAATAGCAAAGATTAAATGATCAATGAAAATCAGCCTTAAACATGGATGCCACTCTTAATTTTCCAAATTTAGTTGATAAAGGTAAAATCCCTGATTCTGGCCCATTCACCCTACAGTTGGGGCCATTTTTGAAAGTCACCTTCATTCTGCCTCTCCTAGTCACAGGGAGATAAACTGTCATCCTTACTCTGAGCTACTGAAGATCAAACGAGCAGGTAAACCCAGGTAGAAGATGCCCCTGAGTGTAACAGCATGAAGGCCAGACCTAGCACTCCACAAACACCAGACCAGAGGTGTAAATATGTGTACCGACTGCTTTCTATAAAATAAAGACATATTAACACTCACCGTGCATTCTATTTGGATTCACTGGAAAATATATTTTTATTTTTTAGTTTTCCCAAGTGGAAGAAGGGCATGTCAGATGTAAAGTGCCTTGATGTTTAGGTGGAGGGAAGAGGCTCTGTGGCCCAGGGATGCATGCACACAAGAACAAAATGACCAGAAGGTCTGGCATCAGAATCATGGACAGGGAACACAAGGGATTTGAGAGGGTGGATTAGCAGGGCCACAAAGCACCTACGACACCCACTCTGCCCTCACTGTGCTCAGGGATGATATTGTCCTTCATTCTCAACATTATCTCCTTCATCTTGGTGACTTTAAGAATTAGGAAACTGAAAAAAAAAAAAATAGAAGCCATTATCAAAAGAGACCATATCCCCATCCTGCCCCATCATCATGGTAACAGAGTGGAAAGTTGAAATCAGGAACCCTCCAGGGACCACTCAATGCTTGCCTCTCACAACTACGCACAAGCCCTGATACTGAGACCTCCCCCATCCAAGTTGTGAGCCATGTGCCTCGCACCCAGGAGAATTTAGAGTGACACTGGCCAGAATGGCTGTGTCAGGGGAGCCTTGGCACAGATCCTCAGGGCACTGAGGGGACAAGCATTGGGGCACAGGGACCACATCTACAGGGCCACAGGATGCCAACAGCACCACTATGCCCAGTAGAGCAGTGAGAAATATCAAAGCCTCTGGGAGAATAAGACAGAGAGCACAGGGACTCAGGGCAGCTGAGACCTCTGGGGGTTCCAGGAGTTAAGTCTTGCAAGGGAAGGGATCTTGACTGTACTTTGGTGGCTACCCGGAAAATCTGACGTTGGTGTTGAAATTGTCTACGGTGAGCAGGTGGAGTTTGCGTGCATTCAGAGTGACATTTATAGCATCTCCTATAGTACTTTACGTTGCTCAGTGGCTGCTAGGCAGGATCGTTGTTATATGTTTGTGCTTATCTCAGACGTAAAGTTGCATACTCAGCTAGTGGTTGGCTGGGAAGAGTTTTGGATTCTCCATGAGTAAGTTCACAATAAGTGCATTTTAGTTTCTTCCCAAACACCTTCAAGGGAATGTCTGAGAGAAAATATTCAAGACATAATTGCTTCCTATAAATATCAATATTCATATAATCAATTATGACAAATAGCTGCTACATTATAAATTTTCTCTTAAAAGTGAAGGAATAGCCAAGAGTTCAATGGATTACATTTTGTGGAAAGTACAATGTTCTTATTTATTGTTTTTTTGAAAAAAATAAATAGATAAGTGAAGGCAGTAGTTCTATCAATCTTGAAAAAAAAAAAGACATTCACTTTAACATTCAGGGAAATTCTTCTGGTGAATCTACAAGGCCTTCCTGACCAACACATCATACCGAGGCCAGAGTTTACTTTCCAGGCACCCAGGAGTGGGGGTCTCCATTGTTAAGTGAAGTGTGTAGGGAGTGGGGCATCCTAGCTTTCAGCAGTTGCCCAATGCATAATGATACATTGAAGAACACCAAAACCAGACATTGGTGTATTTCATTTTAGACTTGTCAACAGGCATAGATACTAAACTGAAGTAAGACACCAATGGCACTTCTGTACTATCTAAAGGGGAAACATTACCCTTCCACATACACTGTGATCAACATGCAAGGGACTGGTCAGATGCACTTTGTACAATGAGATCCATAATCAGTAAAAGATTCAATGAGTGTTTAAAACTGTTGAAACTTGATACCAGAGAGACTGTTACCACAAATAAAAAATTGCATTAGCAGATGGTACTATTGTTATAGGTGTATTAATACTTGAAGGGACAATGGAGAATGTTTTAAATTACTAACTACTGAAAAGGCATAGCTAATGGTCTTAGTTAGAGCACTCCTTTTTTAAGAGTCTGCATTTGTAATTATAGGAGTATGTTGTTCCTCTTCATCAGGTAATATTTTTCTTTTCATCCACATATGGAAAATTAATTTAGCAAAGGCTACAACTTGCAGATTAACATGTTCATTTTATTAAAATTTTAGTCAGAACTTATGAAAAATATGTTGATATTAGAAATATCTATGTAAGAAAGACAGGATTCAGGGCACTTCCAGGCTAAGACAGACTAGGAAGAAGAGCCTGGCAGTCTACTTCTGAAAAAATTGGCCAGTGAAAACCGTTTGATTAGCTGTGGAACATCATCTGATATAGTGCCAGAACATGCACCACGCAGGTTGGAAGGCACTTAAAATACGAAGTAGGGAAGAGCTACCTCCTCAGAGTAGAGTTCTCCTTAACGACATGGATGGAATAAAAGCTTTTGGGACCTTCATTTGCTGATGTGGCATGACTCAAAAAGAGAAGAAACCGCTGTGAACATCCACTAATAATCAGGATGTGGAATGTACAGAGTATGAATCTAGGAAAATTGGAAGTTGTCAAAAATGAAATCAAACACATGAAGATTGATATCCTAGGCATGAGTGAGCTGAAATGAATTGGTATTGGCCATTTTGAATTAGACAGGCATGTATTTTGCCAGGCAGGGAATGACAAATTGAAGAGGGAAGACGTTGCATTCCTCATCAAAAAGAACATTTCAAGATCTATCCTGAAGTGCAAGCTATCACTGATAGTATAAAATCCATACACCTACAAGGAAAACCAGTTAATACGACTATTATTCAGATTTGTGCACTAACCACTAAAGCTAAAGATGAAGAAATTGAAGGATTTTACCAACATCTGCAGTCTAAAATTGATCAAACATGCAATCAAGATGCATTGATAATTACTGAAAGGTGAAATATGGAAATTGGAAACAGAGAAGGATCTGTAGTTGAAAAATATAACCTTGGTGATAGAAACAGCACCAAAGGTTATATGAAAGACTTTTGCAAGACCAACGACTTATTCATTACAAATACTTTGTTTCAACAAAATAAACAATGACTATACACTTTTTTTTTTACCTTAACAGATGGAAAACGCAGGAATCAAATCGACTATATCTGTGGAAAGAGGCAATGAAAAAGCTCATATCATCTGTGGAACAAGGCTAGAGGCCAAATGCAGAACACTCCATAAATTGCTCACATGCAAGTTCAAGTTGAAACTGAAGAATATTAAAACAAATCCATGAGAACAAAAATGCAACCTTTCATATATCCCACCTGAATTTGGAGACCACATCAAGAATAGATTTGATGCATTGAATACTAATGATCGAAGAGCAGACAAGTTGTGGGATGACATAAAGGCCATTATACATGAAGAAACCAAAAGATCATTAAAAAGACAAGAAAGAAAGAAAAGATCAAAATGGATGTCATGAGACTCTGAAACTTGCTCTTGAAAGTAGAGTAGCTGAATTAAATGGGAAGAATGCTGAAGTGAAAGAGCTTAACAAACAGAAGATATCAAAGGGTGCTTTGAGAAGACAAAGTATTATAATTCAATGTACGAAGACCTAGAGTTAGAAAACGAAGAGGGAAGAACAAGCTCAGCATTTCTGAAGCTGAAAGAACAGAAGAAAAAATTCAAGCCTCAAGTTGCAATATTGAAAGTTTCAGTGGGCAAAATGATGAACAATGCAGGAAGCATAAAAGAAGATGAAAGGAATGCACAGAGTCATTGTACCAAAAATAACTGGTCAGTGTTCAACCATTTCAGGTAGTAGCATATGATCAAGAACCAATGATACTGAAGGAAGAAGAGCAAGCTATACTAAAGGCATTGGTGAAAAACAAGGCTCCAGGAATCAACAGAATACCAATTGAGATGTTTCAACAAATGGATGCAGCACTGGAAGTGCTCACTTGTGTTTGCCAAGAAATTTGGAATACAGGTACCTGGCCAACCAGCTGGAAGAGATACAAATCTTTGCCCATTCCAAAGAAAAGTGAGCCAAAAGAATGCAAAAATTATCAAACAATATCATTAATAATCACACAAGTAAGTTTTTGCTGAAGATAATTAAAAAATGGTTGCAGCAGTACATCGACAAGGAACTGCCAGAATTCAAGCCAGATTCAGAAGAGTATGTGGAATGAGGAATATTATTGCTGATGCTATATAGATCTTGGCTGAAAGCAGAAAAACAAGAAAGACGTTTACCTGTGTTTTATTGACTATGCAAAGGCATTCAACTGTGTGGATCATAACAAATTATGGATAACATTGTAAAGAATGGGAATTCTAGAACATTTAATTGTGTTCATGAGTAACTTGCACATAGACAAAGAGGCAAGGTTCCAACAGAACAAGGGGACACTGGGATTTAAAGTCAGAAAAGGTGTGTGTCAGGGTTGTATCCTTTAACCATACTTATTCAATCTGCATGTTGAGCAAATAATCTGAGAAGTTGGACTTTATGAAGAAGAACATGGCATCAGGATTGAAGAAAGACTCGTTAACAACCTATGATATGCAGATGACACAACCTTGCTTGCCAAAAGAGAAGAGGACTTGAAGCACTTACTGATGAAGATCAGAGACCACAGCCTTCAGTATGGATTATACCTCAATATAAAAAAAACAAAAATCTTCATGACTGCACCAATGAGCAACATCTTGATTGAATATATATAGAGAGATTTATTTCAAGGAAATGGTTCCATGCAATTGTGGAGGCAGGCAAGTCCCAATCCATGGGTAAGGCAGCAGGCTGTAAGCTTCTCCTGACTCATGTGATAACAGGAGCTGACATACCTGAAATCTGCAGGCCAGCCTGCAGACTGCTTGCTCACGGGGTTTTGGGAGCTGGCAAGTTCTAATTCTGCAGGTCAGGCAGCAAGCTGAAGTTTTCTCCGTCCTAAGAACTGGACGAGATGAACGCAGGATCAAGAGATTGTGAACTTTTCCAGAATATCTATATATATTGGATTTAGGCCACTCGCCAAGGAAGCTCCCCTTCTAACTGATTTGCTGCTCACATCATATAACAAAATGGAGGATGATAATACAATATCTGCCAAGCCACTGAGAGTCGTGCCCTAGCCAAATTGGCACATAACATTAACCATCACACACACACACACACACACACGCATGCATAGGTGTGTGTGCATGTGTGTATAAAATACTTATATCACTGGTATCAGAAAAAAATCCAAGTTTACCTGATACAATTTTTCACTAAAAAATTGACAAGATATTAAATTTTTGATACCATAAAGGGTCACTTAATTTGTGGTAAAGTAGATGCACATATCATTGGGAGAGTAACTTAAATAATCCACTATGAAATCATTTTACATTGTCTATTTGAAACTTCTGGTTCTACCTATGATGGAATAACTTGTATTCCTCTTATTAAAAACAACTATAAAAAGTGGACAAAATAGCTTTGGAAAAGCTCCCTGTCATTGGAGAACGACTTCCTTAGAACTTGGGGGACTAATATGCTTATCTGAAAGAAAACTCTGTGTCCCTTGACTTTTTCCTGAAGAAATTTGCTGATATTTCACATGGGAAGTAAAGTTCAGCACAAAGTTACAGTATTCCTGGCCTGAGCAGAAAAAAAAATGTGGAGTTTGGATTGTCAAAATGTCTAGTTTTTTAGTGGCAAAATCCTGCAATGGAAGGAACTGCAGAGAAGTAAACGCAAAAATCAAGAAAATTTTGCTGATTCCTAAACAGAATATGGAAGGGTAAGAAAAAAAAAAAAAAAACTTAGCAGAAAACAGCCCCTGGGAAAGCCTATGAAGAAGGAGGATCAAATGGGAAGGATAGAGTAGGACTTCTCAGCCATGAAGCCCAAGGTCAAACAAGAATATCCTCAATCCGTAGAAATCTTCACAGCTAATGTTAGCTGTTGTAGAATACAGACTGCAAGTCATTCTACTGAAAGTCCTAGTTCTATAACAACACAAACCATTTTTTAAAAATGCGACTCAATATCTTATTCCTATTACAGTCTTCAAATGCTACTTGTGACAGCCCCGTGCATCACAAATTATTGTGCATAAAATGAGCAGCAATTCTGTTCTTTTAAAACCTAATGTGCTCAGAAATTTCTAGAACCCATTAATTAGTAACTGTGAAAATAACTTATTAGGTAATTTCACTCTTTGACAATATGAAAAGAGAGGGTAAAATACGTTTACATTCTTACTATCTAATAATTTTGATTTTAAATTATAAATGCACATACTTTAATACCCTTGAATTTGGATTACTCATTGCAGTTGTTTCTGGAAATAACATTCTTGTCGTTCTACAAAAATGGCAGTTTCCTTGTGTGCCCAGGTGCTATATGTAGAGAAAAAATGTCACCTTGCAAACATCCCTCAAAACTGGCAAGTACAGGTGGAGACCAAGTACCCCTTGGGTATGTGCTTTCCCTTCTTTGCGTCTCTCAGCTACTTCGCAAGCCTCACCTCTCTCTTGCCACCTCCTCAGCCTCATCTCTCCTCTGCCACCTACTCTGCCTCACTTCTCCCTAGCCTTACCTCTCCCCAGACTCCCTGGGTTCACCCCATCATCACTTGGCCCTAAACACAAAAAGAGGTTTCCACTGGGGTCTTACAACCAGTGGGACCCCAAAGCATTCTGCCACTGATCATGAGGGACATGCTAGATGCTGCCTTATCTCCCTAATTAGGTGGACAACATCTCAGTCTGTTATTAAAGAGGGAAAACCCATAATAAAAACATAATTGCATAATGTGTTCACCAGATTTACTCTTTTAAATCGCTGAGTATGCCAAGATTCCTGGCTTCATTTTGACCACAGGGCAATCAGGCCCCTCAATACAGCTTCTATTTGGGATAGAGGGAGAAGCGATAATGCAATTGAGGTTTTTTAATCTTACGATGAACATTTCCCCCCATCAAAGTGCATTAAATTCTTACAAAGGAGTCAGTTCCTTGTCTTAAAACTCTGTATCAATATGAAGTTGAAAAAGATATTTAAATAGTTGGTGCACAACTTGGAGAGAAATAAAACAATAACTAGAAAGAAAAATGGATCATTGCCACAAGAAAAATAATAGTTATTTCAAATGATGAATTTTTATTTGGTTATCCAAGGGAAGTAATGAACTGGAGTCATGAAAATAATCAGTGTTAATAGACTTTAATTTTTCATTATCAACAGGGGAAAAATAATTTCTCTCAGTCTGTTAACAGGACATTGTTAGCATAACCTGGTGTAAGTATCAAGGAAGTTCTATCATTTGAAAATTTCTCTGGTGGTACTATGGAAACTTGGTGCAAAAATAAGAAAGGAAAAGATACAACAAAGAGAGGAGACTTCTTGGATCTGACGCAACAAAACAGCCATCTGCAAAACAAAAACCAAAAATATTTTTTGTGTAAGGCTTTCTATTTTCCATAAATAAACTGGTGGTCTATGATTAGTGCCTGTCCCATGTAGGACTTTATCTTAGAAAATTAACAAAGAGATACTCAGGTTTATCATGCATAAACTTGTTTAGTTTATTGCAAGGTAGTCACAGCACGGCACACAAGTAAGACCTCACAACATTCATTTAGGACTGGAGAATCAGAATTAACAATTACAATTATGATATTAGTTCAATGGTTAGAGTCCAGCTCTTTAGACTTCAGGTTTTTACCTTTAATGAGAGGTCTCAGGAGGAAGGCTTAACCATGGCTCTTACTCAGTGGAGGTCCTTCATAGCTAGGGTCCGAGGTTGGAGTGGCAGCCAGAATCCCAGTTCCATCTCTGCTGTCTTTCAGTGAGTGAGCAGAAATTTAGGGTTTACATTGGAACAAAGTAAACTATTACAATTAAATATGCAAAAACCTGGAGTTAGAAAACCAAAAGGGAAGAATACGCTCAACATTTCTGAAGCTGAAAGAACTAAAGAAAAAATTCAAGCCTTCAGTTGCAATACTGAAGGATTCAATGGGGAAAATATTGAACTACACAGGAAGCATCAAAAGAAGATGGAAGGAATACATAGAGTCACCGTAACAAAAAGAATGGGTTGATGTTTAGCCATTTCAGGAGGTAGCATACAATCAAGAGCCAATGGTATTAAAGGGAGAAATCCAAACTGCACTGAAAGCATTGGCAAAAAACAAGGCTCTGGGAATTGACGGAACATCAATTGAGATGTTTCAACAAACAGATTCAGTGCTGGAGGTACTCACCCATTTATCCAAGAAATTTGGAAGACAGCTACCTGGCCAAATGGCTGAAAGAGATCCATGTTTGTGCCCTTTCCAAAGAAAGGTGATCCAACAAAATGTGGAAATTATTGAACAATGTCATTAATATCACACAGAAGTAAAATTTTGCTAAAAAAAATTCAAAGTCAGTTGTAGCAGCACGTCAAGTGGGAACTGCCATAAATTTAAGCCAGATTCAGAAGAGGACTTGGAACGAAGGATGTCATTGCTGATGTCAAATGTTTTTTTGGTTGAAAGCAGAAAATGCAAGAAAGATGTTTACCTGTGTCTTATTGACTATGCAAAGCATTCAACGGTGTGGATCATAACAAATTATTGATAACATTGCCAATAATGGGAATTACAGAACACTTAATTGTGCTCATGAGGAACCTGTACATAGACCAAGAGGCAGTCGTTCCAACAGAACAAGGAGACATTGCATGATTTAAAAACAGGAAAGGTGTGTGTCGGGGTTGTATCATTTCACCATATTTATTCAATCAGCATGCTGAGCAAATATCCAAGAAGCTGGACTATAAGAAGAAGAACATGGTATTGGGATTGGTGGAAGACTCATTAACAAACTGAGTTGTGCTGATGACACAAACTTGCTTGCTGAAATAGCAGAGGACTTGAAGCACTTACTGATAAAGATAAAGGACCACAGCCTTCAGTATGGATTGCAACTCAACATAAAGAAAACAAAAATCCTCACAACTGCACCAATAAGCAACATCATGATAAACAGAGAAAAGATTAAGTTGTCAAAGATTTCATCGTGCTTGGATCCACAATCAAAGCCCATGGAATCAGCAGTCAAGAAATCAAAGGATGTATTGCATTGGGCAAATCTGCTGCAAAAGACTTCTTTCTTTCTTTATTTAAATGATGTTTATGGGTGTTTTTTGATAACGGGTTTGGATCACATAATCAAGAGCTGCACAGACTATGACCAGAGGCTCTGGGCTTGGCAAGGCTGGAGGTCAGAGATCGGTAGGAGCTAGGGCCATTATATGAAGAGTACGTCGATCTGAAAAGTGAAATGGCAAGAGAGAACGGTAAGATTGCTAATCTACAGAGGTCCAGACAAGTCCTTTGGTGGCACAAATGATTTGTGCTCTGCTATGGAGCCCTGGTGTCACAGTGGTTAAGCATTCAGCTGCTAACCAAAAGGTTGGCAGTTCTAATCCACCAGCTGCTCCTTGGAAACTCTACGGGACAGTTTTACTCTGTCCTATAGAGCTGCTAGGAGTTGGAATTGACTCGATGGCAACGGATTTGAGTTTTTTTTTTTTTCTTTTTGGTTAATGATGAAGTAAAAGAGCTGAGCAGAAGATTTCAAAGGGAGGCTCAAAAAGACTGTTGCAATGCCAAAGGCCTGGAGATAGAAAACCAAAGGGGAAGAACATGGTTAGCATTTCTCAAAGCTGAAAGAACTGAAGAGAAAATTCAAGCCTCAAGCTGCAATACTGAAGGATTCTACCAGGAAAATATTAAATGACCCAGGAAGCATCAAAAGGATTTGGAAGTAATACACAGAGTCACTACACCAAAAAGAATTGGTCAACATTCAACCATTTCAGGAGGTAGCATATGATCAGGAACTTATGGTACTTAAGGAATAAATCCAAGCTGCACTGAAGGTATTGGCAAAAAACAAGGCTCCAGGAATTGACAGAATAACAATTGAAATGTTTCAACAAATGGATGCAGTGCTGGAAGCACTTGCAATTCTATGCCAAGAAATTTGGAAGACAACTACCTGGCCAATCAAGTGGAAGAGATCCATATTTATGCCTATTCCCAAGAAAGATGATACAACTGAATGTGGAAATTATCGAACAATATCATTAATATTTTGTTGGTCTTGCAAAATTCTATCTTTCAATCTCCAGCATCATTTCTATCACCAAGGACATATTTTCCAACTACCGATTCTTCTTTTTATTTCCAACTTTTGCATTCCAATCACCAGTAATTATCAATGCATCCTGATTGCATGTTTAATCAATTTCAGACTCTAGAAGCTGATAAATATCTTCGATTTCTTCATCTTTGGCCTTAGTGGTTGGTGCATAAATTTGAATAAGAGTCTTAATAACTGGTCTTCCTTGTAGGCTTACGGATATAAATAGACTACATCTGTGGAAAGAGACAATGGAAAAGCTCCATATTATCAGTCTGAACAAGGCCAGGGTCTGACTGTGGAACAGACCATCAATTGCTCATATGCAACTTAAAGCTGAAACTGATGAAAATCAGAGTAAGTCCATGATAACCAAAATACAACCTTGAGTATATTCCACCTGAATTTAGAGGCCACCTCAAGAACAGATTTGATGCATTGAACACTAATGACTGAAGACCAGACTAGTTGTGGAATGACATCAAGGACATCATACATGAAGAAAGCAAGAGGTCATTGAAAAGTTAGGAAATAAAGAAAAGACCCAGATGGTTGTGAGAAGAGACTCTGAAACCTGCTGTCAAAAATCAAGCAGCTAAAGCAAAAAGAAGAAATGATGAAGTAAAAGAACTGAACAGAAGATTTCAAAGGGCATCTCGAGAACAGAAAGTATTATAATGACACATGCAAAGAGAAGGAGATGGAAAACCAAAAGGGAAGAACTCACTCGGCGTTTCTCAAGCTGAAAGAACTGAAGAAAAAATTCAAGCCTCGAGTTACAATAGTGAAGAATTCTATGGGGAGAATATTAAACAATGCAGGAAGCATCAAAAGAAGGTGGAAGGAATACACAGAGTCATTATACCAAAAAAAATTAGTTTACATTCATCCATTTCAAGAGGTAGCATATGCTCAGGAACCGATGGTACTGAAGGAAGAAGTCCAAGCTGCACTGAAAGCATTGGCAAAAAACAAGCCTCTAGGAACTGAGGGAACATCAACTGAGATGTTTCAACAAATGGATGCAGCACTGGGAGTTCTCACACATTTATGCCAAGAAATTTGGAAGACAGCTACCTGGTCAGCCAACTGGAAGAGATCTATATGTATGCCTATTCCCAAGACAGGTGATCCAAACAAATTCAGAAATTATCAAACAATATCATTAACATCACACACAAGCAAAATTTTACTAAAGCTCATTCAAAAGTGGCTGCAGCAATATATTGACAGGGAACTGCCAGAAATTCAGTTAGGATTCAGAAGAGGACATGGAACCAGGGATATCATTGCTGATGTCAGATGGATCCTGGCTGAAAGCAGAGAATACCAGAAGGATGTTTACCTGTGTTTTATTGACTATGCAAAGACATTTGATTTTGTGGATCATAACAAATTGTGGATAAACATTGAAAAGAATGGCAATTCCAGAATAGTTAATTGTGCTCATGAGGAACCTGAAGATAGATCAAGAGGCAGTTGTTCGGACAGAACAAGGGGATACTGCATGTTTTGAAGTCAGGAATGGTGCACGTCAGAGCTGTATCCTTTCACCATACCTATTCAATCTGTGTGCTGAGCAAATAATCTGAGAAGCTGGACTATATGAAGAAGAACAGGGCATCAGAACTGGAGGAAGACTCATTAACAATCTGCATTATGCAGATGACACAACCTTGTTTGCTGAAAGTCAAGAGGACTTGAAGCACTTGAAGATCAAAGACCACAGCTTTCAGTATGGTTTACAACTCAACATAAAACAAAAATCCTCACAGCTGGACCAGTAAACAATATCATGATAAATGGGGAGAAGATTGAAGTTGTCAAGGATTTCATTTTACCTGGATCCATAATCAACACCCATGGAAGCAGCAGTCAAAAAATCAAAAGACGCATTGCATTGGGCAAATTGGCAGCAAGAAATCTCTTCAAAGTGTTAAAAAGCAAAGATGTCACCTTGAGGACTAAGGTGCCCTTGACCCAAACCATGGTGTTTTTGATCACCTCATATGCATGTGAAAGCTGGACAATGAATGAGGGAGACCAAAGAAGAATTGATGCTTTTGAATTGCAGTGTTGCCATGTTGAATGTACCATGCACTGCCAAAAGAAGGAAGAAATCTTGGAACAAGTCTTGGAAGAAGTACATACATGATGCTCCTTAGAAGCAAGAATGATGAGACAAAGTCTCACATACTTTGGACATGTTGTTAGGGGGACTGGTCCCTGGAGGAAGACATCATACTTGGTAAAGTAGAGGGTCAGTTAAAAAGAGAAAGACTCCAAGAGGTGGGGCCAAGATGGTGGAATAGCCAGACGCTTCTCGCTATCCTCTTACAACAAAGACCTAAAAAAATAAGTGAAACGATTATATTTATGACAAGCTATGAGCTCTGAACATCAAAGGCAAAGTTAGAAAATGGACTGAGTGGCAGGGGGAGGAAGAGATGGTTCAGAAGTGGAGAGAAGCTGCCAGACCTGAATCACCAGGATCCCTGAGGCACCATTCCCAGGAGCGGCTGCGGCAGGCTGGTAATAGTATTCGGCCACAGTCTCCTCAGGGAGACACAGCCAGCCTCACGGTCTACTCACACCTCTGGAACCACAGAAGAACAGTGCTCTCAGCAAAATCTAAGTACTCATGTATATTTTACACCACCCCTGCACTCAAACCGGCTTCAGAGGCTGTTGATTTTCCTGGGCCTGAGATAGGCTCTCTTGAGTGCTTGGAGCCATTCTCCCAGCCTTGGAGAAAGAATAAACTTGCAATTGGGGGAAAAGAGAATTTTCCAGCTTCACTAACCTGCGGAGCTCTGGAGAGAAGCAGCTCCTGTCCAGGCATAATCAGTCCATGGACTATGAATAACATTCCCCCCTGCATGGACCTGTGTGGGCCTATTTCAGAGGAATACCCCTTGTTGGGAGACTGCAACTGTTTCAGCTGTGCGGTTGAGAGGTGGGTGTTTGATGATTGACACCACTTTGCTTATTTTTTCACCTACCCCCATCAAGGGCCTAAGAAATGCTGGCTCCACTCAGGTCACCCAGCCACACATGACAGGATAACCTGTACCTCCCAGTCCTAACAGCCAAAAGCATTGGGTGCCCATGGTCCGTCTGTAGAACCCAACCACCTGTACTCTGTAGGGAAGAGGGATGCACTTTCCTCAGAGTCACTTGGGGGATGATTCTCAGCCCCCTGCCTTGTTCAGAGAGTGACCCCCTGCTGCAATCAGTTACCCATACCTCCACCAATCACCCCTACCCCTCTAAGGCTGCAGGACAGAGCCTGTACAACACACTTGATGACCCGCTACCTGGACATTTGAGCTGAATCCATAGAAGAAAAGTGAAGGGACTCCCAGACTGATGTGCTGGATAATAGTTCTAACCATCTGGTGACAGGATGTCAGAGCGTCAAAGGAAAAAATAATCAAGGTAGCTCACTCAAGCAACCCATTTGGGCATATCAAAACAAAACAAAGGAAGAAGCTACGATACAGTAAGCAGACAAAAAATAAACTAATACAATAACTTATAGATGGCACAGAGACAACAGCCAATATCAAGTCACATAAAGAAACAGACCATGATCACTTCAACAAGCTCTCAAAACAAAGAATCAATGGATCTTCTAAATGAAAGTGCACCCCTGAAATTACCAGATGCAGAATACAAAAGATTAATATACAGAACCCTTCAAGACATCAGGAAGGAAATGAGACAATATGCAGAACAAGCCAAGGAAGACATAGATAAAGCAATTGAAGAAATTCAAAAGATTATTCAGGAACATAATGAAAAGTTTAATAAGCTGGAAAAATCCAAAGACAGACAGCAATCAGAAATTCAGAAGATTAGCAATAAAATTACAGAATTAGACAACTAAATAGAAAGTCAGAGGAGCAGAACTGAGAAGGTGGAAGGCAGAATTGGAGAGCTTGAAGATAAAGCACTTGGCACAAATATTTTTGAAGAAATATCAGATAAAAGAATTTAAAAAAATGAAGAAATCTTGAGAATCACGTGGGACTCTATCATGAGAAATAACCTAGGAGTGATTGGAGTACCAGAACAGGGAGGAATAACAGAAAATACAGAGAGAATTGTTGAAGATTTGCTGGTAGAAAACTTCCCTGATATAGAGAAAGATGAGAAGATATCTATCCAAGATGCTCATCGAACTCCACATAAGACAGATTTTAAAAGAAAGTCACCAAAACATATTATAATCAAACTTGCCAAAACCAAAGATAAACAGAAAATTTTAAGAGTAGCAAGGGATAAATGAAAAGTCACCTACAAAGGAGAGTCAATAAGAATAAGCTTGGACTACTTGGCAGAAACCATGCAGGCAAGAATGGAACGGAATGACTTATATAAAGCATTGAAGGAAAAAAATTGCCAGCAAGAATCATATATCCAGCAAAACTGTCTCTCAAATATGAAGGTGAAATTAGGACATTTCCAGATAAACAAAAGTTTAGAGAATTCATAAAAACCAAACCAAAACTACAAGAAATATTAAAGGGAGTGCTCTGGTGAGAAAATCAATAATATCAAGTATGAACCCAAGACTAGAACACTGGACAGAGCAATCAGAGGTCAACCCAGACACAGAAATCATAAAAACAAAATCGAGATAAAAAATGCTCAAAACAAAGAAATAGCGATGTTATCTAAAAGAAGACAACATTAAAACAATAAAGAGGGACTAAGAAATGTAGTCATAGATCTTTCATACGGAGAGGAAGTCAAGGCTGTATAAAGAGATAAAAGTTAGGTTTAAACTTAGAAAAACAGGGGTAAATATTAAGGTAACCACAAATGAAACTATCCTACTCATCAAAACAAAATACAAGAAAAAAATAGAGACTCAGCAGGCAAAAAATCAACAACAATGAATAAGAGGAAAAGACAATATATAAAGATAAACTACTCAGCACAAAAAATAAAGTGGGAAAAAGAAACTGTCAATAACACACAAAAAAAGACATCAAAATGACAACACTAAATTCATACCTATCCATAATTATGCTAAATGTAAATGGACTAAATGTACCAATAAAGAGACAGAGAATGGCAGAATGGATTAAAAAAAAAAAAACACAATCTGTCTGTATGCTGCTATAAGAGACACACCTTAGACATAGAGACAGAGACAAACTAAAACTCAAAGGATGGAAAAAATATATCAAGCAAACAACAATCAAAAAAGATCAGGAATGGCAATATTAATTTCTGACAAAATAGACATAAATCCACCACAAAGGATAAGGAAGGTCATTATATAATGATTAAAGAGACAATATGCTAGGAGGGTATAACCATATTAAATATTTATGCACCCAAGGACAGGGCTGCAAGATACATAAAAAACTCTACTGGCACTGAAAAATGAGATAGACAGCTCCACAATATAGTAGGAAAATTCAACACACCACTTTCAGTGAAGGACAGAACATCCAGAAAGAAGCTCAATAAAGACAAAGAAAATCTAAATGCCACAATCAACCAACTTGACCTTATAGACATATACAGAACACACAACCCAACAGCAGCCAAGTATACTTTCTTTTCTAGGGCACATGGAACATTCTCTAGAATAGACCATGTACTAGGTCATAAAGCAAGTCTTAGCAGAATCCAAAACATTGAAATATTACAAACCATCTTTGACCATAAGGCCATAAAAATGGAAATCAATAACAGAAAAAGCAGGGAAAAGAAATCAAACACTTGGAAGCTGAACAATATCGTGCTCAAAAAAGACTGGGCTATAGATGACATTAAGGATGGAATAAAGAATTCATAGAATCCAATGAGAACGAAAACACTTCCTATCAGAACCTTTGCCACACAGTGAAAGCAGTGTTCAGAGGTCAATTTATATCAATAAATGCACACATCCAAAAAGAAGAAAGGGCCATAATCAAAGAATTATCCCACAACTTGAACAAATAGAAAGAGAGCAACAAAAGAAACCCGGAGGCACCAGAACAAAGCAAATAATAAAAATTGGAGCAGAATTAAATGAAATAGAAAATGGAAAAACAATTGAAAGGATTAACAATAACAAAAGCTGGTTCTTCGAAAAAATTAACAAAATTGATAAACCACTGGCCAAACTGACAAAAGAAAAACAGGAGAGGAAGCAAATAACCCGAATAAGAAATGAGATAGGCGATATTACAACAGACCCAACCGAAATTAAAAGAATCATATCAGATTACTATGAAAAATTGTACTCTAACAAATTGGAAAACAAGGAAGAAATGGATAAATTCCTAAAAACACACTGTCTACCTAAGCTAACACAAACAGAGGTAGAACAACTAAATAGACCTATAGCAAAAGAACAGATTGAAAGGGCAATCAAAAATCTCCCCACCAAAAAAAAGCCCTGGTCCGGATGGCTTTACTGCAGAGTTCTACCGAACTTTCAGAGAAGAGTTAACACCACTACTGCTAAAGGTATTTCAGAGCATAGAAAAGGACAGAATACTCCCAGACTCATTCTATGAAACCAGCATATCCATGATACCAAAACCAGGTAAAGACACCAAAAAAAAAAAAAAAAGACAGAGAGAGAGAAAATTACAGACCTATATCCCTCATGAACTTAGATGCAAAAATCCTCAACAAAATTCTAGCCAATAGAATTCAACAACATATCAAAAAAATAATTCACCATGACAAAATGGGATTCATATCAGGTGTGCATGTATGGTTCAACATTAGAAAAACAATTAATGTAATCCATCATATAAATAAAACAAAAGAATCACATGATTTTATCAATTGATGCAGAAAAGGCATTTGACAGAGTTCGACGCCCATTCATGATAAAAACTCTCAGCAAAGGAGGAACAGAAGGAAAGTTCCTCAACATAATAAAGGGCATTTATACAAAGCCAACAGGAAACATCATCCTAAATGGAGAGTCTGAAAGCATTCCCCTTGAGATCTGGAAGTAGACAAGAATGCCCTTTATTTACCACCACTCTTATTCAACATTGTGCAGGAGGTCCTAGCCAGAACAATTAGGGCAGATAAAGAAATAAAGGGCATCCAAATTGATAAGGAAGAAGTAAAAGTATCTCTCTTTGCAGATGACATGATCTTATACACAGAACACCCTAAGGAATCCTCAAGAAAACTACTGAAACTAATAGGAGAGTTCAGCAGAGTTATGAGGATACAAGATAAACATACAAAAATCAGTTGGATTCCTTTACACTGACAAAAAGAACATAGAAGAGGAAATCGCCAAATCAATACTATTTACGGTAGCTCCCAGGAAGACAAAATACTTAGGAATAAATCTTACCAGAGATGTAAAAGATCTATACAAAGAAAAGTATGAGACACTACTGCAAGAAACCAAAAGAGACCTACATAAGTGAAAAACACACATTGCTCATGGATAGGAAGACGTAACATTGTAGATATGTCTATTATACCAAAAGCCATCTATAGATACAATGCAATTCCGATTCAAATTGCAAAGACATTTCTTAATGGGATGGAGAAATGAGTCACCAACTTCATATGGAAGGGAAAGAGGCCCCAGATGAGTAAAGCGTTACTGAAAAAAAAAAAAAAAGTGGGAGGCCTCACTCTACCTGATTTTAGAACCTTATATACTGCCACAGTATTCAATACAGCCTGGTACCGGTACAACAACAGATACATAGACCAATGAAACAGAACTGAGAATCCAGACATAAATCTAACCAATATGAGCAGCTGATATTTGACAAAGGCCCAAAGTCAGTTAAATGGGGTAAAGACAGTCTCTTTAACAAATGGTGCTCGCATAACTGGATCCATCTAGAAAAAAATGAAATAAGACCCATACCTCACACCATGCACAAAAACTAATTCAAAATGCATCAAAGACCTAAACAGAAAATCTAAAACAATAAAGATCATGGAGGTAAAAATGGGGACAACACTAGCAGTCCTAATACATGGCATAAAGAGTATAGAAAACATTACTAACAATGTAGAAGAGCAACTAGATAACTGGGAGCTCCTAAAAATTAAACACCTATGCTCATCCAAAGACTTCACCAAAAGAGTCAAAAGATTACCTACAGACTTGGAAAAAGTTTTTAGCTATGACATTTCTGATCAGCACCTGATCTCTAAAATCTACATGATACTGCAAAAACTCAACTACAAAAAGAAAAATAACCCCATTAAAAAACGGGCAAAGGATATGAACAGGCACTTCACCCAAGAAGACATTCAGGCAGCTAACAGGTACATGAGGAAACGCTCACAATCATTAGCTGTTAGAGAAATGGAAATCAAAACTACAATGAGATACAACCTCACCTCAACATGGCTGGCATTAATCCAAAAAACACAAAATAATAAATGTTGGAGAGGTTGTGGAGAGACTGAAACACTTATACACTGCTGGTTGGAATGTAAAACGGCACAACCACTTTGGGAATCGATTTGGCACTTCCTTAAAAAAATTGAAATAGAATTACCATCGGATCCAGGAATCTCACTCCTTGGAATATAGCCTAGAAAAATAAGAGTCTTTACACAAACAGATGTATGCATACCTATTTTCACTGTAGCACTGTTTACAATAGCAAAAACATGGAAGCAACCAAGGTGCCCATCAATCGATGAATAGATAAATAAATTATGGTATATTCACACAATGGAATACTACTCATTGATGAAGAACAACGATGAATCTGTGAAATATTTCATAACATGGAGGAATCTGGAAGGCATTATGCTGAGCGAAATTAGTCAGTTGCAAAAGGACAAATATTGTATAAGACCACTATTATAAGAACTCATGAAATAGTTTAAACAGAGAAGAAAATATTCTTTGATGGTTATGAGAAGAGGGAGGGAGGAAGGGAGGGAAGGAGTTTTCACTAATTAGATAGTAGATAAGAGAGCAGAGAGAAGGAGTGTGCTGTCTCATCGGGGGAGAGCAGTTAGGAGTATATAGCAAGGTGTGTATAAATTTTTGTATGAGAGACTGACTTTATTTGTAAACTTTCACTTAAAGCACAATAAAAATTTTTTAAAAAGTCATTCATTTAGAAAATGAAAAAAAAAGAGGATGATTCTTAACAAGATGAATTGACACAGTGGCTCCAACAGTAGTTTCAAGCATAGCAACAATTGTGAGGATGAGGCAGGACCAGGAAGTGTTTAGTTCTGTTGTGCATAGGGCCATTATGAGTCGGAACTGACTCAACAGCACTTAACAACAACAACAACAATAATAAAAGGTTGGTGGTTTGAACCCACCAAGTAACACAAAAAAAGAAAGGACTGGTGATCTGCTTGCATAAAGATTATAGCCAAGAAACCCTATGAAGCAGTCCCACCTTGTAAGAAACACTCAGGGTCATCATGAGCTGTAATCCACTCAACAGCAAAGAGTTGTTTTTTTTTTTAATTTGTGTCTTTCTTTGCTTTGTTTTTATAGGTCCTGAAGCTCTCAATGGATCAAAGAGCTAGTTCTCATGCATTCCCAAACCTGTTCTTTGACATCAGGGCTATACCTAAATTAAGGATCATCTGCCAAGCAATTCAGGGTACTGGTCTCAAGAAGAACCAAAACCAAAACAATCCTGTTGCCATCAAGCCAATTTGACTCATAGTGTAGGACAGAGAAGAGCCACCCCATACTGTTTCCAAGGAGCAGCTAGTGGATTTGAATTGCCAGCCTCCTGGCCAGCAGCCAAGCTCTTAACCACTTCATCACCAAGGCTCTGTCTCAAGAAGCCAATGGGAAATGGGATAAGGTGACTTGACATTTTACAGTTTAAAGAGCTCAGGAGTGGAAGCCTTCTATAGAACCTCAAATAAAACATTTATCCAGGAAGTTCTCAGGCTCCCAAAGGTTCCTGAGGGAGTCTGGAGATTGGATGGGGATTCCATGTCTCAGAAATAATGAAAGAGAGGAAACTCGCCCCTTGCCTAAGCCTCGACCTGGTCACAGTTCAATCTCAAAGGTCATTTGGGTGTCTATCTCAGGTTGTTTTCCCAGAAAGAAAAAAAGCAGATTTGTTCAGGCTGCAAATTCATTTTTTTCCACAGTTGTAATTATAACCCAAGGAGTCCTGGTGGTGCAATGAATAAGTGTTCAGCTGCCAATCTAAGGTTGGCAGTTCGAACCCATCCAGTGGCTGCACAAGAGAAAGACCTGACAATCTGTTTCTCTAAAGAGTACATCCAAGAAAACTGTATGGGGCAGTTCTACTCTGTCACATAGGGTCGCCATGTGTGGAAAATTGACTTGACAGCACCTCTTGAAAGTGTTGAAAAGCAAAGATGTCACTTTGAGGACTAAGGTGCACCTGACTCAAGACATGACATTTTCAATCACCTCATATGCATGCACAAGCTGAACAATGAATAAGGAAGACCAAAGAATTGTTGTCTTTGAATTATGGTGTTGGCGAAGAATATTGAATACACCATGGAATGCCAGAAGAGTAAACAAATCTGTCTTGGAAGGAGTACATCCAGAGTGCACCTTGGAAGTGAGGATGGAGAGGCTTTGTCTCACATATTTTGGAGATGTTAACAGGAGAGACCAGTCCCTGGAAAAGGACATCACGCTTGGTAAAATAGAGCATAGAGGGTCAGCGAAAAAGAGGGAGACCCTCAATGAGATAAATTGATACAATGGCTACAACAATGGGCTCAAATACAGCAACACTTGTGAGGATGACACAGAACTAGGCAGTGTTTCATTCTGTTGTACATAGGGTCACTATGAGTTATCAGTTTGTTATCAGCTTGATTTAGAGTGGGCCATATTGGTAGCATATTCCTTGAAACACAAAACACACTTGGGACATAACAGTCCCATGGCCCAAGAAGTGCATCACGAACTGGTTTCGCCCCCAAAATAACTCATTTACTTGAATATTTCTGAATGCCTGTAACTGTACCTTCCCAGTAACACAAAAGAAATAGTAAACACATTTGCAAGCCTTATCATACTGTACCAAAGCCAAAAGACACAAAAGTTTCACACAATCACTCCTCCAGGAAGCATCCCCTCATATGAATGACTCTCAACGCTCACATGTGGTGCACACCAACTTCTTCATTTCTCAGGTAGTTGCACCAGTATTAGCCATAATGCCAGGATTGTACTAAAGTGGCCCTCTGCCCCTCTAAGCTAGCCTCTGGGACTTCTCAGTGGTGGCTCTTCCTGCTCCTCTCCTTGGTCCACAGCCAGAACCCCATTCATGGCTCTGGCATGTAGTCAACGTTTTTTTAAAACACATCACTTAAATTAGACCCTCATGCCTCTGTCAGCTTGCCGTACTGTGGGGGCTTGTGGGTTGCTGTGATGCTGGAAGCTATGCCACCAGTATTCAAATACCGGCAGGGTCACCCATGGTGGACAGGTTTCAGCTGAGATTCCAGACTAAGACAGACAAGGAAGAAGGGCCCAGAGGTCTACTTCTGAAAAGAATTAGCCAGTGAAAACCTTATAAATGGCAGCAGAACATCATCTGATATAGTGTCAGAAGATAAGCCCCTCAGGTTGGAAGGCACTCAAAAGACAACTGGGGAAGAGCTGCCTCCTTAAAGTAGAGGCAACTTTAATGATGTAGATGGAATCAAGTTTTAAGACCTTCATTTCCTGATGTGGTATGACTCAAAATGAGAAGAAACAGCTGCAAACACCCATTAATAATCAGAACCTGGAATGTACCAAGTATGAATCTAGGAAAATTAGAAATCGTCAAAAACGAAATGGGACTCATAAAGATCAATATCCTAAGCATTAGTGAGCTGAAATGGACTGGTATTGATCATTTTGAATTGGACAATCATATGGTCTACTATGCTGGAATGACAACTTGAAGAGGAATGGCATTGCATTCATCAGCAAAAAGAACATTTCAAGACATATTTTGAAGTACAATGCTGTCAGTGATAGGATAATAACCACATACCTACAAGGAAGGCCAGTTAATACGACTATTATTTAAACTTGTGCACCAACCACTAAGCCCAAAGATGAAGAAATTGAAGGTTTTTACCAACTTTTGCAGTCTGAAACTGATTAAACATGCAATTGGGATGCACTGGTAATTACTGGTGATTGGAATGCAAAAGTTGGAAATGAAGAAGAAGGATTAGTAGTTGGAAAATATGGCCTTGGTGACAGAAAGGATGCCGGAAATCAAATGATTGAATTTTGCAACACCAATGGTATCTTCATTGCAAATACTTTTTTTCACCAACATAAACAGTGACTACACACATGGAACTCGCCAGATGGAAGACACAGGAATCAAATTGACTATATAAGTGGAAAGAGATGATGGAAAAGCTCAATATCATCAGTCAGAAAAAGGCCAGGGGCTGACTGTGGATCAGACCATCAATTAATTATATACAAGTTCAAGTTGAAACTGAGGAAAATTAGAACAAGTCAACGAGAGCCAAAGTACGACCTTGAGTATATCCCACCTGAATTTAGAGACCGTCTGAAGAAAAGATTTGATGTGCTGACACTAATGACTGAAGACCAAAGGAGTTGTGGAATGACATCAAGGACATCATACATGAAGAAAGCAAGAGACCATTAAAAAGGCAGGAGAGAAAGAAAAGACCTAAATGGATGTCAAAGAGACTCTGAAACTTGTCCTTGAACATCGAGTAGCTAAAGCAAAAGTAAAAAATGATGAAGTAAAGAGCTGAACAGAAGATTTCAAAGGGCAGCTCAAGAAGACAAAATAAAGTATTATGATGACATGTGCAAAGACTTAAATTAGTGTGAACTTCAAATGTGATTGGTCATAAGAAAAAATAAGGAGGGATATAAAAATAATAACATAGCTTTGAGAGTATTTGTTTTGAATTTCAGCTTTGTCACATTTAGCTGGGTGGCTATAGAATACTCTTTACTCCCCTGGTTCCAGTTCTCTCACCTATGAAATAGAGAAAATGAAAACACAACCCCACTGTGTGTGTGTGTGTGTGTGTGTGTGCGCGTGTTGTTACTGCTAAAGTATCCCACACATGCACCAGCAATACCATCGCTCTTGTAAACAGTGTTACACTGTGCTGCTGCCAGTCTGTGGAAACACATGAACACCTCCACCCCCTCAAGCCCCCAGGGGCTGCTTGTGAGGGGTCCAGAGAGGAATGGCCCCTTCCTGCACTTGGGACCTGGTCCTGGAAGGTGAGGCAGATTGCCAAGGGGTGGCGGGAAGTCCTATCCTCCTTAGCAGATTGGAGTTTAGGAGGTGGCTGTAACCTGGAAGGTGACCTCGAGAAAAGGCACTCCAGGCCTGAGCTGACCACCTTTGGGCCTGAGCTGGTCACCTTCAGGTCTGGGTTTACCACCTTCGAGAGCTGTGTAGAAGAGCAAGGCTAGAGATGAGGAGAAAGGCAGTGGTCAGCCAGAGTTCTTATTCCTCCTGCACCAGCTCTCTTCAGAGGTTGCACACCAGCATCATCCACAGGAGGTTGCACACCAGCATCATCCACAGGAGGTCTGGTCTTGAAGCTTCTGCACAGAAGAAACTGAAGTACATCCACTTGCATCCCCATAGCAGTAATCATTGGCAGCATGAAGGGCCTTGGCCACCTGGGTTTCAAGAGAAGATGCGACCAGAGGCAGTGATGGATTGAACATAATGGGGTCTTCTTCACAACTCTTGGTTCCCTCCAGGGTATTTAGAACAATCATGTGTTAACGAGATAACCAGAAATGACAATTTATCTTCTTTCATATGAAAAGAAAGCACATGACTAGAGTTGTTTTCCCTAAATTGTATTATAATTACACTTAAAATGGAAAACAGTCATTTAATGAAGTTTTCATCGTCTAATGCTTCATGACATAATGAGATAACTAGGGTTTTGAGAAAACTATAAATATAGATAATAAAGAGAGAGAGGCAGAGAAGGAGGGGGTGGAGACAGAGAGATAGAGGGAGAGAGACAAAGGGAGAAAGAAGGAGAGTGACAGAGAAAGGGAGACAGAGAAAGAGAGAGAGACAAAAGGGTGGGGGAGAGAGAGGGAGAGCAAGAAAGACTTCAACACATACATTGTCTCATTCTGTCCCCAGCAATAATTATTGGCAAGGTCCACCAGCGGCCTTAAAAAGGTGAGGAGGGAACTGGATGTAGTAGCTTTGTTCTAGTAAACAATGCATGTTAAGAAGAGGGAGAATGGAGAGAGAGAGGGTGGGAGTTCTCAAACAGGGCCCGAATCTCAGCTCCTTTACTTTCCTCTGTGTGAAACTGCACATTCCTTAATGCCCCTAAGCCTGGTTTTCCACTTATAAAATGGAGACATGAACACCATCTCAGAAGTCTCTGTGAGGAGTAAATGGGACAAACCATGGGAACCACTTAGTAGGGGAGATAGCAGTGGATATACTCCTCCACAGATAGAAGCTGTCCTTCTTACAGTCCTGATTCCTGTGGATATGAATTAATTAAGAGAATGAAAGTAGATGTCCCTTCCTTTACGGCCCTTCCCAGAGAATAGCCCTCAGAGCAAAACATTTTCTAATCTACTATCATATCATACTGCCCTTTTATCCAACTTCTTCACACCTTGGTTTTTTCTAGGCTGGTTTGTTTTCCTCTCAAAAAAGGATTTGTTCTCTGCTGCAAACCCAAAGTTTGGCAGTAAAAATCCACCCAAAGAAGCACAACAAAAGAAAGGCCTGGCATGCAAATAATCAAGCTAGCTCACTTAAGCAGCCTATTTAGGTATATCAAAACAAAACAAAACAAGAAACTAGGACACAGCAAGCAAACATAAAATAAATTAATACAATAACTTACATAGATGGTTCAGAGATAACAGTCAATATCAAATCACATAGAGAAGCAGACCATGATCACTTCAACAAGCTCCCAAAACAAACAACCAAGGAATCTTCCAGACAAAGAGATCTTCCTTGAATTACCAGAGGTAGAATGCAAAACATTAATATACAGAACTCTTTAAGAGATTGGGAAGGAGAACAGGCAAAATGCAGAACAAGCCAAAGAGCACACAGATATAGCATTAAAGAAACTTAAGAAGATTAGAGAGGAGTATAAGGACAAATTTAATAGGCTGCAAGAATCCACAGAGAGACAGCAATTAGAAATTCAACAATAAAATTTCAGAATTAGACAACTCAATAGAAAGTCAGAGGAGTAGAATTCAGGAAATGGAAGTCAGAATTAGTGAGATTGAAGATAAAACACTTGGCACCAATATACTCGAAGAAAAATCTGATAAAAGAATTAAAAAAAAAATGAAGAAACCCTAAGAATCATGTGGGAATCCATCAAGAGAAATAAACTACGAGTAATTGTAGCACCAGAAGAGGGAGGGGAAAAAAGAAAGTACAGAGAGAATTCTTGGAGATTTGTTGGCAGAAAACTTCCCCTGTGTTGTAAAAGATGAGAAAATATCTATCCAAGATACTCATCAAACCCCACATAAGGTAGATTCCAAAAGAAACTCACCAAGACATATTATAATCAAACTTGCCAATACCAAAGAGAATCTTAAGAATGGCTAGAAATAAACAAAAGTCACCTACAAAGGAGAGTCAGTAACACTAAGCTTGGATTACTCAGCTAAAACCATGCAGGCAAGAAGGCAATGGGATGACATATACAAAGCCTTGAAGAAAAAAAAAAAAATTGCCAGCCAAGAATCCTATATCCAGCAAAACTGTCTCTCAAATATGAAGGCAAAATTAGGACATTTCCAGACAAACATAAGCCTGGGGAATTTCCAAAAACCAAACCAAAACTACAAGAAATATTAAAGGGAATTCTCTGGTTAGAAAATCAATAACATCAGATAACAACCCAAGACTAGAACACAGGACAGAGCAACCAGGTACCAACCCAGATAAGGAAATCATAAAAATAAATCAAGATTTAAAAAACCCTCAAAACAGGGAAACAATGATGTCATTATGTATGTAAAAGATGACAATGTTAAATAAATAAAGAGGGACTAAAAAATGTAGTCATAGATCTTTCATATGGAGAGGAAGTCAAGGCTGTATAAAGAGATAAATGTTTGGTTTAAACTTAGAAAAATAGGGGTAAATATTAAGGTAACCACAAAGGAGACTAACAATCCTACACATCAAAATAAAATACAAGAAAAACATAAAGATTCAGCAAAAACAACATCAACAACAATGAAAAAGGGAAAAAGACAATATACGAAGAAAAACTACTCAGCCAAAAAAAAACAAGTGGAAAAAAGAAACTGTCAACAACATGCTAAAAAAGACATCAAAATGATAGCACAAAACTCATACCTATCTTTAATTACACTGAATGTAAATGGACTAAATGCACCAATAAAGAGACAGAGAGTGGCAGAATGGATTAAAAAAACACAATCCGTCTACATGCTGCCTACAAGAGACACACCTTAGACTTAAAGACAAAAACAAACTAAAACTCAAAGGATGGAAAAAAATATATCAAGCAAACAACAATCAAAAAAGAGCAGGAGTGGCAACATTAATTTCTGACAAAATAAACTTTAAAGTTAAATCCACCACAAAGGATAAGGAAAGACATTATATAATGATTAAAGGGACAATAAACCAGGAGGATATAACCATAATAAATACTTACACACTCAACAACAAGGCTTGAAGATACACAAAACAAATTCTAATGGCACTGAAAAATGAGATAGACAGCTGCACAATAATAGCAGGAGACTTCAAAACGCCACTTTTGGTGAAGGACAGAACATCCAGAAAGAAGCTCAATAAAAACACGGAAGATCTAAATGCCACAATCAACCAACTTGACCTCATAGAAATATGCAAAACACTCCACCCAACGGCAGCCAAATATACTTTCTTTTTCAATGCATATGGAACATTCTCTAGACTAGACCACATATTAGGTCATAAAGCAAGACTTAACAGAATCCAAAACATTGAAACATTACAAAGCATCTTCTCTGACCATAAAGCCATAAAAGTAGAAATCAATAACATAGAAAGCAGGGAAAAGAAATCAAACATTTGGAAACTGAACAACACCTTGCTCAAAAACCACTGGGTTATAGAAGAAATTGTTGTTGTTAGGTGCCATCGAGTCAGTTTTGACTAATAGTGGCCCTATGCACAACAGAACGAAACACTGTTCCGTCCTACACCATCCTTACAATTGTTGTTATGCTTGAAACCATTGTTGCATCCACTGTGTCTACCCACCTCATTGAGGGTCTTCATCTCTTCCACTGACCCTGTACTTTACCAAGCATGATGTTACTAGGTGCTCTGTCTCCTGCTGGAAACTTCATGAAGGTGCTTTCCCCTACTCCCTGTCCACCTATCTCTGATGCGGGTGGGGTGAATCCAAGCAGCACAGACACTGCACTTCCTGGCCAGCTAAGTCACCACAGCCAGCCAGGAAGCTCAGAGGTAGAGCAGTGGAAAGAGAATGGGGATGTGGGAAAATGTGTATCGCTGGTTACCGGGTGCTCTGTCTCATGCTGGGAGTTCCATGAAGCTGCTTTCCTGTGCTCCCTGTCTGTTGATCCCTAACAGGAGTCCAAGATGGCTGATCCGTGCTGTGTTAGCTGATGGTGCCCTCCGCACGTATCTGTCCTCATTCTCTGTCTTCTGTCAGTTTCTTATTTCATTCAGTGCTTGGCTGAGTTCTTGATCTCCTCATTTGACACATCAGGTTCCAGGAAAGACATTTGTCTCTGTTTTACTTAGTTTTTCAGGTCTTTGCTGTGGAGCGATGGTGTGGTGCTTCTGTGTATGGCGCCATGTTGGCCAGAAGTCCCAAACTGCTGACCTTTTGGTTGGCAGGCATAGCTCTTAACCGCTACACCATCAGGGTTCCCACTATGCCACCAGGGCTCTGTAAAGACTACAATCAAGAAAACCTTGTGGAGCAGTTCTACCCTGTAACACATGGGGTCGCCGCGAGTTAGAATCAACTCAATGGCAATGCATTTGGTTTTTGTTTTTATTGTATAAAAGAAAAAAACATTTTGCCTCATCTTGAAAGGCTTGCTGATCTTATGTTCAGAGTGTTCTTCCTATTGAAATAGCCCCTCTCCCTTTCACTTCCCCCTTTGCTATAATCCTATTGAATAAAGTCTCCCCTTACTAAGTCTAGAAGCCCTGGTGACACAGTGGTTAAGCGCTTGGTTTCTAACCAGAAGGCAGTTCAAACCCACCAGCCACTCTGTGGGAGAAAGATGTGGCAGTCTGCTTCCATAAAGATCATAGCCTTAGAAACTCTATGAGGTTATTCTACTCTGTCCTATATAAAAAAAAAAAAAAAAAAATTTTTTTTTTTTTTTTGATCTCTGAATCTGAATGGACTTGACAGCAACAGGTTTGGTTTTTCATTTTGGTTCTTACTAAGTCCAGATTTCTTTTTTTTTATTTGACACAACACTGAAAGACAATAGAATGTGGAATGATAACTCTGACAGCACCTCAGGGCAGCTTCCCAGCTTCTCGATTAGCTTTTATTTCAGACAGCTGCTTCTCATGTGCCACGATCCTGGAGAAAAAGCACCGATGTGGCCTCTGTGTGATAGTGGAATCCACTTTCAGGTGACATTGTTACAGTAGATCCATGGCTCTTTGAAATACATGGACCTTCTCTTCCAGGAGTGCCCAGACCAGGCTTGGACACAGAGGTGTTTCCCTGGGATCAGATTCCACCCTGAGCCCAGTTCAGTGGATAGCTCTGGACCCTCAGGACAAGTTCAAAGCTGCGGGGTCAATGAGCCTCCCTGTGTGTTGTTCTGCCATTTTTATTAACCACCATCGGAAGCACAAAACGCCAAAGCAGCAACTCACAGGGGAGCATGTGCCTTCAGGGCCCTTGGGAGGAGGCCTGTGTGTGTAGACAGGTGAACTAAATTAGGCTACACTGGTTGTGCATTTTCATGGAGCCATCTCGTGATAAAACTTATTAGAAATGCTCATTATAGAAATTAGCAATCGTGTGGTCCTTTAGTCAAGGGTCTCATGTCTAACAGTACTGCTACCACCAGTCTGAGATCCCAGTTAGCAAACTGTCCTGGTGCTGGACTGCAATTCGAGCAGCATCCTTGAGTTATGAGAAGGACAAGAATGAGTTTAGTGATTCCAACCCACAGTCATGAGAAAATTTTAATATGGGAATGGGTGGGGTGGACAGAAAGAAGAAAGAGTGGTTGGAGCTTTCATTCATCCCTCTCCTCTCTTCTCCATCCCAATTATGATCACATGTTGACCTCACCCTGATCTGGAATCCTACCAGATGGATTCCTACCAGATGTCATTCTGAAGGGAGTCCTGAGAAAACTACCTCATGACAGCAAATTTACACATAACATGCATGCATCTGTGTATCATGTAAGTATTATGTGCATTGTGTAGTTATGTGTAGGTTTATGCATGTGTGCATGCCTGTGTATGTGTATTTGTGTGTACACATGTGCCCATGTGTGGATAATCATACATGCAAGTATATGTATGTGGATATGCCTATATGTGTATGTGTACATATATGTTTATATGTGTATGCATATCCCCATGTGTGCATATATATATGCATGTATGGTGTGTATCCCCCACATGACTGTCAGCTTGTTGTACTGTGGGGGCTTGTGTGTTGCTGTGTTGCTGGAAGCTATGCCACCGGTATTCAGAAACCAGCAGGGTCACCCATGGAGGACAGGTTTCAGCTGAGCTTCCAGACTAAGACAGACTAGGAAGAAGGACCCGGCAGTCTACTTCTGAAAAGCATTAACCAGTGAAAACCTTATGACTAGAAGCAGAACATTGTCTGATACAGTGCTGGAAGATGAGCCCTCCAGGTTGGAAGGCACTCAAAAGATGACTGGGGAAGAGCTGCCTCCTCAAAGTCGAGTTGACCTTAATGATGTGGATGGAGTAAAGCTTCCGGGACCTTTATTTGCTGATATGGCACAACTCAAAATGAGAAGAAATAGCTGCAAACATCCATTAATAACTGGAACCTGGAATGTATGAAGTATGAATCTAGGAAAATTGGATATCATCAAAAATGAAATGGAACACATAAACATCAATATCCTAGGCATTAGTGAGCTGAAATGGACTGGTATCGGCCATTTTGAATTGGACAATCATATAGTCTACTATGCTGGGAATGACAACTTGAAGAGGAATTGTGTTGCATTCATCGTCAAAAAGAACATTTCAAGATCTATCCTGAAGTACAATGCTGTCAGTGATAGGATAATATCCATACGCCTACAAGGAAGACCAGTTAATACAACTATTATTCAAATTTACACACCAACCACTAGGGCCAAGATGAAGAAATAGAAGATTTTTATCAGCTGCTACAGTCTGAAATTGATCAAACATGCAATCAAGATGCATTGATAATTACTGGCAACTGGAATGCAAAAGTTAGAAACAAAGAAGGATCAGTAGTTGGAAAATATGGCCTTGGTGATAGAAACAATGCTGGAGGTCGAATGATGGAATTTTGCAAGACCAACAACTACTTCATTGAAAATACCTTCTTTCACCAACATAAATGACGACTATACACATGGACCTCGCCAGAAGGAACACGCAGAAATCAAATTGACTATATCTGTGGTAAGAGACGATGGAAAGCTCAATATCATCAGTCAGAACAAGGCCAGGAGCTGTCTGTGGAACAGACCATCAATTGCTCATATGCAAGTTCAAGCTGCATCTGAAAGAAATCAGAGCAAGTCCACGAGAGCCAAAATATGGCCTTGAGTATATCCCACCTGAATTTAGAGACCATCTCAAGAATAGATTTGATGCACTGAACACTAGTGACCAAAGACCAGACGAGTTGTGGAATGACATCAAGGACATCATCCATGAAGAAAGCAAGAGGTCACTAAAAAGACAGGAAAGAAAGAAAAGACCAGGATGGATGTCAGAGGAGACTCTGAAACTTGCTCTTGAGCGTCGAGAAGCTAAAGCAAAAGGAAGAATTCATGAAGTAAAAGAACTGAACAGAAGATTTCAAAGCGTCTCTCGAGAAGACAAAGCAAAGTATTATAATGACATGTGCAAAGAGCTGGAAATGGAAAACCAAAAGGGAAGAACACACTCGGTGTTTCTCAAGCTGAAAGAACTGAAGAAAAAATTTAAGGCTCGAGTTGCAACAGTGAAGGATGCCATGGGGAAAATATTAAATGACACAAGAAGCATCAAAAGAAGATGGGAGGAATACACAGAGTCATTATACCAAGAAGAATTAGTCTAAGTTCAACCATTTTAAGAGGTGGCATATGATCAGGAACTGATGGTGCTGAAGGAAGAAGTCCAAGCTGCTCTGAAGGCATTGGCGAAAAACAAGGCTCTGGGAATTGATGGACTA
This sequence comes from Loxodonta africana, assembly GCF_030014295.1. NCBI lineage: Eukaryota > Metazoa > Chordata > Mammalia > Proboscidea > Elephantidae > Loxodonta > Loxodonta africana. The sequence continues at coordinate 68,220 of NC_087347.1, read as the reverse complement.
TCAATTGAGATGTTTCAACAAACAGATGCAGCGCTGGATGTGCTCACTTGTCTATGCCAAGAAATATGGAAGACAGCTTCCTGGCCAACTGACTGGAAGAGATCTATATTTATGCCTATTTCCAAGAAAGGGGGATCCAACCGTATGTGGAAATTATAGAACAATATTGTTAATATCACACCCAAGCAAAATTTTGCCGAAGATCTTTCAAAAACAGCTGCAGCAGTATATCGACAGGGAACTGCCAGAAATTCAGGCTGGTTTCAGAAGAGGACATGGAACCAGGGATATCATTGCTCATGTCAGATGGATCCTGGCTGAAAGCAGGATGTTTACCTGTGTTTTATTAACTATGCAAAGGCATTCGACTGTGTGGATCATAACAAACTATGCATAACACTGCGAAGAATGGGAATTCCAGACACTTAATTACTCTCATGAGGAACCTTTACATGGATCAAGGGCAGTTGTTCGGACAGAACAAGGGGATACTGATTGGTTTAAAGTCAGGAAAGGTGTGCATCAGGGTTGTATTCTTTCACCATACCTATTTAATCTATATGCTGAGCAAATAATACGAGAAGCTGGACTATATGAAGAAGAACGGGGCATCAGGATTGGAGGAAGACTCATTAACAACCTGCCTTATACAGACGACACAACCTTGCTTGCTGAAAGTGAAGAGGACTTGGAGCACTTACTAATGAATATCAAAGACCACAGCCTTCAGTACGGATTACACTTCAACATAAAGAAAACAAAAATCCTCGCAACTGGACCAATAACCAACATCATGATAAATGGAGAAAAGATTGAAGTTGTCAAGGATTTGATTTTACTTGGATCCACAATCAACAGCCATGGAAACAGCAGTCAGGAAATCAAAAGATGCATAGCATCAGGCAAATCTGCTGCAAAGGACCTCTTCGAAGTGTTGAAGAGCAAAGATGTCACCCTGAAGACTAAGGTGCACTTGATCCAAGCCATAGTATTTTCAATCACATCATATGCATGTGAAAGTTGGACAAAGAATAAGGAAGACCAAAGAAGAGTTGACGTCTTTGAATTGTGGTGTTGGTGAAGAATATTGAATACACCATGGACCGCCAAAAAAATGAACAAATCTGTCTTGGAAGAAGTGCGACCAGAATACTCCTTAGAGGCAAGGATGGCGAGACTGCGTCTTACTTACTTTGGACGTGTTGTCAGGAGAGATGAGTCCCTGGAGAAGGACATCATGCATGCCAGATTACAGGGTCAGCAGAAAAGAGGAAGACCCTCAATGAGGTGGATTGACACAGAGGCTGCAACAATGAGCTCAAGCATAAAAACGATTGTGAGGATGGCACATGACTGGGCAGTGTTCCGTTCTGTTGTGCATAAGGAGTCAGAATCAACTCGATGGCACCTAACGACAACAACAACAATGGTGTGTATGTGTAGGTGTATGCATGTATGTATGTAGGCATGTTTATGTATATGTGTGTGCATGTCTTTATGTTTATGTGTGCATGTATGTGTATGTGTTTATGAGTGCCCCATGTGTGACTATATATGTATGTACACAAATGTGTATCTGTATATAAGTGTATGAAATATATAGTATGTGTGTATATATGTACACATGCATATGTATTTGTCTTAGGCTGGGTTCTCTAGAGAAGCAAAACCAGGAAAATGTGTAAATACATACATAGAGAGATTTATATCAAGGAAGTGGCTCACATGGTTGTAGAGGCTGCAACGTCCCAAGTCCATGGGTCAGGATAGAGGCACCTCCTGATTCAGTAGCCACAGGGGCTGGTGAACAAAAGATCGGTAGGTCAGAGAGCACCGCTTTTGCTCACAGGCTACAAAGATCAGTGAATCCCAAGATGGGCAGGCAAGGCTGCAGGTAAGCTGGTAGCTCAAGGCCTGAGAACCAGAGGTTAGAAGAACAGTAGCCAGCTGCAAGACTCAGAGTGAGCAAAATCCATGAGCCCTGAGAGAATGTCCACTTATATTTGATGCAGGCCACATACCCAAAGAAACCCCCTTTAGCTGATCGGCTACTCACAACAGATCACCTCATGGAGGTGATCACATCATATGACTGCCAAACCACTGAGAATCATGCCCGGCCAAGTTGACACACAACCTTAACCATCACAGTATGTGTGAGTATATATATGGGTGTGTGTGTTGTATTCTCAGATACATTAGAAATCTGCTGCTCACAACCAGCAATGAGATCACCAGCAATAATAAAATTAGATAGATTATTACTAAGTAGCTGGATTACCATAAAGAATGCAATTATTCTAATTTCTTCCTAGCTCTGAAAAAGGAAACAACTGAAACAAATGAAATATGTAGCAATGCTTATAGCAGAGAAATTAGGCTGCCTTATTAATTGAACTTTGAGACTTGAATGGTTTTAGCTTGAAATGAATTTTATACTCTGTCCCATTTAAATCCCTGGCATATAAATCTAATTTGCAGTGGTAAATGCAATATTTTGATGGTCTGAATTAGCAACAGCCTAAAAAATAACATGTTCAGTATTGACTACATCATATTTTAGCATGTGTAAATAATATTACCATAACTTGATATTTTCATTTACCTTTATTATTATTACTGTTGAAATGCTTTAGCTAGTATGATGAACACCTAGAAAAAGTTATCTTGTAAATACTCAGTAACAATCCTGCAAGATAGGAATTGCAATTACCATTTACAATAAAGGAAAAGAGCTCGTGAGCTGGTAATTACCTTTGCCCAAGATTCTACTCTGTCCCATAGGGTCATTATGAGTCGAACCAACTTGACCACACATAACGACAACAAAATAATGCAGCTAATTAGTCCCAGAGCAGAGGTGAGAACCAGGCCTAACTGGAAGTTCATGAATGTTCCCTTGTGCCAATCAATTTTCTCTTAAAAAGTTTCCTAAAACCATGCAAACATCTTTAATGAGACATGACAAAATGAGGAGTATTAATTCAATCAATATGTTGGCCATAGCACTAACAAGCTCTGTTAATTAAAGCTGTCACACTCACGGATATCTTGACAACTATAACCAGTAGAGGATACTTTGCTCGAAAGAGATTATCTTTCTCCATAGAGTTAGTTTTCTTCAGTGACCTGAGTTCCCAGGCCTGGACACAGAGCACCAAGGAACACCCTGTGCTGCTACCTCACAGCTGCTGACCATGCCCAGGCCTTGGGGTTCTTGGCACAGAGGCCAGGAGTTGGAAGTGAGGTCCATCATGTCTCCCAGTGATGCAGACAGAAAACCAGGTGTAGGTGAGTCTGGACCCCACCGTCCACATCTACCACACACACATTCATACAAACACACATTCACTCATATGCACTCATGCCACACACATCACACACACATTCACACACTCACACTCCCATGCATACCATACTCCCACACACATACTCACACATTCATACTCATACATTCACACACATGCTCTACACTCACACAACCATACACACCATACACATACTCTCATACATACTCACACATTCACTCACACCACACACACACACACACACACACACACGCACATATACTCAAATCTTTTCATGCACAGTTTAAATTTGCAACATAAATCATCAAGGATACGTTCTTATTGTGTGCAGGCATATTTTACTCTGTAATGGGAGAAAATATGTAGGTGTTTGAAGACCTTTCTCATGTACCAAATTAGGAGAGTTTTTATAATTTCCACATTGGGTTAAGATGCACTATTAATATTTTTCTGCACAGGCCTGTGCATAAACATTCACTTGTACATAGACGTAGTGGGGTTACAGTTTTCTTGTGAGTCTTTCCTGGTCACTCAGAACAGGTAGGTTGTCCCTGTTTTAGACTGGGCACTTTACAAAAGTGGGGCACATTGGCAATTTTGCAGATTGTCAATTTGGACATAAGCATGCACAGCTGTTAAATACATTAAATGACTATTTGATCCCAAAATGTAACTTTCTTGTAGGTTATTTCATCTACCACATGTGCATATTAATATTACAGGAAGCTGAGGTGGCAATCATGATTTACCCTAAAATAATGAAATGCGGACACATCTTTTATAATTAATTCCCCGAGGGATCCTAGTTACATGTATAAAAGTCTACCATTTCTTAACCTACTAATGTCAGTGAATCTTCTACTGATTCTCTTGTAGTGAATTTTAGTTCCATGAGAATTTTTTTCTCATGCAATTCATACGGGTGATCAGGTTGACTAAGAAAAATAAAACATGAAGGTGCTACATTATTCCCACCTGCCCAGGGCAGTGGCGTGTGGCCCATGTGATCAAAAATGTGATTCCTGGGAAGTTCTCTATCGTTATTGGAAGTACGCATGTGTATTATGTGTCATGTAATTTATTCAGGTTCTAGATGTTTCCTAGTAGGTGAAATTTTATTCTACCATATTGCTGTAATCGGACATCTGAAATACACCATAGAGTGCTGTATTAGTTTCGTAGGGCTGCCTTAAACAGGTATCACAGAATTGTTGTCATCATCTCCAGGTGCTATTGAGTTGGTTCCGACTCATAGCGACCCTATGTACAAGAGAAAAAAAAACACTGCCCTGTCCTGCCCCATCCTCACAATTGTTATGCTTGAGCCCATTGTTGCAGCCACTGTGTCAGTCCTTCTTACTGAGGGTCTTCCTCTTTTTTGATGACCCTCTACTTTACCAAGCATGATGTCCTTCTCCAGGGACTGATCCCTCCTGATAATATGTCCAAAGTATGTGAGGTGAAGCCTTGCCATCTTTATTTCTAAGGCATATTCTGGCTGTACTTCTTCCAAGACAGATTTGTTCCTTCTTTTGGCAGTCCGTGGTATATTCAATATTCTTCCCCAACGCCATAATTCAAAGGCATCAATTCTTCTTCGGGCTTTCTTATTCATTGTACAACTTTTGCATGCATATGAGGTGATTGAAAACACCACACCTTGGGTGTGGCACACCTTAGTCTTCAAGGTGACATCTTTGCTTTTTAACACTTTAAAGAGGTCTTTGATCTTCACCAGTAAGTGCTTCAAGTCCTCTTCACTTTGAGCAAGCAAAGTTGTGTCATCTGCATTACGAAGGTTGTTGATGAGTCTTTCTCCAGTCCTGATGCCCTGTTCTTCATTATATAGTCCAATTTCTTGGATTATTTGCTCACCATACAGATTGAACAAGTATGGTGAAAGGATACAACCTGACATGCATCTTTCCTGACTTTAAATCATGCAGTATCTCCTTGTTTTGTTCAAACGACTGCCTCTTGGTCTAAGTACAGGTTCCTTGGTCTAAGTACAGGTTCCTCATGAGCACAATTAAGTGTTCTGGAATTTCATTCTTCACAATGTTTTCCATAATTCGTTATAATCTATGCAGTGGAATGTCTTTGAATAGTCAATAAAACATAGGTAAACATCTTTCTGGTATTTTCCGCTTTCAGCCAAGATCCATCTGACATCAGTAATGATATCCTTTATTCCATGTCCTCTTGTATCTGGTTTGAATTTCTTGTAGTTATGCCATTATGGAATGAAAAAAAATTTTTTTTAATTTTACAAGTGTGTATTTGTCATTGCATCATATGTAATCATCTCACCTACTAGAAAAGGTATATTTGAATAAACAAAAACATCTGAAACGCATGTTCCCCCCACTGCTCACTGTGTTGATAGTGCTATTCCTTGGCCAGATGCTATCTGGAGGTATACAACATAAAATCAGAAAGAATTGTCAAAGCTTTGTTCTATTATTTATGAGCCATTTTTCTTTCCCCTAATGATTTAATTGAATAACAAACCCTGTTCTCTCAGCCCAGTGTGAATCAATAAATAAAGATGTTGCTTGCTTTAAATATAGTTTCCTACACACTTTATAGCCATTTCTACCTTTTAAATTAAGATCTCTTACGAGAAAATTTTGCAAAAATAAGTCCCTAAATCCTATTTTCACCTAAAAATTATATCTAATTTCAATTCAAAATGCCAAGTCAACCCTCACCCTTATAGTCCTTTGTTATACTCAGAATGGTTCTGCACATAAAATGTAAATATGTAATTAAATTAAGTCCACTGGAAATTACATTCCATTGTTTTCTAAACAAACCAGAGTAACTTCCGTCATATGCCCATGTAGCTTTTCAACCATATCCTACTTTTATTGTCAGATCTCTGTTTTAGGACAAAAAAAGAAAAAAAAAAGCACATTTGTATCTTGATAATACATTTGCATACCAGATGATCTTTCCAAAAGGCAGTCCCTGGGCTACTGAGCTGACAGGGTGAGGGACCTTCCACTTCATATGGATCTAACTATCCTAAAAGTCTACTGCATACCCTGAGGCTAAACCTTGAGGTTGCAGTTCCCAAAGAGCCAACCCAATCCCATTTTATTTTCATCATCTGTGCCATTGGAGGAAACCCTGGTGGTGTAGTGGTTAAGTGCTATGGCTGCTAACCAAGAGGTTGGCAGTTCAAATCCACCAGGCACTCCTTGGAAACTCTATGGGGCAGTCCTACTCTGTCCTATAAGGTTGCTGTAAGTCTAAATTGACTAGATGACAGTGGGTTTGGTTTTTGGTTTGTGCCATTGGAATGAGTATTGCTCACTGAACATCACCTACCACGTCCGCTAACCTCACATAGGAGCACTTAGAGGTCAGAAAAGAGACAAAGGGCTTTAAAGGCCTGCTGTGGATTGAATTGTGTCCCCCCAAAAGATTATTGAGGTCCTAACCCCAGAACCAGAAAGGACCTTGTTTGGAAATAGGGTCTTTCTTTGCAGATATTATCAGTTAACAAAGTCACCACCAGGGTAGGGTAAGTCCCAATCCTAATCCCTCTGAATTGTGTTTTATAAAAGAGAAGGACAGACACTGAAGCACAACCACACACAGGGGAAACACAGACACCATGAGTGGATCTATCTATAAGCCAAGGAACATCAAGAAATGCCCAGGATTGTAGCAGCTGAAAGAGACAAGGAAGGATCTTCCACTAGAGGTGACAGAGAAAACATGGCCCTGCTGACACCCTAAATTTGGACTCCTGGCCTCCAGAGCTATGAGAAAATAAGCTTTTGTTCTTTAAAGCCCCTTCACTTTATGATATTTTGCTATGGCAGCCTTAAGAGACAAAGGCAGCGTCCCATGATCTAATGCAAAATTTACTCTAAAAACTATTTCATCACTTCTTGGGCATGAATGCCCATGTGCATCCATGTCCTGACATTCTGCCAAAATCTTAAATCACTTGATATTTCTATAATTCCATAGCACCCCACAAAATTCTGAGCATTTGGTCATGGCTCACCTGGGTATCCTGTTCCTGGTGATGCGTCTCAGTCCATGTGAGCACAGAGCCCTGGACACGTGGCCATCATCTCCAAGGCCAGCACTATCAGGGGACCCACTGTACTGTGGCATGCATGTCTTTAATGAGACAGAAAGATAAAGACTTTTCTTTCTTATCGCCAGCTCTAGAATGTGAAAAACTATCTGTGCCCTTTGGCTCTTCCATTATTGATAAATGCCCACATGGTGCAGACATGAAAGAGCCAGTCAACTTATCAGTTGGGAAGAGAGGAAAAATTACCTTTCAAGTCAAAAATCAAAGAGCCAAGGGTTTATTTACCTTAGAATCCCTGAGTTTTCATCTTTTAGTTCAAGGATAAGGTGAATATTTTATTACCTGGAAGCAAATGTCTCTATTAAATAGCAAATGACCTGTCATTTTCTCAGGTGTAAGTATTTAGGATCTCTTCTCAATTCTAACTGCCTTTATAAACAAAGAACAAGGGAGGATTTTATATAAGAATCATATCCAAGCAGCACCCGCACCCAACAGAGATTGACAATTTACATGAAGTTTTCTTTCTTTCATTTTTTAACTCAGAGTTCCTAGTGCTGGATGAATACCAAAAATAAATAGGGTAGGCAACTAACTGACAGCAATATGAAGATACAACTTTCAGCCTTCCCCTGCAGAAAATACTGGATCTTTTAAACTGATCTAAGCATAACGAATCCATAAACTTTGCACTGATGTATCACCACAAACAATTCCATGAATCTGCAGCTTTTATTTACATCCACTGTTCCCAGGGTGAAGAAAAATGAAAATGGAAAGATGACCCTAAATAGGTTGCTTCATAGATGTGATAGTAAAGTGGTGAAGGGAGCAAATTTGTCCTTGTCCGTTCTCACTTCTAATGGACTCCCATTTTATAAATCTTTTCTTCATCACATGTCCCCAAAATGACAGCCAATGTCCCCCTCATCACATTTTGCTCACTCCAGTGTGCTGTTTCTCTATCTCTTTCTTGGAAGAACTGATCACCGCCTGTGACACTTTGCCCAGCTCTGCCCTCATTCCCAATGTGCATAGTGCTTTCTCAGTACTGTGCAGGGTAGCACTACCACATTCCTCTTTCCCAGAGAATCCAATCTTCTTCCAAACATCCACCAGAATGCACATATCTGTGACTTTCAAGGCCAACAATGTGACCTGAAACCACAGGCCTTAGTAACAATCGTGACAAGTATTTAAGTCATAAGCACATGCTACTGATTGGTCCTAGGATTCTCATCAGAAATTCACACATTCAATGACATCTGTGTAGCTTCTGAGTGTTTCTCATTCTTTCCTAATACATGCATTTTAAGGCTATAAATTTCCTTCTAATAACTGTTTTAGCTGCATCTTGCACAGTTTATATGTTTTATTTTCATTATCGTTCAGTTCAAGTATTTTCTCAAATGGTAAAAGGCAAGAAAAAATGGAATATTTGCAATATGTATCACAGATAAAAGACTACATTCCCAAAATATAATTGACTCTTAAAATTTAAGGAAAAAGTACTAAACACTCAATAGAAAAAAATTGGCAAAACACATGTAAAGACAATTCCTAAAACATAAATACAAAGTGGTCCTCGAACATATGAGATTATGGTTGACTAATATAAGAAATACATATTAAAATTAACCAGAGACACAATTCATCACTATCAGAATGGCAAGAATTAAAAAGCATAAAAATATGTTGGTGAGGCAGTGGGGAAAGAGGCACTTGCTTATATTTCTTATAGAAGTGAAAAGCAATAGAACAGTTGCTTAACAAAACTCAATGCATGTTTACAATTTTCCCTAGCAATACCACTCCTAGGAATTTACCCCTCAGAAGAAAACTCCAAAAATATGAAAATATACACTAAAGCTAATGAGATGTAATTTACATACCATAAAAATTACCCGTGTAAGTGCACAGCTCAATTATTTGAAGTAAATTTATGCTCTTAGTCACTATCACCACAATCCAGCACTAGAACACTTCTATCACAGAAAAAGATTTCCTTATGCCCATCTGCAGTCAATCCTGCCTATACCCCCAAATCCAGACAAACAGATCTGCCTTCTCTCTCTGCAGATTTGCCTTATCAATAAGCTCAATATAAATGAAATCATACAATAGGGAGACTTTTAATGATGGCTTGAGGAGTCAAAGGATAAATGATAGGAGTGCTAGTGTTGTAGCAAAATAAAGCAGGAAGTCCTGGAAGTGGAGAAACCAAGACTGAAGAGCTCCAAAATTTGCATATAAACTCTGCCCAGTTCTTGGTGATCTATGATCTGTACACATGTGACAGAGATGCCCAAAATTTCCATGAAAAGAACAGCGGAAAACTAGGATGCAAGGGCCTACACATCACTAAGGATACAGAGTCTGTAGTTTGATTTGAGCCAACTTACTTGTGTGATTTTTGAACAAAAATTTACACTCTTAAGTGGAAAAATAAGAGAGTCCAGAGCTTGACAATATATCAGTCATACGTCTGGTAGTATGTGGAGCCACAAGAACTCTCATTTATTGTTGATGGAAACGTAAAACGGTACTTTGGAAAACAGTTGGGCAGTTTCTTACAAAGCTAAACACAGTTTTAGCATAAAAGCCAGCAGTCACATTCCTAGATGTTTATTCAACTCACTTAACAACTTTTGTCTACATAAAAAACTGCACATGAATGTTTACACCCATTGCCATCCAGTTGATTCTGATTCATAGGAACCCTATAGGACAGAGTAGAGCTTCCATGGGGTTTTCATGGAACAGCTGGTGGATTCAAACTGCCGGTCTTTTGGTTAGCAGGCGTAGCTCTTAACCACTGTTCCACCGGAGCTCCACAAATGTTTACACAGTTTATTTTATTTTATATCATAATCACCAAAAACTGGAAGCAAACAAGATTTTCTTCAGTAGGTAAATGAATAAACAAACTGTGACACATCCTGATGGGATATGTTTCAAAGATTCAAAAAATGAGCTATCGAGCCATGAAAACACATGTAGGAATTTTAAAAGCATATTGCTGAGTTAAAGAGTGCAATAAAATGTAATCAATAATATGGCAAAGGCTCATAATTTGTTTTCTGATGTGAAGCAACAGGCACTACACATCACTTACGCAGTATTTTTGCCAAAAAAATTTAACCTGAATGTTGTCATATGAAAACAATCAGAAAATTCCAAATTGTTGAGTCTTCAAAAATGTCAACTTCATAAAAAAAAAGTAGGGTTGGATGAGGGTAGAGGGTTAACAGTTCTAGGTTAAAGGAAGCTGGAAGTGGCATGACAGTTAAATACAACCTGTGATCCTTAGCTGTATCTAGATTTAAAAACAACTGCTATAAAGACATTTTGTGGATATAGGGAAACTTTTTAATGTAGAGGTAGATGATACCAAAAAATTAATCTTGGAGGCGGGGCCAAGATGGCAGACTAGGTGGACGCTACCGCGGATCCCTCTGGCAACAAAGACTCAGAAAAACAAGTGAATCGATCACATACATAACAATGAACGAACCCTGGACAACGAACACAGATTTAGAGACTGAAAAACGAACAAATACGGGGAGACAGCAATTGTTTTCAGAGCCTGGAGCCAGCGTACCAGTCAGGCAGCTTCATTAACATCCGAATAGCCTGAGCCAGAGGGAGAACTCTGATAGGGATCTGACTGCATTTTTTTTTTAGTGGATTTTCTGGAAAAACTAGTTTCCCAGTGATGGCTCGGAGACAGCAGTCCATATCAAACCACATAAAGAAGCAGACCGTGACAGCTTCTCCAACCCCGCAAACAAAAGAATCAAAATCTTTCCCAAATGAAGATACAATCCTGGAATTATCAGATACAGAATATAAAAAACTAATTTGCAGAATGCTTCAAGACATCACAAATGAAATAAGGCAAACTGCAGAAAAAGCCAAGGAACACACTGATAAAACTGTTGAAGAACTCAAAAAGATTATTCAAGAACATAGTGGAAAAATTAATAAGTTGCAAGAATCCATAGAGAGACAGCATGTAGAAATCCAAAAGGTTAACAATAAAATTACAGAATTAGACAACGCAATAGGAAGTCAGAGGACCAGACTAGAGCAATTAGAATGCAGAGTGGGACATCTGCAGGACCAGGGAATCAACACCAACATAGCTGAAAAAAAATCAGATAAAAGAATTAAAAAAAATGAAGAAACCCTAAGAATCATGTGGGACTCTATCAAGAAGATAACTTGCGGGTGATTGGAGTCCCAGAACAGGGAGGGAGGACAGAAAACACAGAGAAAATAGTTGAAGAACTCCTGACAGAAAACTTCCCTGACATCATGAAAGACGAAAGGATATCTATCCAAGATGCTCATCGAACCCCATTTAAGATTGATCCAAAAAGAAAAACACCAAGACATATTATCATCAAACTCGCCAAAAGCAAAGATAAAGAGAAAATTTTAAAAGCAGCCAGGGAGAAAAGAAAGGTTTCCTTCAAGGGAGAATCAATAAGAATAAGTTCAGACTACTCAGCAGAAACCATGCAGGCAAGAAGGGAATGGGACAACATATACAGAACACTGTAGGAGAAAAACTGCCAACCAAGGATCATATATCCAGCAAAACTCTCTCTGAAATATAAAGGCGAAATTAAGATATTTACAGATAAACACAAGTTTAGAGAATTTGCAAAAACCAAACCAAAGCTACAAGAAATACTAAAGGATATTGTTCGGTCAGAAAACCAATAATATCAGGTACCAGCACAATACAAGGTCACAAAACAGAACTTCCTGATATCAACTCAAATAGGGAAATCACAAAAACAAACAAATTAAGATTAATTAAAAAAATAATAATAAATAAATAAAATCATACACATAACAGGGAATCATGGAAGTCAATAGGTAAAAGATCACAATAATCAAAAAGAGGGACTAAATACAGGAGGCATTGAACTGCCAGATGGAGAGTGATACAAGGTGATATAGAACAATACAAGTTAGGTTTTTACTTAGAAAAATACGGGTAAATAATAAGGTAACCACAAAAAGGTATAACAACTCCATAACTCAAGATAAAAGCCAAGAAAAACGTAACGACTCAACTAACATAAAGTCAAACACTATGAAAATGAGGATCTCACAATTTACTAAGAAAAACGTCTCAGCACAAAAAAGTATGTGGAAAAATGAAATCGCCAACAACACACATGAAAAGGCATCAAAATGACAGCACTAAAAACTTATTTATCTATAATTACGCTGAATGTAAATGGACTAAATGCACCAATAAAGAGACAGAGAGTCACAGACTGGATAAAGAAACACGATCCATCTATATGCTGCCTACAAGAGACACACCTTAGACTTAGAGACACAAACAAACTAAAACTCAAAGGATGGAAAAAAATATATCAAGCAAACAATAAGCAAAAAAGAAGAGGAGTAGCAATATTCATTTCTGACAAAATAGACTTTAGACTTAAATCCACCACAAAGGATAAAGAAGGACACTACATAATGATTAAAGGGACAATTGATCAGGAAGACATAACCATATTAAATACTTATGCACCCAATGACAGGGCGGCAAGATACATAAATCAAATTTTAACAGAATTGAAAAGTGAGATAGACACCTTCACAATTATAGTAGGCGACTTCAACACACCACTTGCGGAAAAGGACAGGACATCCAGTAAGAACCTCAACAGAGACACAGAAGACCTACTTACAACAATCAACCAACTTGACCTCATTGACTTATACAGAACTCTCCACCCAACTGCTGCAAAGTATACTTTTTTTTCTAGCGCACATGGAACATTCTCTAGAATAGACCACATATTAGGTCATAAAACAAACCTTTGCAGAGTCCAAAACATCGAAATATTACAAAGCATCTTCTCAGACCACAAGGCAATAAAACTAGAAATCAATAACAGAAAAACTAGGGAAAAGAAATCAAATACTTGGAAAATGAACAATACCCTCCTGAAAAAAGACTGGGTTATAGAAGACATCAAGGAGAGAATAAGGAAATTCATAGAATGCAACGAGAATGAAAATACTTCCTATCAAAACCTCTCAGACACAGCAAAAGCAGTGCTCAGAGGCCAATTTATATCGATAAATGCACACATACAAAAAGAAGAAAGAGCCAAAATCAGAGAACTGTCCCTACAACTTGAACAAATAGAAAGTGAGCAACAAAAGAACCCATCAGGCACCAGAAGAAAACAAATAATAAAAATTAGAGCTGAACTGAATGAATTAGAGAACAGAAAAACAATTGAAAGAATTAACAAAGCCAAAAGCTGGTTCTTTGAAAAAATTTACAAAATTGATAAACCATTGGCTAGACTGACTAAAGAAATACAGGAAAGGAAACAAATAACCCGAATAAGAAACAAGAAGGACTACATCACAACAGAACCAAATGAAATTAAAAGAATCATTTCAGATTACTATGAAAAATTGTACTCTAACAAATTTGAAAACCTAGAAGAAATGGATGAATTCCTGGAAAAACACTACCTGCCTAAATTAACACATTCAGAAGTAGAACAACTAAATAGACCCATAACAAAAAAAGAGATTGAAACGGTAATCAAAAAACTTCCAACAAAAAAAGCCCTGGCCCGGATGGCTTCACTGCAGAGTTCTACCAAACCTTCAGAGAAGACTTAACACCACTACTACTGAAGGTATTTCAAAGCACAGAAAATGACGGAATACTACCCAACTCATTCTATGAAGCCACCATCTCCCTGATACCAAAACCAGGTAAAGACATTATGAAAAAAGAAAATTATAGACCTATATCCCTCATGAACATAGATGCAAAAATCCTCAACAAAATTCTAGCCAATAGAATCCAACAACACATCAAAAAAATAATTCACCCTGATCAAGTGGGATTTATACCAGGTATGCAAGGCTGGTTTAATATCAGAAAAACCATTAATGTAATCCATCACATAAATAAAACAAAAGACAAAAACCGCATGATCTTATCAATAGATGCAGAAAAGGCATTTGACAAAGTCCAACACCCATTTATGATAAAAACTCTTACCAAAATAGGAATTGAAGGAAAATTCCTCAACATAATAAAGGGCATCTATGCAAAGCCAACAGCCAATATCACTCTAAATGGAGAGAACCTGAAAGCATTTCCCTTGAGAACGGGAACCAGACAAGGATGCCCTTTATCACCGCTCTTATTCAACATCGTGTTGGAAGTCTTAGCCAGGGCAATTAGGCTAGACAAAGAAATAAAAGGTATCCGGATTGGCAAGGAAGAAGTAAAGTTATCACTATTTGCAGATGACATGATTATATACACAGAAAACCCTAAGGAATCCTCCAGAAAACTACTGAAACTAATAGAAGAGTTTGGAAGAGTCTCAGGTTATAAAATAAACATACAAAAATCACTTGGATTCCTCTACATCAACAAAAAGAACACCGAAGAGGAAATAACCAAATCAATACCATTCACAGTAGCCCCCAAGAAGATAAAATACTTAGGAATAAATCTTACCAAGGATGTAAAAGACCTATACAAAGAAAACTACAAAACTCTACTACAGGAAATTCCAAAGGACATACTTAAGTGGAAAAACATACCTTGCTCATGGATAGGAAGACTTAACATAGTAAAAATGTCTATTCTACCAAAAGCCATCTATACATATAACGCACTTCCGATCCAAATTCCAATGTCATATTTTAAGTTGATAGAGAAACAAATCACCAATTTCCTATGGAAGGGAAAGAACCCCCAGATAAGCAAAGCATTACTGAAAAAGAAGAAGAAAGTGGGAGGCCTCACTCTACCTGATTTCAGAAGCTACTATACAGCCACAGTAGTCAAAATAGCCTGGTACTGGTACAACAACAGGCACACAGATCAATGGAACAGAATTGAGAATCCAGATATAAATCCATCCACATATGAGCAGCTGATATTTGACAAAAGACCAGTGTCAGTTAATTGGGGAAAAGATAGTCTTTTTAACAGATGGTGCTGGCATAACTGGATATCCATTTGCAAAAAAATGAAACAGGACCCATGCCTCACACCATGCACAAAAACTAACTCCAAGTGGATCAAAGACCTGAACATAAAGACTAAAACGATAAAGATCATGGAAGAAAAAATAGGGACAACCCTAGGAGCCCTAATACAAGGCATAAACAGAATACAAAACATTACCAAAAATGATGAAGAGAAACCAGATAACTGGGAGCTCCTAAAAATCAAACACCTATGCTCATCTAAAGACTTCACCAAAAGAGTAAAAAGACCACCTACAGACTGGGAAAGAATTTTCAGCTATGACATCTCCGACCAGCGCCTGATCTCTAAAATCTACATGATTCTGTCAAAACTCAACCACAAAAAGACAAACAACCCAATCAAGAAGTGGGCAAAGGATATGAACTCACATTTCACTAAAGAAGATATTCAGGCAGCTAACAGATACATGAGAAAATGCTCTCGATCATTAGCCATTAGAGAAATGCAAATTAAAACTACGATGAGATTCCATCTCACACCAGCGAAGGCTGGCATTAATCCAAAAAACACAAAATAATAAATGTTGGAGAGGCTGCGGAGAGATTGGAACTCTCATACACTGCTGGTGGGAATGTCAAATGGTACAACCACTTTGGAAATCCATCTGGCGTTATCTTAAACAGTTAGAAATAGAACTACCATACAACCCAGAAATCCCACTCCTGGGAATATACCCTAGAGATACAAGAGCTTTCATACAAACAGATATATGCACACCCATGTTTACTGCAGCTCTGTTTACAATAGCAAAAAGCTGGAAGCAACCAAGGTGTCCGTCAATGGATGAATGGGTAAATAAATTGTGGTATATTCACACAATGGAATACTACGCATCAATAAAGAACAGTGATGAATCTGTGAAACATTTCATAACATGGAGGAACCTGGAAGGCATTATGCTGAGCGAAATTAGTCAGAGGCAAAAGGACAAATATTGTATAAGACCACTATTATAAGATCTTGAGAAATAGTAAAAACTGAGAAGAACACATACTTTTGTGGTTATGAAGGGGGGAGGGAGGGAGGGAGGGACAGGGTTTTTTATTGATTAATCAGTAGATAAGAACTGCTTTGGGTGAAGGGAAAGACAACACTCAATACATGGAAGGTCAGCTCAATTGGACTGGACCAAAAGCAAAGAAGTTTCCGGGATAAAATGAATGCTTCAAAGGTCAGCGGAGCAGGGGCCGGGGTCTGGGGAACATGGTTTGAGGGGACTTCTTAGTCAATTGGCAAAATAATTCTATTATGAAAACATTCTGCATCCCACTTTGGAATGTGGTGTCTGGGGTCTTAAATGCTAACAAGCGGCCATCTAAGATGCATCAATTGGTCTCAACCCACCTGGAGCAAAGGAAAAGGAAGAACACCAAGGTCACACGACAACTAAGAGCCCAAGAGGCAGAAAAGGCCACATGAACCAGAGACCTACATCATCCTGAGACCAGAAGAACTAGTTGGTGCCCGGCCACAGTCGATGACTGCCCTGACAGGGAGCACAACAGAGAACTCCTGAGGGAGCAGGAGATCAGTGGGTTGCAGACCCCAAATTCTCATAAAAAGACCATACTTGGTGGTCTGACTGAGACTAGAGGAATCCCGGCGGCAACGCTCCCCAGACCTTCTGTTGGCACAGGACAGGAACCATCCCCGAAGACAACTCATCAGACATGAAAGGGACTGGTCAGCGAGGGGGAGAGAGATGCTGATGAAGAGTGAGCTAATTAAATCAGGTGGATACTTGAGAGTGTGTTGGCAACTCTTGTCTGGAGGGGGGATGGGAGGATAGTGAGAGAAGGAAGCTGGCAAAATTGTCAGGAAAGGAGAGACTGAAAGGGCTGACTCAATAGGGGGAGAGCAGGTGGGAGTAGGGAGTAAGATGTATGAAAACTTATATATGACAGACTGATTGGATTTGTAAATGTTCACTTGAAGCTTAATAAAAGTTAATTAAAAAATTAATCTTAAATTTCTTGAATATTATATTATTTTGATTTTGTAGAGAAACATCCTCTTGTGAAAGAGATTCATACTGAAATGCTTAGTAGTGATTCCTAATGGTAACAACATACTTCCAATTACTTGATGAAGATGTGTGTGCAAGTGTGTGTGTTTGTGAGAGAATACGTGTGCACAAGTGTGTTCAGGTGAGATTGTGTATGACTGTGTATGTGTGTATGTATGGAGATAAAGCAGCAGATATGGCAAAATATTGATCATCCGTGAATCTAGGTGAAGAATACACAGGAGTTCATTGTACTCTTCATTGAAATCTCTGGTAAGATTAACAATTTTTAAATGAAAGCTTGGAGAATAATTAGAGCTGTAAATATTGACTACTCAAGTTTAGACACAAAGGTAATTCTATAAGCTTCACATTCACAAATTATGTCCAGAAATATCTGCTATAACATAGTATATTTATCTTCATTTTTAATCACAAGTTTGCTGCAGCCCCTGAGCTGCATTTCATGGAGAAAAACACAATATATTATATAAAACCAACTTTATCACTTTCAGGAGTTGATAATTCTGGGAGCGAAGCAAGACTTACCCTAACTTGACCAAAACAACATCATCAAATTATTAGATGAAAAAAAAGTGTACTTTATCTAATTAGGCGTTGTTGTTGTTATTAGGTGCCCCCGAGTTGGTTCCAAATCATAGCAACCCTAGGTACAGCAATAAACAAAACACTGCCTGGTCCTGCGCCACCCTCAAAATCATTGCTACACTTGAGCCATTGTTGCAGCCACCGTATCAATCCATCTCATTGAGAGTCTTCCTCCTTTTTGCTGACCCTCTACTTTACCGAGCATGATGTCCTTCTCTAACTAGTGGTCACTCCTGATAACATGTCCAAAGTATGTGAGACAAAGTCTCACCATCCTCGATTCTAAGGAGCATTCCAGATGTACTACTTCCAAGACAGATTTGTTCGTTCTTCTGGCAGTCTGTGGTACATTCAATATTCTGCACCAACACCATAATTCATTATATGTGAAAAGGGTCATATATATTTTATTGTGCAGGTTTTTAAATGTCTAAACATGTACTATGAATATATTCTAGGAAATGCAGTTGGAGAAATTTCTAGAAATTTGTTCAGAAATTGTTTTTGTAAGTGAGTAAGTTGTTCTTTGAAAGGAAACAGCTTCAGGATACCCAGTCCCCCCAACGTGTGGTAACCCCTGTATCAGTTTCCCTCTGAAAGGTACCACCAAAGCTGCCTCTTGTTTGCAGCCTCTTGGCATTTTTGCATCAGCACCATGGACATATGATCCAGGAACAGAGGGACCATATTCTGTAGAGAACAAGACCAGGCTGAGTGAGGGGAAGAAAGAGGGTGAGCATATTTGTCACAATTTTTTTTTTTTTTAGCATCAGCCTAGATCCAAGTTCTGTTCCCAACCTGCCGGTACTTGTGCCAGGTAAAGTGAAGGTGCTGAGGATACCACTGCCCATGGGTGTGGGCACGGAGTAAGGGAGGGTACCAGCAGCCCTTTTTATTCCTGGATATTGATTAACAGTGTGAGGAGCTAAAATCGTCACCTCTCATATGAAGTCATGATCTTCCAAAGGTCTCTCACTTATATCCTACAAATGCTTTCTTTAAACCTAACTACCTCTTTGCAAGTTTAACATTAACATCTAAAATATCCCATCATGCATTTAGATATGTATAAAAAACGAATTGCCAGTTTTAAAACAAACAGATGCATCTTTCTGGATGAGTGGAATGAGACAGAATTTAGCATCAATTCTATCCCTGTTTGTTTTGGTTATCTAGTGCTGCTGTAACAGAAATACCACAAATGGATGGCTTTAACAAAGAGAAATTTATTTCCTTACAGTAAAGTAGGCTAAAAGGCCAAATTCAGGGCATCAGCTACAGGGGAAGGCTTTCTGTCTCTGTTGGCTCTGGAGGAAGGTCCTTCTCCTCAATCTTCACCTGGCTGAGGAGCTTCTCAGGCACAGGCACCCTGGGTCCAAATGATGCACTCTACTCCTGGTGCTGCTTTCTTGGTGGTATGAGGTCCCACAACTCTCTGCTTGCTTCTCTTTCCTTTTATCTCTTGTAAGACAAAAGGTGGTATACACCACACCCCAGGGAAACTCCCTTTATATTGGATCAGGGATGTGGCCTTAGTAAGGGTGTTACAATTCCACTGTAATCCTCTTTAACATAAAATTACAATCACGAAATGGAGGACAACCACAGAGTGCTGGGAATCAGGGCCCAGCCAAATTGATACACACATTTTTTGTGGAGATATAATTCAATCCATGACACTGTTTTTTAATTTAATAGCTCTAAGGGGAAACCCTGGTGGCATAGTGGTTAAGTGCTACGACTGCTAGCCCAAAGACCAGCAGTTCGAATTCAACAGGCACTCCTTGGAAACTCTATGGGGCAGTTCTACTCTGTCCTATAGGGCCGCTATGAATTGGAATTGACTTGATGGCAGCAGGTTTGGTTTGGGTCTCTGAAGTGCTGAGAAATTCAGTCCATATAAATAATTTGAAAACAATGGATGGGGTTATACACCCAAAACGCTAGATTATTTGAACTTAGTTGTGGTCATGAGGAATATTTACATAGACCAAGAAGCAGTTGTTGGAAGAGAATAAGTGGATACTGCATGGTTTAAAATTAGGAAAGGGGAACCAGAGCCAACATGGTTCTATAGACAGAAGCACCATGCTGTCCCTCTGCAGCAAAGGCCTGAAAGCCTAAATAAAACAGATACAAATGTCAATCTGAAGGGATAAAGAACTCAATCAAGCACTGAATGGAAGAAGAAACTGACAGAGGACAGAGAATGATGAAAGCTATGGAGAAAAGTTCCCCTGCCAGCTAAAGCAGCATGAATTTGCCATCTTGGACCCCAGCCACCAAGGACCTCAGACAAGGAATATGGGAAGGCAACTTCACAGAGCTCCCAACAGGAGACAAAGCACCCAGCTCTGTGCTGTCTCCATCCCTTCCTGAGGAGCCAAGTTGTGCCATCTAGTGAGAGAGGTACCAGTTTGCCACCGCCCTGGTTCTACCTTCCCCCAATGGCTGGTTCCCTCAGCACCATATTTATTTTTGTTGTTACTGTTGTTTTTGTTTTCATTTTTGGTTTGTTTCTTCTCTCTCTTTCCTTTCCTTTCTCCCACCCACCTAGCCCTGTGCATTGTCCCCACACCTTCTCAACAGGTTGAGCCATACCACTCAGCTAGAGACCCACTGGCACACAGCCTCCCTGGGTCTGCCCAGTCCCCACCCACCAACTCCCACTGCACCACTCTTTTATTTAGTTTTTTCTTCATTTTTTTTTGCTTCTGTTTCTCTCTCTTCTATCTCCTCTTTCTCTTTCCCACTTAGCTCCACACATCACAACCCCTCCCTTCTTTTCTGTCTATCTGCACCATACACCACATTCCATGCCCCTGAGTGGTACTGGCACAGACCCCCACATCCTGCTTCATGTTGCCACCTGGCCCTGCCTGCTTGCCCCAGTGCGTGCTGCAAACTACCCATTTCCCCCATTAGACCTGCCCTACTGCACCATAGTTGAGAGACCAGCCCTCCCACCTGAACAAGGTGGTGAAAATTATTGTGCCAACAGACAAGCAAACAACAAAACACTCCCAGTCTGCCTGCCCAGATATAACCAAAAACAAACAAACAAAAAATACTGGACAAAACTAACAATCCTGCAAGCAATAAATGAAGGAAATAATTCCTGAATGTTCTGGAGATAGAGACAATATCAAAACACACACGCACATGCAAAAAGGACAGGATGGCTCCAGGAATAAAACACCAGATGACTTTCTGGTAGAAGAAAAGGCACAGAACTACCTGATAGGAAGTTAAAAAGTCTAATATTCAAGGCTCTCCAAGAGATTAGGAAAGAGATGAAGGAAAATACAGCAAAAACTAAGGAAAAAATAGACAAAATCAGGGAAAACACAGAAAAAGCAATGGAAGATTTCAGGAAAATAATATAGGAACAAAATCTAAAAATAAATTAACAATTAGAAATCATACAAAAACAGCAATTAAAAATTCAAAAGATAAACATCAAGGTTTCAGAAATGGACAATGCAATAGAAGGTTTTAGGAGCAAATTTGAAACAATGAAAAACAGGACCAGTGAAATTGAAGACAAATCCTTGGATATCACTTTGTCCAAGGAAAAATCAGAGAAAAGAATGAAGGAAAATGAAAAAAAAAAAAACCTAAGAACTATGTGGAATATAATCAAGAGCAAAAATTTGAACAATTGGAGTTCCAGAACAGGGGGAGAAAATGGAAAACACAGACAGGATCACTGAAGCTTTGCTGACAGAAAACTTTCCCAATATCATGAAAGATGAAAAGTTGACCATCGTAGAAGGTCAAAGAACCCGATATAAAATAGACTCCAAAAAAAAAAAAAAAGTCACCAAGGTGTAACATAATCACATTCATCAAAACCAAAGACAAAGAAAGAATCCTGAGAGCAGCTCGAGAAAAACAAAGTCACATTAAAAGAGGGAACAATAAGACCAAGCTCTGATTATTTGACAGAAACCAAGCAAATAAGAAGGCAATGGGATGACATATATAAAACCATAAAAGAAAAATAATTGCCAACCAAGAATAATATATCCTGCAAAACTCTTGCTCAGATTTGATGGTGAAATGAGGACATTTCCAGATAAACAGAAATTGAGCGAATATGTAAAAACCAATGCAAAGTTACAAGAATTAGTAAAGGGAGTCCTTCTGTTTAGAGAACGAACATCAGACAATAACCTGAAACTAGGACGTAAGACGCAGGAAAGCATCAGCCAGATACCAACCTAGAAAATGAACTCTCAAGGATAAAATAAAACTAAAAGATTTACAACAGGGACCAGAGATGTAAATCTGTAAATGACAGCAATGTCAGAACATTGAAAGAGGGAATAAACAGTGTAGGTATAGAACTTCCAAATGAAGAGGAAGTCAAGGCGATACAAAGTAACAAAAGACTGGCTCAAAATTAGGAAGATATGGGCTAATTTCAAGGTAATCATAAAGAAAATTAATAAACTCATCAAAATAAAGAAGAAAAACATAGTCTCAGCAAACACGATATCTACAAAAACAAAAGAAACAAAAAGAAAATCCAAAAGCAAAAGGAATTCAGCACAGGAGAGTAAGAGGAACAAAGAAAACGTCAGCACCACACACAAAAAAAGAAAACATTGCAAATGACAGCAAGGAACTCACACCTATGTATAATCTCACTGAATGTAAATGGCTTAAATGTACCCATAAGGAGACAGAGTTACAGAATGGACCAAAAAAAAAAAAAAAAAAAACCAGGACACGTCAATACGCTGTCTACAAGACACAAACTTTAGAAACAAAGATGTAAATTTATTAAAAACCAAAGAATGGAAAAAATATATATATCAAGAAAACAGCAACCAAAAAAGAGCAGAAGTGGCAAAACTAATCTCAGATAAAATAGACTTTAAGACAAAATCCACCATAAAAGACAAGGAAGGACATTATACAATGATTAAAGGGGCAATCCACCATGAGGATATAACCATAATAAATATCTACACAACCAATGACAGGGCTCCAAAACACATAAAACAAGCTCTAACAGCACTTGAAAGAGAAATCGGCAGTTCCACAATAATAGTAGGAGATTTCAATACAGCACTCTTGGTAAAGAAGAGAAAGTATAGAAAGAAACTCAACAAGGAAACAGAAGATCTAAAGGCCACAGTCAACCAATTTGACCTCAGGAACATACATAGAACACTCCACCCAACAGCAGCAAAGTACACATTCTTTTCCAATGCACATGGAAAATTCTTCAGAATAAACCACATCTTAGGCCAAAAAGCAGCCCTCAACAAAATCAAAAACACTGAGATAATACAAAGCATCTTCTCTGATTATCGTGCCATAAAAGTAGAAATTAATAACAAGAAGAGCGGGGGGGGGGGGAAGCAAATACATGGAAACTGAATAACACCTTGATTAAAAACCACTGGGTAATAAAAATCAAATGAGAATGAAAATAGACTGCATCAAAACCTTTAAGATACAGAAAAGGCAGTGATCAGAGGTCAATTTATAGCAATAGATGCATATGTCAAAAAAAGAAGAAAGGGGCAAAATCAAAACATTAGCTATGCAACTGAAACAAATAGAAAGAGAACTGCAAAAGGAGCCCACAGCCACCGGAAGAAATTAAATCATAAAGATCAGAGCAGAAATAAATGAAATAGATAATGCAAAAATAGAATCAATGAAACCAAAAGTTGGTTCTTTCAAAGGATCAACAAAATCAACAAACAACTGGCAAAACTGACAAAAGAAAAACAAGAAAGGAAACAACTAATCCAAATAACAAATGGTCATTTTGAATCAGATGATCATATGGTCTACCATGCTGGGAACGAAAACTTGAAAAGGAATGGTGTTGCACTCATCTTCAGAAAGAACATTTCAAGATCTATCCTGAAGTACAGTGCCATCAGTGATAGGATAATATGCATACACCTACAAGGAAGACCAGTTAATATGACTATTATTCAAATTTACACACCAACCACTAAGACCAAAGATGAAGTAATTGAAGATTTTTACCAACTTCTGCAGTCTGAAATTGATCGAACATGCAATCAGGATGCATTGATAATTACTAGTGATTGAAATGCAAAAATTGGAAACAAAGAAGAATAATCAGTTGTTGGAAAATATGGCCTTGGTGATAGAAATGATGCCTGACATCACATGACTGAATTTTGCAAAACTAATGACTTCCTCACTGCAAATACCTTTTTCCACCAACAAAAAAGGCAAGTATAAACATGGACCCCGCAAGATGGAATACACAGGACTCAAATAGACTTCATCTGTGGAAAGAGATGATGGAAAAGCTCAGTATCATCAGTAGGAACAAGGCCAGGGGCCACCTTTGGATCAGATAATCTATTACTCATATGAAAGTTCAAGGTGAAACTGAAGAAAATTAGAACAAGTTGATGAGAGCCAAAGTATGACCTTGAGTCTATCCCACCTGAATTTAGAGACGGTCTGAAGAATAGACTTGATACTTGAACACTAATGATCGAAGACGAGATGAGTTGTGGAATGACATCAACAACATCATACATGAAGAAAGCAAGAGGTCATTAAAAATGAGACAAAAGACCTAAACGGATGTCAGAAGAGACTCTGAAACTTATTCTTGAACATCATGTAGCTAAATCAAAAGGAAAAAATGATGAAGTGAAAGGGCTGAAAAGAAGATTTCAAAGGGCGCCTTGAGAAGACAAAGTAAAGTATTATGATGATATACGCAAAAAACTGGAGACAGAAAACCAAAAGGGAAGAACACACTCAGCATTTCTCAAGCTGAAAGAACTGAAGAAAAAATTCAAGCCTAGAGTTGCAATACTGAAGGATTCTACAAGGAAAATATTAAACAGTGCAGGAAGCATCAAAAAAAGATGGAAGGACTAGAAAGAGTCATTATACCAAAAAGAATTTGTTGATGTTCAACCATTTCAGGAAGTAACATATGATCAGACACCAATGGTACTAAAGGAAGAAGTCCAAACTGCCCTGAGGGCATCAGTGAAAAACAAGGCTCCAAGAATTGACAGGATATCAATTGAGATGTTTCAACAAACAGGTGCAGCCCTGGAAGTGCTCACTCATCTATGCCAAGAAATTTGGAAGAGTGCTACCTGGCTGACAAACAGGAAGGATTCATATTTATGCCTATCCCCAAGAAAGGTGATCCAACTGAATGTAGAAATTATCAAACAATACCATTAATATCACACGCAAGAAAAGTTTTGCTGAAGATCGTTCAAAAGCGGCTGCAGCAGCATGTTGACAGGGAGCTGCCAGAAATTAAAGCTGGATTTAGAAGACGTGGAACCAGTGATATCATTGCTAATGTCAGATGGATCCTAGCTGAAAGCAGAGAACACCAGAAAGATGTTTACCTGTGTTTTATTTTCTATGCAAAGTCATTCAACTGTGTGGACCATAACAAATTAAGGATAACATTGCAGAGAATAGGAATTCTGGAACACTTATTTGTGCTCATAAGGAATCTGTACATGGACCAAGAAACAGTAGTTCGAACAGAACAATGGGATACTTCGTGGTTTAAAATCAGGAGAAGTGTGCCAGTGTTGTGTCCTTTCACCACACTTATTCGATCTGTATGCTGAACAAATAGTCCAAGAAGCTGGACTATGGTTGAAGAAGCATTAACAACCTGCGTTATGCAGATGACACAACATTGCTTGCTGAAAGTGAAGAGGACTTGAAGCAATTTCTGATGAAGACCAAAGACCACAGCCTTCAGTATAGATTACACCTCTACATAAAGAAAACAAAAATCCTCACAACTAAACCAATAAGCAACATCATGATGAACAGGGAAAAGATTGAGGTTGTCAAAAATTTTGTTTTACTTGGATCCCCAATCAACACTCATGGAAGCAGCAGTCAAGGCATCAAAAGATGCATTGCATTGGGCAAACCTGCTGCAAAAGACCTCTTTAAAGTATTGAAAAGCAAAGACATCACCTTAGGGACTAAGGTGCCCCTGACCCAAGGCATGGTGTTTTCAATCGCCTCATATGCATGCTAAAGCTGGACAATGAATAAGGAAGACAGAAGAAGAATGGAAGCCTTTGAATTTGGTAAAGGAGAGTGTCAGCAAAAAAGGGGAAGACACTTAATGAGATGGATTGACACAGTGGCTGCAACAATGAGCTCAAGCATAACAACAATTGTGGTGACAGCCCAAGACCAGGCAGTGTTCTGTTGTGCATACTGTTGCTATGAGTCTGAACCAACGTGATGACACCTAACAACAACAACAACACCTACTTTGCCAAGCATGATGTCCTTCTCCAGGAATTGATCCTTTCTGATAACATTTCCAAAGTATGTGAGACATAGTCTTGCAATCTTTGCTTCTAAGGCACACTCTGGCTGTACTTCTCCCAAGACAGATTTGTTTCTTTTTTTGGCAGTCCATGGTATATTCAATATTCTTTGCCAGCACCACAATTCAAAGGTGTGAATTCTTCTTCAGCCTTCCTTATTCATCCTCCAGCTTTTCTGTCCATATGAGGCAATTGAAAACACCATGGCTTGAGTCAGGCTCACCTTAGCCTTCAAGGTGACATCTTTGCTTTTCAAAACTTTAAAGGTCTTTTGCAGCCAATTTGCCCAATGTAATGTGTCCTTTGATTTCTTGACTGTTGCTTCCACGGGTGTTGATTGTGGATCCAAGTAAAATGAAATCCTTGACAACTTCAATCTTTTCTCATGATGTTACTTATTGGTCCAGTTGTGAGGATTTTTGTTGTCTTTATGTAGAGGTGTAATCCATACTGAAGGCTGTGGTCCATAATCTTCATCAGTAAGTGCTTCAAGTCCTCTTAACTTTCTGCAAGCAAAGTTGTGTTATCTGCATAAAGCAGGTTGTTAATGAGTCTTCCTCCAATCCTGATGCCCCCTTCTTCTTCATATAGTCCAGCTTCTTGGATTATTTGCTCAACATACAGATTGAATAGATATGGTGAAAGGATACAACCCTGACGCACACCTTTCCTGACTTTAAACCATGCAGGATCCCCTTGTTATGTTTGAACAACTGCCTCTTGACCTTTGTACAGGCTCCTCATGAGCACAATTAAGTGTTAAAGAATTCCCATTCTCTGAAATTTTATCCATAATTGGTTATGATCCACTCAGTTGAATGCCTTTGCATGGGCAATAAGACACAGGTAAACATCTTTCTGGTATTCTCTGCTTTCAGCCAGGATCCATCTGGCATTAGCAATGATATCCATGGTTCCACATCCTCTTCTGAATCCACCTTGAATTTCTGGCAGTTCTCTGTTGATGTACTGTTGTAGACGCTTTTGAGTGATCTTCAGCAAAATTTTACTTGCATGTGAAATTAATGATATGGTTTGATAATTTACACATTTTGTTAGATTACCTTTCTTGGGAATAGGCATTAATATGCATCTCTTTCAGTCAGTTGGCAAGATCGTTGTCTTCCAAATTTCTTGGCCTAGATGAGTGACCACTTACAGAACTGCAACCATATGTTGAAACAGCTCAGTTGGTATTATTTCAATTCCTGGAACCTTGTTTTTTGCCAGTGCCTTCAGTGCAGCTTGAACTTCTTCCTTCATATCATTGTTTGCTGGTCATATGCTACCTCCTGAAATGGTTGAATGTTGACCACTTCTTTCTGGTGTAGCGGCTCTATATATTAATTCCATATTCTTTTGATGCTTCCTGTGTCATTTCATATTTTCTCCACAGATCCTTCAGTATTACAACTTGAGGCTTGAATTTTTTCTTCAGTTCTTTCAGCTTGAGAAATGCTGAGTGTATTATTTGCTTTTGGTTTTCCATCTCCAACTCTTTGCACATGTCATTATAATACTTTACTTAGTCTTCTTGAGACGCCCTTTGAAATCTTCTGTTCAGTTCTTCTACTTCCTCAATTCTTCCTTTTGCTTTAGCTGCTCGACATTCCAGAGCAAGTTTCAGAGTCTCCTCTGACATCCATTTTGGTCTTTTCTTTCTTTCCCGTCTTTTCAATGACCTCTGGCTTTCTTCATGTATGATATCCTTGATGTCATTCCACAACTCGTCCAGTTTTCAGTCACTAGTATTCAACGCATCAAATCTATTCCTCAGATTGTCTCTAAATTCAGGTGGGATATATTCAAGGTCATGTTTTGGCTCTTGTGGACTTGCTCTGATTTTCTTCAGTTTCAGCTTGAACTTACTGTATACTGAGCAAATAATACAAGAAGCCAGACTATATGAAGAAGAACAGAGCATCAGGATTGGAGGAAGACTCATTAACAACCTGCATTATGCAGATGACACAACCTTGCTTGCTGAAAGTGAAGAGGACTTGAAGCACTTACTAATGAAGATCAAAGACCACAGCCTTCAGTATGGATTGCACCTCAACATAAAGAAAACAAAAATCCTCACATCTGGACCAATAAGAAACATCATGGTAAATGGAGAAAAGATTGAGATTTTCAAGGATTTCATTTTACTTGGATCCACAGTCAACAGCCATGGAAGCAGCAGTCATGAAATCAAAAGACGCATTGCATTGGGTAAATCTGCTGCAAAGGACCTTTTTAAAGTGTTGAAGAGCAAAGATGTCACCCTGAAGACTAAGGTGGCCCTGACCCAAGCCATGGTATTTTCAATTGCATCATATGCATGTGAAAGGTAGACAACAAATAAGGAAGACCAAAGAAGAATTGACCCCACTTGAATTTTGGTTTTGGCCAGGAATATTGAATATACCATGGACTGCCAAAAGAGTGAACAAATATGTCTTAGAAGAAGTACAGCCGGAATGCCCCTTAGAAGCAAGGATGGCGAGACTGCATCTTACATACTTTGGTCATGTTGTCAGGAGGGATCAGTCCCTAGAGAAGGACATCATGCTTGGCAGAGTACAGGGTCAACGGAAAAGGGGAAGACCCTCAACGAGGTGGATTGACACAGTGGCTGCAACAATGAGCTCAAGCATAACAATTGTAAGGATGGCTCAGGACTGTGCAGTGTTTCGTTTTGTTGTGCATAGGGTTCCTATGAGTCAGAACTGACTCGACAGTACCTAACAACAACAACACACACGAGAAAATGCTAGCAATCATTAGCCATTAGAGAAATGGAAATCAAAACTACATTGACAGCCATCTCACCCCGACAATACTGTCACTAACCCCAAAAAACGCAAAATAAGAAATGTTGGAGAGGCTTTGGGAGATTGGAACACCTATGCATTGCTGGTGGGAATGTAAAATGATACAACCACTCTGGAAAACCATATGGCACTTGCTTAAAAAGCTAGAAATAGAAATACCATATGATCAAGCAATCCCACTCCTAGGAATGTGGTTGTTACTTGCTGTCGAGTCAGTTTCAACCCATAGCCACTCTGTGTACAACAGAACCAAACACTGCCCTCTCCTGCGCCATCCTCACAATCATTGCTATGCTTGAGCCCATTGTTGCAGCCACTGTGTCACTCCATCTCCTTGAGGGTCTTCCTCTTTTATCCCTGGTCCTCTAATTTACCAAGCATGATGTCTTCCTCCAGGAACTGGTCCCTCTTGACAACATGTCCAAAGTATGTAAGACATATTCTTACCATCCTTGCTTCTAAGGAGCATTCAGGCTGTGCTTCCTCCAAGACAGATTTGTTCGTTCTTTTGACAGTCCTTGGTATATTCATTATTCTTCATCAAAACCATAATTCAAAGGCATCAATTCTTCTTTGGTCTCCCTTTTTCACTGTCCAGCTTTCACAGGCATATGAGGCAATCGAAAACACCATGGCTTGGGTCAGGCACACCTTAGTCTTCAAGGTGACATCTTTGATTTTTAACTCTTTAAAGAGGATGTCAGAAGAGACTCTGAAACTTGCTCTTTAACATCGAGTAGCTGAAGCAAATGGAAGAAATGATGAAGTAAAAGAGTGGAACAGAATATTTCAAAGGGTGGCTCGAGAAGACAAAGTAAAAGTATTATAATGACATGTGCGAAGACCTAGAGTTAGAAAACCAAAAGGGAAGAGCAAGCTCAGCATTTCTCAAGCTGAAAGAACTGAAGAAAAAATTCAAGCCTCTAGTTCCAGTATTGAAGGATTCTACAGGGAAAATATTAAACAACACAGGAAGCATCAAAAGAAGATGGAAAGAATACACAGAGTCGTTGAACCGAAAAGTACTGGTCAACCTTCAACCACTTCAGGAGGTAGCATATGACCAGGAACCAATGGTACTGAAGGACGAGGTCCACGCTGAACTGAAGGCATTGGTGAAAAATGAGGCTCCAGGAATACACAAAATACCAACTGAGATGTTTCAACAAATGGATGCAGTGCTGGAAGTGCTCATTCACCTATGCCAAGAAATTTGGAAGACAGCTACCTGGCCAACCTACGGAAATAGATTCATATTTACTCCTATTCCCAAGAAAGGTGATCCAACCAAATATGGAAATTATCAACCAATATCATTAATATCACAGGCAAGTAAAATTTTGCTGAAGATCATTGAAATGTGGCTGCAGCAGTATATCAACAGGGAACTGCCAGAAATTCAAGCCAGATTCAGAAGAAGACGCGGAACCACAGATATCATTGCTGATGGCAGATAGATCCTGGCTGAAAGCAGAGAATACCAGAGAGATGTTTACATGTCTTTATTGACTATTCAAAAGTATTTGACTGTGTGGATCATAATGAATTATGGATAACATTGCGAAGAATGGGAATTCCAGAACACTTAATTGTGCTCATGAGTAATCTGTACGTAGATCAAGAGGCAGTTGTTTGAACAGAACATGGGGACTCTGTGTGGTTTAAAGCCAGGAAAAGTGTGCATAAGGGTTGTATTCTTTCACCATATGTATTCAATCTATATATAAAAAAAATATGCTGAGCAAAAAATCTGAGAAGCTGGGCTACATGAAGAAGAACGGGGCAGCAGTGTTGGAGGAATACTCATTAACAACTTGCCTTATGCAGGTGACACAACCTTGCTTGCTGAAAGTGAAGAGGACTTGAAGCACTTAGTGTCGAAGATCAAAGACCATAGCCTTCAGTATAGATTACACCTCAACATAAAGAAAACAAAAATCTTCACAACTGGACCAATAAGCAACAATGTGGTAGACGGAGAAAAGATTGCTGTTGTCAAGGATTTCATTTTACTTGGATCTGCAATGAACACCCATGGAAGCAACAATCAAGAAATCTCATGATGCACTGCATTAGGCAAATCTGCTATAAAAGACCTTTTTGAAGTGTTAAAAAGCAAATACATCAGTTGAGGCAGGGCCAATATGGCGGAGTATTCAGACACTTCCGGTGGTCCCTCTTAAAATAAAGATCTTAAAAAACAATTATATATGACACTGTAGGATATCTGAACACCAAAGGCAAATTTGAGGAATTGGACTGAGCGGCAGGGGGAAGGGAGATGGATCAGAAGCAGGAGGAGTTGCCAGACCTGACCTGGCAGGAACAAGCATGCCGTAGGCTGGTTCCCCTGGTGCAAGCACGGTGAGAAGACCAGTGGCATTCAGGATGTGTTTTCCACATCGGGAGAGACCGAGCTGTAGAGAGTTCACTTATGCCTCCAGAATCAGCAAAATGCAGTGCTCTCGGCGTAAGATAAGTACTTGTGTCTAATCTACCACACAGACCAAAAAACACCCCTTTGGATAAACTCTCTCCCATTTAACTGCCTTCTCCCCACTCTGCACCAGGTCTTGAGCCAGCTTCAGTGATAGCTGCTTTCCCTGGGCTGCAAGTAAGGTCTGTGGCATGCTGTGAGCCATCCTCCCGGACTTGGAGAAGGAACAAATTAACAAACAAGGAAAAAATAATCTGCTGGCTGCCCTAAGCTGGACCTGAGTTACCAGCTTAGGGCAGCCAGCAGATTATTTTTTCCTTGTTTGTTAGAAACAGCTCCTTCGCCTAAGCACAGACATAAGTGGTCCACAAACTCCGAATGCCTTTAACCCCTGCATAGACCAGTATGGGCCCATTTCAACAGCATAGGCCCTCATTAGTACAGTACAACAGAGTATATGCCTGAAGTCTAACTTCAACTGTTTCAGCTATATGGTGGAGAGGCAGGTTTGTGAAGTTTGACACTGCTGTGTCTATTAACCAGGGTCCTCACCTACCCACACCAGGGGACTGAGGACTGGTGGCTTCACCTACACCACCTAGCCAACCTCAACAGGGGTCCAAGCATAAGTGGTGCCTCCCAGTCCTTACAGCCAACAGCATGGGGTGCCCATAGTCTGGCTGCAAAAACCACCCACCTATGTACTCTAAGGAACAGGGACACACTTTCCTCACAGATACTCAGAGGTAGCTGTTGGTCCCCTGCCTTGCTCAGCACATGATCCCCTAATGCAGCCAGATAACTGTGCCTACACCAATCACTCCTGCTCATCTAAGACTGTAGGTGAGAGCCTGCACCACATACTTGGTGACCGACTACCGGAACACCTGAGCTGAATCCATACAAGAAAAGTAAACAGACTCCTGAGATCATATACCTAGCAACTGTTTTAGCCACCTGGTGACAGGACACTAGGGCTTCTAAGGTGCCTATAATCAAACTAGCTCACTCCAGAAGCCTATTTGGGTATATCAAAACAAGAAGGTAGGACACAGTAAGCAAATGTAAAATAAACTAATACAATAACTTATTGATGACTCAGAGACAACAGTCAATATGAATCCAAATAAAGAGGCAGACCATGATGGCTTCAGCAAGCTCCCAAAACAAAGAATCAAGAATTCTTCCAGATGAAGAGAACTTCCTGAAACTACCAGAGGTAGAATACAAAAGATTAAATATAAAGAACTCTTCAAGAGATCAGGAAGGAGTTCAGGCAAAATTCAGAACAAGCCAAGGAGGACACTATAGTGACAAATTTAATAGGCTGCAAGAATCCACACAGAGACAGCAATAAGAAATTCAGAAGATTAATAAAATTTCAGAATTAGACAACTCAATAGGAAGTCATGGGAGCAATATTGAGGAAATGGAAGTCAGAATTATTAAGATTGAAGATAAAGCACTTGACACTAGCATATTTGAGGAAAAATCAGATAAAAGAATTTTTTTAAAAAATTGAAGAAACCGTAAGAATCATGTGGAACTCTATCAAGAGAAATAACCTATGAGTGACTAGAGTACCAGAACAGAGGGGGATAGGATATTAGAAAATACAGAGAGAATTGTTGAAGATTTGTTTGCAGAAAACTTCCCTGATATCATGAAAGATGAGAAGGTATCTATCCAACATGCTTATCGAACCCAACAGAAAGTAGATCCCAAAAGAAAGTCACCAAGACATAATCAAACTTGCCAAAACCAAAGACAGAATTTTAAGAGCGACTAGGGATAAAAGAAAAGTTACCTACAAAAGAGAGTCAATAAGAATAAGCTCAGACTATTTTTTTATTCAGCAGAAACCATGCAGGCAAGAAGGCAGTGGAATGCATATATAAAGCCTTGAAGGAAAAAAAAATTGCTAACTAAGAATTATATATCTGGCAAAACTGTCTCTCAAATATGAAGGCGAAATTAGAACATTTCCAGATAAAGAGAAATTTAGGGAATTTACAACAACCAAACCAAAATTACAATAAATACTAAAGGGAGTCCTCCAGTTAGAAAATCAATAACATCAGATAACAACCCAAGACTAGAACACAGAACAGAGCAACCAGATATCAACCCAGATAGTGAAATCACAAAAATAAATAAAAGCTAAATCATTCAAAACAGGGAAACAGAAATTTCATCATGTAAAAAATGACAACATTAAATCAAAAAAGAGGGACTTAAAAAAATGTAATCAGGTCTTTCATATGGAAAGGAAGTCAAGGTGATATAAAGAAATAAAAGTTTAATTTAAGCTTAGAAAAATAGGGGTAAATATTAAGGTAACCACAAAGGAAACACACATCAAAATAAAGTACAAGAAAAACATAAAGACTCAGCAAATACAAAAGCAACAATGAAAAAGAGGAAAAAATATATGAAGAAAAATGACTCGGCACAGAAAATTGAGTGTAAAAAAGAAACTGTCAACAACACACACAAAAAAAGACATCAAGATGACAACACTAAACTCATACCTATCGATACTTACGCTGAATGTAAATGGATTAAATGTACCAATAAAGAGACAGAGAATGGATTAAATGCTGAATGGACGAAAAAAACTCGATCCATGTATATGCTGCCTACAAGAGACACACATTAGACTTAAAGACACAAACTAAAACTCAAAAGATGGAAAAAAAATATACCAAGCAAACAACAATCAAAAAAGAACAGGAGTGGCAATATTAATTTCTGAAAAAATAGACTTTAAAGAAAAATCCACCACAAATGATTTCAGGGACAATATACCAGGATTATATAACCATAATAAATATTTATGCACCCGATGACAGAGCTCCAAAATACATAAAAAAAATGCTAACAGCATTGAAAAGAGACATAGACAGTTCCACAATAAAAGTAGGAGACTTCAACACACCACTTTCAGTGAAGGCCAGAACATCAAGAAAGAAGCTCAATAAAGACACAGAAGATCTAAACGCCACAATCAACCATCTTGACCTCATAAACATATACAGAACACTCCACCCAACAGCAGCCACATATACTTCCTTTTTCAATGCACATGGAACATTCTCCAGAATAGCCCACATAACACACCACAAAGCAAGCCTTAACAGAATTCAAAACATCGAAATATTACAAAGCATCTTTCCTGACCACAAAGCCATAAAAGTAGAAATCACTAACAGAAAAAGCAAGGAAAAAATCAAACACATGGAAACTGAATAACACCTTGCTCAAAAACTACTGGGTTATAGAAGACATTAAGGATGGAATAAGAAATTCATGGAATCCAAGGAGAAGGAAAACACTTCCTACCACAACCTTTAGGATACAGCAAAAACAATGTTCAGAGGTCAATTTATAGCAATAAATGCACACATCCAAAAGGAAGAAAGGGCCAAAACAAAAGAATTATCCCTACAGCCCAAACAAATAGAAAGAGAACAGGAAAAGAAGCCCTTGGGCACCAGAAGAATGCAAATAATAAAAATTAGAACTGAGTTAAATGAAATAGAGAACAGAAAAACAATTGAAAGAGTTAAGAAGATCAAAAGCTGGTTCTTTGAAAAGATCAACAAATTAATAATCCATTGGCCAAACCGACAAAAG
Organism: Loxodonta africana; assembly: GCF_030014295.1. Taxonomy (NCBI): domain Eukaryota; kingdom Metazoa; phylum Chordata; class Mammalia; order Proboscidea; family Elephantidae; genus Loxodonta; species Loxodonta africana. The sequence goes on along the minus strand of NC_087347.1, from coordinate 32,942 downwards.
AAACACAGGAGAGGAAGCAAATAACCCAAATAAGAAACGAGAAGGGCGATATCACAAAAGACCCAACCGAAATTTAAAAAATCATAACAGAATACTATAAAAAATATGAAAACCTAGAGGAAATGGACGAATTTCTAGAAACTCACTACCTACCTAAACACAAACAGAGGTAAAACAACTAAATAAACCCATAACAAAAGGAGAGATTGAAAAGGTAATTTAAAAACTTCCAACCAAAAAAAGCCCTGGCCCTGATGGCTTCACTGGAGAATTCTACAGAGAAGAGTTTAACACCACTACTACTAAAGGTATTTTAGAGTATAGAAAAGGATGTTTATTCTATGAAGCCAGCATAACCCTGATATCAAAACCAGGTAAAGATACCACACACACACAAAAAATTACAAACCTATATCCCTCATGATCTTAGACACAAAAATCCTCAACAAAATTCTAATGAATAGAATTCAGCAAAATAGCAAAAAAATAATTAACCATGACCAAGTGGGATTCATACCACCTATGCAGGGATAGTTTAACTTTAGAAAAAAAAATCAATGTAATCCATCACATAAATAAAACAAAAGACAAGAACCACATGATTTTATCAATTGATACAGAAAAGGTATTAGACAAACTCCAACACCCATTCATGAAGAAAACTCTCAGCAAAGTAGGAATAGAAGGGAAAATTCTCAACATGATAAAGGACATTTATAAAAAACCAACAGCCAACATCATCCTAAATGGAGAGAGTCTGAAAGCATTTCCCTTGAGTACGAGAACCAGACAAAGATGCCCTTTATCATCACTCTTGTTCAACATTGTGTTGGAGGTCCTAGACAGAGCAATTAGGCTAGAAAAACAAATGAAGGGCATCCAAATTGGTAAGGAAGTAGTAAATGCAGATGATATGATCTTATATACAGCAAACCCTAAAGAATCCACAAGAAAACTACTGGAACTAATAGGTCAGTAAAGCATCAGGATACAAGATAAACATACAAAAATCAGTTGGATTCCTCTACACCAAGAAGAAGAATGTCGAAGAGGAAATCAAATTAATACCATTTACAGTAGCCCCCAGGAAGATAAAACACTTAGGAATAAATCCAACCAGAGACATAAAAGACCTATACAAAGAAAACTACGAGACACTACTGCAACAAACTAAAAGAGAACTCCGTAAGTGGAAAAACTTACCTTGCTCATGAGGAAGACTCACCATTGTAAAAAAAAGTCTATTCTACTCAAAGTGATCTATAGATATAATGCAATCCTGATCCAAATGCCAATGGCATTGTTTAATGAGATAGAGAAACAAACCACCAACTTCATATGGAAAAGGAAGAGACCCCAGTTAAGTAAAGCATTACTGAAAAATAAGAACAAAGTTGGAGGCCTCACAGTACCTGATTTTAGAACCTATTATATCACCCCAGTAGTCAAAACAGCCTGGTACCAGTACAACTACAGATACATAGACCAATGGAGCAGTATTGAGAATCCAGACATAAATTCATTCATGTATAAGCAGCTGATATTTGATAAAGTCCCAGTGTCCGTTAAATAGGGAAAAGACAGCCTCTTTAACAAATGGTGCTAGCAAAACTGTATATCCATCTCCAAAAAAAATGAAACAAGACCATATCTCACACCATGCACAAAAATGAACTCAAAATGGATCAAAGACCTAAATAAAAATCTAAAACAATAAAGATCATGGAAGAAAAAATATGGACAAGCCTAGAAGCCCTTATGCACGGCACAAACAGTAAACAAAACATTACTAAGAATGCACAAAAGGCAGAAGAGAAACTACATAACTGGCAGCTCCTAAAAATCAAACACTTATGCTCATCCAAAGACTTCATTCACCAAAAGAGTAAAAAGACAGCCTACAGACGGGGAAAATTTTTTTGGCTATGACAAATCCTATCAGTGTCTAACCTCTAAAATCTACAAGATACTGCAAAACCTCAACAACAAAAAGACAGCACAATTAAAAAACGGGCAAAGGGTATGAACAGACATCTAATTCACCAAAGAAGGCATTCAGGCGGCTAACAGATACGTGAGAAAATGCTCACCATCATTAACCATTAGAGAAATGTAAATCAAAACTACAATGAGATTCCATCTCACCCCAACGAGGCTGGCATTAATCCAAAAAACACAAAATAATAAATGTTGGAGAGGTTGTGGGGAGATTGGAACACTTACACACTGCTGGTGGGAATGTAAATGGTATATGCACTTTGGATACCGATCTGTTGCTTCCTTAAAAAGCTAGAAATAGAACTACCATTGGATCCAGCAATCCCACTTCTTGGAATATATCCTAGAGAAAAAAGAGCCCTCACATGAATAGATATATGCACGCCCATGTTCACTCCAGCACTGTTTACAATAGCAAAAAGAAACAACCAAGATGTCCATTAATGGAGGAATGGATAAAGAAATTATGATACGTTCACACAATGAAATACTTTACAATGATAAAGAAAAATGATGAGTCCATGAAACATCTCATGACATGGAAGAATCTGGAAGGCATTATGCTGAGTGAAATTAGTTGCAAAAGGACAAATATTGTATAAGACCACTATTACAAGAACTCAAGAAGAGGTTTAAACACAGAAGAAAATGTTCTTTGATGGTGGGGAGGAACGGAAGGAGAGGAGTATTCACTAATTAGATAGTACATAAGAACTATTTTAGGTGAAGGGAAGGACAACACACAATACAGGGGAGGTCAGCACAACTGGACTAAACCAAAAGCTAGGAAGATGCCTGAGTACAACCAAACACTTTAAGGGACACAGTAGCAGGGACAGGGGTCTGGGGACCATGGTTTCAGGGAACATCTAGGTCAATTGGCACAACAAAGTATATTAAGAAAATGTTTTGCTTCCCACTTTGGTGAGTGGTGTCTGGGGTCTTAAAAGCTAACAAGTGGCCATCTAAGATGCATCAATTGGTATCAACCCACCTGGAGCAAAGGAGAGTGAAGAACACCAAAGACACAAGGAAAACATGAGCCCATGAGACAGAAAGGGCCCATAAGCCTCCGATTCCATCCACCTGAGATTGGAAGAACTGGATGGTACCCAGCTACCATCAATGACTGCCCTGACAGGGAATACAACAGAGAATCCCTGATGGAGCAGGAGAAAAGTAGAATGCAGAACTCAAATTCTAGTAAAAAGACCAGACTTAATGATCTGACTGAGACTGGAGGGACTCAGAAGTCATGGCCCCCGGACTCTGTTAGCCTAAAACTAAAACCATTCCCAAATCGAACTCTTCAGACAAAGATTAGACTGGACTATAAGAAATAAAACGATACTGGTGAGGAGTGTGCTTCTTAGCTCAAGTAGACACATGAGACCATGTGGGCAGCTCCTGTCTGGGGTTGAGATGAGAAGGCAGAGGGGGACAGGAGCTGGTTGAATGGACACAGGAAATACAAGGTGGAGAGGCGGAGTTTGATGTCACATTATAGGGAGAGCAACTTGGCTCACATAAAAATGTGCTAAGTTTTTGTAGGAGAAACTGACTTGAATTATAAACTTTTACTTAAAGCACAATTTAAAAAAAAAAGCAAAGCAAAGATGTCACCTTCCAGACTAAGGTGCTCCTGACCCAAGCCATGGTGTTTTCCATCACCTAGGAATATACCCTAGAGAAATAAGTGTCACCACAAAAGTAGACATATGCACAGCCATGTTCATCACAGCACTATTCACAATAGCAAAAAGATGGAAACAACCTAAATGCCTATCAACAGAGGAATGGATAAACAAATTACGGTACATACACACAATGAAATACTATGCAACCCTAATGAACCATGATAAATCTGCTAAACATCTTACAACATGGATGAATTTGGAGGGAATTACGCTGAGTGAAATAAGTCAGTCACAAAAGGACAAATATTGTATGAGACCACTATTATAAGAACTGAAGAAAAGGTTTACATACAGAAAAAAGCATTCTTTGGTGGTTACAAGGATGGGGAGGGAGAGGGAGGGGAAGTCACTAAGTAGATAGTAGACAAGCATCACTTTCGATGAAGGAAAGGACAACACACAATATAGGGGAAGTCAGCACAACTGGACCAAAGCAAAAGTATGGAAGTTTCCTAAACATATACACACACTTTGAGGGACCTAGTAGCTGGGGCTGGAGGCTGGGGACTATAGTCTCTGAGGTCGTGTAGGCCAATTGGTATAACATAATTCATCAGGAAAATGTTCTACATCCTACTTTGGTGAGTACCATCTGAGGTCTTAAAAACTTGTGAGCTGTCTAAGACACAGAGCAAATGAGAATGAAGATAACCCAAAGACACAAGGAAAATATTAGCACAAAGGACTAAAGGACCACATGAACCAGAGACTCCACCAGCCTGAGGCCGGAGGAACTAAACAGTGCCAGCCTATCAACCAGGACTGCCCTGATAGGGATCACAACAGAGAGTCCTGGACAGAGTACTAGAAAAAAGTAGAACAGAACTCAAATTCACATAAAAAGACCAGACTTACTGGTCTGACAGACTTAAGGAAACCCCCAAACTATAGCCCCTGGATGCTCTAACTCAGAAATGAAACCATTCCTGAAGCCCACTTCTCAAACTAAAATTAGACTGGTCGCTATGAGTCAGAATTGACTCGACGGCAATGGGTTTGGGTTTTTTTTTTTTTGGTTTATAAAAGAAAAAATAGCACAAGTTCAATCAAAATATGAGACCAAATGGACAGCTCCTGTCACAAAGCAGGAGGAGAAGCTGGGAAGGGACAGGAACTAGACGAACCAAGGGAAGCCAGGATGGAAAGGGGGAGCATGCTGTCACATTATGGGGAACGCAACCAATGTCACAAAATAATATGTGTATAAATTTTTGAATGAGAAATTAAGGTGAGCTGTAAACTTTCACCTAAGGCACAATTAAGAAAAAAAAAAAAAGTGTCACCAAAGAGTGGAGCCCTGGTGGCCCAGTGGTCAAGAACTACAGCTGCTAACCAAAAAGGTGGGCAGTTCGAATTCACCAGCCACTCCTTGTAAACCCTGTGGGGCAGCTGTACTCTGTCTGTAGGGTATCTATGAGACTGAATCCACTGGATGGCAACTGGTCAGTCTTCGGAGAAGCCTCAGCGGACTTCCCTCTTCCACAGTCTGGGCCATGAAAAGTGAGGGTTTCCTCATTGCTGACTTGGTACAGGTTTGGTCCAGAAACGGTCGCAGCTCCCTTCCTGGTGTGGTGGGTCCCGCGGGAAGGAAAGCTCCTGCTCTAGCCGTGGGAGTGGCGCCTAGGTCCCACGTGGCGAGCGCCAGGTGTTTTCCACACCTGTTGGGCCAGGTGGGCAGAACCCGTGGTGTGCACTCCCTCTCACGGCCAGCAGCCAGATCTCTGAAATTTAGCCTCATGATTCTAATCCATGGTTTTGGAAGTTGAAACTGAAGTGGGGCGGCCTATGGTTGGTGCCTTAATGGAAACAGTGTAGACAACAAGAAGTAACGCAGGAACTCAATATTCAAAAGTCCACTAAGTGTTAGAACAATCTGGAGGGAGGAAACAGGCCGAGAGCAGAGGTGCCGAGAGAGAAGACTGGGCTTCCTTTGGCCCGAACTCTGACTTGTGGGCTTCACACACCCGGTTAGGGAGAATGAGGAAATATTTAAAGGGTGCCATGAAACTGGGTGGTCAGGATTAATGACACTCTATTGAAATGTACCTTTAAAATAATCTATGATGAATAAAATATCAAAATTTCACAGCTTTCTGGGACAAACTGGTGGGTGGGCTGGGTGCAGGGATGATTACCCAGTAAACAGGGTACTCATGGCCTTACTTGTGCATACTTACTAATGTATAGTGCACAATTTCACCTATTTTTCACTACGTCAAAGATGCGTGAAACCCATGTGAAATTGTGCACTACAGGTTAGTAAATAAACACAGTTAAGCCCGTGTGTACCTTGTTTATTGATTAATCTGCCCTGGCTGGGTAGAGTTGCAGGGAGGATGGGCCAGTGGAGGCGGGGCTGGCTAATAGGGGCAGCTGCCCATCCAGGTGAGCAAGTGGTCTCTGGGGAGTCAGCACCCGTGGCTGGAGGGGCTCTGGATATGGAGATGGAGATGTTGGCACTGAGGGTCCGGAAAGCATCATGCCTCCAGCCCTTCTGTGGCCCGCCCTGTCCACTGGTGTTTTTGAGGGGTGGCCTGAGTTCACTTGCCACCCTCGGGCTTCTCAGGTATCCCCAAAACCTCGCCCACTGCTGCAGCTTCATCCCAGCCCCTCGGTTTGCATCCTAGTTCTGTTTCTTGGAAACCTTGGTGGTGCAATGGTTAAGTGCTACTGCTGCTAACCAAAAGGTTGGCAGTTGGAATCTACCAGGCGCTCCTTGGAAACTCTATGGGGCAGTTCTACTCTGTCCTATGCGGTCGTTATGAGTCGGAATTGACTGGATGGCAACGGGTTTGGTTTGGTTTTCTGTTTCTTGCAGCTCTCGTCCAGTTTGCCTTCTGCTCAGCATTTGCATGAACAAGCTCCCCTGAAACCCCACACCTGTGCCAGCCTGCACCCACTCACCTTTCCACCCGTGTCCTCTCTTGGCTTGTCCTGCCCCTGCCACACCCCACGGCCCCTTGCAGCCCAGCCTCTGTGCCCAGCATGTGTTCTTAACGCTGACTGCTCTACCAAGGACCACAGTGAAGAGATGTAGAAGGCTGAAACTTTTGGGGCCTGGAGCCTGACCTGCCTTCTTACTAGGCCAGGCAAAGTTTAAGGGGAACCCATAAACTCAGCACACTCGTTCTAAGCAGAATGGTTCCTGTGTGCTTTCCTGCTGTGTTGCTGACTCCAATCCTGGAATGGAGTTTTAAAAAGTTCAGGGCTTGGCATGTGGTCCAGCAGTATGGGCTAACGGCGCCTTGAAATCAGAGCTGTTAGTGACTCAGTTAAGCTCTGACTCTGCATCTGGACCCTAACACTTTTCATACCTTTACAGAGATATAATTTAAAATTCACCCATTGTATATGTACAAATCAATGATCTTTAGTACATTTACAGAATTGTACAACCATTACCACAATCTCATTTTGGAACATTTCCACCCCCCGGCTCCCAAAGATCTCTTCTGCCCCTTAGCTGAAAGTACCTGCACCAGCCACAGCCTGAGGCAACGATTGGCCTGCTTTCTACCTGTATATTGTACTTTTCTGAACTTTGTATATAAATGGAGTAATGCACAATGTGACTCTTTGACCTTGTCATGCATGTGTCAGTAGTGTCTTCCTTTTGTGGCTGAGAAGCACTGGTTGGATAGTCACACCTCCTTAGTTTATTTGCTCACCAGGTGGGAGGTTTATTATTGTTCCAGTTTTGGTTGTTGTGAGGCCCTGGGAATCCCGCACCTACACACGACCTCCGACCCCGTTGAACTAGGCCCAGCAAGATCTCCGACCCCACGCACCCCTTGCCTACGCACTGCCTCAGACCCTGCGGACCCGGCGCCAAGGGACCTTGAAGCCGACCGCGCCCCCCTTGGCGGCACCAGCTCCCTGTGCAGATGCGGGCAGAGCCTCAGACCTGTCCTGGTAAACTGCGGGCAGAGCTCTGCCCCCGGGTGCGGGGCCGGGGGAGAATGTCTGCAGTACTCCTGGAAGGGGATGCAGGGGGCCGTTCTGTGAGGCCGTGCATGACTCGGCTATGTGTCACAGGGGACCCCAAGTGCAGGATGCCCCCATCACGTCCGTTTCTTGAGAACCAGGGCGACAATGAGAGCCAGAACTGCCGGGGAAACAGCCTGTCCCCAACAGGGGACCAGGTAAGAGGGCCCGTCCAGCGTCACCAGTCCTCGATGCTGAGCCCGGCCCAGGTGAGTGTCGTGCACAGGTGACCGGATGAACTGGCAGAGTCGAGCGGGGGTGGGAGGGAGGGCTGGCGGGTAAGGGGCAGCCACCCATCCAGGAGAGTGGTTGGTCCCTGGGGAGTCAGAGTCCGTGGCTGAAGGGGCTTTGGACATGGAGACAGAGGCGACGGAACCTGGACTGCGCCATCCACTGATGTTTTTGACTGGCAACCTGAGCTCACTCGCCACACCTGGGCCCTCATGGTGTTCCCAAAACGTCCCCCACGGCTGCAGCATCACCGCAGCCCCTCGGTTTGCGCTTTGGTTCTGTGTCTTGGAGCTTTTGCCCCTTCACTGTCCTCCTGTGTTCCCTCTCCCTCAGTATTTCCATGAACAACCCTCCCTGCCACACACACACACACACACACAGAGAGAGAGAGAGAGAAAACACTGCTTTCCGGTCGATTCTGACTCATAGCGACCCTATAGGACAGTAGAACGGCCCCATAAGTTTTCCAAGGCTGTAACCTTTACAGAAGTAATCTCTGATGGGGCCAACCGCCAAACTTCTGCTTAGCAGCCAAGCATTTAACCACTGTGCCACCGTGGTGCCTTTGCATGAACGAGCTTACCTGAAACCCCACACCTGGTTCAGCCCACACCTCTTCCCTGCCCTGCATTTGTGCCCAGCATGTGACCTTATGCAGACGGTTCTGCTGCCAATGACGTTAGAGAGCACGTTGGTATCCTGGCACTAAGAGGCACCAAGAACTTTCAGGCTTTCTTTTTCCTTTTCTTCCTACGTCAGATTACAGTCTGGAACTCTAGTATGACCACCTGTGCCGGAGATGCTGACTTCAACGAGGAGGAATCCTGGAATGGGAAGGGGGACATTTCACTATTTAAGGTATGTGTATTAATATTAACGTGGTCCTCCTCCTGCCCCTCTTGAGAGCATCTCATCTGCCACTGCGCTAATTTATTCTTGGATTTTGGCTTCAATCAATAAAGCCAGTGGGGAAGATTTATACATTCAGTTTCAACAGGAGGGACAAAAATAGGCACAGTCTACTCAGAGCTTTGTGTGCCCCCCCCGGAGGGAAGTGGGGGAGTTCCTGGGTGGTGCAGGAGGCAAAGCACTCAGCTGCTAACCAAAAGGACGATGACCCACCCAGAGGTGCCTAGGAAGAAAGACCTGGTGATCCACTTCTGAAAAATCAGCCGTTGGAAACGGTAGGGGGCACAGTTCTGTCCCGACACACACAGGGTCGCCATGCGATGGAGCAGACTCCACAGCATCTGGTAACTGTCCCGACACACACGGGGTTGCCATGCGATGGAGCAGACTCCACAGCAACTGGTAACTGTTCTGACACACACGGGGTCGCCATGCGATGGAGCAGACTCCACAGCAACTGGTAACTGTTCTGACACACACGGGGTCGCCATGCGATGGAGCAGACTCCACAGCAACTGGTAGAGTGAACTGAGCCCATTGGAGGGGATACCTGTCCTGAGACCAGTAGTCCCTGTTCTTGTGTGGTTGTCATTAGCAAGGATGAAGATGTCTAATGGGTTCAGAACACAGCATCCCCTCGAAGCCCTTTATTGGGAAGTGTGCTGTCAATTGTGTACATAGCAAAACACGTGTCAGGGCTGGAAGGAACTCACATTCATTTCAGACTTAATCTTACAGTACCAGTTTCCACTGAGTGAAGCCAGCAAGGAGGCAGGGTCCAGAAGGGAAGGTACAGTGTTTGAAGCTGAACACAGCAGACATAGATCCTCTGAGTATGAGAGGGTGGAGGATGCCTGCAGGGTTAAGGTCAGGTTTACAATCAAGGTTTGGGTCAGGCCATGTCAGGGAGAGGATCAGGGATGTAGGGTCAGGGTGAGGTCACAAGGTAAAACTTCTCCACCCAGTTCTCCTTGTGTGTGTTCGCAGTGTTCTGACGTTCTGATGTTTGTGAGCGCTTTCACTTGAGGACTGAGAGGCAAACCCATTGTCCACAGTGCCAGATTAAGGGGCAGCTACACAGGCAGCTGCCCAGGGTGTGAGATTTCACGGGACACCAAATCAATGTGTCAAAATATTACTTTGAGTAAAATATTATCAAAGCAAGTAAATACCAAGTAGCTATCCTAACTCGAGCTAGTTCCGACTCATAGCAACCGTATGCACAACAGAATGAAATACTGCTCGGTTCTATGCCATCCTCAGAACTGTTGCAATGCTTGAGCCCATTGTTCCAGCTACTGTGTCAATCCATCTCATTGAAGGTCTTCCTCTTTTTCGCTGACCCTCTACTTTACCAAGCATGATGCCCTTCTCCAGGGACTGGTCCCTCCTGATAACACATCCAAAGTATGTGAGATGTAGGCTTGCCATCCTTGCTTCTAAGGAGCATTCTGGTTGTTCGTCTTCCAAGACAGATTTGTTTTTTTGACAATCTAATATGGTATATCCAGTATTTGTTGCCAACACCACAATTCAAAGACATCAATTATTGGTCTTCCTAATTCATTGTCCAGTTTTTGCATGCATATGAGACGATTGAAAACACCATGGCTTAGGTCAGGCGCACCTTAGTCCTCAAGGTAACATCTTTGCTTTTCAACACTTTAAAAGAGGTCTTTTGCAGCCGATTTGCCCAATGCAATGGATCTTTTGATTTCTTGACTGCTGCTTCCATGGCCGTTGATTGCGGATCCAAGTAAAATGAAATTCTTGACAACCTCAGTCCGTTCTCTGTTTATCATGATGTTGCTCATTGGTCCAGTTGTGAGGATTTTTGTTTTATGTTGAGGTGTAATCCATACTGAAGGCTGTGGTCTTTGATCTTCATCAGTCAGTGCTTCAAGTCCCCTTCACTTTCAGCAAGCAAGGTTGTGTCATCTGCATAACGCAGGTTGTTAATGAGTCTCCCTCCAATCGTGATGCCCCGTTCTTCTTCATATAATCCATCTTCCTGGGTTATTTGGTCAGCACACATTGAATAGGCATGGAGAAAGGACACAACCCTGGTGCATACCTTTCCTGACTTCAAACCATGCAATAGCCCCTCATTCTGTTTGAACTACTGCCTCTCGATCATGCACAGATTCCTCATGAGCACAATTAAGTGTTCCGGAATTCCCATTCTCTGCAATTTTATCCACAATTTGTTATGATCCACACAGTCCAATGCCTTAGCATAGTCAATAAAACACATGTAAACATCTTTCTGGTATTCTCTGCTTTCAGCTAGGATCCATCTGACATCAGCAATGATATCCCTGGTTCCAAATCCTCTTCTAAATCAGTCTTGCATTTCTGGCAGTTCCCTGTCAATATACTGCTGCAGCCACTTTTGAATGACCTTTAGCAAAAATTTTCTTGTATGTGATATTAATAATATTACTTGATAATTTCTGCATTCAGTTGGACCACCTTTCTTGGGAATAGGAATAAATACAGATCTCTCCCAGTCGGTTGGCCAAGTAGCTGTCTTCCAAGTTTCTTGGCATAGACAAGTGAGCACTTCCAGCGCTGCATCTCTTTGTTGAAACATCTCAATTGGTATTCTGTCAATTCCTGGAACCTTGTTTTTTGCCAGTGCCTTCAAAGTAGCTTGGACTTCTTCCTTCAGCGCCATCGGTTCCTGATCATGTGTTACCTCCTGAAATGGTTGAACGTAGATCAATTATTTTTGGTGTAGTGACTCTGTGTATTCCTTCCATCTTCTTTTGATGTTTCCTGTGTTGTTTAATGTTTTCCCTGTAGAATTCTTCAGTATTGCAACTCGAGGCTTGAATTTTTTCTTCAGTTCTTTCAGTTTGAGAAATGCTGAGCGTTCTTCCCTTTTGGTTTTCTATCTCCAGGTCTTTGCACATGTCATCATAATACTTTACTTTGTCTTCTCTAGCTGCCCTTTGAAATCTTCTGTTCAGCTCTTTTACTTCATCAATTTTTCCTTTTGCTTTAACTACTCGATGTTCAAGAGCAAGTTTCAGAGTCTCTTCTGATATCCATTGGTGTCTTTTCTTTCTCTCCTTTTTAATGACCTCTTGATTTCTTCATGTATGATGCACTTGATGTCATTTCACAACTCATCTGATCTTGGTCATTATTGTTCAACACATCACGTCTACTCTTGAGATGGTCTCTAAATTTAGGTGAGATATACTCAAGGTCGTACTTTGGCTCTTGTGGACTTGTTCTAATTTTCTTCACTTTCAACTTGAACTTACGTATGAGTAATTGATGGTCTGATCCACAGCCGGCCCCTGACCTTTTTCTGACTGATGATATTGAGCTTTTCCATTGTCTCTTTCTGCAGATGTAGTCTATTTGATTCCTGTGTATTCCATCGTGTGTAGTCACCGTTAATGTTGGTGAAAAAAGGTATTTGCAAAGAAGTTGTTGGTCTTCCAAAATTCAATCATGCAATCTCCAGCATCATTTCTATCACCAAGGCCATATCTCCCAACTACTGATCCTTCTTTGTTTACTACTTTCCCATTCCTATCACCAGTAATTATCAATGCACCCTGATTGCATGTTAGATCAATTTCAGCCTGTAGAAGTTGGTAAAAATCTTTAATTTCTTCTTCATCTTTGGCCTTAGTGGTTGGTACATAAATTTGAATAATAGTCTTATTAACTGGTTTTCCTTGTAGGCATATGGATATTATCCTAACACTGACAGAGTTGTAGTTCAGGAGAGATCTGGAAATGTTATTTTTGACAATGAATGTAATGCCATTCCTCTTCAAATTATCATTCCCAGCATAGTAGACCATACAATTGTCCAATTTGAAATGACCAGTACCAGTCCATTTCAGGTCACTAATGCCTAGAATATCAATCTTTATGCCTTCCATTTCATTTTTGATGATTTCCAATTTTCCTAGATTCATACTTGGTACATTCCTGGTTCCAATTATGAATGGATGTTTGCAGCTGTTTCTTCTCATTTTGAGTGATGCCACATCAGCAAATGAAGGCCCCTAAAGCTTAACTCCATTCACTTCATTAAGGTTGACTCTAAGTTGAGGAGGCGGCTCTTCCCTAGTCATATTTTGAGTACTTTCCAATCTGAGGGGCTCATCTTTTGGCACTATATCAGACAATGTTCTGCTGTCATTCATAAGATTTTCACTGGCTAATTCTTTTCAGAAGTAGACTGCCAGGTCCTATCTTCCTAGTCTACCTTAGACTGGAAGCTCAGCTGGAAACTGTCTGCCATGGGTGACCCTGCTTGTATTTGAATATCAGTGGCATAGCTTTCAGCATCAGAGCAACACACAAGCCCTTACAGTAAGACAAACTGAGAGACTCATGGGGGTAAGTTTATATAGATGTTCCCAAAGTGTATGCTTTTGCACAGTGGCATAATAGGGTACACAAAACCCTGCTGCAGAAATGGGGTGGTGGCATCAGATCTCCTCTAACTTCACAAGGGGGAGGAGAGAAAATCAACATCAACATCAGCCCAAGGCGGATTCCTATGAAGTGGAGGTCAAACGTACCTCCACCTTCTAAAGTTTTTACCAATCCTGACACCAGGTGACACCCCCATGGCACTCTCTACTTCTCTGCTGAGTTCAAAAATTCATTGCAGTGACCACACAGAACTCACAGACTATACTCACAGTTATGGGGTTCATTAGGGAAGTAACAGGTTACAACTCAGGATCAGGAATGACTCATGATATAGTTCTTGATCAGGACAGCTTCTTTTCAGCCATGCCCTCAGGCAGGCCTGCCCCCTTGGCTCCTCAGCCTGGCCTCGGCCCCTACTTGGGTCTGGCCTCTGCTCTGCTCTGGCAAGTGTTATGGCTTTTTAACTCTACCAAGTGTTTAGAGGCATCTCACTCTGCCAGCAGGCCTCCTGCCCAAAGATGCTCAGCTCTCTGGCTCCATGGGTTGGGACACCCACTGAAGCTACCTTGTTTCATGGGTCCGAAAGCCCACTATGCCATCTCGAATTGACCTCCTGGTTCTGCTGCTGCTGTTTTTTCTGCCATGCTTCTTGTTGTCTTATGCTATCTCCAGTATTACAGCTGTGTGTTTCCTGGGTCCAGGAAGCTCTCACACAAGTCCAAAGGACATGCTGCACTCCTGGCTCTTCTTGATGGTAATGAGGTCTTGCCTCCCGCCTCTGGAATTGGTTCCCTTTAAGCCTAGTGGGATGGCAAAACTAACCAATCCCCTTGTTAGGGTTCCCTGCACTTTATTTGCATGGCTCCACCCCTGCAAGTGTTCCATGTTACTTATTTGTATTATTATGAAGCTGCACGTTCCCCTTGGTGGGCCACAAGCACCTAATTTACATAGTCCCGCCTGATAATTTTGTGGGAGTTAGAAGACCATGGCTAGAAGGGCCATATACTAGGAATTCACTACACTGCATCTTATTTAAGCTACTGTTTTAATATATTGTGAAAAGTTCACCAGTATGCTAGCATGAAATCTTCAGTTTTTTCACCATTTATGATGATGTTGTTTATGGGTCCAGTTGTGAGGTTTTTTGTTTTCTTCATATAAGCATACGTACACATTATGAATTGTTGCTAATAACTCTAATTCTAATCTAACAGCCTGGCAACTGCTCTCTTCTCCCCCCTTCAGTATCTGTATCTCTTTTCTCCAACAGGGGAAACCCTGTCTCAATAGGAATAGATTTAATCATGTACCCAGTTATATAATAACCAAAAAACCAAACCCATTGCCATCAAGTTGATTCCAACTCATAGCAACCCTGTAGCATAGAGTAGAACTGCCCCATAGGGTTTCTAAGGCTGTGTAATCTTTAGGAAAGCAGACTGCCACATCTTTTTCCTGTGGAGTGGCTAGTGGGTTCAAACTGCCAACCTTTCAGTTAGTAGCTGATTGCTTAACCACGGTATCACCAAGGCTCCTCAATTATGTAACACACACAAAAATAATTTCCTAATTGTTACACTTATACCTAACTAGCCTTAGAAATTCTTTTCAGCTGTTTTAATCTGTAGCCTGAGAATGCATAATCAAGGTATTATATTTTAATTTATTTGGATTCATTCTTTTTTGTTTGTTCATTCTCCTGTGTCATTATGAGATTTGTCTGAAATACAGTTAAGTCCATGTCTTTATTTTTGAATTCACCCCTTATGTTACTTTTTACCATTCCACTGTATTTCAGTTCATTGTATTCTGATTATTGTTAGGTGCCTGGTCCTTAACTCCACACCTGAGCATCCCCCTGACCCCCACCCCCCTACCTCCTCACACCCCACACCTGGGCACCCTTCTAATCAACTCTTCTCACTCCCCATACCCGGGAATCCCCCAATCCCTCCCACCTCCTCACTCCCCATACTGTGTCCTTCTCCTGGCTCCTCAACCCCTCCCTTTCCTCCCCTTATGCCACCTTGCCCTGCCAGCCCCCTTACCTGTGCCAGCGGGCAGGCAGGGTGGCAGCCATGTGGCTCTTCCCAGGGTCCTGATGCACTGAAGGTCACTGGTGCCAGTTGTAGGTGCCGACCAGCCGCGCAATGGTGGAGGTGGGCCTTCTTACTGCTCTACTTGCTGTGCTTCCTGAAAGGTAGGAGACATGGAGACCTCAGTTGGGGGACCCGCTGGCAGGCTGGATGTGCCTAACCCCATGAAGTTGTGTTGGGCAGGCACAAGGAGGTACAGCGCCCCTGCCCCTGCAAGCCCTTGAGGTGGGAGCACTGGGAGAGTGCTTCTGCACCCCCATCTGCTGCTCTAACTCCACCTCCTGGTGCCCTGGTCCATTAGTCTGCCCCCTGGGCCTCAGTGTTCCCATGTGTTCTGTGTACCTGAGGGGCTTGTAAAGGACCTGGGGTGCCAGATCAGCATCTCTTACCCATGGCAGCAGCATCCCTGCTTGCACCTTCTACTCTGCCCAGCCTTGGGTGAGTCCCATGGCAGGGGGAACCACAGCCTGAAGCGCAGGGGGGACCTGCCCTAGAGACCCCCTCCCAGGAACCAGTATCCCCTATGGGCTTCAAGAGAGAGGCCCTGGCCCTGTACACACAGTGGGTTGGTGGGATTTACACCCCCATGGGTGTGGGGAGACCCAGCCACGGACTTCCCTTAGTCCTGGGAGCTTGAAGTGCTTGGCGAGAAAGGCCCAGCCCAGGGTTGTGGATGCACAGAGATCTTGGGGAACTGTGGCCTCAAATTTGGCAGTTGGGTTTTTGGGCCAGGCTTGGGGAGGAGATGGCCTGAGACCCCCTCCCTGCCCCTCTGCCAGGGTTGGGAACAAAGGCCTAGGGCAGTGTGGACATTGGCCCCAATTCCAACCCATTGGTAAGGAGCCCTTGTCAGGGGACAGCAGCAGCAAGGAAAGACCCTCACCGTGCATCTTGGCAGATAATCCAAAGAACTGACACGTAGCCCTTTCTGGATTCATGAATTTATTCAGGGAAACTTACTGACACAGGCAAGCAGCTGCTCTCCAGTGATGGCCGACTGGAGCATTTTCCACAACCACCTAGCAAGGGACCCAAGCCTATATACCACTCCAGCTAGGACCAAGGTTCATTGTTTTTTTTCCACGTCCTTTAGCATTCAGTGTTCCCAGGGATTTCATGTCCAGGCCCAGATATTTTCCTTCTTGTTGCTAAGGCATTCCTTGGGCTTGGCCGCTGGCCCAGTCATGCTACTCCTGGCCTTGTACCTTAACCTGAGCCCATCCCAAATCCATCCCCAGCATGCTTCAGGGAAGAGCAAAGCTGATTCCATTAGGAGGGGATGCATATAGCTGAATAGTATTACCTTACAGCCCTCATACCTAATTTGCTGCCCCCACTCCCACTTGGACCGTAGGGTCCACTGGGTATGAGGAGAGGGAGAGGTCAGCCCCTCCAGTGGTAGAGGAGACCTCTTGTGGGGTGGACTGGGTGGAAGCAGGGAGGGGACTCACCAGGGGATGCCTGACAGTCCTGGGAACTTTACCCCGGGTGCTGATGTTTGCGTAGTTTATTTAAACATTTATGTGGTGTTTACTGTGTGCCAGGTACCATGGACCAGATGTAAATAATTGAAAAGTTTACTCAAAATAGCCTCTGTGTGTGTGTGTGTGTGTGTGTGTGTGTTGTTTTTTCTCCTGTGGGTCAGGCCTGTGGCATCAAGGTAAGTTCTGGGAGAGGAGACAGCTCCACACACACACTTAGCACCATAAGGTTCTAAATGGGTTAGGGCTGCAGTTTGGTTTATGTGTTAGGACTGTAGGGTTTTAGGGTTAGGGTCAGGGTCAGAGTCTAGATTTAGGATCAGGGTTCAAGGACCATGGTCAAAAGCTAAAGTTAGGAGCTAAGGATTAGGGGTCAGGATCCAGGGTTTTAGGTTTATTGGTGTGCCAGTCCATCATCTCTGACACCAGTCAATCTTTCTCCTATCAGCACTCTTCTTTCCCATGATGGGTTTTTTAATTTGCTGCAGCATCTCACAGAACTCATGAACTGTATTTACAGTTAGGTAGTTTATTGAGATACAACTCAGTAGACAATTCATGTTCAGATGCAACTTGGACATAACAGGATACATACAACTCAGGATCAGGATCAACTTGGAAGTAACAGGATACAACTCAAGATGCAATTGGTCAATCAGGGCAGCTTTCTTACAGGATAACCTTTGGCTCAAAAATGCTCCTTGCTGGTGTAGTTGTCAATCAGAACCTTGGACATTTCTCTGCTGTTCTCTTAGCTGTCATCCTCTCTGTAGCTAACTATCCCAGCTCACAGCCAGTATAGAAGCTTGCTCAGCTCTCTTAGCTGCTCTGTGACATCAAGGGTCTCTTCCACCAGGCCTCTCTGCTAATGATCTCCCAAGCTGTTTTTCCAAAGAACCAAGGCAAAAGGCCACATAGAGGAACTCATTGCACCACAGGTCACCCTGTGGCCTTTTGGCCATTTTTTTTTTTTTCACATACTCAACATCTGGAGGGTTACTTCTCCCTCCCCATACATTTGACCAGGAGTATTACAATCGTAATCCAAATCAGCCACTAACAATTAGTACATCTGTAGGGTAAAACCCTCCAGGTAAGGTAACTCAGTACCAGACATGCAGGTCTGCTGCAGGTATCCATTTGATCTGGTTAGGTCTCTAAAAAGTCATCCCAGCTTCACCCATTCTGGCATTGGATAAAATTTGACTGAGAGAATATTATTCCCTTGCTGCAAGCCTCTCTTAAGGTATTAACACAGTGTTAGACTTCCCACACTGCATGACCCATTTATTCATTCCTTTACCTTTGGCTATTATCTCTTCTTCCTTCTATTTGTTGTTTATTTTAACCCGAACTTTTTCACCTTGGGGAGGGACCTCAGGTTCAGTTGCTGTGCTAGTCCAGATCAATGGTAGCAATACCATTCTAGCATGCTCTTTCCCCTCAGCCAACTACCATTCATACGGGGGTAGGGATACATAGGTACAATGGGCTATCCTGACCATTCACCCAATTTTTCCAGATGGGGTAAAGGTACAATCAATCCTATCAGGCTCTTGGGAATTCTGGCATACAGGCTTAGGGGTATAGTTGCAGTATTTTCCTTAGGGATCACCCCGGCTTTTGGCACCTGTGGCTGCATTCTTGGTCCTGGGACCACAGCATCTGATAGTAAAAAAGCAATTTTAGGTGATGCGTAGAAGAATTACATAGTTGCATCTGCATCCACTTCTACCCCCGCTTTCCCAGAGAAGCATAGGAATCTGTCTAGTGGTGATCCTCCCTTTGCCTCCCTCATGTTGAACGTGAGTACACACTGAGACACGTGTGTAAGCTAGCCTTTCATTCATATTTCTCCTCCATTGTAGACAAATGTTTCACTTGCCCTTTCCAATTTTCTATCAAACCATTACTCTGAGGGTGATACGCAACGTGGTATGTACATTTAATATGATGTCTCTTTGCCCATAACTGCACACTGTGGGTTGTAAACTGTTTTTGGTCTGATGAAATATAACTTGGCGGCCCAAATTTGTACACCATTTCTGTTCCAGTACTTTAATGGTGTTTTTGGCATTTGCATCTCTCACTGGATATGCAAAGCCCAGTCCAAGTGTCTGTTCCTGTCAGGACCTATTTGTAGCCCTCTGCGTCTACTAGCATCATTGATTCAATGTAACTGACTTCCTCAGCAGCGTGCAGGGTTCCACCTGGGGACTCTGCCCCATAGCCATTTGCAATCTTTTTCTTTCTTGCTGGCAGATAGAGCAATCCTTATTGGCATTTTGTGCCTCAGAGGGTACAAGAGGGACATATCTAGATTTAGCCCATCTCTTCATTGCTGCAGCAACTCCATGTCTGCTTGTTTCAGGTGGCCACTTCAACTGAGTGTACCAACAGGTCCCCTTGCTGATTCCAGTTGCCTTCTAATCTAGGAAAGGGGTTCTTCTAATGGGCATTGAAATGTCCTATTTTAATGTGTTCTCTAAATTCCCAAGGTGCTTTCTGTTGTATCATGCCTGTATGGGAATTCTCTTAATAGTACGATTTTCCATTGCCCATTTATTTGCCTGACCATATTGCCAGATCATTGGCCACTGCCTATGAATCGGTAAAAATCCAAATTTATGGGTTGTCATCATTGTTCAGTTCTTCCATCACATCAAGGAAAACAGCATGCAGCTCAGCCCAATGAGCTGACCTGTTTCTACCTTCTTTGATGAGGGTCTTTCCATCTGCTGGTCTTAATGCAGCAGGTTTTCACATCAAATGTCATCCATGTACCCTGTAACTGTCATTAGTGAACCAAGCAGCTTCCTATTGATCAGTAGAAAGCTGTTCACAGGGCACTGTCCATGTAGCAATAGGCTCTGGCAACTTTTCAGGTTGTTCCAGGGTAGGATCTATGGGAAAGAGGCTACCTGCTTGTGGATATGATGGGTGCATCCCTGCATTGTCCCATGTAAAAATGGCATGGTGGCATCAGACCTCATCTAACTTCACAAGGGAGAGGAGAGAGAAGATCATCAGCCCAAGGCTGATCCTTATGAGGTTGAGGTCAAACATACCTCAACCCCCTCTAATCTTTTTACCAGTCATGACACCAGCCACCCTCCTATGGCACTCTCTACTTCTCAACTAGTTTTAATAATTCATTGCAGTGGCCACACAGAACTCACAGATTATATTCACAGTTATAGGGTTTATTAGGGAAATAACAGGTTACAATTCAGGACCAGGAACAACTCAGGATACAGTTCCTCAATCAGAATAGCTTCTTTTTAGCCACACCTGTAGTCAGGCTTCTCTCTCAGGCTCTGTCCCTTGGACCCTCGGCATGTTCTCTGCCCTGCTTGGTCAAGTGTTACAAAGCTCTTTAGCTCTGGCAACAACTGCCGAGAGGCACCCCACTCCACCAGCAAGTCACCTGCCTGAAGGCACTCAGCTCTTTTGTTCCAGGGATTGGCACACCCACTGTAGCCACCTTGGTCCATGGGCCGGGAAGCCTACTGTGCCGTCTTGCACTGGTCTCCAGGTTCTGTTGGTGCTGTTTCTCTGCTGCTAGATTCTGCCATGCTTTCTGCCACTTCTCACCATCTCTGGTGTTACAGCTCTGTCTCCTGTGTCTAGGAGGTTCTCAGCACAGGGACCCCAAGTCCAAAGGATGCACTCCACTCCTGGCTCTTCTTCTTGATGGTAGTGAGGTCCCCTGTCGCCTCTGGGGTTGTCTCCCTTTAAGCCAAGCAGAATGACAAAACTGACTAATCACTTCATTAAGTTTTCATACACCTTATTTGCATGGCCCCCCTCCCACAAGGGTTCCATGTACCTTACATGCATTATTAGCAAGCTATCCAATCCTCTTGGTGGGCCACAATCCTCTTGGTGGGCCACAAGAGCTTTTTTTGCATAGTCCCACTTGGTCATGTTGTTGGAGTCTCAAAGATCATGGTTAGAAATGCTGTATTAAAGTAGTTCACTATACTGTACCCCAGTAGCTTTTTCTTGTATAAATTATACCTTCACTCATTGACTACCTCATTATCTATTTTGTGCATTACTGAGGTAGTGGGCACGGCAGCAACATCTGTGGAGCATCCCCTCCCTCAAGGAAGATCTCCAGGTGGCTTTTGGGAAGCTGGGCTGGGCTGCTCTGTGCCGTCTACTCCTTTCTGCCAGTGGGGGTGCTGTGTCCTGGAATTAAAAAAAACAAAAGGGAAGAACATGCTCAGCATTTCTCAAGCTGAAAGAAATGAAAAAAAAATTCAGTCTTCGAGTTGCACTATTGAAGGATTCTGTGGGCACAACTGAACGATGCAGAAAATATCAAAAGAAGAGGAAAGGAATACACAGTCACTGTACCAAATAGAATTGGTCGACATTCAACTGTTTCAGGAGATTGCATATGATCAGAAATTGATGGCATTGCAGGAAGAAGTCCAAGCTGCCCTGAAGAGAATTATAAAAGACAAAGCTCCAGGAATTGACAGAATAATAATTGAGATTTTTCAACAAATGGACGCAGTGCTAAGTTGCTCACTCATCTCTGCCAAGAAGTTTGGGACACAGCTGTCTGGCCAGTTGACTGGAAAAGATCCATATTTGTGCCCATTCCAAAGAAAAGCAATCCAATATATTAAGGAAATTACCGAACAGTGTCATTAATATCACACACAAGTAAAATTTTGCTGAAGATCACTGAAAAGCAGTGGCAGTAGTACATTGACATGGAACTGCCAGAAGTTCCAGCCAGATTCAGAAGAGGATTTGGAAGGAGGGGTATCATTGATGATGTCAGAGAGATCTTGGCTGAAAGCAGAGAATACGAGAAAGATGTTGACCTGTGTTTTGTTGACTATGCAAAGGCATTCGACTGTGTGGATTACAAATTATGGATAACATTTCGAGAATGAGAATTCCATAACACTTAACTGTGCTCATGAGCAACGTATACATAGACCAAGAGGCAGTCTTGGTTTGAACAGAACAAGGTGGTACTTTATGGTTCAAAATCAGGACAGGTGTGTATCAGGGTTATATCCTTTCACCATACTTATTCAGTCTGTGTACTGAGCAAATAATCTGAGAAGCCAGACTACATGCAGAACATGGCATCAGGATTGGAGGAAGACGCATCATCAACCTACAATATTCAGATGACACAACCTTGCTTGCTCAAGGTGAGGAGGACTTGAATCACTTACTGATGAAAATCAAAGACTGCAACCTTCAATATCGATTACACATCAACATAATTAAAACAAAAATTCTCATAACTGAGCCAATAAGCAACATCATGACAAATGGAGAAAATATTGAAGTTGTCAAGGATTTAGTTTTACTTGGATCCACGATCAACACCAATGGAAGCAGCAGTCAACAAATTAAACAACACATTACTCTGGGCAAATATGCTGCAAAAGACCTCTTTAAATTGTTAAAAAGTAAAGATGTCACTTTAAGGAGTAAGGTGCACCTGACCCAAGCCATGGTGTTTTCATTTGCCTCATATGCTTGTGAAAGCTGGCCAATGAATAAGGAAGCTGGAAGAATTGATCCGTTTGAATTATGGTATTGGTGAAGAAAATTGAATATACCATGGCTTGCCAAAAGAATGAACAAATCTGTCTTGGAAGAAGTACAACCACAGTGCTCCTTAGAAGCAAGGATGGTGAGACTCTGCCTCACATACTTTGGACATGTTATCAGGAGGGATCAATTCCTGGAGAAGGACATCATGCATGGTAGAGGGTCAGTGAAAAGGAGAAAGATCCTCAATGAAATGGGTTGACATTGGCTGCAACAATGGGCTCAAGCGTAACAATTATTAGGAGGGTGATGAAGTACTGGGTAGTGTTTTCTATTGTACAAAGGGTCCCTAAGAATCAGAACTAACTTGATGGCACATAACAGATAACTGAGACAGGATTTGTTTCCTGGAGTTGAGTGCTGCTCTAACAAATACCTAAAATGTGGAAGTGGATTTGGAATTGGGCAATGGGTAGAGCCTGGAAGAGTTTTTTTTTTTTTTTTTTTAATGCTTTAAGTGAAAGTTTACAAATCAAGTCAGCCTCTCATACAAAAAACCCATACATACCTTGCCATGTTCTCCTAGCTGCTCTCCCCACAATGAGACAGCATACTTTTCCTCCCCAGCCCATATTCCCGCTGTCCATTCAACCAGCTCCTGTACCCCTCTGGCTTCTCATCTTGACTCCAGACAGGAGCTGCCCACATAGTCTTATGTGTCCACCCGTGCGGAGTAGCTCACTCCTCACCAGTATCACTTTCTGTCTTATAGTCCAGTCCAATCCCTGTCTGAAGAGTTGGCTTTGGGAATGGTTCCAGTATTGGGCTAACAGAGGGTCCAGGGACCAGAACCTCCAGGGTCCCTCTAGTGTTAGTCAGACCATTAAGTCTGGTCTTTTTATGAGAACAGCATGTCACTGTTCTCCCCCATCAGGAGTTCTCTGCTGTGTCCCCTGTCAGGGCAGCCATTAGTGGTAACCAGGTACCATCTAGTTCTTCTGGTCTCAGGCTGATGTAGTCTGTGGCTTATTTGGCCTTTTCTGTCTCTTGGGTGCATATTTACCTTGTGTTTTTGTGTTCTTCATTCTCCTTTGCTCTGCGTAGGTTGAGACCAATTGATGCATCTTAGATGGCTATTTGCTAGCCTTTAAGACCCCAGATGCCACTCACCAAAGTGGGATACAGAACATTTTCTTAAAATATTTTGTTATGCCAATTGACTTAGATGTCCCGTGAAACCATGGTCGCCAGACCCCTGTTCCTGATACTCTGGCCTTTGAAATATTTGGTTGTATTCAAGAGACAGCTTTTGGTTTAGTGCAGTTGTGCTGACATCCCCTGTATCGTGTGTTGTCTTTCCCTTCACCTAAAATAGTTCTAGTCTGCTATCTAATTAGTGAATATCCCTCTCCCTCCCTCCCCATCCTTGTAACTATCAGGAACATGGGTGTGCATATATCTGTTTGTGTGAGGGCTCTTATTTCTTTAGGATATATTCCAAGGAGTGGGATTGCTGGATCAGATAGTAGTTCTATTTCTAGCTTTTTAAGGAAGCACCAAATAGATTTCCAAAGTGGCTGTACCATTTTACATTCCCACCAGCAGTGTATAAGTGTTCCAGTCTCTCCACAACCTCTCCAACATTTATTATTTTGTGTTTTTTGGATTAAAGCCAGCCTTGCTGAGGTGAGATGGAATCTCATTGTAGTTTTGATTTCCATTTCTCTAATGGATAATGATCGTAAGCATTTCCTCATGTATTGGAACGCAAAAGTTGGAAACGAAGAAGGGTCAGTATTTGGAAAATATGGCCTTGGTGATAGAAACAATGTCAGAGATCAAATGATAGAATTTTGCAAGACCAACAACTTCTTCATAGTAAATACCTCCTTTCACCAACATAAACATGGATCTCACCAGACGGAACAGACAGGAATCAAATTGACTACATCTGTGGAAAGAGACGATGGCAAAGCTCAATATCATCAGTCAGAACAAGGCCAGTGGCTGACTGTGGAACAGACCATCAATTGTTCATATTCAAGTTCTATCTGAAACTGAAGAAAATGAGAGTAAGTGCAAGAGAACCAAAATATGACCTTGAGTATATCCCACCTGAATTTAGAGACCACCTCAAGAATAGCTTTGACATGTTGAACACTAGTGACCAAAGACTAGACGAGTTGTGGAATGATATCAAGGACATCATACATGAAGAAGGCAAGAAGCCACTGAAAAGACAGGAAAGAAAGAAGACACCAAGATGGATGTCAGAGGAGACTCTGAAATTTGCTCACGAATGTCGAGCAGCTAAAGCAGAAGGAAGAAATGATGAAGTAAAAGAACTGAACAGAAGATTTCAAAGGGCGGCTCAAGAACACAAAGTATTATAATAACACGTGCAAAGAGCTGGAGATAGAAAACCAAAAGGGAAGAATAGGTTTAGCATTTCTCAAGCTTTGAGCTGCAATAGTGAAGGATTCTATGGGGAAAATATTAAATGATGCAGGAAGCATGAAAAGAAGATGGAAGGAATACACAGAGTAGTAATAGCAAAAATAATTAGTCGATGATCAAGTATTTCAAGAGGTAGCATATGATCAGGAACCGATGGTACTGAAAGAAGAAGTCCAAGCTGTTCTGAAGGCATTGGTGAAAAACAAGGTTCCAGGAATCGATGGAATATCAATTGAGATGTTTCAACAAACAGATGCAGCGCTGAAGGTGCTCACTCGTTTATGGCAAGAAATATGGAAGACAGTTTCCTTGCCAACTGACTGGAAGAGATCTATATTTATGCCTATTGCCAAGAAAGGTGATCCAACCAAATGTGGAAATTATAGAACAATATCATTAATATTACATGCAAGCAAAATTTTGCTGAAGATCGTTCAAAAACGGCTGCAGCAGTATATCAACAGAGAACTGCCAGAAATTCCAGACATGGAACCAGGGATATCATTGCTGATGTCAGATGGATCCTGGCTGAAAGCAAAGAATACCAGAACGATGTTTACCTGTGTTTTATTAACTATGCAAAGGCATTCGACTGTGTGGATCATAATGAATTATGGATAACATTGGGAAGAATGGGAATTCCAGAACACTTAATTATGCTCATGAGAAACCTTTACATAGATCAAGAGGCAGTTGTTTGGACAGAACAAGGGGATACTGATTGGCTTAGAGTCAGGAAAGGTGTACATCAGGGTTGTATCCTTTCACCATACCTGTTCAATCTGAATGCTGAACAAATAACCCAAGAAGCTGGACTATATGAAGAAGAATGGGGCATCAGGATTAGAGGAAGACTCATTAACAGCCTGCATTATGCAGATGACACAACCTTGCTTGCTGAAAGTGAAGAGGACTTGAAACACTTACTGATGAAGATCAAAGACCGCAGCCTTCATTACGGATTGCACCTCAACATAAAGAAAACAAAAATCCTCACAACTGGACCAAAGAGCAACATCATGATAAATGGAGAAAAGATTGAAGTTGTCAAGGATTTCATTTTACTTGGATCCACAGTCAACAGCCGTGGAAGCAGCAGTCAAGAAATCAAAAGACGCATTGCATTGGGTAAATCTGCTGCAAAGGACCTCTTTAAAGTGTTGAAAAGCAAAGATATGACCTTGAAGACTAAGGTGCGCCCAACCCAAGCCATGGTATTTTCAATTGCATCATATGCATGTGAAAGCTGGACAATGAATAAGCAAGACTGAAGAAGAATTGATGCCTGTGAATAGTGTTGGTGAAGAATATTGAATATACCATGGACTGCCAAAAGAATAAAGAAATCTGTCTTGGAAGAAGTGCAACTGGAATACTTTTTAGAAGCAAGGATGGCGAGACTGTGTCTTACATACTTTGGACATGTTGTCAGGAGGGATCAGTCCCTGGAGAAGGACATCATGCTTGGCAAAGTACAGGGTTAGTGGAAAAGAGAAAGAACCTCAAAAAGGTGGGTTGACAAGGTGGCTGCAATAATGAGCTCAAGCATAACAATGATTTTAAGGATGGCATAGGACCCGGTAGTGTTTTGTTCCATTGTGCCTAGGGTCACTATGAGTCGGAACTGACTCGACTGCACTTAACAAGAACAACACAAGTAATGTTTTATACACTGTTTATGCCATGTATTAGAGCTCCTAACATTGTCCCTATTTTTTCTTCCATGATCTTTATCATTTTAGATTTTATATTTAAGTCTTTCATTCATTTTGAGTTAGTTTTTGTGCGTGGTGTGAGGTATGGACCTTGTTTCTTTTTTTTTTGCAGATGGATATCCAGTTGTGCCAGCATCATTTTTTAAAGAGACTATCTTTTCCTTATTTAACATACTTTGGCCCTTTGTCAAATATCAGCACTTGTATGTGGATGGAATTAAATCTGGAGTCTCAATTCTGTTCCATTGGTCTATTTATCTGTTGTACCAGTACCACACTGTTTTGACTACCTTGCTGGCATAATATGTTCTAAAATCAGGTAGTGTGAGGCCTCCCACTTTGTTATTTTCCAGTAATGCTTTATTTGTTTGGGGCCTCTTTCCTTTCCATATGAAGTTGGTGATTTGTTTATCTCATTAAAAAATGTCATTGGGATTTGGATCAGGATTGCATTGTATCTATAGATCACTTTTGGTAGAATGGATACAACGTTAAGTCTTCCTATGCATGAGGAAGGTATGCTTTCCACTTATATAGGTCTCTTTTGGTTTCTTGCAGTAGTGTCTTGTAGTTTTCTTTGTATAGATCTTTTAAGTTTCTGGTTAGATTTATTCCTAAGTATTTTATCTTCTTGGGGGCTACTTTAAATGGTGTTGATTTGGTTATTTCCTTTTTGATGTTCTCTTTGTTGGTGTTGAGAAATCCAACTGATTTTTGTATGTTTATCTTGTATCCTGATACTCTATTGAACTCTTCTATTAGTTTCAGTATTTTTTTCCAGGATTCCTTAGGGTTTTCTGTGTATAAGATCATGTCATATGCAAATAGAGATACCTTTACTTCTTCCTTACCAATTTGGATGTGCTTTATTTCTTTATCCTAATTGCTCTGGCTAGGACCTCCAGCACAATGTTGCATAAGAGTGGTGATAAAGGGCATCCTTGTCTGGTTTCCATTCTCAAGGGAAATGCTTACAGACTCTCTGCATTTAGAATGATGTTGGCTGTTGGCTTTGTATAAATGCCCATTTTTTTGTGTTGACGAATTTTCCTTCTATTCCTATTTTGCTGAGAATGGGTGTTGGAGTTTGTCAAGTGCTTTTTCTGTATGAATGGATAAGATCAGGTGGTTCTTGTCTTTTGTATTATTTATACGATGGATTACATTGATTGTTTTTCTAATGTTGAACCATCCCTGCATACCTGGTGTGAATCCCACTTGGTCATGCTGACTTATTTTCTTGATATATTCTTGAATTCTATTCGCTAGAATTTTGTTGAGGATTTCTGCATCTAATTTTTTCGGGGGAGGGGATAGGTCCGTAATTTTCTTTTTTTGTGTTATCTTTACCTGGTTTTGGCACCAGGGATACGCTGGCTTCATAGAATGAGTTTGGGAGTATTCTATCCTTTTCTATGCTCTGAAATACTTTTAGTAGTAGTGGTGTTAGCTCTTCTCTGAAAGTTTGGTAGAATTCTCCAGTGAAGCCTTCAGGGCCAGGGCTTTTTGTCGTTGTTGGGAGTTATTTAATTAGCTTTTCAATCTCTCCTTTTGTTATGGGTTTATTTAGTTGTTCTACCTCTGTTTGTGTTAGTTTAGGTAGGTAGTGTGTTTCCAGAAATTCATCCATTCTGGTACATTTTGAAATTTGTTAGAGTACAGTTTTTCATAGCAATCTGATATGATTCTTTTAATTTTAGTTGGGTCTGTTGTGGTATCACCCGTCTCATTTCTTATTTGGGTTATTTGCTTCATCTCCTGTTTTTCTTTTGTCAGTGTGGCCAATGGTTTATTAATTTTGTGAATTTTTTCAAAGAACCAGCTTTTGGTCTTGTTAACTCTTTTATTTTTCTGTTCTCTATTTCATTTAATTCTGCCCTAATTTTTATTATTTTCTTTCTTCTGGTGCCTGAAAGTTTCTTTCGTACTCTCTATTTGTTCAAGTTGTAGGGATAATTCTTTGATTTTGGCCCTTTCTTCTTTTTGGATGTGTGTGTTTGTTGCTATAAATTGACCTCTGAGCACTGCTTTTGCTGTGTTCCAATGGTTTTGATAGGAAGCGTTTTCATTCTCATTGGATTCTATGAATTTCTTTATTCCATCCTTAATTTTTTCTATAACCTAGTCATTTTTGAGCAGGGTATTGTTCTTTTCCAAGTGTTTGGTTTCTTTTCCCTGCTTTTTCTGTTATTTGTTTTATGGCTTTATGGTCAGAGAAGATGCTTGGTAATATTTTGATCTTTTGGATTCTGTTACGGCTTGCTTTATGACCTAATACATAGTCTATTCTGGAGAATGTTCCACATGCCTTGGAATAGAAAATATACTTGTCTGTTGTTGTGTGGAGTGTTCTGTGTATGTCCTTGAGGTCAAGATGGTTGATTGTGGCATTGAGATCTTCCATGTCTTTATTGAGCTTCTTTCTGGATGCTCTGTCCTTCACCGTAAGTGGTGTGTTGAAGTCTCCTACTGTTATTGTGGAGCTGTCTCTCTCACTTTTTAATGCTGTTAGAGTTTGTTTTATGTATCTTGAAGCCTTTTATATTGTGTGTGTAAATATTTAATATGGTTATATACTCCTGGTATATTGTCCCTGTAATCATTCTATAGTGTCACTCCATATCTTTTGTGGTGTATTTAAAGTCTATTTTTGTCAAAAATTAATATTGCCACTCCTGCTTTTTTTTTTTTTGATTGTTGTTTGCTTGATATATTTTTTTTTCCATCCTTTGAGTTTTAGTTTCTTTGTGCCTTTAAGCCTAAGGCATGTCTCTTGTAGAAAACATATAGACGGATCTTGTTTTTTAATCCATTCTGCCACTCTCTGTCTCTTTATAGATGTATTCTGCATTCAGCATAATTATGGATAGGTACGAGTTTAGTGCTGCCATTTTGACATCTCCGTGTGTTGTTGACGGTTTCTTTTTTCCACTTAATTTTTTGTGCTGAGTTGGTTTTCTTTATATATTGTCTTTTCCTCTTTTTCATTGTTGTTGGTTTTGTTTTTGCTGAGTCTTTGTTTTTCTTGTATTTTATTTTGATGTGTAAATTGTTAGTCTCCTTTGTGGTTATCTTAATATTTACCCATATTTTTCTAAGACTGTACCAAACTTTTATCTCTTTATATCACCTTGGCTTCCTCTCCATATGACAGATCTATGACTACATTTTTTAGTCCCTCTTTATTGATTTAATGTCATCTTCTACATAATGACATGTATGTTTCCTTGTATTGAGTGTTTTTTTTATCTTGATATATTTTTGTAATTTCCCTATCTGGGTTGATATCTGATTGTCCTGTGTTGTAGTCTTGGGTTGTTATCTGATGTTATTGTTTTTCTAACCAGATGACTCCCTTTAGTATTCCTTGTAGTTTTGGTTTGGTTTTTACAAATTTCCTATTCTTCTGTTTATCTGGAAATGTCCTAATTTCACCTTCATATTTGAGAAATATTTTGCTGGATATATAGCTCTTGGTTGGCAGTGTTTTCCCTTCAGTGCTTTGTATATGTCATCCAATTGCCTTCCTGCCTGCATGGTTTCTGCTAAATAGTCTGAGCTTATTCTTATTGACTCTTCTTTGTAGGTCACTTTTTGTTTATCCCTAGCTGTTCTTAAAATTCTATATGTTTGGTTTTGGCAAGTTTGATTATAATGTCTTGTTGCCTTTGTTTTGGGATCTGCCTTGTGTGGTGTTCCATGAGCATCTTGGATAGATATCTTCTTGTCTTGCACGATATCGGGGAAGTTTTCTACCAACACATCTTCAACAGTTCTGTCTGTATTTTCTGTTCTCCCTCCCTCCCTCCCTGTTCTGGCACTCCAATTGCTCATAGGTTATTTCTCTTGATAGAGTTCCACATGATTCTTAGAGTTTCTTTGTTTTTTAAAATTCTTTTTTTTATGTATTTTCTTCAAATATATTGGTGCCAAGTATTTTATCTTCAGTCTCACTAATTCTGAGTTCCATTTTCTCAATTCAGCTCCTCTGACTTTCTGTTGAGTTGTCTGTGAAATTTTATTGCTAATCTTCTGAATTTCTGATTGTTGTCTCTCTACGGATTCTTGTAGCCTACTAAATTTGTCATTATGCTCTGGAATAACCTTATTTTCCTTGACTGCTTTATGTGTGTGTTCCTTGGCTTGTTTTGTGTTTTGCCTGATCTTCCTGATCTCTTGAAGAGTTCTGTGTATTAATGTTTTTTGTACTCTACCTCTGGTAATTCCAGGAATATCTCTTAGTCTGAAGATTCCTTGATTCTTTGTTTTGGGAGCTTGTTGAAGTGATCATGGCCTGCTTCATTGTATGATTTGATATTGACTTTTGTCTCTGAGCCATCTATAAGTTATTAATTTATTTTATGTTTGCTTACTGTGTCCTAGTTTCTTGCTTTTTTTAGTTTTGATATGCCTAAATATGCTGCTCGAGTGAGCTAGCTTGATTATTGGCACCTTCGAAGTTCTAACATCCTGTAACCAGATGGTTAGAGCTGTTACCAGGTATATGAGCCTAGGAGTTCTTTCACTTTTCTCATATGGATTCAGTTCAGGTGTCTAGGTAGTCGATCGCCAACTGTGTGGTACAGACTCTCACCTACAGTCTTAGGGGAGCAGGGGTGATTTGTGTAGGCACAGGTACCTGGTTGCAGTATGGGGTCACACTTTGAGCAAGGGAGGGCACTGACAACTGTCCCTCGAGTGCCTGTAAGTAAATATATCCCTATTCCCTAGAGCCCACAGGTGGGTAGGCTCTGCTGCTGGACCATGGGCACCAAATGCTTTTGTCTGTAAGGACTGGGAGGCACCAGTAATCCTTGGGCCCCTGTTGTGGGTGGCTATGTGGTATGGGTGGAGCCACCTGTCCTCAGGCCCCTGATGTGGGTGGGTGAGGACCCTGCTTAATAGGCAGAGCAGTGTCAAATGTCAAAAGCCCGCCTGTCCACCACACAGCTGAAACAGTCAAAGTCTGACCTCAGGTACATACACCATTGTGCTGTGCCAACAAAAGCCTAAGCTGCTGAAATGGGCCCACACAAGTCCATACAGGGGTGAAAGGCATTCAAAGCCCATAGACCAATTGTGCCTGGACAGGAGCCGCTTCTGCTCTGAGTTTCCAGTTTAGGGGAACTGGCAGATTATTGTTTCCCCATTTGTAAATTTATTCCTTCTCCAAGGCCAGGAGAATGGCTCTGGGCATGCAGCATGATCTACCTGAGGCCCAGGGAAATCTAACACTACTGACGCTGCTCATGGGCTGGGGCAGAGGGAGGAGGGATCAGATAAATGGGAGGAGCTCTTCTGGAAGGGGTGCTTTTTGATCTGCTTGGTAAATTAGACTCAAGTACTTATGTTTTGCTGAGTGCTCTGTTCTTCGCTGATTCCGGAAGTGTGAGTAGACTCTGTGGTGTTTGCTCTCTCTCTCACTGTGGAAAATGTCTCCTGCATGCTATTGTCATCCCCACCATGGTCATGCCCCGGGATTGGGTCTGAGGGGCGTGGTTCCTGCTGAGTCAGGTCCAGGAACTCCTCGCTGCTTCTAAACCATCTCTCCCTCCGCCTGCCATTGAGCCTGATTTCTTAACTTTGCCTTTGATATTCAGGGCTCCTAGCTTGCCATATATATAATCAACTCACTTGTTTTTTTTTGGGGTCTTTGTTGTAAGAGGGACTACCAGAAACATCCGACCACTCCGCCATCTTGGCCTTGCCTCTGCTGATTCACCTGGAAGAGTTTTAAGGTACCTAATAGTAAAAAATAATAATAACAATAATAACTTTTTAAAAAAAGCAAAAGATGCATTACATTGGGCAAATTGGCTGCAGAAGTCCTCTTTATAATGTTGAAAAGCAAACATGTCACTTTTAGGACTAAGATGCACCTGACCCAAGCCTTGGTGTTTTCAATCACTTCATATGCATGTGAAAGCTGGAGAATGAATAAGGAACACCGAAGAAGAATTGATGGCTTTGAATTGTGTTGGTGAGGAATATTGAACACACCACGGACTGCCAAAAGAAAGAACAAATCTGTCTTGGGAGAAGTACAACCAGAATGATCCTTTGAAGCAAGGATGGCGATACTATGTGTCATATACTTTGGATGCGTTATCGGGGGGATCAGTCCCTGGAGAAGGACATCGTGTCTGGTAAAATAGCAAAAAAAGAGGAAGACCCTAAACAGGATAGATTGACAGAGTGGCTGCAACGATTGGCTCAAGCTTAGCAACAGTTGTTAGGATGGTGCAGAACCAGGCAGTGTTTCGTTTTGTTGCGCATAGGGTCGCTGTGAGTTGGAATGGCCTCCTAGGCACCGAACAGAAACCATAGTAAAAGCTTACATTGCCTTGAAGAGACTGTTGGTAGAATTACGGATGTCAAAGGTGATTTTGATTAGGAATCACAAGGAAGTGAGAATAGCTATAGAAAAAGTATCTG